>NC_016131.3:26485000-27735000 GCF_000005505.3 Brachypodium distachyon | reverse complement strand
GATGAGAAAGGGATGTGGATTGTTTGCTGTGTCACTTGTAGCTAGTTGGATCTCCTTGTATACTTCTTAAGACGAGATGTTGCTTTGAATCATTTGCTCTTATTTGGTTGATCACACCTCTGTACATAGATATTTATATTGTTTGTGATTTGTTCTAGACAAAAGGTTTTTCTGGCATATGATTTTGTCATGATACTGGGAATTTTGCTGGTAGCAGTGGTAGATTCAGTTGTATTGAATCGATGATATAAAGCATTAACCTAAGGAAAACACGTGGCTGATACTAGTTTGTTTTGCTTTGCATACAAGCTGGCAACTGTTTCTCTAGCTGATTAATGTTTTTTTTCTTCTTCCCAGTGAGCAAAGATGGCACCGCCATCCATGAGCCTTGCAGCGAAAGGGGTGCTTCCCTTCGCCGCGCTTCCTTCAGTTGGCGTTTCACAGAGGCCAGTGTCTGTGACTGCCTCCCTTGAGCACAAGACTAGTGATGCTAAAAGGAAGTTCCTGAAGCTTGCGCTCGGAGGAGTTGGGTTGCCTGCCTTGTTGGGTGCTAAGAAAGCTCTCGCTGATGACCAAGGCGTTTCTTCCTCGAGGATGTCTTACTCGAGGTTCCTTGAGTACCTTGACAAGGACAGAGTGAAGAAAGTTGATTTGTTCGAGAATGGGACCATTGCTATTGTAGAGGCTATTTCTCCTGAGCTCGGCAATCGCGTGCAGAGAGTTCGTGTGCAACTTCCTGGTCTAAGCCAGGAGCTTCTTCAGAAGTTGAGGGAGAAGAATATTGATTTTGCTGCACACAACAACCAGGAGGAGTCCGGTTCCCTTCTGTTCAACCTTATCGGAAATTTGGCCTTCCCGCTTATCCTTATTGGTGGTCTGTTTTTGCTGTCGAGAAGAGGATCAGGTGGTATGGGTGGACCTAATGGTCCTGGTTTTCCCCTTGGTTTCGGTCAATCTAAAGCCAAGTTTCAGATGGAACCCAACACCGGTGTTACATTTGATGATGTTGCTGGTGTCGATGAAGCAAAGCAAGACTTCATGGAAGTGGTCGAGTTCTTGAAGAAACCAGAGAGGTTCACCGCTGTCGGTGCTCGCATTCCTAAGGGCGTGCTACTTATTGGTCCTCCTGGAACTGGTAAGACTTTGCTTGCCAAGGCAATTGCAGGAGAAGCCGGAGTGCCATTTTTTTCAATATCGGGATCTGAGTTTGTGGAGATGTTTGTTGGTGTTGGTGCCTCCCGGGTTCGTGATCTTTTCAAGAAGGCCAAGGAGAATGCTCCCTGCATAGTATTTGTTGATGAAATTGATGCTGTTGGAAGGCAAAGAGGAACAGGTATTGGTGGTGGGAATGATGAAAGGGAGCAAACACTCAATCAGCTATTGACTGAGATGGATGGGTTTGAGGGTAACACTGGAATAATTGTTGTTGCTGCCACCAACAGGGCTGACATCTTGGACTCTGCTTTACTTAGACCTGGACGTTTTGACAGACAGGTTAGTTTCTACCCGCTCTTTTCTAAAGGTTAACATCTGTTTGGATTCTATTTGTATTTTCATACCACTGCAACTAAATTAAGGAAAATGTTCCTGCTACAGTATTTATCTCATTTCTTCTGCCTTTATTGAAGTTCTCACTTCTCAGGTGCTTGTAACTTGATACATGTAGTTCAGAGGTTGAGTTATATTTTCCAGTATCTTAAAAGTTAGAATCATCTAAAACCTGTTTTAAAATATTCAAGACCTTCCTTAACTTTTTTGTATACCATGTAACTTGTTCCACAGGTGAGTGTTGATGTTCCTGATGTACGTGGAAGGACAGAGATTCTAAAGGTACATGGTAGCAACAAGAAATTTGATCCCGATGTTTCTCTTGAGGTCATAGCAATGAGGACACCTGGATTTAGTGGAGCAGACTTGGCAAATCTTCTGAATGAAGCAGCCATATTAGCAGGCCGACGTGGGAGGACAGGAATTTCCTCAAAAGAGATTGATGATTCCATTGATAGAATAGTGGCTGGTATGGAAGGAACTGTCATGACAGATGGGAAGAGCAAAAGCCTTGTTGCTTACCATGAAGTTGGGCATGCAGTCTGCGGGTAAGAGATAATCTCATCTCTGTTAATCTCCTATTTTATTGACACCACATTAGAATTGGGTTATATTAGGATTTGATAGATTTCTCAGCATCTCCTCTAGTGCATTTAAAAACTATTCCTAAGGTACATGAACATATTCATATGGTCTGAAATGGTCTGGTGGGACTGCAGAGCATTTACTCTAGCAAAGATTCTCCAACCTCCTTTTGCATGTACCACCCATCAGTTGGGTGTATTAAGAGGCTTTTTTGTACATAATTTTCCTCAAAACAATGTTGTATGCTTGTGGCTTTAGGTATCCGTCTGTTCTTTGTTTATTACTTCCATGTCAAGTTTCTGACAAGCTGATTCATATCTGAAAATGTTACTCTTTGCAGAACTTTGACGCCTGGCCATGACCCCGTCCAAAAGGTTACCTTAGTTCCAAGGGGTCAAGCTCGTGGGCTCACCTGGTTCATTCCAATGGATGACCCGACGCTCATCTCTAGGCAGCAACTATTTGCCAGAATTGTTGGCGGCCTTGGAGGTAGAGCTGCTGAGGAGATCATATTTGGTGAGCCTGAGGTCACCACTGGAGCTGCCGGTGACTTGCAGCAGATCACCGGCTTAGCCAAGCAGGTATACTCCTTTTGTATGCTGCATGTTCATGTGCTGGAGATGCTTCTAATTTGTCTAAACATCTGGGCTCAAACCACCCTCGTTGCCGATTGTACTGACCACGATGCTTTTGCAGATGGTGGTTACATTTGGCATGTCCGAGATTGGCCCATGGTCTCTGATGGACGCATCGCAGAGCGGGGATGTCATCATGAGAATGATGGCGAGGAACTCCATGTCTGAGAAGCTCGCGCTGGACATCGATTCAGCTGTGAAGGAGTTGTCGGATCGGGCCTACGAGATCGCTTTGAAACAAATCAGGGAGAACCGTGTGGCCATGGACAAGATCGTAGAGGTGCTCCTCGAAAAGGAGACATTGAGTGGTGACGAGTTCCGGGCGATCCTTTCTGAGTTCACGGAGATCCCCGTCGAGAACCAGGTTCCTCCAGCACCACAGGCAGCTGTCCCGGTCTGAATCCGCGTAGCTTTATAGGGTTTGGAATTTGTTGTTGTAAGATGTTCATATTTTCGATTCTTGGTGTAAACTAATTCTACTTCACTCGCCGGATTTTTTTTGGTGCACCACATGTAACTTACTCGTGGTTAATATAAAATGTAATTACATGGAAGGAGTTTACGCTGAGAACTTTCTAACTTCCCATGCAGTGAGCTGTGAGCGCTCTAAAAGGGAAAATGGTAGGACCGTAGGAGGGGGTAAATGTTTGAGACCAGATGTCTAGGCAGTGGGAGCGGGGTGCAATTCTCTCGTGACCTGGAAATTTTGGTCCTTCAACGATTCTTGTGGCTCTAGGAAAATAGAATTGGATCCGTTTACATTATCAAAACATATTTTTGGTGATGCAAACCAGTGCACTCAAGCTTGGAAATACTTGCTCTGGTCAAAAATTCTGAAAACAATTAAGTACTTTGACACACCATAAATCTACCATGCTACAAATTTCCACTTCCAAATTCAACCTAGAACTCCAGAAATAAAAAAGAAGATAAAATACGTTATGACATACCCAAATTTGGATGTCAAATATTGTGGCGTGGTAGATATATGTAGTATTTGTGCTGTCAACAAATTTCAGAATTGTGACAACTTTTAACAAGTACCACCTCCGTTTCCAAATATAGGATGTTCTAATTTTGTTCCAAGTCAAACTCCATCTTATATTTAGGAGCAAATTTCATCGGAGATCCAACAACTAGGCAGTCAGGCACACTTTAGTCCAAAAAACTTGAAAACCAATCGTCAGTGCCCTTATTGCTCGTGGGCACACTTTAGGTCCAAATGACGTTTTTGAGCATAATTTCAATGACGTGGCGTGTGGGAATTTTTTTTCCATGTTCACGACTTGAAATTTTTCCAATTTCCTCTCCAACCTTTTCTCTCTCCTGGATGCCATACAACAGCACATGGCAACTATTTTTTCACAACAACCCTTCCCGTCTTGCTCCTTTCAATT
This sequence comes from Brachypodium distachyon, assembly GCF_000005505.3. Classification (NCBI taxonomy): domain Eukaryota; kingdom Viridiplantae; phylum Streptophyta; class Magnoliopsida; order Poales; family Poaceae; genus Brachypodium; species Brachypodium distachyon. The sequence goes on along the minus strand of NC_016131.3, from coordinate 27,730,835 downwards.
CAGCGGTACCAAATGACTCCTCATCTCCCACCCCACTGCTGCGACGAATCTGAGACGAACATGAGGTGCTGATCATCGGCGGCGGCTGCTCGGAAGGGGAATTTGGGCTTGGAGTTGGGAAAGAAGAAACTCCTCCTCAGGTGTGGATTTGCAAAAGTAAACATGCTAAAAAAAAAGAAAGTATCCCGCGCGCCACATCATCAGGATTATGCTAAACAACGTCAGGCATGACCGCGAGCCAAGTTTAGGTGTACTTATGATTTGTTTTCAAGATATTGGACTAAGATGTGCTCGCCTACCAAATTGATGGGCTGCCAATGCGACTTCCTCTATGTTTAAAGACGGATCGAGTATTTTTAAACTTGGGTACAATGGTTGTGGCTCGAACTTGTGTGCACAAGATAGAACCTCCTCCTGCCTCCACCCTCATTTTCGTAGGGCTTTACTAGACCTACCATCATTATTGTCGGAACCCTAATAAATCATGAATAATTAAACATCACTCTTAAATTTAGAATTCACACGTGAAGTTAATTTATACCCCGTAGCACGCAAACGTAGCATAGGAATTACACTTGGTTTTGAATTTAGGAAGAAATGGCATGGTTACGTCATACGTGTGTCATCACAACTCACAAGGACCAAAAAGGACAAAATCAGAATAGCCCCGTCTCGGCAAAAATAAACACATCTCGCAAGTCGCAAGTGGTGGCTCGGCTTCGGCTCCTCCCCCATTTTCCGAGTTCCGACCAGCCACCGAAACACCCCCCGGCCCCCGCGCCTCCGATTGCCATGGCCTTCGCCTCCGCCTCCGCTTCGCCGCGCACCACGCAGCAGCTCGTCGACGCCCTCACCGCGCACCTCTCCCACTACCACGCCTCAAACCCTAGCCCCGCCTCCTCCTCCTCCTCCTCCTCCTCCTCCCCATCCTCCTCCCCGCGCGCCGCGATCCTCCGGTGGCTCGCCTCCCTCCCGCCGGCCTCCCGCGCCGCGGCCTGCACCTCCCTCCTCCCGCCCGCGGCTTCCGGGGCGCTCCTCGACATGCTCCGCCGCCTCCGCCTCCGCGGCCACTCCTCCTTCTTCGTCCTCGCCTCGCCGGAGCCCACCGTCCTCTCGCGGCTCTCCCGCGGCCTCCTCGCGCGCGCGGCCGCCGCCTCCCGCGCGCACGAGCTCCTCTTCTCCAGCGCACTCCTCTTCGCCTCCTCCCCCGCGTCGCCGCGCCCCGATGCGATCACGGTCGCCGAGGCCCTCCTGGCCGACCTCGACGCCTTCGTCGCGGCCATGGACGAGATCTCGGGCGGGAGGTTCCTCCGCTGCGGCGACGGCGAGGTCGACCTGGCCGCCTTGGCGTGCGAGGAGTTCCCCGAGCTGCCGTGGCTCAAGGCCAAGGGGTACTACGTGATCGAGGAGTTTGTGGCCAATTGGGTGGAGATCGCGCTGCGGATGTCGTGGGCGGCGGCGGCTGGGGGAGGTGGAGGTGGAGGGAAGAAGGCCGTCAGGGTTGGGAAGTCTGTGAAGGACAAAGCTGGGTTGGCATCAAACACATTCTGGAGGGAGAAGGGGTATGTGGATTGGTGGATGAGACTGGAGCTGCCGGTGAGAGTCAGGATCATGGGAGCCTTCTTTGGGAAGGGTGCAATAGCGCTGGTAATATGCCTTCTCTTTCTGCATTTGGAAACGAGTTTCATTCATGGCTACGAAGATCCGCTGCATCTGCATGTCTCAGTTGTATGCATTTAGTTTTAGGCCTAGTTTGTATATGCAAAGTAGAAAAGTTTTGAGACAATGCTGCCTGCTGCAATTCCTTTCGTTTCTTTGGCATGGTTTTAATCAAAGTACTTCCTATTTAAATGAATATTTTTTGAAACATTTGTCTAGGATTTATAAGCGAGTAATTTATTTTTTGGGTTTTTTGTGGTGGTAGAAGCAAATGGATATGATGTATTTTCTCTATCGCTTGTTGTTGCTGCATTGTGAAAAAGGAAATACAAAATGAATAGAGGTCTATAAAGGGAAAAGGTTATGAAGTTACATGGCAATGATGTTCACTTATTTTCTTCCTATTCGTAAAATCAATTGTTCGAAAACTAGCTGAATGGTATGTACTTATTTCCTGGGAAAGGGAGTGCTAGCAGTTTGGCTTTTCGCACGCTAGTGTTAGCTTCTGTGCGCATAGGTCCAGTTTTAAGCAAAAATGGGCAACGGAAATCTAGTAGGCTAAAAACCATAATTAGAAAATGACATGGAGGGGGCAGAGGTACTGCTCACGGGTCCATAATTTTGTTGTGTAGCATTCTGTTAAGGAAAGCTCCTACATCCAGTGACGGATGGGTTGTAAGATTGTATTATTATCTGGAAAAGAAGAGTGAATTCATGATTCATCAATATATTTAGTCAGATCAATACTTAGTTATGCTTTACATTGTTTGGAAAATCACGTGAAACATTGATGTTATTTAATGTACGTGTGGAGGAGAAAAAGTAACTGCTGAAATAGGTGCATTGACATGATTAAACTATTTGGCAATTGTTGTTGTTTGCTGAAATGTGCATGTGTTTGTCAATTACTAAGCTCCACAGTCCACACAGTGTTCAACAATCATTGCATTCGGGAATTTTTCATGTTATTCTTGCAAGGTTGGAGAAACTGAAGATCAGATTACAAACTTGTCCTTAATTGTAAACGACTTTGATACCTTCTTGAGTCAACTGCTTTGCATGCCATTTAATTCTTTATAGGAGTGTTCTTAATAATAGTTACTACAATAGCTTTAATACAAGTAGTTTACTTTTGACCTGTTTGACTTCATGTGTGTACCTGCAATTCTCCTCTAGCTTATGTGAAAATTCTCATTCTCCTGTATTGACTTGCCTGTCTTTCTTGGGTCATCAGATGCATGCTGATTGACAAGAGTTTATCTGTTTTTTTAATGTATGTAGAGTGTTTTACTTAACTGTTAACTGAACACATTGTTATCCTGAAAATATGAATTGCTTATGTTGACCGGCCATGCTGACACCGTGTACACAAATAGCTACTATGTGCCACCACATGCGGGATTGTTTTACATACTGATAATGCTTGGGAAGAGAATCACTGAACTTCGTGTGCACTGTGCAGTTGATCTGAGCAAGTTACCATGTGTCAACCACATGAAAGTAACATACTAATAGCTCAAGTTTGCAGGCCAATGAGATTGGTGAAGAGACAGATGTTGCTTTAAGCGACAAGTTCTGTTTATGCCTAGGTGAATCAGGATCATTGGTTGGAGACAGTTTTTATGGAAGTACAAGGCAGTCCTTTTTCAGAAAGAGACGACCTGGTTGCACCGATGTCACAAGCATTCTCTCTTGTAAAAAGAAGTCTACTTTTGCTAAAGAATTAAAAAGATTGCTACTGGTTCAGGAGATAGCGTGTTTAAAGAGCAATATTACTTACTGTGGTGGTGACGCAATCTTTCTCACTTCATTAATGTCAGCTGGTACTGTTGCTGACCATATACTGTTGAGATTACGAAGACTTCTCATGGTGGTTTCAACGGAAAGTATAAATCTGGAACTCATTGGGGATGGAACATCAAATACCCCCAAAAAGAAAGCTGTTGAAAGGTCAAGTGGAGGTTCTCGAAAAGGAAAAAAGAAGTCCAGTAGTAGCTTGAAAAAGCTAACAGCATCTTCTAAGTCAGCGAAGGTATAGCTCATTCGTGATACGTTTCCTATAATTTTGATGTAGGCAAAGACTCTATGCTTTACCAAGCAAATTAACTAGTTGACTTAAGGACTTCTTTCCAGGACAATGGATGCAGTAGCACAGAAAGTCAGAATTCCAGGGTTGTGTCAAAGTCAAACCAGCGGACTCTATCTGTTGGAGACACCACTATTGAGCCTGCTTCCGAAGATCCTCCTTGCAAGGAAATTGCACAAAGACCAAAGGTGGTAAGCATACTTTTGCAAAATCCAATTTTTTGTTCGTTAAGCCATGAATTACGACTTACGAGTGACATACTACATATTTTAGGAGCAAGCTATCTTGTTTGGTGAATGCAACAGTCAGTGCAGCAAAAAGAAAAACAAACGTAAAGGGAAAACAAAACGATCGGATCTGGTCAGAGCCGAGAACTCTGTATCTGGCAAATTAAAGACAGTTGTTCCTCATGTTGCCACAGAAGGCTTGCATAATTCTGCTGAAGCATTAGACGCACCACCTCTTGTCCCATCCTATGTCAGGTCTTCCAGGAGTGATATCCCTGAAGCAGTGAGTTGCTCTGACTCTTCAAGTACCTTTGATGGAACTGAAGGAAAAGACATTAGAAGCAGCAAAAAGATGGAAGATAAACTTGGTGTAATAACTACAGACTATTATCAGTGTGCACAAAAACCTGATACCTTCAGTATGAACGAGCAGGTCCCATCTCACAGTAGTCAAAATGAATCCACGGTCCAACCGTCTTCATGTTTACCATCCAGAAGTGATAATGGATTATCTGGTAATCAATGCAGAGACTCTACTGACTCCTTGGTAGGATCTACACAGGACATGACTTGCTGTAATATAACACAGGGAGCTTTGCCTGAACTTGCTCCTGGTGTCACTACAGGATACGAGAAACACATGGATCATAAGTTTCATAACTCTGTAGTGACAACTGACAAAGTTTTACCACCAGTCATTCCTGCCAACATACTCCAAAGTGCTATAAACGACAATGGCACAGTAATGAAGAACGGTGGAGGTGAATATTATGTATTCAAAAGGAATCTACTGGGAGGAACATCATACGAGTGGCCTAGTGTAGCACCTCATTTTGTATCCCCTGAAATACAACAGCGCCCTGCCGCAGCGGACAGGTTACATCTGGACATAGGTTACAGATGGCCTACACAATTTGACCAGCCTTTTCTTCCTACGAACCATCAGTTGAGAAGCCCACCAATTGAATCCGGATGCAATCAAATGTTATCTTCTCTAGCAGTGCCCTTAAGTTTTGACTGGCCTCCTGTTTTCAGGGGTTATGGTAAGTTGAGTCAAAATGCTGCTTTAAGTTATGATCCAGTGTATGCCCCACAGATGCAATCTTCTGCTTGGCCTGGGTTTCCTGCTCAACTAATGCAAAGAGGTGGCTTTTGCAGTGAAAAAGATAGGAAATATTTTGCTGACAGTGACCCAAGAAATACATCAGATGTTGGGGATGATACTGAAAGCTATTGGTGTTCTGAAGAAGAATCAGATGGCCGTGCAGTTTCTGGAAGAGATATTAATCAATATTTTGGTGGAGGTGTGATGTATTGGAGTCCTGCAGAACATGCCGGAACAGGCTTTTCTAGGCCGCCGTCACTTAGTTCAGATGACAGTGCTTGGGCTTGGCATGAGGCAGATGTTAGTCGAGTTGTGGACGATCTAGGTGTTGGGATTCCATCAGCATATAATGCTGGTGCATCATCACCACCATCCACTCCATCCTGCTCCCAAAATGAAACTTCCGATCCTTCCACTCAGCCTGTTTGTCACTCAATGGTAGGGAATGACATCAACAATGAAGCTTTGCATTCTTCATCTTCCACACAAGACAGTCCTGAAGATAAGACTACTTCGGCTGCAAGGAGTCCATCTAGTGTCAGTGAAATAGTGAAGGGAGATACATTACCATATGCAATGCTACGGCCAATAGTTGTTCCTAATATATCACGAAGGTTATCAAGATCTGACTTTAGGGGCGGTCATGATCACAGGAGCCCATGTGTGTCTTCGACAAGGAGGGATATACCTGTTGTAAGAAGGCCTCCATCACCAGTGGTACTTAGTGTTCCTCGCATGCCTCGGCCACCCCCACCTTCTCCTGTTGGAGAGTCAAGAAAACGTGGATTCCCAATTGTTAGATCCGGCAGCTCAAGTCCGAGGCATTGGGGGATGAGAAGTTTGTTTTCTGACGACAAAATTTTCAATAGGGCTCAGTTTTGCTTGGATGGTCCTGAAGTAGTATGGCCTTCATGGGTAAATAAAGGCACTTATGCTGGTACACTGGTACAATCAATTGAGGATACTGTCTTGCAGGACCACCTTGTTAAGATTTCACAGCTTTCTCGTGATCAACATGTGAGGGAGTAATTTCCATTCTTGTATCAGATGAGTATTGTTTATGCTGCTCTTATGCCTTCCTGACATATGTTTTTGCAGCCAGATGTTGCAGTTCCTCTGCAGCCACCTGATATGTCAAATTGTTCATCTCCAAAGGCTTCCCTCTCTTTGATGCTCAATGCTCTACACGAAGAGATCGATCAATTCTGTAAGCAGGTATCCCCCCTGTCTCCTGCCTTTTGCATCACAACCTTCATGTATGTGTTATGGGATCTTTAATCATTACTCTGATGCCAAGTAACTTCATGACGTGCTTAGTTTGAGACCGTGAAATTTCCCCTCTGGTAGATGTTGATTCTAGTCGTAATACTTGCAAGGTTGCTGCTGGAAATCTGGTGACGAAGCCCTATATAAACTGGGCTGTCAAAAGAGTCACACGGTGCTTGCAAGTTCTCTGGCCTCGCTCCCGTACAAATCTATTTGGCTCAAATGCCACCGGTTTGGCTCTTCCAACTAGTGATGTAGATCTTGTGGTTTCTCTTCCCCCAGTTCGAAATCTGGTGAGTTGGATGACCATCAGCAGTGTATAACACGGCAGCTCCCAAATGCAGTTGTCTTCGTGATACTACCATGAAAACTAAGTTGTAGCTGTTTTCAGGAACCTATTAAAGAAGCTGGAATTTTGGAAGGCCGGAATGGTATCAAGGAAACATGCCTCCAGGTAATGCGTGTTGGCTGATAGGTTTTTCACTATTTGAACATCAAGTTTGTCTGAACAGATATGGAGATGTTAACGGTTGATTTTATACGAGAGAAATTCCTGTTAGAATTATCCAAGGAAATAAGTGAAGTACTGAATCTTTTTTTCTGTTCTATGTCTTCTAAGTTGCGGCAGTCATGTTTTGGATTTCTTCAATTTTAAGTAGTCTTCTTGTTGTCTATAATTGCGGCATGGTAACCTACTGATCTTTGGTGTTTAGCTGTTTATTTAGACTAATTTGTCTTAATATATTATGTGTGTAACTGCATAAGCATGATTCCTTAGGATGTAAATATTCAAAAAGAAAAATAAAGCTGATGTTTGCAGGTCCTTTTGTTTTTGTTTTTGTTTTTGTTTTTGTGTTTGTTTAGCATGCGGCAAGGTGTCTTGGAAACCAGGACTGGGTTAGGAGTGATTCCCTCAAAACGGTTGAAAACACAGCAGTAAGTCATAAGCACCATTAATTTTCGCCAGCTGTTTTTTATTTTCCTTATTCTTTTATCACTTAAATTTGCAGATACCTGTGATCATGCTTGTGGCACAAGTGCCTTGTGACACAAATATGTCAATTGAGTACTCTTCTGTTCTGGATAGCTCACAAGACAATTCAGTCAATGTGCTTGCAGAGCAAGCGAGCCCCCCTCGTTCTGATAACTCTAGTTCAGAAGGCAGCAACACACTTATGGGCTCAAAAATGAATAAGGATGATTGCGATGCTGTGAAGTCAATTCGTCTTGATATAAGTTTCAAATCACCATCACACACAGGACTCCAGACTACCGAGTTGGTAAAATCGGAAGCTTACCATCTACCTGGATATTTTAAATAAAACAAGTTCCTCTTTGCTTCCATTTGTTAGTTATAAATTTAGTCTTCATGCAATGATTTTGTTCCTGAAATGCTTTTTATAATTTTCTAGTATTGTATTATTATTTTCAGTCCATGGTAACAGAAAATCAACCTGTATGATTGTATCTGGCATTCACTACTTTGAACAATTAGCCATAATCACTGCATGATCATGTAATAAACATACATACATTAATTAATATAACATGGATTAAGTCTTATTTGACATTTGCCTCTCAAATGCATAGAATATTGACTTACATATCTGTGCTAGTTATTGATTCTTTTGTTGCGACTCGTACGTAATATTGCAATAATTTATGTCTGAGCGTTATTATAATTCAAATTGTAGGCTGTATATATGATTTACACATAAACTTATTGCCATACTTAGATGCCATCATGTCAATCGTTGATGCAGTTTGAATTATCATTCCATGTTCTCTTCAAAGAAGTAGGTTTTGGCCTTGTTGCTTAATTTCTTATACATGTGTTCTCAAATGATCCTAAGGATGAGATAATGGTGTTACTTGTGTTTTTTCTTAATGATGCCATGACTATTGTTCAACTCAGAACAAAAGAAGGTAAGAGACAACAGTCATGAGGTTTTAGGTTATTTGTCGTATGTAGCATACTAGCCTTGCATACCACCATGACCTGCTTTGTTTCCCCAACCACAAGCATGGATGTGCAGCTAGCTAGATGTTTGGTAGGCTGAACATGGAACTATCTAACTTGATGTGGCACTACCACATGATTTGGCACCCAGGCTATTATGCTTAAAGACATGAATGAGAAAATTTCATGACTAGAATTAGAGATCCAAGTTTCTCCATCTATTTAGTCCTTATGTTGTTATCTCTACAGGTTTGTGAGCTGACACAGCAATTTCCTGCGGCTTTACCCCTTGCTTTGATTCTGAAGAAGTTCTTGGCTGACCGGAGTTTGGACCACCCATATTCGGGTGGTCTAAGCTCTTACTGTTTGGTATGTAGCTGTTCATAATAGTCCTGTGATTCCTTTGGTGGCAATGTATGGCTCTTAAGGTTTATTTCCCTGGATAACTTCTTCGGTATCAACGAGTGAGATTGTAAACTTATGTTTATCTACGTACTCTCCAGATTGTTGCTTCCGAGTTAATGAACTAAAAGTTTCAACTTAACTTTAGTGGGTTGATCACAGTTCTGTACTATTGGTAGTTTTGATATTTTGTCTTGAATAAATCTTCCAGTCAGATAAATAGATAATTTATTTCTTACAATGACTAGTTATGTATGTATAAAAGCAGACCATGCATGATTCCCAGTTAACTTCTATTTTCTTACATTCCAGCATCTTTAAATAACATAGTTGAAGCTTACCACCTGGTCTTTCTTTCGCATATGTATTTATTAATAACATTTTAACTGATACATTTTTCCCCTGCCATCAAAATTTTATCCTGTCTCTTGAGAGGACCTGTGAAAGAACTTCATTTTTAAATATCCTTTGCAGGTGCTGTTAATCATTTGTATTTATTAATAACATTTAACTGATGCATTTTCCCCCTGCTATCAAAATTGTTATCCTGACTCTTGAGAGGACCTGTGAAAGAACTACATTTTTTAAATATCTTTTGCAGGTGCTGTTAATCATTCGGTTTCTTCAGCATGAACATCATCTTGGCCGGCCTATGAACCAAGTAAGTTGCAAATCTTGAATAACACAGCTCGGGTGGAATCTATACTATTTTTGTCTTTATTTTTTGTATCCTGTTCCTATGAGACATTTTGTTCTGTATCATGCAATGAGCTTTCATATGTGTAGATATTTGGCCATCATTAAGTTTAACATTCTAGTAATACCATTTGGTCAGCTGTCTCTTAATAAGTCAAAAGTTTCCATACCTTGTGAACTCAACTGTCACTGACGCTACATTTCGGTTGTTTTGTTGGCAGAATCTTGGCAGCCTTTTGATGGATTTCCTGTACTTTTTTGGGTAAGTACATTCTGAACACTTTATTGTTTCACACATAAGGAAAAAGACAAGTATGCAATATACAGACAACTGCATAAAATGTGCCTGAATGACAGCAGCCTGCAGTCCCCTCGTGTAGTCATGTATGATTTCCCTTCTGGAACAGCTAATTAGTGTAACACTAGCTAAATGCCCGTTGCTACGGTAAATACAAAGCGACTAATTTGACAAATTTGTCACGGAAGAGAGCATCAAACATACACAAACAACATATGCAAACCTGTATGCATATAAGACGAAGGTGGTATCTTCAGAGGCGTCGTGATCTTCACGCGGTTAGGTCTGGAGTGGGTCTTAGGCATTTTAAACGAGATAGAGAGTCTTTTGTTTTGCATGGTGTGAGATTTTTGTGTCGTTTGTTTTGCATCATGATTTTTTAACTGGCGTGATTTTTTTTCTTTTTAAACTGGCGTTAGATTATTTTGGGTGGAAGGTGTTACACCACATGAGATATTTTTGGGGAGATAGGGGATGGGGCTGTGACACCAACATCACTAACTCCCCTTTAAAGTAAATATTGGTGTGCATCTGATATCTAATGGATGTCAAACATTCTGGACGACAGGAATGTGTTTGATCCACGCCATATGCGTATTTCCATCCAAGGAAGTGGGATTTATTTGAACCGAGAAAGAGGACACAGGTAATAAAAGTTAATGTCAGTAATGCATTATGTAACCTTCTGCTTATGGTAATGTTTCATTTTACTGAATTTACAGCATTGATCCAATTCACATTGATGATCCTCTTTGCCCTGCTAACAATGTGGGCCGGAATTGTTTCCGGATCCACCAATGCATCAAGGTTAGTTCAAATTCTATTTTGTGAACTGATTGAATGCATCTTTTGCTGTCTAGAACTTTTGGAGTCATGGATGTAGTGCCATTTTATGGGGTTATGCGAACTGCTGACTTGGGAGTCTTGGTTTTGATGATTTAGTCTTTGCACAGTACTAGAACTATGTGCTATTCTGATTGACTTATGATCGTATAATGTGCGACAAATGCAGATTAATAACTCTTACAGTTTGCTCATGTCCATGGCAGGCTTTTGCCGATGCTTTTGCTGTTCTAGAGAATGAGCTACTGCAGTACCCTGAAGAATGCTGTATGCCGGCATCATCATTCGGCCTACTGAAGAAAATAATTCCAAGTATTGACTCTAATGAGTTGTAGCAACAAAAAGAGCCTAGGATTTCACAAGCCACACTTGGTGTTGGGTTGGAATGACCTGTGCTCTGCTCACACTGAATTACCAAGGCAGCTCTTGAAAAGCAAGGTTAGTACAGATTGACATTTCATATCAATTTTAATCCTATCCTACTTTACCTGTTCTGGTTTACATCTTAAACAGTAGTCCTATTAGTTTGTAACCCTTGGAAGGCATGCTCTAGTTATTGAAAAAGAAGATACCAAAATGGCCATATTCAAGTGTTCTGTTTAATGCAGGCATGTTGTGAGGTATGATTGTCTTCTGCCCTGCTCTACTATCTGGCTGCTGAGGGCATGGGACCTTTAATTGAGGTGCTGGGCTGAATTGGATGATTCAAGAGCAAGGTTCTGCACACAGAAGGTACTGGACGTGTACCTCTTGCGTTCATGGTTCCGTAACATGAGCGCATCTAATCCCTTGGTAAGCATATATCTCATCCACTTTTTTTTTGGAGGAATTATATCTCATCTGCTTGATACCATAGACGATAGACCCTTAACCTTCTGCCCCTGTGATGTGTTGCCAAGGATGTGGAAATGGACTCGCTTAATGATGTGTGACAGCTGGGACCTGTAAGGTCACAAATGGAGCAGTATAGCAGATCTGCACAGAACTCGGACCGAGAGGAGCAGAGGGGATAAGCATTTCTTTCCTGAACCTTAGAACATGCTGACAAGAATCGGCACATTCATATCCATAATTCCATATGGAGGGACAAGTTCTTGGTACTTTTGGCAGTGAACATCAACTTGTGGAATGGGAAACGAAGAAATGCTATGAAGGAAGCTCCTCCCCTTTTGAGATGATGGAGTAGCTGACACCAGACTTGTGGAACGGGAAATGCGGAAATGCTATGAAGGAAGCTACTCCTTTCTTGAAGCAAAGAAGAAATGCTATGTAGCTGGGACCAGACTTTTGGTACTGGAAGCACGAGCAGTGTCGCGGGGCAATTTTCCAGATGCCTGTGCTAAGCATGAGATATCCCGAAAAACATAGTTGTTTCCTGAACACATCAAAAGGGTACATGTGACAATTATTGCTGTGATCTGAGCTGTGCTTACTCATCGCATTCAGGAAGTTAAATTACTTTTATTTAGAAACAAGTCAGAGCAAACTTCATGATCATATGAAATCAAAATTACAATCACTATGAATACCTGAGAAGAGCATCAGGAACATGAGCAGGTGAAGCTTTTAGATGACGCTGTTGGCTTGTCTTACAAAAGCAGACTTCAGTTCCTGCAGCTGATGCAAAATTTAAGTTAATTTTACGTTGTTGACTTGCTCACTTCATATAAGTAAATAATTGTTGAATTAGCGACACATATTATAAAGGAGCTCATCTAGTATTATTTCCGTTGATGAGTACTTTGTCACTTGCTCCATTTTTTAGGTTTCACAACATAGTGAAGCATAGTGAGGATTTTTGGCCGTCTTTGTGGGCCTAACATTATTGCATTGAGGATTATCATAGTGAAGCATAGTGAAGCTGGATTATCATAATCCAGCTTTTCCAGATTTTGCCTCTTTTTGTGGGCTATTCAATTTTCCCTACTTTCGTGTATATTTCAACGGCAGAGTTCAGCGCAGCACAGTAAGAAAAAACTGCCGGGGACAGCAGCAACTAGAACTATACTATAATATAAGCTAGCTGTTCAAGAACATGCAAATTAAAAGAGTTCCAGATCTTGACTACATAAAGACGTACGGACGGCAGAATCCACAAAGCTATACATATCACAGCACACTCCCATAAAGTCGCTCCCATTTATACTATGCAGGGAAAACGAGCTAGAACCACTGACAGTTGCTACCATGCATCAGGCAGGTGCCGTTTAGTTATAGTCAGTGACTCAGTGTCATCGACCTCTTCATCCCAAACACGACAGCTACATCCACAACCCGAACGGAACTCGTCAGTTCTGTCACTGAAGTCGTTTGTCCCCCATGTGGTACTCTGGCCAGGCCTTGCGTTATGCTCGTCGACAAGCTCTGCTTCGCGCTTGAAAATCTCGTACCGCATCGCCTTCTCCTTGCCCTTGTACGTGCGGTCGTTCTCGACCATCCACTGCTCAAACCTCTTCTTCATAGCTTTCTCTTCAATGGTTTCCTCCTCCAGGAGTTCCTCCTGATGAATCAGCTTGCGGGCTGCGATTAATTAGAAAGCGAAAAAAATTAAAGGTTCATGGTAACAAGGCAGGATATCTGGAAAATTCAGGCAGATTCATTTCTTACCTAGTGGCTCCTCTGCATTCTCTTTGTTGAAATACAACAGTCCTCCCATAGAGAGAGATAAGGCACCCATCGCCACAGCACTACCATGCGAGGGCAACCTGCATACCAAGGATCAGAACTCGCATAATCTGGAAAGAAACAGCACAACAACTACTACTGTCTCCCGGCAGCTGTTAGCTAAAAACAAAATGCAAAACCCCATCTTGGCCTCTAAAGTTAACCATCAAAATAATAACATACTCATATGGAAATAATTATTTGATCAGATTGATTAGAACAAACTACCCATTCCCTGAACCATATTATTATTCCGTTATTTGATTTGAAATACCAACAATCTTCTGTTAATGCTGCTTTGAACAAGCTGAACAAACTAGCAAATCACATACAATCATACTGTGTCAGAATATCAGTCCTTTTACAAAACATAGTTATGATCATTTTGAGCTAGGTTGATAAGAAGATTTTCAAGGCCCAGCAGACAGCAGTCAGATTATATTCCTCTTACTCCTAGACTTGGGTTTGATCATTTTGAACAATGTTTGTCAAGGCTTGTGGGCATAGAAACCAAATTGCACCTTGTGCAGTTAATAGGCAAGCACAAAACAGTAAACAGTGACAACTAATACCATAACATCCGAAGCTATAAAGCATCACCTTTTACTTGTGCTTAAGTTACGATGTTGTCTATTTAGCCCTATAGGACGTGCTGTCTGTTGCAGCTAGATTTTGGGTTCAATGGCTTGCTCTTCGTGACAGAACGGATGCTTTTAGAACTAGAGCGGATGCACAAGTTATGATAACTGTTAGGATCAATGACAACCCAATACAAGCCTGCTGCACTGCTTTTCTTGCTCAGGATTTGGTCAGGTCTAGGATTGCAAAAATTAAAATGGGCAGAAAATTCCAGACCTTTGCAGCAGAGTTGGGGCAGCAAGCTATACTAGTATTTATTTATTTTTCGTTTGGGTCTAGAGGGTTATGGAAAAAAAAACGATTGGTTCTCCTAATTATATTTTTCGATCTTTTTATAGTTTCGGAACAGGTCTAAAGACCTTTTTATGCTTGTGATAAAAACTGGGATTCTATTCTATTCAGTAACAGGGACTCAGAACTTAATTTCGAGTTCTAGATATTATTATTATTATTTGATCACCAAGCATCCTTGTAATCTACTGGCGGCAAGGAAGGAATTAATGCCCGCTGGGCTCGCTTGAAGCGATCTTAATTTGGCATTGGACGTGAAAATCGATTCGCTGGTCCAACGAACTTGGTGCTATGCAGCAGTATGCACCGACGATTTGGGGATAGATCGATCGAGCACCAAAATCAAATCGTGATTCTACATATGTACCTGTCGTCGAAGCCAAATCTACTCACACGGTCACCAAGGTTCCTCCTCTGCACCAGGACGTACAGAGATCCAATTAATCACACGCAGATAGAAATAGATAAAGAGATTTGTGACCTACAGGCTGGTGCAGGAGCTTCGCGGATCCTAATAAGGCGGCTTGGCCGCAGATCCGGCGCGAGTACTGGAGGAGCCTCCCCGCGACGAGAGAGCCGAAGAATCCAAGTGGCCACATCTCTCTCGATCTGAATCTGATCTCCGCCGCTGGCTGTCCTCCGCGGGCGACGCGCTGCTATCTCTTTCCTCTCGCGGCCTCGTCTCTTTTCTGCTTCTGCTGCCCCCTCCCCTGCCCCGAGCTGCCCCTCCCTGCTGCCCCAGTCCCCGCGGCCGCGCGCGCCGCTGCCCCTCGTGCTGGCCTGTCCTCGCCGCAGCAGCCGCGGCCGCTGCCCCTCGTGCTGGGTGCTGGCCCGTCCTCGCCGCCCCAGCCGCGCGCCGCCCCTCGTGCTGCCCCCTCCTCGCAGCCGCGCGCTGCCCCAGCCACGCGCCGCCGCACGTTGCCCCGCTGCTGCGTGCTGCCCTCATTTTTGCGCGCCGCCAGGAGCCGCCCTAGCCGCCGCACGTCGCCGGAGAAAAAGGTCCTGGCGAAGGCGGCCAACTCCAGGAGTCACGGTTCGGTGTCGCCAATCTCGGCCTTGACGCGGAGCCAGGAAAGGAAATCTGCCCCTGTGGATAGCAGCGGGGAGGCGATGCTCGAGGGCAAGACGGTACTAGACGAAGAGCACGACGCCAGGGAGCTCAGTGGCGACGCGGAGGCAGCAGACGTTGACGGACGGCTGCATGTAGGAGCCAATGCAGCAGCCCCCGCCTGTGGAAGTACAGGAGCACCGGCGACGACCCGTATACGTGTGAACCGTGGATTGCCGAGTTGCCGCGAGGGGATCGTGGACCGAAAGATAGGAGTCATTTTGAACGATGGTAATCCGATTCGGAACAGAGCAGATACGGGATATGGTGGTGTGTGTTACTTTTTGACAAAAATGTATGGACATGTTTTTCGTGATCTAAGGATGACAATTTGCGTGCATCATCAGTGCCAACTGTGTTCATTAGAGATGTCAATTTTTGTGCATCATCAATGGCAATTTATGTTCAATAGGAATGCCAGCTTATGTGCATTATGAGTGGCAATTTGTGTTCATTAGAGATGTATTGTGTGTATCATCAATGACAACTTGTATTCAATATGGATGCATGACAATTTGTGTGCATTATTAGGAGCAATTTGTGTTCATTAGGGACGGTAGAAAGATAGTGTTTGTGTGGTGTCATTTTAAATGGAGGTGGTTACTTGATTTGGAGTGGAAGAAAGGTGCGAAGCGGCGGTGTGCTAAATTT
The DNA here is from genome assembly GCF_000005505.3 of Brachypodium distachyon. Taxonomy (NCBI): domain Eukaryota; kingdom Viridiplantae; phylum Streptophyta; class Magnoliopsida; order Poales; family Poaceae; genus Brachypodium; species Brachypodium distachyon. The sequence goes on along the minus strand of NC_016131.3, from coordinate 27,714,940 downwards.
TGACCGAAATGAATGGACCTACAATGGTTATTTGTGTTTATTAGGATGTGGTGATGTGTGTTCATCAGATATGGCAATTTATCTGTGTTAGGGTTTCAATTTATGTTCATCAGATATGACAATTTATCTGCATTAGGGGTGGCAATTTATGTCCATCAAAGGTGGTAATTTATCTGCATTAAAGATGACAATTTGTGTTTACTAAGGGACGACGGAGAGATAAGGTTTGTGTGGGGTTGTTTTGAATGAATTTGGTACTTCAATTTGGAGTGGAGGAAATGCCGGATGCGGTGGTGCATGATAGATTTTTGACCAAAATATATGTGCATGCTTATTTGTGTTCATTAGAAACGACAATTTATATTAATCATGGGTGGCAATTTGTGTGCACTAGAAACGGCAAAGAGATAGGTCTGTATGGGTCGTTTTAATTAAATGTGGTAGGTCGATTTTGAAGTGGGGAAGATGGGAGATGTAGGGAGGATGCAAGTTTTTGATTAAAATGGATGGATGTACATGGTTATTTGTGTTTGTTGTGAGTGACAATTTTTCTACATTATGGTTGACAATTTGTGTGCATTAGAAGATAATAATTTATTTTTATTAAGAAGGACGTCGTGATAGAATTTGTGTGGCGTCATTTTGAATGGAGGTGGTAGCTCTGATGTTTAGGAGATGCGGAATGCGAAGATGCATGATAGATTTTTGACCATATACGGGCAGGGTTATATTATGTTCATCATGTACGGCTGTTTGTACTCCATTTTACTAAGATGCCAATTTACGTGCATTAAGGAAGATGCCGTTTGTGTGTGCTCGTTGCGAAATTTTTAATCTTTTTCTAACCCGTGAAGTCTTGTAGTGTGTCCCGTTCGAAACTCATACCAAAGATGCTTGACTCGCATAAAAAACGTGACACTAGCTCTAGGCCCTAGCTGATAGCTGATGCTGAACATCGGACGCTGCTACTCGCCTGCTCTGCTGCTCGCATGCAAAGCCGGTCGCGCGCCAGAGCTGCAGAGCGACATCGCTATCGCTCGCTAGTGCTATAGCGCGGCGTCGCTCGGAAGAGCTGCAGCGCAGCGTCGCGCGCTATTCCACCCCAAATATATTGACCAGTCTTTTTACATAAGTTGGGACTTTTGGTTTGGTTCAAATGGTTGGCACATCAATCTAATAGCCTGTTCTTGCGTTATAGCTAGGGTTCCTGGTTTGTTTTAACGAGTAAATTACGGAAACCACCACATTACATAGTGCGGTATGCTCCACTTAAAGATACATTTCGTATATATTTTTTATCAATGCTTCTTGACATGTTTTGTTGTAGTTCCATGCGTCGGATCAAATAGAGAATACATTTATTGTCTGGTTTCGATGCATGTATGTATACATCATACATGCTGCAGCAGCTAGAGCTAGCTTGAGTACTACATTGCTCGATCCTCAAATTCTTATTCTAGAAAGCTTTCATCTCGCCGACAGACTCGCACGCATGATCCGGCCACGCCGCCATCTCCTTGTCATCAAAGAAGAGCTCCTTGAACCGCTCCAGCTGATCCTCCTCCTTCATGGCCACGGCCACCGCGACGTCGCCGGTACCGTCCCCAACGCTGTAAACGAACCAGGTGTAGGACATGGCAGCCGGCGCGACGAGCACCGGCGCGCCCCAGCCGAAGTCGGCGTCGTGCGACGCCATGCCCATCCAGCTTATCACCCTCAAGTCCGTGTCCGGGAGCTCCCTCCCGGGTCCAGAGCCAGACCCCGGCGACGTCATGACCGTCTCCAGGTAGTCCACCAAGGAGCGCGCGTAGTCGTCCCCTTTGCCCGTGGCCACGCGCAGCCGCCGCGCGCCGAAGCTCAGCGGGCCGGCGACGAGGTCGCCCACCTTGGCCGTCACGGACGTGCGCGCCCCGGCGTTGCCCAGGAACGCGCCCGGCAGCGGCGGCGCGAGGCGCGCGCGCATGTCGACGACCGTGTAGAGCCGGGACTTGGCGTCGTGGGGGAGCTCGCGGGCTTTGCAGGCGCAGCGCCAGATGTGGGACACCAGGGAGCGGAACAGGGACTCGCCGCCCGTGCGCGCCCGGAGCGCGCTCGCCTGCGCGCTGGACACGCGCAGGATGGCGCCGGCTAACTCTGTGGGCGCCTTGTTGTTGTTGTTGTTGTTGTTGTTGTTGTTGACTGTTGTTGGAGGCCCGAGGTACTCGTGGCTGTGGTCGAAGAGGACGACTGGCGGGGAGCGTGCGCGGAGGGAGCTTCGATCGAGGAACGGAGCTTCAATGGCGGCACCAATGGAGCCGCTCCTGGCAATGCTGGACCATGTCTGGATGAAGTGGAAAGAGCTGCGGCCGTCCAGGGCGTAGTGGTGCATGCCCGTGCCAAGCACCACGCCTCCTCCACGCAGCAAGGTAACCTGCACGACAGCCCAAAAAAAAATGAGCAAATCCGTTTCTACATGATGGAGAATATATAGGAATTACGATGATTTAGAGCCTCAAATGAACCAAATTTACTTACCTGAAGCAGGAGCAAGGGGGCGCCAGGGCCGACCTCTTTGGGATAGGGAGGCACGAACAAGTCACGCATGGCTTTCGATGCCGGCGAGAAGCCTTCCTCGAGATCCTCTAGCACAGCATCCGACTGCGCGACGACGAAGACGGCGCCCTTGGCATTGCAATCGATCTCCAAGCGCCCGTCTGGTGCCGTGCCGAGGCGGCCAGCCAGAGGGTAGAACGGCACCAACGCCTTGGCCAGTGCTGTCCTCAGAACATCCACGGAGAAGAACCCTTTGCCATTGGGACGGAAGAGATAGATCGTCGGCGAATAGCCGCTGCGCACGCCGAGGTCGAGGTTGGACAGCCAGAAGGGGCCCTGTGGGGTGTCCTCGCTCGGCTTCACCAGCTCCGACCTCATGACACTGATGCCCATGATGCTAGCTTGGTTTTACTAGCTGTTTGTGGCTGCTGGTGGTGTGAGTGCTTTTGAGGATCCCGGTGAATTCACAGGGGATCATGGTGGGGTTTATATATCAGCATCCAGGATGACATGATAAGTACGAATTAAAGATTCGATCGGCTAAAAATGGAAGCAGGAAAGGCAAAATGTTAATGCAATTAACTACGTTCGGATGTTGCTAAAGATTGTGGATGAGATCAGGCAAGTCAGTGAAACATGCATTCCGATAAGTATGAAATCGATCACCCAAGATATCGCTAGTAATGCAATTTACTAGCATTCCTAAGATTGCAATCACCCAAGCAAATCTTATTACGTTCATCAACACTCCTAAATTTAGATCACCTAAGAAAGGCAAGCATTAATGTCATTCCTAATATCATGAAAGCAATCACCTTACGAAGAGAGTGATAATGCAATTACGTACCTTTTTTTTAGAACAATACAATTGTGTGCTTAACTATATCCTCAATATCTTGTACTCCCTCGGATCAATAATAAGTGTCTACAAAGTTGTACCAAGTCTGACACACTTATTATGAATCGGAGGGAGTACTGTTGTATAGTGTACTCCTAATAATTGGTTTAAATTTAGTGAAATTTATGCCCTGAAATCTATAACAATAGAAAACCGTGAACCTAGGAGATTTTTTAATGCTTCTAATTCTTGCATGGTTACAAACACTAATAGACAAGTACTGAAAATGACAGTGGAAACTGAACACGAAACAAACTTCCACTAGCAATGGACTGAGATATAGGGAAGATGCAAGTGAAGAGGAATGGATAGATCAGGCACGTTAATACATAGACAACACTCATCATATTTTTGGGGGTTTTTGTTTGCACAGAAAGTAAAGAAATCGATCACAGAAATAGCTATCACAAACAGAGGAAATAGACTGAACAAGAACAGTAAAAACAAAGAACAAACCCAGAGATCACATGCATAATCACTCAGTTTACTACTCAAACACTTGATCGACAATCTTGTTCCACTGAAAGATGAATGCATGTAATCAAGTTTCCTCTACCTGTAGTTACAAACTCAGCAGGAGAAGCAAAGAAAAAGATAGGAAAAAGAGGAGAGTTTATTACTGTGTGATGGTGCCGTCGATGAAGAGATCGATGGGAGCAGAGAAAAGAGGGATCAGCTCTTTCTAATTGTTCATCCTTGGAGAGCTCTAGATTTCTATGCCTTCTCAATGTTTTCCCCTCTCTTCCTCTCTACGTTCTCAGCGAAGAAACATTCCCTTTTATAGCAAGGCAGCTAGCAGGGGCATGGTAGAGGATGTTGTCACCTGCAAATTGCATGACATGTACCTTAAGCATTGTATGTAGCGCTTGCTTTTTCTTCCTTTTCCATCACGATAAGCTTTCTTTTCTTGTTCTTTTCCACTCGGAAGGTGTTGGTCGTGTCTCATGTGTATGTGAAGTGGTACTGACAAGTTCGGTTATTGTCATTATCTTATGACGATAAACTTCACTTTCTTCTTCTCATCAACTCAGAAGGTGTTGTCATGTGTAAAGCGGTACTGAGAAGTACCGTTATTTGTCATTATCTTATATAAAAGAAATCTTGACTTGGATTGGGATGCAAAGCCAGGTTATATTTCGAAGTGTTTCTAGATTCATCTACTACTTTTCTTTACTTGTTGGCTTGACTCTGGCTTACGTGGTTGTAAATTGCAAATCAGTGTAACCGAGCTCAGAGAATTTTGTTCCAGAAACAATGCAAGTACTATATGACACTGATCGCCGCACTCGCACGCACGCCAACATCTCTCCCTTTGTTGTGTGGCACTGGCGGCAGGCTAGCTACAATGTGCGCCGCTGCAGTGCAACGAGGCGAGCGAGCAGGCTCCAGGACGAGATGAGCACACAGATTAAGAAAGAAGAAGACAAGACAGCGCGGCAGACGTACAGCTCGCGGGGCACGAATCAACGAACATCTGACGGCTAAAAATGAAAACAGTTGGTAATTACTCGTACTAGTACCTTGCAGGATTCGCCATGTGATGTGATACATACACCTGAGGCAAGCAAGAACCTAGAGTTCAGTTAGATGGTAATCAAACCTAGAGGGAAATGCAAAGCCCTATCAGCTTGGGACAGGGTCTGTAAACCCAAGAATAAAGGTGGTCTTGCAATCCTTGATCTCTCTGTCTTCGACGATGCTCAGATGATCAAGTTTCTTTATAAATTCTTCAATCGATCGGAGGCTTCTTGGGTCAAGTTTGTCTGGTCTGCCTATTATAATGTCACTGTCCCCACAGATGATGACAGGAGGGGTTCATTCTGGTGGAGAGATTTGGTTAAACTAATCCCTGCCTTCAAAACCTCTTCTAAGGGAATGCCAGGCAATGAGGATTCCTTCTCCTTCTGGCAAGATGCCTGGGCTAGTGAGCCCCTCAGTAGCCGTTTCCCCAGAGCATTCTCATTTGCCATTGATAAGAGCATTACTCTCTCCAACTTTGCTCTTGCCAGTGATCACTTGGACCACTTCGCGCTACCTTTTTCCAACCTGGCTTTTCAGGAATACCAGCAAATCATGGCCTACGTGGCTCATACTCACCTTGAGCCTCATGAAACTGATCTTTGGCTTTGTCAATGGGGCAGTGGAACTTTCACCTCGAAGCTTTACTATCAGCACCACTTCCCTAGAATCCACACTGACTCTCAATTCAACTGGATTTGGAAGAATCGTTGTGTCCCTAAGATCAAAGGCTTCATGTGGCTTCTCGCTTGTGATCGGCTCAACACCAGGGATTTGATGGATCACCGCCACTGCAACCGAGATGCGATTCTTACCTGTGCCTGCTGTACTTCGAATGCTAGAGAAACCAAAGATCACCTCTTCTTCAAGTGTGATTTCAGTTTAAACTATTGGCGCACGATTGGCCTCGATTGGACTAGTCTTGGGCCAGACCCGCCCCCCGCCCCCCCCCCCCCCCCTCATGGCCTTCATCCGGCACTCCAAGAACTGTCTGCACAAGGAACTTTACAAGGAAATCTTCCTCTCTGCGGCGTGGGAACTCTGGAAATGCAGAAATTACCTCATCTTTAACAATGTCACTCCTACTGTTCAGGCTTGTCTCTTAAAGCTCAAAATCTCTCTTAGAAATCAGAGTTGTAGGTTTAAAGAGGGCGCGAGGGAGGCGCTAAGGGCATGGCTCATCTCTGTTGCCTCCGTGCCCTGAGTGAGTTCTCTTCCTTTTCCTCTCTTTGTTCCCCCCTGTTACCCTTGATCTACTGGACAAACAAAATCTCTGAGGTAATCCACGAAAACTGATAATGAAGCTCACCTGACAAACATATGTCAGACTCGACGCTGGGAATGCAGACTCCATACATTCCGAGCCACTGCCAGTAGTATCATCTGGAAAGAAACCTTCATAAACAGCAGTAGAAAGGTTACAGTCAAATTACACGGACAGTCATCAAAGTAACCCTTGTTTCCACTAAAGACAGATTTAATGGTGAAAATTCTTGGATGCTTCATCCACTTGGGAACATATAACAGAATCGATCTCCAAAGTAACCGTTGGATGTTTCTACTGACATGCAGAGCAGCAAAAGATGATGTGTTTGTATGTCAAGTTTGTGGTGGCATGAATCGATCCCCAAAAACTAGCGCCATGACCTGCACTTCAACTATGGTACATACTTTCTACATGCCAATTGCAAGTGGCACCATTTGGCACATGTGAAAATTAACACGGTGCTGCAGTAGCTTCTGATAAAACAAGATACATGATAACATATTCTCAGAGGAACAAGTGACTAGTACACTCAGCCAGCACATCGATAAGTTATATCGTCGCATGCCTGAACCTAATGAAAAGTTTTCAAGTTGCACATGATTGCATATATATATTTGTGGACATAACAAAAACGCCCTAAACCTGACTTCGACAAAGTAACTCAGGAGCACATAATTGCATATAACCTGCTGAGACTACTCATCTTTTGTGTAATGTTCATGCTGTGCAACATGTGCCAATGCTGATGCAATTCAGTAGCACTAAAATCTGTAAAAATAAAAATGATGATAGATAGCTTCCTATAATCTCGATCTTAGTTGACTAGTATGAATGCATATGCATGAACACAAGTATATCATCTTCATATATAAACAATATTGATCGCGACGTACGGAGTATAGGAGCTGAATAAGCACTACTTCAAACAGGAAATTAGATCTGCCAGGAAGCAACACTGCAATACCCTTTCTGATTGATCCACGGGTGACAATTTTCAGTTGAAAAGTTATACTTCCTCCGTCCAACAAAAGATGTCTCAACTTTAACTAAATTTGAATGCATATATACACTAAGTCATGTCTAGATACATCTAAATTTTGACAAACTTGAGACATCTTTTGTTGGACGGAGGGAGTATATATATTCAATTTGATACATGAGCAGCAGACATACCATGCTAACCGAAACTTTGTAAATGAAGCCTAATAAATGCATAGTGAACATATGCTACTGGAAATTTAAATGGAATTGAGGTTCAGGGGCGTAGCGACTAGCTAGATTGGTGTAGCAAGTCATACATCTTCAGAGGTAAGACCCAGTAAACTGTACACCTCGTCTAACCTTAAGGATCGGCTAAAATGAAAACAATGCTAAGAAGTAAAACAACATCTGCATCTACAATCCCCTAGAAAAAAATATTGACAAAATGCATCACATATAATACCAAGCAATCAAGCACCTCTTCCAACGATACACAGAATTATATTGGAACATCAACAGAGAAACCTAATGATGAAGGCTGTGTTATAGCAATACCTGACGAGGGAGCGTGTGGCAGCTGCCACGCACGGACGAAGCGACTGGCCAAGAATTCGCTGGGTGGCGCGACCAGCTCGCAAGCGCCGCAAGCCACCACCTTGCGGCGGCGCACGTCGACGCCGACGAGGTGCTCCTCCAGGAAGAAGTAGACGACTTCGGGGTCGGTCGGGTCGATGAGCGCGAGGACGGGCAGCTTCCTGGGCAGGCCAGCGGCCCCGAAGGTCTCGTCGTCGCAGATGTCCTGGAAGGTGGCCTCGCACTCGAGCTTCCATTCCATGGAATCCTCATCGAGCAGCGTCCACACGCTGATCTTGGGGGCGTCGTGGTTCCTCCGGTACATGTCCACGAACCGCAGCTTGCCGGCGCTGACGCCCACGCAGCGGTACTTGTCGAGCACCCCCCAGGCTTCCCTGGGCTCCAGCGCCTGGCCCGGCGGGAGCGGGACGGCGCGGAGCAGCGGCTTGTCGGCGCAGGGGTCGCAGGCGAGGAGGCACCAGCTGAGGTCGACCCACCAGAGCATCCCGGAGTGCGAGACGACGCCGTTGGGGGAGAGCAGGCGCCGGGAAGGCAGCGGGTAGGTCACCACCTTCGTGACCCACTTCCGGACCTCGGAGGAGAAGCAGAGGAGGGTGGCCGTGGCCGCGTGGGTACTGCCGTACCTTGGCTGGAGTTCCGCGAGCATGTAGTGGTGGCCATGGCCGCCTTGCGGGGACGCGAGGAGGCCGAGGTGGCCCGGGTGCATGATGCGCTCCGGGTTGGGGACGCGGAGCGCGGACGCGGCGACGGCGTCGAGATGGAAGTAGCCCGGGATGAAGTCGCGCCAGGACTGGCACTCGCGGCGACCGGGCCGGTGGGCGGCGGACGGGTCCCTGGCGCGGCCCTGGTCGGCGTGGAGGAGGAGGAGGCCGGAGGGGTCGGTGGCGACGACGGAGGGGAAGTTGTCCGGCGTCGTCTTCTCCGGGAAGACGCGGGGAGGGATGGTGAGGGTCGAGACGCGCGGCGGCGTCGCGAGAGCCAGGGAGATGTCGGCGCCAGGAGGGATCTCGGGCGACGACACCCGCGCCACCGTGCCGAGGATTACCCAGGGCGGTGCGGCTGGGGACGAAGCCAAGGGTTTGTCGCCGTCGGTCTGCGGCCGTTGATGGGAGTTGTGTAGGACGGCGAGCAAGCCGCCCCCGCCGCCGCCGCATGCCAGCAAGATCCTGGTAGGAAATCGGAACGCCATGGTCGGAGCGATTTAGCGTGGTCTGGAGTACTGGCGCGGGCTTTTTGGCTTTGGCAGTCTGCTGCGATGACCGGCGAATCCGGAGCCTTTGAGCTTTGACGGTACGAAGATGCTGGTTTTCCTTTCCTCGAGAGTTTTGGAGCGGCGGTGGGTCGGGTGCTCAGCCTCCTCCGCCTGCCGACCAAACGCAGGGAGTGACACGTGAGGCCGGGCACCCCCACGGCAGCAGCCGTATGTCAGAGGAGCTGCGTACCAAACACAGAACTGGTCCGCGTTATTGGTCACAGCCATGCGAGCCACCATGGGAGCCACCGGAGGAAAAGGAAGTAAACGAAGAACACGTAAAGTACAAAGATGTTATCCGCCTTTTCACAAAAGTGTGGTGGCCGAAATGCGCGGCGTGTTTTTGTCCGTTTTGGACAGTTTCAAATGAATCGGTTGTCTGGGGTTGCCCTTACGTCGCTACAACGCCGCCTCCACCCGTTCATCTGCCGCCCGCTCATCCTCCTCCTCTTAGGTCTCCCCGCCCACGTGGACAACAATGGCGCCGACGACTCATCCCACCTCCTAATTAGCGTCACCATCGCAGCGTGCCCGCTTGATCTCTTGTCGTGGCTCCTCCTAACTGCACCTTAGGCAACCAAACAATGGGATGCGACTCAAGTATGGACCCCTCGTAGCCTGTATTGCAGCTAAAACACTTTTCTAACGGTGCCGATATGTAACGACACCGGTTCCACCAATCACAGCCTCCCCACGTGCTGAACAAAGCAAAGTCCCCCACCCACCCTCGTGCTTGGGCGTGAGCAGTGGAGAGGTTTGGCCATTCATCGGCCTAGCTCTTGTTCTACTGATCTCCTCGCCCTCTCCGACCAGCTCCTGCACGGAGTAGGAGAAGAGCTCACTTCTCTGGTTCCTTGCCGGGCTCGTGGCCTTACAGTGTCATGCATGTCGCAACGGCATGGACTGCTAAGTGGTGTCAAAACGGAGGGGATTTGGGGAAAATTTAAATGGGGTAATTTACTGAAGAAGTTTTGTTAAATGGGGTAAAAACGCTAAAATCTTGTTAAATGGGATAAAAACTGTCAGAAAAATGAAACTTGGATTTAAAAAGTGGAATTTAGTCTTACTTTTTTGGAGTACCAAAAAACAAACATGACATAGTAAGAAACCCTATCGCATCGAACCCCCGTTCTATGCAACAATTTCAAGATGCTGTGTCCTTAGATTGGATGGTAAAATTGTACTCTTGAAACTTTTAAGTATGCACGTTCCTTTTGGTGCCTTTGTCCATGTGTTTGCTACTCTAAACTGCTTCAAAGTCAAAAAGACCGAATGTACTAGTAGCAGCAGCACGTAATCCTTGTTATCGGAGCAAATAAAAAAAGTTGGTCCGATACTCCAAATGGATGATGAACTCTTCGTTACCTGTATATTGCAAGAGCTGACCCATTATCTTTGTTGAAGTATAAATGGATTGCTCTCCTTTTCTCATCAGTTTGAACTTTTAGATTAAGGTGCATGAAACTCTTTAATTTCGACTAGCCGTTACGATTGGTTCAACAGGCGAACGTGATTTATTCTGCACTGATCGATTGGTTTGCCTTCTCTGCTCCTTCAAAGTCCCGAAGCGTCCCCATACCGCACCGCGCGCGCTCGATCTTCCCGAGCAATTAATTGCCCGCCCGGTCGTTTCAAGTGCAGCTAATTAGGCTAGCCCATTGTATATAAATCGGGCTGGCCTGATCGTGGGTACTACTACACGGCCATATCGTCCAACGCATTCCGTTCCCCGGCCCCTTGCCCTTGGACGATCAAACGCCATGACGAACAACTCCTCCACGAACCTCACCAGGGCGGCGCGCCTGGTGCGGGTGCTCAAGATTGAAGGCTACAGCGCGAGCACGACCGTCTACAAAGCCACCAAGACCAGAGGCATGTCTTCCGACGGTTGCATCAAATCCAGATGGAGCGTCGATGGCTACGGGTGGGAGATCAATTTGTATCCCGCGACATTTGTGTTCAGCCCCGTCCCTGTCGATCAGGAGACTTTGTTCCAGAAGCCCGGCAGCCGGAGGCCCGGTTCTGTTAGGGAGTTGATGTATCCGACATACACATCCAAGTGGCTTGCACTGCAGCTCGTCTTCCTCGGCGAGCTCACGACGAGCAATGCCAATGTCCGGGCGAGTCTGGCATATCGGCTGGTGGACCCGGCGGGGGTGCTTCAACCGTCCGGGGAAAAAAGCGTGTCGCACATTTACGGCAGGCATCTTCGAGGAGGTAGCTCAGATGCAGTCGTGCTCGTCGAAACGCGTGATCTGGCGGAATCGGGTTATCTCCGGGATGATTGTTTGGCTGTGGAATGCGCCGTCACGGTTCTAACTTAACTGTCCGTGCCCACCATCCAGCCGCAGGTTAAAGAAGTGATACCGCTGCCGTCCACCAACCTGCACCAGCACTTCGGTGAACTCCTGGAGAAGGAGACAGGGGCGGACATCACGTTCCTCGTGTCCGGCGAGTCTTTCTCTGCCCACAAGCTAATACTGGGTGCAAGATCTCCGGTTTTCATGGCGGAGTTCTTCGGCAACATGAAGGAGAAGAACTCCCGGCGCGTGGAGATCGAGGACATGGAGGCGCCCGTGTTCAAGGCGCTGCTGCACTATATCTACACTGACAGGGTGCCTGAACTTTATCAGAACCTGGACGCCACGATGGGTCAGCAGCTGCTTGCGGCCGCTGACAGGTACGGGCTTGACAGGCTAAAGCTGCTCTGTGAGATAAAGCTCTCAGGTGGCATCACCGTCGACACGGCCGGGGCGACGTTAGCGTTGGCTGAGCAGCACAACTGTGCGCTGCTCAAGGCCAAGTGTATGGAGTTCATTGTCAGCACTCCAGCGATTCTTGATGCTGTGTTGGCGACGGAGGGGTATAAGCACCTGGAGGCGAGCTGCCCGCTGGTGCTGCCTGACCTTCTCAAGTCTGCCCGCGGGAGAAACAACTGATGCTTATCTAATTATCTATGAACAGTCTGTGTTTGTTGTGCTTGTCTCGCATGCATATGTTCTAGCAATGAAAAGCAATGGTGACGTTCCATCTTTTTGTGCTATCTGCTATGAGCTTGCGTCTGTGTTTCGGTTTCCCTTTCTAAGACAGCTGTAATGCTTCGTTTTGTTAATGAAATCGGGGATTCAAATGCTATGAGTAACAACTTCTTGGGTCAATTTGATGTCAATTTAGTGGCAATTGCTCAAAAGTCCATGATTAGGTGGTATCTCTGTCCTTGTGTGTGTGTGATTGATGCTGTTTGAGAAAAAAAAAACGATGGATATGATCTACTGGAGTAGTAGTAGAAACTTGTGTCGGCCCTTCCACAAAAGAAATGGTGATAGTTGCTCTAATTGTTGAGCCTGCGTGTTTCGGTTTTGCTTCCTAAGACAGTTGTAAGCTAGGGTTAATCTGTTAAAGAAATCCGGGATTTCAGTGCTATGAGCAACTTCTTTCGTGTCGTCTTCTTTATGATTTACTCCCTCCGTTTCTAAATACTTGTCGCTGTTTTAGTGCAAGTTATTTAAAAATAGAGGGAGTAGTTTATTATCTCCTTTCGGGGTTTATAAGGTTGTGTATTCCTAAATCATTAGATCATCAATTATAACAGAGTATATCAAGTTCTTGTGTTTACAAAGCTTGGAGTCAATTTTTATCTAGATGCTAAAAAATGTGGGTTTTGGCTCGACAGAGCGCACAGCCGCATAGCCAGCCGTGCATCATGCCAAAAAGTATTTAGTGCTATTTTCTCATGTTAAACAAATCTAGAAAAGGGCAAATAAATATTTGCGTATAAAAATGGTGGTCTTAATTCACATTCCTCATTATTTTATCACTATGGTAGTTTACTTCATAATTTGCACAAAAGTGGGTTTCTATAAATAAAATATACATAAAAATGGTGGTTTACTTCACAATTACACAAAAAGGGAAAAAATTACACAAATGTTGCAAGTGTCTAGATGAAACACTTGGTAAACATTAACGGACGAAATTTTTGCCGAGTGTTTTTCTCTAGACAATTGGAAAGAAAGGAAGTACCATCAACCGGGGCGGGCAGGACGTCAGGTGACATGTATTCGTCTGAGTGTTGCTGTTGTCACATTCAGCAACTCTTCTCATTTGCCAAGTGTTTTCTTCCTGCACTCGGCGTGTGGGCATTGTTGACGAGTGCCTCATAAAATGCACTCAACAAAATGTGGGACACTCGGTAACTATGATGTTTTTTTGGTAATTTTGGTTACCGCCTGATTACAGCATTCATCATATCATTTTGAAATTACTGAATTCATATTTGCTGTAAATGTAAGAACTTTTGTGTATGTACTGCTTTCTATATATATATATATATCACAAAATATGCAATATTAATAATTATTAGATACTAAATATTCAGGTTATATCGGCTAATACTAAATTATATGTTTGATTAATATTTAATTATTATGATTATCTTTTACAGGATCTTTTAAGACTGGTGAGGCCAACGGAGCTACCGACGGTTCGTGCAGCGGTGTAAAAATCCTACTCAGTACTCACCGTATATTTTCATTATATTGCTTCAGGAGTAGCTAAGTTTATTTCCCTAGGTGTTCTTAAACAAGTTTATAGGGGTGATTTCTTATCGTCTTCCCAGGCAGTTCCACCCGAAGGGAACACTTCTCTAAGGTTACAAGGTTCTCATTCAAACGCCCTACGAGAGGCTTAACAGAGAACTACACGCAGAGGTTTCTCCTATAGGATCCCTAGCATAAGCACCCACCCGTATAAACACATTTAACAAGACAAGGAAAATACTAAACTACTTCATTTCACAATATAGCTTACATACGGTTTTCCCTTTCGGGAACCCCCGAAGTGTTTACATAAAGATAAGGTAATTACCTTACTACTTTCCCGTCCTTATGTTACATTGCCTACTGCTACTACTCCTGCTGCTTGCTGCCTGCTGTCCGCTGCCGCTGCCGCTGCTACCACTACGACTACCATTACGACTACGACTACGACTACGACTACCACAACGACTACACTACCACGACTACCACGACTACCACTACTACCACTACTACTACTACTAGAGAGCAGATAGTTTGCTCGCTAGCTGCTCACTCTCTCTGCTACTGAAGGCTTGTGTTCTCAACGATGTTGTGTGTCCTCCGTTGCAGCAAGAGGCTCCTTTTATAGGCAATATGGCTGGCTCAAATAGTGCTCTCATGCATTATTTACTTCTCCTTTCTTCTTGGTCATGATGCATCTTCTTTATAGGTCCTAGGCCTTCTTTATAGCCTCTTGAGTGCATGCATGCATGAAGAAGATGAGGTTTTTTGGCTGCCACTTCACTCTTTGGTTGCATAGGAACGTGGTTTCCTTCATCCTGAGAGTAGTCTTGCGCTTTAATGATAGTGTCCATGACACACTGCAGCCTTATTGTCTGCTTCCTTGGTTATTCTTCGTCTGCACACCATAAATCATAAGATCTCATGCATTTGTGATCTTGTATGCTGATGATGGGTCTTATATGCCTAATACATGCTAACGATGGATCTTAAGATTTATTATTTTTCATAAATTTATTTATTTTTAATAATAATAATTATTATTATTTTCAGTTTTCAATCATATTCAAATTATATTCTATCAACTATTCGGGTATAGGTGTATATGTTCGGAGGTGGTGTATATGTCCTCCCCGCCCGAATAATTGATAGTAATATCAATTAAAATTCTGGTTTCTGCCCATGGTCTGCAATATCCATGTGATCATCATCTGAAAGATTGAATTCGTATTTTGAAAGAGTCAGGTCATATTTTAGGTCATACTCTTTCTTTATTTCTTCAAATTTTTGCGTAAATTCAAGTCGTAATTGTTATAAAATTTCTTCTTTTTACTCTTCTTTCCATAACTTTGAAGTGTCTTCTAATGTTTCGTTTATCTTCATGTCTATATATTCAGAATCCAGAGGATCCACTCCTTTTACTAAGCAGTCTTTGTATGTGCTATATTTAGGAGATTCTTCTTCCTTTTCTTTTTTTAAAATTAATGCTTCTTCCTTTATATTCTTTATATTTGATGAAAAAGGAATATCCTTATCTACTCCTTTGAACTTTTGGATATATTTTTTGACTTTTGGTTCTATGTAGTAATTTTCTCCTGTCATACTTCTTGCTCTATTCAAGGCTTCATTGACATCTAAATATTTCTTCCATGTAATATCCTTTTTCCTTTTCCTTGCGTCTAGCTTTTCTTTTATTATTTCTTCAAAAGTCATATATATTCCAGGTTTGATTCCATCAAATAGTACATATAATGGCTTATATTCTTGCACTGCAATATTTGCTGATATTGGTAAGTTCTTGTTCATCATATTGAAATATTCGGCTAGACTATTCAGAATTGATAGCATATAGCCTTTTTCTTCTCTTTTATTATTATATTGAAACCAGAAATTGTCAAGTATGCATTCTTGAATTTCATCGAGGGCAATATGTCGCTTAGGTTTGAATTTAAATGTATTCGGGGGAAATATTTTCAGTGTGTTTTTATTTCCGAAGGTAAATACTTCCACCCCATTGGGAAGCAACCTACGCTTCATTCCTGCAAGATTGATGAACGGGAGAATATGTCAGGTAAACAATTATCTTTTCCCTTAATATGCTCAAAAACAACTTTATATCCATTTCCAGTTATGATATCTTCAAATAAAACCCATCTTCTAGTAGAACTTTTCTTACTATTGATTTGATTATAGTATCTACATATTGCTTCACAATTAGTGCGTACTGTAAATTCTTTAAATCCCAAGTATAGCCTAAACGCGTTTATTGCATGGACTACCGCGAGGATTTCTCTATCAATATTATTTACTATTTTTAATTTATAACTTTCTGAGGCATACCTACATATCTTTTCTTCTGCCTTTGGAGAGTACTGATTAGGTTTTTGCTTTAATATAGCACCCCAACCTACTTTAGATGCATCGGTTTCGATTATAAAGTAACAATCTTCTAATGGCAATTCTAAAGGTTTCAAATTTTTGACCTTTTCTTTTATGGCCTTGACTAACTTTATGTCTTCAGAATTAAAATACCTTTGGCCATTCTTTCTTAATTTAGCATATAAAGGTCCAGCTAGTTTTGCTAGATTATCTATATAATTTCTTGCATAGTTTACAATCCCTAGGAATTGTTGTAGAACCTTTTTATCATTCATAGAATCAGGAAATTGTAAAATTTTCTTTGCAATATGCTCTTGCAGATGTATTTTTCCTTCTTCTATTTCGTGTCCAAGAAAATTGATTTTCTCTTTACAAATCTCCATTTTCTTTTTAGATAATATTAGCCCATTTTGTTCTACCTTCCTAAAAAAGACTTCAAGGTGAGCAATATGCTCCTTGTAAGATTTTGAGAAGACCAGTAAATCATCTACATAAACTAATATAAATGATTGATTTTCATTAAAATTATTTTGCATCTTTCTTTGAAATAAAGCGGGCACATTTTTTAATCCTAAAAGCATAACTAGCCATTCATAATGACCCTGAGGACATGTAAAAGCTGTCCAAGAAATAGATTCCTCGGCCATTTTTACTTGCCAAAACCCGGCCTTTAGGTCAAACTTAGAAAAATATTTGCTTCCTTCTATTCTATTAATCCATTCTTGCTTATTTGGAATATTGAATGCATCATCTACCGTATTATCATTAAGTCTTTTTTAATTTATAACCATTCTAGATTTTCTCCTGACTTCTTCAGCATGATTTCTAACTATAAAGGCGGCAGATCGATGAGGACTTCTGCTTTCCCTAATAGCTTTTAATTTTAATAACTCTTCGATATGCATTTTAAACTCTTCTACATCCTTAGGAGTAGTTTCTATTGGTCCTGACTTGATTATGTAATCAGGGTTGATAATATTTATCTTGCAGACTATGGAGTTCTTATCCCAATGTTTCATTGGTATTTCTCCAATGATTTGTATGTCTTCTAATTTTTGCACTATTTTGTCTATATCTTTCTTGGTTTTTGTATCTTTATACCAATTTGGTGAGAATGATTGTAAACCTATGCATTCTGTACATGTATTTTCTATATGGTATTCTTTTATGGCATTACTAAGCTCTTCTTCTTTGCAGATTTCAAGAGGGTCTTCATTGGCACTATATTCTTCATCTATATTAGATATTTCTATATTTTGTATGGATTTTCTCTCTCTTATAATCTCAGATATGTATGGAACGTTATCTTGGTATGGGATGAATGTAATTCCTTCTTCATGTATAATAGTGGTTTGTAAGGATTGTTGTAAACATCTTAAACCCAGTATCATGTCATCCTTTATTACTGACAAATGTCTGATTGTAATTTCATCTATAATATATTTTGTTCCATTTATGTAAGATTCAATATTATAGGCCAATTGATTGTGAATCTTTTGTATTCCTGACATGCCTGTGGATACTTCAGCTTTATCATTGTCTATAGTTTTAACTATTTCAGGGCATCTCGCAAAATACTTGTCATGAATGATGTTCTTTGTGCACCCTGTGTCTAATAGTGCTAATATTATTTTATAGGAAATATTTCGTTTTAATATTATTTTGACTGGAATTCTTATTCCTAACACTTCCTTAAATGGTAAACGTACGATGTATTTGTTTCCAAAACTAGTAATAGCATCTTTTAGCTGGATTAACCTGTCCCCTTTTCTTTCTTTTACTGTGATCATTTGCTCTTTTAATGCTGTATTTTTTATAATGTTACCTTCTTGATCTTGATTATTAATAATATTTTTATTTTCTAAATTATATTTATTTCTTCTAGTTCTGCTTCTAGTTTATTTATTCTGTTCTCTAAGTTTCTAACTCTACTAGATAGTATTCGTTCTTCTGGTTCACATTCTATTTCCCGTCTCCAACTTTGATTTCTAGCCTTTAAACAAGATGCACACGCTTGTCTTAAGCATAAGCTGCATGTGGACCTATTCTCTTGGCTTGGATAATATATACAAAAGGCACATTTCATGTTATAATCACCTTTACCTCTAATCCAATCGTGTTCACAATCTACTTGATTCATCATTTCAATTTTTAATCCTGCTAAATCGTCTATTAGGTCTAATTCATCTTCGCTTGATTCATCTTCTAAAGTCTCATTTTCTACTTCATCTGTTTCTATGATTGAATATATCTACTCATCATCTTTTATTTCCTCATCACATACTAGGATATTCTCGTTAACGCTATCTATAATTAACACTCTTTCTTGCTCTTCATATTTACTAGAGTACCTTTTTTGATCTTTATTAGGACATGTTTTACTTAGATGATATGGTGAATTACATATAAAACATCTACATGTCTTATCATAAGATTTTCTAGGATCGTATCTTCTTACATTTCTCTTATGTAGATAAGGAGCTCTATTATCAGACCTTCTTAAGAAATATCTTTTCTTTGTCCTAAAGTTCCTATTATCTCTCCTCTGTGGTTTGTAATATTTTTTATTCCTATGCCTATTTTCTCCATATGTTAGCGGTATTTGAACAATATTATTGCAGAAATTGTAGTCTGATTTTTTCGTAGATCTTTGAGCTTGTATATTCGTACATACCTTTCTTAGTTGTTTAAATACAAATGTTATGGCCTGAGATATATTTGCAACATTTCCCTTTGATTCTTTCTTATACTCTTCAAATATTATAGATCCTAAAGGATCAGGTAATTTATTGAAGTATCTTTCAACTACCCCTTTATTATATCCTTGCTTAGCAGTGGTAGCATTGTATAAATAATGCTGAGAAAATTCTTTTATACCTTTACAACTAGTTAGCGTTAATTTTTTTATTTCTCTCAATCTCTCATTATGCAATGTGGTATGTCCCATATCTGGATCTTCTGCTATGATTATGCTTGATATAATATTGGCAAAGTTATGGGGATTACTTCCAGCCCTTTTTAATTCTTCATATTGATTAGGATATGACTCTACCCATTGCTCCCATAAAATCTTTGCAGATTCTCCTAGAAAAGTTTCAAGATATGTTATCATATCTTCCACCTTATTACCTATATTATGCTGATTTTGTATATATTTCTGAACTATTAAACCTTTCCATATGCTAATTATATTAGGCTAATCTACCGGGTCATGGGCTGCTAGATTTAATATTGCCCCATCATTCCTAGAATTTTGAAATTGTACGGGGTTTTCAAAATCCCATATATCTGTATTGTCCGAGAATAGAAGTTGGTTGGAAGTCATCTTTTTCTGGGGGCCATTTTCCAGCTGCCCTGGTAGGTCTCTCTCTTGCTCCTTCACTCTTTACTGAACTATCACCATATACTCTTCTTCTTTTACTAGTCATTTCTACTTCCATAGCTTTCATTGAATTTTCTAAATTATGTAAACCCACCTCATCTAGGGAGTTTATAAAATCACTATATTCCTCAGACCCATCAAAATTTTCATCTTCTTCTTCATAACTTTCTGTTAATAACTTGTTATTTATGTCCCACTACTCCTCTTCATCTACATCTTTATTTTTGTGGCTCTGGACCGTATTATTGTTCTTACTATTTCCAACCTTATTTTCTTGTGTCGTTATATTGTTATCTAATATGATCGAACTACTAATGGCATGCTTTTTCTCATTTTTTTAATCTTTTAAGTCTTGCAATCTCTCTAATGAAAAACAATTCCTTTTCTCTTATCTTAGGCCAATCTTTTGTCATAAAATTATTATATTCCCATTCTATATGTTTCAATTTTCCTTCGTAATGAATTATTTCATTGTCTAAATCTGCTTTTTCCATGTATTTAGATGCACCACTATTTTTATTTTCACTAAACTCTGATTCAGAAACAAAAGATTCAGTATCATCCATGGTTGCGGTTTTAAAATTTGTGAATCTAATGCTACTAGTTCCTTCACAATTTTGATAGCTTATGTAGTTATTAGGTTGCTTTAATTCTTTCTTCTCTATTAGCTCACTTATTTTCCATTCTTCTCCTGCTCTTTCTTCAGAGCTTATTTTAAGAGGACTCATGAATTTTATACCTTTTGATTGCATGCTTTCAATTACATCATCTACATTTACTTTATATTTAGAGCTGCTTTTGTAGTTAGTCTTCCTATAAATTCTATACTTACTAATAAATTTGTATCTTTATATCCTTTAGTCTGGAACCCAAAACTCATTTTATCAATAAATTCCTTCACGGGCATCATTAAATCTGAGGCTATATAAGTTATTAATCTATTTTCATTCATGTCTCCTTCCATGAAGCCTAATGAAGCTTTATCTACTAATCCCCATCTTTTGTCTAATAGTGTTATTAATACCTTTGCTCCTAATTTCTTTCTTGTCATTCCTTTGACTCCTATGATATACATACCTTGATGAATATATTTATACCCACAATATTTTAGTTCATTTTCAATATTCTTGCTCACAATTCTTAATTTAACTGGATGTGTTAACACACTTAATTCTACTTCTCTGGATATTCTATACAATCCACTTCTTCCTTTAAACAATCCCATGTGGTATACCTGCTGTGGCTTTATTTTTCTCGGTGTATCCTTTTGATACCTTTCCAAATCTCTTTCTAAGTCTATAACTTCTTCTAAACTATCAATGTCATCAGCCTTGCTGCATGACATTCTATGCATCATTATTAGAGGCCTTGAATCTTGCCTTATTGACTGGAGGTTTCTGTCTCTTCTAATGGGGCTTTTAGATAAGTCCATTTTTCCGAATTAATATTCCTTAGTGATGCAATTATTCCAGATGATGCTAACACAATATCTTTGTTACTTTGATCGCTGTTTATTTTATCTAAAATCTGAATTAATGACTGAAGGATTGTATTATTTTGTCTGATTATTATTTTTGAATCTTCCTTTGGAGAATCGTGGTCAGAAAAGCCAACTGGCGGCGTTAAATATTTTGCTACTTCTTCTAATGCTTCGCTATATTCGTTCATGCAAACTACGAGAGGATCAAGGTTTTTACTTCTTGAACTAGTCTTTTAATTTCAGATATCTCTTGCTTTGTTTCAGCGCTTGGTTTATTTTTATTTAAACAGTGCCCTATACTTTTTCCAATGGACAACACTTCTTCTTTAGTGTAATCGTTATTCTTACAAACTATATTTTGTTTTGTTTTGGCTTCTTCTAGCTTATGTAGAGCTATATCAATTTTATTATTCAAACTAAAGTATTTTTCTGCAAGTTTTTGGTATTCTTTAAATATGCTATCAAATTTTTGGTCTAAATTATCTTACCTTTTTCCCCAAGATATAAAGAAGTTATATATCAGATCAACAACTGTATTTAACTGACTATGAGTCGTATGCCAAATATGTTCTTCGGATGGATTTATTCTGCACCTTATGTCAATATTTTCTTTAGTATATATAATTTTACCTGCACTAACTTCTAAGTCTAGATACTTTAATCTTTCAATGATTAACCACTGGCTCTGATACCACAAATATGCAATATTAATAATTATTAGATACTAAATATTGAGGTTATATCGACTAATATTAAATTATATGTTGATTAATATTTAATTATTATGATTATCTTTTACAGGATCTTTTAAGACTGGTGAGGCCAACGGAGCTACCGACGGTCGTGCAGCGGTGTAAAAATCCTACTCAGTACTCACGTATTTTTCACTATATTGCTTCAGGAGTAGCTAAGTTTATTTCCCTAGGTGTTCTTAAACAAGTTTATAGGGGTGATTTCTTATCGTCTTCCCAAGCAGTTCCACCCGAAGGGAACACTTCTCTACGGTTACAAGGTTCTCATTCAAACGCCCTACGAGAGGCTTAACAGAGAACTACACGCAGAGGTTTCTCCTATAGGATCCCTAGCATAAGCACACACCCGTATAAACACATTTAACAAGACAAGGGAAATACTAAACTACTTCATTTTATAATATAGCTTACATACGGTTTTTCCTTTCGGGAACCCCCGAAGGGTTTACATAAAGATAAGGTAATTACCTTACTACCTTCCCGTCCTTATGTTACACTGCCTTGATTATATAGGCTTTATTACAGTGGGACTACTACTACTACTACTACTACTACTACTACTAGAGAGCAGATAGTTTGCTCGCTAGCTGCTCACTCTCTCTGCTACTGAAGGCTTGTGTTCTCAGCGATGTTGTGTGTCCTCCGTTGCAGCAAGAGGCTCCTTTTATAGGCAATATGGCTGGCTCAAATAGTGCTCTCATGCATTATTTACCTCTCTTTTCTTCTTGGTCATGATGCATCTTCTTTATAGGTCCTAGGCCTTCTTTATAGCCTCTTGAGTGCATGCATGCATGAAGAAGATGAGGTTTTTTGGCTGCCACTTTACTCTTTGGTTGCATACGAACGTGGCTTTCTTCATTCTGGGAGTAGTCTTGCGCTTTAATGATAGTGTCCACTACACACTGCAGCCTTATTGTATGCTGATGATGGGTCTTATATGCCTAATACATGCTAACGATGGATCTTAATATGATTGAAAACTGAAAATAATAATAATAATAATAATAATAATAATAATAATAATAATAATAATTAAAAATAAATAAATTTATGAAAAATATTAAATCTTAAGATCCGTCATCGTTAGCATGTATTAGGCACATATATATGACAAGGCGGGCCCGGCTCATCAGGGCCCAAATCCGGCCGTCGGAGCACGGATCGCATCGGATCCGCCGAAGCACGGATCGCAATGGATCCGCCTTACGCTGGCTGAGAGACCCGCCGATTGACCTAGCGGACTCCGGGAGTCACTCTGGTTCGCCGTGGTTCCTCGCCGTCCGTCCCGTCCGCCGGCGCGACTCGCGAGAAAGGCCGCCGAACACACCTTCTGCTCCAGTGGCCCAGTGAGCCGTCCTTTGCCTCCTTGCTTGGTTTAGGGCATCTCCAATTTTGGAAATTTTACTGAAATTTCATAAACCCTGAGTGTAAACCTTGTATCCCCTCAACCAGAAGTGACAACAAAAACAAAATGTACTGGAGTGCTATTACTAATCCACTAGTCACCTGTAGAAAGAAACGTTTGATCTCAAGCAAAGAAGAGAAGATCCCCCTGCCGCCATGGAAAAAGACTGCAAAAGCATCACCAATGTTGCCCGCTGGGTCAAGCTGCTGAAGATCGACGGCTACTGTGCTGCCAAAACCATGGGCAATGAGGATTGCATCAAATCCAGCTGTAGCGTTGGTGGGTATGACTGGGAGATCTGTATCTATCCTGCGATGGTGCCACCTGATCGGCGTGCTCGCGACCGCACTCCGTGGGTAGTAGTGAAGCTCGTGTTCCTCAGTGAAACCTGCCCTTCCATCGTGAGGGCGAATCTGAGCTGTCGTTTGGTTGATCCGAGAGGTGTGCTTGGTCCATCTCCAGAGAAGAGTGTGTCATGTATATTCAATCGTTCGTGGATATCCCGCTGCCTCGAGATGTGCTCGCCTTTTGTTAACGAAGATTGCTCGCTTCCAGTTTGCCTCAAGTCGACAGGCGAGCTAGCAGCATCGGGTTATCTCAGGAATGATTCTTTTACCGTGCAATGCACCATCACGGTGCTCAAGGAGGATGTGCCAGCAGCGAGGATCCCGGTTAAAGAAGTGTCTGTATCATCCCCTAGCTTGCAACACCACCTTGCTGAACTCCTGCATAACAAGACAGGAACAGATGTCACATTTCTCGTTTCCGGCAAGTCTTTCGCTGCGCACAAGCTCATTCTCGCTGCAAGGTCCCCTGTGCTCATGGCCGAGTTCTTTGGGCACATGAAGGAGACGAGCTCTCAACATGTGGAGATCAATGAAATAGAGGCGGTGGTGTTCAAGGCGTTGCTGTACTTCATCTACACTGACTCTGTGCTGGAATTCGGTCTGCAGCATGAGGCGGTGACAATGTTGGCTCAGCATCTACTTGCAGCTGCAGACCGGTATGGACTGGACAGGCTCAAGGAGATCTGCCAAGGCAAGCTCTCTGATGGCATCAGTGTGGACACCGCGGCGACCACTTTGGCTTTGGCTGAGCAGCACAATTGCCCACAGCTCAAGGCTAAGTGTGTTGAGTTCATTGTTAGCACTCCTGCAATTCTTGATGCTGTCTTGGCGACGGATGGATATAAGCATCTGGAGGCAAGCTGCCCTACGGTGTTGCCTGACCTTCTCAAGTCTGCACGTGGGAGAAACAGTTGATGGGTAGCAATGGTGCTAAAGGTCCAAGATTTGGCAATGCTTATAATTCCTGTTCGTACGTGCTTGCCGTGAAAGCATTGTGTAGTATAAAGTTGTGTCTCTTTTTTTGACAATATATAAAGTTGTGTCTTTATTTACCTGACATGGAAAACTTATGTCCATCTATATATGTTATGAACAACTTGCTGCTTGCATTTCCCCTCCAGTTTGTAGTTCCCTGCCAAAACTCTCCTTCTTTGCTCGTCAATATTAGCACAAGGTGATCCAAATGTGTGCCCGGCTTGGAAAGAGCCTTCTGTTTCAATGATGTTAACAGTAGTTCAGAATGATTCGGTCAGCTGCAACCACACAGATCCTGGTATTTTGTATGCTGGGAGTTCTTTTGAACACCTTGTCACATCAAATTTCGGAACAATGTTAGGAAAAAAGGTAATCTGATTGTATTACAGTATAAGTGACAAAGCAAGGTGATTTCGATGTCAGAGTGCAAGAACCTGAACCAGCCTATTGCTGTGTATGACTATTACAAGTTCATCCTTTTCACATCTTCCTGCATGCAATGTTTTTCAGAATATCTTGGAGATTGAATGGAGTATTTCTAAGCTTGGAAAGTTCTGTGTCTCTTTTGATGGCTTGTTCATGTTTCGGTCTCTGCTCGTGGTCAGTTTCACCCAGTCAAACCTTGGTTCAGACTGGTCTGTATTGTAGCAATGCCTTGACTGTTTTAGACTGCTGCAGAGCCAAAAGTCTTCAAATGCAATTCAAGGTATGGAAGCACAGCTACTATACAGAAAGATTTTGGTGATTTGAAGATTTGGTCCGGGTTTTGCTTGGTTGTAATTTTAGTGATTTCAAACAATAACGAATAGTCTGGGCTTAATGGAATCGTAGTGCACTCGGTGCACACTGCACCCACCAACCAATCTATTAAAATTCAATTTGAAACCTCGAAATTTTTTTGAACCAAAAATCAGATTTGCAATGCGTTCGAAGATCAAATCAAAGGTTGCTGCTCCCACGCATCAACCCCTTCGTTACCCGGGGTGCAATTAGATAGGAGGCCATTAACTACTAGTACGACTGATGGTGCCAAATTATTTATACTACTACCCGTTTCCATGTTCCAAGTTCCAATGCGGCCATCGGTGAACAAACGCTCCACAGTACCCGAGCAGCCTCGCGCCTGTATATATATCTTGGGTACAAATGCTCCATCAGTACTCCTAGCTACAACCATTCCATAGCCATCTCGCCCGCTCCGATGGCCACGGAAAGCTCCAGCCGCAGCATAAGCCTCACCGGCGCCGCAAGCCTGGTGCAGCAGCTCAAGATCGAAGGCTTCAGCGCGACGGCGAGCATGGCCCTGCACCAGTTCATCGCGTCGAGGTGGACCGTCGACGGGTACGAGTGCGAGGTCCGCATCTACCCCGCAACGACGTGCATCGTCATCAGGGGGCACAGGACGACCTGGGTGGCGCTGGAGCTTATCTTCGTCAGCGAGTCCCGCACCGGCGGCTCCAGGGTGAGCATGGGCTGCCGGCTCGTAGACCCCAGCGGGAAGCTTCAACCATCGGAGGAGCACAAGGTAAGCGTGTCCAAGAAATTCTGCCATCCCAACGAGTCCTCGGGCCTCCTGTTCCTCCAGAATAGAAATGATCTGGCGGCGTCGGGCTACCTCGTTGGCGATTGCTTGGCCCTGGAGTGCACCATCACGGTGCTCAAGGAATTGCCGGTACCAACCATCCCCGCTACCAAGGAAGTGGTCGAGCCGCCGTCCACCAATCTGCATCAGCACCTTGGCGAACTCCTGCAGAACGGCACGGGAGCCGACGTCACTTTCCTCGTGTCCGGCGAGTCGTTCGCCGCGCACAAGAACATACTGGCTGCAAGATCTCCGGTTTTCATGGCGGAGTTCTTCGGCCACATGAAGGAGAAGAGCTCCCGGCGCGTGGAGATCGAGAACATGGAGGCGCCCGTGTTCAAGGCGCTGCTGCACTTCATCTACACTGACAAGGTGCCTGAAGAACTTGATCAGCAGAAGCCGGACATTGTAGGGGCCTGCACGATGGCTCAGCATCTTCTTGCGGCTGCTGACAGGTACGGGCTGGACAGGCTCAAGCTGCTTTGCGAGATAAAGCTCTCCGCTGGCATCACGGTCGACACGGCGGCCACGACTCTGGCGTTGGCTGAGCAGCACGACTGTGAGCAGCTCAAGGCCAAGTGTATGGAGTTCATCGTCAGCACTCCGGCGGTCCTTGATGCTGTGTTGGCGACGGAAGGGTACAAGCACCTGGAGATGAGCTGCCCTTCGGTGCTTACTGGCATTCTCAAGTCTACCCGTGGGAGAAAGAACTGAATCATAGCTGTTCGTGGTGCTAAAAGTTATTGAGAACGCTAGTACGTCTCTGTGTTCTACTGGTCTATTTGTGGAGTATGAGATTGCATCTGTGTTTTGTTAGTGAACACGGTTTCCCTTTCTAATTAAGACAGCTGTAATGCTTTGTTTTGTTAGTGAAATCGGGGATACAAGTGCTGAGAGCAACTTCTTGCATGGGCCAAGTGTATGGAGTCGTGCTCATTTGCTCTATAGTCCAGTCATGGTTTTTTTTTTTGAGCGGAAGTCCTTGTCAGCTCCGACTACTCACTCGAGGAAGAAGAACACCGGTGAGTATTGGACACAGAGATTTTTGTGCAGCGAACTCACTGCTGCTTTTCGGTTCTCTTCTTTTTATTCCAGCGATAACAGAAAACGAGATAAGCTCGCAACAACCACGACGTGATCCCTGCCATCCCAAGGATCGGGTAGTTGGGCATCTCAACGGCCTAATGCCAAAAGCTAAACGCACGGCACACACATCAGACGTGGGCTCGTGCCTAACTGAATATTGAAACAGTAAACGGCAAAATAAACAGCTAGGCTACTGCTACTGCTATGCGACTAAGTTTATTCAACAATTCTCCCCCATAAACTAGTTGCTGGCCAAATCCATGACCCCAATTCTCCTTCGCAGCTCCTGGAACTTCACCTTCACAAGTGACTTGGTCAGGATGTCTGCTGGTTGATCCTCAGTGCCAATGGACTCAACTGAGATTCTGCCATCATCAACACACTCTCGTATGAAATGAAAACGTGTCTCAATATGCTTACTCCGATCATGGAAGACTGGATTCTTGCATAACTGGATGGCAGACTTGTTGTCAATGTAGAGGGTGGCGACGCCTGATTTCTCATTGAGCAATTCACCAAGGAGTTGACCGATCCAGACGCCCTGGCACGCCGCTGTAGTTGCTGCAATGTACTCCGCCTCACAGGACGAGAGAGCTACCACTTTTTGCTTCTGCGACTGCCAGGTGATCGAATTCCCTCCAAGCATGAACAGAACACCGGTGGTGCTTTTTCTGTCATCAACATCACCCGCCATGTCCGAGTCACTATAGCCCGTCAGGCTATTGCTGTTTGCACTGAAACTGAACACACAGCCATAACTCTTTGTGCCGGCGATGTACCTCAACAAGTGCTTGACGGCGCCATAGTGCTCTGTAGTAGGATGCTCCATAAAACGGCTCACGTACCCCACGGTGAATGCAATGTCAGGCCGCGTGTGCACGAGATACCGCAAGCTCCCCACAATACTCCGGTACAGAGTTGCATCTGTCGGAGGATTCAGACTAACCTTGCTGAGTTTCAGTCTGTGCTCCATGGGAACGTGGACAGGGTTGCAGTTCCCCATCCCTGCCTTCTCCAGAAGCTTGGTGGCATAGCTGGACTGGCAGAGCGTGATTCGGCCTGGGGTCTGCTTCACCTCGATGCCAAGGTAGTATGTCAGACGCCCCAAGTCGCTCATCTTGAAAGAGCTCTGCATCTGCTGCTTGAAGTTCTGAATGTCTTGCTGTGATGCACCGCAGACGATCAGATCATCCACATAAACCCCGAGCAGAAGCCGATCTTCACCTGAGCCGCGCACATAGATCGCATGCTCCGACGGGCAGCGCTGAAACCCAAGCGACAACAGTGTGCAGTCCAGCTTGGCATTCCGGGCTCTTGGAGCTTGCCGCAGGCCATATAGCGCCTTCCGCAGCCTGAGCACCTTGTCTGGCGCTGCCTCGTCCACAAAGCCGACAGGCTGCACCACATACACCTCTTCCTCGAGATCGCCGTTGAGGAAAGCTGATTTGACATCAAGATGATGCACTTCAAGCTTCAGCTGCACCGCCAACGCCATGAGCACGCGCACTGAATCAAGTCGTGAACACCTCGTCAAAATCCACACCGGCACGCTGGACATATCCCTTCGCCACGAGACGGGCCTTATGCTTGACCACATCCCCAATGGCATTCTTCTTTAGCTTATACACCCACTTGAGCCCAATTGGCCGATGACCTTTGGGCAAATCAACAAGCTGCTAGGTACCATTTTCTTCGATGGATTTGATCTCGTCCAGCATAGCTGCGCGCCAACCATGATGTGGCTCAGCCTCAGCAAACGTCGTGGGCTCCTCCGACGCAGCAAGGTTCAGCTTGTGGTCGAGGTCGGCGTGCACGTCGTCCAGCAGACGGTACCGGCGTGCTAGAGGATCGCCATCAGCAGACGTGGGCGTGACACCAGCTGGCGGCGACACAAACATGGGCGCTGGTGAGGCTGGTGTAGACGGTTCAGGCAACGAAGCCGAGGACGATGGAGTGGCAGGGCGTGGTGGCGAGGGCGGTGTTGGTGGCATGCCGATGCCGTTCGTCGGTGCTGGAGCAGCAATGCCACCGCTGGGGGACGCGTCCGTGGAGAACTCCACGGTCAGCTCGCCCTGGCCGGCGACATCGTCGGTACCGGCCCAGTTCCAGCTCGCCGCCTCGTCGAAGACCACATCTCGCGTCACGTGCACCCGGCGAGACACCAGGTCATACACCTTGTATGCCTTGCTGCCGGACTCGTAGCCGATGAAGACCATGCGACTGCTCCGATCGTCCAGCTTCTTGAGGTGGGGCTTGGCGTTGCGGACATGAGCAACACAACCAAAAACACGTAGGTGTTCGACTGTAGGTGCCTTACCGTGCCAGGCTTCGTATGGCGTGATGCCATCCATGGCGCGCGTGTAGGAACGATTCAGCACGTAGACGGCCGTCGTGACCGCCTCCCCCCAAAATGAATTCGGCATGTTCCTCGCCTTGAGCATGCTCCGCGCCATGGAGACCACCGTCTGATTCCGGCGCTCAACGACGCCGTTCTGCTGCGGCGTGTACGGGGCGGAGTGGTGGCGCTTGATGCCGGCGTCGGCGCAGTAGTCGTTGAAGGTGTTCGACATGAACTCGCCTCCGTTGTCCGTGCGCAGCACCCGCAGCCTGCACCCGCTCTCCAGCTCGGCGGCGGCCTTGACGCGGCGGATGCCCGCCTCAGACTCATCCTTCGCGGCGAGAAGAACAAGCCACATGTACCTACTAACATCGTCGATGAGCAGCAGGAAATAGCGGCGTCCTCCCGGAGTTGGCGGCGAGATCGTGCCGCACAGGTCGGCGTGCACCAGCTCGAGCCGCTCTGTGGCGCGGAACTTCCCCACCTGAGGGAATGGCGAGCGGCGCTGCTTGCCGGCTAGACACGCGTCGCACAGCTGATTAACATGCTTGATGTGGGGAAGCCCGCGCACCATGCCACTGCTGGACATCTTCTGCAGCACGCCAAAGTGCTGATGCCCTAGCCTCTCATGCCAGAGCCATCCAGCATCCCCGCTGCGTGCCGAGAGGCACCCCGGGATCACAATTTGCAGGGACACGCGATACAGGCGGTTTGGCAGACGTGGGACCTGTGCAATGAGCTGCTCGCGCCGATCACGGACAGTCATGATGCCCGACCGGATCGCCGTCGGGCAGCCGTTCTCGTCGAGCTGTCCCAGTGAGATGATGCTGGTCTTGAGCCGGGGAATGTAGTACACGTCCCCTAGAGCCCGATGCTCGCCATTGGCCATGGCAAACATGACCGTGCCGCGCCCAAGGATGCCGACGACGGAGTTGTCCCCGAACTTGACGGAGCCGATGATGCCCTCGTCCAAATCAGCGAACATCTTGCGGTCGCCGGTCATGTGATTCGAGGCGCTCGTGTCAAGGTACCACGGCACCTCGACCGGCTCCCACTCTGGACCTAACCGGACCTTGGCACGTTCCTCATTGAGGTAGACCTCGCCGTGGATCATCTCCGGCTCCTCCATCACTGAAGAGACCTGCGCCATGAGCAGGGCCGGCACGTCGTCGTCAGCCTGCACGAGGTGCGCCTCCTCGCGTTTCTTCTTGCGGCACTCGCGCGCCCAGTGCCCCATCTTGCCGCAGTAACGGCACTGGTCGTTGTGCGTCGCACCAAAGGTGGCAGATACACTGTGATGCTCCTCCTCCTTGGCATCCTTGCCGCGCGTGGCATCCGCTGTGCGCCCACGGGGCTTCTTCTGCCGGCGATTTTCGGAGGAATTGCTCCCCCCCGACCCATCGTGGTCACGTTGCCGCATGCGCGCCGTCCACTGCTCCTCGGTGAGCAGCAGCTTGCCGCCGCTGGAGTTGTCGCCGTCTTCATCGTCGTGCTCCTCAACGACTTTCAGCCGCCCCATCAGCTCGTCCAGCGACATGGTGGAGAGGTCAACGCAGCTCTCGATCGACCATGCCAGCTGCTTGTACTTCTTGGGGACGACACGGAGGAACTTGAGAAGAACCTTCTTTTCCGCAACCTCCTCGCCCACAGTCGCCATCTCGTTGACGAGGCTTTGGAGGCGCATGCCGAAGTCGTCGACCCCTTCCCCCGGCTTGAACCGGATGTCGTCGTACTGCTGCCGGAGCATTTGTGCCCGCGATTCACGAGCACGTTCTGCTCCCATGCGCAGGGTGCATATCGCATCCCACGCATCCTTCGCCGTCTTCTTGCTGGCAAGCATGCCATGCATCTCGGCGGCACCGAACGCATAGCGATCGTCGGTGTAGTCTGTCGTACCGGTGTCCACCGCCGTCCACAGGAACCGAGCCTGCAGGAGTACCTTCATGAGCAGTGACCAATTGTTGTAGTTAGTCTTCGTGAGCATCGGGAAAGTCACCGATCCCAAGCCGGCGTCGCGCGCCGGGCGCGCGGCCACCAGCTGGCTGTTGTTGTTGCCGCTCCTTGCCGTCAGCTCGGCCACCTGGGCCGTGAGTTCCACAATCCGCTTCTCCTGCTCCTCAGCCATCTCGTCAGGCGTCTTGGAGCCACCGGCAGCACCGCTTGTCTTCGGCATGAACTTGGACATACAACTTTGGGGCCTATGGTGGCTCTGATACCACTTGTCAGCTCCGACTACTCACTCGAGGAAGAAGAACACACGCGAGTACTGGACACAGAGATTTTTGTGCAGCGAACTCACTGCTGCTTTTCGGTTCTCTTCCTTTTATTCCAGCGATAACAGAAAACGAGATAAGCTCGCAACAACCACGACGTGATCCCTGCCATCCCAAGGATCGGGTAGTTGGGCATCTCAACGGCCTAATGCCAGAAGCTAAACGCACGGCACACACATCAGACGTTGGATCGTGCCTAACGGAATATTGAAACAGTAAACGGCAAAGTAAACAGCTAGGCTACTGCTACTGCTATGCGACTAAGTTTATTCAACAGTCCATTCATGGTTTATTCCTCAAAACAAAAGTAGTCCATGATTTGGTGGTATCCTTTGTCCTTGTGCGTGCATGATCGAGCCTGTTATCAACTTATGTTCCACTGATCTCAAAGATTTTCACCTGCCACTCTGCAGCCGCTTAATTACACAATCCTGCTGGTGGGTGCTCACTATACTGGAAATTCCTATGAACACCTTGTCATCAAATTTGGGAATGACATCTGAAAAAAAAACATGTGATAGAGTTAGTGGCCCAGGAAAGGAATGTTATTTACATGTTACAGGCCCAGGGCCAACACCCGAAAGCTTAGCTTGCTTTGTATGCTTTGTCCAGGTTTGATCTCATCACGAAAGGGCAGGAATTGACTGCCTAGTTAGAATTCTTGAAAGCCAGATATGTTCAGTAATGTAATTTATGCTATGAAAAGGCAGGCATTTTTGTTCCTGCTAAGATATTGTCACACGAATGCTATTTTTCATCTATTTAAGTGACCTGCTTAGACTTACTCCCACAACACTTGCGCACAATTCTTCTGCCCAAAGAACTCGGCCAAAGGCACCGGGGACATCGCAGCTAGCGATGATGATGAACTCGGCCAAAAGACTCCCCAACGTGACGACGACAGAACACGGCCCGAGCGTCCAAATGGCCAGACGACATGTTCAGCTTCGGATGTCGTGCAATCTGCGCGTTTTGGGATGGATCCCGTCGCGCGGGATATCCAACCGGTCGGTCTCGCACCAGGCGCAGAGACGTGCGCCGGGCTGGTGTCCGTTCACATTATTCCCGTCGTGACTTCATAGTTCATACTCCGGAAGGTTCCCATTATTCTTTATATCTCTCTTTCCTCTTTGGATCGGAGGATTTTCATTGGATTTTAGTAGGATTCTAATCCATCGGAATTTTTCATACAAAGACACTTTGGTTCAAATGAATTCATCCTTCCAAAATCTTATTATGGATTGATTCCTATGTGTCTACAAGTATGGCTTATACTGGTGTCTATACAAGATTCCTGTAGTTTTCTGTGGTGCAACCAAACAACTAATACAACTGATTCCTGTGTTTTGAATTTCCATAGGATTCAACATGCCATGGCATCATATTCCTATATTTTTTTCTATTCTTGTGTTTTACAATTCCTGTGATCCAAAGAGGATTCAAGCACAGGAACTTTGAAAGAATTGTTTGGATGCTACACGGGAGAAACCGGAATTCTGAGACTAGATGGCACTTAATTGGAGTAAGAGATGAGAAAGACAACTTGCAGTGAAACTTTCAAATGAAAGTTTCCATGAGATTAGACCTCATGCTTAGATTCCAAAATTTAGAGGAAAATTTCCTATCCTATGAAATTTTTTTGGTGACAATCCTATGATCCAAAGGACATGCATACGAAAAATTCCTTTGAGATAGAACCCTCTATTTTTCCTTCAAAATCCCTTTGATCGAAATGCACTTCGGATCGAAGGACTCGCTTTGGAGTTAGAAACCCACACATTTCAGCCCGCTTACAGATCCGAGGAACGAAAATAGAAGGCCACACTATTTTGTTTCCTGCATGGACGAAACCCGATAGCCACAAACACCTTGCCTCCTGCACCCTGAGGGTGTGCGGTGGCAAGCGACAACGGCGATCCCCAAGCGCCGGCGCAAGTGGCGATGGCGGCGGACGGATGTAGAAGAATTGGGTAGATGTATGTACGTGGGCATGTTGTATCATACTCGCTTGACTCCTCGTCTCCAACGATTCATGGACTGAGGCCTGAGTTGGGGCAAATTCATGGGCCTTAGGGGGTAATTTACTTGTAACCTGGGCCATTCAATAATGGGCCGAAAAGTCAGAGAAAAGCTCAAATTAGGCCAGCCCGCCAAAAGGGCTATGCTGACGGCCGACGTCGTGACCTTGAGTTCCAGATTGGTGATTCAGTCTATCTCAAGGTGACACCAAAGAAAGTCACTCAAAGCTTTGGAACCAAGGGCAAGCTAGCACCTTGCTATGTGTGTCCCTTCAAAATCATTGGCAAGGAGTCCAAGTGTCTTATCAGTTGGATCTTCCCCCTTCGTTGGCAGAAATTCACGATGTCTTCCATATCTCACAGTTGAAGAAGTGCCTGCGAGTTTCTAAAGATTTGATTCTTGACATCGACGAAGTCGAGGTTGAGAAGGACCTGACTTATCGAGAAATTCCAACCAAAATCCTTGAGCGCAAGACTCGTACACATACCATTCTTTTTCTCAAAGTTCAGTGGAGCCACCACTCTGAAGATGAATCCACCTGAGAATGAGAAGACGACCTCGAGAAAGAATTTCCTTCTTTCTTCCTTTCTCTTAATCTCGAGGACGAGATTCTTTCTAGGAGTATTGTTTTGCAAGGATCCGAAAATTAATAAAAAAATTATCTTAAGACTAAGCATGCATCATGTATTATTTGCTTACATTAGTTGTTGAATCGATTTAAAACTTTGCGGTCGTCCTTAAACCCCATTTAGAACCATTGTGAAATAAAACATTTTCGACCTTGTGTCCGTTCGACCTGAAAACTTTTTGTACAAGCTCACCTATATATATTTTGAGCCTCTACAAAAACTCAAGTCAATCGGATTTATTTTAGTACCTTTTTCGAATTAAAACATTTTCGAATTCACGTAAAATCAATAATTTCGAACTGGCTCCAAATTAATTGAAATTTTTACTGCAGGTGGAATACACAAATCTAAACTCACCCTAAAAGTTTCATCCAGTTTGTACTTCGTTTGGATCTCCAGATAATTTCTCCAAGCAGCCAAATCTCTAAGGTCACCTCCAACGGGCGACCCATTTGGGCCGGCATGGTCCATTTGTGGGAAACGGACCAAAAGCGTGGTCCAGCGGGGCGACACATTTGGGCGGACGTCCGCGTGTTCGTCCGGATTGACCCATTTCCGTCCCAAATTTGGGTCTGGTTTGCGTCGACCCGGACCGTGCGTGGAGCGTCGTCTCGTCCGCCCTCTAGCATCATAGTGGCCCGCCCGTTAGCCACAGAGCACATTCCCACGCCCCATCTCCATTTTCATCCCCAAACCCCTGCTCTCGACCCCGTCGCCGCCGCCCTCGCTGTTGCCTGAGCCGCCGCCCGATTTCTCCGCCGCAACCATCTCTCTCGCCGCCCTTCGGCGGGCAACGAGGACAGCACTCTCCGGCCGCCGTGACACCATGGCCGACAGCGACTCCGAGTTCTTCTTCAAGCACTTCATGGACAGCGACGGCGAGGACTCCGACGGTGACACCGAGTTGC
This sequence comes from Brachypodium distachyon, assembly GCF_000005505.3. Lineage (NCBI taxonomy): Eukaryota > Viridiplantae > Streptophyta > Magnoliopsida > Poales > Poaceae > Brachypodium > Brachypodium distachyon. The sequence goes on along the minus strand of NC_016131.3, from coordinate 27,679,805 downwards.
TGGTAAGTGCTGCTCTCTAGTACCGTCAGCATAATCAGATCGGGCGTCCAATTCGTCGGGGGTCGATTAGGGGTCATGCTTACGCGCTGGCCCGCAACAGACAAGCCAGCTATCTTCTTCTTTTCAATGATTACTTTCATCGCACAAATCCTGTGTTTCCTGCCCACCAGTTCCGATGCTAGTCTCGATGAGTTATTTGCGCATGAGCGAGACCACCTGCCTTGAATCAATGTATAGATTCTGCACCACGGTGGTTCAAGTTTTTGGCTCTAAATACCTGAGAGCACCGTCGGCCGCAGACACAGCCCGCTTGTTGTCTGTCAATGAGTCCCGGGGGTTCCCGGGGATGCTTGGAAGCATCGATTGTATGCATTGGGATTGGAAGAACTGTCCGGCAGGGTGCTGACAAAGGACATGCCGGTGGGTGCACCGTGATTCTAGAGGCGGTTGCATCTCATGATATTTGGATTTGGCACTCTTTCTTCGGGATGTCGGGCTCTCGCAATGACATCAACGTGCTTCAACGCTCCCCGGTGTTTTCTAAGCTTGCCGAAGGCCAAACTCCGGGGGTCAACTATGAGATCGATGGCCACCAGTACAACAAGGGGTACTACCTGACCGACGATATTTATTCTGAGTGGTCGACATTTGTGAAGACCATCCGCAGGCCTCAAGGAGAGAAGAGGTGCGGGTTTGCCAAAGAGCAGGAGAGTGCTAGGAAGGATGTGGAGCGAGCATTTGGGGTGCTGCAAGCTCATTGGGCCATTGTTCGACATCCTGCAAGAACATGGGATGTGGAGATCATGGCCGAGGTGATTGACGAGGGGCTACCTCGGTAATACCCTGATTCGAGGGTTTTCGATTGAAGGAGAGCACGGGGTGCACCAGCGATCTCGTCGACTAACAAAGACTAGGGGAGTCGCAAGGTTTACCCAGGTTCAGGGCCCCCGGAAGGTAAAACCCCTACGTCCTGCTTTTGATGTATTGTATTGATTGAGATTACAGAGTAGCTGGGAAGCTATGATGCGCAGATGGATCTGGCGTGTCTCTAGAGGTTCCCCTTCCCGACTCCCCCTCCTTGCCTTATATACTGACGACTAGGTCTCAGGCGTGATAATCAGAAAGGTTACAATCAAATCAACTTATTCTGGTATGATAAGATCACGTGCCTTGACTTGAACCGCACTTTGAGGGACTCGATCTGCATATACTTTGTGGGCCTTTGAGTGGACCTCCTAATGGGCTGCATCAGGTATACGAAGGTTGAGGACTCGAAGAGTTATTCCCTCGTCAGTTAACCCTGAGTCCCTGTTTGAGGTGCAGCCTCGGGTAGGGACTCAAGAGCTTTGTTGTTTCAGTAACCTGATCACATGTCAAGATGCAGATAGTCTTCTAGTTTTAGCTGTTCACCATTCGATTGATTCGAACGTTTACCAACCCGGAGTTAAGGGAATCCCTAACTTGTGACTCAGAAGCTACAGAGCATTTCTGTGTTTTGCACTGATACTGTGTGGAATGGTTGCATAACGCGCTTGGAATACTCGATCGGTCGAGTCCAGTTAATTGCACTGGTGCAAAAACTCTGTTAGCATACATCAGCACTCAAGTCTCCAGGCTCAAGCCTGGATAACTGGCGGTATTCGAGTCAAACCTGCCGGGGGTTTTACCGACTCGAAATCCAGTACTGTAAGGCGATCAACCAACGCGTCCGTTGGGATCTTTTCTTCATGCAAGCGCATGGATAGTCTGGAATCGCCTGATGATGCTGATTTCCAGGCCCAATGAAAAACTATCGGGTCTTACCTTCACGTTATGAACTTGGCTTCGAGTTGTTTCGCAGTCTGTGCGACCCGGATATTGCTGTCGAGTGCCCATGAATGGGGTACACTTCGAGTTCCTGTACTGTCGGGTGACAATCCCGAGTTTTTTAGAACTTGACTTGACGTCTCAGCCTTGTGCTTTATGCACAGACCGAATTGAGTAATGTGGATGTGGTCAGTTTGATTTGACCATACGACGTGCGCGAGATTTTAGGCGCAATGGTAGTTGTAGTGGGTTCCTGAACCAACGGAAGGGGAAAACGGTTCATTTCCGCTGGGGCCACGTGTCATACAAGGATGTGATACACGTGGCACCATCCTAAATCGTGCGGCGGTGATTCCACTTCGTGTCGTTACAAATCTTCTTCTTCTTTCCTCAAATCACCCCCTTGTCTCCCCCATTTCATTGCGTTCTCCTTCTGCGCTCTGCTCTCTTGCCTGAAACCTAGCTTCCGCTCCGTCGCACTTGCTCCCCACTTCCTCCATCACTGCCGTTGCGCGATCCCCGCCATGGGTAGAAAGAAGATCTCCTCCGCCGCCGGCGCTAGTGCCGCTGCTGACGGCAAGAGGGCGTCTCGCGACGCTCTCCCCGCCTTGGACAAGAAATCAAAGAAAGCTACTGACGCCGCACCCGGCGGCGATAAGAAGACCGGGGAATGGAAATGCTCTGGGATTATGGCGCATCATCTCTCCGTGATGCGGAAGCACGGGCTCATTCCCGGCGAAGACTCTGGCAAGGTCCGCTTCCCGGGCAACGAGGTAACTCCCCATCCCAAGCCTGGGGAGAGAGTTGTCTTCTATGACTTCGTGATTCGCGGTCTCTCTCTTCACGTCCACTTCTTCTTCCATGCGCTGCTGCTAGCGTATGGGCTTCAGATGCACGATCTGACGCCCAATAGTTATCTTCACATTGTGTGCTTCATCACGCTCTGTGAGTGCTATTTGGGCGTGGAACCGCCCCGGGATTTGCGGAAGAAACTGTTCATCATCAAGCGGTAGGGTAAGGGCGACTGGATCTACAAGACCGGCAGCGCCAACATCCAAGTTCGCGGAGATGTCCAGTACTTCTCCCTTCACCAAATCGAATCAGTGCAGCAGTGGAGGAGTCGATGGTTGTATCTCCAAGATGAGCCAGTCGACGGCAAGGACTTCAGTCTGCCCGAGTTCTCCGCCTCTGCTCAAGTGAGAAAGTTGAAGTCTTGGAATCACAAGCTGACAGCTGAAGAGGATGCCGAGGCTACCGTTCTGCTAAAGCAAGTAGCTAAGCTTCAACAGACTCCAGAGAAGGAAGTGAGTGGTCTACATCTCATCACCCTTTTCATGAAGAGGCGGATTCAGCCGATCCAGGCCAGAGCCCACTCCATGTGGGAGTACTCGGGGTCGTCAGACCCCACTCGCGTCTGTGCTCAAGATCTGTCGGACGAGGACCTTCTAACTCGAGTAGGGGTGGTCACCCGAAAAGAGATCATCCTGGAAGATCTGGAGTTGCCTCTGCCGCCTTATGGACCTGACCGGTCGCGTGAATAGGTGACTTTTCCTTGCTCACTCGCCACTTACTACTCCGCAACTTCCGAATTAGTTTATATTGAAAAATTGTTGTTGCAGGGCCACCCGGAGGTTATGAGCCAGCCTCCACTGGACGAAGGGGTGCCAGTTGAGGATGATGAGCCGGTCGACTGCTCCAACTCCGACGCCCTTTACGAGGACGACGCGGATGAGGAGGAAGATGATCATCAGTCGCGCAAGCGTGGTCGGTTGAGTGAAGCGGAGCAGTTGACTGGAGACTCTCATCAGCACGAGGTGCCTGAGGAGACGATTCCGTCGAGTGCCACGGCCGTATCTGACGAACCGAATCTCCAATCACCGTTCCCGTCGGCTCCCCTGACCAAGAAGGCCAAAGTCACTGTCAAGCCGAAAGGGCGCCTTCGCATATTTGACGTGTCATCGAGTGGCTCCTCCAGGTAAGTTCAGAGACCAGTTCCTTTGTTGGTTAAAAAATTTTCTTTCCAAGTTAATAAGAAGCTGAAATCCACAGTGATGGTGACTGCTTGCGTGATCATGCATAACATGATTGTCGAGGACGAGCGGGATGATTCCATCTTTGATAAGGAGTGGGATTTCCGTGGGGATTTGGTTGAGCCCTAGCATGGACCGACTTCATTCGAGCAGTTCCTCCACACGCATCATGAAATTCGAGACCGAGCAGCCCACAACCAACTCCAGAATGATTTTTTTCAGGAACACGGTACAAACGCAGACGCTCACAACACGCATGTACACTCGCCCCTATGAACGCACACACGCACACCCTACCCCTATGAACACCTCCGAAAGACTGAGCGGGCAGATCTCGAGAGATTGACGAAGTCACCGCTGGCGCCTCGCTGTTGACGGGTACGTCACCTACCACTGAAAGAATAACGCCTGAAATGATTTGGTTGAGCATATATGGCAACACGGAGGAAATCAATAGGTATTTTTTCCTATTTATTTGAGTGTTTGAACTATATTTGAAACAATATTTGTTTAATTGTACTATTTGTATTTTATGATTTGTAATAATTTGACACATTCGTTTGAATTTTATTTACTTTATGTTTGTACCTGAAATAGGCAATATTTTGGATTTCATGTGTTTGCCAGATCAAAATGAGTCCTCCCACTGTCCGATCCAGACGGACTAGAGGACGGACTGTCCCGCGACCCAAACCCAAACGGACGAGGCTGGACATGGCCTAAGTATGTAAGGATGGAAACCAAACATCAATCAATCAGGCCGGCCTACCTCCCTGCCTTTTATCTTGCGCACGACCTGCTGGCGACCCCCTCTCACTGGCTGCTAGGCGCCGCCGTCCTCTGGCCCGCTTGACAGCCCCGGCCAGCAGAGAGCCAGCGTCCTCTTCCTCCTCTCTTCTCTCTCTCTCCGTTTCTCTTCTTCTTTCCTTGGCACAGAAGCCAAACCAACCGCGTCGCCATTACTGATCCCTCTGAGCCATGGCCAGGGAAGTCGTCGCCCTAGGCTCTGCCGCGCCAGGCCTAACCCGCGTGCTTCCTTCCTTTACCCTCGCGCACGCCATCTCCTCATCTCCCTCTTTCTCCTGGACACCTCATCGATCCGCAGCACCACCAACAAGCACAAACACCGGTCGCCTCGTCCGTCCGATGCAATCCATCAACAACAGCTACCGTCCGATCGTATAGGTCGATCCGCGTGCTCTCCTCCAGCCTACTATAAATATACAGAGCCCCTAAAACCTCCCGCCGCTCTTTTTCGCCGCTGTCGTCCACCGCCATGCCGGCCGCGTTCCCATCAATGCATTATACCCCAACGTCCACCACTGCCACTATAGCCTTCCTCTGGACGCCACGCACCTGAGGGACGAAGCCTCTCGGAGAAACGGCCACTGGAGTTACCGGCTGTACCTCGTCTTCTTCGACTCCGGCCAAGGTGCGCCGCCGCTGCTGTTCTTCCCCGCGGTTCGACTGCACTTCGCTGCACCGAGCTCTCTTCCCCGGCCGGCCATTGATTCCTTTTCGAGCCCTAGGTGAGCTCTGCTGCTCCCGGTCCCTTTTCTCTAACCTGCATCGCCGCTGCATTTGGCCGCCGGCGAGCAGCACCCGTAGACGAAACCGTCGCCTCCCCTTTTATTTTCCTTCGCCAGCCCAGCAGCCCATCTCCCCTCCTCTGTTCCTTCGCCCAAGGCCCAAGCCAGACCGAGCCAGGCCAAGGACGAGTTGGCCCAGCCGGTCAAGCGTTTCACTTCTTTCCTAATTACTGGAACGTGCCTAATCTGGATATCAACCTGTAGAATCAGAAACGTAACAAAAACGGTGCTTATAATTCTGGTTCATTTACTGGTAGCTGTGCATATTGAGACTCTTAAATTTCTAGCTGTAAAAACAAAGAGACTCTTAAATTTCTTTAAGTATAGTGTTTAGGATTTCGTTTCATTTACTGTAGGCCGTGCATATTGAGATTTGAGACCCGAAATTAGGATTGGTAGTAAGCTAAAGAACGGCAGTTCGTGGTTTGGCAAAATGCTGGGCAAGTCGACATATGATCTGCTATAGTTTTAAGTCATGAACAGTACTCAAATAGTATCTATTTTTAAGTCTGTAGATGTTTAGAAATCCGGTTTGTTTACTGGAAGGCCCAGCATATCGAAATTTGTAATTAGAAATTGTGACGAAAACATCATGCGTAGGTTTGCCAAAATTTGAACAAATCGATACGGGTAGCATGGGATCAAGCGGCTATGTGAAGTTTGGATTGGAATCTGATTATATGTGAAAGAACAAAATGGGTCTCCGTTATAGTCTTGTGAAACCTTGAACAACCAATTATATATTTCTCTAGATGAGATTATTTACTGGTCTGTGATGCTGAAAAAAGAAAACATGTTATTCAGGTTGAAAGAATCTTACTAGGCTAAAATTTAACATGGAAGAAATAAGTGTTATAGGAGTGAGCTTGCTAACTAACTGTGTGACTGGACTAGAAAATATGAGCCTATATATAAATTTGTGCAGGTTGTATCTCCGTCCCCCAGCCAAAAGCATAAAGGAGATTGCACATTGCGGCGCCGGTTGGCCTTTGGATCAAGATGGCCATGGAAAGCTCCTGCATCATAGACCTCACCGACGCCACAAGCTTGGTGCGGCAGCTCAAGATCCAAGGCTTTAGCGCGACTGAGTGCATGGGCATGGACATGGACCCGTTCATCACATCAAGGTGGAGCGTCGACGGCTACGACTGGGAGATCCGTGTCTATCCGGCAAGGAGCGGCGACATGTCTCTGGAGCTTGTCTTCCTCAGCGAGTCCCGCACCGGCGGCTCGATGGCGAGCATGGGCTGCCAGCTTGTACACCCGAGGAGGATGCGTGAACCATCTAAGGAGTCGTGCGTGTGGAAGAAATTCCATCACCCCAATGATTCCTCGGGCCACATGAATTTTGGGTTAGGCCCAAGACTTATCTTTTTGGCAGTCGGAATTCATTGCGGACACGTAACAAATCTTTATAATTGCGGAGTCGGTTTTGGTTTTCTAAACTAAACCGAAGTCCGCCTACGTGCCTATATAATAAGACGACCGCAGCCTCCGGACGTACCACGCCACAACCCTAGCTGTCATGCTCACGATCCGATCTCGCTGTTCGCCGCCAACTGCTACTCCATCCCGTCGACTGTGTGCACAAATCGTCGGGAGAGCAGGCCTCCGGAACCCCGACCTTTGAGATCCTGCCCGGGAGACGGTCGATAAGGTTTTTGGGAAGCGTTCTCACACGACTACTCGCTTCTTCACGTCCCTGTTTCGTCGGCATCTTAATCACCAATGGCCGACGACCTCGGAGATCCCGCGACTCAGGCTGCCGCTCTAACTCAGCAGCAGCAGGCTGCCCAACTCCAAGCCCAGGCAACTGCTGCTGCACAAGCGCAAGCGCAGGCGCTGCCCGCTGCTCAGGAGGTAGTCAAGGCTGCTGCTGCTGCCGGCGTGAACATCGACGTCACCGGACTTTTCACCGACCTCAACAATCAAACACAAGAAAAGAGTACAGCACCGTACGTAATCTGCTCTTTCTTGTTGATTTTGATTAGTAGTTCTATTATTCATGCCGTGAAATTAGATGAGTTTTATTGCTGTGCATTGCTATTTAATTTGTCTAGTTTGCATGATATAATATGCTACATGTTTTAGACATTGTTTTTCTGAATTAAATATTCAGCAAAATTACCTAATTATTCAACAATCCAAAAACCTTATTCGTGTAGGCAATTTTTGATGTCTCAATTTGCTGTCGCATTGAAACCACGTGTGTTTACTGGACTGCACTTTAAGAGGTGGCAGTATAAATGTCATATGTGGCTCATGGCTATGGGCGCATGGTGGGCGGTACAACACGGGAAGACTCAAACAATTGCTCATCAGCAGTTGTATGTTGAGGCTTGTGTTGTAGTCGTTGGTGTGATCTGTAGTGTGCTAGGAGATAAGCTCGTTGATGCTTATCTGCATTATCAAGATGCCAAAGAGTTGGGGGATGCGCTCCATGCTAAGTTTGGCGCATCTAACTCTGGCAGTGAGCTGTACGTCATGGAGCAGTTCTTTGACTATAAGATGTTTGCAAATCGATCTGTAGTGGAACAATCTCATGAGTTACTGACTATGGCTAAGGAACTTGAGCAATTCAAGTGTCCACTATCCGATAAGTTTGTCACCGGGAGCATCATCGCCAAGCTTCCTCCCTCGTGGAGGAACTTTGCTATTTCACTAAAAAAACAAGAGAAAAGAAATTTCTGTGGAGAACCTGATTGGGACTCTTGATGTTGAGGAGAAGACGAGAGCAAAAGATGCTGGCGCCAAAGGCAACACACAAGAGGGTATGTCCACTGCCAACATGGTTCAGAGGAACAACCACAACAACAGTAAGAACAAGGGAAAGAGAAAGACATTCAACAATGCTGGTCCAAAAAACACTACCACTTTCAAGAAGAAGAAGAAGAAAGGAGACAACAAGGACAAGGATTCTTACTTTGTGTGCAGAGGACTCGGCCATTGGGCGAGTAACTGCAAGGAACGCAAAGGAGGACAGATTCAGCAAAAGTTTGCTAATTTGACCATTGGCAACAATGAAGATGCAGGCGGGTATGGTAACTTATTTACTGTATTTTCTGTATGTCAGTCCACCGATTGGTGGGTCGATACAGGTGCAACTATTCATGTGTGTGCTGATATTTCTTGTTTTCTTCATATCAGGCCATCAGCTCCTCAGTGACGATGGGGAACGGCGCCCATGCTTCTGTTCATGGTGTTGGCACGGTGGATCTGAAGTTTACTTCGGGAAAGATCGTGCAGCTGAGGAACGTGCAGCATGTGCTCTCCATTCAGAAGAATCTTGTTACTGGATCTCTCCTTTGCAAGGACGGATTTAAGTTAGTGTTTAAGTTCAATAAAGTTATTGTGTCTAACTATGAACAATTTATTGGTAAAGGTTATGAGTGCGGAGGCTTGTTCCGCTTATTCCTTTCAGTTTTTTTTAATAAGGTCGTGAACAACGTCAATTCTATGAATGAGTTTAATGTTTGTGTCGTCGCACGGGGCTCCGACACCGGGGACGTGCTGGCACACCCCCCCTTTTAGGTTCGGCAGGGGCGTCCGGGATCGCTCCGACGATCGCCGGCGTGGCCGATGGCGTACGTAACCTGCAAAGAGGTGCACCGAGAATGCATGCAAGTTAGGAACATATGCACGCACATTTTACCCAGGTTCGGGCCACTCGGAGATGTAAAACCCTACGTCCTGCTTGTCTGAACTCCAATTATCACAAAACCCAGTGTTTACAGGTTGCCGGGTGAGTTCCCGGGTACTCTCTCCCTTTGGCTAAGTGTTCCTTATTATTCTCTACTAATGCTAGAGGCTAACTGCGAGCTGATCGAACTGAACCCAGCGAACAACCTACTGAAGCCAACTGGAATCCAAGCCCTTTGACCGTCGGTGAGGGTCCTCCTTTTATAGCCAAGGGGATACCACAGGTGCCACGGTGCATGCATTAAAGTGGTGAGCAGGGAGATATGGCAACTCCCCCTCGGTGCGTTGGTGGGCGTGCATGAACGCCAACTCCGCTGCTAGGGGTCTAGAGCCCTACAAGTAGGATTGGATAGCCACTGTTTACCTGACTAGACGGGTAACTCCCCTCCTGTCGGCTCATTAAATGCGTCGTGCGGCTCACTCCTCGCCCTGGTGAGACTGCACACTGGGCGCTCAACGCGCGCTCACGTGGCGTCGCTGCTCTGCCCGCTCGGCCCCACCCTCGTGGTAGGAGCCTGCGCCCGGGAACCCCTCCTCCCGGCAAGTGACTTCCCGGGAGGCGCCCAGGAGAGAATATTCTCCCAAGCCCCGCTAGCCCTTCAAGGCTGGTAGCTTGCCGCGCTGCTGGTAGTTGCTGCCCGGGATGAGACCCTCCCGGGAACTCGGCGACGAGACCCACGCGTCGTGCAACGGTGGTATCGCGGGTGCCACTGGTGCGACAGTAGCCCCCGGGCGTGGGCCGGCAACACCCGTTTCCGGACGAGTCTTCCCCAGGTCGGTTGCCGGGCTACGCCCCCATCGACGCGTGGGCCCTGATCCGCCTCAGGCCCGCGTCTTTTCGCTGCCCCACGTATCTTGCCATTACGGACGGAGAAGTGGGTGCGTAATTTCCGCCATAACCTCCCCCTTAAATAGGGAAGTTAAGGCCACTCTCCGCATTACTCCTTTTGATTAGAAGTTATCCCTGCGCACCCGTGGGGTGCGGAACCGGCCGTTACCAAACGGCCGGGCATATAAAGTTTTTACTGCTGCTGCAAGGGGAAAACACATTGCTCCCCACGGCCTTCGTCTTCAACCTCCTTCGCATCTTGCGCCCAAGAGTTCCTGCTAGCTCCCGCCCCCGTTCCCCATGGCGCCCCCCACCACCAGGAAGGGAAAAGAGGTGCAGGTCCCGAAGAAAGCGGCAGCCAGCAAAAGCGAGGCGGCCGCCAAGGCCGCCGCCGACAAGGATCAAAAGAAGCGGGCGATGAGGGCCACGCTCGCCTTCTACCGGCCCGGCTACAACGGCGAGGTGCTGGACAAGATCCGACACACCGTCGCCTCCGGGTTCAACGAACACGGGGAGACCCTGATCTTCCCCGCGGGCGCCAACCACCAGGATAACGACTTCCGGGTGTTCGGGCACTTCCTCCTCACCGGGCTGGTGCCGCCGTTCTCGCTGTTCCTCCATGCGCTGATGGAGTCGTACCAGCTGCGGGTGGCGCAGCTCCACCCCACGTCGCTCTTCCTCCTCGCCACCTTCCAATTCCTCTGCGAAGCATTCATAGGGGTGATGCCGTCGGTGGCGCTCTTCCGCCACTACTTCTACCCCCGGATCGATAACGCGAAAGCGATGTCGTCGGGGGTGGTGTTCCACGCCCACGGCCAGATGAAGTCCGAGTTCATCGTTCGGTCGGGGAAGAAGATCGAGAAGGAGTGGCGGGGAGACTGGTGCTGGGTCCGGGTAGAAGACCCCCAGGAGTTCATCCTCTCGCCCACGGAGCTGCCGCAATCCCACAGCGGCTGGCAGGACAGGTAGCACCGCGATGCCGATCTCCTCCCCATCGTGGAGAAGATCAAGGCACCGCGGCTTGCGGGGCTCTCCGATGTGGACATGGCGCGCACCTTCATCACCCGGCGCATCGCGCCGCTACAACTGCGCTCCCGGCCCGCGTGGATGTACACGGGTGCCGAGGACAGGACACGCCTCCGCCGCAAAGGCGTGGACTATTCCCACGTACCACGCCACAACCCTAGCCGTCACGCCCACGATCCAATCTCGTTGTTCGCCGCCAACTGCTACTCCATCCCGTCGACTGCGTGCACAGATCGCTGGGAGAGCAGGCCTCGAAACCCCAACCTTCGAGATCCTGCCCGGGAGACGGTCGATAAGGTTTTTGATAAGCGTTCTCACGCGACTGCTAGCTTCTTCACGTCCCTGTTTCGTCGGCATCTTAATCACCAATGGCCGACGACCTCGGAGATCCCACGGCTCAGGCTGCCGCTCTAGTTCAGCAGCAACAGGCTGCCCAACTCCAAGCACAGCAGCAGGCTGTCCAACTCCAAGCCCAGGCAACTGCTGCTGCACAGGCGTTGGCCGCTGCCCAGGAGGTAGTTAAGACTGCTGCTGCTGCCGGCATGAACATCAATGCCGCCGGACTCGTCATCGACCTCAACAAACAAACACAAGAAAAGAGTACAGCACCGTACGTAATCTGCTCTTTCTTGTTGATTTTGATTAGTAGTTCTATTATTCATGCCGTGAAATTAGATGAGTTTTATTGCTGTGCATTGCTATTTAATTTGTTTAGTTTGCATGATATAAGATGCAACATGTTTTACACATTATTTTTTATTAAATATTCATCGAAATTACCTAATTATTCAACAACACGTTCCTCTTGTGTAGAAGTGATCTGTTGAAGTTGGGTTATCCCCGGGACGACTGCTTGGTCCTGGAGTGCACCCTCACGGTTCTAAGGGAGTTGCCCGTGCCTAGCATCGAGCCGGCCAAAGAAGAATCGATCGCCATCGCGTCGCCGTCCACCAAGTTGCACCAGCACCTAGGCCAACTCCTGCAGAGCGGCACGGGAGGCGACGTCACGTTCCTTGTGTCCGGCGAGTCGTTCGCCGCGCACAAGGCCATCCTCGCCGCGAGGTCGCCGGTCTTCATGGCCGAATTCTTTGTTGGAGACATGAAGGAGAAGCTCTCCCAGCGTGTGGAGATCGAGGACATGGAGGCGTCCGTGTTCAGGGCGCTGCTGCACTTCATCTACACGGACACGGTTCTGCCTGAAGAACTTGATCAGCAGCTGGACGCCACAGGGGCCACGATGGCTCAGCACCTGCTCGCGGCCGCTGACAGGTACGGGCTGGAGAGGCTCAAGCTGCTCTGCGAGGTAAAGCTCTCCGGTGGCATCACCGTCGACACGGCGGCGACCACTCTGGCTTTAGCGGAGCAGCACAACTGTTGGCAGCTCAAGGCCAAGTGTATGGAGTTCATCGTCAGCACTCCGGCGATCCTTGATGCTGTGTTGTCCACGGAGGGGTACAAGCACCTGGAGATGAGCTGCCCTTCGGTGCTTGCTGGAATTCTCAGGTTTACCCGTTGGGGAATGCGTTGTTAATTAATTAAGATGCGTAGTCTGCGTTTGTTGTCCTTGTCGCGCATGCATATGGTCTACTCTACTGTTGGAGTAGAAGGAACTTCTTTAATTTGGCCCTTCCATGAAATGGGATTGTGATGTGCATCAACTATATATTTGTGCTGCTATGTCTATCTATCAATGCGTTGCTGAAGTTATTGAGAATGCGTAGTCTCTCTGTAATTCTACTGGTCTATTTGTGCTATGACTAGCTTGCATATGTGTTTCCGTTTCCCTTTCTAAGACAACCGTACTGCTTTGTTTTGTTAGTGAAATCGAGTATCAGCAACTTCTTGTATATATTGCCTTCAGTATGATGTGATTTAGTGCCCATTTGCTCAATAGTCCACGCATGATTTATTCCTCAAAAAAAAAAATGGTCCATGATTTGGTGGTACACGTTGTCCTTGCGTGTGCAGATCGAGCCTGTTATCAACTTTATGTTCCACCGAAGTTAAAGATTTTCACCTGCAGGCAGGCTGCAGCCACGAATGCAATCCTGGCGTGTGCTCTCCACCATACCGGAAATTCCTATGATCACCTTGACATCAAATTTGGGAATAACATTTCGAAAGAAAGAAAGAAAAAAAACGCGATAGAGTTAGTGGCGTCACCGCCTGAAAGGAAGGTTATTTACATGTTACAGGCCAAGGGCCAACACCTGAAAACTAAGTGTTGCTTGCTTTGTATGCTTTCAGTAGTAGTATCCTGATTCACGGATTTAAACAGAGTTAACAAATGCTTAGTGTTGCTTTGTATGCTTTCAATAGATATATATGTTCAGTAATGTCATTTATGCTATGAAATGGGAGGCATTTTTATTCCTGCCAAGACATCGTCACGGGAGTGCTACAGTTACAGTACAACACAGGCTTCAGAAATCAACGCTCACAACACACGTACGCCGGGTTGCTGCCCGTTCACATTATTCCCGTCGTGATTTGCTTTGTGCTTGCCCCGGAAGCTTCCCCATTAATTGTTGGGCTAGTGAAATGCACTGCCGATGGAAGGAAGGACTCGTTTTAAAGTTCAGAAGCTCACACGTTTCAGCCTGGTTACAGACCGAGGAACGAAAATAAAAAGGCCACACTGTTCTGTTTCCCGGACGAAGCCCGATAGCAAAACAGCCTCCTGGCCTCCTGCGCCCCCATCGATCGATCTACAGCGACTTGGACTTGGGCGGCGGCGGGGCGACGGAGACGATGACGAACGCCCGCTCAGCCCCAACGGACGATCACAACCCCGGCGCCACGCGGACCGCGTACCTGGTGCTCAAGGTCGCCGAGCACTCCGCCGCCGCCGGGAAGAAGAACCAAAACCATGGCGGCGGCGGCTACATCCCGGTGCGGACGCTGGCCGTGCTCGGGCACGAGTGGCAGATCGACTACACCCCCGACGGCTTTCACATCCCCACGGGAAAATTCGACGGCCAGCGCTGGCTCAAGCTCCGCCTCCGCCTTGTCCGCGCCGCGGTCGCCATTGACGCCGTCACGGCGTCCTTCACATTCCGCCTCGTGGACCCAAACCAGAAGCTCATGCCCTTCCCCGAGGTGGCGACGACAGAGTGCTTCCGGTTCCGGCTGGGGAGCTCCACGGAGGTCCCGCTCTGGCCGCGGCCCGCCCTGGACGCGTCGGGGCACCTCGGCCGCGACGGCAACTGCTTCGTGCGCTGCGCCGTCGTCGTCCACCACGGCGCCGCCTCCCCTTCCGGCGCCGACCTGCAGCGCGACCTAGGAAACCTCCTGACGACCCACCACGGCGCCGACGTCACCTTCATCGTCTCCGGGGAGCAAATCTGCGCGCACCGGTGCGTGCTCGGCGCGCGTTCCCTGGTCCTCAGAGCCGAGCTCTCGGGCATCGCCTCAATCGTCGTCGAGGTGAGCGACATGGATGCGGGCACCTTCAGAGCGCTTCTCCACTTCATCTACACGGACACCCTGCCGCCGCAGCTCGACGACGGTCACGAGAATCCGGCAATGGCGCGGCGTCTGCTGGACGCGGCGGAACGGTACGGCGTGGAGCGGCTTCGGGCGGTGTGCGAGGAGAAGGCGTGCGCGGGCGTCGGCGTGGGCAACGTGGCCGCGGAGCTGGTCTGTGCGGAGCGGCGCGGGTACGCGAGGCTCAGGGCCCGGTGCGTGGAGTTCCTCCTGGCCAGGCCGCGGCATTTTCTGGAAGTCGCTCAGGCTGGGGGTTGCAAGCTGCTCGAGGCCAAGTGCCCCTGGGTTCTGACCGAGCTTGTCACGGCCATTGCCGAGAGCACACTGGAAGGAAACCGTCTGCGTGGTTGACTGCCCGTTTGAACATGGGAATTTGTTGCAGAGCAGAAGAGCAGAACCTACCTAGTACTGCCTCCGTCCGGTTTCAAGAGCGAATATTTTGAACTGCTTCGTCCAGATTTAGCAGCCGCATTTGCACTTGCGACAGTTGCAGGACCAAAATGTCCCTCCGTATGCATGCTTGCTCGAATTGATTTATGGTACCTTTCCAAGGCAGTGGTTTTCTCTTTCCCATGCATGTACCTTTTCCTCTTTACTTCTCCACTCCCGCATCTCCTTCACGCTGCTGTCTCTTCCTCTTCCTTCCTCCTCCTTCTACACGTCCATGGAGAGCAAGCATATGCTGGAGTCGCTCGACGCCATGTGCACGCAGCTGCAGCGCCTCGAGGACGTGCAGGAACAGCTGCAGCGCCTCCACTCCATGCGCGGGCAGCACCTCGATGCAGTGCGGGAGCAGATGCACCACCTCAACGCCTTTCCGGTCCAGGAGATGCTGCAGCACCTCGACGCCCTGCGCGCGCAGCACCTCGCCGCCGGCCATGCTGCGCACACTGACGACGGCCATGCTGGGCACCTCGACGCCGTGGGCCCGCAGCAACTCGACGGCGTGAAGGCACTGCCCGCCCGCGCAACGAGCAGATGCTGGACGCTGAACCCATGCTCCAGGGCGAGTCCCAGCCGCTCGACGACGAGCCATACATACTCCCCGGCGAGTCCCAACCGCTCCACGACGAGTCCGATGAAGATGAGTTTCCCATTCTCGCCGGCCACAGCCGACTTAATCGTCGAGGACTCGTACCAAGAAGACGAAGAAGAGAATGCCATCGTCGAGAAGAATAAGGCACGCGAGGTGTCGCAATCCAACGATATGTACGGTTCCAAACAAAACGGTGCGTAGCTAGAACCAAGTCCGTTGCTAAGATTGCAAGCTCCTTGATTTCATTTGCGTGTTGGCATGATGATATGAGGACCATAGTCCGCGATGACGATCATTTTTGCCGAACGTAGGACGTCTGGCTTCTCACGACACGGACAAGTTTAGAGACGCCTCCAACACCTAATAATAATAAAGAGAATAGTGCTTTCTTCGTCGGTCGTCGTACGTCGCGCGATTTGGGCTTTGCCCTGGGCCCAGCCCAATTGGGTGGATCAGTCTGTACGGCCCACCGAACCACGAGTCCGAAAGAAAAAATCGTTTCGTCCGTCCCTGACACGCGCGAGATGCTGAGCCCGACCTCAAATCCGCACGCGCGCCGCCAAATCTGCTGCTGCACTGCCTCCCCACGCCTCCGGTGGCCCCCATGAGCCTCCGGATCGATACTGTTTCTCTTCTCTGCTAATTAGCTGGAGTAGCAAGAAGTTTTCATAACCTCTTTGTTAATATAGGACATTTATGTTTAAGAGTACGTGGGAACGCACGGGCACTGTACTAGTAAAAAAAAAGTTCTAGCTAAGCATGCTAGCAAAACCATTGAAGACTTCGTCACGTTTGGTTATCATAATTTTGTACAGTAACATGTATGGAGTTTGGCGATTTTGCTACCAAAAGTGGTGCACTTTCATTGACGGGTTTGTGTTCCACGGTGTTAGTTTTGGGGATTGAGTGCTAGTCACTTGTTAGTCTAGCCCTGTATCATGAAGGGGAAGACTATGTTCATAGTCACGTCATTGAACTATTTAGTGCAAGTTGTAATTTGTGTGCAATCTCATGGTGTTGAAATAAAGTACTGTCTCCGATCCATAGCAAACTTGAGTTCCATCGCAGTGGGGGCAGTATCCGGTACAAACAGAACATCTACGGATGTGTTATCTTTCTAATAACATCTTGAGCTCTTTTACAGGTGGACTTATCCGGTGAAAACTCTCATTGAGGATGAGGTTGCAAATTATTTTTGTAGGTCATTCATAAATAACGCACGGCTCAGATCAAAAGTGAAAGTCCAACCAACCATTCAAACTCAATGGTAGGGGTATGTGCAAAACTCTGTTTAAGTCTAACCAACCATTTAAACTCAATGGTAGGGTTGTGTGCCAAAATCTGTTTAAATGGTTGGTGGGATTTCCGCATTTGATTCGAGCCGTGCGTTCGTTCTTAATCCAATAGGATACGATGACAATTTGCAAGTTTGCACTTAGAGTTTTCACTAGATACGTTGCCTTTTTACGGTACCCCAGGGTTCTGTACTTTGAAAATGGACCTCGGATATCTAGCTATTTGGGTAACTTGGTCAATTTGCGAAGGATAATTGATTGTTTCGCCTCTTGTCATCCCGATCACTTCGACGTGTCCAACCTGATCGCTTCTGATAAATTCATCTCTGTCGAGCAACAACACCATACCCAAACCGATCTCAACGTCCGCTCACTAGTCAGAGTGTTGGACACCGCCCTCGCTGCCATTCAAATCGAGCAGCAGCGCTGCCCCAGCCCTATCCATCGAGTAACAGCGCCGCCCATAGCCCGGCCTCACCATCCGCTCGCCACTATGCCTGCATGGTAGCCCAATCCCGGCGTGGCGGCCTCGTCCCCTTCGTCAGCCAGCGACCCTTAAGGCAGCATGGCGACCCAATCGAGTATGCGCGGCGGCGGCTCAATCACGGCGTGACGGCCTTGTCCCATCCGCCGGCGCAAGGCCTCGTCCCCTTAAAAGAAGTAAGAAGCACATGTGTATCAATATTGAATTGGTTCTGATAATAATTTAACACACCTATATATTCTTGTCAATGACCATACATCCATCGCTTGAACCAGAATAAGTGTCATTAAATATAGCTCGATAAATAGCGAAATATGACCTTTTTTGCTGGGACGTTGAGTCTCAAGAAACCTTGTTAGGTATATTTTGCGAGCATATAAATAAATAAAATAAAAATAAACCAATGAAAAAACTAAATAACGAACTAAACTAACACGAAACAAATATGTATAAGAGAACGCCAAAAACATCCAAAAGTACTGATTCTAATGATGCCATAGTCTTGTACCAAGAAGATCAAATTGCTACATGAGCTTGAAAAGGATGGTCAGCTTGCCTTCCACCTTGTAGAATAGCATCAAAACAACATTGGACATTGTTAGAGAAGCCTTGGAAGCAAAGTTTTTCCACTCGCCGGTTATAGCCATACGACCATCCGAACTTGGAGCTATCTTGTAGCGACCCTCACAACTGATGCTCGGATTGTACATCAGTAGCAATACTGGACCATCGTTGCTCAAACAAAGCTTGTTTGCAAGTCTCTTTGGAACTTTCTGCATGTAGAAGTCAGATAATTAAGAATTGGACCATATTGGACCGAACCGAGCATCATGTAATGCAAAATCAAAATAAAAAGTATGTCCAAAATAAGAACAAGGTGCAAATTATGAAAATGAGGACATTCAACATTCAAATTTTACACAAAACAATGAAACATACAGAGAATGGTAGACAAATTAATGTATAAGCACAAAACACAAACTTCAGGAATGACCATTAGGTTTGGATCTTTGAAACACAAAAATATTTAACATTATGTAGATGTTTTCTCTGCTATAGCATCATGTTTAGTTTTCTTTTAAAAATATTAGGTTCGAGTCTAAGAAAAGCGAACATGGGTCGAACAATTTGCAAAGCAATTGTTACGGAATTGAAGATCGTACCATTAACAAACATGAACAAGAAAGTAAGAAAAACATTAAGTCGACATATTTATACTAAAAAAATTGGAAAATAAAATCTTATAACTTACAAGTTTGTCAAAGTCGCTGTTTGTCAAGCAGTGGACGAAAGAAGCGGCGCAACCCTTCCAATGAGCTTTAATCTGCCGAAACAAAACATCCTTTTGTGTGTGGGTCAAGACTATTGTGTTGCTGTAATATACCGTGTTCAGCAGAGCTTCCAACTCGTGGTCTTTAGTTGCATTGGAATCTGCAATCATGAGACAACAAAAACATTGTCGGGCTAAAAAGAGATAACACGTTGTTTTCATAAAAAGTAACAAAGTATATAAATTACCTGCAGTAGCAACACGATTCCTTTTTTGAACTTCCTTAATAGAACAAGTATCAATACGGATAATAGATTTGTCTTCTCTTGGCATAAAGAAAATTGTATCCCCTACTTGTATGTTGTATTGAGCAACATAGTCTTCCCATCGTGCTCCCAAAATAATGGTACGATCTTGTTGCTTGTATACTTGCACAGTGTATTGAGCATAGTCTCCAGTTTCAAAAATCACCTGATCAATAGCCATATTATTGAACTGGTCGCGGACATGGCAGGGCACAATCTGCATAAAAGGATAAACTTATTAACAATATAACAATTAGAAACTAACTCTTTTAGAACAAATTATTGCATCTTCAACTAAATACCACAATTTTTTTGAATGACTCCTGCATATCAATAGTCCAGAAGCTCTTTGGCTTGTCTCTAATTATGCATGGCCCACCTTTCTTGCCACACACTTGACAAAGCTACATGGATAATTGAAGCAAACAAAATATGAAAAATAAGTGCAATCTGATGTAGATTATGAGGACAAATAGATATAAATATACATGATACAAACATATATAACAAGAATTTTATAACAACCAGGTCCATATATGAACTTAAATTAAAAAAGATCACAACACAGATTCCTTCATAATCTAACAAGGATTCCTTCACAAAATATCTACTAAACCGACTTAAGGGAGGACGACCTCTACATTAGGTCGTCCTATCCTTTAGTCAGTCTGAGGTTACCCGGCTGGTATATTTTCGACAGGGGGTCTAATCAGTAGACACAACAAAACAAGAGCAGAAAAGGAAGATCAAACCAAGAATTTAAATGAATCACAACATATATAAACTGCACTGTTGTGTACATCACACATAAAGGAGTGCACACTCATCTACAAAAATGTTGCAACTCTAAAGTGTATTGAGGCACATATAATAGAAATAGATCCATTCATTGTTTAATGTTTATATGTTTTGTAGGATGAGTACGTTTCAGATATACATATTTTACTATTGGATTTTTTTCATAAAAATGTTTAGTTGTTGACGTGATGAATTGCACTATCAAAATACAGCCAATGCAACACATTTATGCATGAACAAGTATGATTTCACAACATGAGGAACACTAACATACATACTATAATTGCATATTGTAGGATGTGATGCGCATCCAACGGCATAACCATGACACTTTTCAATAGGAACAAATGTAGCCCACGTTTATAACAAAAAGACAACAAGAAAATGTATCATAGATAGAGAAAACATAACCATATTCATATGAATATTAATAAATGGTATGAAAGTCATGGAAAAATTTAAAAATTGATAATAAACAAAAAAACATAAAAATATATAAAGTGTGGCACAATAATCGGGACACAAACTTATCAAGGCATAAAATAAGGAAGTATATTGAGTTTGTGAAGTCCATAAAAGCTAGGTATAATAATATTTTTTACTAACATACCATCTTATTAAAAGTAACCGAATAAACCTGCACAATAATGTCTGTTTTCCGCTTGTCAGAGGTTTCCGGTACATCAATAATAGTTTTTCCCTTGTCCTGGCATTTGCAGGAGTCCATCGATCTCTACCCCTGTAAAACCATGACATTAATACAAAATGCTTGATATACCAACAAAAAAACATAATAGAAGAACACATTGCTAAATTCAATATAAATATGCAAAAATGCTAAAAATATTAGTGAAAGTTAGGTGTTGAAAGTTAGGCTATGCCCACCTAGAATTCTCATAGCAAGAGAAAACTGAACTAGATCTCTTCGTGAGGAAATCCTCTCACATCTCCTAATCATACAAATCATCATGCACTTGGAGGGATTGTTGGACCATTTAACAAGAGTGATCAATAATCATATCCAACGAAGTATACATCTATTACTTTGCTTATTCTCTTTCTGATGTTGGAATGTTCTTGATTGACCATATTTACCTATTCAGACATTATTTATGTTAATTTCTATGTGATAATCTACATTGCACGGACAACGCGACACACATACAGAGACACGGGATACGACATTTTCCAAAAACAATCATACAGGGACGTGGCGAATATATATATAGATAATTAAAAAAATGTAATTAGTTACTGCCCCATTGTCGTGTGCCTACTGCTTGTGCCTCCAATAATCTACAATAATCCTGCAAAACATAGCAAATTGCAAAATTCTTGGGGGATTTCTTGCCAAATTCTCATGGTATACCTCATTGGGCGCAAGTTGTTATGTGAGAACACTAACGCTTCATTAGGCATCAACAGTCACACAAAAAAAAGAGGAAGAGGAAGATGGATTCGGAAAATCGGAGGGGTAGAAAAGAGGGAAGAGGTAAGAGAGAAGAGGGAAGAGCTCAGGTTACCTGCTGCCCGATCCCGGGGTTGGACGCCGGAAGTTGGAGGGCAGACGGCGACGGGCGGAGAAGCTTTGTGGCGGCGTGACGCGTCCAGCGGTGTCAAGACTCGAGGCATGGTGTCTGGCGGCTGCGTCTTGGGCAGGCAGTTCCAGATTCGGCAGGTTAGAGTTTTTTTTTTGAGCATCTTGATCCCCAGCGCCGTGTCACTAGATATGTTACCATCACATCACACTTCCCAAAATACAATGAGTCTATAAAGCTAATAAATGAGACTTCTTTGTTACCACAAATATGTTATTACCCACTATTGGAGTAGTAAACATAAGCTAGTAACATGCATATGTTACTAGCTTATGTTACTCCCCACTATGACCAGCCTTAGTCCGGATGGCACCCAACGACCATCGGGTGCATGTCAAGCTCAACCACACCTGCACCTGCTCACGCCTGACCCGCAATCACAACTCGGATCTAAGGTTGGGTATAATTTTTTGTACCAAACCTGTGACCCAAGACCCGTGTGTTTGTTTACCCGCCCACTACAAATAACAAACTGCACTAGTTTCTATTATCAACACACTACATAAACAACAGCACAATATTTCAGCACACAAACATTCAAAAATCACATTATCACTTTTCATTTCACTGAATCAGCGTTCATAATTCAAAAATCTCATCTCGAGATATGTCGGCTCAATCTCTCGAAGATGTTTATAAGGATAGAGGGTGGGTGGGCCCGTGCGTTCATAGAGGTAGGCGCACTTGCGTATTTATGAGCGTCTTCATTTGTACGGTGTGTCAAAATTCACAAATTAACAAATCTCAAACTCATCTGGCCATCACTTTGCCTTTTTTGTTCTTCTTTGCAGCTTGACGACCAATTGCAAGGTCCCACATGTCACATACTCGCTCTGTCCGAAAATAATTGACTTGAATTTGTATAGAATTTTATACAAATCTAACTCACTTGTTTCCGGATGAAAGAAGTACTAATTTAGGTAAGGAGACCTCTTCGTTGTTTCAAGGTTTGGCGCCCGCTAGCAAGCTCCGCCCGTGCTAGCCCCGTCCGGACCTTGCCGTCGTCCAATAAGGCCCCCTTCTAGATAGCTGCGGCTTGTGCAGAAACCAGCTTAAGCTTAAGAGACTGACGATGCCGACCCTCCATTCACCATCGACGAGCACCCCCTTTTCTATCTGTTTTCCTCTCGCTGACAGGTAGGCCCTAACGCCCTTGTATACAGAGCTGGATATAGTACTATAGATCATGCTTCGAAAATGCAAGAAAAATTAGCACACGCCCAAGGATGCATCAAAGATGAAAAGTTACAAAAATAGACATCCAAGGGCATAAGAAATTTCCACTAGATCATGCATCACATCACGTTAAGGTAAAGAGACACACACACACAATGCCTACACTTCAATTCTTTCTCCCACGCACAGACTTGAGAAGGCCGGTAAGCACCGAAGGGCAGCTTGCCTCCAGGTGCTTATACCCATCGGTCGCCAACACCCCATCAAGGATCGCAGGAGTACTGACGATGAACTCGACACACTTGGCCTTGAGGTGCAAGCAGTTGTGCTGCTCAGCTAAAGCCAGGGTCGTCGCCGCGGTGTCGACGGCGATGCCGCCAGCGAGCTTCCCCTCGCAGATCAGCTTGAGCCTGTCCAGCCCATACCTGTCGGCAGCAGCAAGAAGATGCTGAGCCATCGTCGCCACGGCCCCAAGTTCCTGATCAAGCTCAGGAACACTGTCAGTGTAGATGAAGTGCAGCATGGCCCTGAATGCCGCCGCCTCCATGTCCTCAATCTCCACGCGCCTTAAGCACGCCTCCTTCATGTTCCCGAAGAACTCAGCCATGAACACCGGGGACCTCGCGGCCAGTATGTTCTTGTGAGCCATAAACGACTCTCCGGACACGAGAAACGTGACATGGGCTCCTGTTACGGTCCGCAAGGGTTCCCCGAAGTGCCGGTGCATGTCTGAGGCCGGCACGGGCACCGACGACGCCGTCGCAGCATCGTCGGGTAGCTCTTTCAGAACCGTGATGGTGCATTGCACGGCAAGATAGTCATCGGCGCGAGAAGCCGGCACGGGCAGATACGACCTGTCGACGAGCGAGACACGAGACGAGGAGTGCATGGGCCGCTTGAACACGGTGTTCTTGGGGTGGGCTAACATTCCGGCCCTGCGGAACCGGGTGCAGCAGGCGGCAGGCTAGGCTCGCCCTCACGATGGAAGAGGGCGCAAGGGCTTCGCTGAGGAGCACCAGATTGAGCTCTACCCACTTCCCGAACGACGACGTCGCCGGGTAGCACCGGATCTCCCACTCGTATCCGTCGACGTCGCACCTGGATTTGATGTACTCTTGGCTTTCCATGGTCGAGGAAGCCAGGCTGAAGCCGTCGATCCTCAGCTGCCGTACGGAGCTCGCCACACCGGTGAGCTTTGCGCAGGCATTGGCCATGGCTGCAATGGATCGTAGGGGAAAATGGCAGTGGAAAGTTTTTGGTGTTTGCTGTGTTTGCGTGAGTTTATTGAGGCGCGCCGTACGTGCAGAATTTTAAAGATCGCAGAGGGTCGTCGCAGGGAGGTGGGTCGAGTGGCTGGCTCCTCGGGTAGATGGAGAATCGGATGCATGGCAAGGGACGTTTGAATTAAGTTACGGACGAACAATCGCCTTTAATTGGGAGGATTCAGAGGACCTGTTTAACTCGTCTGTTTGGCTATGGGACTATGGGTGGTCAATCAATACAGAATACCAACAATCGATGGGGTGGGGTTCCAACGTTTTCATGCGCAGCCCACTACTGATCACCAAAGGTTACAGCTGGGGAATAACAATTGTCGTGGTGGTGTCATGGCAGATGCTATAAGATGGCTTAACTTGAGGCCGATGGACGCAAGAGGATCCGGATGAGGGAGGACGTGAAGGGAAACACGCACAAAACACACAAGCACACACAGATTTACCCAGGTTCAGAGCCCTCTTGTCGAGGTAAGACTTCTCCTTCTTTGTTGTATTAGCTGAGATAAGCAAGTTCTACAATGGCGCTCCTTGAGCTGTATTTTTGAGGAAGAAGAAGAAGAGAAAAACCCTGGATGCCTAAGTGCTCTCCTCCTAGGTGCCCCCCTTCTCTACAGAGGGGTAAGGTTCTATTTATAGGCCGCCCATGTCACACTGACATGTGGGCCGAGTCTAACGTCATCTTCCTTGGGCCCCACCGGGCACGCGGCTTGGTCCCTCCAGGCAATATCGTAGGGGACAAGACAACTTTACTTTTCCCTGCCAGTCTGCAACGGGTACAGCTATCCTCTGCCGGCTTCCGTCAGAGATTCTCTTTCGGTGCTTCTCTAGCGTGGTCACCTGACATCGGTACGCAGGCGCTGACCGCTTTTCTGAGATAATGATGGTTTTACTGTACTGTGCACCGCGTGGTCAAGATAAGACCGTTGAGAGATCTCGGCTATCGCCGAGATCAAAGTGCTCGTCCTTATCCTGCAAACTTATAAAACAAGATAGCCATGCCGGATACGTCCAGGATGCCGGCTTAGTGTTAGTTTAACTTTACGATGCCGACATACGTAACTATGCCGGCTTTGCCTCCTTCATCTCGGCTAGAGTTGTTTCGCCATGACCCTACCCAGGGTCATCCCCCCGACAGCAATCGATCGCTGTAACGCATACTAGATTACGACCATTGATGATTCAGAATCTAAATCTTTTCAAAGAAGATGTTTGAGTGAATTCCATTTTTGACCCACAAGTTTCAGATTTTTGACAGCTTTGACCCCATTTAGAGAGATTTCCTTTTTTTTACCCCATTTAGCAAAAGTTCCGCCACAATGACCCCATTTAGGATTTTAATCCGAATCTAGACATGTTTTAGTTGGAGGTACATGTGTATCTTCTTTCCTCTTCATGATCCGCAACTTTGTCTTGATACGCATGTATCTAGACGTGTTTTAGTTGGAGGTACATGTGTATCTTCTTTCCTCTTCATGATCCGCAACTTTGTCCTGATACGCATGTATCTAGACGTGTTTTAGTTGGAGGTACATGTGTATCTAGCCAAAATTGCAACACTTAATACCAGACGGAGGGAGTACAAAAGGGCAGCCACATATGTGCCATGAATTCCACAAAATGAGGATATGTTTTCTATGCAAACACCAAAGTCTGACAGACAAAAGTATGAGGTTCTCAGAAAAATTAAAGATAATACAACAAGAAAATGCCAACAGTTTGCATGTAATAACTAAGGTAAGCTAAGTGGAGCAAATTAGTACTCTACCTAGCTAGCACCTCATTTCTAATACGCCGGCTTCTCTTCTTGTAATTCACTAGGTGGATTTTCTTGTTGTTCAACAACCGATGGAATTTCATGCAGGATGCTATTGCCGCTGCCTTTGGAGTACCTCTTGCTGCGGGATGGGCCGAACCCGCCGTAATATACGTATGGATCGTATGCGTCGACGGCGTCGACGGCCTTCCTCCTACGTGCAGGCTTTGAGCTCGTGGAGGGCTTGGATACTGATGGTGGAGCTGGTGGGGGTCTGCTCACTATCTGCTTGCAGAAGCACATCTTGCCATCATTCTTCTTGCAGATTGGGACGAGACGACCAACCGGGACGTCGACGCCAGTGTAGTACATTCTGTTGACGAAGTCCACATCCTGAATGACCAAGATAAAAAAAAGAAAATACATGGGTTAATTAGAAGAGCAGACGTGGAACTAGGGTTGAACATAGTCGCCAAGTTTCCAAGTCGAGGGACCAGAATAGCTGGTGGCTGAAACTATGAATCGATTGGGTTGCCAGGGCCTCTTTGATTCGCAGGATTTTAAAAACAAAGGGATAGGAAAAACATAGGATTTGAATGTCATGGCATGTTGAATCTTATGAAATTCAAAAATACAGGAATGTGTAGTAGAAATTGTTTGATTGCACCACAAGAAAAATGTATGATTTTATTTAAAGGATTATGTGCTACTCATTGTTGTCATAGAGAGTCTATAGGAAATATTCATGTGATTTCAAATCCTGCAAATCAAACTAGCTATAATGGAAAAATTCCTTAGGAATAGAACCCTCCAAATTTCCTATGAAACTCCTTTGAATCAAAGGAGCCCGAAATTGTTTGATTTCAGCTAGGATTAGGGCTCATTCGGTTTGCAGGATTCTTAAAGGATTTCTACAGGATTTCAACCCTTAAGATTTTTTTTTCCTATGTGGCATTCGTTTCATAGGAATGGACATGCTAGATTTCTAAGGAATGTGTCCAAATTGGCCTAATTTCTAAGGATTCTAAGCATTAGGTGAGATCTCATTTTAACATCCTATGGATTGCAATGTGCATGACATTCCAATCCTCCACTTTTCCTATTCCTATGTTTTCAAAATCCTGCAAACCGCATGCAGCTATACATGGAAAGGGAAAGGGCTACGATCAGGGAATAGTTGCCTAAATGTTGTTTGATTTTAGCCACGATCAAGAAATGGGCTTTTATGTGTACGTTAGCTGTACATGGAATTTGGGGATCGCGTTCCGGACGTCGACTCGATCCACAAGAGCTCGACTCTGGTCGACGATCCCGGTATAGGGAACGCGGCTTCATTCCCGTTTCCTACTATTATGGGGTTGAACCATGATACTGACCGCCGGTCACAAACTACAATGAGCGAAAAAGTAAGATGCACGGTGGGGAAGAGAAAATTGGTGGGATATATTGATTCAGATTGAATTGCAAATACAACAATGATAGAATCAATGCAATTCTGAATTGCAATAAACAAGCATGGTCTCTCTGCGTTCAAACTCTCAAATAGTATCGAACCACTAGATGGCGTCGAGTGATGAATTCAACGGTTCCAAAAAAACTAAGAGATGGGTGAAATTACGCAAGGAATCCAGGACTCAGAAAAAGGAAAATAGGGAAATGGGTTATCTCACATGTTTTGGACCACGGTCAACTACTTCCATGCCTATTTTGAACTGCGGATGAACCCTAGTGAGCAGCGAGAAGTGAACAAAGCATCTGTATACCAAGCGAGCTTGGGACTCTTATGCCACACATAGTAAAGCGGATCTCAGTACTGACGACTACATCGAGGATAGAGGACAACAGGGGGCATAGGATGCTGACCTTGAGATCTGAGAGGTCATGCTGGACCTCGAAGCTCGACACCGACTGGTTGGTGTTGCAGAGCAGCGCGGAGGAAGCCCCAGCGGCGAAGCTGCCGCCTCCGGCGTGGGATGCGCTGCTCCAGAGACGGGGCCTCTCTGGCCGCGGCGGCAGAGGCGGGACCTGGAGCTCCGATCTAGGTGCAGGGTCTGGAGGCGAGCACAGCGCGTCGAAGTACTCGGAGCCGAGCACGCGGCGGGCGGTGTCACGGATCCGCATGGCCGAGTGACTGAGCGCCGCGACGTAGCGAAAGGAGAGGGCTGAGGGATCTGGGGAGCTAGGGTTTGGGATTTAGTATAATAGGCAACACGAGAGACCGTGGATGTCAAGACGACGTGGTAGAAAACAGTGATGTGAGCTCAGTAGTGTGGCCGCCGGCCAGAGTACTGGGTTATTTGTTTTTCTCGAGGTAGTAACATGATGAATTTTTTTATTCAATTCTGCTAGCTAGGGCTCTGGCGCCTAAGAAATATAAGAATTTCCCGATCGATCACGTAAACAGTTCGATCGACTTTGTTGTGTTTTTGTTTGTGTATTTTTTATGTAGATATGGATATATAGACGATGGTATGCCACAGTGCCGTAATCAGATCCCTTGGTTCTGCTATTTCTAAGGCGTGAGAAATAATTATTTCTAAGTCGAAGCCAACCCCCCTCTCATGACGTACTTTTGGGGTAGTAACATGATGTTTTTTTTTCCTTCAGTCTATTAACGCCTAGGGTTCAGACGCCTCAGGAATAATAATTTCTTGGTCGATGTACTTGAACCGTTCGATCGACTTTGTTGCATGTCTTCTTGTTTGTGCATTTTCTATGTAGATAGACGATAAGGATCATTGAATGAGAAACTGCTATTTCTCGATCGACTATGACAGTGTGCCATACCCAGACTTTTTTTCTTCCGGTTTAGCTGTTTGTAAGGCGCTGAGAAATAACTCACAGAGATCCGTGCAACATTCATGTATGTATAAAGAATGAGAAAATGTTAATCAGATGTCTATAATTCTCAACTGAAAAATAGACACTCATTTTTCCTTTTACTTTCTCTTTAAAATAGTTTATATTTTTGTAGCAAAAGCTTTGTATACATCAGGCGATGATGCTCTTTGGCAGGAGTGGACTCGCTCTCAAGTACTCCTCTGTTTCGTGAAGAACGACAAACATGCATTTCGACGTTTAACTTTGACCATCCATTACACCAATAGTATGCCAGATTATGTGCTTTTTTCGAATATGAATCGAGCAATATGTCACTTGACTACCACAGGATTTTGGTAAGCGAGCAATATATATGTCCTACTCTTAAAAACATTATTCCTGGAAATTGACCACACAAGCCCGCTGGGCGATATACCGCCTACGCTGTAAAGCTCAACATCATAGGGTCTGGATCCTAGCACCGCATCTGCACATCATTGGCATAATTATTGGATAAAGTTAAACCTCGAAATAAGAGACATCATTCTTTCTTTAGAAACGGAGGGACAGGGTTAGTGCGATAGTGTGGGATTAGGACGAAGAGTTTCTGAATCTGATATGTAAACAAAAATGTGCATCTGTAGATCTTTATTTCTATACAGTGCAAGAGAAGCATCTTGTGCAATCTTGGACCACTCTAGAAATGCACATCTGTACATCTTTGTTTCTATACAGTGCAAGAGAAACATCTTGTACAATAAACAAAATCATCTCTCGTCTCTGAAACAAAACCATTTCTATACAGTGACCCGATTAAGTACCATGCAAAATAATGACATGCCCAAGAACTGCAAAAATAACGACAATGTATAATCAGTACAGTACATAAGAAGATGCAGGGAACAACCAGATACAGAATCAGCCAGATGCAGGGAAAACAAATGATACGTATATACAGCAAAATGCTGCCATAAGCAAGGTCCCTTTGCCAGCTAGTGCAGTGGATAAACAAAACGGAAAGTAAATAGGTAATCTGTACTGAAATTAGGAAAGATGTACACCCTGGTAATATAAACTTGTGTGGTCCATTAATTATTCAACCATTTATACATGTGATTAGCACCTACGAGCAAAAGGTTCAACAACAACAAGGCACAACTGCAGGGGGTTAAACAACAACAACCAAATGAAACAATGCACTCGAACCTTGATACTGATAGAATCAATCTCCACATACCGAGTAATAACTGGTATTAAATGTTCAGAGATTCAGCATGAACTTGATTTCAGTGAAATAATGCAGTATCAGGAGAACGTGCAGCATTCAGCAGCAGCCAATTTTTCAGCAAAATAATAACTCTGGCCACGTTTATCCATCCATCTACCTATCTTTCTTGCTCTGCTGATTGATTCCATGACACAATCAATTTTTCTTTTCAATATATTTAAGTACTCTCTATCCATATATCATCCTTTCAAGAACAGATAAGCAAATGATTATAAACTGTTATTGGCCTGTGCGAGGCTACCATTAGTAGGGCGATGAATAGACCGGCAAGGTTACCTTGGTTGCGGGAGGTAGCAGCAACGTCCTTGGCCTGGCGTTGGGGAGGTAGCGGCAAGTATTATTATTTTTTTGGCATTCTTACGTGTTCGTAGTAGCTTTTGTAGTTTATTCAGGGTTTTATTACCTCATGTCCAACTGGTGGTTATTGTCGACTTCGGCAATTGTAAATCAGCTGAGTTTGTCTACTTTTACCTGATTCAGACATGATATTGTTAACACGTGAAGTATTTGATCTGCTACTTTAAATATGTCTGATGCTTGGATTTGTGCTCGTGTTAATCACTAAAGGATATAGTAGGTAGGCAAAATTCATTCTTTTGGTTTGTTACAATCTAAAATAGTTTCTATTAGGATCCATGGTTTAACATGGTTCTTTACCTGGCTGCTTTCATTCTGTCTGTTGTAGCACATGAAGTACAGTTCTATGTACCAACTGCAGGAAGTATTAATTTGCCACGAAAACGTAGAGTTTTTCCGT
Source organism: Brachypodium distachyon (assembly GCF_000005505.3). Lineage (NCBI taxonomy): Eukaryota > Viridiplantae > Streptophyta > Magnoliopsida > Poales > Poaceae > Brachypodium > Brachypodium distachyon. Next base: position 27,649,483 of record NC_016131.3, on the reverse strand, counting down.
TTCAGAAATTAAAAGCAACAAAGGTGATGTTGGTCCCTAGACTCTTTCTGGTGTTTAGTTTTTATGGCTGTAAAGGGACAACAGAGAGGTTCTTTTCTGACTGACTGGTTGTTGAAAACATTAACTGATTTAGTTTGCAGTTTATAGTTTCTACGCGCTCCGTTTCTCTTTTACAGATTGTTAAAACTATCTAGAAACATTATGTTTTACTGTCAGTTCTTTGGCAATTCATAGTGTACAAGCCATATATTACTTGCAGTTAGGTATCCTGACTGCATAGCATTATCATATCAAAGTAAGGACGGTGGGGACAGGAGGGGATCTGAATCCTATGTTGTAATTTCTTCTAAAACAATGTTTTCTTTCTATTTTACAGAATCAATGCATATACAGTGTAACGTTGACTATAGACTTGTCACCACATTAAACTATATCACCCAAATTATTTTGATAATAATAATGGGATCTGTCATCTATGGCTACGGCTAGGATTTACTGAGAGACCAAATATGGCGTATAATAACCAAATACGGCGAACCCTCTTAAAACTAACAAAGCACAACCATTAGATAAGTGAAATTCAAGAACTCCAAAAATCAACTTCTCCGTTAAATCGTTAATACACGCGAAAGATAAGAAATCATAATACCTCTCCTCCGTTAAATCGTTAATACACGTGAAAGATAAGAAATCATAATACCTCTCCTCGAATTGTGATTGGCATGTTGACGCCATGGACATAAACAAAAAGAAATCCCCTTGCCACCAGCTCCTCTACTGCCATTCCAAGGCACCGACAGGTGTCGCCTTTGTTAAAGAGATTGATATGGACACAAAGTATATGATATGGAAAAGTTTATTACAAGCAACTGAATAAAGTTCAATCTTAAACAATATGATATGGAAAACACAAGCAAACACACCAACGTTCTAATGATACAACATATATTTTTGGCCTTTTCATAAATTTAACTCTTATTTTGCATCGTTCTCACAGTGGTAGTAACACCACTACTGGCAGAAAAGAACACCAAGGTTGTCTTAGCCGCGAACATGGGTCCACCACCGTCGGTTTTGACCTCAGAGATAGCTTTGTCGGCATTGCCACCCTTGATCTGCATCTGTTGGTTGTACAACTGTTGGCAACTGTCAAGAGCCTCCTCCATGATGTCAAGGAGCCGAAATACATGATGCCATAGGCGTCCTACATTGTAATGTCGTGCAGGCTATCTTGTAGTTGATAGATTTTCGTCGTCCCTGGCCGAGGTGGAGGCAGGGGTAGGAGGATCATTTACGTCTTCGTAAAGATCCTGGACAACACCCATGTGGCGGTCATGTTGGCAGAGGGAATGGAATTCATGAGGCAGTACTCGTGCATCATCCATGATCCCATCTCGATTGATCTGCTGTAGATAGATGAGCTGGTCGCTATCGGTGACCTTCTAGAAGACGGACACTATCGACCGGTTGAGGCAGAGGCATTTGGATACGTGTGGTGGTCCTCCGTCATGAAGAAGTGCCCCAAAAAGTAGCATGGCTTCAAGTGCAAACAGACTATGCACAGATCCATGACATCAAAATGAAGATACATTATGTGCAAGGCCTGGAGAGCACTAAAATTCTTCCTTCAAACATGTATAATATAATTCATGCATGGCTTGGGGACTTTCACAGAAGCTCACATAAGTTGAACTTGTGGACGTGGACGTTGGTGATGAGGACGTGGAATGGCTGGCGAGTGACATGTCTCTGCAGGTAGTTGACAACAAGTTCTCGGATTCGCGAACAGGAACCGGTATCTGTCAACAGGTTGGCAAGGAGAAGCAATGTTGTCATCCCTCAAAGGCTATAAAGTCTTGCTTGATTTGTTGTTGGATTGATCGGTGTGGGCTAGAAAGAGGACAGTGTTTCATGCAATTGCTAGCTTATTCATGCATATGGATCATATTTATGTTTGCTTTTATATGAGGTCCTACGGTGCCTAGATGTGTGGTTTAATTGTGCCGCTACGTAATTTTGATACTTCAGTCAACCTATGCTTGTTATGGAGTGCTCCATCACGAGATAAAAAGCAAGAAGTGTCATGTGGCTTATCCATACATATTCTTCTTCTTTTTTTATTTCCCTTTCCGTGGCCTTTGTAGTGCCTAAATGCCTAAATGGCTGCAACAAAGTGTAATTGCTATGTCGAGGTACATTGTATGCATGATCAACCTTGTTTACGAGTGCTCGATCATGAGATGAAAATGAACCCAAATTACATAAGCCGGCACAACTAAAACCACTCATTTAGAGCATTTCCAACGGCATATCCATATTTGCCCAGAATACCCAAAAACTGCCAATTTAGGTGCTTTGCCTCAAAAACAAGCTCCAACAGCATTACCCATATTTGCCGGATACCCAAATTTTTTTTGATAGTTACCCATATTTTAGCCCCCAATACCTAAATATGGGTATTCCCACATCTAGAACATGGGTAGCTACCCGTATCCACGCGGGAAGCCAACCGCCAAGAAACGGAAATTTCAGCCCCTCACTCCTCCACCGACGAGCTGCCGTCGACCCTGATGCCGGCCACTGCTGCCGCCATGGTGCTCGCCGGCGCCGTCCCAGCATTCCTCGGAGTCGCTCCTGAAGTGTTCGCCACTCCCGCGACGTCCGCCGCCCCCGTGGTGAAGCCGACGATGGCCGGCCCCTGATCCGCCCCGGCAGCTCCCCTCCCTCGCCCCTTCCGGCCGTCGAAGGCTCCGGCAGCCTTCCCAAACCTTTTGCCGCACCGCGCCGCCATCCAGCTCTGCCTCGCACCGCGTCGCCACCGCCAGCCCGCGCCCCTCCGCGAGATCTGCCGCGCGCCCCGCCGTGAGCCGCGTCGAGCCGCCGCCTGTGCGCTCTCCTCCCCGCGTCGTATCGTCCTTCTCGAGCAGGACTGCTCCGGCCGCCACCTGCGCTATCCTCCCCGCGTCGCGTTGTCCTCGACGAGGAGGCATGCTCTGGCCGCCGCCTGCGCTCTCCTCCTTGCACACTGCTATGCCCCGCACGTCGCCGGAGGAGCCATGCCGGGCCAGGGCGTCGTCCGCGCCCGACAAGGTCCAGCCATGCCGGCTCCTGCCCTATTTGGGGATCGATTTGGGATTGTGATTTGGGGAAGAAGAAGGTTGACTCAATGACAGGTGGGGGCCGCTATGAATTGGTAGATTTGGGTACCCGGTTTTGGGTTTGCCGGAAAAGTTGGAGCCAATTTGAATTTGGGTATCCAAAATATGGGTATGCTGCTGGAGATGCTCTTAGGCACCGTAACCGTAAGAGCAGTAGAATAGAAAACGAAAATAGGATGCGCATCCTTGAATAAGCTAGCAATAACTGAAACATCATCCTTTTCCTATAAAAGGAAGACCAACCCAAGCCTACCACACCGATCAATCCAACAACAGATCAAGCAAATATTTCTATTCCTTGAGGGATGATGAAATCGATTCTCCTTGCTAGCTTGCCGGTAGGATTCCGGTTCCAACCCACGGACCGAGGAACTCACCATCAACTAACTGTTGAGACGCGCCACTGGCCAGTTGTACCAAGTCCACATCGCCAATGTCAACATTCACAAATTCAACCCATGCAAGCTACCACGTAAGTCCCTAGGCCATGCATGAATATATATATATACATTTATTTATAAAAGAAGAATTATACTGCTCTTTCGACCTTGTACATGATGCATCATCATTTCATGTCATGGATCCGTGTATGGTTGTGTGCACTTGAAGCCATGGTGTTATTTCGGGATCATGAGTGCTACTTCTTCATGCGAGGAACCACCACAAGTATCCCAAAAGTCTACGCCCCACCCAGTGGGCGGTTTACGGCTTTTGGGAGGTCACCGACAAGGACAAGCTCGTCTATCTGCCAAGAACCATGGAGATGGGATCGTGAACCTTCATCCCATTGTCGTCAATTGGTGCTTGTCTTCTACCTTGGTCGCTCGCCTACTGGGAGAAAGACTCCATGGATGATGCACGAGTAATGCCTCCTGGATCCCATTCCCTCTATTGGCATGCCCATCGAATGGGCTTGTGCAAGATCTTTAGGGAGACGGAAATGATGGTCACACCCCCGCCGCTCGGGCCAAGGTCAACAAAAATCTAATAGCTACAAGAGGGCCTACAAGACATAACAATGTATGATGCCTCGGACATGATGTACTCTAACACACTCCTCGTCATCACGAATATGATGTCTAACAATAACTGGTATCTCTACAACTAACAGATGTGAGTCAACGACGACATCGGAGCAATCTCTGAAGTCATTATTGGTGGTGTTTACACTATTGCTTGATTGTGTTAGTTTGCTTGTGTTATCCATATCATGTAATTTAAGGTTGAAATTTATTTGGTTGCCTCAAATTTAAATTTTCCTATTTATGTACTTTTCCATCTAAATATCTCACTACAACGAAGGCAACCTCCTCGGTGGCATGGAAGGGCAGCAGAGGAGCCAACGGCAAGGAGGTTTCTTTTCTTTCTTTTTTTCCTTTTTGTTTATGTCCATGACGCCAACATGCTAGTTCACGATCCTAAGAGAGGGATTATGATTTCTTACCTTCCATGTGTTTTGATTGAGAAGTTGGATTTTTTCAATTTTTTGGAGTTTCATGATTACACAGATTTAATGGTTGTCATTAGTTTTAAGAGGATCCACCGAATTAATGGTGATTATACAACTTGCACTCCCTCGCAATCCTAGACATGGATTCCAGATCCAGCGATCAAAATAATTTGGGACAGACTGGATTATCAACATGGTGGCTCGAATCGAAGGGAACCCTCGAATTGTGCTTTTGGTATGTAATAGAATAGACTTGGACAAAGAAGCACGTAGCAAGTAGATAGCATGCTTTAAACTTGGAGAAACATTCAAACTTGTACAGTAGAAGATAAGATGCTGTAAATAAAAGCACAGAGGTAACTTTTGGAGGAAAGGATGGGCATCCCCAATGAAGATCCATATAGCACATCCACTTTGTCAAACAGTCAAATTACAATTAATTCAAGAGTAGTCTATGATCATACAGAATCAGAAAACGTACATTGTTCTTAAATTTAACCAGGAGGCCATTTCATCTGCCTTCCGCCGAGTACATGCACGTGCAGATGATAGACCGATTGACCTGTGATCAGGTAATGGAGATTAGTATAAATGCTGAAAATACTGTGATGGAAGAGACATCAAGAATTGTTGGGGGAAATATCTGCAACGTGAGCTTGCTGAGCTTGCTTACATCCTTCTTCTCCATTGTTTATGACGACGCGGAATCCATCTGCTACGCCTTCCTTCTCAGCCACTACTTTTGCAGCGTAAAGAAGCTGACCCAGAATTTCAGCATGCCTTGGTTCAGCCTAAAGACATGTTTCTTGTATAAATACGGCGATATATTGGATATAGAGGACAGTCTAATAAAGGTCAAAGTCATAAGTTTGGGCAAAAAGGCAGTTGAAAGTGCACCAACATGTACAAAAATAAATAAACATGTATATGAGATATTTCCACAACATAATGTTTATGGGTTGAACTGCTTCTGTAAAAATAGTTGATAAGTAATAAATAATACATACCTTGTCAAGTCCAGTTAGCCCATCTCTTAGTTTTGGGATGACTAGAACATGCACGGGAGCTTGTGGATTAATATCTCTAAATGCCAACACTTTCTCATCCTCGTAAACAATGTTTGAAGGGATTTGTTTTGCAATGATCTTGTCAAAACTAACAGAAGTAAGCAAGGAAGAATATTCAGAGCCACAGAAAGGAATTTATGAAGTAGTAAAATAAGCAAGCTGATCAGAGATGCACATGGTTGGTCCTCCAGTATCAGCAGTCTCTGCCGCTGCTCTGGCAGCAGACTCTTCATTTGTTGATGAAGCAATGTGGCGCACAGATCTAGTACAGCAGGGATATAAGAAAAACAATATTAGACCCGTAGGTGTGCACTTAAGAGATGGAATCAAAAAATAGCAACTGAGTTTCAAAACGGCCATGACTGAATAGGGACAAGTTAGTGAGTTTGGAAGTATAGATTGTTTGCGTGTGGAATCAGATGAAATTTTAAAAAGGGATGTTATCAATTATAATCAGTGAAAGCTCAGATGGTTCATCGCTGTAATTAGACTAGTTCCAATCTATGTATATGTGCTTGCGAATTTTGAATTGAAATGTCAATTACTATCATAATTAACAAGGGTTCGGTAATTGCCATTGTAGAGAACCCACCGTGGTACTGGTAACTCTAGGTTACGAGTCCTCGTTTCTTGTTTCTTACTCCCTCCGATCCTAAATTACCACAACAATTTAGGACAACACAAAAACAACGACAACAATTTAGAATCGAAGGTAGTACAACTAATTACCGAAAATGAAGGATCTATGTGCAGAAGAGAAAACAACTTCAGACACACTCTGTTGATTCTCCATTCGATTTAGGTGTCCACCGATCCTGGCACAAAAGCTTGTACCAGTATTACATTCATTTAGGCGAATTCTTCAAGGGTCGCCAGATCTAGAACTGCACATGTGCAAGTCCTTTAGAGTTGAGAGTATATTTCTATGCATCTGGTCTTGGAGTTGCTCCAGCCACAACCAAGTGCTAAAAACATCCAATGGAAATAAGCCGAGCATTTCCGACTGAACGTCCGTCCAAATTACGTCAAGCACTTACACGCAGCATATACTAATCGCCAATAACCCCGATTCCAAGAGAAGCTTCATCATCACAGAATACCGCACATGACGTCAAACCACCACCAGACCACAGAACGCAACACTCTTGCCCTAATTCCCCAACTGATTTACAGAGAATTCACAGAAGGGGGGGAAGTAAGGTCCTTCACATAAGATAAGAGGAGACGCCTGACCTGCGAGGAGCGACGTCGCGCGAGATCCGGAGCCCGTGCGGCCGCCGCAGCAGCAAGGGGGAGGAGCGCCTGCGACACGAGGGGAGGAGAAGACGTTGGATTGGATTGGACTGGACTTGATGTAAAAATCTGCTTGATTGGACTGGATGAGACGCGGAGAGAGCTTACCGGAGGAGGGAGGAGGTTGCCGCCGCGAGCGTCGCCGCGGACGCCATTGGAGAGAAGGCAGGGAGCGGCGGCTGCGGCCGTTGGGGAATGCTGTTCTCTGTCAGGTTCTTCTTCCATTCTCTTGTTTGGGCCGATGAGTATAGGACTTATCGGCAGTGCTCATCACGCGGCCCAGATGGATGGAGTGTAGTGCCAGTCACGCTTCGTGGGGACTGGGCCGACTGGGGAGCACGGGGAAACGGGATAGCTGCGAGACCGTTGAGCATTGTGAAGCCCAAGAGGACACTGGCCCATCGTGAAGAAGCCCAAATGGGGCGGCCATAATTGAAAGAAAAACCGTTTATTTTTAACTCTAAAATTTCTAATACCAGATAAATTATTAGCGGTTTTGGAACTGACGTGTCACGTTTAGAACGGTTTAGTGGCTGATTAGAAAAAGCTTACTTTTTTTACTGATGACGTGGCTTGCCGTTCGTCCGGCGGCGTTGAGGAGCTTGCGGCGCTGATTCGCGCAGGCGCAGGCCAGGAGAGGACGAAGGCAGACCGCCGGGTCGCGACGACGGGGCAGCTGCATCCGGGGCCGGCCCAGGATCACGCATGCGGTGCTGTTCATCACGGCTGTTCCTCAAGAGCCACCGCGCCAAGAAGAAGAAGAGGAAGGGGAGGCCGTTCGACTGCGCCGTCTGCCTCTGCGAGTTCGCGGCCGATGACCGCCTCCGCGTGCACCCGCTCTGCGGCCACATCGCCGGCATCGACACCCGGCTGACGCAGATCCGCGGGCCCTAGCCGAACGGGAAGAACGTCGACGCGTCTGCGGACGCCCTGGAGATCCCCTAGGTGAACGGCGGCTCGACGTCACTCCGGTGGCCGAGCAGGCACATCAAGAGGCTTCCTGCGTGCGCGCCGGCACGCAGAGAAGGATGGCCGCGGGTACGGGCGTGATGCATCGCGGGAGGCGGCTGCTGACGACGGCGAGCGGCCGACGGTGGAGGCTGTCGACGTGGGGGCCCCATGGGGAGCAAGAGGCGAGGACGAGGCCACGGGCGACTGCGCGTGGTCGTGGCACGGCTTTTGCGGGCTTCGAATTGACGCGGGGAGATCTGGAAAGGCTGCTCCGGCAGTGGCGGCGCGTCCCGCCGGATTTGGGGAAGACGCCCGTGGGAAGGCAGTCCAGGGGTGCAGGGCAGCTTCGCAGTGCTCGAGGGCTTCCAGGAGCGGCGAGGCAGCCACGGAGTATGCGGCCAAGCTCGACAGCGCTCGTCTTCCCCGACTCCGGCCAGATGCCGCCCGACGCCAAGCCACGCCTCCAGCCACTGTCGACTCGCCTTCGCCCCTGGAGCTCTGCCCAGACACCGCGAGCGCGACCACGCCCTCTCCTGGACCTTCGTGAGCCTGAGCAGCCCCCGCGATGGGCGGCTCCGCCGCCGGCCGCTCACCGTCGTTGGCAACCTCCTACTGTCCGTCTCGGCCGCCGCCATCGACCCGAGTAGATTCTTCTCGTCTCCGCACTGCTGTAGGCGCGAGGAGGCATCGCCAACAACAACGGAAGGGACGGCCAGAGAAGCTATTGGTCAGCCAACGCGACTGTTGCGAATGAAAATGAGAATAAATATCCGTGTTGATTTCATTGATTGATGTTATATTTATACAACTGTAAGGGACAACAATATATGCATGGCATCTCAATATTTGGGCACAGCCGCCCAAACTCGAGAAAATAGGGACGTGAGCAGTTGCTGGTTAACTGTCATGCTAACCCTTAATAAGCTATTAATTAATCCCAATTAATCATAACTAATTAATCTTAACACTCTCCCTTATCAATTTGCTCCGTTGATTGTATACACTAGTAACATCATGAAATCTTAGTCTTGTAATTTTCTCAAAAAACGCCGTGGGAAAAATATTAAGGAAATAATAATAATATTGATATGTTATGAAAACTTCTTTTAAAAACCCAATGGGAAAATTAAGGAGAAAATGGTATAACAAATTTTGAATATTGTCTCTTGATAATTTATATTGAATTATGTGGACAATAAATATGTCTTGTATATTATCACAAAAACCCCGATGGGAAAAATAGAAAATATGACATATATTCTTATGTTAATATTGTCTCATTAAAAACCTTTTATGAGAAACTAGTGAGTAAAACTCATAATAGGAAAAGAGTGCAATATGATGTTGTGAACAGGTTAAACTCAGGTGAACACTCCCACTGATGCTTGCAAATTTTGAAGTTGTCGCATACCAATCCCATATACACATTTCTGAAATGTGGAGTTCGGTAAGAACTTAGTAAACAAATCTGCGAGATTATCACATGATTTGGTTTGCAAGATATTTATCTCCCCATTTTGTTGTAATTCATGAGGATAGAATAGTTTAGGTGCAATATGTTTAGTTATATTGCTTTTTATATAACCTGATTGCATCTGAGTAACACAAGCTGAATTATCCTCATAGATAATCGTTGGTGATTCCATTGAACCAATACCACATAATTGTTGTATGGGATTAATCATTCTTCGTAGCCATACACTTTCACGAGATGCTTCGTATAAGGCTATTATTTCCGAATGATTTGTGGATGTAGCCACTAGGGTCTGTTTAGAAGACTTCCACGATATGGCTGTCCCACCGTGTAGGAACACGAAACCGGTCTGGGATTTGGCATTGTGGGGATCAGATAAATAGCCAGCATCAGTGTATCCGATTAGTTCAGAGTCTTGGCTTTCCTTTTGAAATATAGACCTAGATCTTTAGTGCCTTGTAGATAGCGAAAAACTTGCTTGACTCCTACCCAACGGCGTTTTGTTGGAGCTGCGCTATGTCTCGCTAGTAAATTTATCACAAATGCAATATCCGGCCGGGTGCAATTTGCTAAGTACATTAATGCTCCAATGGCACTAAGATATGGGAATTCAGATCCCAAAATTTCCTCTCCATCACCTTTTGGTCTGAATGGATTTTTCTCTATGTCTAGAGATCGAACTGCTATAAGTGTTTTGCATGGATAGGGTTTGTCCATGTTAAATTTCTTCAAGATTTTCTGGATATATGTAGCTTGGTGAACCAATATTTCCAAAGGAATGTGCTCAAGTTGCAAACCTAAGCAGAACTTGGTTTTACCCAAATCTTTCATTTCAAATTCCGCCATTAGATGATTACGAGCCTCATCAATATCCTGTTTGTTGCCAATGATGTTTAAATCATCAACATATACAGAGATAATGCAAAATCCTGTTTTGGATTTCTTGATGAATACACATGGGCAGTCATCATTGTTAGAGTAACCCCTTTTAATGAGAAACTCACTTAGTCGGTTGTACCACATTCTACCCGACTGTTTTAGACCATATAAAGATTTATTCAACTTTACACAATACATGTTACGTCTTGCATTAGCATTTGGATTCCATCAGAAACCTTCATGTAAATATCCGAATTTAATGACCCATAAAGATATGCAGTCACGACGTTCATCAACTGCATAGATAGACGATTTTGAACAGACAATGAGATTAAATATCGGAAAGTAATTCCACTCATAACCGAAGAATATGTTTCATTGAAATCAATGCCGGGTCTCTGCGTGAACCCTTGTGCTACTAGTCTCGCTTTGTATATCACCACCTCATTGTTTTCGTTCTTTTTCTGGACAAAAACCCATTTGAATCCCACTGGGAAAACATTTGGAGGTGTAGGTATTACTTCTGTAAATACCTTTCTTTTATTGAGCGAGGCTATTTTTGCTTGAATTGCATCCTTCCATTTGGGCCAGTCGGAGCGTTTTTCACACTCAGCTATGGTCTTTGGATCATGATCATTTAGAAGGTTGTCTGCAATCTTAATTGAGAAATATGTGTCGACGAACGTAGTCTTTTATTATATGTTTCTCCAGTATCTAAATAATTTGTGGAAATTTCATTTACCTTTGGTGACTATTTGCGATTTCCCGTTGCGGTTAAGTATAGGTTTTCCGATGTCCCAGCATCAGTAATTGAGTGCACTATTGAGCTGGGTTGTGGATGTTGGTTATCCATAGGGTGTATATTACCCAATTGATCTCGGTCAATCAAATGTTGACTCACATTTGTTGTTGTTGAAGGAGGTTCAGAAGGTTTATTCTTCTATTTTCTTTGCCGCGGCTCCTTTGTTTGTTCCTTTTGTTGCTTGCTGGAAGCTAGATCCTTTTTAGTTGTCGTACTTCTCCCCCTCTTCCTTTGAACGGTAGGTGTAAGAGGTTGAGTGGTTTTTATAGGTACCTCCACTCTTTCTGGTACATTCTGTGCAGGATTATAGGATTTAGTTACACCTTTGTAATCAACAAATGCGTCTGGTCAACTGTTTGCGATATGTTGAAATTTTATAATTTTCTGAACTTGTTGTTCAATTTCTTAAGTATGTGGATCAGAGGTGGAAATGCCTTGGACATTCCAATTGATTTCCTGGCATTCTTGTTTTTGGTACTTTAAATCTCCACCTAATGCCGGAAAATGGTCCTCATTAAAAATACGATCAGCGTACCGGGCAGTGAATAGATCCCCTGTGAGAGGTTCTAGGTACTTGATAATTGACGGTGATTTGTACCCCACATAAATCTCCAAATTTCTATGTGGTCCCATTGATGTACGTTGTGGTGGTGAAATCGGTACGTATGTAACACAACCGAATTTTCGCAGATGGAAAATACTTGGTGGATTTCTATGTACTAATTGAAAAGGAGAATTAGTGTGATATGCAGTTGGTCGCAATTGAATTAAATCAGCAGCATGTATAACCGCATGACCCCAACAGGATGTTGGTAGATTACAATTCTGTAATAAAGGTCTTGCAATAAACTTAATTCTCTTAATAAAAGATTCAGCCAAACCATTTTGTGTGTGGACGTATGGGACTGAGTGCTGAACTTCGATCCCTAATGCCATGCAATAATCATTGAAGGCGCGTGAGGAAAATTCAGCGGCATTGTCCATTCGAATTGTTTTAATTCGATGCTCTGGATAAAGAGCTTTTAATTTAATTATTTGGCTCGTTATCTTTGCAAATGCATGGTTACGTGTGGAAAGTAGACACACATTAGACCATCTTATAGATGCGTCGATTAATACCATGAAATACCTAAATGGTCCAGACAATGGTTGGATAGGACCACAAATATCTCCTTGAATTCGTTCAAGGAACAGTAGTGGTTCCGCTTGTATTTTAAGATAAGAAGGTCTTAAAATGAGCTTGCTTTGTACACATGCTGTGCATACAAAATTCTGAGTTTCTGGGAATTTTGCTTTATTAAGATTATGACCAACAGAATTATTAATAATTTTCCATATCATCCCGATACCGGGGTGACCAAGGCGATCATGCCAAGTCTGGAATGTATTGACATTCTGAAAAATTATTTTATACGCAACATGGGCTACAGGCTTTATGTATGTATAGTACAATTCGGACGACATAGAAGGATTTTTTTTTCAAGAATTTGTTTGCCATATCCGTTACTTTTTGTAAATAGGAGAAATTCCTCATTGTTGTCATCGTGGGTTTTTATATGAATCCCATTTTGACGGATATCCCTATAACTTACTAGAGTACAAGTTGAGTCAGGATACAATAAAGCGTCCTCGATTATTACTTGTGTACCCATAGGAAGTGTGATGATGGCTCGTCCAGAACCAACAATTAACGTATCGCGTCCAGCGATTGTCAAAATATTCCCTTGCGTTTTAGTAAGGGTTTGAAAATATTTTGTTTCCGTAAGTATAGTGTTTGTGGTGGCACTATCCACAAGGCAAAGTTCTTCGTCCATTTTGGATTGACTCCCGTAGAGAACTATATATGGAAAAGAAAGAATCTTAATATCATTCCTAATAGATATATAGAATACATAAAAATTTATTTATGTATTAAATTGATAATACAATCGTAATCTACAATACATATGTCAAATATGTTGGTATCAACGTGCTGATACAATAATGTAATATTACAATATAGATGACAACGATCATTATAATTTATTTACAATAATACTTATGAACGTAAATATAGATAATATCTATTTTGGAGATAGGTGAACTATTCTAGGTCTCCAAACACATCATTTGAAGTGAATTAAATGATCATGTTCTCCGTGCTCATTAGAGCCCCGGACGATCGGATTGTCGAATTGTTGCTTGGTTCTTGTTTGACATCATGCGAACAACCGGCTTCCTTGGAATTGTCGGATTGGAAATTGAAGTGTGATTCAAATCTTAGTCTTTGATGAGCAGGTCGCTTGCGTCCTACGGATTGTAGGTACAGATCTACCAAATGTCGAGGAGTACGGCATTTCTTTGTAATGTGCTTGTAGCACCCACATTTTTGACAAACTTTAAATTTGTCGTATTGTGGTTTGCAATTGCCTTTCCCCTTATCCTGTACACGTGGCTTGTTTTTCTTGTTGTTGCCCTTTTGCTTGCCTTTGAAGTTGTTTGGTCGATTATTCGATCCATTGAACTTGTTGTTCTTCTGAAAATTAGCATGTACTTCAGGTAAAGGTGCAACGCCTACCGGATGCTGATGATGATTTCTCATTAGAAGTTCATCATGCTTTTCGGCCTAAAGTAAAACATGGATAAGATCAGAATATCTATTAAATTGGCGTGCACGATATTGTTGCTGAAGGATCCTATCGGCCGGAAGCATAGTAGATAAGGTCTTTTCGATCTTTTCCGCTTCAGAAGGTTCCTTATCGCAAAATTGCGTCTTTGAACAAATTTTATGAATGGCATGATTGAACTCTCCTATAGATTTAAAACCTTGTAGGCGTAGTTGAGTCCATTCATGTGTGGCTTTAGGCAAAATTACGGCCTTCTGCTGTTCATATCTAGTTTGAAGGGCAAGCCATAGTGTGTATGGATTTTCTTCCATGAGATACTCTAATTTGAGATCAACATGGATGTGGTTCCTTATAATGTATAAGGCATTATATTTGTGTAGATCTGTGATGGGCTCTTGTCCCTCTATAGGAGGTTGTATGGCCGCTGAAAGTCCGCGTGACGCAAGGCTCACTTTTACGTCCATTGCCCAAGTTGGATAGTTTCGACCGTCGAGGGCGAGTTCGTCAAACTCTTTCCCGATCATTTTGTCCTTCATGGGATTGAAAAATCATTGATTTTGTCAATTACTAGTAGGTAAAGCCAAAATATTGTGGTCATTGTTGTAAGTAAATTGCAATAAAATGCATGAAATTTAATCAATGTTAAATTCATATAGTGTAGACCTCAAATAACACTTTGAAGATAATCACCGATTTATTGGTGTAGATCTGTCAGCTCTACGCGAAATAATTCGCTGCTTTCAATAAGATGTATGTTCCCACGAAACATTCAACGCAATATATCGTTTTACCGTTATTGAAAGACTGTAGCACCTTGTGTTATTTAATATTGGAAGAGCACGTTGAAGGTAGTCATTGTGCATATTTACACAATGTAGACCTCTCAGTACTACGCGAAATAATTTGCTGCTTTCAATAAGGTGTATGTTCCCACGGAACATTCAACGCAATATATCGTTTTACCGTTATTGAAAGTCTATAGTACCTTGTGATTCGTATATATTAAATTGAGGTAGTCACATGGTGATAATTTTTGCTTATCACTAATGGAGATTTTTCTTGAATCAAGTCTCATTTGGGCATTTTTTGGTGCCATTTTGGGACTTAATTGTTGAAGCAAAACTCTCAAAAATGCAAGAAATAAAAATCTCAATTGCAAGGTGTAAATATCACATGTAATAGGGAATGTATATTATACAAACACATTGAACACGACAATTTTTATATTGACATTTACATAGTAATATGTCTTTAGTAGGAATATATCCTAAAAACCACTGGAATCTAAATAAATATAAGTGCAATGATCTATAGGTATGTAAAACACAACTATTAAATAGATACATGGACCAAATCGCAAATAGCCGAAAGTTCCGGGCTTTTCTGTAAAACGGCCGAAGCCAGTGGGGAGGGCGTGCGCGTGCAAGCGGTTTGGGTATAAGGCATGAGTGGGCGGCAGTTAGGGTTAGGGTTTGCCCCGCCCGTCCGCCGCCGCCGCCAAATAACGTCATCGGTCAAACAAAAGAGTCGATGATCCTAATCAGCTTCTAAACCACTCAAAATGTGCCACGTCAACTCCAAAACCGCTAAAGGGGGTGATTTATCTGGTATTAAAAATTTCAGGGTTAAAATAAACGGTTTTGCACTTTGAGAGGTTATGCGTCCCTCGAGATACATTTGAGGTGAAATATGGACTTTTTTTTTTATCATGGCACTGCCTGCCGCTCAAGTGTTGCATGTACCACGGAAGAAGTTCTGCCCACGGCGGCGTGGTATGCTAAGGTTAGAACTCGGTCCAGGGAACTCGTAGTTTAGCTGAAGTACGAAACTCGGATAGCCACCAGACAATGATCGGATATTACAACGAATACTCGTGAAATTTTATACGTTTATGTATCCATCACAGCTATTGGTATCCGTTTTACAATCGACAGGTATTCAAAAATCGTGTCCGAGCGGACCGTCGGCCAGAAAATTCCTACATGATTTCGGACCGGAAATACTCATGAAATTGTATATGAAGAGAGCTCACTCTGAGATATTTTTTGTTCATTATTACTCTCTGCGATCCATAATAAGTGTCGTACTAAATCAGCGACACTTATTAGTTGTAATGGATAGGAGGGATAGCTCCTAGTTAGACTAATTTGAAGAAGAAAAAATGCTAATTTGGCATAAATGGCTCATGCAGCTCTAAATCTAGCTCACTGGATATTCCTATCGAGCTCCATCTGATAAATGTACAAACGTTCGATCACGGCCCAAACTATACAACAGTTCACCGGCTAATTCGATACCCAAACAGTGCTGAATTAATGCACATGTCGATAAATTCTTTCACGTCAGTAAATTCATAAGAACCCATCGTACGGGAACCATCAACGATCTGTTGCAAAACAGAGCCTGGCTATGTAAGTAGTACTAGTATGATTAATTTAGTGGTGACAAATTCTTGGCATCGATCTACTTCAACTTTCTGCCGTCAGTCTACCATCTGACTAATAGTAATCCTCCTCATCAAACTGCAAAACAACAGAATAGTGCGCAACGAGTCAGTACAGCACAAAGTGTCAATCAAGAC
Organism: Brachypodium distachyon; assembly: GCF_000005505.3. Lineage (NCBI taxonomy): Eukaryota > Viridiplantae > Streptophyta > Magnoliopsida > Poales > Poaceae > Brachypodium > Brachypodium distachyon. Next base: position 27,633,222 of record NC_016131.3, on the reverse strand, counting down.
TAATCACCAAAGTTAGCACTTAGCAGTAATGCAGAATTACTAGTAGTGTGTTTATGCATACGACCTTAATTAATTGCCACAGAGGCAGGGCGTGGTCAGTAGTCATGCAGGGAGCTGGGCTGCGTCAGCTCCGGCCACAGCTGCAGAGACGTCAACGCCGCCTCCTCCTCCGGGAAGAAGCCCCCGAACAGCGTCGGCGGCGCCATCACCGCCGGCGCCTCCAGCGCAGCATGTTGAGGCTGCATGTCTTCGTTCATCTGACACACACTCTCGACAAGCATGAACCTCTGCTGTATACATTCTGGGCGGCGACATGGTACCAGCCATGTACAGCAAGCAAACCAAAGGCAGCAGTAACGGAAAGAAATTACCATGTGGCGCAGGAAGCTGTTCTGGTCCTCCAAGATCTGCACCTACATTGGCACAAATAGACATGGGCATATGTTTCAGAAGAACAGTACCCTGTAGCTAATAATTTGCATGAATTGTATATCATGCATTATCTTTGTACCTTCTGACGCGTTTCGTCCAGCTGCTCGGTCAGTAGCTCATCCTGCATATGCACAGGAAAAAGATGCGGGCAACTGGCATTTATTGTGAAGAAGAATGAATTTTACGCGGACTGACTGTTGTTACAGGTACATACTTCCCTTTGACGAACTTTGCCGAGGACCGACTGGAGCTGCTGCTCAAGATCGTCGAGCTCCTCATCCGTTGCCAAAGATGACAGATCTTCTCCGGTCAGCCTCCTCAGGCTGGCCTCGAGATGGTCACGCTCTTGCCTCAGTCTTTCGATCTCCGCGGGGATTTGCTGAAGCAAGAGATGGACTCGTGTGGATCAGCTGTCGGAATTATTGCTACTGTACCTTGCAATCCTCGATCGGTGCATATGAAAATGTAGGAAGTGTATATATGTGTGTGTTTGTTAGTTAATTAACCTGGAGTTGGATGTCGCTGGTGGAGCTGCTGGTGCTGCTGCTCTCGTAACGCTGAATTAGCTCGCTCCAGCTTGAACAAACAATAAGAGTGTCCGTACCCAGCAGTAGTGCTAGCTATTGTACACATCGGATATATGGAAGTTAATTAAGTTCCAGCCACCAATTCGGTATTGCTAAAAGAAACAAAGGAAATTACGGAAAAACAAATGCTGGAGTACACTAATTACCAAAAAGATCGAAGAACAGAATCGGAAAGTAAACAGGGCAGATCAGAGGCACCTAGCTAGCCATGGGCATTGTGCGTAGAAAAAAGAAATCCAAAAGGGTGTACAGTATACAGAGATGGTAAAATATCCGACGCCAGTTTACAACTGGAATTAATAATCCACATGTACATGTCATTGAGGAACAGAGACGACAGACCTGGTATGGGGGCTGCAGTAGTCGAAGAGCTTGCCGTTGCTGGAGAAGACGATGACGCCGAGGTGCGCGTCGCAGAGCACGGCGAGCTCGTGCGCCTTCTTGAGCAACCCGGCGCGCAGCTTGCTGAAGGTCACCCCTCGGCTCGCGTCGTTGTCGATCCTCTTCATCTCCACCTTCCCGCGCCCCATTACTATGATCTTGGAAGTGGTCGATCGGTACGCAGTACACTAGACCAGAAGAGAGATCGAAGAGCAGCCTGAAATTAACGCGGTACAGGAGCAGCAGCCTTCTTCGCTAAGTTTCTCTTCTTCTTCTTCCTTGGTGGTCAAGACTCAAGACTTAAGCGTGACAGGACTCAGGAGCAGCAGAAGAGAGGCAGTAAATATATATGTAGGGAGAAGAACGAAAGAAGCAGCTATATCAAGCTGGACTAGCTGCTCTAGCCCCTGTAATATACTGGCCGGGGTGCGAGTGCCGGGAAGTTTCGCAACGTACGGTGCTCTCTCGGTCTGGATCAAGGGTTTTGACTGCTTTTTTCTCTCCGGTGCGGTGCGAGGAGTGGTGCTTCGTCATGGCATCCTATATTGCCGATCTCGGCAAGTCCTCCGGTCGGCGCGGCTCTGTCCGGGGCTTGGAATCTTGCCGTTTCCGGCCAAAGCGGAAAGCGCGGCCTCTCCGTGCGTGACCAGCTCGGTCGGTCCTCGGCGGCCCTGGCTTCTTTCATTTGTACGCGATCAAGGGTGTGTTTAGTTTGAACCCTAATTTGTCCTGTCAAATTAGGAGAGGGAGAGATCGATCTGACAGGTGGGCCTGACTTGTAAGAAATACCGTCAAATCGACTAATCACGTCATTTCGGTCTTATTGTTACATCGTGATTGTTAAACTGTGGTTTTCTGGACAAATTAGCAAAAGTGGAGGCTTCATGAGAAGAATATCCCGAAAAGATGTGGTTCTGTGGAATTTACTCAATCAAGAAATTGGTTTGAAACATGTTGTCTTCAATCCAAACATACCCTTATGTATATTTTTTTTACGGTTATGCTATATCTAAATCGGTTGATTTTTAACTAGAGATAAATTGATTGCTCAACTGTCGGATCTAGTTTGTGCTTTCGAATGATGGAGAGAGGAATGAGTATGTCATTTAGATCCTAATCCAACAATTCTATAATATGTCGACTTAGATTTAACATATTTTTAAAAAAAAATCAGGCGTTTCAGATATAACCACACCCAAAATTCTGTAGGTCACTTTGCACTCAATTGCAAAGGAACGTTTTTTGTTGTGTCCAACCGTTGGTACAATGATAACAACTATGTCGCCCACATAAGAAAATTCACGTGTTTTGGCTACGCTGAATCAAACGACTTGCCTTGCTTTTTCCGGTGTTTCCTACTCATATAGAAAACAATTATGACGTGATATTCTAATCATGTTTTTTCTCATTTCTAAACTATAAAAATCCTGAAAAGCAAAGAGGTCTCAGCTTTAAATTTTGAGCTTCTAACGATAGAGCTGCATAAATGGAGTACGGAGTAGTAGCAAGCTAGCAAGGGACCTGGCCTGGCTGGGTGAATCTGGAGCGGCGCACGTCCCTATCGGGTCTCCTCCGACTGATCCGTACGGAAATTCAACGCACGGAGTTTCGTGGACTACACGACTAGAGCTAGCTTTGACCACTTTGTCCCCCCGCAGGAGTAGAGTAAACTGGTAACTGCTCAGTTTTGAGTTCTCGTACACTCCACGACTGGCTATGCGAATTTTGACCACTTTGTTCCCCGACCAGAGGATGTCTCAAATATGAATAAATTTGAATGCATCTATACAATAAGTCATGTCTAGATATATCCAAATTTTGGTAAATTTGAGACATTTTTTGTTGGACGGAGGGAGTATATGAGTTTGTGGATTCTATTTAAAATGATTTTCATTGAGAGTCTTTTTTTTTATTTTGCTCATTTCAATTATGGTCATTGCATTATGAGAATGTGTTCTAACTTACAAAAAGAACTTTGAAAATTTTAAATATTAGATTTGAAAGCAGAAAGCTAATTTCTTTCTACATATGCAACTTCCAGGTTTGTAAAGCTCAAGTTTCTAAAGTACATAAATACAACAGACATAGTACGGAATAAGTGACTTGGGTTCAATTTGAATTTTATTAATGAATGCAAAGCAACTTGTATTTTCCGCTAGAAGTAAGCAATTAAAATTAATGTCTCCGTCCCAAATTCATGTTGATATATATGTTCCCGGGGAAACCAAAATCATGCCACATCACCGCTACATTTCTAATGAGAATATAAGATACAAAACATAGAATATCCTTGGAATAGAGAAATATCAGGAATTGTGATCTCCTTGTATTAAAAAGAAGTAGAACTTTGCCACTCTCCAAAAGGGGCATGGCAACAATAATCACAAAAAAAAAATTCACTTCCACTTGAACTTGCCGTACTTTTTCATGTCCTTGTGCTTGATCTCGCCTTCAGACAATGCAGCAATTCCAATTGCTGCAGCGGTCGCGACAGCCTCACCGAGAAATCCCACGAAGCCACCACCTTTATGTTTCCCTGCGTACATGGTTTGGAGGTTATAGGCCCACAAAGGAATTCATTGTGTTTTTCTCACACAAAAAAAGGTTCTTGTGTTTGTCATATACTACTACTTCGTTTCTAAATATATAAGAAGTTCTAATTTTGTCCTAAGTCAAAAAATTTAAAATTTGACAAAGCTTTCAAAAAATGCATCGATATCTAGAATATCAAATAATAATATCATGAAAACACATATCGTGACGGATTTAATAAAACTATCTACAGACATACGTATTGGTAGATTTTTCTATAAAGTAGTCAAAGTTTATAATGTTTGACTTAGGATAAAGATAAGACATTTTACATTAGGAACATAAGGAGCAGTATATATCTTCGAAAAGAAAAGTTCTTCATGTACTCTCTGAAGAAGTAACATTGCTTAAAGAGAAAGTACAAGATACATGGAACATGTACCCTTGGAAGATTTTTTCCCTTTTTTCTTAGATGAACCATGAACGGCGTAGCCGGCTTGCTGTGGGTAGCCAGGCTGCTGTGGATACCCTGCCGGAGGGTACCCACCTGGCTGGCCATGGGGCGGATACTGTCCAGGTGGAGCCGCGTATCCTTGTGTCGGGACAAACACGCTCGGTGGGACCGGGTAGCCGGGCCACCCCGCTGGAGCAGGGTAGCCCCCGGGGTACCATCCGTGGGACGTCCCTTGGTGAGGATTCGACGGACCTTGCATGCCCAATTCTTCTCCTTTGCACTTACACTTGTCTGCAAAATGCGAGGATACCAAGCTATGACTCTGGTAATGCGAAATGCGATATTTGCAAGAGAGAGAACAGGACGATGTGTGCTACCGGTGAGCAATGCGGAGAGGACTTTGAGAAGATGGGCGTTCACAGGTGTAGCCTCTTCTCTTGATCAATACAGGGGGTTGCAAGTATGGTTGAGAGCAAAACCAGGGATCAGTCACTCAAAAGTGTGCTATCTTTAGGAGTAACTAGTTCTATTTTGTTTATGTGGCTGTACATTGAGATAGGAGGCTCCTATTGACTTTTGACCACGAGCAACCAAGCGTTATTAAGCTCATTGTGCTAAAATCTATGATTAGCTTGGAGATACTAGCCTTCAGGAGAATAAAACCACAAACAACCATACCGTAGGAACAGATACAGTAAACCATCAAAAGGCCATCAACAGAGGCCTAACTTTTTGGATTGGGATGGAACTGTATTGCAAAATTTAGCCAACTAGTCTCAGATCATAATCCTTTGCTAATGACACCGCAGCAGGAATTGAACTGCCATGAGAAAGTCCTAAATCCTATTAGAACCACCTGTTCCAACCGACAAATGACAATCATATAAACTAACGCGATACCCAGAGAATTTTAAACGGACTGACTAAAACAAGGATTCTGAATCTGGTGATAGCTTCTGCGCATCACATTTCATCCACTATCATGAAGAGATTGCTGCTCTGCAGGGGCCCCCTGCTGCTGCTGCTGTTGTTCCTGAGGATCTTGCCACGCATACGTCATCGGATGGCCCTGCTGGCCTGCATACACCATTGCTGCACCTGGCACCTGCTGCTGCGGCAGATAGTAATACGGGTATGGATCAGCCGGAGCCCCCAAGGGTAGCGGCCCAGCCCGAGGAAGCCCGACTCCCTCCTCCTTCATCTCATCCCTGGGGATTATATCTACCAAGAAATCATAAATGTCAGTCCTGGTGATAGCAGCTGCTATGTCATTCTTCTGCAAGGTCCGGCGCTTGTTCTCCTCTGTGTGCATCCATGATCTCAGCGTCAGCTCCAGTATGAATATCTCGCAAGCTTTGGCAAAGATCACTGGAGCTTCTGCCGAGATCATGCGGACATCCTCATCAGCCTTCATGATCTTCTTTATCCTCGCGAGTGGCAAGGTGTGGTTCTTGAAGTCAGTGGTCTGCTCAATCTCAGACAGTCGTTCGGCCCAGAACTGCTGAAGCTGCCCCTGTTGGTGCTGCTGAAGCTGCTGGTGGAATTGCTGCGCTTGCTGGTAGACGAGCTGGTTCTGAGCACTGAGCAAAGCTGGATTACCAGCGAATGGTGGTGCTTGCTGTGAAGCGGCAGGAATCACACCAGGAGCTACAGCTACTGCTGCTGCAGGTGAGTAGTTTGAGGCAGCATAAACTTCAGAGCCACTAGCAACAGCACCAACTGCAGGCTGAGGTTGTGAAGAGGGTTCCATGTCCACTGCTGATCTTGCTTGTCCAAAAATCTATGGTCTGTCTGGCACTGTGAAAGAAGAATCACAAGGAATGAAAAAACCATATTCACATCATATCCATATGAAAAAAATAGATGAATATGTTCATTAAAAATATATTTGATTACCAGCACTGGATATGGATATTCAGAGTTGATAGAAATGGATACAAGAACTGAATCATTTGATGACCTATAATGATAGATTGTGCATAAATATCAAGATGCATAATTTTCAAACCCAGACTGTATCCCCTTCAGAGATGACATCTTTACAATAAAGTTGCCAAAACCCCAAATTCCCAATCCATGTATTAGATCTGGTGGAACTGTCTCGATCCATAGTTCAATACTACAATATGATCTAAATTCCATAGCAATCCAGATCTTTGGGTCATGATTGTTCGTACAACCAAATTTTACATTAAAATGAGAACAATCCTACCTAAGGATTAGAATATGACAGCCTTGCTTTTGTGCTTTCGATACATAGTGGCATCACCAATTATTGTTTGTCACACTCATTACCTACTGACTAGAAAGGCAATGGAAGCTAACAACGTACTGATATTCACATCTAGAGAATAGCAAATGCTCTATTACAGAGAACCAGTTCTGGAATAGTTTGCATCAGACCAAATGACTAGACTTGTGTAAATCCAAAAAATATTGCACAACTCAATTGAGATGTAGGTTAAGAAAAAATATAAACAGGCTTGTACTTACCGATGCAATATAGATGTCTTGTGCACCCAAGAAATTCTCTTTCTGATCTCTGCAAGCCTTCACAAGGGAAACTGCAGATATATATACCTTGATGGCAGGGCAGGCACGCTGTAGGATAAGCATGATCAGTGCATGGTTACGTACTAATATGGGAATCGATTAAAGAGATAGACCATATTTCTCTTTTTGACACTTTCTAGAGGCTTCCTGAAAGTCCAGTTTTGATACATTCTTCAAGCATGCATTTTCCATTGTTCCACGATTTCAAAAAACTAGGTGCTGGCGTGCAAGCTTATTTATTTCGACAAATTACGCCAATTGGTGGTTTACACGGGACCGGTGCATTTCACCCTTTCCGTGATAAAAAAGGCACTCAACCAATTAGGTTTGTTGTATTAGACTATTAACTTGAGATTGAAGTAGTGGAATACACTACGACACAACTGGCCCAACCTGACACGGCTCCTCACTCCACAAGGGTTTGGTCTGGTTATAATGACGTTTGTCAAGTAAACTATGTAGCAAGATGCATCAAGGCCTTCAACAATGCAGGAAATCTTGCACTGCGCTGGGGGCAGAAAGAAAAAAATCAACATTTAATTTTAGGGAATTGATTTTTCCCATTTGATATCATTTACTAGAATTTTTAACTCAATTGGTTGTGATGGATGTCTGTATACATGCAGTGAGACTGATGCTATTTGATCTCATCCGCATAATCCATTTTACAGTAGAGCTTGTTACAACAGTATGAATGTGTACAAATAGATCACAAACCCACAGGTTGGCACGCACATGCTATCCTTAGACAAGCTTGCAGATCGCCAGTAAAACACCGATTACAAGGGGCTAAAACTCCTGGAGAATTGCGCTCACCACGCACACCCCCGACTGGTTCCATGAGAATGCTTCTTCTTCGATGGTCTGGGTGAAGAGAGGCTGCAGGGGCTCTCCCCATTGAAGGTGCAGGGGTTTCAGTGCTTTCAAAGCCACCAGGCCGTCAGCATAACCCTCAACACACACAAAGTGCAGGAATACACAGGTAACACAGCCTACAATCTACAAGGATATATGTGTCTCACAAAGTTGCACAATATCTCTAAAAAAACAAAGTTACAAGATATTCTTGTCACAGTCTCATATTACTAATTAATGGGTTAATTCTCAAGAGAGAAGAGGTGCTGAAAGATTAGTAAGGTTTTACCAATTGAAGATTTATATAGTTATCTTATCTTAATAAACAACTGTAATTTTGTCACAAGAGTCAAATTTGTTATAACAACTAGTTGCTTGCTTCGATCAAAACGACAGATTGCAACAAGCTAGCCGCTCCAATTTGACCGTTGACCAAGGAGACAAGATTTTCAGAAGAATACTATATTTAGCAGTCAACCTATCTTCAGACTAAAATGCCAAGAACTTTTCGTAGCAAAGGTGGAAAGAAATATACACACCATGCGTACAAGTGTCGCGAGGAGAACTAATCGGGCCAACTAGGACCACAGGGTTTAAGAAAAAAACTTGCTACCAGATCAGAATTTTTTCAAAGAAAAAATAGCATCTCTGAAAGCTAGATCAGGTGTGGCAAGAGGAAGTCCTAACAAGTCGGCAGAGGTCAAATCTACGATCGAGAATAACGACGCGAACAGGGCAGTTCTTCCCTCCTGTCGAATTTTGCACCGGAATGAGCGATCACACACCCCCGGTTCCAGAGCATACGAACAGGCGCAAAAGTAAAAAATCATCCACGGGCGGCAACGGATAAAAAACTCCGGATCATACAAATCAAGAACCGGAAAATTTCGAAAACTTACTCGGGGGAGAAGGGATCAGGGACTCCACGGCCCGTTCGGAGAGAAGAAGCGGCGACCGGCCGCCTTTCTTGCTTGGACCGCCGGAATCTCGGGCGCTCGTCTAGGGCACGGATTGGAGAGGGGGCCGGGCCACTCTCTCTCTTCCTCTCTCTCCAGCTCTCGGCCTCTCTGTCTTCCTGGTTCTTAAATTCTCGTCGGAAGGAGAGCTTGCCTCCCATTGGCAGGACGAGCCAGGCTCTGTCGGGTCTGGACCCGCTAACCGTTTATTTCCGGCCCGCTAAGGCGCCGCTCCTTTTTCACGTGCCCGCTAAGCGAGGCGGGCTGCCGGCCCGCGCCCGTTTGCTCCGGCGGGCCCGTGCCGCTTTGGGCCCAGACGCCCGGTTTCATCGTTGGACGAAGACAGTCGACAGGTGTCGCTAGCTGCCGGCGTGCTGGAAGATGCTGGGGCAATGAGTAGATTAGATTACCCGTGTTGTTCGTATGGAAAGCTCCAATTATTGTCGCCTCCGAAACAGCAGCAGGAGATAATGCTTATGCAGTTGATAAGGAGAAAAGGAGTCGGTCTTGTGTGTAAAGAAAGCTCGATCCTTGGTACTTCCCACCATTCCAACCAAGGCTTTTAGGTTGGTTAGAGCTTACGGTTGTTGAACATTGCCGTGTCGTACTAAATTTTTATTATTGGTGACTTGGCATGTACCATGCATATCCCGTTAAATATATATAGTATGGAGTATTATGTACCACGAGTCCTATTTTCATTGTTTGATTTGAAAATAGCTGTATCTGGTTCAGAGATAGACATCATCTCAGATGTGCAATTCTGGCCATTGCTTTTCAGATGCATAAGGTGGTCAAAATTTATCGATGCGATCTTATAGAAATAATTTTTTAATAAATCCAATGATATTACTTTTTCATAATCTTGATACTCCCTCCGATCCATATTAATTGTCTCAAATTTGCTCAAATATGGATGTATTTATGCCTAAAAAGCGTCTAGATATATGTAATATTTTGACAATTAATATGGATCGGAGGGAGTATTTTTCTATACCATAGAAGTGAATTATCGGATGATGCAAATATTATAAGTACTTTTAAGTATCAAACTTAATTTGTGATCCATCGGATCTGATGGTGCATATGGTGAAGATAATGTGATTCGTGCAATTGTAATGGTATAAATTTACGAGTGAGCTTCTATATCTAAAAATCCGATGGAGTAAAATACACGGTAGATCATAATTCTTTTGTAAAGGTGTCAAGTTAGTCATAATACTTTCAAAATAGTGCGTGTTTGGGTCCTAATAGTTTTATAAGTGGTTCATCACCTGTACTAAATGTGTGTCTCGTGCCGTGACAATGTGACGTGGCCATTTGGGCCCATATGTCGGGTAACAAGCTGGATTCACTTTTGCCTAAAAAAACCCCGCCTCGTTCTCAAAATTTTGAAAATTCACTCTTTAATTTTTTTTGTGAACCTTTCTCAAAATTTGAAAGTTTCTTTTAAAACTGCACATCTATATCATTCTCAAAAAAACTTAAGGCTCGTCACTAGATTTTTTGAAGTTAGTTAGCATTTTCGAAAAGTTGGAGGACAAAGATTCATAGCTACAGGGAAATAAAAGGATGTCTGAACTGAACCTACCACACGGTCGTCCGTGGACCCTAAGATGATTAGAAAGAGACAAACTAAAAGATTACAATGCAAAAGGCTAAAACAGAGGACGCTTGAGAGCTTAGGGGCAGGGTTCAGCATATAGTGGATTAGGCCTGGACAAAAAGATCGAAATTCGACAATCTTATTGAACGCTCACTAATTCGGTTCGTTAAGAGCTCGGCTCGTTAACTAAAGAACCAAACATCCTTCGATGTATTAACAAGGCTTTCATCGTTCTCCTCCCTAAAATGCATGGAGCATCCGCCCCTAGCCACTTTAGGCATGTCTCGTTACAAAATTGTTGCCTCTAGTTTCATGCGGGGACCATGTATTTCATGCGGGTTCATCTCCAAAGCCATGGCGATGCGCTTGCGTCCTTCCCTCCCGGATCTTATCCATCTTGACCAAACAGGTTTCATGCGGGGACGATATATTTCCGAAAACTTCATCTACGCTACCAACATCGTCCAATCTTGTTTTAAAAGGAAGATTCCCGCCATTGCCCTCAAGCTTGACTTCAGCAAAGCCTTTGATTCCATTTCCTAGGAAGCCTTAGACAGGATTCTGGACGCTAAGGGGTTTCCGCTCCTTTGGCGTCAACGGATTTCAGCCCTAAACAGCTCCGGCCAGTCGGCGGTTCTCCTTAACAGTGTGCCGGGTCCATGGATCCAATGCCGCCGTGGCCTTCGTCAGGGTGATTCCCTGTCGCCTTTTCTCTTCATCATCATCGCTGATGTCCTGCAACGTCTCTTGCTCGACGCCTCGGCTCAAGGTCTCCTTGCCCACCCTATCCTGGATTTTGCCCCTTGCCCGGTCCTTCAATACGCCGATTATACGTTAATCATCCTTCGCGCGAACCACGACCATCTCACCAATCTTAAAAGCATTATGGATGCCTTCTATGCGGCAACCGGTCTATCCATTAATTTCAGTAAAAGCACATTCACTCCCATTCACGTCGAGCCGGCCTTGGCCGCCTCGCTTGCCGCAGTCCTCGGGTGCCAAGTCTCTTCCTTCCCTCAAACTTATCTAGGCCTTCTGCTCTCGACCCACAGGCTTCGCCTCTCGGCCTTCAGGCCGATCATTGATAAGGTAGATCGCCGCCTTGCCAGCTGGAAAGGAAAGATGTTATCTATCGCTGGCCATGCTATCCTCGTCAAATCGGCTTTGCGGGCAATGCCCACCTATGCAATGGGGGCCCTCCTCCTCCCAAAGGGCACCATCAAGGAAATTGACAAGCATTCTAGGGCATTTTTCTGGACGGGGGAGGATCACGTAAACGGGGGCCATTGCAAGGTGGCGTGGGACGTGGTTTGTGCCCCTACTAAAAAAGGGGGATTAGGGTTTCGCTGCCTTCATACTCATAACATTTGCTTGCTGATGAAGCACCTTGCCAAAGTTCACTCCAATCTCGCAATTCCATGGGTGGACCGCTTCTCCGCTTCCTACGGTTGGGGCCTCCAAAGGGATCTGGGTGATCAAAACCCCTTATACTCGGTTGTCTGGAAAGATCTCTCGGCGTCCTTGGAACTTTTCCGCCATCTCACTAGGGTGGTGATCGGCAATGGGCTCTCCACTGCGTTCTGGCTCGATCTGTGGATTGGGGAGAACACTCTTGCTGAACGTTTCCCCTCTCTCTTCTCCCACTCTCTTTGCCCAAACATCTCGGTGGCGGCTATTACCTCCCTGCCTAGCTTAGTGACTTTTCGGCCTAGGCTAACCTCTGTCGTGCAACGTGAACTTGGCGAGCTTCAATTCTTGTTGGCTTCGGTTATCTTGGATGTGCAGGTTTTGGATTCACGGCAGGGCGGGAGGGATGGGAAACCCTTCACTACCAATACTGCGTACTTGTCTACCTTCGCTTCCCGGCCGGACGACCCCCTGGCTCCTGCTATCTGGCGGAATTTCGTGACCAACAGATGCCGGATCTTCCTCTGGCTTGCGCTTCGGAATCGACTTTTCACTAATGACCGGCGGTTCAGAAGGGGAATCTCGGCCTCCGATGTGTGCCCCTTCTATGATATGACAGAAACCACGACGCATATGCTGCTACACTGTTCCTCTGTTAGGCCAGCTTGGGATCCGCTTCAGCCTCTTCACCCTAACACGGCCGCTTGTGAATCTATTACGGATCTTTGGGATCATCAACGGAATGACAAAGTCCGATCTACGGTGCTTATCGCGATCCTATGGAACCTGTGGAAGAGGAGGAACGCCATGGTGTTCCGCGGCGACCATGAAGGACTTCACCTCGCAATCCAACGCCCTGCCAACGATCTTCGTCTCTGGACTTCGAGATGCTCCGCAACCGTCCTGACAACTCTTTGTCTCTGGAGCGAAGCCCAACGGCCCAAGCCCCTCCCTCTCTGCTGCTCTCTCCTCTCCGTCGTCCTTCCCGTCGTCGTTAGCACCGGAGCATCGTAACAGACGATACCCGAGTCGACGCCCCGAGGAGTACTCCCCAGGTTTCCCTCCCCACCCCTCTCCGACCTCTTCATTGTCTTGATTCGATTTCCGCGTGCCCGCATCTGAATACCGACGGCTTTAAAACTTTTGAGTAATTCGATTGCCCCAAAACCACACGCTCTTACTTTTTAAGATACTCAGATCTATTGGATCTGGAAAACGGATTGTGGGGTTTCAGTTATTTACCCTTATACGTTCTACTCTGTATATATTGTTGAGCTGAGCACGTAGTAGTACTGTAGTAGTAGTTGTTTGAGATCTGGCAACTCATATTAGAGTTACCACTGTATCGATTTACAAGACATTTCGGGGCGTCTTGTAAATTGAAACAGAGTGTAGTACTTCCTCCGTCCCATATTAAGTGCTGAAATATTGCATGTATCTAGATGTATTTTAGTATATAAATACATTCATATTTAGACAAATTTAAGTCACTTAATATGGGACGGAGGGAGTATTATATTAACATAAATTTTAAGGTACTCCCTCCGTTTCATAATTCATGTCTCAAATTTGCCCAAAAATAGATGTATCTATTCCTAAAAGGTGTCTAGATACATGTACAATTTCCACAAGAATTATGAAACGGAGGTAGTACCCAATAGTCCGTTCCGTCCAAATGGTGTATCAAGCCAGGGTAGTTTTGACTCTTCACATGTGAGTTGAGTCGTAGACGTGCAACTCAGGTGATGACTCAACTCTAGCTAAATTTGGAGAAATTATAGACTAACCCGTTTGTGCTGATAAATTACAATTTATCCCTGTTTTCTGATACTCCACTTTATTTTAGATGGTACTCCATACATCCACATTGCAGTATTAAGGAGTATCAGTTAATTTAAACCCTTATATCAAAGAAGTGGATGTTTCATATTCATTCTGGTGTACAGTAAAAGAGCTCTATTTTCATGTTGCACAGACAAGGAAAATGAGAAGTAAAACTGACCTCTGCATGAACTGTTTAAAGGAAAAACATATTTGTTTAGTTATAGGGGTCTCAATACATAAAAATATACTATTGTGCATCTGTGTAGTTATTATGCAGGTCATACCTCAAATGGTTACTGAGTAGTTATTATATTCTAATACAAGACGATCTGAATACCTACTTTGCTACTTCCTTTCCGCTCCGTATACTTTTCTTTCTTGCTGATTCATTCAAAATAATAGTGAAACTTGGAAAGGATTTGAGGGCTAGTTAGTATACAGGATGGAAGATTTTCTGTTTAAGATAAGAATCATGATTCATCATCAAATTCAACTTTTAATTCTACCAGTTTTATGGTCCTCGTGACTTGTATTTCTATCTTGTATACCATATTATATTAGCACTAAGAGATAATTCCAGCAGTAGCATGATGAAATAAACTTAAGGAGACACCGAGACATGCATACTTGTAGTAATAGAATCACTCACTGCTAATGTTGCCACGAAGACATTTTGGGTCATTGGGCGCAGGAATTTGTATTAGCTAGTAGCTACAAATAGGAGCAGAGAGAACAGCTCGATAATACAAAATGATATCTAGTTCAGTTTAACATCCATGGTGTGTTTTTGTTATAAAAAAATGATGACTTCTAAGTGATAATGCAACGTGATGTTGTTCAAACTGAAGTTCAAACCATGAGGAGTTGTCTCCAACAGTGACCACTGTATTCTTCTTAGCCAGTTAAATAAACTACTTAAAGTGTTGTGAAACGGTGTCTACATGCAACAGAAGGTTGACAGGTGAGATTGTCCAGCCAGCCTCTTGTGCTGTGTGTTATGGGTATTTGACCCTGCGCAAAGACAAGTTAGCTAATGGATTGGATGCTAATCAAACAATTGACAAAAAAAGTTAGATGGAAACAATGGTAATGGGCCAATTGATGATATAGAATAATATCAGGCTTCCCTTTGTGCCTGTCTTTTTATAGTAACATGTTTACTTCAGTGCAGATCTGGTAACTTTACTCTGATGGTGAAAAAGAGTGAGCCCATGGCTTGTCAGCAGGGACCAAATACTGATCGCTGTGTGAAAAATACTTTTAAGATGACAAGATCTAAGGATATTCAGCTTCACCATCTACCCACTGTAAGTTAATTCATTGCTTGCACCTTGCTAATTGGCAGTAGTGTTATGTTGAATTAGGAAGTATCTTAGGAAAGACATATGTATGTTAGGGAAGCTATTAGTTTAAATAGGGACACAAAGATATGGTCTTTTAGGAAAGTGGGGATTCTATTCTTAGCGGTCGAGTTGAGCTTTCCCTAAAAAAAGGATACTGTGTACTCATTATCAGTTAAGCAATGAAATACCCCCTCCGTCCCATATTAATTGATTCAAATTTGCACAAATATGGATGTATCTATACTCAAAAAACGTCTAAATACATGTAATATTTCGTCACTTAATATGGGACGGAGGGACTAGTCAACAGTTCCCAAAGCCTCAGAGCCTCTCTTCCACGTCAGGGATGAGGGCGAGCACCCTATCCCGGTCTCCGGACCTTTTACCAAGTCTAGCACATAATCTCTCAAAGAAAAGTCTAGCACATAACATAGTGCGTTCATATTCTTCTTCTCTATATAAAGGGGATAATACTTGTTCCCCGCACTGAAACTAAGGTAGAATCGAGTCTAGAACCGCTGGTTAACATCGTGTGTGTGCTGGTTTGCATACACATGCATTTTTCTAGGTGGCTGAAGCACATTGAGGAGATCTGCTGAATTTTTTTTCTCCTTCTGCAGGATGTTCTCCGTGGCATACTGTCGCGGTTGACATTGAAAGAAGCAGTGCAGATGAGCATACTTTCCAGGAAGTGGAGGCGGCTTTGGAAATGCTACCCAAAGCTAGTATTCACTAGAGCCACAATGCGCAGCAGTGATGCCATGGCAGGCCACCAAAAGCCCTTGCGAACAAGGTTTATCAGGGGTATCAACAGCGTAACGCGACAGCTAAAGTCAGTTAACCTGAATAAGTTTGTGGTTAAGTTTGCGCTTCGCAAAAGGCATACACCTCACATTGATAGATGGATCAACTTTTCTGCCAAGTCAAGAACGAAACACGTTGTTCTTGATTTGTGTCCAAGACGGAGATTCAGTGCCGACACAGATGACAGATACAGTTTCCCACTGCATCTTTTCAATGCGTCCAGTGGTTCTTGTGTCAAATCTCTTCGTCTAGGATACGTCTATTTAACACTGTCTCCTGATCTCGGTGGATTTTCAAACCTTAAGAAGCTTTCTCTTCATAAGGTGGATATCACAGGAGAACTATAATGCCTGCTTCCAGAATATGCTGTTCATGAGTGGCTAAGCCTAAAAAAAGGAATCTGGTTGGGCTAAGAATAGGGCAGGGACTAAGCCGGTTGCAATATCTGCAGGTGCAGTTCTGTAGCCTGACAAAGTTGGATATCCAGGCTCCAAACCTCACCACATTTGTGTTTGATGATTATATGATACCTATTGTGCTTGGTGAACCTCTAAAGATTTCGGAGGCGACAATCAGCTTGTTCGCGTCCTCTGACTGTTTCAACTATGTCTTCAGAGATCTTGTCAATGCTCTCTCGCATGTTCAATCTCTCTCCATAAGTTTCGGACTTGAAACCGAGGTTTGTTCATTAAACCCTGGAAGGTGTCTTCATGGTCTAGCTTTCATTCTTCATGTTGTCTTAGGAAGCCATTGCATGTTTCACGTTTTGCCATTCTTGTGTTACAGGTGACAAGGTTTGTGAAAAGTCCAACCAGGCTCACCAATCTGAGACATCTGGTCTTGAAGATTGATATCTCTGGGAAGGCAGAAACGGCTGGTGAACTTCTTCGATTGACTTACCTTTTGGAGTTAGCCCCTGTTTTGGAAGAGTTGGTACTCAATGTAAGTCATCTCATGTTACCATGAAATGCCAAAATGATCTTGGGTGCATTTGTTAAGAACAAAAAAAAAGAATTAAAAAAAACTAGATGCATATTGTGGAATTATATGAGCATGTGTATTTTATTGTGTACAACAAATCCATTTGGGTGCTCTATGAGAGACCATTTCAGTGTCTAAAGAACAATCCAAAAAAGAACATAGGCTATCCTTCAACGGTCTACACCTACAAAAAAATTAACATTTCCACAACATCGAAGTGGTTGTATTAATTTTTCAAATATTCAAGGGTGCATGGAATGGAAAACGGTCCTCCACCTTCCCTATATAAATTTCCTCAAGCTTGTCTCTGTGGGATAGGAAAACAAATTAGCACGTTTTGTTGGCTCTGAAAAAATTAAACATATTTTTGGTAAACTACGTATCTGACACACACAAAATCATGCAGATGTCTAGTTTTACCTCAGCAAACCACGTCCAAGAATTGAGTGAAGATGTCTATCAGCCACATCCACACAGTCATCTCAAGACTGTCCATATGACAGGGTTCTACGGATTACGTGGTCAACTTGAGCTGGCCCGCTATCTACTTCGGAACGCGACTTCTCTCAACCGTATGATTATAGATCCGATGGTGAGGAACCACTGGCATATTCCTCCTATGGTAGTAGCAAAGGTGAACATGGAAATTGGTGAGTGGGCGGCCATTAGTTTACTTTGGACGAAGGAATTCAGAGGGGTCCTTTCCATTCTGTAAAAAGGGAAGAGGAAACTAAGTTGCAAGTCTGTTTATTTATCTATCTGTTCAAGGTAGGGAGAGAGCAATTGATGTTCGATGGCCAGATCTCAGAAGGGTCAACACCAACATCAGTCTAGATAAAGAGGAAGCTAAATCAAATGCATATTTGTTTATCTTATGATTAGAATAGATGGTGAGGAGAGAGATGGTGTCTTGTTTTTATAATTTTATCGCATTATGATTGCTAATGCTAGCCATGAACAATGTTTATATAATGTTATCCGCCAATAAAGATCGACAGTGGTCAGTGGTTAAAGAGAGGAAAAAAAAACAAGTGTCTTTTTTTAGAAACAGACGCAGCTAACTTTTTTTTTGTCAAAGTTGGTTGGACACGTCTCCATTAGAGATTTTTGAACATTCACACTCGTTTGCTCTCGGTAGACAGGCAAGTTCAGAAATCAGGAAGGCCATGTATATGTATGTAACCTTTTTTTTAGAGCAAAAGGGTCTCGCCCCTGTTCCATTCATCATCAGACAAATGAAACAATAATTCCGTCTCCAGCTGACAGTTTATGCATGATCACGGCCACCCCCTCGCCAACAGGCGCTATTGAGTTCATCGAAAAGCTAATCTATTAAATTCCCAAAATGAGACAGAGAAACTGCAATATAAGGCATCAAGACTTCAGCTTCTCGGCATCCAGCTATCTTCAGCAGAAGCAGACACAGGGGATCCAAAACACAGATCAGCACCACTCGAGGATGTTGAGAGGCATCTGCCAGGGAGAGTGCTTGGAGACCCTAACAGACACAGAGTGTGAGCATTGAGACACTGCTTTCCTTCTCTTCACCGCCAGAGCAACATTGGAGCCTTCATGGACCTAGCGTATGCTCCAGAACTGCTATGGAACCTCCATTGATTATTTGTCCTAGACTCCTAGCACTGCTATGCGTACCCTCAATCCAGCGGACTCCCTTAATCAACATTGGAGTATGTATAGTGTTTTTGTTATTTGCCCTTATGTTTTGGTACCCTCCTCGTCTTTTATGCTCCCTTTATTACTACTAACACAAAAAGGTTTTATCGATAAAATAATCAATGTTCCATGTAAAATAATCAATATCAATTCGCAGCTTAAATTGTTTGTGTCAGATGAGAAGGTTGAAGGTTGCGCGATTGTTACAAGATCAAAGATACTATTCAAATCCATGACATGTAGAATATTCTCTTTTTGCATTTGGTGCTATTGAGGATGCCAAAAATTTACATGTCAATTCAAACAATGTGGACACACAAATTTAAAACAAGGGTTCAAAAAGGATTCAAAATTACAATACGGAGTACAAATAATCTGAGGATTTTCCTATCCGTCGTCCATTGGTCCATCGGACGGCCGACACTTGCCGAATTCATGCCAGCCAAAACCCCACGATAAATGAGCCCCCGGGAAGCCCATTCCTCTATTCTCCGCTTCCTCTTCCTAAAACCCTAACAGCCCCAAACCCCCCTCAGCAGCCGCCGCCGCCAGCGAAGCCCGCGGCGACATGGCGCTCTACCTGCTCTTCGAGTCGGCGTCCGGGTACGCCGTCTTCCACGCCTACGGCATCGACGAGATCGGGCAGAGCGTGGACGCCGTCCGCTCCTCCGTGCTGGACCTCAAACGGTTCAGCAAGACCGTCAAGCTCACCGGCTTCACCCCCTTCGCCTCCGCCGTCGACGCGCTCAACCAGTGCAACGCCATCTCTGAAGGTACCGTAAACCATGGCCCCCACCCGCCTCCTGTTCGTGGGGCGAAATCCTCGTGTCAAGCCACCGAGCGAGCTTTGGGACTCCCGTGATGAGCAATAATTGGTGTGGTGTGCGGATGTTCTCTTGGTGACGCAGGGATCATGACCGATGAGCTGAGGAACTTTTTGGAGCTCAACCTGCCCAAGGCGAAGGAGGGGAAGAAGGCCAAGTACAGTCTCGGCGTCATGGAGCCCAAGGTCGGGTCCCACATCACCGAGGCCACCGGTATCCCCTGTCAGTCGAACGAGTTCGTCCAGGAACTTCTTCGTGCCGTGCGGCTGCATTTTGATCAGTTCATTGACCAGCTCAAGGTGATGGATTCTGCACTGGCGCATATATCTGTTTTCTGTTTTAAATTGTTTCTTTAAGTTTAACTAGTTAAATAGGAGACTTAAGCTGGGTAAATCATATGCCACGTCCACATTGTTGTGCGAGTTACTACACACTGGTGTCCTGCGGCGGGGGTGGAAAGATCGCTACACATATCTAACTTTGATTTGCATGAACTTGGTTCATGGACTTAGATACTACATAGTTGATGGGCATATATGCAGGTTTTACTACCTTTGCTGAATACAATTTTTTTTTGCAACTTTACCTAGACTTTGAAATTTCACAGTTAGGTGGCTGAGCAATGCATGTTCATTTGATTGCAATGTTTTTATGCCACCATCGGTTAAATTCTCTGTTTTGGTACTTGTTTGTTTACTTGTTCAGTTGGTTTTTGGTTGCAGCCATCTGACCTGGAGAAGGCTCAGCTAGGCCTGGGGCATAGCTATAGCAGAGCAAAGGTTAAGTTCAATGTGAATCGTGTGGATAACATGGTGATTCAAGCGATCTTTCTGTTGGATACACTAGATAAGGATGTGAATTCCTTCTCCATGAGAGTGAGGTTGGTTCCTCATCTTTTACTTAATTTAAATGTTGATTGTGGAGTGCTTTAGTTAGATGTCGTGATGAGACTTGGATCACCTCAATTTTTGATGTAGAAGTTCTGAGAAAGTTCTATATATCGCCATATTGGTACTTGAGTTATTCTTTTCATTAATATAGCCTCCTCTTTTGTTACTGATTTTACACCATTAGCCTCTTTCGTTGTAACTGATTTTACAACCCAAAATCCAGGTCCTGTTTTAACATGGGTGTTCAGTTATGTCTCATATGTATTATGTATAGTGTCAAGTCTTCGCACATTTGCTCATTTTACATGAGTAAATAATCTGCCCGTGTTTTTGTTAGCTGCACATCCAGTATTGTGTCTAATCACAGTGACGTCATTGTGCTTTAGTGCAAGGCTGCAAGCTCTGATATGATGCTATATACTTGCCATGTGACTCAATGTTAAATTCTAGGTCTAACTAATGTTGGTTGCTTTGTGAATGTTGAACTTCAGTTATGCATTAATTATTTCATGAGTAGGGGACAAATACAGTTATGCCACATTTTTTTCCTTCTTACCTTTGTTGATATTGTAATGTAACTACTTTTGTGTTGTTATGGTGGTATGGATGTAATGCAGGGAGTGGTATGGATGGCATTTTCCTGAGCTGGTCAAAATTGTGAACGACAACTATCTTTATGCTAAGCTTGCCAAGTTTGTGGTAAACAAATCTGATTTGGCAGAAAAGGACATTCCTGCTTTAGCGGATCTAATTGGTGATGAGGACAAGGCAAAAGAAATTGTTGAAGCAGCAAAGGCATCTATGGGTAACAAATATGTTTACGGTTGATTTTGTTTGTCAGTAGTTGCAGTGCATAGTAACTTGTTTTTCCTTTACTAAATCTTCTTTTTCTCAGGCCAGGATCTATCACCAGTTGATTTGATCAATGTCCAACAGTTTGCTCAAAGGGTCATGAATCTATCTGAGTACCGTAAAAATCTCTATGAGTATCTGGTGACAAAGATGAATGATATTGCACCAAATCTGACGTCATTGATTGGTGAAATGGTTGGAGCTAGGCTAATCTCTCATGCTGGCAGTCTTTCAAATCTTGCAAAGTGCCCTGCCTCCACTCTACAGATACTTGGTGCTGAAAAAGCGCTTTTCAGGTATTCATTTATTACTCACTAAGTGCTTACGTATTTCAACACCCTGTTTTCCTACTGTTCTCTCTAATTAATAATTGTCCTTCTATTTGCTTGCACATGAACCATTTGTCGTTTGTGCTTCTGAATTTTTTTGATTGTTCTTAACTTAACTGCAGAGCTCTTAAAACACGTGGAAACACACCAAAGTATGGCCTCATATTCCACTCATCTTTTATTGGCCGTGCTTCAACTAAGAACAAGGGAAGAATGGCTCGATACCTGGCAAACAAATGTTCCATTGCTTCACGCATTGACTGTTATTCAGGTGGGTTTCTGAACTTTGTTTGCAAACAATATGCTGACCATGTGTTCTTATTGTTTTTCTTAATGGGTTATGAATTACAGATTTGAGTAGCTCCATCTTTGGTCAGAAGTTACGCGAACAGGTTGAGGAGAGACTAGACTTCTATGACAAGGGTGTTGCACCTCGTAAGAACCTGGATGTGATGAAAGCTGCTATTGAGGAGGGTATGACAAACGCGGTCTCGGAGGATGGTGAAGGTGAGAACACTTACCTTCACTTTGGTCTCTCAACCACTTAATTTTGATTCTCCTTTTCTGTACATAAACTCACACCTTGCCCTGAATTTTTTCCCAGGCAAAGAGAATGGTGGCACATCTGCTAAGAAAAGTAAGAAAAAGAAGTCTAAAGCCGAGGCTGATGGTGACGCGATGGATCTTGATAAGCCTGCCAACACCACTGCAGCAGAAGCTGAACCCAAAACAGAGAAGAAGAAAAGTAAAAAGAAACACAAGCTTGAGGAGCCCCAGGATCAACAGATGGCAGCCACGGCCCATGTCGAACAAGATGAAACTCCCAAGAAGAAGAAAAAGAAGAACCGTGAGGCTTCTGGTGATGTTGAGCCTAAGACAGCCACTGAAGGGAAGAAGAAAAAGAAGTCAAAAACTGACAATTAGTACTGGCCAGTACCTCGTTGTGTTAGAAAGTGGATTTAAACATCTAGTATCTAGTTTATGTACAACCATGGATCTAATTGTTCTCCACTATTGTAACTTCCACTGTTGGGTGGTGCTGATCATATTTTTGAGGTCTAAAATGTAGAAGAGCATCTATGCAGGCGGTTCAGCTATTGATATTCTGTTTACTGTTTTGTGATTCATGATTCGCACAGTGAGTAACCTGTTGCGCTATAATGGCTTGGGATTTTCTTCTTTGAACAATTTTTTTGTTGGCACTTGAGAAATGTTCTTTCTCTTCTGCACTGAAGTTAGCAGCAAAATTAAACTTCCAAAAAAAAATCTAGTCATTGGTAGACCACTCAATCACATGGCTCTTGCCTCTAATTATTGTCGTGTGGTTCCTGGCAAATATGTTATCACAATCAGTAAACAATGCTAATTGTACATTGGAGCTAGAAAATCACTTCTTTTTTCCAGGTGAGCAAGAAATCAATTCAGTTGCAGGAGGCAATGGAACAGCACTACTGTGTTTGCTCCTCCTGCTCTTTCTCCCTTCCTTCTGGACAGGACTGCTACCTTATGGACTGAAACTCTCTGTTTGCTCTTCCCGTTGTTTCTTCCATCTTTCTGGACTGAAGAACCGTGTTCTCATTACTCTTCCTCCCTTCCTTCAGGACCTGCTCCACTTCATCATGAATCACTCCAAGCCTTCCGAACCATCCCGCGAGCAGCTGCGATATGTTGCCATTCTCTTCAAGCTCTGACACTCCATGTGTGGATGCTCCGATCCGACGGTCAGAACCGTCATGTGGTTCTCACCAGGAATATAAACAAGCGGCCCATTTTCGGCCCAAGTAAAATCAGCCCAGACACCCACATTCCCCGCCGCCGCTTGCTCCGCCCGCCTCCGACGCTCCTCCCCAACCAGCCAGACACCGGTGAGTGAGTCCCGTTTCCCCGTAGAACCCAGGTTCCGTTGATCCCCGCTTCACGGATTCCGTCTCTCATCTTCTCTCGTAGGGATTCTTCTATTCAGCTGCGCTCACAGCACCAGCGGCGGCGGCGATGAGTATCTCGGGCGAGGTCCCCGGTGAAGGCTCCGACGGCGAGGAGGTCTTCATCAACGAGGAGGACATCATCCAGGAGATACCCATCGACGAGGAAGGTCTGTGTTGCTGTAGAACTTACCCTCATCCTAGCTACAGTCGCATATACTGCGGCCAGTCTTTTGCTTGCTCCGTGCTTACTTGCTGGGCCCGTTCAGATCTCCCCGACCAAGACGATGATGACGACGACGAAGAAGAAGACGACAGGATGGGTATGTTGCAGCTACTAATAGTTTTTCTGTGTACTGATGAGCTTGTCTGGTGATTTCCGTGGCATGCTTGCCCAATTGATAATGTTCAGTTACGGGAAATCATGTTGATGCTCCACAAAAAAAAAAGATTCTGGATGTACTACTATTTAAAGTGATTAATACCACACATGATACACCATAAGTTGCTCTTCTGGGTGTATCTGTTTTACACTATTTAAATTGGGCCCGTTTAAATTGATATGCACTACCGAGTATATTTTTAAATGGATGTGCCTTATAGCACAATTGATAATTTTATATATATCAAGTTTGTGTTTGTTCTTATCAATCATGATGGTCGTCCATGTGGTTAGTTAATTTGTTCTTACTTTGACCTTCCATATGGGTAGTTAATTTGTTGCTGCTACTTCCGTCTTTTAGAGTGATGAATGCTGAATTTAAGTATTTGCATAGAAGAATGTTGTCTTTTACACCAAACCTTTTGGTAAGTCAGCTCAGACATGGCTCTTCTGCTAGAGTCACCCTTTGTTTTTTTAGCTAACTTCTGACGAACCTATACTATGCTGCCAGTTATTTGCTTGTTTGAGCACATTCTGTACAATCTGGAGCACTTCAATTGTGAGATTATTATCATTTGCCTGTAATTCATGTTTCCTTTATTTTCTGTTGTTTCAGATGGGGTTGATGATTCAGCATATGCATTTCGTGGGCATACAGGCAAGATCGCATCAAACTAATTAACCTACCACTTATGATAATGATTCGTTGTGTGCCACTAACAAGTTAGATACACCATGTGTTACTTCGTCTGTAATTTGCTTCTTTTACATCTTACATGTCTGACTGTCTTTGTATTGAAGCACAATTATGGTAATAGCTGGTCTTCGTATCTTGGATACAGATGAGGTCTTTGCTGCTGCATGCAGTCCTATAGACGCATCGCTTGTTGTCTCTGGAGGTAAAGATGACAGAGGGTTCCTGTGGAGAATTGGATCAGATGTTGATGTTCAGGAGCTGACTGGTATGGTGGACTCATCTTCTGTACAAAAATTGAGATTTCCTTGATTTTTTTATACAAATGTTTCGTGACTTTCTCTATGCTTCACCACCTTTGTTATAACATATTTTCTTAACTATGGCTGTTTCCATTCTTCTATCTACTAAACCACATAAGTATTCTTATATCTTGCAGCAAGTTTTCCATTGATTTTGTCCTTGCTTTTGTTCCCATTGCACCGACATATGTACTTTAATATGATGATGCGTGCCCAATAACTATGTTACTGATACAGGGCATCAAGATACTGTCTGCACTGTAGCTTTCAGCTCAGATGGGAAATTGGTGGCTTGTGGTAGTATGGATGGACAGATCAATGTATGGAACACAGCTACACGAACTCTTCAGGGAACCCTTGAGGGTTCCTCCGGATCAGGCTTTGAGGTGAGATGATTCTGTTCTCTTCCACCCGTCCATTACTAAACCCTTGTTTCCTCTAAACTGTATATCGGTTATCGGTATTAATTACTTGGTCTAACGATCATGTATGGTTTGTAGTGGCTTAGATGGCATCCACGTGGCCATTTGATAATTGCAGGATCAGAAGACTGTAATGTATGGATGTGGAATGCTGACCACAATGCCTTTCTAAATACATTTGCTGGCCACAGTAGCACAGTGACTTGTGGAGATTTTACTCCTGATGGTACTGGGCCATTTCCTCAAGTGTTATTTGTTATTTATTTATGTCAACATGGTTAAGTCACCTTTGAATATGATGTCATATATCATCCTGGTCTGAATTTCATCTCTTCATGTTTCTTGAAATTCCTCAGCGTGATAGATTTCAACCATCTTTATTTTGCTATATGAGTACATAGCTTCTTCACGTCAGTTCAATCTCCAGAGAATGGATCATGGAGTATTTACGATTATACTTTTTCAAAAGGGCTGCGTACTGACTTGTTTCTAAGTTCATTTCCGTGAAACTATAAGTGATGTTCATAAATATAAAATCACAAAAAACAGGTTAACTTGTATGATCCTACAATCTGAATCCTTTTCAGCCATTTACTTTAGACGTCAGATGTAGCATATTACTTCTTGAGCTAATGCACATTCTTGCTCGTGAAGGTAAGGTTATCTGTAGCGGATCAGATGATGCATCATTGAGGATATGGGACCCTAAAAGTGCACAAAGCAGACATGTTGTTCGAGGTAAATTAGTACTCCCTCCGTTCCATAATATAAGGCGTCCATGCATTTCGAGGTCCAACTTTGACCATCAATTAGACTAACAAAATGTAAATTATGTGTTATAAAAATTATACCACTAGATTCATATCTGAAAGAAGAATCCGACGGTATAATTTTTATAATACATAATTCACATTTTCTTGGTCTAATTGATGGTCAAAGCAAAATCTTGAAATGCGTGTGTGCCTTATATTATGGAACGGAGGGAGTATCATTTATCTATCTTGTAATTATCATATATTCATATTTCTTGTTCTCCATGTTCACTGTCAAACCCGCATCTTTCAGATTTGACCCTTTCCCTCCAATCCAGGTCATGGCTATCATACTCAAGGGTTGACATGTTTAGCTATTACTTCGGACTCCCAATCAATTGTTAGTGGCTCAATGGATAATTCCGTGCACATTGTGAATATAAACTCAGGCCAGGTGGGCATACAAACTTGCCTTTCCCACTTTTCTCCTGTTCTCACTCCATTTAAAGAAAAAGTTCGATCAATTGCTCCTATCCATGCTGAATGTTATTTGGATCCCTCTCATCCAAGTTGGCTTACAGTGAGAAGTATTTCATGCAGTTTGTGATGCCACCTACTGCTTGCATGGTAGAATATTTTAATTATTGATTACCTTATTTTAATTGCAGCAATTAAGTGCCCAACAAATTTGTCAGTAATTTGTTCCAAAGATCCATTGGATCCATTGCTGGGCTTTGTTTGGTTAGGGAAGTTGCATTTACTTTGTGGCTTGGGGCTAGATAGTTTGGACCTGTGTGTAACAAGTCTCGGTTGTTTTACAGGTTGTCGGTTCATTAGTTGGCCACACCAACTCTGTCGAGTGCATTGGCATCTCATCTAGGTACTGTTCAGCTATATGTTCTTGGATCATTGAGTGTGTATGCTAAATCTACTGCACATTGTCTTTCATTGACATAGCTATATGCGCCCCTGTTTTCTTCAGGTACAACTGGGTGGCTACAGGAAGCATCGATAAAACTCTCATCATCTGGGACCTCGCTCATCAAGCAATTCGATCCACTTGCGAGCATGATGTGGGTGTAGAAACCAATCACTCTTTCTTTTCGCATCTCAAGTCCTTTTGTCTTTCTGAACTTACTGTCGGTGGCGTTATTGATAAGCAGGAGGGTGTGACGTGCCTGGTGTGGTTGGGTCCGTCGAGGTATGTAGCGTCAGGGTGCATCGATGGCGTGGTGCGTATCTGGGATAGCCTCTCTGGGGAGTTGGCTCGCACATTCAGCGGGCACAGGGATGTCGTGCAGTCGCTGGCCATATCTGCCGACGGCAACTCCATCGTCTCGGTCTCTTCGGATAGGACTGCCCGTGTCTTTGACATTTCCATGTTGTGAAGCAAAAGCACATAAGCAATAGCATGTTTTGTTGGTCTGCCAGTCAAGAGTGTAGTTTCCTCTGCTTGTATGGTCACGAATTATACTTGTTGTCATGGGGGATTCTGAACTTTGCACTAGTTCCTTTTTACATGTAGTCAGTGGTGCAAACTGTACAAGGCTCCCCTACGTTAAGGGACTTGGTATAATTATGTAATTTATTTCAGCTTGGTAAGCTTGTCGCAAGAGGTACTTTGCACCATGATATTATTCGTTTTCATTAATAGTGGATACTTGGGCATTACCCTACATTATTTCACATGAATACAGCAACTGGTGTGCCTCCAGATTATTTTGACAAAAATGGACAAAACTGGCGTTTACCTACATATAACTGGGAGGAAATGTCTACGGATAATTATGGGTGGTTGTGTTGTCTGACACAGGTTATTTATCAGCACTGTTTCTTGTCTGTCTAGCGGTCACCTTTGCTTGTCATTACTCATCTGCTGTTAACATGTTGCAGATGGCAAAATACTTCACAGCGTATAGGATAGACCATATTTTGGGGTTTTTTAGGATATGGCAGATTGGCAGATTACAGATCATGCTGCCACAGGTTTGGTTGGAAAATTTAGACCTTCAATTCCTCTACTACAGGTGACTCAATCTTCTGTTCTGCACATTTTGTATCTTAATGTTACAATTTTTTCTAACACGTACAACTCTTTTTTATCCATTCGATTAAAATATATGTGTTTGTTTGATCTACAGAATATGGTCCTCATCAGACATTCAGAAGACCCCATGAAGTTTTATCACTGTTTTAACCTGAAAGACACTTCATGTTTTAGGGACTTAGATGAACATTGGTAAAAAAAATCTCAGTTATAAATGCTTCTGATTAGTCTGTAAATTCGGTTCAAATTAGTTGACATTAGTCCTATTACAAAATTTTCTTTTCATCCTATTGCTATCACTTCTCACATAATTAATGTTGTATATGCATTTTCCTCGAGAACAATAGACTGTAATCTTTAGTAGGATGCAACCAAGTTTTAGTTCTTACTAGTGGCACTCTCTTGATTTTATTAACATTATGTCCTAACCAAATCTGTGTTTATCGACTATTTCATCATCTCATCGATGTTATTTTACAGCAAAAATATCCTTAGAAGATTATATTATGACTATCATTTCGCTCGCCAAGAAATCTTTGGCGTCAAAATGTGCTGAAGACTCTGCCTGTCCTGTTGGACTCATCAGATATGTTGGCATGCAGGGGATATCTTGCTCTTATCCCTTCTTGTGTTCATCCTGTATGACACCATAAATATTGGTTTGTGCTGACTATGTTCTTAAAATAACAGCAAGGTGTTCATCCAGGTTATGCAAGAACTCGGGTTGATTGGATTGCGTATTCAGAGAATGGATAGTGAACCACACTTGGATTTTGGTGTTCCATCTCAGTATAACTATATGACGGTGTGTGTTTCACCCATTTTTACAGTATTTTGCTTTTATTTTTTAAAACCAAATTTTACAGTATTATGCTCATAGAAACAGTTGGGAACAGGAAAAGTATACGCTGAATCAGATGATAAACTGTGTTGAATAACTTTTCAGGTTTGCACTCCCTCATGTCATGATTGCTCCACACTACCTACTTGGTGGAAGAAGGGAGAAGAATTCGCTTTTACAAGACTGTAATTGGCAGCAACAATGAGCCCCATCTCGTTGCACCCCAGAAGTAATTCACTTCATTGTTCAGCAGCATTTTGACGCCCCATCATTGTGGGCAATCTTTCCACTACAGGTATACTTCAAGTTCTATCATATACTAAGGGGTTCTCAACGGAAATAAATACATGAATATATTGGAGTTTCTTCTTTACCAGGACATGCTCGTACTGAAAGACAAGTATACCGCCTTATCAGCAGTGGAGGAAACTATCAACGACCCCACGAACCCAAAGCATTATTGGAGATTCTGTAAGTCGATTTTCTGAAGGCTTTTGCGGTTTCTTGTTTGTCTTGTTTGAGTGGTGGCATGGTTAGATAAATTGTGGTGAAACTTGAAACTGCTGAACATTTTTTATAGTTTCATGCCACCAAATAATTAATAACAATTTGATGTGGAGTAAAGCACATCATGAGAGATGGCATAGCCGCCTCTACCATTAACCCTTGAGCGGCTAACAGCACCTCACTAGCTAGATACCATCGGAGAAGATACCAGAAGCCGGGACGTCCTATACCGCCTGTTTGCAAGCCTGATGCTCATAGAAAATAAATACGAGTATCAGGATTTAAATCTTGATAGTACCAAGCCTGATCGTCATAGAAAATAAATGGGGAAAGCCCCCCTGTGCAGCGTGAGTCGATCCTAGGGGTCAAGCCCAGGTGTTCAGGCGGCCCAGCTGCAAGGGCAACCACAACCATGACTCTGTTTGCAGCCTGTGGTAGTTTAAGGCCTTTCTGATTTCTTAACTTCCGTGCCTACCAAGCACCAACGACAAGGGGATGAATCTAAAAAACAACAAGGGAATAAACTGTGTATCTGTTCAGAAATATCTAATACAGAGTTTCAGACAACACATAGACATAACACGCTACATTCTGTCCAACCAACTTCGACAACACTGTTTTTTTTTCATGGACTTCTGTAAGAGATACGTAGTACATGGCAATTTTTTCTTGCAACGTGCTGACATATAGCTAATACTACTACTTAATCCATTGTCTAGAAAACAACAACTGCTACTTGATTGATTCATGTATTGATCTGACCAGCCAATAACTTCGGCATCCATAGCTATATTGTGTGCTTTATAAACTGAACACGAACTGAACATATCGATGACACACAAACTGAAGACCTGTGCCGAAACTGCTCTTTAGCATACGTTCATTAGGGACTCATGACCAGTACATCACTGTCATGGCTGCCGACAGCTACAAGGTAATCACACATGTTTTCAGACACTTTGGTCAGTGACCTGATTTTTCAGACACTAAGTCAGAGTGACCTGAAGCAAATGGTGTCGGTGATGTTCAGTGAAGCCAGTTGACAAGTTGACATAATGACATGTACATTTGTGCTTGGTTTTCCATCCCCACCCATGATGGTATAAATCTTACGCGAAACAAAGTAAAGGATTGCGATTTCGTCAGACGCAAACGAAAAAGTATCTTATATGAAAACTGTTTGAAAATCAATTTTTCTCAGGGAAAGAAAGAGCTGCTGTTCCAAGTCTGAACTTTCAACTGAACGTAAGTACACAGTCAGAGTCAGATCATCTTCTAAATAAAAATTGAGCAGCTAAGTTTCTGTTTCAAATCAGAACTCTGAACCCAGTCGCTCCTAAAATTCACCATCAGACCCATCTAAAATAATGGAGTAGCTAAGGTTCACCGCAGGCACGGACACAAGCATCTCTGATCACGCGCAGCTCAGCCGCTGCGTCCTTCATGCCGGGCCTCTCGTACGGCACCGTTCTCGTGCAGCTCAGCCCGACCCTTATCGCAGAAACCAAGTAACCATGCACTGAAGAGCGCATGCTGCTGCCGCTGTCACCGTCGAATTCTTTGTTAATCAGCAGCGTCGCGTCGAGGACCTCCTCAGTTCTGTCGGGGAACGCTGCGCCGACGAAGTCCTGCAGCGTCAGGCCACCGTCCCTGAACGCGGCGTCTGTAGGCGACCTGCCAGACAAGATCTCGAGCAGCGTTATCCCGAAGCTGTAGGCGTCGCCCTGGGTCGTGACCTTACCTGTCGTGCCATACTCTGCAGTGCACATTTTCAGACAAGTTAGTACTGACCTTGCTGGCAAATTAAATTAGCTAGGGATATTGTTAAGTTGGAAAATTGAATTACCATCCCCGCAAAAAAAAGAAGGAAAATTGAATTACCTGGAGCAACGTAGCCAATGGTGCCCCTTACTCCAATGGTGCTTTCGGAACCGGAAGCATCTTGGATCCCCGGATCAAGAAGCAACTTCGCGAGGCCGAAGTCGCCGATGCAGGCCGTCATGTCCTCGTCGAGAAGAATATTGCTGGGCTTGAGATCGCAGTGTATGATCGGCGGCACGCAGCTGCTATGGAGATAATGCAGAGCGTCGGCAATGTCTGCGGCGATTGTAAGCCGTTGGATCACTGTCAGGCTGCTTCCGACAGCCTTGGCAGGTGTCGTTGTCGGGCGATGCAGCCACCGGTCCAGGCTGTAGTTCGGCATGAGCTCGAACACCAGAGCCCTGAAGTCGTCCCCCCTTGCATCGATGCTGGAGCAGCAGGTGACGATGCTGATCAGGTTCCGGTGCCGGATGCTCCTCAGCGCCTCGCATTCTGCCAGGAAGGTCTTGGTGGCGCCGACCTGCCGGAGATCAAACACCTTCACTGCTACGGCGACATTCTCCGGCGAACCCTTCACTTCCATGGCCAGGTTCCCAAGGTACACGGAGCCAAACTTCCCTGCACCTATCAAATTGGCCTCAGCGAAGCCGTTTGTGGCTTTCGCCAGCTCGGCGTACGAAATCCTCTGGTAGTACCTGCCGTCAAGCACATTCGGTGATGTGGCTTTTGCATGCCTCGTCCTCTTGTAGAACAGGAAAATGGTAAGGAGAATGGCCGACAGGAGAGCTACACTTAAGATGGGCAGCACGACATGAAGAAGCCAATTGACACGGCGTGGGTCCCTTGCCACCGGGCACCGCTGCAGTTGGAGCTGTGGCACGCCGCCGCAAAGATCGCTGTTGTCGGAGATCTTAAGCCCGGTCATGTTGGCGAAGATGCCGCGCAGCGGCAGATGACCGGCGAGATGGTTGTGAGACACGTCTAGCTCGACCAACGAGCTCAGGTTTGCCAGTTCCTCTGGGACTGCTCCGGTCAGGTTGTTCCGTGAAAGGTACAACTCCTGCAGCCCTGAGATCTGGGCAAGCTCTGGAGGGATGCTCCCTGACAATTTGTTGCTCGCCAGGTTCATCCTCCGGAGCCCCTTCAGCTTGCTCAGCGACATTGGGATGCTCCCGTTGAAGAAGTTGCCGTCCAGATCAAGGAACTCTAAGCTCTGGCAGTCGCCGAGCTGCTTCGGTATTTCACCGGTGAAGCGGTTGCTCGAGAGCTTCAGGAGAGCCAAGTTTCTGAGGCGGATGGCGTCGGTCGGAAGCGGGCCGTCGAGCTGGTTATCCGACAAGTCCATCGCCAGCGACAACGATGGCATGTTAAAGAGCTGCCTTGGGACATCGCCGGTGAGTGCGTTGCCGGAGAGGTTGAGAAGAGTCAGCTCCTGTAGGTTGCCGAGAGTTGAAGGGATGGATCCGCTCAACGCGTTGTTGCTTAGCACAAGTATGAGTAGCTTTGTTAGGCTGCCGATGGAAGACGGCACTGACCCCGTTAGCTTGTTCTCCTGCAACCGCAATTCCATGAGGTTCTTGAGCTTCCCGATCCCCTCCGGAATACTCCCAGTGAGGAGATTGGATTCAAGCCCCAATGTTTGCAGCGTGATGAGGCTCCCAATACCAGGCGGAATTGACCCGGATATGCTGTTGCTCCCGAGGTTCAGTTCCTTGAGATTCTTGGAGAGCTTGCCAATGGAGCTCGGCATCGTTCCGCCAAAATTGTTTCCATCCAGATAAAGACCTTCCAGGTCTTCACAGTTTGCTAAATAATCTAGGAATTCCCAGCCGCCGCTATCAGATGCAGTCAATTGGTTGTTGGACATCTCCAGTTTCCAGAGGCACAGTGTGCCGATTTCTGGGGGCACCTGACCGGTGAAGCTGTTGTTGGTGAGGCTGAGATACTTCATGCCAGAGGCTTTAGAAAGTGACGCCGGGATCGTCCCTGTGAGTTTGTTCCCACCGAGGAGGAGCATCTCCAGCTTCGTCATGCCCGTGCCGGCAAATGGCGGGAGACTCCCTGTAAACTCGTTGTGGGTGAGGGAGATTCTTTCTAACGAAGACATGCTGAAGAATCCAGATGGGATGTCTCCGAACAGCTGGTTCTGGTAGACGCTGAGTTGCTGGAGAGCAAGACGAGAGAGGCCATCGGGGAGAGTGCCTACGAGGAGGTTTTCGTCTAGCATGAGGAGCTGGAGCTTCGTGAGGTTGCCGAGGGACAACGGGATCTTGCCGGACAATTGGTTGTAGCTGAGCCGGAGGTATGTAAGGTTCGGCATAGTCCCAAGCCATTCGGGGATGGCGCCGGAGAGGGTGTTGTTGTTGAGGTACACGGCGGCGAGGCCGGTGCAGTTGCGGAGGCTGTCGGGTATCTCCCCGCTCAACCCGACGTTGTCGCAGAGGCCGAGGTAGCTGAGGCGCCGCAGCCGGCCGAGGCTCGCCGGGATGCTCCCGGAGAGGGCGTTCTGGTTGAGGTCGAGGGTGTCCAGGTAGGTGAGGTTCCCCACGGCCGGGGAGATTGTCCCAGTGAGGCCGACGTAAGACACGTTCAGCGACGTGACATGCCCACCGGTGCAGGTCACCCCCGCCCACCGGCAGAAGTGCGCCGTGCTGTTCCACGACCGGAGCGCGCCTGTCGGGTCCGAGATGCCGGCCCTGAACGCCCGGAGCGCGTCCCTCTCAGTGTTGGGGGCGTTGGTTGCTGCCGCCAGCCGCATGATCAGCGAGAGCAGGAGCAGCGCTCCCAATGACCGTGCCATGGCTGCCACTTTGTTTCCTCTCAGGACTCAGGGCAGGGTAGCAGCTATTGTGGACTGTCGAGCAAATGATTGAGAAGGCTCAGTTTGATCTTGGCTTGGGATGCGCAAAGCTTATGTAGGAGTTTTGTGTGCCGTATCAGAGTAGTTTCGGTTTGCCGTGCAGAGCAGGGTGTGCAAACGCACTGCTGCAAATAGCCTGGTCTTGATCATTGACTTGGTCATGCCCATTGCCCACTGGTAGTATGCACATACGATTGTTTTTCCAGTTAGGCAGCAGAGCATCCTGTTGACTGCAGTGTCATTGTCGTCTTTTCTGCATTTGGATTATTCACAAGAAAGAGTGGCTGGGTGACCTTTTCCTCCCAACATTTGAACAGCTTATTAAACGGCTCAGCTGGCCGCTGCCTGGCTCCGCAGCAGAGCATGATTTTATCTTACTATATAGTCAGGCGGCAGGGCGCTGACTTGACTTGCGGTCTTCGCAGGGCGCATCTCGATCGATCGGCTGGATTAAATCAAAGGCCACGTTTCTTGTTGGCGGTTCAAATCAGTAAGTTAGCATTTGCTACTTGTTGCAGCCCACGTTGTGCAGAACTGCGAGATGTGGAAAATGCAGAGAATTTTTGTGCTGATCTTATCCGGAACAACTTGATTCCCGCTGGAATCTGCGCATTACATGGAGGGATGGAGCCTGAAATTTCCTTGGTGGTTTGGACTACGGAGCCTGTCCCGTCCCGTCGCGGACAGACAATTTTCTCAACATTGGTTCGTCTTTTTATACTGCTTCATAGTGGCTTATTAGATCACCAGACCCAACTGGCACCCCAGCTTCCAGCTTCCGTCGTCAGAGTAGACCAGCTGCGGACACCGGGGGCTCCTTTTGCTCTGAAGAAAAAAGAGCAGAAATACTCGGTGCAAAAAAGGTAGTGTTATACTACAATACGGTCAAGGTATGTACTAAGTACTGTACTTGTGTAGTTGTGTACCTTCACTCGGCTGCTTGTTTAGTTCCAATAATCCATAGTGCTCTGCTCAGAAGTCTTTCATAACTCGAGATGTAAAAGTCTTCTTGATTATTTTTATTTTGAACTGTCGTCTTGATTTTTTTTAATGATGCTTTGCAATTAAGGCTTCCTGGGCCTGTAACGGGCCGATAGACAACCCTCGTTAATTATTCTGTTACCGAAATGGGGCTTTTGTTAAACCGGACCAGACGCAGCCTGCCTCGTCAGAAGATTTAGTACCGTACTGGTAGATTAAACAGGCCCAAACCTACTGATAAGCTGGATCTTGTCGGTCGATCGGTTAATTTCATTTCAAACCAGGCCGATCGAGTACTATATTTAGTACATTGAAGCCTTGAAGGCCAACTGGTCACCACTTGGCTAATCTTGCTGCAGCTCCTCACTAACTGGGCAAAACCTGACGGAGAGCCGAGGAGGCCTACGGATTCTTTTCTTACAGCACGAATCGGGAGGCGAAGAAGGTGTAGCGGACGTCGTCGTCGTCGAGCGCGCCGCCAAATCAGAATAGTCCTTCGAGATCCACGCTCCACATAAAATTCCTCGCGTCTTCTTCACGATCCGCTGGGCCGCGGTCAAACCGGTCCACATATTTTCCTTCTCCCATGCTGCAGACGCACGTTAACCTTGACGCCGATCTTAATTTGGAGCACGGCACAAGGCGGCAGTTCTTGCTTCGAGTAATTTCTTTTTCCCCCATCTGACTTGAGTCACACTCAACGGAGCTGTCAGCGCGCTCTCGGGGACCGCGCGCGCGTGCAATGCGTCCTCCCGGCCGGATATCAGATCAAGCTTGATTCAGAAGGACGCGATAGATGAACTGCCTGTGTATATGTATATATATGCCTCCGTCGTACGCGTTGGTCACCGCTGAAATTAACGGCCATGGCCAAGGACCTGCCGCTGTCTTGGCTGATGGCTGTCGTGCTACTGGCTGTTGGCAGTGTAGTGGTAGGAGTGGTCAAAGGGCGTGCATCCGCAGGGTCGTCGTCGTCGTCGTGCGACCTGTTCCAGGGGAGATGGGTGGCGGACGCGTCGTACCCACTGTACAACACGTCCAGCTGCCCCTTCCTGCCGGACGTCTTCGACTGCCGCCGCAACGGCCGCCCCGACGACACCTACCTCAAGTTCCGCTGGAGCCCCGCCGCCTGCCGTCTCCCGACGCACGTCACGCACTCTACTACGTCTTTTTCTTTCACACATTTCGACAGGCGTCGATCTGACTCTCGTCTGTTTTTCTGACCGAAAACTGCAGGAGAGACTCCGGCGGTATATGTAGTCTGACTCTCTGGCTGTTGATTGTGTAGGTTTGACGGGTTGGATTTCCTGAGGAGGTGGCGAGGGAAGACGGTGATGTTCGTGGGGGACTCGCTGAGCATGAACCAGTGGGTCTCCCTCGCCTGCATGCTCCACGCCGCCCTGCCGGCTCCTGCCCGCGTCTCCTTCGCCACTGGCGAGCCCGTCTCGTCCGTCCGCTTCGAGGTGTTAACAACTCTCTGCCAAGCCAATTATTAACCAGTTCTTAATTAATTACTCGTAAATGGTGCATTGGAATATAAGTATCATAACTACATTGGATTGCGTTTTAGGACTACGACGTGTCGGTGGTGCTCTACTTCAGCAGGTTCCTGGTGGACGTGGTCGTCCAGGAGGACATGGGTCGGGTCCTCAAGCTCGACTCGCTGCAGGACGGGGCCAGCTCCTGGCTCGGCGCGCACCTGCTCGTCTTCAACACATGGCACTGGTGGACCTACAAGGGCACAAGCCAAGTGTACGTGTACATAATTGCATGGGTGTCTATATTTGAGTCGCCTAATCTTTAAGTAAAAGATTTAAATCTCGGTTGACGAATCATATCCGTTGGATTAATATACGTCATTTCACTTTTTTTTTCATGATCTGAATCTTAAAGCACAAGTCATATCTAATGGTTGAGAAATCGACTTATCTATAACGAACAGTGTAACTTAGATATAGCAAAACCACGTGTCAAAAAAAATAGATACAGCAAAACCATAATTGATAATTGTATATGTAACCAACTTTTTTTGTCGCGGCTGTGTTTATGTGCTGCAGGTGGGACTATATGCAGGAGGGGAACAGAACGTACCGTGACATGGACCGTCTCACCGCCTTCTCCAAAGGCCTCTCCACGTGGGCAAGCTGGGTCGACGCAAACATCGACACATCGCGCACCAGGGTCATCTTCCAAGGCGTCTCCCCAAGCCACTACACGTGAGTCTCCTCATATCACGATCAACAACAACCTCGCATCACATTCAAACAATATATCGTTTCCTTTGCATACATTTGAATCAGATGTAATCTTTCATTCCACATTGCATCGAAACGATTTGGTCGTAGCTAGGTCCAAGCAGCAAGAGAAGAAGGACGGGACGGCGTCAGGATCATCAGGTGGCTGTTACCAGCAGACGCGGCCGCTGCAGGTGGCCACGGACGGGGACGAGATCGTGTTCCCGCAGCAAGTTGTGGTGCGTGGCGTTATAAGTTCCATGGCGACGCCCGTGTCGTTGCTGGACATCACTTCGCTCTCGCAGCTCAGGATCGACGCGCACCCTTCGGTGTACGGCGGACCGGCCCGGGAAGGCATGGACTGCACGCACTGGTGCATCGCCGGGCTCCCGGACGCGTGGAACCACATCTTGTACGCGATGCTGTTGTAGCACACGTGAAACGGCAAGCCGGTTGCTCCACGCGGTTGACGCTACGTCCAGAGCCAGGAATTAGGCATGAGAGGGGCGAGCTGGGATTCAGGACAAAATTAGAGACTTCATCTATTTTTTTCTGAGTACCGCCCCCTTTCTCCGTCCCTGGCTAGGTAATCAAGGCCTAAAAAAATGTGTGTGTGCATGGCTTGCAATTATTGTTAACGCTCATTGATGATGAACAGAGTGGAGGCTATTCAAGGGAGCTGATGGCGATTTTCGCATGGCCAATCTTTTTTTTTACAAGGTTACATCTTGTACAAGAAGAGATACAATTGGATTAGGAGGGGTATCTAGGCAGCTGAAGCCTGAACTTCGCCAATTGGGTCATCTGGTGCGCCACTTGATTTGCATCCCGTGGGCATGCTGTGCTATACGCAACGGAAAGAAAATCGATACACCCGAAGGGATGCAACATTTGGGCAGTAGCCTAAACCAGGCCCTGGTCTTTATAAGCCCATTACTGCGTGATGGTTACGTCTATCTGTTTAGGCCCATTACTGCATGCGGGTTCCGTCTAGTATCGGTTTAGGCCCATTGATGCAATTCAGAGGATTAGGCCCATAAAAGCTGATTCCAACTGGATTCCAGCGGATCAGCCGGCCCACGTCTAGCGCGCGCCTTTTTTCTTTCTAGAATGTAACCCAGAGGTGGATCATCCATTAAGGCCCTGTTCGTTTCAACCATTTCCCCACAAAACCAAGAGGATTGGCAGGGATTGAAGGGGATTTTAGTTCATCTTCCCCTTAATCCCTCTCAATCCACGGGGAAACTGCTGCAAACGAATGAGCCTTAAAGAAGAAGAAGGAAGTAGCATGTCGGACATGTTTAGTCGCACTGCAGCTCCCCAATTGGACAAAAATTGATGGAGCCAAGGAGGCCTGGGAGGCTGGGAGTTCTCTAGCCATCCGTTACTGATCCCACACCCCGTATGACGGTATGAACACATTCAGCTGCAGCCGAGAGGGGATAATTTCATTCCAGAGCTGGCGGAGCATATGGAGAGAGGAATATTGCTGTCAAGATCGGACATTAGGAGCTATAGAGAGAGGAATAATGTGGTCAAGATCGGACATTATTAGGAAGCCGACATGGACCCCACGAGTCCGGCCAGACCAGGCCGATCGAGAAGTTAGTCGATCAGTTACACAGATGTTGGTTTAATGTGTCGAAAATATTTAGTCGATCGCCACTTGGTAATAGTCTTCCTGCAGCTCCCCGATTGGCCAAAACAGAGCCAAGGAGGCCTACGAATTCATTTCACACCCCGTATGAACACATTCAGCTGCAGGGCAAAAGCTGCAGCCGAGAGGGGATGATAAAAGAACAAAAGGAACAGAGGCGCATACACCTAACTCCTGGCTAACTCTAATGGCTAGCGCGCGCGAGCTACTTGCAATTGCATCCGCCAGCTCGATGGCCAGCTCTTGGCCGGCCGGCGTACAGATCTACTGCGTCTGGCGGGCGGAGGACGCGGAGAGCACGAATCTCGACGCGAAGGTGTAGCGGACGTCGACGTCCTCGTCGGGCCCGGCGCCGAAGCCGCCGCCGCCGCGGTGGTCGAAGTTCCGCGCGTAGCTGAGCGGGTCGTACTGAAGCGGGCAGCACCGCGAAGACGAAGCCGACGACGCCGTGCACAGCATCTTGCTCCTCCTCCGAAGCCTCCGCACCAGCCGGCCCAGCGCCAGCCCGCATCCTGCCGAGGAAGAAGATGATGATGAGCGCGCGGCCGAGGCGCCGGCTATGGCGATGGAATTGCCTTCCCCCATCTCGAATTCTCGACCGATTCTGCTCCGGTTAATTTGGTTGGTTGGTGGATTTAATCCGGGCGAATATATGTCTTGGCGTGGTTGTTGGATGGAGTGGACGAGTGGTCTCGGCGGTGTGATTTATAGGAGGAGCTTGGAGGAGGACCGGAGCTGATCGGATCAAAGACTGGGTGAGTGAGTGGAGTGGAGCTGAGCTAATCCCCCATGTGGTCCGAACGTACCCGCGCGAATTTAATACACTCTACTGGAGTGGAGTGGAGCTGGAGCTAGCGAGTGTACGAAGAGTAGGTGTGAGTTCTTTTCTTTTTTTCTTTTTTTGGTAGGAGAATAAACTAAAGTAGCTTGAACTTTTTCTTCCAAACGGATAAAGTGGCGATGTTAAAGAAACGTTGGCTTGAACTGTAAGGATAAGCCACGGGCCTGCTAGCTAGTCTCCTCTTTGTAACCTACTCTACTCTCGAGCTGCTTTTTTTTGTATGGAACTATGGACAAAAGAGAATAAAGCGCGAAATCATGCATGATTAGGACTTGAACAGCTTGATGCGCTCCCGGAATCAAGGGATGCTGTATCTACCAAGCCTCCAAGCTAGGGGATTAGTTAAGCCTTTCTTCAAAACAAAAAATGGTTGTACTATTATTATATACAACCAGAGGCAGCATGCATCTCGTATATTTGTACGCGATGAGTTGACGAATTTAAACGCCCGAGGAACTAGAACAGCTGTGCTGCTAGGACTTTGCATGGGGAGGGGGACAAGAAGACGGCTGTTGGCGGTGGGGCGGTGCACGCCGGCCCGCGCCGGACACGGGCCGGCCTCTGCATGCGTGCGTCCGAGGAAAGCCCAACCCGCCGACCCGGCCCGCGCATCGATCCGGGGCATTTCAGTGCAACGCAATGCATGTGCCCGGGCGCCCGGCCGTCCATCTCGCTCTCTCTCCGTTGATAGTGGCGTTCCTTGGTTTCCTTGCTTTCAATACGTGCTTGCTGGTGATTAACGTACCGGACGTAACGCCAGCCGGTGTGCACCTAACTGCAGTGCTGGAGCATACTAGCTAGCTACTGACGTTTGTTTTAGCTGCACTTCTGTCCCTGCGAAGAATAATCGCAGACCGTTGTGGGCACACGACGGTCGGAAAACAACATAGGCTCCCTTCTTTTCGGGCTTCAGCTTATCCACAAACCAACTTCAATTTAATTTCTGAAGAAAGCTGTCATCGGAAAGTTATTTTGTTCCTTTCTTTTCAGCTTCTGAAAATACAACTTGTTATCTGATTGAGTAGGAAAAGACTGTAATGCCCTTGGACATCAATTGCCATCATGTTTCATTGTCAATTTCAACTTTGGCCTGTTTTACCAGAAAACTAACAATTAATATGAAAATTGAACAGTGGCTTGCTATTTGCATACACATGCAAAATAGTACTAACTGAACTGTCTCCTGAATCCGGATGCAACTCAGATCTTGCATTGACATAATTTAGAATACACGATACATGTTATGACATGTCAGCTAATTGTTTACTGCATCCTGAGTGTAGCAACTACCACTGCATTCCGAATGCAGCTACTGAATGTGTGAGGTAAAAAAAAATCAGGAGTAGTTTGCAGTACTTTGACTTGCTGCATTCTGTAAAGTGCTAATTAACCATGCTGGATACAAAATGAAATCATAGAGCTTGCAATATATTTTATTTGCTAACCATTCATAGGCAGGTGCGATGTGGTGTGTTTTCTGCGAGGGAGTGCTTTAGTATGTCTGTCAGGAAACCGGCCAGGTCGAGTAGTTTAACACAGTCAAGAGAATCAAACGGAGAGTAGTTTAGCCATCAAGAGCATGCTCCCCAACAGATGGTTGGTAAGAGAAAAGACATGATATGGATGTTAATTTACAGAGTTTCATACAATCACGAATCGAAATTACTAGAGTATATGTTTGCCTGGGAAAACCTTACAATTCGGTTTACTCATGAGCTCATTTGTCTCGTCTAACGGTGAATGAATTACTCGTCGCGTGCAGCTGCAAGTCATGGCGGCCACAATCGATCCTGCTGCGGTGCAAAGCCATATACAGGCCCGCCTATATATCATGGTTGACATAGCTAGCAGCAAGGCAATTCCAAGAAAGGTGACCCCGTCAGATAGGTTGAGGTTGCGATCGAACTTGCAACAACGGCATATGTGTCATGTGTGTGCAAGACAACGGCACCCACAGTCTTCTCACAGAAACAAGAGAGGCCCACTTAACCAAGTTGGCCAGTCAACACAAGACGCATGTTCGTTCAGTCGCCAAGGAACAAAATAAGAAACATTGCGAGTCTACGTATATTACCCCTACGCGGCTGCACGTCACGTAGTGTTGCATCGATCTCGTATAATATGCTCACTAGCTGCTAGCCATGAGGCAGCCCACCATGTGGAACGGAAACAGTGGGAGCACACATGGTTTTGGAGGCTAGTCACATGCGCGCACGCCATCCGTACTACGTTAATTGGTCATCGCTGATGACACTGCCGTGGGTCTCCACTCTCCACTCTCCAACGACCGTAGCTGGATCCTAGTCAACATTCCCACGATCCCTTTTGCAATCGATCGATATATCCATTGCGGTGCTATCAACCATCGGATCTATGGATCGATCCGTCTCGACGTGACCGCGTATTTCGGGTTTGGGCCAAGTCTCTCGTCAACGCACGCCGCGAATCTCCGTAGACGGCCGGCGACAGAAGGCCCAGAACGAGAAGGCAACGGGTTGGAGTTGGGCCGGTCCATTGCACGACCCACGTCAACCATCTACAGGTGGCGAGTCAACAAGTGGAGTCAATTCTCAAAAAAAAAACAAAAAAAAAACAAATGGGAGTCCAACTACAATCCAAACACACACGTGTCAGATCCAGACACGTCAAACCGTGCCTACCTCGGCCTTGTCGAAACGCATTGCAATGTGCCTACAACTCGAACTCGATCCGAGTCGGCAAACAAGTCCACAAGCCAAGCCATGCACCGCACGTACTCGGCCTCCCCATCTGCTCTCCATAAATATCGCCCGTGCTCGCGGCTCCTCGGTGGACTCTAGCTAGATCGATCCTCCTCACACAGCAACAAATTAAGCAAAATCGAATCGATGGCTTCCTCCCGGCCCAACGACGGCGGCGAGCGGCAGCTGCCCGTCTTCTCCAGCAGGTTCTTCGCGCCCCCGCCGCCGCGGCCCGCGCTGTCGTTCCAGCTCCCTCCGCAGCAGCGCGCCGTAGTCCCGTTCCCAGGCGCCGCCGCCACTGCCATGCCGATGCGGCGCCGTCCGCGGTCCGGATCATGCCGGTCACGGCGTGGAACCTGGACGCGGCCATGGAGCTCATGGCCTCGCTCCTGCCGTTGTTCCCCTACGTGGCCGTGGACACGGAGTACCCGGGCGTCGTGCACCACCACAGCCACAGCCCGAACGCCGCCGCCGCTGCCACCGCCGAGGAGCGCTACGCCGTGGCCAAGGCCAACGTGGACGAGCTCCCGATCGTGCAGCTCGGGATCACGCTCTGCGACGACCAGGGCCGCCTGCCTGTCTTCCAAGACCACCTCACCGGCTGCCACGTGGAGGTGTCGTGGGAAATCAACTTCACCGACTTCGACGCCGGCGTCCACCGACATGCGCCCGAGTCGGTCAACTTCCTCCGGTCGCAGGGTGTCGACTTTGACCTGGCCCGCGCGCAAGGTGTCACCTCCAATGCCTTCGGACACAAGTTCGTCTCCATGCTGTCGTCGCCGTCGTCCAACGCGAACAAGCTCACGTGGGCGATGTTCGGAGGCATGTACGACCTCGGATACCTGTTCAAGATCCTCACCGGGGGCCAGCCGCTGCCGGAGAGGAAGGAGATGTTTGTGCGTGAGGTCAAGGCTCGGCTCGGCGGCGGTAGGTTGTTCGACGCCAAGTACATGGCGGAACGCTGCGGGAGGGGCGACCTGCGCGGCGTGGGGCTGAAACGGGTCGCGGCGAACCTCGGCGTGCCGAGGCATTACCCGGAGCCGCCGTGCCTCGCCGGGCCCAAGAGCATCCTGGCGTGCCGCATCTTCACGGCGCTCCGAAGGTCTGTGTTTAGCCCCGACG
The DNA here is from genome assembly GCF_000005505.3 of Brachypodium distachyon. NCBI lineage: Eukaryota > Viridiplantae > Streptophyta > Magnoliopsida > Poales > Poaceae > Brachypodium > Brachypodium distachyon. Next base: position 27,589,833 of record NC_016131.3, on the reverse strand, counting down.
GCGGCGCGTGCCTCGAAGGTTGCATCGATGGGATGCAATAAGCCAATAACGACATTGTAGCTTTGTTTTAATTTATATATGTTTGTAGTTCTCTTTTTTCCATGAAAATTTTGTACCGAAGGGAATTTTTCAATGTTTCTTTTTAGCACAAGAGAAAATTGTGCTTATTCCTTTTCCTATGAAAATCTAGCAGCGAACATTCATGTGGCTTTGACGGTACTCCAATTAAGCATGGATATACTGATCGATGCTCAAAAGTTCCTTTTGGACGGCTCGGCTAAAAAATTCCCTGCACTGAGTGTGAATCAGCTTTTGTTTGCGGCATGCACAAATATTATTATTGGTGATGAAAGGAAAATTTCCTTTTGGACGGATCGATGGTTGCAAGGGGAGGCTCCGAAGGATCTGGCTCCAGAATTATTCAAATTGGCTAGAAAAATGCATATTCGGGTTTCTTAATGCTCTGCAAGATGGAAGGTGGATGCAGGGGCTGCGGCATCTCTTGGGTCCAGGAAATTGATCTGCTGGCCATGCTTTGGGATCGATTGCTGACGGTAGAGCCGGACTTTCTTCGAGTCATCCCTCAGCCTCTTCTCCTAAAAGGGCTAAGGCTGCTTACATGGCGCACTTTCTTCAGGCCATCCCTCGGCCTCTTCTCAATTCGGTTTGGTCTATCAAAGGTGAATGAAAGGTTCAATTTTTCTTGTGGTTACTTCTGCAAAATCGTCTATGGACGACGGATAGATTAGCGGCGCAGGGTTGGCCTCACGATGTTGCCTGCTCCTTTTGTGACCAAGTACACGAGGGAGCTGCGCATCTGTTTCTGGGATGTTCTTTTATGAAGGAGCTGTGGCATGCTAGCGGTACTAGATGGCCCCGGCTTGCCGCTGTTGCAGGGTCTAGCTTCATGGTATCTTGGTGGCGGCGCACCGTTTCGGGACCAAAGTCCGAGACTAAGACGAAGGAAATTGCGATGGCTGCGATTATTAATTGTGTGGCATTTGTGGAGGGAAAGGAACAACAGAGTGTTCCAATAAAAAGAGTGTAGCGACATTTTTCTGCATAGGCCGGTTGATTGAGGATGATTTCTGCCACCTTATGGAAGCACGAGAGAGGTAGCCTGAGTGCGTGTGTTGTTGTCAACTTACTGTTCAAGTTGACGTTGTTTTTACCTGGAGCTTTTCTCAAGTCTCTGCAGTTTGTATTAGGCGTTTTTGTTTTTTGTTCTCCTTCTAATTGAAAAGTCAGTACAACTGCTTTTGTATGTGAATCCACCCACTCACTTCATGCGCATGTAAAAAACTAATCGATCCAGGACACAGTGAATGTTCATGCATGCCACATGTTTTAAGATTACACGTTTGCCGTGTCATATGAAATCCAAACTTGAGTCTTTGTCAACTCATATGAAACATACAACACGAATGCATGAATGGAAGCCCCCAACCGGCCACCTGTTAGGGGCTTGCTCCATCATCAATTTAGTGTTTATGCTAGTCCCTAACAATCAAAATTAAGTGACCATCTAATAATATATGCGTGAAGAGGAGTTGTCCAATGATGCAATACATCTGTGCCGCTCTATAAAAACAGGCTTGTTTTTATGATACCTACAAGTTAATTTTTTGGCATAAGCATAGTTTTAGATCAATTAATAGACAATAAATCGGGATGTTAGAAGATAACTGAATAGCCACGTCGTGGAGGTGTCTTGGGAGGTCAACTTCGCCGACTTCGATGCCGACGCCCACCACCACACGCGCCCGAATCCGTCGAGTTCCTTCGATCCTACGCCCCGCGCGCATGGCGTCACCTCCACTGTCTTCTGACACAAAATCCTATCAATGATGTCGTCGTCGTCCAACTCGAACAAGCTCAAGTGGGCGATGTTTGGAGGGATGTACGGCCTTGGGTTCGTATATGCTCAAGATCCTCACCGGAGGGAAGCCGATGTCGGAGAGGTAGGAGATGTTTGTCGACGAGGTGAGAGCTTGGCTCGGCGGCGCGTGCCTCGAAGGTTGCATCGATGGGTTGCCATATGATAGCGGCACCATCACTTTGTATTTAATTTACATATTTGTAATTATTTGTTCCCACGGGAATTTTGTATGAATTTGTGGGTGTTTGTTTTTAGCTTGAGAGGAAAGCATGCACTCAACTATTTTCCCACCGAAATCTCTTTATGCTTAATCGATTTTGCTATATCAAAGTTGCCTGTTTTTTAGCTAGATTATTTGATTGCTTAGCCGTTGGATCCCATTTGTGTTTTAAGATTCGAAACGAAATGATGGATGGGTTGAGTTTGGATGACGTCCAAATCCAAATCTAATGGCTCTGATAAGTCGACTGAGATTTAAACATTTTTCTTAAAAATCAAGCGCTACGAGAAATAGACACACCCATACTTTAATTACAATATATGTGAAGGGAATTTGTGAATGTTTGTTTTTAGCCTATGAATTCGAGAGCCCAGTTTTCACAATTCATATACTACCATACAAAATTGGGAAAGTTGGCCACAACACACCATTATTTTCCAGCCTTTGCCGAAACACATTGCTAGATTGTGTCTTTGCTCAATGCTATTATAATTTTGTGGCCATTTGCCAGGACACAACGTCTAGCCAAAACGGAAAGTTTGACTTTTTTTTCTCTGGATGACACTTTGCTTGGGAGGATGATGGTTTTGAACAGGTTTTTTTTTTCTAATTGAGATCTTAGCCCCAAAAGACACTACGTAAGTGTCAGATTTGGACATTATTTGATTTCAAAATTGTTCAGCATTTAGCTTCAAATTGAATCATAATAGTCCACAAAATCATGGTTTAAAATTCAGGTCGGGGGTATTGTGGAAAAAGTGAAACTTCCGTTTTAGACTGAGCGGTGTGTTGTGACAAATGACCATGAAATTGTAATGGTACTGAACAAAGGCTCAATCCGACGATGTGTTTCGGCAAAGGCCGGAAAATAACGGTGTCTTGTGACCAATTTCCCCTACAAAATTCTATGGATAGGTTGGAGTTCTGCTTTTACCCTGGTTCCCCAACCTAGCAACCCTTTTAGGCCAGCCGGACGCCGGCTACACATTCGAGTATATCGATCGTTTGGCGCACCAAAATTGAGACCGGTCGATCGCTAGGCCTGGCCGGTCCATGGTTTTTTTTTTGAAGGGCCAGCAGGTGGAGCTGCTGCTTCATTAATAGTAGGAGAAAAACAAGAGTACAAGGTAGCTCGAGAGGAGCAGAAAAGGAAACAAAGAAGAAGAAAAAGGAGCAGGAAACAGTCATATTCTCGCGGCATGGGTTGACGTCTGGTGGCGAAGGACCAAAGGGCGATCGAGTCCAACGCACGGCGAGCAAGTTGTCTGGCCGGGAGATCTTTCTCAAGGAAGATGCGCCGGTTGCGCTCAAGCCAAATCTCCCAGAGGGTGATGAGGGCCATCGTCCCCAGCCAGCCGCTACGCGGCGACACGCGCGATAGGTTTTGAAACCAGTCGAACAGCGAAGATGAAGGAGGCCAGGAGCTCGGCCTGAAGGAGGGGGCGGCCACCTTGACGCCAATCTCCTCCCAGACCTCCTGCGCCCAAGGGCAGTCGAAACAGAGGTGGCTCATCGTCTCTAGGTTCCGGCGACAAAGCTGGCAGAAGTATGAGTTTGGCCAACCGCGGCAGAGCAGGACGTCGGCCGTGAGTAGCCGCCGCTTCTCAAGGAGCCAGAGGAAAAGCTTGCACTTAACAGGGGTTTTAATCGACCACACAGTCTTCTATAGATCAGTGGAAACGGCGCCAGTGAACTGCAGCTGATACGCCAAGGCGGCCGAATAGGTCGCCGAAGGTGTGTGGATCCATCTGAATTCATCACTGCCAGGTCGGAGGGAGATGGCGGCCACCTTCCCCCAGAGCTCGACGAACTCATGCAGGTTATGGCCGGACACTCTCCCCTGAAGGTCACGGACCCAGTTGCCGTTCCGGATCGTGTCAGCCAGGCATCTGTTCTTGCGTGCCGATAGCTTGAACAGGAGCGGCATGGCCACCCGGGGGGCCACGCCCATCCAGCTGTCATGCCAGAAGGAAGCAGTCCGCCCGTCCGCCACGGCCACCGTCGTGGCCACAGCAAACAGGTCCCGGTCGACGTCAGAGCACGGGACCGGCAACCCAATCCAAGGCTTGTCAAGGCAGGTGCGCTCCAGCCAAAGCCAGCGTAGGCGCAGGGCTCTGTCAAACATCCCCAGGTCGAGGATGCCAAGCCCGCCCAGCTCCTTCGGGCGACAGACGGTCTTCCAGGCGACATTGCATTGCCCGCCGGTAGCAGCCGGCTTCACAGCCCCCAGCCAGCCGCGGCGCAGCTTGTCGCGGTCCTTGATGAACCAAGCTGGGAGCTGAGTGGTCGTCATGGTATAGATGGGCATAGCCGAGAGTACCGAGCGAAGTAACACGAGACAGCCCCCGGCAAAGAGCAAGGAGCTCTTCCACGAGGCCAGCTTCTTGCCCAACCTGTCGATCAAAGGTTGCAGCTCAACCCTCTTCAGCTTCCAGAGCGACAGAGGCATGCCAAGGTACGTGCATGGAAGGGCGGCGATAGGGACACCAAGAGGCTGCAGAATGGAGGGGAGATCCAGCCCGTCGCAGCGCACCGGGTAGGCAGCACTCTTGCCGAAGTTCACCTTGAGGCCCGAAACATTGCCGAAGGCGTCCAAAATCTGGCATGACAGCAGCATATCCTCCTTGACCGGATTAAGGAACACAGCAGCGTCATCTGCATAGAGCGAGGTTCGGGCAAAACCTCGGTCCATCGACAAGCTGGAGAGGCCACCACCTCGAGACGCCATGGTTTAGCTTCTTTGAATCTACTCTCCCTGTTCTATAAAGATTGGCACGGTTTTGAACTAGCTCTAGTTCAAAGCCGTGCCAATCTTTATGAAACGGAGAGAGTACCAGCGAACATGCATTCACGTGGCTTTGACGTACAATAGTCCAATTAAGCATGGATATACTGATCGATGCTCTACTTTTGTACGTGAACCCACCCACTAACTTGATACGCATATGCAAAACTAATCAATCCAGGACACACAGTTAATCTTCATGCATGCCACATGTCTTAAGATTACACGTTTGCCCTATCATGAAATCCGAACTTTGCCAACTCATATGAAACATACAACACGAATGCATGAATGGAAGCTTCCAATAACCGGCCACCTGTTACTGTTAGGTCTTGCTCCTCCATCATCAATTTAGTGTTTATGCTAGTCCCCAAAAAATTTAAACGAAGTGACCATCCAAATAATCTATGCATGAAGAAGAGTTTGTTACAAGGATGCAACATATGTGTGCGTTCAAAAAAAAAGGATGCAACATATGTGCCGCCCTATAAAAAACAGGCTGGTTTCCAAGACGCCTACAAACAAGTCCATTTTTTTTTGGCATAAGCACAGTTCCAGATCAATTAATAGATATATACATTGGGATGTTAGAAGATAACTGAAAAACCTTACCTGCCATGGTCCGGATCATGCCGATCACGGCAGCGAACCTGGACGCGGCGATGGAGATGATCGCGTCTGTCATCGCTCGGTTCCCCTGCGTGGCCGTGGACACGGAGTACCCGGGCATCATGCACCACCCGACCACCGCCGCCGGGAGGCATATCACCTGACACCTCTGACGAGAGCTACGCCTTTGGCAAGGCCAACGTGGACAAGCTCCCCATGGCCACGCCGTGGAGGTGTCCTGGGAGGTCAATTTCGCCGAGTTCGATGCCGACGTCCTCCGCCACGTGCCTGACTCCATTGAATACCTCCTATCGCAGGGTTTCAATTTTGACCTTCCAGCACAAGTTTGTTTCTATGCTGTCGTTGTTATCCAACTTGAGAAGGCTGACTTGGGCGACGTTCAGAGGGATCTAAGACCTTCCTTAGTGTTAGCATACTACCCACGCATCGGCTCGGCAAATGGACATGGACTGTGCCGGCCCGCTTTTTACATACCAAGCTGCTACAAATACCGAGATATGGGCTACAGGAAGACTTGGCTAGGAACTGGACGGCTTCGGCCTCCCTGCTTCTGTCTTCTTCCTCCTCAGGTTCCTTCTCTTCTTCATATGTAAGCTCTAGAACTCTATGAATCCATGGCTTGTAATCCTAATTGATGAGTAATAGATTCCTGTGAGTAAAAAGTTCTTAACATTCTGGTATCAGAGCCCTAGATCCTCAACCACCACAAATTCTGCCCGAAATTTTTCCCCAACCACGACCAAATTCGAGCAAAACATTCTTGTCCACATCCAAGTCTGGATCCGCCTCTCCAGCCATGTCGTTTGGATCCGCTTGGGCTGCTTGGCCGAATCGTGACTTCGCGTTGGTGAAGGAACACAGGAGGCAGCGCCTTCAAGGGTGGGGGGGATCAGGCCGCACGGCGTCGCGCCGAGTTCACTGCGCGCATTCCAAGCATCGCGGCGCAGGTGGCCTCGGATGTGTCTGCGGCTATTGCAACAGCAATTCAGGCGTCGCAAGTCGCCGCTGCTTCTACTGCTTCGCTAGTCGACAACGCCATATCCTCCCAGACGATCAACAACCTCGATGTTGGGGCGCCTGCCTATGGTACCACGAGGACAGAGCTCTCGTCAGGCCACACGAGTGTGACGCCGACCTCCGCTCTGGCTGCGCCCGTGGGGCAGCACGAGGACCTCGACCTCATTCTCGCGTCGCCCGCTACCTGTTCGTCATTATGTCCAGCCGGGGACATGAGTTCTGCAGCTGCTTCGGTGGAGGCGTATGGGGTGCTTGGCGAAGCGGCTTCGATTGCTTGCAGTGTGCTGGCGAGTCCAAATCGCACAGGTGACCTCCCTGTGGGGGCTGCCTCCATCACTAGGACAGTGGAGCCTGGTTGGGTGATGGTGTCCCCAGCTTCCACGCACGACGATTACCTCGCCCACCCGCTACCCGCCACCTGTTTGTGCTTATGTGCAGCTGGCAACACGAGCTCTGGAGCGACCTCTTCGACAACATGTGAGGGCGCAGCAGCTCGTTGGGCTTACTGGAGGCAGCAGCATCCACCTCGTTGCGCAACATCTGTGTTCAGTGCCCATACGGACACCGGCCATTGTTGGTGTGGTGGTCTGTGTGCCTGCTACTCCAAATGAAGGCATCTCAATGATTGCCAAGGTGCCCGCAAGGTGTGCTACACTGGGTCCTAGACCCATCGTCTCTTTCATCAACTTGGGGACCAACAACGGCGCAGCGATTGATCACAACTTCATTACCAGCTTGTCTGCAATGTCACTTGCTTCAACCGCACTCGGTGTCCATGGTCGGAAAATCGTGAACATGTACGAGGTAGCTCTGCCCCTTAAGTTGTTGGAGTTGACAATGTTGGAGACCAAGGAACATATCTTCTCATACGACACAACTATGGATCACCTTCAGGGCAAGTTTAGTAGCAGATGTTCAGGTCTCGGGTGTGCAACAACTAGCTCAATTTCCTCTCTACAATGGGACCCAGGGAAGCCAAGAAGGGCATCCAGGTCCAGAGATCCTATCATAGGCAGAGTGTAACATCCCAAATTTTCAAAACCCTTCATATGCATTGCATTTCATAAGCATAATGTCACCTTTGCATTTAATCGCATTTAAAACCCTAAAGGTCAACTCAGAAAAACCCATTAACAAAAGTGTTTTTATTTGCATCTGGCTTTTACCCTTCTTTTGTTAATTGCATTTTAACCCATGAGGGTTTTGGCATAAAAAGGGGTTTAATGCAATAAAGATGCTACCCATAAATTGGTATTTGAATTGGATTTGAAACTCAAAAATATTTCATTAGCTAAAAGGCCCCAAGGGCAAGTTTATAGGCAAAATTAATTTTAAATATCTTATTTTGAGGGAATTATTGTCCCAAAGGTTGAATCATATGAAGATATGATTTTACAAATTTTGTGGTATTTTATTTGGTTTGATTTATATCTCTGAATCAAAAGTTGTATTACAAAGCAGAAAATAGAAAAGGAAAAAAAAAAGAGAACCGGACCGACCCAACCGGGCCGGCCACCGAGCGCAGCCGCTGCCACTGACATGCGGGTCCCGCATGTCAGGGCTGTCTTCAACCTCAACTGCCCAGGCCGATTCTTCCGGCCACGTTCTCGAGTCCACGCGCCCTCGCCTCCACTCTGATTTCTCTGCGCCACGACCCTTATTCCCGAAGCCGTTCGCGTCGTAGTAAAGCCTTCGACCTCCTCTTCTTTTCCCCCAACCTCTCTCGCTCGATTGCGTCCCCAGGCCGACGAATTGCTCCGTCGAAAACCGCCACCGCCACCGCCATGTTGAAGCTCGCCGCCGGTGACCAGGAGGTCCGAACCGCCGCCGCCTACCCCTTCCTTCTTCTCTCTCCCTTGCGCAAGTTTTGACGTGGTTGCTTTTTCTTTTGGACCACCGTAGCTCGTCGCTGCCTCACCTTGCCGGAGTCCGAAACCGCACCGCCGTTCCCGTGCCCCAGAGCTATACTTCGGCCACCTCGAGCTCGAAGCCGAGCACTGGAAGGACCGCCCGACGCCCCACTCGTTCCTTGCCCGTTCCCCGAGCCCAAGAGTCACCGGACCGCCGTCGCCGCCACCACCCGATCCGCCGCCGCTGCCCGAGCTCGCCGGAGCGAAGCCCTAGCCGCCGGTAAGCTGCCCCCGAATCTCATTCGCCCGATCCCCATCCTGTGGCTCAGATTAGAACACTTAAGTGTACCGGTACCGGCTAATAGAAACACGCCACATGTCACCTTTTTATTAAAATGTTTCCCGGACCGAAATTAAAAAGGGACTTTTGCAGAAAAGCCCCCGAAACTTCAAACGTTCATATCTTTTAAACCGTATGGCCAAATTTGAAGTTCCGGACCTTTCTGGAATCCTCACAACTTGTAGAATATGTTGGCATAGTTTAATTTTGAATTTGACCAACTTTAACAGAACCAAATTACAGAATGCTTAGTTATGGTTTAAGATTCATATGAATTGTTTCAAAAAGATTTTGAACCTGCTAGCATGTTGTACAATGTCTAAAGGTTACCCTCTGTCCATTAGGATCAGAGAGGAAAATATTTTTGTAAATAATCTTGCCTCACCATTTAATCTTGCTCTATGCTTTATAAAAATCAATTAAGCTTTTAATTAAAGCCCACCTTTGTTTCATACAAAGTAAATATTTTCCTATTAGTTTATAATCTGTCCAAACCTTTTGTGAAGCTCTTTAAAACAAAAGCTAAACTTGTTAAGTTTAAAACCAACCTAAGTATGCATCATCATGGCTATTGCATCATGGCATGTTTTTGTATTGAATGGCATGTTTATGTGTGTGTATTCTTTTATTTTAGATTGTTTGGAGTGTGAACCTTGTTCTTGCGAAGAGTGCGAGAACTACTATAACTTTGGACAAGGTAAGTTTCATTTTTATCATCTCCCAAATATTTTGACTATGCACTAGATGTTTTATTAGTTGCATTAGGAATATTATTTGTATCTCTATGCTAGCTATAAATCTCAGGTAGTATAGTTTTACCCTTGCTATTACCATGCTACCAAATTGCCATCGATTGTAGTTGAATGCTAAGCTATGGTAGTATCGTGGGGGAATTATTACATTATGATAATGTTATGTTTATGGATGAGATGTTTTATTAGAGTATGGCAAAACAATTAATTTAATGAACCATCCTGGGTGGACGGCTTTGAGGCTTTAGATGTTATGCGACGTCAGGTTCATTTCTATGAGACCATTTCTATGAGTCATCTCTTCGTTGATCCAGGAGCGCCTGCGTCGCAAATGTGGAATGCCACCCAGGGTATCCAGAGACTGGACTAGTTTCCTATTTAGTAGCTTCCAGTACAACCACATGCTAAATGGGCTCTGGCGGGATTGAGTAAGTTGTTTGAACCCAGGTCCGGAAAATTGTACTGAGGTAGCATGTGTAGGGGGAGCGCGATTCTTTCGTGGTCTGGGGAATGACTTTTGAAAGTCTTGTAATTGACGCCGTTGCTACTCTACCCTGAGGACATCAATGGATTAACACGTCGGTTTCTTATGCGGAATGTGTACAACCTGTCGAGAGTGTCAAACTAAGTACTTAACCGTGTCCCCGGTCATGAACAATTATGAGCGACTGGATAGTGGAGCTGTAAGGAAAGTCTCACTCACTATAATTTCTTAAATTAAAATGAATGGTTTGAACTTGGGTTTAGGAGCATTGATGTGTCTACTCAATGTCCTTAGTTTAATAGGAGCATTGGTGTGTCTACCCAATGTCCAATAGTGATAAAACTATTTGGTTAAAATGAAGGATTAAATAATGAAGCTTTTACGCAAATAGCCCGAACTCCACCTTGTCTTAAATATGCATGTTCTCACCGTGGTGTTGATGTAGCCCTTGTATCGTTCGCTTTCCGCTGTTAAACTTTTGTTTTGATTCGAGCTAACCCAAGGGGTTATGCCAGTTTGTAAGTATTCTTAAATTCTGGATATTGCGTTGTAATACTTGAGACCTTTGTTCTATGATATTACAACTTAAAACTGTGTGTGCTAGTGAGTCGATCCAGGGACTGGCACTAAAAGCATAGAGATCGAACCCTTGTACGGGGCGGTCGCTTCACAGAGATATCACTTTGGATGCATATGTTAAGAACCTGGATGAGGATTCAACTCTCAGTTACAACCATAACCAGAAACGAAGGAGCTCAAGTAGCCAGGCACACGTTGTGCCACAAGGAAATGAGTGCATTATTCTTTTTGATGCTGCTAGTGCCGGTACAACATTGCAAAACATATATGCCAATCAAGGAGAGTTTGTTTCCAGTTCCAAGTTCATGAAGCTGTTGGCTTCCTCTTTGCAATTGTGTGAGCCGTGGGCTTCTTGGAAGCAGTGGCAGTGCTACATGCGCTACTACAAGACTAATTACTGCAGGTCCATGTATATACTCTTGACAGCAGGTTCAGCTATGGCCATCATCAGTCCTACAATATTGGAGTATTTGGTGCAATCATGCTATGCGGACAAGCTTGCCTTAGTGATTCTGCTTCTCTGTCCTGGAAAATTGCATGGTACAACACCTCTGAGCAAGGTGCTATGGATTGGTTGGATTTCAGAGGCAGTCTAATTCTTTCCAGTGGATATCAGGTTGAGAAAGATGGTGACAAGGCTGGTTCGACCATTCCATGGGATCCTGGTGGTTCCGTCTGGTGGCGGCTTGGGGGCAAACCGCCTTTTAAGGAAGGGGGAATGTTAGCATACTACCTACGCATCGGCTCGGCAAATGGACATGGGCTGGGCCGGCCCACTTTCTACATACCAAGCTGCTAGAAATACCGAGATATGGGCTACAGGAAGACTTGGCTAGGAACTGGACGGCTTCGGCCTCCCTGCTTCTGTCGTCTTCCTCCTCACGTTCCTTCTCTTCTTCACATGTAAGCTCTAGAACTATGAATCCATGGCTTGTAATCCCAATTGATGAGTAATAGATTCATGTGAGTAAAAGGTTGTTAACACTTAGGTACCTGCCCAAAGCCGGTCCTCACCGGAGGGACCCACTATTTGCTTCGTACGAATTTATATGTTTGTAAATTCTTTTCCCACAGAAATTTTGTACTTGAAGGAATTTGTGAATGTTTGTTTTTAGCCCGAGAGGAAATCATGTACTCCCTCCGTCCAAAGGATGTCTCAGTTTTGATTAAATTTGAATGCATCTATACACTAAGTCATGTCTAGATGCATCCAAATTTTGATAAACTTGAGATATCTTTTGTTGGACGGAGTGAGTAATTATTTATTTTCCCACAGAAATTTACAGTTAATTTGATTACCATGTTAAGGGAATTTGTGAACCGGGGATGCATGCGTTGGATTACTTAATTAAGTGTGGTTGTGTGTGCTGCCCATGTGTGAGGCATGCGTACAGCATACTGTCAAAATTTGTGGTAATTAAGTTCCTGTCGAAATTTTAAGCTAATTAAAACCAAACAAACCAAATTTTCTAGCTAACTGGATTTATGGTTCCATGATTTAATTTCAGTGCAATACTCATCTGTATTTATCAATAACCCAATTTAATTGAATTTTCGGTTAAGGGAACGCCCACACATTTAGTTTTGGTCTTCAGCAACCACGCACCGATGGACTATTGAAATTTCAATACCTCGTGGATGTTCCGTATGCTAAAATACAAGACGAATGAATAGAAGCTCCCAACAGGTTGCCTGCTCTATCATCAACTTTGTGTTAAAATATGCTAGTTCCTAGAAGTTAAAATGATGTGACCATCACAATAATATAGACGTGAGAGGAGTGTGTACTTACAGTGCAAGATGCAATACACGTACATGTGCCGCTCTATAAAAACTGGTTTTGAGGACACCATAGTACACAAGTTTTAAATTTTTGGCAGAATCGCAGGCGTCCTAGATCAAATAGATAAATTGGGATGTTAGAAGACAACTGAATAACCTTAGATGTCCATGTCGATTGGCCTGTTGCAGCCGCCGGTCACACGGTGATGAGGAGTCCCATATCCCACATCCATGGTAGCAGCAACTTCGAAGAGACTGAGTAGAGATATAATGCAACAATGGAGGTGTCGTCCATGGTTGCTGGAGATCACGCCCACATACGCACAGGGCATCCTCCCAGACTTCCTCGGCCACCACAGCGGCCGCGTCGTGGAAGTCTCCCGAGAGGTCAGCTTCGCCGACTTCAATGTCCGCGATCTCTTCCTTTATGCCAGAGTTCGTCGACTTACTATGGGCGCAGGGCGTCGAGTTCAACCTGGCCCGCGTGCTCGGCGTCACCGCCATTACTTTCTAGCGCAAGCTCGTCGCTCATGTTGTCTGCATCGTTCAACTCGACCAACCTGACATTGGCGACGTGGCTACGTTCAGAGGGATGTACTATCGGACTTGGCTAGCTGCGATCGATCCTCACCGGCGGGCATGATGATGGCTGCATGTTTATTTCTCTTGGAAACTTTTAGTGTCGTGCTTGGATGCATGTTATGACTTGAAGATTTCATGAGAATGTGAGATGCATGTGTAGTGTCGTGTTGGGTGCCCGTGTGCTGTCATGATTTTTTGTTTTAAATTCCTGTCGAAATTTAAACTAAATCTAAACTGAATTTCCAGCTAACGCTAACTCATCTTCATTTATGAATAACCGCTTTTTTTGTGAGGAAACCAAATATATAACACTATAATCAAATTTTCGATCGGTTAACTGAACGCCCACGCATTCAGTTTTAGTTTTCAGCAATCACCGATGAATCATTGAAATTTCAATATCTCATGCTTCCATCAAATCAATAGCCTGGATCGATGTTAATTTTATTCAGATGGGCTACACGTCTGTTGATAGATAATCTGCGTCTATCTTTACAGCTTGTTACGATAGCACTCTTGTATGTATTCGGCTGCAGCTCTGGTCACACATATCATGACTGCTGTATGTCCTTTGACTGCTCCCATGGTAGGTCCATAGCTATTTTCAATCCATCACGGCAAGCGTTCATATATATGCAGTATACAAAACCAATGAATGGAACCAACCACCTGATCTGATCGTCCAATAATATATGCCCGTAGCCCGGCCTATGCCGCACCGGAGTCTTTCCCATGAGCCTGTGTGCCGGGCCGGCCTGGACCGTTTATCTTTTTAGGCCCTGTTTGGCAGCCCGGTTTTTTAGGGGTGTCTAGTGTTTAATCCCGGCTCGGTCCAAAAACACCTGAAAATTCTGTTGGGCCGTTTGGCAGGCCGGTCCAGATGGGTGAAAAACCCTACAAAACTCTTCGAGACACGTCTAGTCGGGCGGAATCTGAGACGTGAGTTCGACTCGCGTTTTTTCCTCGCCTCCGCGTCGCTCCGAGTCTCCGATGCTGCCCACCTCCAGTCCAGGTCGCCGTCGCCTGCCTCCGCGCTGCCGTAAACCGCCTCCGAGGCCGTCGTAGCCCTCTTCGCGCTGCAGCCACCGGCCTCAGCGCCGTATCCGCCTGCCTCCGGCCGCCCGCCCGCGACCTTCGCTTCCTGCCGCATATATGAAGCTTGATTTCTGTCTAAAAGTGTTTTCCCTGCTGTTTTTAAACTGGTACTTATCTGTACATAATTTAAAGATGGAACTAATATGAAATTTCAAGATGCTGTCGATATATTTCCAACAGTATATTGTTTGTGTAGTTCCGATAATTGATCTGAAATCTAGAACAGAAAAACCCTGGTGCTGTCCGTTTAAGTGTTATCCTTGTTGTTTTTTAAACCGGTACTTATCCGCATAGATTTTGACGATGGAACTAATATGAAACTTGTAGATACTGTCTATATCTTTCCAACGGTATATTGTTTGTGTAATTCTGATAATTGGTTTGAAAATCTATTGCAGAAAACCCCCACTGTTGTACTTGTACTTACGAGTAATGTTCATCATTTTAGATATGCACATATGTTACCAGCATCGTTTACATCCAGATGACCTTTACTAATGCTTTCCTATTCTTGATTTATACAAGCTTATGGTCATATGGGACTTTGCAATATTAATTCCGAGGGCAATGCAAGGAAGACAAAGTGTGGCAGAAGAGGAAGACTAGGACCAATTCATTGTTCGGTTCTTTGTAATTTAGTATTGTTGCCTAGTTGATTTTTCGTAGAAGTACCTGAAGACGCACAATGATCTCAACCTGAGACATTCTTGTTTTATTTTCATTCAGTAGTGCTATTTTTCTTGATGATATTATGTAAAAATCTGAATTTTATTGCCTTCCATTATGGCAGGATGCTTCCGCTCACTCGCCCACTTGTTTTATTTAATGCAAAACACTAGGGTATTGGGGTGGAACGAGTGTTTTGGGTGACAAGGGTGTTTTCACCTAAAACACTAGTAGGTAAAAAACACTGGAAAACCCCAAAAAACACCACTGCCAAACAGGGCCTTACAGGTTTTTTACATTTGGTCCATCGTCTCTCTAAATTCTAGCCGAACCCAATATTTTTTCTTTTGGCCCGTCACTCTTCTCCTTTTGGCCCAGTCCAATCAATTTTCTTTCCAGTTTTTCTCCAATTTCCGCACCTGGGCCTCGAGGCGGGCGGGGCCGGCCCGACGGCCAGCTGCTATATTATCTCTCTCCCGCGTGCTGCACTGATTCCCCTCCCGATCTCGAGATGGCGTCGCCTCCTCCCGCCTAGCCGCCGTGGAGTTCTCCCCTTTTACTTCCCGAGCCGCCGCCAAGCGCCCCAAATCCCCTCGCTCGTCTTCCTCGTCCGGCACGACTGACTCCAGCGCCGCCGCCGCCGCCGGTTAATCTCCTCTTCGTTCCTCTCGCTCCCGACCGTTTCTCCTCCCATCACCCACGAACCGATTCTCCTCGTGTCATTTCCCCCAATTCGTAACCGAGGCAAAAATCAAGTTAGGGCTGGGTCCTCCGCCATTAATTGTGTGTGCGCGTGTTAGTTGGAGTCGTACTCTGTTTAGTGTCCGACTAGTTGCGTGAGTCTACTGCTGCATTATTCTTGCGTTTATGCGATCGATTGTTGGGCTGGGCAAGCCAACATCTTTTACATGAAACTTGTATTGCCTAGCAACGCCAAGGTCATGGCTTTTAACTACTACCTTGGTCGCTCTACTAAACATTTGCACTTGATTTCTGATTCAGGCCTGCCATGATGATTGTATGCAATAAACGGGGCCCTTCTAGAGCTGCGACATTAAAGGAAACGTGAGGCGAACTTGCTGCTTTTTTCCTTTTCTCATGCGCATATAATGGATCACTCACAGTTGTGTTGTTTCATCATGAGTTCGCAAACTTGAAGCAAAGGCCTCTAAAAAGTTTGAAAAGAAATTTGGCTGCTTCGAGTATCCCGAGCGAGTCGATTCCACTGTACCTTTCAAAGAGCAGCCATTCGGCAGCCCGGCTGATGAACCTGCACCATGTCGTGGAAAATACCCTCCAACCAGCCTTTCACTTGCTTTGTTCGACGGTAACTATGCTACTATACGCTAAATGCAGATGCACATATTTGTATTTAAGTTGCCAGTAGCTAATGGTAAGAACAACCATGATCTTTTGCAGGAGTTGGGTGTTATTTACGTGCACAGGCATGACTCTATCAGATGACATGTTATTTCAGCGAAGGAGAATCCTGACTTCTGCACGTTTAGTTATGGTCTTTAATGAGAAGAGAACTAGAGATGACAACCTCACGGTTGGTGCTCTGTTTACATTTTGCTCTGTTTTGCTCTGTTTACTCAAGCCAACCGTGATCATTCTTTGCTGACATACTACTTTTATCACTACAGATTGTATTGCGCATCCTTGGTTATGATGACGATCACCTTGGGTTCATCGAACTATACGACAAAGATATTGTCGTGGTGGTGTCACGGCAGATGCCATAGGATGGCTTAACTTGGGGCCGACGGACGATGGTGGATCCGGAGGAGGGAGGACGTGAAGAAGAACACGCACAAAACACGCAAGAACACACAAATCTACCCATGTTTGGAGCCCTCTTATTGTATTAGCCGGGATAGAGAAGCTCTACAATGGTGCTCCTTGAGCTGTATTCTTGGGGAAGAAGAAGAAGAAGGGGTAAAAACCCTAGAATGCTCTCGTCCCCCTTTCTACAGAGGGGTAAGGTTCTATTTATACGCCGCACATGGTACACTGCCATGTGGGCCGAGTCTAATGTCACCATCCTTGGGCTCCACTGGGCACGCGGTTTGGTTCCGTCCAGGCAGCACCGCAGGGGACAAGGCAACTTTACTTTTCCTGCCAGCCGGCAGCGGGTACAGCTATCCTCTATCGGCTTCCGTCATAGATTCCCTTTCGGTGCTTCTTTTGCATGGTCACCTGGCACCGACGTACAGGGGCTGACCGCTTTTCCTGAAGCGATGATGGCGCTACTTTACTCTGCACGCTACTTTACTCTGCACCGCGTGGCCAGGATAAGATCATTGAGGGATCCCGGCCACCGCCAAGACAACGTGCTCATCCTCGTCCTGCAAACTCATAAAGCAAGTTAGCTGCGCCGGCATACATTGGGTATGCCAGCTTAACGTTAGTTGTACTCTGTGATGTCGGCGTACTTGTCTATGCCGGCCTTGCCTTCGTTATCTTGGATAGAGTTGTGTCGTTATGACCCTACCCGGAGTCATCCCCCCGACACTAGTCCCTGAAGCTGTTGTGGTCCGGCATAGAAAGATGTCGGGTTGCGACAGATTTGCCTTGCTGTTGACAATTTTTCTTCCGGGAGACTTCCATCTTTTAGGTAAGACATTATCGGTTGCGCCCAGGCCGGCACAGGATGATTAGTGAAGATCAGCTCATCCGGCTCGTCTATCTCCATGCGCTCGACTGCCATTGCTTCCGCCGAGTTAAGGCACTCAGTCCCCGGGTTACCGGAACCGTTGCCACCGTCAATGTCCATGGGAGTGGCGCCGGCCTCTGAACTCGTCGGGATAAATATAGACTCCGATTCTGGCGATGGTTTGATAGATGGCTTGCGTAAGTGCTCTAGTGCCACCCAGCCGGAATGGCTTGTCGTGTTGAACCGAGTTTCGATAATGTGTCGGTTGCTTCATTTTCCGCCTGAGGTATGTGGTGAAATTCGCATCCTTCAAAATGACCGCTGATCTTCTGAACATGGAACCGGTATAGTGCCACGTTGGCATCCAATGCGTCCCAGTTGCCGGAAGCTTGTTGGACGACTAGATCGGAATCACCAAAGCATTGAATCCGACGAACTCCAATCTCCTTTGCCATTTTCAGTCCGTGCACCAGCGCTTCATACTCGGTGACATTGTTGGATGCTGTAAAGTGAATCGGCAATACGTACCTGAGCTGATCATGCTTGGGCGAAGTCAGGACTATGCCGGTACCTAGCCCGCTTTTCATCTTAGAGCCATCAAAATGCATCTTCCAGTAATTGGTTCCCGGGGGCGGTGGCTCATACTCCATCTCAGCCCAATCCACCAAAAAATCTGCCAAAGCTTGAGACTTCAGGGCATCTCATCTATCGTACTGCAGCGCATAGGGTGCCAACTCGACCGCTCGCGTCTTTGTTGCCCATGATTTCCGAGACGGGTGCCTCGCATATAACTCGGATCTGATGTGCCTCAAAGTAATGCTTTAGCTTCTTTGCCACCATATAAACGTCGTACGCCATTTTCTGATAATGAGGATAGTTCTGCTTGGACAATGACAGCACCTCGCTTAAGTAATACACCGGCCTCTGCACCGATTTACCATTTTCAACTCTTTCCACCACAATGACGGCACTGACAACTCAGTTGGTTGCCGCGATGTATAATAACATCGGCTCCTTCTCCATTGGAGAGGCCAATATCGGTGCCGTAGCAATCATTTTCTTCAGCTCCCGGAAAGCTAGGTCTGCCTGTGGTGTCCACACAAATTTGTCGGTTTTCTTCATCAGCTGGTAAAGGGGCATAGCCTTCTCACCGAGCCGACTCACGAAACGAATTAGCGACGCTAGGCATCCCGTGAATTTCTGCACATCTTTGAGACACTTTGGTAGTTTCATTCTTTCTATAGCAGCGATTTTCACGTGGTTCGTTTCTATTCCTCGGCTTGATACCAGGAAACCGAGCAATTTTCCTCCCGGCACATCGAATGTGCACTTGGCCGGGTTCAGTTTCATTCGGAATCTCCGCAGATTTGCGAATGTTTCTCGGATATCATCCAGGAGCGTGGCGCTTTTCTTGGTTTTTATGACGACATCGTCAACATACACCTGCACATTTTTGCCGAGTTGATCATGTAAGCATTTATGCATGCACCTTTGATAGGTAGCTCTTGAATTTCTCAAACCAAACGGCATAGTGCGATAGAAGCCCCAAACAGGGTGATAAATGATGTCTTTATTTGATCATTTGGGTTCAGTGGTATCTGATGAAAACTAGAATACGCATCCACAAAAGACAACAACTCACACCCGGCAGTGGAATCAATCACTTGATCGATCCGAGGTAACGGAAATAGGTCTTTGGGACATGCCTTGTTTAGGCTGGTGTAGTCGATACAAATGCGTCATACCTTGCCAGCAGTTGGGTCGTCTTTCTTCTTCTCGACCATGACCGGGTTTGCCAGCCAGTCAGGATGCAACACTTCCATGATAAAGCCGGCAACTAGAAGCCAGGATACCTCTTCCGATATGACTTTCCTTTTGTCATCAGCGAAGCGTCGAAGGGGCTTCTTTACCGGTCTTGCGTCTGGTCTGACATGTAGTGAGTGCTCAGCTAACTCCCTCGGCACACCCGGCAGGTCTTGAGTTGACCATGCGAAGATATCCCGATTCTTACGGAGGAAGCTGCTGAGCTCGCCTTCCTATTTCTCCCCTAGGCCGGCACCAATGACAACGGTGCGGTCCGGGAACCCGCTGTCGACCTGCACCTTCTTTGTCTCTCTGGCTGCCTGAAAAGCTACACTTCCATGAGGATTGGTCATTGCCGGCAGACCGACTTGCGCCGCCTGCGCCATCGCCACAGCTTCTTGTAATTTCTTTTTCTCGCCAGCGATGACCAGCGACTCGGCCAGAGCAGACCCGGCCACCGCGCATTCCATTGAGCGTTTGTAGTTGCCCGTGATAGTTATGGTACCATTCGGTCCCGGCATCTTCATCTTTAGATAACCAATGTGAGTAGTAGCCACGAACTTGGCGAGTGCCGGCCTACCCAACAGTGCATGGTACGGGCTGCTAAGGTCCAGCACCTCGAACACCAGGTTTTCGGTCCGACAGTTCTCCCTGGTGCCGAATAATACGTCCACCCGGATCTTGCCTACCGGGGCACAAGACACTCCCGGCACAATACCGTGAAAGGTAGTCCGGTTGGGCTCAAGCATGTTATCTGTAATGCCGAGCTTAAGCATCGTGTCCCGATATAGGATATTGATGCTGCTCCCATTGTCAATGAGAACCCGAGTGAACTTGACGTTAATGTCGGGCCCAATGAGCGTCGGATCGACCACCAGGGTTGGGCATAACTTTGGGATGGTCTGCCCGGTTCCAGTTGACCTCCTGCTCCGACCAATACATGAACTTTGGAACCGCCGGCATAACAGCATTGACCTCCATTTCTCGCCTGCGCTGACTTTGCTTGTCAGTGGGCTCAGTGATGAAAATCATGTAACTTTGGTGAGGCTCCTTGTACTCGTTTCTCCCGGCATACCCTGGGATTTCTTGTCCCTCCGCCTGGTTGACCGCATTGTTTGCCTGAGGGGGTCCTTGGACCTATGCGTTTGCGCCTGTGAGGGGTGGAGGTGGGGGTAAACGGCTTGCCTCCCCCTTCTCGGCCCACTGCATCCAGCTACACTGTCGGGTTGTGTGATTTGCCGGCTTGTTGGGGTTAGTCATGTGAAAACGACAAGGCTGATCCAACATTACTTCGAAGGTATACTTCGGCTTATCCTGCCAGGATTTCTTTTGTTCTCCCTTCTTGACCCACTGCTGATTTCCCTTCTTCTGACACTGACTAAAGCCAGCATCAGGCTGATCCTGAATTGCGGCGACATGGGCTGGCCCATACCGATAATCCGGCCTATCATCCCTTCTCTTGTTGCGATGATCTTGATGATCGTTCCTTCGGAATGCCCCAGCAGGATTGTACACCGGCTGCTCCCTTTGCTGTTCCGCCGGCATCAGCGATGGCTGAGTGGCCGGCATCTCTCTTTGCAGCTTCTGCCACAGCATGCTGCTGTGCCGACATCCTTGGGCAAACCATGCTATGGCTTGCAATTCGACTATTCCTTCATAGGAGTTGCGGAGATTGTTCCACCTGGTCAGGTAATCCCGGTCAAGTCTCATTGTCTCTTTGCTTGCACATGGACAACTGCTGAGGACGATTCGGCCTCTTGTAAGTGCTGGTGAACTTGCTGACAAAGGCTTCCTTGAAGTCAATCCAGCAGTTGATGCTGCTCTCTGGCAAGTTGTTCAGCCATATCCTTGCCGGTCCTACAAGCATCTAGTGTACGTAACGCACTGCCCATCTGCGATAGCCGCCTGCCACACTTACCGCTGTGACATAATCTTCCAGCCAATCTTCCGGCTTAGTACTGCCGTCATACGTTCTCGTACCCCTGGGCAGCTGAAAACCCGGGGTTGGTCTTTCCCTCATGATTCGGTTCGCAAAGCAATGCGGTCCCGGAGGGCCTTGCTCTTCCAGGATTTTGGACAGATAGATTCGATCAAGTCGATGCCGAGCGTCCAAGAGTGATACCTGCCTGTTGCCAACTCTGCCTCCGAGCGGGCCGAGGTTGTCGCGTTCTCGCCTGATATAACCCTCATCAGCCAAGGCCGAGTAACCGTCATCGTGACGATCATACCGGCGATCTTCATCCCGATATAGGGGGTTGCGCCCGACACCCTGCTGTCTTGCAGCAGTATTGGGTGCCGGACCCCGAGGTCGGTGTCCGTGATCGAACGAGTAATGCTCCTGCTGATCTCGGCGATTACCGCGGGGACGTAGGCCGCTTTGGCTATCATCAACCCTCCTGACCATTCGCCTGTCGGCCAAAGCTGGATCACAATGTTCAAGTTGCTTATCCCGGCCTGAGTTGACACTTTTGTCCCGTTTGCCACTAGGCAAGGATGCTTGTTTGTCAACCCGGCCACCAGCAGCTGCAGCCGAGTGAATGACCTGCGATGCACCTGCTTATGCCTCATTCTGCTCGTTAGCCGTTTGGAGCAGCTCTTTCACGCGCAGTTGCTGCTGCGGAAGTGCCTCTCCCATGAGATTCGGCAACTCCTCAGCCGCAGCCTCGACAGCCCAAAGGTTTTTGACAGGGGTATTGTATTTCGGCTTTAGTGCCGAGGCAAAACTTGCCGACACAGCTGGCACAACTCTGCCATCTGTTGTCCTCTCGGCATTCAAGTTCTTGCCACGGTTACGGACCTCCCCAACTCTGCTAGGGTTAGTAAACGCAGTAGAACTAAGACCATGAGCTGTGTTATACTCACGAAGCAAGATCTCGAACTGTTGCCGGGCGTTGGCGACGTCGACTGCTTCTTTAGCAGCTTCTGCCTCTCCAACTCCAATTCCACCTGCAACTGAGCCGGGTTAACGTTCGACGCGACCGGCGTGGTCAACCGCTCGATGGAGGCCTGGATCTGAGTCGGCTTCGGTAGCAAAGCCGACGCGCCAGCCTGAGCAGCAATGTTCTCCGGCTTCTCCAAGGGGAGTTTCGCCATTCTGCCGGACTTGGCTGGGACCGCGCCACTTCCTGCGACGTCCCTTCCCGTATCAACACCGTGAGCGGTCACCAGAACCTCTACACGGTCAGCGGGGCAATCAGCGTGCCGGCTGCAAACCGTGCAGCTGGCGGGTGGATCTTCGGCCATCACCACCTGCTCCGGGTACCTGCAAGGGCGATCAGTAGCCACATAAACCTTGTGCATGCCGAAGTTGATGAAGCGGCCGGCGCAGGAAAGCGGCGCGCCGTTGAAGCAGCCCACGTTGTTGTCGATGAAGCCCAGAGAGCCGGATCTCTGGACCAAACCGGAGACCATGCGCTCTCCGGTGACGAGGAAACTTCCCGTCCGGATGAAAACCCCAGCCAGCGCCGCTGCTGACCCCACGGTGGGCGCCAACTGTCGTGGTGGTGTCACGGCAGATGCCATAGGATGGCTTAACTTGGGGCCGATGGACGATGGTGGATCCGGAGGAGGGAGTACGTGAAGAAGAACACGCACAAAACACGCAAGAACACACAGATCTACCCAGGTTCAGAGCCCTCTTGCAGAGGTAAGACTCTTACTCCTGCCTTGTTGTATTAGCCGGGATAGAAAAGCTCTACAATGGTGCTCGTTGAGTTGTATTCTTGGGGAAGAAGAAGAAGGGTTAAAAACCCTAGAATGCTCTCGTCCCCCTTTCTACAGAGAGATAAGGTTCTATTTATAGGCCGCACATGGTACACTGCCATGTGGGCCGAGTCTAATGTCACCATCCTTGGGCTCCACTGGGCACGCGGTTTGGTTCCCTCCAGGCAGCACCGCAGGGGACAAGGCAACTTTACTTTTCCTGCCAGCCGGCAGCGGGTACAGCTATCCTCTATCGGCTTCCGTCATAGATTCCCTTTCGGTGCTTCTTTTGCGTGGTCACCTGGCACCGACGTACAGGGGCTGACCGCTTTTCCTGAAGCGATGATGGCGCTACTTTACTCTGCACCGCGTGGCCAGGATAAGATCATTGAGGGATCCCGGCCACCGCCAAGACAACGTGCTCATCCTCGTCCTGCAAACTCATAAAGCAAGTTAGCTGCGCCGGCATACATTGGGTATGCCGGCTTAACGTTAGTTGTACTCTGTGATGTCGGCGTACTTGCCTCTTTGTACATTTACACGGAAGTTTTTTTTTTAGGACATCTCAAAAGGGGCGGGGTTCCTGCATTTCATTATAAAAGAAATAGAATTGCCCAGTTTATTAAGAAAAATCGGACAAAAACCAGATACGAGGACGAAGCCTCTACAAACAACAGGAGGAAAGACACAACGAACAAACACTCCGCCTACACACCAACACACCAACGGATGCAACTGAAGAAGAACCCCGCCAAATCGAAGAACACATCACCCCTCCACTGAGAAAGTCAGATCCGGCATGACTCCCCAGAGAGAGCTGAAGGACCTTGACGGGCTCCAAAGGAGCACAGGAGAAGCAACGCCAGAGCACCGCACCGCCGAACCGCACTCGTCACCACCGCACGAAGGGGAGAGAAACCAATACTGCGAAGAGGAGCAGGATTGGGCTGCCACGACGCAGGTGGACATGAGGCGCGCCTCAAGAATCCAGCATCTTCCATCACATCAGACCGCCTGAGAACCAACGCTGTCCGAGGCCGCCGCCCCGGCGTCCAAGACCCGACTACGCCCAGCGCAGCAACCGCCTTCACCCCCTTCCGAGATCGCCGCCTCGACATCCTTACTCTACTTGACCGAGACAAATCTGCGCTCCAAAACGCCAGATCGGCTGCCCCGACAACCAAGACGCGACCCGGAACCGCCGTCCCGGCATCCACCGATGTAGCAACGCCGACAAGAGGCCGGCGAGCCAAGCCACACGCCCGAGGAAGGGAGATGAACGAACTGCACCAGATCTGCCGAAACGCCTCCCGAGAAGCCCGTCGTCCGCCATCGAGGCTGGCCAAGCCGGCCGCCGGCCAGATCCGGGGGCCAGCCACCCGCCGGCGCCGGATCCACTGCCGGCTTGGCCACCAGCGCCCCAGCAGCACCGAACCCGCCACCGCCTCCGCCAGCCGAAGCCCGCGCCGCCGGGTGGAGCCGCCCTGGGCCGCCGCCCCGGCCTTCCTGCGCCGCGCCTGGCGCCGGCAGCAGCCCCCATCGCGCGCCAATGCGCGCGCCCGCCGCCGCGAGGAACGCCACAAAATCCACGGGAAGGCCCCGCCGCCGCCGTCCGCCGAGCAGGCTTAGCCCGCCGGCATCCTTCGACGACGGTGAGGGGAGAGGAGGGTTGAAGGAGTGAGGCAGCGGCGGCTAGGGTTCTGCCCGAGCCGCCGCAGGAGCGACGCGGGCGTTTTCACAACGGGAGGTATGGAAGCACATGTATATATTTACTCAATGAGCTTTATTTGAGTGGGAAAAAAAATGTTGGACGACAGGGATCACCGCGCCGTTCAGAGACTAGATTCTGCTGATGATGGGACGAACTACAGCAACAGGTTTTTTTTTTCTGTTTATCATGCCAATCACACATTTTATTCATCAACTAATTTCCATTGGAAAAATTGGACGACAGATGGCTGCTGCCCAAGGCAAGATGGTACAGTAGTATTTTAAGTGCATAGGCCTGATTCTGTATTTAAGTTATAAGAAGAGGGCAAATGCATGATACAATAGCAATTTAGTATAGTCTGATGTAAGTTAATTGGCGGATTGTATTGATTGTATTATCGACTACATTTCACTCCCTCCGGTCCCTTGTAAACTTGCAACGACTTATTTGGACAAGTCTCGGTATTTAGATTTCCTAAAAAAAAAAGTTTTGGTATTTAGATGGTTGTAGGTGTTAGGGTTAATTAGTTATATGATCAATTAGATTAGTACGCATTTTACCATTTAATTGTTACTAATTACGGTTGATTAACAACGGACGTCTCTGTCCGGTCTCTCCCGTGCGGGCGCCTGTGCCCACATGCACATGCTATTCTTCCTGTACAGATGCGGCATCTCTTGGAAGTGTGTCCATATCTTTGCAATAAGAGACATGGATTATTCTCATTATATTCAACAAGTTATCACACACGTAGTTCTACCACATCATAGAGCAAGTTTTTTATGGTGTCGTGTGTTTTTAAGTTGTCGTGAATAATGTAAAATTTTAGGCCATATGCAGATGCAGAGATCGGAGGTAATAAAGTTTTTTCTTAAAAAAAAGGTTATAGAGCAAGAACAGAAGAAAGAGTAGAAGAAAGGTAAGAAAAATGACGATCTATGATCTAACCCCATTCTTCTCTGCACTCTTCGAGCACCTATGCCATGGAGCACGT
The DNA here is from genome assembly GCF_000005505.3 of Brachypodium distachyon. Lineage (NCBI taxonomy): Eukaryota > Viridiplantae > Streptophyta > Magnoliopsida > Poales > Poaceae > Brachypodium > Brachypodium distachyon. The sequence goes on along the minus strand of NC_016131.3, from coordinate 27,564,306 downwards.
CATCGCGGCGAACTCACCTTAAGATTACAAGCTTAAGGTGACGAGCGCTACGCCCTGGCCAATGTGGACGAGCTCCCCATTATCCAGCTCGGAATAACGCTTTGCGACGACTAGGGCCGAATAACGCTCTGTGACAACTAGGGCCGCCTTCCGCTCTTCCTCGGCACGCACACCGGCTGCACCATCGAGGTGTCCTGGGAGGTCCCCTTCGCCGACGATGTCCACCGCCACGCGCATGACGTCACCTCCACCGCCTTCCGACACAAAGTTTGTATGTATGTTGTCGTCGACATCCAACTCGAACAAGCTTACATGGGCGATGTTTGCAAGGATGTACGACCTCGGTACCTGCTCAAGATCCTCACCGGAGAGGAGGGACATCTTTGTGGACGAGGTGAGGGCTTGGCTTGGCAGTGGGCGGGTGTTCGACACCAAATACATGGCAGAACACTAGGGAGGGGTGATCTGCGCGGTGTCGGGCTGAAATGGGTGGCGAGGAACCTTGGCATGCTGAAGCACTACCTAGAGCCGCGCCGCCTTGCCTCTCCGGTCCCAAGAGCTTGATACGATGTTATACTTGATTTGATGCGATGTTAACGAAATCTGTTAATGTTTGTTTTTAGCCTAAGATTCGAGAGGCTAATTTTTGCAATTCATATGCTACCATAAAAAATTCCATGGATAGGTGTGAGTTCTTATCCTGTTATATTGGCCCTGGTTTCCCAACCTAGCGACATTACCCTGCTATATTGGCAGCATTGGCCCGCCGACGCCTATGAAGCCACGTGCAAAGTTGTAGTGGCGCTCCTTCACACTTCGACGACTCTACTTGTAACGATCGCTGGGCCCGGTCCATGGTTTAGCTTCTTTGAATCTACCAGCGAACATTCATGTGGGCGATGTTTGGAGGGATGTACGACCTTGGGTACATGCAGGGCAACCGCTGCTGGAGAGGTAGCAAATGTTTGTCAACGAGGTGAGGGCAGCGCATGGGTGGGTGTTCAATGCCAAGTACATGGCGGAACACTGCAGGAGGGGTGATCTGCGCGGTGTCGGGCTGAAATGGGTGGCGAGGAACCTCGGCGTGCCGAAGCACTACCCGGAGCGACCTTGTCTTGTGGTGTTCGTGTTTAGCCTTATGGCGGCCGTGTGCCTCAAAGGTTGCATCAATGGGTGCAATAACGACACCATCGCTGTGTATTAATTTATATATTTGTAATTTTCTTTTCTCACAGAAATTTTGTATGAATTTGTGAATGTTTGATTTTAGCCTTAGAGGAAATCATGTACTAAACTCTTTTCTCACCGAAATCTCTTTATACTTAAGTTGATTGCAATGTTAAGGGAATTTGTGAATGTTTGTTTTTAGCCTAAAAATTCGAGAGGCCAGTTTTCGCAATTCACAAGCTACCATAAAAAAAATTCCATGGATCGGTTTGAGTTCTGCTTTTACCCTCGTTCCCCAACCTAGCGACCTTACCCCGCTATTAGTATTAGGCCCAACCGGACATCGGCTACACATTCGCGTATACATCCTTTGTCGCACACAAATTAAGACCGATCGCTGGGCGCGGTCCATGGTTTAGCTCTTTTGAATCTATCGTCAACATTCATATGGCCTTGACGGTAGTCCAGTTTTTGTTTTTTTTTTGACCAAGTTGACGGTAGTCCAGTTAAGCATAGATATACTGATCGATGCTCTGTTTTTCACGTGAATCCACCCACTAACTTCTTGAACATATGCAAAACTAATCGGTCCTGGACACAGCAAATGACATGCATGGCACGTGTCTTCAGATTACGCGTTTGCACTATCATGAAATCTAAACTTTGTCAACACATATGAAACATGCAACACGAATGCATGAATGGAAGCTCCCAACCGGCCGCCTGTTAGGGTTTGCTCCATCATCAACTTAGTGTTTATGCTAGTTCCTAAAAATTAAAATGAAGTGACCATGCAATAATATATGCGTGAAGAGAAGTTTGTTACAATGATGCGATACGTATGTGCCGCCCTATAAAAACAGGCCGGTCTTGAGGACATCGGCACAGTCACAAGTTAATATTTTTTGGCACAAGAACAGTTTTAGATCGATTAATAGATAAATTGGGATATTAGAAGATAACTGAACAGGCTTATTGGAGAGATGTCGTTCCGCGTCGCTGGGGATCACAATCTGCGAGGAGCAGGGCAGCCTCCTGGCCTTTCTCGGCCACGGCCACCTCCCTGGCAGCATCATGAAAGCCTCCGCTGCGGAGAATTTTGTTGACTTCGACGTCAGCGTGCATCGCCACGCTCGCGAGTCTGTAAACATCCTCGGGACGCAGGGCGCCGACTTCGACTTGGCCTGCGTTCAGGGCGTCGCCTCCATCACTTTCCAGCAAAAACGCGTCTCCACGATGTCGTTGTCGCCCAACTCCACGTAGCTTACTTGGGCGACGTTCGGAGGGATGTATGATCTTGGGTACTTGCTCAAGATCCTCACCGACGGGAAGCTTTTGCTGGAGACGTAGGAGATACTCTTGGAGAACCCAGACTATGATGGCGTGCCGCATCTTCACCGCCCTCGGGAGGTATGTTTGTCCTTGACGGCGGCGCCAGCTGGAAGGGCATATCGATGGGATGCAGTAGCTTTGTTTGTCATCTTTTAAATCATTTTAAATCATGTACCTTACGAAAACTTCAAAGAGGAGAAGCTTACCAACCATCCGGAAAATCCTGGAAACTCATATTGACATTAAATTAATGACAACCATGCAAACCTGCATAGTATGTGCACTCTCCTGTTGTTTGTGCTAAATCTTGGAGAATGTATTGGAAAGAGACCTTCCTCGATCAGGTTGTCATCGAACACTCTTTGCACTTAATTCCCAAGAGTAAATCTCAACTCTGAAAGAGTGCAAAGACAGGTGAATCATTATGCAAGAAACTAAGGATGGAGGCACTGGAATGCAGGCAGGTGATGATTGAGTGAGCAACTTTCTCCTTTGGTCTAGAATCTTGATTAGTGATCAGGGCTTAGGACCTCAATGTCCTTGGGAATGAGCAGTGGCATTTCGATTATGAAGTAGATCCCCAAGTCTTGGTGAATCTTTTGCCTGTTATGTTCTTCATTGGTTAGAGTTGGACCCCACAAGTTCTTAAACCTATATGTGGAATTTATGAGAGATTTTGTTAGGCAAGCCAAACTTAAGCCCAGGACAAGGGCTCCAGGCTCGCTCGAGCACATTTTCCACAGCTACATCTAACAATGAAAATTAAAATACCAATTCTTCACAAGATTGCGTGTGTACCATCACTACTCCAGGCAGATAGTTAGGTCCACAAAACATATTCTTTTTTATCAAGCCAGGACGAAAAGGACAAATCACTTCCAATTTGTGAACTTGGCCAGACAAGGGAACAGAAGTATCTCTACAAAGTACAAACCAAAGAAAGATATTTGAACCACAATAGCGCAAGGAACAGAACAAACCTCCGTCCAACTGGTGGTCTCTGCATAAGATGGTTGTTAGGTGGCTCACTCGCCAATGCAAGTGCTCCGAGTATCCATGATTAGAATAACCCAGAGCAATTGCAAACAAGCTAGGTGAAACCAACAAAAAATATAATCCATAGTTGCAGAAATTAGAATGGACAATTCATATAATCTTATAAATAATTGAAGAATACGAGCACAAAGACAGTCCACTTGAATGAATTACAGTGAAACATAGAGAACAGAACCTAGAAGTTCGCAGGCATATAGTTAGGAATTCAAACCTGGAAAGCATTTAGCGGCACGTCACCAGAACTGATACCAGAAACAAAATTAATTATCAAGACCGCAACATTAACAGTTAGCTGGAACTGTATGAACTTCTGACTGTTGCATAAACTGAACGGCCCCATCTGACAACCTAAAGCCACAAAATTAATACAGTATCAGAGTTGCCATAGCAGAAGAATAATACAAGAATGTAACGTACATACATTCACAAGTGATGCAAAATTGTCATCCAAAGATAATAATATCAGAACTCTCCTTGGCAACTTCAGTTCCCTGAATGCCCATCGAGAGACCAATATCGGCCTATAAATACAGAATTGTGTAAGTAATACTGGGTGATGGTTCTTCACACGTCCAGAAAATTGCTTCACAACTTGATAGATGATTATGCAGATCAGTAGTTCACAAACCTGATGCAGTGCTGGGGCATCATTTGTGCCATCTCCAGTTAGATATATACAAATTCGTATGTGTTTATGGTCTACCAATACATTTGGAACACACATCTGCTCTCTTGTTGACTTACTTTTGCTGGTTAAGCTATGTTACCATTCCAGCCACCAGTTGTGCTTCTCCTGGGCATTTCTTCAAACACGTAGCATGCTTGAATGTTGGTTAAGCTATGAGAGTTTGCTGATCCATAAAAAAAACCACATGTTCCAACGGTTACAAAGGTTAACCATTTCAGCATCATTGCACATATGGTATATGGCTAACCGTTCACATATATGTCTACTTTTAGCATGAAAATGCAGCTATCTCCAGTTTTTTCACACAACAATATGCAGCAGCAACAATGTTCTGACTGTTGCATAAACTGAACGGCCCTTTCAACTGGGAAGAGAAATTACATGTAAAAAGGTCACAACGCCGCTTTCAATACACATCGAATTGTTTAATGTCATCCAACATAAATCGAATTGTTTCATGCCATCCAACAAACATCTTCTAACAGAAAGTACTCGCACACTTAACTTTTAAAAAACTGCCAAAATAAGCCTCATCACTACTGAAATAAACATGAGAACTCTGTGCTTCAGAACACAACCAGCTACTTCAGAAAATAATACCCAGAGAACTGGAGGCCTCTGTTCCAAGGAAAAAATGAAAGACATAGCTCCATCCAAGAAATCACCTCCCCTGAACACACCTTCAGAACACAGGTCTTGAATTAGTGCCAATAAGGCTGCCGGAGCATCATTTCATTGTTGTAACATAGGGACTGAAAAAATCTCAGGAGCCAAATGGGGTTTCTACTGGAAAAACAAAACGTAGCAGACCAATAGTATGAGCACATATCACACCTCATTGGAAGCTTCCTGTTAACCTTGATTGGTACTGTCATCTTTGCCTCAGACCAATAGTATGAGCACATATCACACCTCATTGGAAGCTTCCTGTTAACCTTGATTGGTACTGTCATCTTTGCCAAATGCTAGGGCACAAATTCTTCCCTCTTTTCTTTCTTAATGCAATGACACACAAATCCTTAATTTGCATGTTCAAGAAAGAACGAAACAACAAAAACTTGGACATTTGGAGAATGCCATGTGTATTCAGAACTCTAAACTGAATAATATCATACAATTAAAATGTCCTTAATCTACTGTTCAAATAACCAACACAGATATTGTACCAGGCACACTAACTGAAAAATACATACATTACATATTTCATTGTGTTTAATAATTTGAGTAAACGTCACAGGAAGAAACTTCTTTCCATCTGATAGCTTCATCAAGTAATCTAGCTAGTGGATGAATTGGCAAGCATACTACAGCAGAATTAGGATATATAAGTGCCTACCTGTAGCTAGGCCTTTAGCTAATAGGACAGAGACACGATGGTTGTTTTGTGCCTTCTGGACGCATGAGTCTCTCAAAAAATGTTATGATCAAATTACCAATTGTGCCTTCACCACAGGTAATCTCATTTCTCTGTCATACATTCTACACTCCCAGACTCCTAGCCATAGTTCTCTGTACAAATGAAAATAAGAAAGCAGTCAGGATATGCATCATTACTATGGTCTATGGTCTTCCAGCCATAGTTCTCTGTACAAATGATCAGTTGAGCATAAAAAAACAAGAAAACAAGGGCAGGCTTGTAGGGAACGGGTCGAATCAGAGCAGACCAACGCGCAATTAACGGAGAGAATCGACCGTGGAAGGAGAAGACGGGCTAATTTGGCCCAGGACGCAAGCATAATTACATGTTTTTTTTCCATATGCTAAAATTGGCATTACTTTAACCTGGCTGCTTACTTTATTCTGTACATCAAAATCAAACTAGTTGTTAAAACAAGCATGTTAAGCTTCTAGGGAAGTGCATTTGGGATGCTGCGCATTTTCCACCTAGAGGCACCAAAACAGTATGCAAGTGTGCAGTTAGCAAAATCAGACCTTTCTAGGTTCCATACCTTGATACCTTCTATCTATTACCAAAAAAGAAGGATCATGATGCCAAGAAGCAGCTAACAAATACAAGGGAAAGGAAGGCAACGGTTGAAGGCAAATATTTGGAACCCATCAAGCTGAAATACTGTGTATCCCAATGGCACATGGCTTCAGGTTTCACTTAATATTCCGGTTTAGAATAACGAGAGAATAACATGAAGAAAATGGAACTAGAAAAGGCCACTAGTAAAGTAAAGGGTAGGTACGCTAGGCAAGTGGCTACACAAAAAATGACTCTGGAATATGAGATCTAGCTTCAATGTCTAACTGAGCAAATTGCTTAATGAGATATCTAGCATCCATCAGGTTGCTGGGAAGAGTACATGGTACATTATTAGGACATGTCTTCTGATTCAACTACAGTATTGGCAATGGCAATTGACAATCTTATGGCGTAGCTTAAATTGTGTAGTTGTAGCCGTCTAGCAAGTTCACCTTTTCCTGAACTATTCAATAACATGTTTTGCTGTTTGCAAGGAGCTCTTTATCAATTCTGTGAATACATACTTTTAGGGCTCGTTTAGTGGCACAAGAAATTTGTAGGAGTAAAAGGGTCCAAGCACAGGTGGCATCCAAGCAACCAAAGTAGTTATAGTAGACTGGTGTAAGAGGGGCATTACAATAAGATAAAACAACGAGAATACCATTTTTTACAGAACTGAGTAGTTTAGATGTACCGCAGAAAAAGAAATTGTGTCTAGCTTGCGGCTGACCAGAGATCTACCTAGATTGGAACCAATCCAAGGAGAATATGATTTACCTTCTCTATGAACACCATTCTCTTGCATTCTGGAACATGCGCAACCAAGGACTGGGACCACTCTTCTCAATCTGCCATTCCTTGGGATACCATGGATATTGCCACATCATAAAGGAACGCTCTGGGTGTGGCATCAGAGCAAGGTGCCTTCCATTAGGGGAGCATAGGGCTGCAATACCAAGTGGAGAACCATTGGGGTTAAAGGGATAGACCTCTGTTACGTTATTAGCATCATCGCAATATCGCAGAGGAGCCAGATTAGATTTAACAACGCCAGATAAGACATTTTCATCTGGGAAGAAGGCTCTCCCTTCACCATGAGCACTCCAAATGCCCAAAGTAGAGCCTTCCATACCTTTGAACATTATAGAAGGAGAGTCCCCTATGGCCACACTGATAAACCGACACTCAAAACGGCCAGATTCATTGTGAATGAACCTTGGCTGGGACATGTCTCCACCTGCACCAATGGAGCCTCCAATATCTGGTCCTGGCACCCAACCAAGAAGAGCCATGAGCTGACACCCATTAACACACCAAGGCTGAACGTGTCTGGCCTATTGTAGAACTCCTGGAACTGCTGTATGAGAGGCTGGTTGAACCTGATAGATGCAGCCCAACCTTTCGCTGAGTCTAGAACATCTGCATAGCTAAAACCTCCAACAAATGCAATCCCACGGAATTCGTCTAGAGAAGCTTTCTGATTCAAGAGATCCGACATTGTGATGTCCCACGGTTCAAAACCAGCAGCATGGAATGCAGCAGACATTTCCCTGTCACTGTTGCTCCCTTCTTCACGAATGATGGCAACCTTTGGTTTTGAAGATGCAGTCAATAGCTTCTTGTCTGTGAATTCAGGAGTGAAAGACAAATGCCATGAAGGCGTTGCTCGGCTTTTTAAGCCTTCTTTCTCAAACTTGACACAAGACTTCAGTCGCTGTACCTCCTCAAGCTGGAAGCCCGTTTCCTCCCATAAATCTCTGAGATCTGAAGTTCTTTCCTTCAAGCACACCACACCATCAACAAGCAGTTCTATTTCCGGTACTGTTGTTACTTTTCCTAGAACATTAGCAGAAACCCCTGCTGCTTGAAGCTTTTGCTTCACAACATCATGGTCATTTGAGTGCACTTCCATAACAAGACCAAGCTCCTCGGCGAAAAGTGCTTCAAGAAGACCATTATCTTTTAATTCAATGTTGAGGTTGACACCACAGTTGCCAGCAAATGGCATCTCAAGAATTGTAACAATAAGCCCACCATCGCTAATGTCATGACCGGAAGAAATCAGACTTTCACTGAGCAATTCTTGAACAACCTCGAACACTTTCTTCAAGTAAGAAACATCTTCTATGTCTGGGCAGTCATTTCCAATTTGGTCAACCGCTTGTGCGAGAGCAGAACAACCAAGTCGGCGTTTTCCTTTAGCCAGGTCAATGTGAAACAGAACCCCATCATTCCCAAGCTTTAAATCTGGAGTAACCGTCAAGGTTATATCAGGACATGTCACATAAGCACTGATGACAAGATTCCCTGGAGCCTTGACTAGCTCGCCATCACATTGAGCTGCCATAGAAAGACTGTCCTTTCCTCCATCAATTGCAATACCAAGTTCAATCATGCAATCAGCCATTGCAACAGCAGCATCATACATATCTGCTCCTTCTCCATCAAGCTTTGCAGCATACATCCAATTACCGCTTGCTTTGACATCAGCGAGAGATGTAGCTTTAGCCCAAACCAGATTGGTCAATGCTTCCCCAACAGCAAGCCTTGCCATGGCCTCAGGATTAAGTAAACCCTTTATTGGTTGCTCCCCAATGGCACAAGCACCACCTGTCAGATCTGTGTATGTCTGTGCAATTACAGCGACATCAGCAAGTGGAAGTTGGAGAGGGCCAACTGTCTGCTGTTGTGCAACAAGACCTGTCACACACCTGTCAACCTTTGTGGTCAAGAAACGCTTTGAACATACAGAGGGAAGCTTCAATACTCGCTTAAGAACATTCATTAGTGTGACCTCAGGTGCAATATCTAAGGGCTCACTCAATCAAGAAACTCGCTTGAACTCAAAGGCTTTCTGAGGCATGTCTCCTAATACCTTTTCAAGCTCGAGATCAACAACAGGCAGTGGAGGAGGAAGGCCATTCAACTTCGCGTGCTCCACAGCAGCACCATCAATCAAAACAATCTTTCCACTACCATCAATTTCCCCGAGGACAGCCATTGAAACTCTTTCTCTCTCACAAAGTGACTGCAACAGGCTTATACTCTCAGGCTTCACCAATAATGCATCTTGTTCCTGGTATTCAGCGCCCCAGATCTCCAACACAGACAATGTATGATCACCAACAATAATAGAGCGGATATCAATTTCAGCACCCTTAGGATAGATTATTTCTTTCACAACATTGCAATTTCCTCCAGCTCCCTGATCATGAATGCTGATGATTGGATTCTTCTCTCCCATTTCTGCACATGCCCTGATCACGCGATATAGTTTTTGAGCCATCTCAGCGTCTCCACGCTGCACTGCATTAAAATCAAGTTCTACATCATTCTGTCCGCTAACCATACTTGAGGCAGCACCCCCACCCATACCAATTCTGTATGCTGGACCACCAATCTTCACAACTAGCATGCCAATTTCCGGATCCCCTTTGGATATGTGTGCATGGTCAATCTGTCCGATTGCTCCACTGAACATTATTGGCTTCAGCCATTCACGGCGCTCCCCGTTTGGCAACCTCATACCGAAAGTTCTTGTGAATCCCTGAATTAAAGGCTCGCCAAATTTGTTCCCATAGTCAGAGGCACCATCACTAGCATCAATAAGAATCTGCAAAGGAGAAGCTAAGTTCAATGGGTATGAAAAGGATGAATCCTCCCAGGGTGCACATGACTCTTCCATTAGAAGATTTCCAACACAATAACCAGCAGTTGAAGCAACGACAAATGAGCCCTTTCCAGTGGCATGTGTGTCTCTTATACGGCCACCTGTACCTGTTTCTGCTCCTGGGTAGGGTGCCACAGCACATGGAAAATTATGGGTTTCTGCTGTGAATAGAATGCCAAGTTCACGCATCATAAGGGATAACGGTGAAGTGGGACCTGGTATTGCTGGACGTAGATGATTTACTGGGTTCCCTTTTGTTGCACTTGAGTTATCCTTGAATTATCCTTGAATCCAATTATAGAGTTACTAGGGTTAGCCTTCAAGGGACTCTTTACTAACTGAAACAAAGTTCTCTCCATAGTCTCTCCATCTATCTCAAGCTTTCCATTGAAAAACCAATGTCTGCTGTGCTCACTATTGGATTGTGCTATGTCAAAAAGTTCCACAGTAGTTGGATTGCGCTTGATGTCATCTCTGAAGAGGTGAGTGTAGTACTTGATATCTTGCTCATCAAACGCCAGCCCCATTCTGATATTTATTTCCTCAAGTGCTCCACTTCCCCTTTCATGACCGGTATAACACTGACAGGTTCTGGAACTACATCTGACTGAAATGGTGTAAGCTTGCTAGGATAAACACAGTCAGTCATTCTGTCATGAACCAGAGCAGCAAAGCTGTTGAGTTGGCTTTCATCAAGTGGGACACTACCAGGCTGAAGGCACAAAAGATATCTTCTTGACCTCTCCAGGCGAGTTACTTCCAGCAATGATAGAGCTTTACAAATTGAGACAGCATTGGTTGAGAAAGCTGTTGAAAATGTCATCCGAGGACCGACCTCAACAAGGAAAGAATAAGGGCTCCTCAAAACTTCTTCCTCCAGAAAACTCCCTGATTGTAAGTTCTCAGGTTCGTAAGTTTCCGCTAGTAGCCACTGAAGTGCTATGAGCTTCTCAGAACTTAGTGCACTTTCCAACTCAACATTGAAGCATTGCTCGGTCTTTATGTCAATAATATTCGAAGAAACATTTGCCTGCGCTTTTCTGAGTAAATCCTTGGTCTCACTCTCTTGAAGAAATGGTCTGCGGTAAAGGTGAATAATACTTGAAAACAATTTTACGTCATCAACAGATTTCTCCACCAACGTAACACCCCTCGATACTGCGGCATTGGGAGCAGGCATTGGTCGGATATTTGTAAGAGCAAATCGTTGGTTAGGTAACCAGCAAAAACGACGCAGCTTCAAACAATCTTGAACCATTTGTGACCTTCTCAAGGAAGAGTGTCTTGCAGAGATAAAGCTATGCCTTTGTTTTACCTGGGGAGGACACACATAATAAAGGTTACATGCAGATTTGAGAAGCATCATTAGGTGACAGTTCAACTAGGTGCATACCATATTACTAGGAAAGCTTTGAAGATGCAGCATATGTCTTCCTGTCATTTCAGCAGGAGATGCCATGTTCACACAATCCTAAGATATTCCGAGAACCTGTGAAACGGGAAATCAAGCATTGAGCCACTGAGCATAACTCAAATTTAGTCTACAACAGCGATATGTATCCGATGAGAGCGATACGGAGACACTGTGATACGTCAATTTTTTAAAAACACGGATACAGGGATATATTTCTTAATAGAAAATACAGAAAGTAAAGGTTTTTCAGTACAAATTCTCCAAAGTACAAACATGAACATTTAAACAACATTCTAGCAGTACAACACCTAGCTAAGCAATTAAGCATTAAAATTGGCAAGGGGAACCTACGCTTGAGATTGGAGAAAAGGAGAGAGAAAGGAGAAGACAGAACAGAGAAGAGAGAAAGGAGAAGAGGATAAAGAATGATAAAAGAGTCACCTGCGGCGGGAGGGGCACCGGCGGCGGTGGCAGACTGCGAGCTCCTTCCACGGACGGCGGGCGCGAAGACGTCAGGGGACAGCGGCAGGCGGCCGTCGAGCGCGAAGTCGTCCGGGGATACTGGCGGCAAACCAGCGACGGAAGCAGCAGCGGTCGTCGGGGGCGGGAGGGCGGCGAGCCGGCGACGGAGTGGCCAGCGGGAGAGCGCCACCACTCCTGTCTCGTGTTCCTGGTGGGTAATCGTCGAATCGATCGTTATTCCTTTTTTTTTTCTTTTTTGAGGGGAATTGATCGTTATTCGTTACCAGGGTAAAACGTACTCCGAAGCTAGGATAGCTGGGCCCTGGGCCACAATTTTTAGATGGGCTGAATAGAGAAAATTGGATATTTCCGAATCAGTAATCCGATTAAACTTTTCTCATAAGAAGTAATCTGATTAAACCCCTTACAAAAGTAATCCGATTAAAAATACGGATAACTTTTTATCCGCGGATAATACCGATACCCTGTGAGGCATGCATGTTGTCAAAATCTGTGGTAAATTATTGTCGATTTTTTGCTGAGATTGATATATTTCTATTGTGTCAACTGTCTCATGTATATTGGTTCAGTCAAAATCTGTTTTATCCTAAAACCGAACCGAATTTTCCCAGATGCCTGGATTTATATACCCGTCCATGATTTTCTGTGCAAAACTCATTTGCATTTATGAATAACCCGGATTTGGTAGAAAACCATGTAACACTAACCGACTTTTTTATCAACCGCGAAAGCCCACACACTTAGAGCATGTACAATGCAAGGTGCTAAGACAGGTGTTTACGAAAATAAACCAAGCATTTTTCTAATCACCAGTGCTTATTTGTACAGAAGAGGTGCCAAGTTAGGCATCTGCTTAGTCTAAATAAGTATCAGTGCTTGACAAAAACCGGTTAATTTTTCTAAGCACCCATCTAGACATCTTGCATTGTACATGCTCTTAGTAGCAACATGTTTCAAGTTCAGTTTTGGTCTTTTGCAAACTGCAACCACCGATGAACTATTGAAATTTTCAATACCTCATTCTTCCATCAAACCAGTCTCATGCATGTATTGTTGAGAACGTACGGGCTACACATATATCTGTTGATAGATAATTTGTGCCTATCTTTGTAGCTTAGTTATGATAGAGCGCTCGCATATGTTTCAAGGTTCGTGAAGATTGCATGTTTGCCACGTCGTGAAATCCAAATTTCATAACTTCCATACAATTGCATACAAGACGAATGATTGGAAGCTCCGAACACGCTGCCTGCTGGGGCTAGCTCCATCATCAGTTTTGTGTTTGTGCTAGTCTGTCAGGGTCAAAATGAAGTGACCATCCGTCCAGTAATATAGGCGTGAAGTCTTCCAAAAGAACAATATAGGCGTGAAGAGGAGCTCTTACAGTGCAAGATGCAATACATATGTGCCGCTCTATAAAAACAGGCAGGTTAATTTTGAGGACACCAGAATATACAAGTTTTCAAAAAGGGACATATAGATACACAATTCTAGATCAATTAGTAGATAGATTGGGATATTAGAAGATAACTGAATAGTCTTAGTTATTCATGTCGACTGGCATGCCGCAGCCATTGGTCACACGGTGACGAGGAGGTCCATCTTCCACAAACCATGAAGGCAGTTAGTGCCTGCCAAGAAGGTCGTGCATAGATAGATTGCAATTACGGAGGTGTCATCCATGGCTGCACCCATAGTTGAGCTCGGCATCACGCCCAAGGATGAGCAGAGTAGCCTCCTAGCGTTCCTCGACCACCGCAATGGCCGGTTATGCAGGTCTCCTCGGAGGTCAACTTCTGTGACTTCGACGCTCATGTCCACCGCCACACCCCCAACTCCCTGGACTTTCTATGGTCGCACGGCGACGACTATGGCCTGGCCGAGAACCTGGCATTGGGAAATGTTGGGAAGGGTGCATGATCTCCGGCCACGGGAGGTCGCTGCTGGAGACGAAGGAGATGTTTGTGGATCAACGGAGGATTCATCTCGACGGTCCGGTGTTGGACGCGAAGTACATGGTGATTATTAATTGATTGTGTGGCGTCGGGATGAAACGAGTCCAGACTGTCCAGGAGCGTGTTGCCCAATTTTTTCCAGCTAGCTAACTGGATTTATAGTTCCATGATTTTTAATCTCCAGCGCAATACTCACTATTTGCATCTATGAATAACGAATTTGTAAGAAAACCGATCGAATAACACTTCTTTTTTCAGTTAACCGAACGCCCACACACTTGTCATGTTCCGAGTTCAGTTTTCATCTTCAGCTAGAAACAATTCCCATGAATTGAATTATTGAAATTTCAATATCTTAGGATTAATTCCATCAGACCGATCGCCGAATGTTTTGTTGAAATCGACTACACATCTTTTGATAGATAATTGGGGGTGTGTGTCTATCTTTGCAGCTTTAGTTAATTTATCGATGGAGCTGGCTGGTGTATCCGGCCGCTTAGCACATATCCTGGCCACTATATGTACGTGACCAACGTAGCCACTAACTCATGCATGTATTCCAAGCTAATCGATCCAGGACCAGTGAATGTTCGTGTATGCATGCCACATGTGTTGGTTTCTTCTTTTTTTCTGATATATACCCTGGTCAAATATTTTATTTTTACCTTTGTACAAAATAATGAATAATGTTGAACAGTAAGAAACAAAAGAAATAACATACAAAATCGGTGATTCGTGAAGATTACATGTTTGCCCCATCATGAAATATCCAAACTTTATCAACTCGTATGCAACATGCAAGATGAATGAATGGAAGCTCCCTATGGCCACCTGTTAAGGCCTGTTGTTTTATCATCAAATTAATGTTCATGCTAGCCAGTATAAGTTAAAATGAAATGACCATCCAATAATATAGGCATGAAGATGAGTTGTTACAATGATGCAATACATATATATGTGGCTCTATAAAAACTGGTTGGCTTTGAGGACACCAGAGTATACAACTTAACAAAGAATCAACATAGGCACAGTTCTAGCTAGATAAGTGATATTGGAATGTTAGAAGATAACTGAATAGCCTTAGTTGTTCACGTTGACTGGCGTGTTGCTGCCATCGGTCATAGCGCGATGAGGATACCCATCTTCCAAATACCATGAAGGCCGGCAGGGCGTGCCAAGAAGGTCGTGTAGAGGTAGAATGCCATAAATGGAGGTGTTGTTCACGGTTGTACCCATCTTCCAGCACGGTGCCACGCTTCGCGACCAACATGGCAGCCTCGTGACCTTCCTCGACCACCACAACGGATGCGTCTTGCAGGTCTCCTAGGAGCTCAACTTCGCCGACTTTGACGCCCGCGCCACCGCCACGCCCTCGGATACCTCGACCTGATCGGGTTGCAGTGTTTTGCAGTGATTTCCGATTCAATTAGATGCTTGAAATCATGTAGGAGTAATTAATTATTTTCTTATGGAAATGTTTGTATTTAATTAGCATGCATGTTAAGGAAACTTGTGAATTTTTATTTTTCGCCCGAATGGCCATCACAATTCTTGGACTACCGGAAAATTCTCTGTGAAGATCTGCCTTTTGAGGGCATACTGAAACTGAATCACGGTACAGAGTAAGACCTCAATGTTTTTTTTATTTACAAAATCCTGGTGAAATTGAAATAATGGAACCGGAATGGGATGATCTTAATCCTAGGGCAGACATAAACCTTGAAAACGAACAGAGGAAAAACAATAATTCAGTTTCTTTTGCGCAAAAAATAATAATAATTCAGTTTCTGCATCTGACTAGCACAATTAATAACCGAGATACATGGTATTCATGCCATGTAAAATCATTGTTGAGTGAAACTGGAGTGTTTGTGTTGCGTGCATGTGTTGTTACGGTCTTGTTTTTTTGTTGGCAAAAACACGGCCATTTAGCAACACCGCAAGTCTCTAGTTTTTTTTTACAACAGCAGAAGCCGATTCAGTGCCCATAAGGCTGGTCATAGTGGAAAGTAACATAGAATAGTAACATGTATATGTTATTAGTCTAAATTACCACCTTCATAGTAGGTAGTAACATATATGTGGTGCCATGCATTATGTCATTTATTAGGTTGTAGACTCATCTTGCTTTGATTTGTGTGATGTTATGGTAACATATTTAGTTACCATTTCTTTTTTTTTTAATTTAATACCTTGCCATGTCACCAAAATGCCTAATTGGCATCTTATGTTATTACCTAGGTTACTTCCATTATGAGCAGCCTAACACATGTGGTGCCCTTTTCGATATCAAGGTATTAACGCAGAGGTGGTCAAAAAAATAAAGTTATCAACAGAGAGAATGTTTTGGTGCCTCTGATTCAAGAAAATGTGGTTTGAATATTATTTCCGAAAGAAGAAAAACAATGCTAATGTCCGACCAAACTGGACATCGGTGGACCGAGCAAAATGGTTTTAGTCAATTATCACCTGCCCCGTAGACAGCAAATGGGTCGGTAAGATGCCGGCATGAAAATAAAACGAGCTTTACTCACCTGTGGGCTGTGGCGGCCCAAGAAAGAAAACGTCGTGCTTGATGATCCATCGGAATCGCTGAGACGAGACAGGATTATGCTCCGACAAGATCCTATATTCTCCAACGAGTTTGTTTTTTCCTTTTTCTTTCCAAGGTTCCTTGAGAAAGAAAGAAAAAAGTTTGAAGGCGCTGCCCAATCGCCATGGACACTCAGGGAAAGGGAAAGCAGACATTCGTGCCCAGTGAGTATCCTGCAGAAGGAACGTCCGCAGCACAAGAAACAACATGAAGATTTTTTCTTGTCTACTTAAACCTACAACGGAAACCTACAACATATAAATTCTCCGTATTCTGAACCAGTCCACTCAGGTATACTTGACATGAATGTCATGTTTTTCTAAATTATTTCAGAATTAACCGGCGTCATTCTTTCAGTGATAGGCAGCGAGATGTCAGCGGTGACTTCGTCAATCTCTCAAAAATTGCCGGCTCAGTCTTTCGAAGGTGCTCATAGGGTAGAGGTGAGCGTATGCGCGTGTTGTGAGCGTCTGTGTTTGTACTGTGTGTACATGGAGGTTTGGTGGTAACACACGGGAAGAAAACAAAACAAAACAAGAAACAGAGGCACAAGCCACAAGGAAATACTTTGAAACTCTCCCATAAACAACTCCGCCCGAGGGGACGGGAAGAACAGGGAAGAGAGAGCGCTGCTCACACAACGCGCACGCCGCCACCTCCTTCCTCTCCGGCTCCGCCCAACGATCGATCCAAGGGAGCCCTCCTCCTCCCGCGGCACCGCATGGCGTCGTCGCTCTCCCTCTCCGTGCGCGCCTCCGGTTCCCGGGCCGCCGGATCCCGCGCCGCCGACCCCGTCAAGGTCCCAACCCCTCGATCCCCCAGCTTTTCTGTTGTTTTATTTATTCAAATCGTGTAGAAGAAGACTCCGTCCTGTTTGATGGAACCGAATCTGATTGCGAATTCATACGACCGAATTTTTGTTCTTCGTATGGCGGAAAATTTACCTGCATTTATTTCTCCGCCAACTTGTTCTCCGCCCCCTCCTGATATCTGATTAGCAAACTTATACTACAGCTGAACTGTCTGTACCGCGTTGTTTGATCGCTTGATGCCATTTTTTTAGTGCCATCAAGCCCTCGATGTATTCATATTCATTTCTACCATGAATTCTGTCGCAAATCGGTTCATGTTATAAGTTGCTCTAGCCATGATTTTGAACTTTTTTTGGAACAGAGCGCGTGATTTTGCGGCATAAACTCGTTAATGGCAAATGTTTTCCCCTAGTGATCGATTTGTCTGATCTGGTGCAGGCGTCGTGCGTGAGGACCAAGGTTTCCTGCAGCTTCCCTTCCATCGGTGCTTCCTCTTCGCCGTGAGTTTCCTACTTGTTGCATTCTCTCGTTCAGCTTGTTCAAATCGCTGTCAGCTTGTGGTACCCTGTATCACAAAAATTGGACGACTGGGGCCATGGTTTTTGGCCATGAGAAATGTGACGTCATTCTTTTTGTTCCTAGCTTGTTGGTCTCTTGATCTGTCTGCCCGGTGATCGCCATTGCATATTGGCTGTAAACATGGCCTCTTCCCCCTGTACATTAGCTGTGACATCGTGTTTTATTTTTTTCAACTGCTCATGAACTGCAGTGCTAGGAGCCTTGAGCCGGTGAGAGCCACCGCTACACAGGCGCCCCCTGCCACCCCTCGTAAGTTGTTTGGTTCACAATACATCTACAGAGATTATTGCATCCTGCAGTTGTGTTTAACGCAATTCCACCTTTCCACTTTTCATAGAATCTTCTAGTGGGGAGAAGACAAAGGTTGGCATCAATGGTAAGTTCCTTGCATAAATTGGAAAAACAACAGATCAGCAAACTGTTGTAGCTTAGATTAGATACACTGAAGCTCATAATGTCTAACAGATGCATTTTAGTTGGGCTATGCTTTAGCCCTTGTGCAATTTTACCATTCCTGTAGGTGATCCTTATAATGGTGTTTATCTCTTTTATGTTGCTCATAATGGTGCTAGCTCTTTCATCTTCGATTACAGTGGTACGCTTGTGTTCTTGTTGCAGGGTTTGGGCGTATAGGGAGGTTGGTTCTACGGATTGCAGTCAGTAGAGATGATATTGAAGTTGTGGCTGTCAATGACCCATTCATCGATGCTAAATACATGGTAAGTGAGATATCAACAATGTCCAACTTGTGTTCGATCATGAATGATTGGACTATTTTTAGATTGTTGAACATCTGCAGGAGTGTTTTTGACATGTGAGATTTCAACAATGTCCAGCTTGTGTTCGATCATGAATGATTGGACTATTTGTTTTGACTTAATTGATTTGTTCTTCATCACACAATATGAATATCTATCATGAGGTAGTAGTTAACTAGTTATATACTCTCTCTTTTAAGATATTCCATATGATATCGGCTTATTAATCAGCTGTTGGATGAGCGATGTACTTTCGAATATGTATTCACAAATAACACTAAACATTTGCTATAGAGATATTTTTTGAAACATGACGCACTGACACACCTACATTTTTCTTTTAACAAAGAAGAAATAGGCACCCAAAATTGTAAATGTTGTTTAGACATTGCTATGTATCACTGTAATTTATAATGCTTAGTTTGATAAAGAGGCGTTTTGGTTAATCTTATCTGACTTGCATATATATGAAGCTTAAGCCGGACATCCATCTGGCGAGCTTCATTATATCTTGGAATTTTGAATTACATGTGTATGTTATCTATTGCCTATATTTATGGAATATTTAGCTGTACAGGCCATCGTTAGCTATACAATATGTTGCACTTTTATCTTGCTTGAAAATAGGAGCTCAGCTTAAGCTTTTCATGGTCTGGGTTCTGTACAAGACATATGGTTCAGTCCTCGTTGAGAAAACCAGCATGTTTACTGTTCTTGTTGTAGTTATGTTATTTTCTTCCATTCAGCAGATAAAATTTGTAGCTGACGAGCTGTATTAGATGGTAGGTGCATCCTATTTTCTTCTGAAAGCTTCCATTTGGTTCATCCATTATATTCTTATTTTTCCAGGCTTATATGTTTAAGTATGACTCCACACATGGTCCATTTAAGGGAACCATAACAGTTCTCGATGAGTCAACATTAGAGATCAATGGGAAGAAAGTCTCAGTTACAAGCAAAAGGTAACAGTAGGATTATAGAAATGCTCCAGGTTTAGGTGAAATTATATTCTTAAATTACTATTTAATAAATGATTCCCAGATTTATTTTTTCGTCCTTATAAATGAAATTATAGTTTGGCTAGTAAGTCTGGACAAAAAGCTTCTTTAATTACTTACAAGTAATGTCACTTTTGGTGCTGTCATATAGTATCTCCTTTTGTTTAATCTTAACCTATTTGTGACGAGTGTCAGATGGAAATGTCAAGTGTTTTTAAACTGTGAATGCGGACATTCATTACTCACTATATTATCTTGTATCATGAAAAGTTGTATGCGTCAAAAAGAAGTTGTCCAGTTTGTTGGCATTGCATACTTGCCTGCACATATCATAACCATTGCTATATTAAAAGGCATTATCTTCTTTAATTGATGCTCACTGGGGTAAAAAAGATCGTGTACACATACTGTTCCAAAATTTGTAAGCTATAATTTTTCATCAACGTTGTACTTTTGGTATTTTTATCTTGTTGGCAATATTGTTTTGGCCATGTAATTTGTTTCTCCTCTAATGCTTTGTTAGTTTGCCAATGTTATTTTATGGGTTTTCACTTCTTAATTTCAGGGACCCCTCAGAAATCCCTTGGGGTAATGTTGGAGCTGAATATGTTGTTGAATCATCTGGTGTTTTTACAACAATTGAGAAAGCTTCGGCTCATTTGAAGGTTCACTTTCTCATATTTCATGACCATTGATGGTTTATAATATCCCCAAAGAAACTCCATTTACATAAAGCAAATATGCTGAGATTTTCCTGTGTTACTTATACAGGGGGGTGCAAAGAAAGTGGTGATATCTGCTCCCTCAGCCGATGCTCCTATGTTTGTGGTTGGAGTAAATGAGAAAAGTTACAACCCTAGCATGGATGTAGTATCTAATGCAAGTTGTACCACCAACTGCCTTGCTCCTGTTGCCAAGGTTATCTGCTTTTTTATCATTTCTTTTTTCCTAATAGACAGAAACTGGTTTACCTATACGTTCTGGTGAGCTGGTTTATATCACTGATAATAAATGGGTATCTTCCAGGGTTTTTTCTGATGTTGTCTATAGATTCGTTCTTGCAAAATAGTGTTACCACTTGCCTTGTTGATTATTGATGGTTTGCAGGTTGTCCATGAGGAGTTTGGCATCCTTGAAGGCCTAATGACAACTGTCCATGCAACAACAGGTTTTCTTTCTCCCTGTTAATATTTGTCATGGGCACAGGACAGGAATTCACCAATGTTCTCACATACCAAGATAATTTACCTCTAATGGAATAGTTTGATTCGATGTGTCCAGCCACCCAAAAGACTGTTGATGGCCCTTCGATGAAAGATTGGAGGGGAGGACGCGGGGCTGGTCAAAATATCATCCCTAGCTCCACGGGTGCAGCAAAGGTTGTATTTGCTCACTGGGAAAGAGCAAAATGTTTGTTGTTGTTGATCTCTTATATTGATCTTCTTATTTTGCTATCAGGCTGTTGGAAAGGTCCTTCCAGCATTAAATGGAAAGCTCACTGGTATGGCCTTCCGTGTTCCGACACCTAACGTCTCCGTTGTTGATTTGACCTGCCGGCTTGAGAAAGACGCTTCCTACGAAGATGTGAAAGCAGCTATCAAGTATGTAAATCAATGATTATATTACTTTCTTTACCTTTACCTTTTTTCTGTAACCATTCTGAGGATTACTCCTGCAGCTTGTTACTATATAACCAAAAGTTAGAGGATTTAATCAATGTGATCAAAGAATGAATTGCGTAGGACAGACAGTAGTTTTTTCTGCAAGTGAAAGTACCCATCGAGTTATCAAAGATGTTGAAATAGTGAAACTCGAGAAGAAATATGAAACAGTGTCTGCTGCCCAGTTACCAATGTAACTCGTCTACATCTATCAGTACCCTTTGATCATGCATTGGAGAAATAGGTCTCGTCGCTTACGGAGATAAGAAATGTGGCTAGTGTTATTTGGTTTATATGACAATTTTGGGAGACAAGAAATGTGGCAAGTGTTATTTGGTTGGTTGACAATTTTGTTAAACATAATAATATGAATTAAGGCCAATCTTATTTCCTGCAATTAATGAGTGTAAATATGCCATCACTATTTCTTAAAGTTTCATCCACATTAGCCTGTGCAAACTTTCTAGCTCAACAATTTGCTTACCCATTTTGTGATTTTTATTTTTCCAGGGAAGCATCAGAAGGTTCACTAAAAGGTATTTTAGGCTACACAGATGAGGATGTGGTTTCAAATGATTTCGTTGGTGACACAAGGTAAGCATTCAGATCTGTTCCCATGAACTGTCCATGAGAGAGAAATTGAACTTGTTAAATTCTCTTGCTACCCAGATCGAGCATATTTGATGCCAAGGCCGGTATTGGTCTGAGTTCTTCTTTCATGAAGCTTGTGTCTTGGTACGACAACGAGTGGGGCTACAGGTATGTATATCCCACTTAACCAGTCCAAGCCTTTTATCTAAGCGGATCTCCACTTTACCTGAACATGCTGTTATATCTCTTGCTCCAGCAACCGTGTGTTAGATCTGATCAGTCACATGGCTCTTGTCAACGCTTAAAGCTGATGCCCTGACATGAATTAGTGGAGAAGATCCTCGTGTAGCGTAGGAAGTGAAGGCTGCAAATTTTGATGGCCATTTTCACGTTCTAGAATAATATGTGAGCGATGAAAACAGTCAATCGGCGTCGACTTGAAGCAGCAGAATGATCCTGTTGATCTGTAAGACTGTAACCCATAATTGGACCGAATAAGCCTCACGCCTGAGCTCGCACTCGTTGGCTCCCGGAGAGCCCAGTGTCATTACTCTGCCTGCTAGTGGCATCCATGTTTTGTTCGCACCTTGAGCTACGAAATGGATTTGGATTGATAAAAAATTTGGAACCCAGGACATGCTTGGCCTGTACCCTAAAAGTTTCGATGTTGCGCTATGTTAGGCATCAGTTTTGATCGTTGTCCCGCCATAACACTAGTCCTAAAACATTGAGCTGTCTCATCCCTCTGGCATCTTATACGTTGCAGCCCAGAGGAACCTGTATCTCCAGGAAGGTAATTCCAATTCCCAATCTCGAGTCTTGACAAAGATATTGTTCTCCCTTTGGATCCTGATTGAGCGATTACCAGAGCTAGCCAGGGCCCATAGGCCATAGCTCGCCACAGCAACCGGCAGGGTCGCCCTCATCATCATCGTCACATCACATTCCCCTGTAGCCATCAAGTGCTTCTCCGATGGAGGATTTCAGGGTAGCATCAAGTCCCCCAAGATAACCCCTCCGAATCGCGTCCTAATTCTCCTGCTTTACCGGGCCATCGATCTCTCACGAGTGCGACAGATCAATTAATTGCCGCATGTCCAGCTCATATCTCCACGGCTAGTTGCTCATGTCGCATTCGCCAAGCACACATTCATTTCATACAGTCGGATCCTGTGGCTACTGGCTAGGAACCAAAGTTAAAACGGAACAAGTCGCCGGCCATAGCCTGGTGATCTCACTGATTTATTTCTCTTTAGTCGAAAAGCACTCGGGATGGCAAAGTAAACCCATCAAACAGAGGGCTATAGCCGTACGTTGTGAACGTCGGTCACACGCACAGTAAAACTGACATACGCCATAGTTTAATACTTACTCCCTAGTTCCTAAATACTCGTCTTCGTTTTAGTGCAATTGCACTAACAAGTATTTAGGAACAGAGTACGCCGGAAGGCCCGGAACACAGTGGGTGTGAACTCTGAAGCGAAGCAAGAACAGAGAGGGAAGCGACGGCGATCGACCACCGCTGGATCACGATCACACGGCGGCCAAAACTTGCAGCTGGTTGTCGCGGCCTGCACGACGACCTCCTTCTTCTTCTCCGTCCCCGGCGCCGCCTGCGGAGACGTTGTCGGAGAGGCGGCGGCGGCAGGTCGGGCAGGAGAAGCGGGACACGAGCCAGCGGTCGACGCAAGCGACGTGGAAGCCGTGGCCGCAGACGGGGAGCGCCCGGACGGTCTCCCCGTCCGCGAAGTCCGACAGGCAGATGGCACAGTGCCCGGCAGAGCCTTGCTGCTGCTGCTGCTTGTTGTTGTGCGCCGTGTGATAAGTGGAGACGGGCAGGGCGAGGAGAGCGTCGCCGCGCTTGAGCCCGGCGTTGTTGGTGGTGGCAATGGCGCCGCGGCTGTGGATGCCGACGTGGGCGCCGAGGCCGAGGCGGCGGGAGCAGCAGCGGGCAACGCAGTGGTGGAACACGGAGTTGAGCCCCAGCGCGCACACCAGCGTGCACAGCATCGCCGCCAGGATCACCGCCACGCCGTAGTCCAGGGCCGACGATGCCGATGATGGCGAAAGCGTCGGCATCGGAGTCGGCGCAGGGGATGGCGTGGCCGAGACGCTGCCAGTGCAGTTGGACATGTGGGACGCCTCCATGTGGATTAATGGTGGATAGCTCTTGCCGGCGATGAGGAGAGGAGAGGAGAGCGAAAGAAGTGGAGCAGCCACAACAAATTGGATCCGTCCTGAGTACTGAGCCTGCCTAATATGCTCGTATATATGCTGGATGAGTACCTGCCACGCACAGTAGATAAGTGACACAAGTACAGAGAGAAAGAGATCCTACAATGACTTGCTATATGGAAGTCATCGATCGATGTTTGATGTAGTTTTTATATAGAAGAATACACTTTAGTCCCTTAACTTCTAGGTCTATATCAGCATACAACAAGTTTGGCCTCTAACTGTCAAAACCGTACATACGTGTGCATTTATGGTATTTATATATAGTCGAGGCTCCAAATTGAGTTGTTTTTTAAGGTTAGAAACCAGAATTGGACTTGGTCGGTAGTTTTTTTTTTCTGTTAAGAAGAGGGAAGATCTTTACAAAGACACATCAGAAAAGAAATTGTCTGAATGGGAGAGGAACAAAAACAAACAAACTGAAGATAAGACTAGACAGAAATTCAGAAACAAACTGAGATGTGCCTGTACCGGGTGTAAAGAAGATTTATTTGATGAAGGCAAGCAGGCACATCTCACCACCAAATATAGTACGGAGTATATGGTTCCATACATAGTTAGCCAAAAAACAGTGGTAGAACAAATGGACAATTGTCTGATCCGGACAGCAGGACTAACAGACTTTGGACCTTATGCAACCCCTTTGTATTATCAGACTAACCTCGGTTAAAACCCTTTTCCGCCAATATCTGATTCATAATAAATATCAGGAGTGACTTTAACATGTCAAACAATTGGCATCGACATTTTTATTACTAGATTGGTATCATCATAATCTCGAAATGCATAATTCAGATGGCTACATTATTCATCCCAAACTAGCGAATAACCAACTAAATTTGATGAGACAAAACAGATGAGGGACTCAATCACAAACCACTACTCTTAACCTCACTTTCACTGCATGGATAACATTGCCCCAGCAGTCGCAAGGTGAGTGCTGCTCCGGCGGACAACCTTGTTCTTGTTGTCTTCAAGCTCCTCCTCCATGATGTGCCACACCGAGACCGAGAATAGTGGGTTGTTGTGCCACGCGAGCATGAGCCCGTCGCCACGCTCCATGACGTGGTACCCGTCACCGGAGAGGTCGTGGAGCAGCATGGAGGCATGCCGGAGGTTGTTTGGACGGAGCGGCACCTGGGCAAGCCCAGCTCGACGCAGCCTAGCCCGCCAGCGAGGCAGCGTCTCGTGGCGCTCCACCCGGCTGCTGCCCTCGTTGCACACGATGTTGAAGATCTCCCTCTTCAGGTGCACCTCTGCCCCACGCTCAGCGGCACCGGTGCGGGACCTCGTGGCGACGGCCTCCATGGAGTCAAACATGGCGCCGTAGTAGAAGAGCGCGTTCGTGAACCTCTCAACCAACGTCGGCTTGTTGTGGTCCGCCTCTTGTTCGACTACGGTGAACACCTTGGGCCGCATGGAGGTGATCCAGCCGAGAACGGTGTCGATGGGCGGCGGCAAGGAAGTCGACGCAGCGTCTGGGTCTACGAGAAGGCGATGGAGCTGGCAGATGGAGTTGACGGCGATGGCCTCGCCTTGGACAAGATGAAACATCCATGGCTTTAACCCCTCGAGGTTGTCGCCTGTGACAATGTGGAAGGAGAAGGGCACGTTTAAGACGCGTGCATGCTCTGTGAGCATGAGGCCCACCTCTCGGAGCTCGTCGCGTGATCCAGTATGTGTTGGGCCGACGCCAGTGATGCGGATCGATGGTGGGCCGCCCGGCCAGATGGAAAAGGCCTTGATGAGGGACAACCACTGGAGGCCACACATGATGGCCAGGTCGATGATGTGTACCCGGTCGTGGCCTCGAAAGGCCTCGAGGAAGGCTTGGTTGGCCGTGAAGTGGGCGAACTTGAGGTGAGGAACTTGGTCATAGAACTGGCGATACTGCTCACTTGCGTGATTATTGGCCGATGGCGAGGATGAAGAGGGTGAAAGGGAGGAGTTTGGGGATGCCGAGTTGAGGCGGTGGGCGAGCGCGGTGGCAAAGTGGATGGTGACGCGGCCGATGCCGGAGGAGGTGGGGATGGTGTTGACAAGGATGGTGCGGGCCTCGATCAGGTAGGTGGCGGCGGCGCCGTAGTCGCCGGCCTGGATGGCAGCGGCGCAGGTGACGAGCATGTGCACAAGCCGGATCGCGGCACGCTCGTGCAAGGACATCGCGGGCTGGAGGCTGTGGGATGTGTAGGTGGATGGGTTGACACGGTTGTTGGTGTTGGTGTTGGTGGTGGCGGCGGCCTGGGTGGATGGAGGAGGAACCGTTTCGATGAGGGGGGAGGAGGCGGCGGGGCCCGTGCTAGGCTAGCCAAGCAAGAAGTTCCTCATGGGTCCGATGCGCGTGAGGAAGGTGTGTGATGGGAAAGCTGGCTAGCTGGCAGTGGGTGGATGCACGCTTGAGTTGGGGTTTATATATAGAAAGGAAGAATGACGTAGGGGGGGTACTCGTGGATCTAGTCGTACTAACATCACGCGTTGGGAAACTGTGGGGACCATGAGATGGATGGATGAGAATAGGATGAGCATGAGGAAGTTTTTTTTTTGTTTTCTTGTGTTAGGGTAAACTTTGGGGCAACCGGCCATGGCACACGGACCATCCCTCACCGTCAAGAGCACCTAGACATCACTATACACATCCATGTTGAATCCAATGGCTAGAATGTGCTCGTTTGTTGGTTCCTTTGGTATGTTGTGTGCGCAGTAGACTTCCCCTTTTCATTTTCGAATCAAAGGCAATAAACTAAGCATTGATCATACCTGCAATGAAAACTATCTATTTTTTACATTTCAAAACGTCCGTGATATTTGTTTTTAAGCTAATGGTCATGTTTTATTGATTGAGAATCACCACGATGGTCCGGCTAAAACAATAGACCGATGCTTGGGCCGCGGCCCATTTGCTGGAAGTGGGAGGTTGGCATTTGGCACGATGGTGTCCATAGCCTGGAGAGGGGAGAGCAGGGAAGGTTCGGTCATATGGATGGCACCCGCCGGGTTCGGCCATACCAGACCGGACCTGGCCACCTACCCCTGACTCGAGACCCGGTACTGGGTCTGAAAATTTACCAGACCAGGCCCCGAATCTGGTCCTGGGGACCCGCGGTAATACCGGGAGGAGGAAGACAAGTCATGTGAGGCGGCAGCTCAGGCGAGAGGAGGTTGAAGGGCGCGGAGGAGGAGAGGGAGATGGAAAGGCTGGCGTGGATGGAGGAGGACGGGTGGCCACCGAGCGGGAACGAGAGGGAGGAGGCGGATGGAGCAGGATCCAGGGCGGGATGCGGCCTTGATGGGCGCCGGATCGAAGGAGACGGCGTCGAGGCAAATGGACGGAGAGAGGGAGGAGGGGCGGAGGGAGGGGAGGAGAGGGAGACTGGGATAGGAGAGGAGCAGCGGAGCCGCGGAGGGGATGTGCCGGCAGAGGTAGCGGCGCACGGGAGAGAGAGACAGAGAGAGATTGGGGAACAAGAATCGCACGAGAACGAGAAGAGAGAACGAGGGGAGGAACGAGGTGCTGGGCCTCGTTGGCTTGGGCCTTGGGAGAGGAGAGTAATGAGCAGGCTTTGAGTTCACTGGTGGGCTGGGCCGGGCCAAATTTGGTTTCCGGGTTTTCGGGGTTTCCGGGTTCAAATCCAGACTCGGACCCGTCAGACCCGTCGGGTCCAAGATTTTCCCCATCATTTCCAGAGTCGCAGGTTTCATTTTTTCTCAAACCTGCATCTAATCGGGTCCAGACCCGTCGGGTAACCCGGTGCCAACGCCAGCTCACGTACCTGTGTGTTCGTCAGGTTCCGGCATTTAGAGCGCGCGCTTCTCATCGTATCTACTATGCTTTTCTTTTGCGAGGGTATCTACTCTGCTTTCACTTGACAAGGAAATATATATCCTCGAGTTTATTGACGACCCTAATGTGGACGATAGGTGGCGCTCACAGCTCTCGACTCTCTATGAAGAAACGAACACAGGATTTGGTGCGGCGTTCAACCTGCTGCTTTTCCGTTTTGCTTCGCTATTTATTCATTTATTCTCAACAGAAACAAACGTCCGCGAGTTACTCCCCTACCTGACCGTGCCATCCCACGATCGAGAACATGCTACGTACGATCCTACATGCAAGGCACGGCACAACGATCGCCTGCTCTGGATCTAACAGAAATTGCAGAAATATCAGCACGTCCTAACAACCTGGACGACCGATTCAAGCTAAGCTGGAATTAAAACAAACAACTACTTATTTTGCTAACACCTAATTCGTCTGATATTTTGCCGGCAGCATGACAAGTCTGACTTTGACCTTTGATCGTCATCAACTCGTCACAGATCCCTGGGGCCCCACTCCATGGCCTCAAATCAAAGACCTTGCTTGTAAACCAAATTGGATAGATCGATCATACTAAAAGCAATCTACCGATCTCTCCCCCCTCTTCACAAAACCACAAGCCTCATTCAATCGACCACTACTTGATTGATTAAGCGAAGTAGCCATTAGCGCCGTTGCGGCCGGGCATCTGCGCCGCCGCCGCCGCCGCCTGCTGCATGCTCTGCAGCAGCATCCTGTCCTCCGCCGACCCGAACCCGAGCCCGCCGTGATGCCCCGTGAACGCTGCTTGTTGCTGCTGCAGGACGTTGCCGTAGCCGAATGCCCCGCCCGTGTACTGCTGCTGCTGATGCTGGTGGAATAAATGGCCGTGGTGATCCAAGGACGCGGCGGCCGGCTGCGGCTGGAAGGCGTGGCCATAATCGTTGGAGGCGAAGCTGACGACGGGGCCGGGGACGCCGGTGAACTGCTGCACCATGGCGCGGAAGTTGGCGGCGTCCGTGTTGAGCAGCGTCACGGGCGCCCGGCGCGACGCGCGCGTCGACGGCCGCTTCTTCTTGATCGTCTTGCTCATGGGCAGGCCGCCGGCCTGCTGTTGCTGCTGCTGCTGGGCTGCCGCCGTTGCGGGCCGGGCCGGGCTCCCGTCGCTGCCGGACAGAGTCGGAGGGCTGGTGGAGTGATCCGACGCGTGGCCGAGGGACGGGCTCCCCGCGGGGTTGCTGGGCCCGTAGGTGTAGAGGCCGTCGGCCCACTGCGCGAAGCTTGAGCCGGTGTCACACATCGCCATGAGCGTTGGCCGGACTCCGGAGGAGAGTTAGCTGGTGCTTGAACTTGCAGTGTTGTGTTGGAGCAGGAAGAGGTGGAGACCGGCCGGAGAGCCAGACGATTTTATAGGCGGCCGCGGCAGAAGGGGAGCGACCAGTCAAAAATCGGAGGATCAAGGATGTTTCCAGCCGTTGGATGGAAGAAGGATGGACGTCTTGCGTTCCCGCAACGTGTCGCGATCTCGAGGGTGGCTGGCTGCACCTTCGCAGAAAGAAGCGTCGTTGGTCCGGAGGTCACCATCGATTCGATGCTCGCTCGAGAGGATCAGGCGGCAGCCCGCTGACTGCACGTGCGGCTTTGCTTGAGCTAGCTCGATCCGGGCCGGACCACCTCGCCGTCGCCGGGGTTCCGTTTTTATGTCCGCTTCCGTGGATGGAATCATGGATGTGATGGATGAATGCTCTGTTCTTTCAATTCGCTGTCGTTATGGCGCGGCGAGCATCCCAAGGCCGGCACGTACTGTACGTAGCAGGTGCTGCTGCTTGCTGCTACCCTGCCGCGGAGCGAAGCTTCTACCGAAGCTGCCGAGATCCGATAAAATGAGATCATGGTGCGCCTGGATCGATCGATCGAGACGACGGGAAGAACCCGATTTGTGTGGAGGGAGCTACTAGGGAAGAACGAAGGAAGGCACGCACGTACGTGGATTAATTTCGGCACGTGCGCCCTTCAGCCTGCGGCCAGGGCTAATACATCGATCGCTGTCACTGTCAGGATCAATCCACCTCGGATCTAGATCGTGTTTACATTCCACTACCTTCGGGTTCAGGTTCAGCCTTGCTCGAATCTGCAGTATACTACATGCATGTTTTGCTCAATACCAGCTCACGAACGTCTTAATTCACACACGTTCAACAATCGAAAGGTCCGATTCGACGACCACTGACTTTTAGTCTAGCGGGAGCTCGACTGAAGCTGCATGCCCAAGCGTGCCTAACAAAACATATATTCTGATTAACAAACCGAAACGTTTACAGTTGGCAAGACAGGCAAGTGCTACCCGAGGTGTCCTCGCTCATTCAGAGAAGCACAAATAAATCTTCTAGCTGCACGAGCCCCCGTACGTGGTGCCGGCATGCAATGCAATCCCCCCCCTGCATCTGACACACGGCGCAGTGATCGTATATTACTCCGTATTATTCTTCATACGTAAGCAAAGCGGCAGCCATGTGACTTTGGATTAGGGCACGTGTACAGAAGAAGCATGCATTCAGGGGTGTTCCGTGACGTCCGCGGTGACGCTGCTTGACTCGGTCAAGTCAAGCAGTTGACAGATTGGCTGCGATTGCATGCATGCATCTGCTTCGATCGATCTCACACGTTGTCCGTTGATCTCTGTGACCTGATGATCCGCTGGTGATCTCCTCTGATCTCCCCTGCTTTACGACAATCCTGCATGTAAGATCGTAGAGGTTACTTAGTGGCAAACCTCGGTTACACAGGGTGCACCTACCGGGAATACTCTGACCTTGTTGCTACGTGAACCCAAGAATTGGTCCATGTGTAGACCGAACGGCATGGCCAATCTACTACCAACTCCTAACTAAGCTAAGGGATCAAGCTTAGCGCTGAAGGCAAAGGCAAGAGGGGGCCATGACAAGGCAACCGTAATTAATCCCTGACCGCGCGCCATTGGGGCGTCCTGTCGCCATGCAGTGATGCAGCTGCCTGCTATACCCATCCCGGCACTCGCCCAGAAACTCCATCTCCCTGCAATGCACGGCACGGCACCCGCGGACCCGCCCCGATGCATGTGCACATTGCTGACGGCCGGCCGGCTGCCACGAACCTGCGACAGTCAGTGGGTGCGGTGCGAGCACTCCGTCGCTCGGCCCGGGTGACTCGATGACGTGGCGGCCCGGGCCCGTTCGAGCGAGCATGGTGTGGGCTCGGGACTTTCGGCCTGGTAGCGGGTGACGAGCGGTCGCTTCCGCCTTGCAGCAATGGAAGGGCCGTGTGGGTTGCAAGGCAGCAGGCCGCGTTGGTTGCCTGGCCAGCTTATCGATCTTTCACTCCCTGGGCCGATTGCTTTGGCCCGAATTCGGCCACCTTCCCTCGGCACCAGTTGGTCTTGGTGCGTGTAATTCTCGTCAGTGTTTCCTCGTGCAGTGTAGAGGCTGGCAGAGGCAGGCATGTAGCTCCAGTGGCACGTGCTAGTTTCACTCGCCTTCTTCTTCTTTACCGCCAGTATCACTCAATTACAATTTACAAGGTTTCGTTTCACTCGGTGGTCAATTCATGAGACGGGGTATGGGAGGGACCAACGGTCAAAATGGGACGGACGAAAAAAACTGCAGGAGCTGTGGGCAGATGATCAGCTGGGAGTGGGACGCCTGTGTGTCTCCCTTTCCCCTGCAGGGGGGAGACCAGAACCCCCGTGGGGGCGCAGCAATGGATCGCAAAAGCCCACTGGACCACTTCCGCCTGCGTGTCTCCCCTCACCTCCATCTCTCCAGCCACACCATGAGTCCATGACCACTATCCTCTCTCCCTCCGTCTCCATTGTGACATTGTCTGATGGTCGATGTCCCTGAGTCCTAGTGGTCTGCATCTATGCAAGATGTTCCAATGCCAGATACTAACATTTGTATATGGCATCTTTGTTCCTTGCACGAAAACGTTCCTAGACAGAGTAGTCTAGCTAGTGCATAACCTGCCTGGAGCAGGCGGTAATCGTGCATGATTCGTCGGCGGTCGGTGAAGAAAGCGCTCGAAGGGAGACATAGCCGTGCCCCAGAAAAACCAGCACCAGCCATGGTCCAGGACGAGTCAGTCAATTTCTCAGTAACTCTCTCTCGGTGTTATTGTTTGCTTGGCCAGACGCACTGACGAGCGACGAGCAGCGCGGCCCATGGACCGTGGTCCTCTCGATGTCGTGGGGGCTGGGACAGATCAAAAACCTGCCGGGGGGCCGGGAGCAATGCATGCAACAAACACTAGAGCGTTTCTGTTTCCATCGGGCCTCGTGTAAAAAAAAACTGCTCTTGAAAATAACAGTAGTTATCGTGACCGGCCGTACTGTTCATATTTTGATCGCCATGCTGGAGCTGTTTGGTTTTTCAGGTTGCTACAAGATCATCAATCAAGCCCTCCCTCGATCCCTTCCAATCGTATAATGTAGTGGTACGGCCGTCTGGAGAAAAGCATATGATATCTCGGTGAAAATGGTTGTGGACTCTGTTAGTCAGAATATATCCCACTGTCGAGAAGGAATCCGTGTTGGGTTAGTTGCCAAGTAGACTTCGATGCGCAGGTTAGGTTTGCATGTGGTAAAATTAAAGCTGATCGGACATGGACGCAAACGTTAGGTAAAAAAGCGGGGTCGTTTTGGACGACGAGACCATGCATGAGAGACTGGCGCAGGACGGTCGCTGTGCCACAGGGTGCAGCTGCAGCTGCTACGGCTTGCCAAGATAGATTCCGCAGGTTTCAGGACAGCAGCTTTGCGATCCCTCAAAGCATCCAATCATTGGGACCGGAAAGGGACCAAAACGGTGTTTACGTGCCTGTACTCATTTGCTGCTGATGTTTCTTGCTGTAGTGCAGCCCTTGGTTCGTAACGGCTGCCCGTCCGAGATTGGCAACAGCCACACAAAAGGGGAGATCCAGGGCAGATCAGCATGGATTTCATTTGATCGATCGGTACTGACGCATGCGAATGGATTTCATGGATTTGGTGACAATAGTGTTCGCCCAGTCGTTAACTACTTAAGACGGCACTAAGATCCCGATCAAAAAAAAAACGGCACTGATAAACTGCTAGACCAGTATACCTACTTGCTTGTTGGGCCAGGGTTTAATCCGACAGCCACAGTCACGTGCAGACCAACTGTCGGAAATCTATTATATACTAAAAACAATATGAGAAGTACCGAGAGGAGGTTCCACGTTGAGCCACATCATCTGAATTATTCTGCTCGTTGGATTTGAGATCTGAGGGACGTAGAAGATGTAACCACGTTTAAGTCAGATTTATATCCGTAGAAACACACGTTAGTTGTAAACATGTGCCGTGCTGCTAAAAGGAAACCAAATTCCAACATCCAACGTACGGAGAAACAAAACGTGTCATGTTTGGTGCTACAAATAAATCGAGTCTAGAAATCGTTCGTTCTTACGTTTCTGCGTCGGGTCGGGCCTTCCGCGTCGGGCCTACGTGCCGTTTTTCGGCCGCGCGCTAAGCTAGCGTACAAACCAATAGATCGACGCCCTTAGTTGATTGGTTCCTACCTAGCTAGCTGGGCCAGGCAGCACATTGAACTAACTAAACAATCCGAACAGAACTTGAACTTGGTTGTTACGTTCTGCAGGTACCTGTCGGTACATATGACGTGGGTGAACCTCTAACATCGTATACATACAAGGGACTGGGCAGATAGCAAATGAAAAAAAACGCTTATACTAACTAAAAGACTATTTCACAATCTGAACTTTAATAACATATCGATGGCATAACCACGTAAAACTTTAATCGCACATGATGATTTTCAGGAAATAAATAACCTACTAATATACTCCTCCCTTCCTAAATTATTGACGTTGTGTTAAAATAACGACAAAGATTTAGAAACGGATGGAGTAGATTGGTGTACCCAATCAAGTGAACCGCCAATTCAGCCTGCAAATTTACTTTTTGAGCATATGTGATTTATATATGACACATGATCAGTCACCTTATGTAAGGACCATCGTCTCACACGTGATCTGGACTTTATATTCAGATACTCAATTAATATCACATCAAACAATCAATTAGTTTGATGCAAACTTTGATCAACCAACATGTTGTGATATGAACCTCAAACAAAATGTCATTTTCTACCCATCGTTTGTCCAATGAAGCTGGATTTTGATAGTAGGCCACGAACATCAATTTTTATTTTCTCCATTTTCAGATTTTTTTTACCGAAGAAGCTTTAGTTGACTCGGTCAAAGCGTTCTGCATATGCATAAACCATCTTTTGCATGGTTGAGGGGAGTAATTTATGCGTATGAATAGTTGCAGGTTGTGTTCTAACCTGGAGTTTGGGGAGGCAATTTAAACTCGGTGGTTAGCTTAGAGTTGTAATATGGACTCATCCCCTTAAAATTACGATCTATGATCTAAAACCACATAAACATAAAACATTGTGTCATGTTCAAAACTCGATGTATTTCCGTACTTCTAGGTGTAGTGCGGTTAGTTGATTTAATTCTATTTTTCTAGATGTACGATTTTTTAGCTCTGACTATATAGCAACACATTTGTCCAAACTTTATTTGATTGTGTACATGTGTAGTGCGGTTTAGTAATTTTGCGTTTCTAATAACCAGTCATGCTCATGATTTGGAACACATATTTTATTTCCGTACTGGTCTAATAGCACATATAAATGACACACACATGTCATTTATTTCATGTTCTTAAATAATACAACAATACACATATATATCTGTATGGTTCAAAATGTTTAAAGCGTATAAAGAATTACGCGGGACATTATGCGAGCACCATCCTAAAATGTCTGATGGGTTAGGAACGAAGCACCAAACAGGTTGGAGCCCTCATAGGCCCAAGCACAATGAGGGGGTACTAAGTGGAGACATTGTGCTGATCCACATCATATGAATTATTTAGACTATTAGATCTTATATTTAATGAGAAGGTATGCTGATGGGCTAAAAACGAAACACCAAAGAGGTTTGGGGCCCATATAGGCCTAATACGCTACATAAACCAAACAAAAAAATTATGGTGCCATTAGACGATAATTAAGTTACGACATGAAAATTTTGTTTATGACAGGTGGGGCCCAAGCGTTTTATCCTTGCCACGTCATCATCCTAGATAGGCAAACGGGTTTACAAGAAAAAAAAACCGATGGGATTGTAAGGTCTGGGTTCAAAAATCAGGGATTAAGAAGATGTTGTTGTTTTCAGACTCCGTCTACGAGTTTGAGGTTTGAAATAGACTTTTCTCTTCTATGTAAGTGTAGAATTTTAAGTCCAAACTCAATTGCATTTGGTAGTAGCGAAAAAAAAACAAATTCAGCATGAATAGTGGCCCTTCACTCTTTGACACTATTCATTTGTATATTTCTCATTTTAACTCCTTCCAAACACATTCAATTTTCAACTTTGAATTTTGCACGTTTGTAGAGCATCACATGCCCGACATATGGTATTTATTATTATTATTTTATAATTTTCATATATGATTTTATGGAGTTTCCACAGAAGAGGGGTTTTCACCAGATACACCGCCTCTAAAATAAATGCTCCCTCCGGTCCAAATTTATTGTCACAGCTTTGATAAAAAAAAATTGGTCTATCTACGTATGTATCTAGACGTGTTTCAGTTTGTAGGTTCGATCATTTGAAAAAAAATTGTGACACTTAATTTGGATGAGAGGGAACACAACAATGGTAATCGCTATGAATTAAAACTTTAAGAAAATATAAAGATGGTTTCCGGGACACCGTGCTGCTAGTTACTCCACAAATATTAGCACGGTTCAGTTGCCAAAAGAAGATGCAACATTTTAATACTATATCATATCCCTAGGGCCGGGTTTAGAGAATACAACGTGGTGCAATGTTGTGGCTGCTGCTTTTTTTTTAAGAGGTTGCGGCTGCTGCTGTGCTGCAAATATAGGTGTCAGTGGGCTCGTTTTGATAGCAGCGAAGTGGCCTGGCCCACGCAGGCAGCAGCCGCAGATAGATGTTGTTGTTGGGCCACAACCCACAACGGTACGTATAGTAGTCCTCGATAGAAACTGCGTGTACAGTGCAATTGTGCCAAGCCCTGAGCATGATAAGGAAGATGGTTAATCTCATGATACGTACGTGTATTGTCCTTCCATTCTTTGTCCATGCCTTGTATATCTAGCAACCAGCATGGTCAGGCAAGTAGGCAACGTTCATATGCATGCTCGTTTAGCGATCGAATCGCATTTGGATTTGGCTCGACGGCACACAGATATGGATGCTCGTGCATACACGCACCGGCCGGGACCATGCATGCATGTCTTAAAACTGCTCCAGGATCGTAGCTGGTCATGGTGGCATACGGTTCGTGGTCCATCACCCTGAACCGAATCGAATCGATGGATCGCGCGCCTCTTTCACCCTTCACGTGCGCCCGCTCTGGCTCGCTAGCTTAATTAGCCTGGCTCGACCGTACGTCCCCAGTCAAACATATGTTTGACCGTCCATGGCAGAGCGAAGATTATCACGTGGAGAGAAAAAGATTGACCGGGCCCCTGCTGTTGCACCTACAGCCCACTCCTACCTCCGGAATGACAAATCGATGGTCGTAGCCCTCGTTAAGTTAAGCATGCAGCATGGCGCCGTTATCTCTTCTCGATCCACCATCCATCATAATTCACAAGCCAGTAGTACGTTCGGTTCTGTTCAACACACACGCCCCAGCACTGCATGCATGCCGGTACTACTATAGTATACACTTATGCTGCTATACACGTTTCAATTCATACACGTACGTACGCATTGTACACTGTACGTCGTCTCTACGCTCGATAGGTATACGTACGATAACATTCATGCATGTCAATAACTAACCGGCGGGGCCGTGCCGTGAAAAGACTTGACATGCATGCCCCAAACAGTGGGTGTCACGGTCACGGCGGAGGCCATGTCCATGGACACTGTTTGCCGAGCCATGCCATGCCATGTATAGAGCTAATTAGCTAGCTCTAGCCGGTGCGTGGCTACTACTGGGTAGCAGAGCTAGCAGGAGTGCGCGTCTTGTCTTGCTTCTCTGCTCCGCCGATGGATCGATCTCGGCATGTTGCAGGCGCAGCAGGAGCAGCGGCTGATGGGCTACAAGAGCCTACACATGGCCGGGCTTAATTTCAAGCATCAATATGCATGATGCGAATGAAGGATGTGGCATGTGTGTGTGTGTGTGCAGAGATCGCACCATCCTCGTCGAGTCTCGTCAGCCGTCACTCCAGTAGTGTCTCGTTAATATCGAATCCTTGACTAGGTGTTTCTTAGAGTTTTATATCCTTGACTATTTTTTGTGCTTTCTAGTGGAGTACTCTTTCACCGCATGGTTACTTGCTGCATCTAGAAATGTTTTTTTTCTCCGTTTTGCTGCCGTTCAGTCGCCTGAGAGATGATTCACGGAGGCATCGATTTCGGATGAACAGTCGCACAATTGGTTAGCGATCTGCTTGCGTTGACCTACTACTCAGTACTCCTTCTGCTTCTAAATTGTTGTCGAAATATTACATGTATTTGGACGTTTTTTTAGAATAGATACATCCATATTTAGGCAAACTTAGATAAGAATTTAGAATCGGATGGAGTATTTACATTCGTCGCTCCTGGACTGGGCTGGCCGTCCCGTTGGTTTGTACCGGGCTGCCAAACGAAGTGGGTGCTCGTGGACCTGATTTTATTAGTTTTGTGGGCTGATAGATTAGATTGGGAGTATGTTTTCTTGTGCTTTTGGACTTTTTATTTGTTCTTTTTATCTGTTCACACTTGCCGAACATGGGCTGTGTGGTATTGTGTAATTTGAAGCCCTCTAATTTTAGGTGTCAAATTTTTTTTGCTGGATTTCGCAACAACAAAAAATTACTGGCAGCTTTGGTTTTTGTAGTTTTAAATTTATGTACTCCTTCCAGCTGGAATTACTTGTCTTAGATTTAGTGCAAAGTTGTATTAAATCAACGACAAATAATTCCGCCCGGAGGAAGTACGTATATTTTTGGGCGCGGGCTAGTTGGGATCGTTTTCCCCCCGGCCGTTGGACTATTTGATTTTTGTGTTTTAAGTTGTCGGAGCGGGGGTGGTTTTGAACCTCTTTGTTTCTTTTCGTGGTTTTTCGAGTTTTTCGTCTCGTCCCATGTATGCGATGGTTTGATATTTGCTATTTTTGTTTTTTTGGGTCCGAGTGCAATTTTTTGTTTGAATTTTGATCTATCTCTAGGTTGTAATTACAAGTGTTTTTTATGCTTGTGTGCGAATTTGGATTTTGAAATGTATAATTGGATATCACACCTTCGGATGGATAAAATTGCACATGTTTTTTGTGGGTAAATTTGGATTTTGAAATGTACAATTGGATATTGCAGCTTCGGACGGCTAAAATTGCACGTGAAATTTTGTGTGCAATTGAAAGAGATCGGACTGCGTACGTCGACTGAGAAATTTTGTTTCTCAGTCACAGCCACTACCAAAGAATAACTATCAAATCTTAAAAATTGCACCTGAAATTTTAGGTGTAGTTTTAAAAATTGCAAGCGAAATCTTGCACGTGAAATTTTGTGCGCAAATTTGAAAATTGCATGTGAAATTGTATCTGCAAAATTATAGGCATGGATTGTTTACCGTATGTATTCAATTGTCCTGCATGCACACGATGGCTCGCGTATGTATTCAATCTCATGCATATACAAATGTTGTACTGAGATTTTCTTAATCTCAGTCGCCTGACACTTTTTTTTGCTAGCTTGCTGATTGCCTGCCGCCTATGTCGAAATACAAAATTTATTTTTTAAGAAACAAAAACAAAAGAGTACATAGCTACTCTTACATGTTACTACATGCTTGCATAAATATATTTCATTAACTACGTATCCTCCTGTGCATGCATCCATGCATGCATGCAATGCATGGTTTATAGCAATATAAAAATGAGTTCCATGCGTCCCAAAGATGGTCGAACTGAGAAAAGCAGCTGCTAGCTGGGACAGGAATATGTTCGACCGGATGGTATACAAACGGAGGGAATTATACATGGACGACAGGGAGTTGTGCAGTTTGGTCCATGTACCCAGGTTCCCCACAGATAAGGTCAATAAGTTTTTTATTTGTGTTTCCACTTAACAAGAGGCATGCGTATTAATCGTTATACATGCATGTACAGGAGTTAAGTATGGAATAATCGGTTTGCAATGCAATGCACGGCTCCGGTTTCATAGGACAGGGCAGCATGACAAAGAGCATATGGAGGGCCCTGTCCAGTTATCCCCATACCCGGCCATAACAGAACAGAACCCCGTTGCAGTAGTGTACAACTACAACTGCCCCTTCTTGGCTAGCCAGTTTCCCTTTCTTTTCTCTCTCGGACAAACAAAAAACAAAGAGGAGCACGACATGATGGCTTTTGTTTAATTTTGTCCTTGCGTATATGCCCCTCGTCCAGCTCTCGATCCGATCTTCACTCTAGCCTGGTCCTGAGCGGCTACCTGAGTAGCTTAACTAGCTGTCTAGCTATTTCAGCTGCTGCATGCCTCTCGCCGGGTCATCTCATGCGTGTCACTTCAGGTTTCGAACATAGCGTGGCATGGCCAGTTGCATGCCAGAGAAAAGGTTCGATCAACGCCATCCAATAAGCATCTCAGCGTGAGCCATCAGGTATATAGTGTCTGTGTCAGTTCGTTAATAGGAGCTGATCAGGATATATGGATGAGGTAGCAGCAGCAGCAACAGTCTCTAGATGCGTAGTTCCAGGTCTGTGCCACTCCTTCCTGCCTGCTAGCTATTTAGTGAAATGGAAGCGTGATATTGTAACAATTGATTCTTTAGCTACTTAGTGAAATGGAAATACTTCAGTAAAAGGAATTTTTGCACCTGAATTTGGGAGCAATAATTTTTTTTTTGAAACGGAGTTTGGGAGCAATAATCAGCGTGACAAAAAGGAGAGCTATTTCCCCCTACTTTCTTACTGCAAATCTATGATTTACCCGTAATTAAGTTTCTGAAGGATAAATTAAACTTTCTGCACCAGGTAATTTTCTTTCTTCTTTTGAGCTCGATCGTCAGTGCGGCAGTGGGCCAACAATGACACAGCACATGGGCTACAGTTACACACACAAACAGGTTCATGTTCGTACGGGGTACGGCGCACATTAAAATATCAGGTACGGACACAGAAAGCTGAAATTTTTGCTCACCTAACCCCTTGCAAAGTTTAATCGATAAAAATGGCTTTCGGACCGAATGACAAAACTGGTCCGGCCCCAAAAGGCAACCTTTTATCAATTGAGTTGGCGGAAATATCTTTTTACCAATTGAGTTGCCGGAAAACAACTTTTGTCAATTGTGTTGGCGGAAGGCGTGAGTTGGCTGCTCGGGCCACATGGTCCACAAAGTGTAAATGAAGGTTTTTCATAAGTCAAAAAAGTGCTTTCTGCCATCTCAATTGATAAGAAGTGCTTTCTGCCATCTCAATTGTCAATATGTGCTTTTCACCGTTTCAATTGGCAACAAGTGCATTCCGTCAAACCATTTTTGACATTTCACTTAAA
This sequence comes from Brachypodium distachyon, assembly GCF_000005505.3. Lineage (NCBI taxonomy): Eukaryota > Viridiplantae > Streptophyta > Magnoliopsida > Poales > Poaceae > Brachypodium > Brachypodium distachyon. The sequence continues at coordinate 27,523,944 of NC_016131.3, read as the reverse complement.
AGGAGGCCATTTTGATCAATAAAAATGACTAGGGAGCTAGAGGAACAAAAACTTCCAGAAAGCTCTGGTGTCTGGCCCAACTGTTTTCCTCTCCATCGTCGTCAGAGATTCGGAGTACCGGTGACTAGCTGGTTTTGGAACATGACCAATCTTAAACGCTTTCTGTTGAGAGCTACTAGCTCGATCGTAATTGAAACGGTTTAGAAACAGTGCTGCGGTACACATGGCACATAGCACCATCTTGTCGTATATATGCTCGACGAACTATATACGTACTCGGCCGATTTCTTTTTCTTTTGCTCGAACAAGTAAGCTTTTTTATTTTGGACACCAGGTCGGGACCCCATCGATCGCTAATCATGGGAACTGTATCACAGTCCCGTTGATAAGATGTTCGTTTAGGGGACTATTGATCCGGGACGCTTTTGTCCGGTTGACCCAAAAAACCACCTTTAATTAATTAATTCCCCTGTGGGTCGATCATTGGATCAACTCTAGTGTGTTAGTGCACTATGTACATTCACTGTTTGATAAGGGACGCAAATAAAAGATGGCGGCAACTAACTAAACTGTACTAACGCTTTATAACTAAAAAGTAATGCAATGCATGGCCCGAGCTGTCCGATGAGCTAGCACATCAAATCAAATCACCGAGCTATTTAATCCGCATCAAGTTCTCCATCTTCTTCTTTTTGTATACAGCGACTGCTCCGAACGAAAGCCTGATCAAGCGTGACAAGACAGGCAGAGAGGGAAGCAAATAAGATCGATCATACACAGGGAAGCTAGGATGATTAATTTTGTTGGTTAATTTTGCTGTTTGCAGACGCTAGGATGATTAATTAGGTTCTTATTTCAGCCTGCCCGGACGTCCCATCGTTGGGCGTGTGCATGGTTCACGAACGTACAGGGGAGGCACCGCAAGCCAAAATTGGTCGATAGGTTACACGCAGCGCCGTTCATTTCGGCTTTGGGCCACGCCGACATGACCCGGCCGCCGCTTCCTGAGCTAGTAAGCTAGTAGACCTTGTTTTTCACACCGTTGTTCGATGGGACATTAAGATTGATAAAACTTCAGTGCTGTGTTTTTATTTCAGGGAGATAGCGCGGCCTTTGGGAGCCGATCGAGTAGGCGAATAAACCACAGTTCTTCCAAAATACTCCTATTTGTGGCTGAGAAAACGATCTCTTTATGCTGCACTTACTGTCTCTTCACGCAAACAAGATAAAAATATTATTCCGTTTTTTCCCACAAAAATACAATATTGAATAACACGACTCATATTTCACCTCAGTTTGCGTACTCTCCTTCATACTCCATTTCAGTAGCTTTCAGTACCTCCCGTCTCATTACGATGTCAAATCATACTACTCTAAGTAAATGTTAACAACAATCAGGGAAGCTCAATAATTTTGGACGGTTCTAGAGGGAGAACTTCTCTCGCGACCAGGTAGGCGACTAGGGCTTCCACGCCGCCGGCGCCAGCGTCCACTTCCCCGACGAAGGACACTCCGGCCCCGTCGGCCACCTCCCTTCCTTCCGCGCTTCCTCCCTGCCTCCGTTTCTCCCGCTCCGTTCTCCCCTCTCGGCTCCCCGTGCTCTCAGTGCGCGATGGAGGCCACCCCGACGGCGAGCCCTCGCCCCTCCACCATGGAGCGGCGCTGGAGGGAGGTGAGCCCGTCTTCGGACAACAGCGACTCCGGCCGGTCGTACTGTGAGGTGCTGCGCAGTGGAAGCCCGCCGGTCGGGAACTCGGTGGAGAGGCAGGTGGAGCGCGCGCCACCTGTTCGACAAATTGCTTCTGTGGAGGTGCAGCCAGCGACGGCGCTGACTGGTGTGGATTCGGTCGAGGCGGGCGGTGCCTGGAACCGCGTGGGCAAGAAGAAGAAGAGGCGTCGCCCCCTGGCGATGTCGGTCCGGCAGGAGTTGCCGCAGGAGCTCTTCGGGCGATGCTTCAACTGCTTGGGGGAGGATCATGTAGCGGCCCTTTGCCCGAACCCCACGGTGTGCCTTCGCTGCAAGGGGGAGGGGCATGTCGCCCGCCTCTGTCCGGAGCGTCGCAGCTCCTCAGGCTCGCCATCAGCGAGACGGGTCAGGGGACACCCGTCGCCCGCTGGGGAGCATTCCTTGATACCTGGTGGCCGTCGGCCTGGCTCGGCCCTGTTGGCGCGACTCGGGCCGGCGGTGAGGCTGTCACAGGCGGCGGCGGCAAGGACGGCCGCGGTTGCTCCTTCTCGGCATGTGGCGCGTTCTTCGGCTGCGGGCCTGCGGCCGGCAGCACCTGTGCCGGCGGTCACCGCGGTGGTTCCGACGCGGGAGGCAGGGGGGGCGCCCGTGGCAGAGGTGGCTGGGGCAACCGCCGGGGTCTCGGCGCGGACGCGGCCTCCGGCACCCGCTGTCCAGTCGCAGGATGTCGTGGCGCCGGCGGCTGTCCTGCCCCAGACGTTGCCTTCCTCAATTGCGCTGCCCTGGGGTGCGGCGTCGGCGCGTCCGAGGCTGGAGACCTGCATCGTCCAGCAACCCGCGCCATTGACGATGAGGAGGGGACTTTGCAGTGGAGCCCTGTGGTTTGGGTCATCGGCAACCGGCCTCGCGTCTCACTCTCTTCTGTCTCTTCGGTCATCGGCAACCGTTTCCCGGCGCTGGAGGGCTCGTTCTCCACCCACCGCTTCTGGCCGGATGATTTTCTGGTGGTTTTCTGGTCCCGTGAGGGCCGGGATGCGGTGCTGGACGCAGAGGTGATTGGAGGCCGTGGCTTCAATCTCAGCTTCGCGCCATGGAACAGGCTTCGTCAGGCGGTGGGACGATCGCAGCTGTTTCGGGTTCACCTTGAACTTGAAGGCATTCCGCCCCATACTTGGAGCGTGGAAGCTGTTGCCTCTGTGTTGGGGTCGGCATGTTCGATTGAGAGGTTGGGGACGGACACTGTGAACCGGGTGGATATGGGTCGGTTTCGGGTCTTCGCGTGGACGGTGAATCCGAACATTATCCCAAAGGAGAAACTCTACCAGGTCGTCGAGCCGCCGGCACGGGTGGAGGAAGATGAGGATGACGACTTGAGGGTGCCTCCGGAGCAGATGGTTCCGCAGGTGGTGGACCTGCTCGAGTACAACGTCCTCATTCACTTGCTTCTAGTGGAGGAGGTGGGGGAGTCGACGGACCGCTCGTCGCACGGCGATTGGGCGTCGGACGACGACTGCGATGGTGGTGCTCCGGGGTACTACCCGGGGATGGGTCGGGAGGCGCGTCGGCCGTGGTAGAACTCTTTTGAGTGCTCGCGCGGGCGTGTCGACAGTGACGATGTCGACGACCACCTGGAGCCACGCGTGGATGCTGGCCGCAGGGTGCAGGTGGGGGCAAACATGGTGGTCGGCCGGTCCCGCCTCTCGAAGACGGCACCGGCGTTTGTTCCGCGGCGGGCCTCTCCTCTGGAGACGGAGGCCTGCTTTCTTCTCCCGGAGCGTGGGGATGTGGAGGCCGGGGGGGATTGGGACCTGATGCACCTTGAGGCGTCCCTTTCTCCTCTTTCGGCGGTGATTGACGTCGGTCTGGAGGGGTCCTCCTCCCCTGCTGGGGACGCCGGGCTGGAGGGATCTTCCTCCCCTGCGGTGGACGCAGGACCCGAGGGGTCCTCTTCACCGGCTGCGAGCTCGGCCTGGAGGCTGGAGAGGTCGGCAGGGTGCTGGACCTTAGATGAGACGGAGTTCTCTTCTCCGCGGGTGGTGGGCACGCTTTCTCCGCCTCGATCTGCTCAGCCGAGCTAGAGCATGTTCGAGGTCAGCGTGTCGCCAGCGCCGGCAACACCGGGAGAGGATTCGCGGTTGGTGGAGGATGGGCAGGCGGTTGAGCTCTTTCGAACTGCCGTCTGACGCTCGAAGACTCAGATACTGCCCAGGCCTCCGGCGAGACGTGCGAGGCGACGGGTGACGACGTCGTCATCTCGTCGGCGTAGCCGCCGGCTTGCGGCCAAGTGCGCGCCGTCGGCTGGTGTTAAGAGGCAGCAACATGTGTTAATTCGGCGTCTTGGGCTGGCACGGGAGGGGGAGCACATTGGCGATGAGGTCCTGCAAGCCTACCTGCGCCTCTTCGAGCAGCCCCTGAGCTCAAAGCACCTGGGGGCCATCATGGCACTTTTCGGATGGGAGTTCCAGGCCCTTCCTCTGGAGGAGGGTGAAAGGGTGGTGGCTGCGAGCGGATAGCTCGCGAGGAGCCGTTTTGGGCCTTAGGCCGGTGGTGGGTGGGCTTGTATATGGCTTCTACGACTTTGAATTTACTGGTGTGGAATGTACGTGGCTTAAACTCTAGAGCTAAGCGTACGGCGGTTCGCCAAGTGGTGGCCTCGTCGGGGGCCAATGTTGTAGGGATTCAGGAATCAAAATTAAACATGGTTACTCGTTACATGGTGGAGAAGTGTTTGGGTCCAGGGTTTGATTCTTTTTTCTTTCTCCCGGCGGATGGCACTTGTGGAGGGATTGTTGTGGCTTGGAAGAGTGGTGAGGTCACTATTTCGAACCCACACCTCTCCCAGAATGCGGTCACGGCTTTTGTCCAAGATGGACAGAGGCCGGGTTGGTGGTTCATGGTGGTCTAAGGGCCGCAGAGTGATGAGGACAAGGTGCTCTTCTTGCAAGAGCTTAGGGATATTCGTGATCTTCATGCCGGGCCGTGGATCTTGGCTGGGGACTTCAATCTTATTGTCGACCCTAGTGACAAGAATAACTCTCTCATCAATCGTCGGATGATGGGCCGGTTTAGATGGGTGGTGTTGAGGGATCTTGACCTCAAGGAGCTTTACTTGAATGGCCGGAGGTTCATGTGGTCGAATGAGAGGGAGCATGCGACCTTGGAGAAATTGGACAGGGTCTTCGCCTCCGTGGATTGCGAGTCTAGCTACCCGGACTCCTTCCTCTCTGCTCTTAGCACTGCGACTTCGGATCACAGCCCACTACTCCTCTCGTTGGAGGCCCAATTGTTGAGGGGCCGTAGATTCATCTTCGAGAGCTCTTGGCCCAAAATGGATGGATTCATGGATGTGGTTCAGGAGGCTTGGAATGCTGGGCCGGCGATTGGCAACCCCTTCAAGAGGGTGGATGCGAGACCACGGGCGGTGGCAAAACGGGTCCAAAGTTGGAGCGATCGTTTCGTGGGGAATACGGAACTACAGATCCTTGGCACGAAGGTCATTTTCCGCTTCAATGTGGCGATGGAGAGCCGTTCACCGTCTACGAAGGAGAGGGCGTTGAGACAGGCCTTCAAGAAGAAGCTCCTTGGCCTAGCTTCTTTGGAGAGGACGATGGCGAGGCAGAGGTCGCTGCTGCATTGGTTGAAGGAGGGGGATGCCTGTACTAGATTTTTTTTCACCTACAGGCTAGCCACCGCCGGAGAAAGAACTTCATTTCGCAGCTTCTAGTGGATGGGGTGGTGGTGTCGAACCAGGAGGCCAAAGCGATGGCGGTGGATGAGTTTTTCTCCTCCCTTCTTGGTGCCGCCCCGCACCGTGGTTTCACGCTGGACCTCGAGGCTCTTGGTGTTCCCAGCTGTGATCTAACAGGCCTCGAGGCCGACTTTACGGAGGAAGAGATTTGGGCCGTGGCAAGTCCATGGAGCCCGACAAGGCGTCGGGGCTAGATGGCTTCTCTGGGCGCTTCTATGTGGTCTGCTGGGATATTATCAAGCAGGATGTGGTCGATGTGTTTCGGGCTATGGCTAGGCTCAATGTCGGGGGGATGGAGGCCATTAACAGGGCGTTCATCACCCTCCTTCCGAAGCGGCCAGATGCGAAGGAGGTTCGGGATTTTCGTCCGGTGAGCCTCATTCATAGCATGGCGAAGCTGTTCGCCAAGGTGGTGGTGACGAGGGTGGCGGCCCACCTGCCGCGCTTGGTGGGCCCTCATCAGAGCGCTTTCGTTAAGGGCAGGTGCCTGCATGATAACTTCATGCTGGTCCAAGGCACGGCGAGGCGGCTGCACAGTGCAAGGATTGATGCCGTCTTTCTCAAGCTTGACATCACGAAGGCGTTCGACACTGTGGATTGGGGGTTCCTCCTTGAGACTCTTGAGAGGAGGGGCTTTGGACCTCGGTTCAGGTCATGGATCTATGGGCTTCTCTCGACGGCCACCACTCGAGTGCTCATGAATGGGATCCCCTGCGAGCCTATTGATCATAGGCGTGGACTTCGGTAGGGGGACCCCCTGTCGTCGATGTTGTTCATCCTGGTGATGGACATCCTCCACGGCTTTTTCGAGAAGCCGGCGGCGGAGGGTGTGCTCTCCCGTTTGGCGGAGCGTGGGTTTCGCCATCGTACCTCCATCTTTGCGGATGATGTGGTCACCTTCCTGCGACCCACTCGGAAGGACCGTTTGGCCTGCTCAGCCATCATTAGTGACTTCGGCATGGCGTTGGGGCTACGCACGAACTTTTCTAAGTGCTCGGCTCACCTCATTCGTTGTTCCCAGGAACAAGGTGAGCTTGTTGCCTCCTTGCTCCATTGCGAAGTGGGCAGCTTTCCTTGCACATACGTGGGGCTTCCGCTTGGGGTCCGCAAGGTCACAGCTAACCAGTTGAGCTCCATGGTGGACAAGGTGGGGAGTAAGGTGACGGCGTGGAAGGCTCCTCTTCTTTGGAAGTGTGGCCGAATGGTGCTCGTGAAATCAACCTTGGCGGCCATTCCGGTCTATTCGATGATGTCCTTGGATCTTCCCGGGAAGGTTTTGAAGGGCGTGGAAAAGCTTTGTAGGGGTTTCTTGTGGAAGGGTCATAAGGAGGCACACGGTGGGCATTGCCTTGTTGCTTGGGACAAGGTATGCAAGCCGAAGGAGTTAGGTGGATTGGGAATTCCCAATCTCGGCTATCTCAATGCCGCATTGAGGGTTAGGTGGCTGTGGTTGGACAAGGTGGATGATTCGAAACCTTGGAAGGAGTTCGCCGTCACGACCACGGGGCTGGTCAATGACATCTTCGAGGCGGCAACTTCTTCCTGGGTGGGTGAAGGCCGTGGGACCCTCTTCTGGACCGATAGGTGGCTCGATGGTTGCCGGATCCGGGACGAGTTTCCGTCTCTGGCGGCTGTGGTGCGCCCCCGAATGTTACGCACGAGGACCGTTCGCGATGGTGTTCATGGCGCTTGGCTCATGGATGTAGGGCCGGATCTGGGGGAGGAAGCGATCAGCGAGTTCCTTGTTCTCTGGACTCGGCTTCAGGGGTTTCATTTGGAGGAGAATGTGGAGGATTCCCTGGTGTGGAACTGGTCGAAGGATGGGGTCTATTCGGCGAGGTCCGCATACCGGAATCTGTTCGCGGGCAAAACGGTGGAGCCCCTGGCGAGGCAGATCTGGGGCTCTCGGGCGCCGGGCAAGTGCAAATTCTTTGCCTGGCTGGCGGCAAATGACCAATGTTGGACGGCGGATTGGCTTGAAAGGCGAGGGCTTCCCCACCTTCCCCACCCCTCGCGTTGCCCCCTCTGCGATTAGGAGCCGGAGACCTTGACCCACCTTCTGTTGGGGTACGTTTTCACCCGACAGGGGTGGGAGGTGGTGCCTGTCGCGTGGAACCGGGAGGCGTGGACGCCGAGGGCGGATGTGGACATCCGGGCTTGGTGGGCTGGCATCACCGGGCCGCATGGTGTGGCCAAGGACTTGAGGACGGCGGTCACGTTGGTGTTTTGGACTATTTGACGACACCGCAATGACGTGGTCTTGAACGGGGGCTTCTCCGGAGGTCCGCAGGGTGGTCGCGTGCATTCGGGAGGAGGTGGTGTGTTGGGAGAATGCCGGGCTTCTCAGAGGAGGGGTTGCGTTCTCGGCCGCTTTGGCGAGTGGATGTCACGTAGTTTCTCTTGTTGTCTTAGCCACTCCGTGGCGTTATAACCGCTCCGCGGTGTTGTAATTGGCACTCTGTCCAACTCCTTATTTAATTGATGATGCGCCCGCTGGGTCAAATTCTTGAAAAAAAACAACCAATTCCAATCATGAGATTTGTGCAAGATTGATGTAAATATACATGATTAGAAAATCTTCAATGGATGGCTATAATTTTTGACCGAGAAATAACTATTTGTAACACTCTTCTCGTTTTTTCCGTGCGCGATCCAAATTGATATCGGAGGAGTTTTTACTACTAGAAGAAAATAAATTACGTAAAATTCATTGTTAGAACTAGTAGCTTGTAAAAAATCTACTGTGGTTACAATTACAGTGCCACTTCGATTGTATATTCGATCGTACGTACGAGTCGATTTGATCACGGCTCCCCTGTCGATGAAGTACGTTTATTGTCTAGCTATCTCGAAGCTAGCCATTGGTCTCCCACCTTCACGTGAAGAACACCAACTTGTCACTGCGTTCTCGGGCCACGAGCTGGCCGGCCGGCTTCATGTCCATCCAAGCCAGCTAGCTATACCAGATGCTATCTAGTCGCAGCCCTCGCAGGGCAAGCATGCATGCAGTGCAGAGAGTGCCAACTTGCGGGTCAAAGAAAACCATTGTCAAATACCCCGTGTACATATGAGGCATGGAACAACCTATAAACAAAGTGTTTAAGCTACTGCTAGTACCGTAAATCAGGTCGTCTCAGTCGTGATGTCCCAATGAATTTTGGTACGGCCGGAAGCAGTGTAAAGATGGATTTATAGCTAGAGCTTTGTGTTTCTTCTCTTTAAGCTCGGATGCTCACGTACGGGGTTTGTTCTTCCCATGCATGCATGGTTAATTAGTTGATGGAAGAGAGCAGGATGGATCTGAGGAGGAAGCCGACACTTCTCTAGTCCCCAAAAAAATCAATGCTTTCGGCCACACGCAAAAAGGTGGCAGAACGAACAGCTGGCAACCTCGCCTTGGAGGCTGCTGCCGAATATATAAACGTACATACGTACGCTGGCTCACAGGCAGCTCGAATTATTCGAGTTACGGCCAGAGTCACAATTGTAGCCGACATGACGGAGGCAAAGCCGGCATTGTTATATATGCCGGCATCGTAAAGTCAAACTGACACTAAGTCGGCATCCCGGACGTATGTCGGCATGACGATTTTGTCTTATGAATTTGCAGGATAAGGAGGAGCACCTTGATCTCGGCTCGCCGAGATCTCTCAACGGTCTTATTCTGACCACGCGATGCAAAGTAAAGCAGAGCCATCATCATCTCAGAAAATCAGTCAGTGCCTGCGTACCGGCGTCAGGCAACTGTAGAGAGGAATCACCGAAAAAGAATCTCTGACGGAAACCGGCAGAGGATAGCGGTATTTTCTGCCAGGTGACAGGGAGAAGTAAAGTTGTCTTGTCCCCTGCGGTGCTACCGGGAGGGAATCAAGCCGTGTGCCGACGAAGCCCAAGAAAGATGGTGTTAGACTTGGCCCACATGTCAGTGTGACATGGGCGGCTTATAAATAGAACCTTACCCCTCTGTAAGAAAAGAGGACGGTGCACTTAGACAACTAGGGTTTCTCCTTCTTCCTCAAGAATACAGCTCAACGAGCGCCATTGTTAAACTTGCCTATCTCGGCTAATACAACAAAGTAGGAGTAGAAATCTTACCTCGGCAAGAGGGCTCTGAACCTGAATAGATCCGTGTGTGCTTGTGTGATTTGTGCGTGTTTCCCTTCTCGTCCTCTCTCCTCCGGTTCCTCCTTTGTCCATCGGCCCCAAATTAAGCCACCATATGGCATCTGCCGTGACACCATCACGACAAGTTACTATCATGAATTCATGAGTCGATTTGTTAGCTACGGCCATAGTCCTACAGTGCATAATTAAGCCGAGATTACGAAGTTATGAGCTTGCCATGCATAGGATCGATCGAACATCTCTTCTTGAGGGGCCTGTTTGGTTTTGAGCCAACTCTAGCCATGCCAAAATATTGGCAACTAATTAAAATTTGGTGATTGTTTGCTTTGTTGCCAAAAATTTAGTTGCCAATGACCTTCTAGCCATCCTTCTCACAGATATTTGCCAAATCTTTGACCATGTGTCGGTTCAAAAGTTGTTGACCAAATAATTGGCAAGCCAAATTTTGCCAAAATTTGACAGGGCTGCATTGTTGATAAACCAAACATGCCCGAGATCTGTCTGCAGCTGGCCCCGTCCATGCCGGTCAAACCGTAATCATGCAAATGCAAATATAAGGGGGACACGCATGCATGCATGGGCGGGCGGGAGCAAAGCACTCTCTACCTCTATGATCTCTACCTGCATGGATGATTAATTAATTCACAATGGACGTGCATGCAAATGCAAATAACCCAAGTACATAATCATCGTTATACACATCACAAAAATTCACAACACTGTTTATATATATAAGGGGGACGAGCGATATATATAGTCATGGAAGTGCCTGCCTGCGATCGAGCAACCTACCTATAACCCCGTTACATCAAGTACAAAATTGGTAAGCCAGGCCAGCAGCCAAACAACCTGTTGGGACCCTTGCATGCAACGATCAGTGGACCCACAAAGCAGTCTGTGCCTAAGCTACCTAGTGTTGTAACAGGGGGGGAGTTGCAAGAGCTAGCAAGCTAATCTCTCTCTCTCTCTAGATCTCCTCTCAAGTCTCGTCAAAACACTGCCCTAACGATGGCCCTGGGAGCTAGGAAATGGGCCATCAACCAACCAACACCTTCTCTCCTTCTCTCTCTACACGGCTAATCAAAGGATTACAATTAAGACAGCACTCTACTAGCTTAGCGGTAATGAACAACATAGCAACACATAGTATATAGGGGGGGAGTTCGATCTGTACTAGGATTTCATGCATGGATTTGATCAGGCGAAGGGAGACCTATGGGGCTCGCCCTTCCTCCTGTTGTTGAGCGAGAGGACGATCTTAGGGAAGAACCCCCCTCCTCCTCCCCCGCCTTTCTTCTTCTTCGGGGCGCCGCTGCCGGTGCTGGAGCCACTGCCACCACCATTGATCCCGTAATGGTGGTACTGGTGATGGTGCATCGCCAGGGTGTCCTCAAGGATGGAGTTCGGGGTGACTTGCCCGCCATTGTCAACATGAAGGTACGCTGATGAGCCGCTGCCACCGCCACCGACTCTGAGGTCCTCGAAGCGCGGGAAGCATGCCACGTCCGGCTCGCCGGACATGTACAGGATGTTTGACAGATCGCCTCCCTGCATCATCACATGATCCACCTGCATGCATGCATCAGTCATGATTCATGAATTAACCGTGCATGTTTTTTCTTAGCAAGAAGAACTCGATCATCGATCGTCGTCTCATGCATGACAACCATCAATTAATCATCATATAGGATTTGCATGCATGTAGAAATAGGAGTAGCAGTTAAAAGAAGAGTGCTATACTTTGCAAGAGAGGCAGCAGAAGTGGAAGGGCTCCTGGAGGATCCTGTCACAGGTCAAGCAGATGTTGCCGGAGCCCTTGAAGGGCCTGGACTGCGGCCTCGGCTTCAGAAAGATCACCTTCGCACTGTTGATCGTGTAGGGCTGCATGCATGCATGCATGCATTCGCATAAGTTCACATATAGACACCAAAAGCGATTAGATTTACTCCATGCATGCATGTTACTAATTTTTACCTGAACGAATGAGCAGTCGATGAGCTTCTCCAGATCGTCCAGGCGCACCACGTCGTTGTACACATACCTCCGCACCTACAAAAGTCAATTACAATAATCTATCACCTCTTCTAAGAATTTACTTTACTACCACGAAAGTGTAAATCTGTGACGAGAGGTAAAAAAGAAGAAGAAGAGAAAGCAATGTGATGAGGCAATAATAATGCATGCCCCCTCCCTTCCTACCGTGTGGACGCTAAAGGGCAGGTGAGTCAGCAGTAATAATTGGCTGGCTTTGACCGGCGGCTCGTCGTTATCCCCATCGTGGGAGACCAAGGGAAAGAGGGTGCACACTCACACTCCATCGTGCCTAGCAGGAAGGCCCAGCAATCTCAGAACCCCCTGACCCATGGCCAATTGACCAGATCGCCCCTGTACTCAGCACCCGTCTACGCGAAGTACCCGAGGGCAGGAAGGTAAAAAAGGGCAAAACCAGCAGATGCCACTGCCAGCTGCCTGGACCGAGGTAAAAAAAAGAAAAACTGTGACCGTCCGTCACTGTGTGCTGAATGAATGAACAGCGTCGTCACCAAGGTGAATTTGGACGGTAGCCAAAGCACGCAGGACTTGCACAAAGGGGAGCCTCGGCCAACAGTGTGGATCGAGGCCGGCCTTGTTTGGAAACAGGGCAGGCTCTTTTACCATGCACACTTATGGTAAAAAGAAGAAAAGAAGAAAAGAAAAAAAACTGTTGCCCCCTCTGGCCTCTCTGTCTCTGATGCCACGCTTGACAGCGGCTGGCTGGCTGGGCAGGGCTAGCCAGTAGCCAGTGCCCAGTAGCCACAGAACAATGAGAGATGAAGTGGATTGGATGGACGGACGGATGGCCAACGGAACGATCCATTTATTCGCCAACCGGCCGGGCGCCTGCGTCTCGTTGCATTGCAGTGCAGGCAGGGGGTCAGCATTCACTGAGCAGGGGACGGAGGTTGGGAGTGATTTGCTTTGGGTTTGCTTGGTTTTGCTATGCATGGCAAAACAATCCGGATAACCCTGCCCATTTGCGGCAACGAATTGGGCTGGAATTTGCGCTGGTTCTGCAGTTGCAGAAGGGGAAGAAATGATGATGATGATGATCGCTTGGTGATGACTGATGAATGAATGCTGATGGCATCAGGGGCGTACTACAGTGAAATCACTATTACCACCGTTAAAAATGGAGGCCAGAGCGCTCTCTCGCTTGTGAGAGAAATCGAGGGAGAACGGGAAGCTGAGAAGATGAGCCTAGCTAGCCTAGATAGCCTAGAGAGAGGCCGATGAGATGAGTAACTTTTCTTGCAGGTGGTGGGCGAGTGGGAGAGGGTGCATGCAGGGGCAGCCGTGGTTGAATTCACGGCCAGAGCCAGGACCCTTTAATTATAAGACTATGCTCGTTTCGGGGGTGCGGCCAAGGCGCGGTGAAAATCTGTCCAAATTTCTTTTCTACTTCCTCCAACTGTAACTGACTTCACTGTTTTCTTTTTTTTTCCTCGTTTCTCACGTACACTCCTCTCTCTGATCTGATAGACCAAACGAGAAAATGTGGAGTAGAAGAGTATGGGTAGAATTGACAAGCACAAGAGGGGAATTGGGAGAGGTAAAAAAGATCTGGGCGAAGCTATTAGCTGCAGTAATTGGGGTGGAACACGGAAGGTTTAATTAAGGAGGACGGAGGGGCACGGCACAAAGCACAAGGAAGCAAGGGCCTGGAGAAACGACAAGCGGAAGCCGAAAGACGTGCACGGGGACCGAGGACACACAGCCACAACGCTTGGGAACTCTCACACGCCGCGATTAGGCCCAACCAATTAACCAAGCCTGTAATTAGCGTATTACTATGCATGATGCTTTATTACTTCTGGAAATCGCCCCTATAGATAAGAAGCACACGCTCAGCTCCTTCTCTCTGGTCAGCAAGGGAATGGGAGTGTATAATCAAGCACGAGGAAGATGTAGTGACGATGGAGTATTTCTAGCTGTAGTTCAGCAGCTACTGCTTCAAAATTGTTTTAGTACGAGACAACGACAGACCAGAAAAGGCTACTAATTGATTCTTAGATAGGCCAAGTACTACGTATACAAAGCCATCCCTTCACACCAACAAGCATGCATGTAAAGGAGAATTACTTGCAAGCTAGGTTGAACCGAACCGAACGGAACTGAAGTAGCAAATCAAGAACAGAAAACTAATTAAGCATGCACACAACAATCAACTACTTCTCCCCAACATGTTGTAAGCCGAAAGGATATGGCTGTCGTCTCAGAGCACAATTAACTGCTCCTCTGGCGCCCAGCAAGCAAGAGACCCAGGAATCAATCAAGAGGTCGAATTTGCCGGTGTTTGTTGGCTGGCGCATGCGTGCGTGCATTTAATTGAAAGCTAGCTAGGGAGAGGAATGAAGAAGAATTGAATTTGATGGCGTTACTGGTTACCTGGAGGAGCGGAGGGTGGTGGCGGTGCGCGGGTGCGCAGTGCGGGCAGATGCTGGTGCGGCAGGCGAGGCAGAAGATGTTCTTCTCGTTCTTCTTCCGGCTCTCGTGCGCCTCGCAACCCACGAAGAAGCTCTCCTCCACCAGCCCCCCCACCCATCCTGGCCGATTATTCATCATCCCCATCTCCATCCTTCAATTCGATCTCCCTGATGATGGATCCCTTCTCGCCGGCCAATTCTCGATCTCTCGAGCTACAATTCTCGATCTTTCTCTCTCGCCAAAGCGTATGTGCGCTTGTATGTATGTACGCAAGCTATATTGGTGGCTTAATTTGTAGAGGATGATGTTTAGTGGAGTGAGCAGTCTATGGCGTCTATATAGAGAGAGAGTGAAGGAGAAGGCTAAGCTAAAGCGGATGATGGGCGTCAAGGGAAGGGAAGGGGGGGGACACATGACATGGGGGTTGGGTGGTCAAAGGAAGGAACACCTGGGGATCACGGTCCAAGTGTCGGGGACCGGCCCTGCGAATCCCCCACCCATCCGGGGGCTTCTCGCAGATTTTACCGGGTAACACTAACAACGCGCGGCCCACAGAAACTGGGTTGGGTTGTGAGTTTTGCCGGACTGCGAGGGTCGTGGATGCAAAATTGTGTTTGCTTCCTGGGATTTAGGATTAGATTACCATTTGATCTGAGCTCTGACAGATTATTACTACTAGTACTCCAGTACTACTCCACTCGATCACCATTTGGGGACTGGGATGGTAACAAGAGGTCCATGTCAGATCGGATCATACATGCGCCGCGTCGGGGCTGAAATTAATTGGAGAATTCTGCTAGTACCACGCTCGACTGATTAAAGAAAGAATTCTGCTAGACTGAATTGTTGTTGGCTAGGGATGCGGTTTCTACACCGCTCGTGCTGTTTTCAGTTCACAGTTTGATTCTTTTTGAGTGACACATCCGAGCGGGGAACAATTTTGCTGCTAATTTGCACAGGTGATTAACTAGGGATGGGATGGGATAGTGCATTTTCTTCGCCGTTTTGGTTGCTGCTGTTTTCAGTTATAGTTGTTTTTTGAGTGACATCCAGATGTAGGACAATTTTTTTGTACCAAGAGAGGAAAAAAAAACGGCAACAGCAGAAGCTAGTAAGCTTATTCATACAGTTCAGGTTTCTCGGGGACAGATTCGCTCCAGTTATGTTTGAAAAGGAAAAAAAAAAACTTGCTGTATTTTGGCAATTGAGTTGATGGTGCTCGTCTCTCGGACAGCAAGTAGCTAGCAACTGCACGCAAAGCCTGATTCAACGAGAATAGCCATATCCACTCTCTTTTTTTCTCTCAAAACAAATCCCCTGCCCAACCTGGTATAGCGGACAAGACTTGCCTCGATCTGGAATTAAATCCGGGGCACTAATCGGGTAATTCGGCATGTGAATATGTGATTCTTCCGCCTGCCCACGCAAAACGATTAAGCCATCTCCCTGCCGCTACAGCACTGTCGTTTCAGGTAAATTCCCTCTCTAGCTGAGTTTTACTGACGTTTAGGATGGATCAGCGAGAAGAGTAATACTAGATCGATTTGCCAAAATGCTGCCGGGTTTGGTGTCGAGAGGGCGGGTGGTAGCTAGGAGGAGAGTGGAGTGTACTGGCGTCACTGCCTTTACGGTTGCTGCTGACTGCTTTTTTCAGCTCTCTTGTTTTTATGTGGCCGTCCCACAAAATTTTGGACGTCTTTTTTGCATTTTCCTGGTTGCTTGGACTGTAGCGGCGCCTCTAGCCTAGCCTAGCCTAACCTAGGGTAGTGCACTAGCTAGGCTAGCTAGCTCTAGCTTTGCCCCGTACGTGCCACAGTACCAATGCCACTACGTTTTTACAGCTGTGTGCCCATTCGGTTCGGCCATTCCTCGATCCACGGAAGCAGAAAGGAAAAATGTACTCCTTACGTTTTTACAGAGAAACGTGGTTCGCCAACACAAAGAAGATTTCAATTTAGTTTGGGTCAATCATCGATCTCAGGATTTCATGTACCGAACGCTGCCTGTTTATATACGTAAGCAGCTGCATGCAAGCTAGCGACAATGGACGTTCCCGTTGCTTGGAGAGGCGGGGAACTCATATGCATATGGACGATCGAGAAGGAAGGAATCGAAGAAGTGAATTCGACGGGAATTCGAGTCGATGCATGGGCACTGTGCGCGAGAAACGGAGGAGGCCCTTGTCGAAGACGAGAGTACCTTTGCTAGCTGCTCCAACGGCGCCAATGCATGCATGATTAAATTGTCCTGGGGAGCCGAAGGAACCGAACGACACGCTAGCAGGGCATGCCACACATTGCAACGGCATCGAAGACACACCTGATGGACGACGACCTAACGTACGTACGACGCTGTTGGACTGGATATCAGTAATCCCCACAATGATTAATCTGTACCCCGTCCAAATCCAACAACCGGTGACACGCCACGCATGCACGTTTTCGCACTGCATGCACGCATGCATGCAGTACTAGCTACTAGAGCACAGCGTATAGTGCATTGCATGCATGAGATCCACCAAGCAAAGCAGGCACCTGGGCCGATTGATGGTCTCGATCCACAAGCCAGACGGATCCATCCATACATTGATCCATCGAGTAGTCCTAGTACGATCGACGCATGTGATGTATCGACGGATGGACGGACGATGGCCAATAAGTGCGACCTAGCTAGGTATAGCAACTGCATGCATATATACTGATAGTCTGAAAAGCATGTGACCGGGGGGGTGATGTTTTATGGCGCCCCTTGTCCTGGAGCCCCGTTTCGTGGCAAGGCCTGGCTAGGGCCGCTATAGGGGTCACCATTTCGGGCTTACATACACGTGATGGGGCACGTACTTGGCTATGTAGCCCTTTAACCTCATCCAGATTTCGAGTCAAAAAAGAGAAAAACGCCCATGTGAATTCAATTCCATCGATCCATACGTGGGAAGAACAGAATTGGTCGAATTATTGTTGTGCCATGTGATGTGAGGGTCGGAGCTCACATGAGCTTTTTCATGCATGCTAGGCAAGGATGATATATAGGGCTTATTGGAGTAATGTACCTCTCCCACCTGGCTTGCTGAATTGCATTGCTTGACTACATGAGGTGGTTAATTGAAGACCAAGAATGATCCATCCATCCATCCCTTGGACCGTGCACAACACATGGGATCGTACGTACTTGGACGTGATCCGCGAGCACATTCGTTACCGATCGAGGTAATTCGATAGGATCGATGGATGGATGTTGCTGAGATATATTTTCCCACTTTGTTTCAAGAAAGCATTTGGACCTCGCAACGTCAACATCACAACAATAGATAGATGGATGAGATCGGTAACCTGGAATGCATTGAGTTGAATTTGAGAAGGGAGATTGTCCAAACGAATTCAAAGAGGGCAGGCCCTACAACATGCAGCATGCATGCATTGCATTGGTGTGCCTTTGTCGTGGCCTAGTCAATTACCTGGGGAATGGATAGAGGGCCGGGGTCCATGTGCATTTTGGCGACTATTGCCTTTATATGCTTACCCTTGAGAGTACTACGGGGCTTGGCCTTGGTAGATAGATATGCCCGCTCTATGTATGACAATCGCCATCATGCTTTAATTTGTACGTCCAAGCGTGACTATACCTGTCATTTTTAACAAGATCACGTGTTTTAGAAACGAGTGTGCGTGGTGATGTAAAAACAGAGAGTTGGGCCAAAGACCCTTGCCGGCCAGGCCTGATGCACTGTTACGCTACGTCGGAGCTCCCGAACCCCGCAGGCGCAGGGTGGCCCGGTCGAGCTCCTTGTAATAAGGCGGCTGATGGCATGTATGCCATGCTACCAAAGCTGGTGAAAATATTCTGAAAACAAGCACGCCTTTTTTTGATCCAAAGGTTAAAGTTTTGAATTTTAAATATTTTCAATCGTCTATGGAATTTTCTTAGGTGGGCAATCCTTATACTCCCTCCGTCCAACAAAGGATATCTCAAGTTTGCCAAAATTTGAATATATCTAGACATAACTTAGTGTATAGATGTATTCAATTTGAATTTTTTTGAATTTAGTCAAAGTTGAGACATTCTTTTTTGGACGGAGGGAGTAATAGTTTTGCTCGAAAATACGTGATTTTGCTATAAGCAGTAGCACTACCGAGACCGTGACGAGTTTTTTTTTCCATACGATCTATTGATCGGGTTCCATTATTAAGAATAACGGAACAACCCAGGTTCACAAACAAAACACACATAGTTCGCACATACTTGTTGCCGACCGCAATCTCAAGAACACACGCCAGGTCAAGCTACAAATTAAAGCAACAACTGAAAAGGAACGATAACAGACGACTTCAGTGAACATCCCACGGCTTGAGTTTTAGAATAACTGGCAGCAACCATTTTTGCCTCACACATCCTGCAACAGGGCTTCGTCCTCTCCGCAGAACACCTGGCTTCTTAGTTGACATCAGCATTCGTCTTGTCCAATAGCCTGGGCACATCCATCCTCGCCTGCATGGGGTGGTGTCGCAGCGCTTCCTCCTGAAGACCTCCGGCTCCGTGTCGCAGCATCTTCCCATCGCCACCCAGCTGGAGCCCTGCCCAATATTTCATGAAGGCGCAAGCATAACAAATTATTTCAGCAGGCGACCAGATCAATTTATGTTCAAAGCAAGCACGATTGCGTAATTTTCAAATAGCCCAACAAATCGCAGCACAAGACCAACTACTTGGAGATTCCTATTCAGATTAGTGTAAGAATCAATCCACCGAAAGTACGGTGAGAAACAAGTGGGACGGCTATTCACTCCCAAAGCTAACCCTACAATGCTACAGGTATAGCGAGCTGCAACACAGTGAAAAAAATAAGTGATTTATAGTCTCATGTTCAGAGAAAAAGCGACAAGTAATAACCCCATGCCAGTTTCTACGACTCATATTATCTTTTGTAACAATCGCGTTATGCCAGATAAGTCACAGCCAGATTTTAATCTTCAAAGGTATCTTAGCAGACCGTGACGAGGTGAACACGCTTTTACCGAGGTTGAAATTACGTGGTCATTCGAAGGTTCGCGTATCCGGATTCTCTCTTCTTCTGCGCGAGTCACTTGCCGGAGCAGCACGCCAGCACCGGCGTTGATTTTAACGGAGAACGCGAATGCCGACCCTTCCGGCCGCGCGCGCAGATGGTTGTTGTCGGTGTCACAAGAAGAAGATTGTTGGTCTCCAGTCTCTGAGATAAGAAGAAGAAAGCTTTTGACACAAGCTCAGCGCAGCGCAGCGAAGTGGAAGAAGAGGAGTCGAGGCGTTGCTGGACCGAGACCGACAAGAGAAGAAGGCAACAACAGTCGGGCAGTCGGCGGCAGCCCCTGTACGTGGCCAGCACGTGACCCCTTATCGTCCGTACGCCGGCGGGTCCCATGCTCGCAGTCCATCCAGATCCCGGCAGGGCCCGCATTGTCAGCAGGACGGCCGGCCGGCCGGGCATCGTTGCCAAGATGAAGTAGGAGTAGTATTTTCACCATGGCCGTCACACACACACTGCACAGTCTCTTCGGTTCAGGGTCGACGTTGGGCCGGGACCGTATGTGGTTCACGTGGCCGGCGTTCACTGTCACTTGGACGGGAGACACGCATCCCGTTGCCAAACCCTCGGGGGACAGCCCTCCAGCGGGTGCCTGCGTGCAGTCCTGACTGCTGCCATCAGTCTCTCTCAATCACCGCCCTGGCTTGGCTCCAATCCATCATCATGCTGCATCTGGCCATAGCCGGCCGGCCGGCGCCAGTGGGCAACTGGAGCTATCTACGCCTGCGCATCCATGTGTGTTCTGGCAGCAGAGCAGAGTCGACAAGCGGGCGAATTGGCAAGTGCGAGACCACCACCGCACCACCTTGCCCGGACCCCTCTCCTCCCCTCTGCCTCGTATTGTCTCCATCTGGGCTGCGCAGAGATCAAGATTCGACAACGGACCGGATTCGGTCAATGGATTTGGCAGTGGTACATACTAGGATGGTTTCGACTTTCGAGAAACCAAAGAGGAGAGCTTTTAACCGTCATTGCGATAACACGTGGACTGGGATTAGATGATAACCTACTCAACTCGCAGTATTTGCCAAGATCAAGTAGTAGTACTTTCAAGTTTGATTCATTGATTCAGTGCCACGCTTTGCCACACCTCAACTTGAGATTGCACATGATCATGTACGAAGACGGTCATTCCTGAAAGTTTCAGTTCGACCACCAAAGACTGGAGTGGCACCCGAATGGACGGATTCACATATTGCAGACAGTGGATTACTCAACAACAACAACAACAACAAAAGCGTGCACACAAGGTGTGCTCTCAGGTGCACAAATCCAGATAACCATGTTCTGCACAAAGAGTAGAACGAAATGTCTGAACAAATCAAGTTAGCCTCGACTACATGAATTACAACAAAAGCATCGATAGGAATCAGAAAACATCACAACATGACGTCTTCACTTCAAGCAAAGCAGAAATATGCGTGTTACACACAGACAGAAGCTAGAGTAAAATGCTTCGTGGTTACCTGCAGGCTGCAGCGCATGGCAGCACGCCCTTCATGTATCAGTGGATGGATTCGGACCCAGCAACGAACAGGATGGCCACTCATTCATGCCTAGCGGCCATGCTGAACGAGTACCACATCAGCCTCCGATCAGCTCTTTTGCTCTGGCCACCAGAGCCGGCAGCCCTTCTGAAACCACCCCGGAGCTGCCGAAGAACACCATGTACTTCTCCACGCCAGACAGCGTTTCCATCATTCTGCCACCCCTGAAGATGACTGCGTAGGGAGGGCAGAGTTTCAGGATGGATACTGTGAGCCCGAACAGCAGCCTTCTCGTATTTGGAGACTCATCAGGACTCGGCTTCTTGCGAGCGTCGAGTTCACGCACCAGTTTCCTGACTAATGTCTCACCATCTCGATACAAGTCGAGAACACGGGCGACGCGTTCAGCTGGACAGGCACTGCATATCTGTGAAGCCAGGCCGATTAGGGCCTCCATCTGCTTCCCCTCAGCATCCACAATTCTTCCCAAGACCTGTATATAATTATACGGCCGCACAAATACATGTGAGATAAGAAATACGAAATGATAGTACTGTATGCACCAGAAAGTAATTATTGCAAAAATTAGATGCAAAACATCTGTTCCCAAGAATTCGTAAGGAGTTGTAAGTTCAGAAAACTCACCACTGTTAAGGTTGACAACAGGTGACTGTCACCTGGATCTTGTAGGAGCAGCACTTGCCTGGAGTTTTCGCACAGACTCTGAAGCAGACTCGCCGCTTGGTATATGTGCTCGCCACGCTGAAGCTTGTTCGCAAGATCCTTGAGAAGCTCCTGATTGGGTTCGTGCAACATAGCAGAACAGTTGTCAGGGCTCTCCATTGCCAGCATTGCAAGTGCTTCCCCTGCATCTCCTCGCAGTGGTTTCTCGGATTCATCTTCCCCAATAAATTCTTGTACCAACTTGTCAATGATATCTTTGATTTTCCCAATCTTCTCCCTTGTTTTCTTCTCCATGGCGAGCTCGGCAATGATATTCATCGTCAGCTTCCTTTGTTCTAGGTTGCTCGATGAATTGCCCTCCAAGATCTCGGCGAGGTTGCCAAGTAGGAAAGGATTCTCAAAGAGCTCTTCCCGGAGTGCTATGCCCATTTTTCCCTTGACGCTCGCAAGCTTGGCAATTAATGTCAACGAAGAAGTGGCATTCTTTAGTCGTTGCTGTTCTGTTGAGCCAGTAGTGCAGCTTATGAACCCTATGATCATTGGAAGGAGGATTTCTGTTGCTCTGCTGATTTCTTCGCAGTTGTGGAGATCATGAGCAAGCCCTTCAAGGATTTGCATTCCCAGTGCAGGGAGCGAGTCCTTATCTATCTTGTCCTCATGTGGGATGGATCGCAGTCTCCCGACGTGCCGCAAGAATCTGCGTATCCCTTCCTTCAGAAAATTGAAGATTTTGCAAAAAAGAGAGCACCTTTGACTGTTGCGTTCTGCCTGGTTTGAGGAGGCTTGCATTGCTGGTGCCCCTCCCTCAATGTCCAGCGGTAAAGAACTGTTACCTTCCACTGTTGGAGAACCTGAACCATGGCTTTGCTGATCAGCATTCCCTCCCTCAGTGTCTCGCGGTAAAGAACTGTTACTGTTCACTGTTGGAGATCCTGAACCATGGCTTTGCTGATCAGCGTTCCCTCCCACAATATCTCGCGGTGAAGAACTGTTACCGTTCACTGTTGGAGATCCTGAACCATGGCTTTGCTGATCAGTATCCCCTCCGTTGCCGTCCATTACCTGGGACGAAATGTCTTGTATCACCGGTTGATCTTGGGCTTCAAGAAGTGAAGACACCATCTGCATGGTGTCACTGATACTGACGATCCGTAGATATGGAGCAAGATGAGCGGCGACCTTTGCGGCGAGTAGCCTGATATCTTCATCTTTCGGGAGTGTCCAGCCCAACATGCTGATCAACGTGGTCACTGCCTTGTTGGAGGTAGTGATTCGTGAGACAAGCTCTTTGTTTTGGAGATCTGTGATGGAGCTGGAGGCCTTGAGCCGCTGCAGAAAAGAGTCCAAGATTCGGACGGCAGCGCGCTTCTTGCCCCATGAAACGGCGTCAGAGTTCAGGGAGTTCAGAGCAAAGGTAACAAGGTCCATCTTTGAAACATCAAACACACTTTCTTGCAAGAAGGTGTCATAGGCTTTTTCATAATAGAGATCGACGGATTTCATCCCCAAATTATCTACAAGTCCACAAGCAAGGGCCAGTGATCTCCGAAGCAAGAAGGAAAATGACTCCAGTATGCACGCCATCATATTTAGTGTCCCTTGGCACAACACCATTATGTACAAGACCTTCACCGCCAGCTTGATGTTTTTGTTCTTGGTGTCTTGAACTTCAATCTTGTTATAGAAAAGCCACCAACACGAGAGCATGATGCGTGCCAGAGCCAGTGGAATTTGTAAGTTGCCTAGCACAAATGGACCTAGCAGTACCAGGAAGTTCATAATCCCAAACTGTTGTAATAGTATCAAAACTGTTGCAACGAAAAGTATGACAAGGAATAGTTGTGCCGCTACTTTAATCTCTTTGTGAAGTGGACAAGCATTACCCGGTGATCCGAACCTCGTTAAAATATAGATCATGGTCCATTGAGGAATAAGTGTGTAACCCATCCAGTTAAGCCAGTAATCTAATTCTGCATAGTGCATTGCAACCCCACTTAGTAGGAGTGCAGCTACGGGACTAAGTTGCAACAGTATGTGGCTTTCCTTCCTGCTGATGTATCCAACAAATATGTAAAACCCCAACATGCGTACTATCACCAGTGACACCACTAAAACAAGGACACGAGAACCTGGAACCTGGAACCCCAGCATGCCATTTGGAATGATATCACGTGACAGCAACATCCACAGGCATACCGTCATTATCACTGAGTTCACAAAATATAGAGATCCGCTGTTATTGCCTATGGCCACCCTTTTGAGCTTGATGCCTCCTGTAGTCTTGAATAACAACCGGTCATCCGAGCTGCTTTGCCGGCTAAACGCCCTGTACATGCCCAATATATAAACAAGTGAGCTGTTGGTTGATGATGTAGACATTTTTATCAACAAGATAATACACTAACTATTAGGAATAAATTTCATAGAACTACAAATTTTGTGGCAATGGTATCACAAAACCACATGCGTGTCTAATTTTCCCACAAACCACGACTTCTGAGACATCGCTTTTCAAATAACCAAAAAAAAATTGGTTTAAGTGTTTGACGGTGTTTCCAATATGGCGGCTATGCACGATGCAGCAGGTGGCAGAGGTGAAGTGCCTGACGCGGATCATCCTGGTGTGGTCGTCAGGGATAGTCTATGTCATTGTGCTTACACTGCTCGGAAACTACGTCGGGCTCCCGGCGACGCAGACCAACCGTTGGTTCATCACCTCATCGGACTTCCAGATCCCACATGGCTCCTTCATCTTCTTCCAGATGCTCGCCCTAACATTCTCAATCCCACTCTACGGCCGCCTCCTTGTCTCGTCCATCTACTGCCTCACCAACCGCAGCAGCGGTATAACCCTACTCCAGCGCATCGGCATCGGCCTTGCCCTCTCCGTCGCCACCATGCTCGTCTCAACCGCAGGAACGTTCCAAGGTCGTCATCCTCGTCCGTCTCCGACGATGATGCCATGGTGCTGGTTGGTGCCTTAACTGCCGACGGGGTTGTCGGAGGCATTCAGCACCATCGGACAGGTCGAGTTCTGCTACAACCAGTTCCCGAAGAACATGCACAGCGTCACTGGCATGCTCTTCTTCCTGCTTCCACCATTGCCAGCTACACCAGCGGGCTCATGGTGACGATGGTTTGTCAGGCCACCTGCGTCAGCAGGCAGGACTGACTATCGCAGGACGTGGACCCTGCTTACTGCGGGCATGACCGCTGTAAACCTCATCTACTCCATCACCTGCGCAAGGTGGTACAGGTTCAACAAGTCCCAACATGCCGCCAACGCCGGAGACGACGACCGTCACGGCGGAAACGAACTGACCGATGGGGCCGCCTTGCACCTAATGAGCTGCGGGAAAAGTTTTACTCAAAAGTGGTGGTTCTGTGCAATAAAAAACAAAGCTGTGGGTTTTTCCATCCCATGCCCCCAAAAATGGTTGTTTTAGTCAATTTGTTTACTCTAAAGAAATATTCCTCAAGAAAAATTGGGAAAGCAAGCATGCAGCACAGACGAATCTAGCCGTGGGTAACTTTAAGTTTCTCAACTGTTAACTGAGGTTCAAAGGTCACAGTACGAACTAAGAGCATATCCAATGGGCTACCCCAAATTTTGTCCGGAAATGCCCATTTTTCGTACGTCTGGGGAGCTACTGGACATGTGTCCACCCGGTGTCCGCCCCCATCACCCAATGCTGTACACCAAACGGACATCTACATGTCCGAGATTGACATTTTTTGCATTTTCTGTTATTTGCACACATGCATACTTTGTTTGAATTTTAAAAAACATACAAACGAATTACATGTCTTGGTACCGAATTTGAGATTTAATTTTACCTAGAAACCTTGTTGAGGACAAAGATGGACCTTGTGGGCGGTGGAGCTCAGCGCGGTGTAGAAGCCGGCAAGCGTCAAGAATGGCATGCGACGGCAAGGTCGAGGTGGTGGATCCGTCAAGCTGTGCGTTGAGAGGCCCTAAGCGAGGCAAGCAGTGGCCGGGATGCTCCAGAAAGAAGTTTTCTGAACTGAAAACTAGCCTGCTTTGCTAGTTAACTGAACTTCAGTTTTCTGAACTAAATCTCTTTCTCCGAACTGAAGCTTAAACTTGCACTATTTGAAAATGTGTAACTTAATTAAGCCAAAAACTACAGCATCCATTATATATATCATATGGACTAAGAACATATGACTAAGAAATTTCAGTCAAATTTCTCACCATTAGGAGGAACGAAAGCAAAACAAAATGGATATAGTAGAAGCTAAACCTGAAGGCAGTGCAGCGAACAAATTTAAGTACTGATTAGTAGCAGCAAGCAGATTAGTAAAGAAGGGGAGATTCCCTAGTAGAAGCTAAACCTGAAGAAGAAAGAATTGGAGCTCCATAGATGGATTGCTTTATCAATAAAATGGTACTCTAGCAATCCGGCGGCGGCGGCAGGGGCTCGGGCTCGGACGGCGCCTCCTCAGCAGCAAGGTCATCTCCTACCACGGTGGCGGCAAGGGCTCGGACGGCGCCGGCGGGGGTCCTTCTTCAAACTCCTCGCGGCACCCGCGTGGACAGCAGCAGAGGCGCGCCGTCCATGGCGGCTAGGGCGCGGGGAGGCGAAGGGAGGCCGCGGGGCAGCCTCGGCGCCCGCCGTCCATGGCGCCTGGGGCGCGAGGAGGAGACGGGTGGTGGCAGGAGTCGGCCTCCCCTTGCCGTCCATGGCTGCTAGACATGGGGATGCACTGCGACTTTTTTTTTAGCCTCAACTGCGATACAAGCTGTGCAATCGGTTCAGAGGCTAACACACGCACGCACACCACAACTCACACACCGGTTAACCATCTTCGGCAGGACGCTAAACGGGGTACCTCTCGTTTTAGGAACTAGAGCCCAAAAAAAAATCTCTTCAACACTTGGGTTCCTAAATTAGGGAGGCCCCTTAGATGAAGCCATCTAGCCCCCGTTCCTGGAGGCTCCTATTCCACTTTTGCATTCTTTCTCCTCCTTCCGCCCGTCTTCTTTCTCTCTGACCGCCTGTGCCGTCGGTTGAAGTCGCCGGTCTGCGCGCTGCTCCCGGCCGCCGCCGTCCTGCACCGCGCCGTCGCGCCTCAAGCTCCGTAGCGCCGCCGCTCGCCCGAGCCTTGCCCGCCGCCGCCCTGCACTGCGCCGTCGCGCTCGCCCTGGCCGCCGCTGCATCCCCGCCGCCGGCCTTCGATCTGCCTCCGCGCTCTGCTCCTGGACGCCGCTGCCGCCCTGCACTGCACCGTCGCCTCCGCCGCCCACGGCCGCGCCTGTCGGTCTCTGCGTGCGGGGAAGAAGGGCACCGTGTTGTCCCCGCCGTCCCGCGATCGTGCCCCCCGCCACTGCCGCCACCAGTGGCATCGCCGATTAGGCCGCTGCTCTGCGAGCTCGTGGGGAAGAGTCTGAGAAGAAAGGAAAAAAGAAAAAGAAAACATATAGCGGCTGTGGGACAGGGGCACTGCTGAAGATCTTTGTTTTTTTTTACCTAAAATTTGAGGGAGTCTCTGAAGGCTGTTTAGGGGCCTTGTTTTAGGGGTTTTGTTGAAGATGCTGACTTCCGATGTCGAGAACTTCGGGAACGGCGGGCACGTCGTCTTCTCATGTGGCTCGCGGAGGTAAGACTGATGCACCTGCGAAATTTATTTGGGGACAAAGCCCTATGAGACGTCCAAATATTCGTTCCCTCTAGGAATTGAACACGGGACGGGTTGTAACTAGGTACTGCCAGCCAACCACTGAGCTAGCTGCTCGTTCTCGATTGACTGCGAGTTGGGAAGGAGGTGCCGGGGGATTCGGTTTCACACGGAGAAGTGAGCGTGGGAAAAAATGAGGCCAATGCCGGACAAAGCCAGGATATCAGACACTCTCGCTTGCCTCAAATTTGAGAGAGGTTTGAAAATTGGTCCGACAAAATGTCCGTTTAGGATAGTTCATTGGGTTGTTTTTCTGGACAACATGTCCATTTCGAACAAAATGGACATCGGGTGCGTTTGGGTAGCCCATTCAAAATGCTCTAACAGTGTTCAGAAAAAAAAAAAAGAGAACCCGTTGCCACGGACGGAAACGAGTAAAGATTTCCAGAAAAATGGAAGGGTACCTGAAAGATTCCAGGAAGACTATGGCAGTGGCGACCCAGAAATCATCGCCAAGGTGCTCTGAGAACCCGCCGAGCACAACAACGGTTGCCCAGATGAATGCAAGGGTGCCGAGGGCGTTGCCCAACCTCTCTAGCAAAGCTACGAAGCGGACAAAGACGCTCGTCCATTTTTGAGCCTTCATCATCTCTATTCCCGAGCTCCAGCCACTATAACGAGGCAAACCCCTTCGTGCTGGTTTTACAGGACGGACCGATGAGGGTGCAGGCCATGGCGGAGCTTTTCTAGGCCAAAGTGGGCTGGCAATCCCCTTATTTGTGCAACAATTAAGAGAATTAGAGCGAGGTTTGGTACTTAGTTTATGTCCTATCTTTTGTGCTTAACCACAGGGACATACAGTCGGGACAATTACCACAATTCGTGCAAGTCGAGTTCAACCAACATAGTGGGTGTAACCCCAGAATAGACACATTTCCGTAGATCCAGCTAAAATAACCTGCAGACAGTGTACAAAACCTCTGCTCAAAAGAGCACAAATTCAGATGACGATGTTCTTCAGCTACAGTACAAAGAAATATCTGAACAAGGTCGCAAAACAGAAGTTTCCATGTCAAATACGTCGATATTATCAGAAGCATTACAAAGTCTTGACTTCACGCGAAGAACTGTAACCTGTTCCCCCACCAGATCAACTTCTTATATATAACTTCTACTGTTGCCTGTACAAGTACATTGTATAATGTCAAGAGAACTGCAATGCAAGTGTAATTTGTCCACAACATTGCAATATCTAAATATGTAAGTGCTGGCACATATTAAGTTTTAAAAAAGTTACCCCATATGTTGATGCATATGTTTACATTTTACAATGGACCCGTCCCATGTGTTATCATGCAGCTAACTGACAAGTGACAACCCAGGTTTTGTTTGCAGTTTAACATGGTTTTAATTATCTTGGACATGTTTGCTTTGTTTTCAGCTACTTCAATGCAGAAAAGATAATTCAAACGACAGTGTACTGTACGTGTAATAAAAACCAGGGGGAGAAGAATAGATGATAACAATTAACAACGCAGTATCTTACTTGTGAAGACTTTCCATGGCAACTTCAAGTTTTTTCACATCAGCACCAACTACTTCACTTGTCTTCTCACCTTTGTGATAGAAATGGAATGTTGGCTGTGCAAGATCCAGTATGAGTCAAATACTTGCAATACTAACTAAGGTTAAAGGTTGGCAAAAAACCATGTTTTTATAAAAACACAACTACACAAGCATGCTGGTCAAACGATGCTACTATAACCATGGCTGCCTTTCAAATGAAACGAACAAACACACATGGAAGCATACCATGATTGAAACATAGTATATGATCTGATCTCTAGCCACGAAAACATATCCAAATGCATCATTTACTGTGAAATCGAATGGAATTGGCCCTACTATTTAGTACTCCCTCCGTCCAGTATTAAGTGTCGCAACTTTGTCTAGATACGCATGTACCTACACACTAAAATGCGTTTAGATACATGCGTATCTAGACAAAGTTGCGTCACTTGACACCGGACGGAGGGAGTGTATCATAAGAGTGAGAATAAAATGTCATGAACTACAGTTTAAGATATGCAACTTACCACAGAGAATATTTTTAGATCACTTAGCTTATTTCCAAATCCGTCCTGCAATACCAAAACAAGAAGAAAAGGCGAGTGAGAGAGCAGTTATACTGTTTGAAACGCATTTCATATTGCCTGTGCTAACAGTTGTCTTGGCATTTCCTCAGTAGGATATTTCAGTTAACAGAGTGATCAAAACCACCGCGAAGCATGTGTCCCTTTACATATAATCTTGAGTTTTGGATATTTTCTACTGAAAGTCCAATGCAGCTACACAGCAACTCGTAAGTCAAGATGGCCTACTCCAAACAAATGAGTGCCTCCATCCATGGAAACAAGCAATACTTCAGTGTGGAATGTTCTATACAAGCTAATTTTGCCCTAGTGAGACTACAAGGGCCTTATATCCGCAATATCCATGTTACCTGGGGTAAACGATGACCTAGAAATTCATAGAACTAAGAGCAGACAAGTTCCAAAGCAACTTCCACAACAATCATGATAAATGTGTGATCACAAACTTGAATCTTTGTAATGCTACACAAACTTGAATCTTTGTAATGCTAGAAAGCTGACAAACCATGTGGATTCAACCCAAGCAAGCACAGCTTCAAAATTTATTTTAACTGGCATGGTTTAGCAGCCTAGCAACAAGAAACAATTACTGGTCGTAGCACAATTTCACACTGTTGTACCTGAACAAATCGTCTAATTAACACAAGGAACATAATACGATGATCTTTGGTAAACAGAAGGTTACGACTAAGGACAAACGCACTGGAGCAAATCCACCAATCAATCTAAACAGTGCATAATTGAAGGGAATTTGTTAGCAGATCACCATCCCAGCAAAATTTAAATCCGGACACTTACCATGTCGATGTCGACTTTGTACACAGGGATCTTGGGGTACTGGTTGCTCAGCTTGGCAATCACAGGTGCCATCGCCCTACCTGCAAACGCGAAAACAACGGAGTTGTAGCACTCTGGGCACTAAAATCCCAAGGCATGGCACGAGACTGGCACTTACAAGGGCCGCACCAGACCGCCGTGTAGTAGAACACGGCCGGGAGCTTCTCATCTGCGAAAGCGAGAGCGACCACGTGAACAAAAAAAAGAAGGAACGAACGAACACACACCCTACTACCAAACGTGTCTGAGAACCAATCAGCGAAGCTTGAACGAGCGAGAAGGGAGGGGGGTCGGCGTCGCACCTTGCACCTTGGAGTGGATGCTGGCGAAGGAGTCCGCCGAGCCGACGACCACCATGCTTGATTCGCCTGCGAGAACGGAGAAACGGTCGGGTTCAGGAACCACGCGGCGGGGAGAAATCGGGGGAAGGGAGGCGTGCGAACGTACCTGCAGAGGAGGAGAAGGGGCGGCAGAGGGCGGGAAACAGAGGTGGCAGCCTCGTCGTCGGGGAGGAGAAGGAAGGGCGGGGCGCGGCGGGGCTAGGGTTTATGGCGACGGGGAGAGGGTGCTGGCGCTTGGGGGCGGTGACGAAGGGGAAGAGGCGAGGTAGACGGCAAAGTCGGCGAGCCATAGTGCGTTGCGGACTTGCGGTACAAAACGATTTGCCACTCTCTCTGGCCTCTGTATAGCTCTTGGTCTTGGACTCTTGGTACGTTAAGCCCACTACGATATTATGGGCCAGAGGCGACTCATGGGCTCTTGGTTGACATCATGTCCTGTTAAAAAAAAGTAAACAACTCGGTCTTAAAAAAAACAAGTGCTACAGTCAAAGGGTCTGATACTTAAATTACTATTGTTATTAACTGAAATCCCAGTGAGATTTGATTTTTCACAACAATAGCAATTTATAGACGTTGCTTGGAATTAATATTTACTAGTAAAAGGAGAATGGAAGATAGCAAATCGACGCTGGCTGCAATCATATCGGGCATACAGACAGGTTCAAGCGCATGACCTGATCTCAACATTCGTTCTCAAAGGCATGTTAAGGACAAAAGGTAGCGGTGTGATGGATAATACTACTGCCAAAAGTAAACATTTCCAAGCAAGACATGGCAACATCATTCAACTTACTGTTCAAATGCAGATTAACATAACCAAGTAACTGCATGTAGAACCAGCATTTTTTGATAATCCCCATAACACGGACAATACTACCAATAAACCAGAATACTATCGTAGATCACAACATTTCTTCTACTTAGGTCGGCTTTTGTTTCTTGGGCATCCTGTAACCACCCACGACGCAGGCATGGTCACGCTCGAAGGGCTCCAGGGTCACCTGCTCCGAGGGCTTGAACTGATCGGCCTTCAGCTTCTCCACTTCACTGGCGAACACGGCCTCAGCAGGCATGGTGGAGTCAATACAGTTCGCCTGACCAGAGAAATGGAATGTCAAATCAATACCAACTTGGAATTGCCCATAATGCCGTGCAGTAGTTTTTAGATATGGAATTAGCAATTACCTTGATTGAAATGACAAAGTGACCACCATTCTTCAAGAAGTATGAAGCATTAAGGGCTAAGATCCTAGCCTGCAGGACATGGGATAGTGTGATATATGGTTTAAAAATGATTAACATTCTACGAATATTCAGACTGGCCATCTTAGTAAATACCAAAGTACCAAACGCATGCAGCGAAGGCATGTTTGTTGTTCAAGCTGAAATGTGAATACTAAAAACAAAAGAATGAACCAGTACAGAACATTTTTGCAAATAAAGGACAAAAATAAGGGATTCATTGAACAGATGAAAATGTAGCCCACCACACAACTTCGAACATTGATACAAAACACTGGAATGATGACAATGCCACAAAAAAGAAAGCAAACTGAGTTACAGACTCGGATGACTCACAATAGGAGATAACATAATTCTGAGTGTGTACAGATGCTGTGCATGCCACACACAATATTAAACCAAAAGATAAGGAACAGATTTACACCAACAAGGTTAAAACACCAGACAAAATCAAAAGAAAAAACAACAGTGCACAAATCAACCTTCCAAATTGAAGGTTATATTATACACAGGAGATAAACAAGCAAATAACTGCAAGCCATCAAAATGGAAATCAACTGCTAATTAAGGAATTCTAGTACAGTGAAATTCAAGAAAATTGAACGTATTGAGACCAAAAAAAATAGGCAAAACAAATGGCATTTTTGGGCATAAGAGCATCAGAGACTCGATTTTGCATCATACATTATGATGTCCTGAAGGGGAATCCGAGTTAGTTCATCATCAGTTAAGCTCCAATGCAGCCACAGAGAAACAGGGAAGAAATGCAATCTGACAAACCATAACAGTGAACCAAAATAAAATAAAAACAGAGCAAAGAGCTGCTCGGCTAAAATTATATACATCCAGAGACAAGGCAAACTGCTGCAAACCATTACAATGGGGTCAACTGATGTATAACTATGGCCAAACTAAGATGAACAAATGGAGAAAGACAAATAGTAAATGAATTAGTAACAGGCATAAATGCATCAGAGACTCGATTTTGCATCATCCATTTTGATGTCCTGAAGGGGAATCCGAGTAAGCTCATCGTTTGCTAGGCCACAAAATAACCACAACATGATTAAACCATAAAACTGAATATTATATACCACAACAGGTCCACCATAAGCAAGTAATTATTACGGACAGCTTCGATGATACAGTTTCCATGATAAGTATACCTGGTCAGGCTGCGCAACATCTGAGAAGATAACATCAACCATGCCGACCAACATCCTGTACTTTGCAGGGTGCCTAGCATCCTCAATGATGGGAATGACATTGGTCCTCTTCTTGGCCATATTAACGAGATCCCTGCCACTCCGGTGCGAGAACTCCACTGCATAAACCAACCCAGTCTGCAAGGTACAAGACTTCAGTAAGATAACTCACACAAATGGAAACTAATGACCATTGATTAGTGTCTATGATATCTCACCGGTCCAACAATATCAGAAACATGAGACACTGTTGTTCCTGAGGCAGCACCAAGATACAGCACACGAGTACCAGGAGCCTGAAATAAGAAAAACAAGGTCAGTGTCAGCTACAAATAACATAATGGCTAATTTACACAGCAAGGTTTCGAACACAAAAATACAAAGAGAATGCACAACAAACTTACAATCCAGATGTTGTCAACACCGCCAAGCACCGCAGCAGCCAGCTTTGATCTGAAGGGGTTCCACACCCTGTACTCAACCTTGGTCCCGTCCTCATTCTGTAATACGAGAGCAGAAATGAACATACTTCGACATGTACAATGAACACAACACAGCAGCAAATCTAACAACAGAAGTAAACCTTATTGGATGATATGCTATGGACAAACAATTCCACGGTAGCTAAGCTGATTTAACCTATTCGCATCAGACTCAGTCCCCGAGTAGCACATAAATGGGCACCACATGGAGCATATAAGAGTGAAGCAAGAGCAGTATGTACGGACCTGGACGGAGACGCGCTTCTCGCCGTAGACGGACTCTCCGGGGACCATGTTCTTGGTGCAGAGCGCGTCCTCCTTGGCCTTGGCGATGAAGACGCCGTCGTGCTTGTGCGGCACCACGACCACCTTGCTCCCGCCCTTCATGCCCGGTCCTCCTCTTCCCCCACGGCCGCCCCTCGGCGTTCTGCCTCCCCGGCCCCTACCCCCGCGGCCGCCGCCGTCGCTTCTCCCGCCGAACCCCCTCCCCCCGCGGCCGCCGCCATCGCTTCTCCCGCCGAAACCCCTCCCGCCGCGTCCTCCTGCGTGAAGCGAAACATCCTCGCCGGTGAGATTGAAACGAGTATATGCAGAAGATGAAGAGGAAGGCACAGGCTAGGGTGCCGGGAGATTACCTCGTGCCGGTGCCCTCATGGTTTCGAGTAGTGCTTGTAGTAGCCGCCGCCGAGGAGGAAGACGAGAAGGGAGGCTAGGGTTTTTCTGGGGGTTAATACACGCCGCCGCGGGAGGAGAGGATTTTTATAGAGGGGAAGACTAGGCTCGTGTTTAAAAGCGGCCCGTTACTGGGGAGAATGATGAAGCGGGCGGAACAACTGACGATGGCCTTTAGGCCCAATATGGCTGGCCCGTTTTGTGGGAAGGATGGTGAAGTGGACCGAGCAATACAGGGCTAGCCTCATTGCAGAGTACAGTACTTTTTTCCGTTTTAAAACGTTCTAGTTTGTCCCAAGTCAAGCTTGTTAAAGTTTTTCCCCGCAAAAAAAAAAGCTTGTTAAAGTTTCATGAGGTTCAACATCTACAATTCTAAGTTAGTCTTGTTAATATTTTCATACTAGTATATTTTAGCACCATTGCATCCGTAGGAAGCAGAACTATGAGATACAGCATGATAATAAAGTGATACGTTCACATCATGGATGCAGGATGGCCTCTAATTTGTGGCCTACAAAGGCATACATTTTATTTATTTTTTCTACAACGGCGTACTCAATCTGCGGCATCTCTTCCTCGGCGGGGCAGAGTGCTCAGCCTTCCGCGCGACACACGTGGCAGAAATAACGGTGTACGGAGGCAACCGTGATTCCCAAACCAGTTCAAACTCCATCGGCAGAGCAACAGATCCTGCGATAATATCTCCAAATCCCAACTTAGGCAGCAGCTCACCTGATCCTCCTGAAGAAGAATCACCATCAACCCTTTCAGCAATCAGCAGCATAACCCGAACCGAGCCATTATCAGACAAGGACGACGAAAACTCGGTGATATCCACAACGCCACCTCTCTGCAGAAGCGCCGTCGGGCGCTCACCGAAGGATGTCAGATTAGCTTCCATGACAGTCTTGTACAGCTTCAGGACACGGGTCCAGAACTGCACACTCAGGTTGCCTCTCAGCATGTTTGAATACACGTTCAGATGCACGAGCGAACCCTGCATCATCGTCGCCAGCTCCTTCCCTATCAGCGCCAGCCGCGGGTGCTCCCCCGGGTCGGCGCTCCCGAAGGCCAGCACCTTGAAGAGATAACTGTACTCCTCTTGCGAGAAGCCGTTAATCCGGATCGGGCTATTATTGACTGTTCCGAATCTTGCTGCTTTCTCGAGTCTACTGATGATCACGATCTTGCTTCCTGCAGAGGTGAGAGTCGTGAGTATAGAACGGAACTCGTGCCATTCTTTATCGTCGATGTCCGATCGAAGCTCGACGACAACCAGAGTTCTCACGGGCGGGGAAGTGAATTTGGTGCTGTCGAATTCTCGGATCTCGCTTCCGTTGACATGTAAAATGGAAGAGAAGCGGCCGCGGATGCGATCGTCGCAGCAGACGCTGGAGATTAGAGTCTTCTTGCCTACCCTGCAGCCGCCGATGACAGGCAGCACGGCCATTATTGGAACCGCTCCCAAATTAACATCATCCTGTAGCATCAAGATGTTTATGATCTGCTGCCTCTCGACCTGGCGGCCAAACATGAAGCCGTCAACGAACAGGTAGCGGCTATACGGGCTGCGAGGCATCCGGTCGAAGCCTGCCAGGAGAGTGACGAACTCGGCCATGTTCGCTGCCGCCGCTTCCAGATTTTCCAGTGCACTCTGCACATCCTTGCTGCTGCTGCTAACAACTGTAATGCTACTGCTGCTATTGAAACGGCGGGTGACAATGGGGAAATATTCCATGGTGTGAGAGCCACTGACCTGATCCGACTGATCTGTAATTCTGATCTGTTCTAAGGGGCTGTAGGTGTCCAGGGCCTCGTATCCTTGGTACATGGCTTCCATGAGCAACTTGAGCTGCACAAGCATCTTTGAATTCGTGATGTGTCGTGCCTCGGCCTCCTCCACGACGGTGTGGACTCTGAGGAGGAGGCCACGGAGCGATTCCAGGTTCTTCTTGTTCTTGAGGCATGCCTGGTTCCTGTATTTGCTGATCAGGAAAGACACGAACCTGCTGGTTAGCTCGCTTGCTACTGCGGAGAGAGCAGTGTCCATGGTTGCTGTCGGCTATAGCTAGCTCTGTTTGTTGTTTCTTGGCAAGGGATTTCTTGCTGTGCGTATGAAAGAGTGCGTGTTAACCTGGAATGATATTGACACGGTCGCAAATAGGATCATAATAATTCGCATAATACTCCAATTGTCAGGAACATGACGTCTGAGGCATGAGACGTGGAGAGCATGCAGTTTACACGGGAGCGACAGCTCGACAGTTTTGGTCTTCGGGAGCAATGGCAGTCGGAAGCATCTTTGCCTGCGTGTCATTGGGTGGTGACTTGTGAGACCGTGAGAGGAAAGACCCAACAAGTTTCTTGACTTAAATTTGTTGTACGGATGTATCTATTTTTAAAAAGCGTTTAAATACATGTAATATTTCAAC
Organism: Brachypodium distachyon; assembly: GCF_000005505.3. Lineage (NCBI taxonomy): Eukaryota > Viridiplantae > Streptophyta > Magnoliopsida > Poales > Poaceae > Brachypodium > Brachypodium distachyon. The sequence goes on along the minus strand of NC_016131.3, from coordinate 27,487,686 downwards.
AACGATTTAGAATCGGAAAGAGTACTGCTACTGTAGAAGGAAAGCTCCTCCACGCGCAAGCAATGGCCGTGAGCCTGTCCCAGATGGGCCGGCCACTGGCAGTCTGGCACCATCTATTTATTTAGCATAAAGAAATGAAAAAAAAAACAAGAAAAAGAAGGAAAAAAAATCTTCAAAGCGTAGCTGGGCCGGTCCAGCTAGAGGCCCTCTTGAGTCGCCAGCAGCGATGGCTGCCCAATCAAAAGGCACTAGCTCGCAGCCCATCAACAGAACAGTTATCAACATGGCATAGCCCACTGGACGCCGTCATGACCTCTTTAATGGTTTTAATTTTGGTTCGAGTTCAAGGGAAAACCAAACTAACAAGGCAAGAAAAGGGAACCTAAGTTTTGGCATCGCAAGCCGAATGAAATAGAAACCTCGCAAATGTTCACGCCGTCTGATCAAAATTCTCTAAAAATTTGAGGGTGAGTTTGGTTAAAGTTTCGAAACTAGTTCGTTTTTTTTTGGGGAACTAGTTCGCTTTTAGTTCAAGGGGGTGGACGCTAGAAAGTGAGGATTGGCCACCTCACAGGAGAAAAGGAAAAAAAAAGTAAAGTGAGAATTGGATGTCCTTTTCTTAAGACTCGAATTGGATCTCTAAAATAACTAGGCCTTCCTTTTTCTACTGAAGGAAAATCACATTGATATGCATTTCTATGCATGATGACTGCCATCCCATGACAAGGTTTGTATACTTTCTGTAAAGTTAGCAATCTTGGCTCTTGAGTAGCAGTGTTGGGTGGTTGGCCAGATGACCTAACAGGACGATAGAATAGCAAGGAAGAACCTGATCATGACCCAGAATGTGAAATTAAGTTGCAAGAAAGACGAGGACCTACCAGGCTATCCAACTTTGTTCCTGAAAGGTTAGAAGAGAATGAATTAGAGGGGAAGTTTCCATGATGGCTGACAGGGACACCAAATCTGAATATATTTAGTGGTACATCCGAGTCATGGGCTACTAACCAGCACTCTAGCACTACTAATGCCTGAACAAGACAGAAAAAAGAAGAGAGTACCATGCACATATATGTTATTGCTTGTTGTTTTAATCCTTAATTTGCGATTTCCTTTTGTTTTTCCATCAAACTATCAAAATCATTACATCTATAAACTAAGTAGGCGGCAGTCCAAGTGTTGATTTGCTGGTTTTCTGTTGGCATGTGACACTATTATACACTGCTGCCTTCCATTTGTTCGACAGCGCCTCTTGTTGTTCAGTCATGTCTCCACACCTTGCTTCGGAGATGGAGATAGTTTGATCATGCATCGGTGTAACTTCTGCAGCAAGATCACCAAAGTACTGATGTAGTACAATGACATGCACCCACGTACCTAAAATCTGATAGATCAGTGTGCAAGAAGCCAATGATCAGTAATAAGTATTCGCTCCGATTCATAAAAAGTGTCGTCCACTTGACACCAAATTTGTACTTCATACAAAATGGGCGACATTTTTTATGAATCGGAGCGAGTAAGATAAGAAAATTTACTTGGATTGTATGCATGGACGTCTGAATGAATGGATGTAAAACAGTACAAGTGCGTGAACAGAACAGAGATGCAAGAATTGTTAGTTTGTGACCCGAGTTCACAGAGCTCTCAAATGGATCCAACTCAAGGTTGACAAAAGAAATCCTGCATAAAATCCACTACTCCGTACAATTCCTCCGATTCTAAATTTTTGTCGTAATTTTGATACAAATTTGAACTAAAACCACGATAAAAATTTAGGAAGTACCATTTTTCAAAAGCAAGGAAATGAACCTTCTTTTGACCTTAGGGTCCCTCACTGTCGGAATTCAGTTTTCACCCCGGAAATGATAGTCTTGAGAATGCTTCCCGTTTATCCTAGGACTTTTTCCCATCACGGGCCGCCAGAAGACAACGCCCTCGCCTTGCCGGCTACCTACCTAACTACCTGAATTACTGGGCAGTCAGGGCAGAGTTATGTAATCTGTAATCCTCAAGAACTCCATGAATTGTCGTACAAGGTGGTAGCTGTTGGCCACCGCTGAGTGCTGCTGACCAGATCACCATTGTACTACACTTGTACTACTGCAAAATTACCAACGTACTACAACGACTCGAGAGGTCATCCTCCAAATCAAGCAAAGGTATAAACAGTCTGCATTCGTCAGTACTGTGCCGGCCGGTGGCCTGTGTGTGTTTGGGCAGCAACAAAACAAAAAGTTGGGGCTTTGAAGGGAAACTCTACCAACCCTCTGTGAACAGATCGGGCATGGACATGCCAATTGGCGATGCCGTCCGTCCCGGGGAAAGAAACTTTGCCTTTGGTTGTGGGGGGGTTCAGCTCTCGCCTTTCAGCATCAGGCTGCTATATATTCTTTGACATAAAACCAACTCTGAAGCTGCTTTGGTTCGTTAACTAGGCCTGTGTCTTGAGATCGGAAATTAAGGGGTAGAGGCGTAGAGCTGAAAGATGATTAATCCATTTAATGAAGCTCAGTGACCCTGTCTGGTACTGCTGCTGCTGCTGCTACTAACACCCGTGTAGTCGCGCGTTTGGGGAACAAATTAACCAAGACTCCGGCTTTTGTTAGTGTTTGGAGGGAGAAGGAAAAAAAATTCGTTTCATCGAGTCTGTATATATGTTCCACGAAGGATAATGGTACAGACAAGCAGCTGGTCGGGCTTCCGCAGAGCCATCGCTTTGAGCCAAAAGCCGCCGCCTTTGTATTTGGGGCCTTTTCCGGCCGGATGGATGGAAGAACGATGGGGTCGTCGTGCGCGCTGAGGAAGCCTGCAATTGCGAGCGGCGAAAGCTAAGATAGATAGCTAGTGAGGTGCGACGCAGCATGCAACAGAGTTAATTTTGGGTGAAAGGTACCGTACCTGCCTGTCTGTCTGTCCCGTTTCCACTTGCCGTGTTGGCCGAACCGACACGCATCGATCTCCTTTCAGAAAAAAAGAAAGAAGACATGGATGGATCGATCGGACATGGAGGAATGGGCTTTATCGTTTTCAGATTCAATCATGCATTCCATACCCTGTTTTTTTACTTCTTTTTTCCGGGGTAGGATTTTGTGAGCAAGCTTGGTAGTCCCGAGCAGAAAGCGCGCGTACGTGATCGAGAGACCAGGGCCAGGCGGACCAGTCAGTTACTGCCGTCGATTCTAAATTCTCGTCTCAATTCAAATATGGATGTATCTAATCTTAAAAAACGTTTAGATACATGTAATATTTCGACAATAATTTAGAATCGGAGGTGTTGGGAACGGGGCAATTCTTCCATCGCCCAAAGTCTCTCGTGTCGGAGGCGCCGGGTCAATGTCTGGGCCGTCTTGTATACATATAAACGGACGGGACGCCGGGGGTGGACCTGGTTGGTTAATTCGGCTGCCGTGTCCTCGTCGACCGTCTCTAGCTTGTCTTCGCTTGCACACCACACCAGGAAGGAGGAACCAAGGTAATGAAACACACGTCTCGGGTCCACGCCGGAGCTCAAGCTTAATTACAGCCCTGCTTACATCACGTCTAAAACGTGCTCTGGCTCTAATTCGCGCGTCTGCCAGGTTGTGTATGTACGATCTCAAGATCAGATCGGAAGCACACCCATGCTGCCGTGCTGCTGATCCGCCCGGGGAAAATAAACTATCAACCTGGTCAGCGGCAACGATGTTGTATATACCAGTACTTAATTAAGTAACACTGTGGTACAAATAGCCGAAGATCCCCGCTACTAGTGGTTTGGATTGTTAGCAGTTTCTATGGGCCCCTCGTGGTCATGGCGCGGGAATCAAAATCTTAGCTGACCAAACCCAGCGTGCGTAACCTCCCGTTTAACCAATTCCGAGAGACTTTTCTTAACTACCTAATCCAACCAAAGGCTTTGCTCAAAGAGAGAAAAAGACCGAATTGAAGCGCACCTTCTGTATTCGATGTATGGACCATCTTGAGATTATTAAAAACCATGCACCACGGGCGATGAACACTTATATACGGAGTACTCCATTTTCTAAATCTACGATGAGAATACATGGTTATGGAATACGTTGCTATAAATCTTGTTTTAACGAACCAGGATATACGCGTTCGAGAGGAAAAGTATATGTAGCTCAATAATAGGATTGTTCACATTTCACTGCATGCAAAAATGCGACATTGTATACATGAGTTTTGCACTCGAGACCTCTCATGGTTCTCAAATTTAACTGTAAATCCCTTGCGTGTTTCAACCGGAAGATGTCTACCTGATTTGGTAGTCTTTCCCATTACATAAGCAGTTATGCAACAATCTTGGACTTCCGTATTGACGTGTCCACGTCGTCAACACGTGAAAACCAAGTCAAAGGGAGAACTGCGATCCTTCGAGGATCACATGGCAAATTTGGCCACTTGCATTACCACGCACGCTCCCATCTAACACACCCACCGGGGAAAAAAAACATTACTGTATAATACTGCAGAAAATACGTTATAATTTATACAAACACCCCTACATTGGTAAATCAACTCGTTTTGCTCCTTCCTTTTACCTTTCCCCCCAGTTTATAACCAACCCCCGCCTCCGCTCCTTCGCTCGGTCTCCTCTTCTCTTCTCTCCCACGAAACATTTCGCCTGCTCTGACAGCCATGGCCCACCTGCAGCTCTCGGCGGTCGCCGGTGGCGGCGGCCGTGCGGCGGCGGCGGGAGGGGGCGGCGACGACATGGAGGACGTGGCGCTGCTCGGCTCGTACGACGAGGAGATGGGGGCGCCGCCGGCGGGAGGCGGCGCCGGGGAGGAGGAGGAGGAGGAGGAGGAGGAGGAGGAGGAGGCGCAGGTGCGGGTGACGGGCATGACGTGCTCGGCGTGCACGAGCGCCGTCGAGGCCGCCGTCTCCGCCCGCCGGGGCGTGCGGCGCGTCGCCGTGTCGCTGCTCCAGAACCGCGCCCGCGTCGTCTTCGACCCCGCGCAACTCAAGGTGAGGTGGCGTGATGTGTGATCCTGGCGTATTTGCGCTCCTCGAAGCGAGTTTTGTGCGTTTATGGATAATTTCGAGCTCGTCGATGCATTGGGGTCGTAAAATTTTCTGCGGATGAATCGATGGTTGGGCTGGTTATAGAATAGTAAAATTTCAATCGCGTCTTTTCGTCAGGAGGCTTTTGATTTTCGAAAAAAAAGGCCTGGGGGGAGTTGGTGGCCTTGCCACTGGCACCACGAAGTTTGCTTTTAGTTCATGTGATTATGTAAATTGGGTACGAGCTTGCATTTTTCCTGTGGGTAATTGTGTAGTTGCGCGTCGGAACTGTAACTTTTCGACGTGGTTTCAGTTGGTTGGTGAAATGTGGCGCTGCACAGACCAAACTGTAAGATTGGTCAACCACCAATTGGTTAATGATTTGAGCCTCTCTTGCTTTCGGGGTTGGGTGAGCTGTAACTTTGTTGGAAGCTCGTGATCGCTAGTGGACCGTGGATTGTGGGATTCGGGAGCCCAAGGCTGGCACTACACTAGCTTTTGATTGGTTGGTGAGCTAGAGAGCTAGCTGTTGAATCATATTCTCGGGAAAGGAGGCGCTGAGCTGAGGGTTTGACATTATACGGCTCAAAGCAGCACGTTATGCAAATTCATGTTGTAAGATTGAATTGTGTGACAAAACTGTAGCTTGCTTGCTGCAGGATCTTTTTTACCATGCACTTTCTGGAAAATTGAACTGAGATGATAAATTCTATTTGCTGCATATGTTGCATAGAACTTTGAACTTGTTTTGAAACACCTTTAAAGAATACGACCACAGCTTCCTAATCATTCATGTGTTTTGCTTTTTTCTTCTTCTTTTCTTTCCATGACCATTTCCTTTCTTTTTTGGCTGGGATTTTGTGGTTTAGCTTCAGAGTATGAAACTTATCATTATCTTACAGTTACGTTAGGAGGTGGGCTGGGCGAAGTCTTTAATTTCTTTTGTTATTGACAGGAACTCTCAAAAAGGTTGTTTTGGCAACTAATAATAGCTATCCAGTTGTAGAACTAACAAAATTGTTATGCATTATTAGTTTTTTATTCTTGGACTAATGCTCCTGTCTTAGGATTTAGATTCTTGAAGATAAGCGAACTGGGAGCCAAAACGTTAGCTGATTAAAATGTAATTTCCTATCCAGTCCAATTAGGTACAGTAGATTGCTCATTGTCAATTTCATTTCGTACATCTCAATTGGAAAAATACATTTAGGATTTGATATGTCTGTTGGAAATTAGAAGCCATTTATGCCAGTGAACTTAGTATTCATCTCAAAAATAGAATGGATACTTTATCTGTTCAAAAACGTACAACCCTTTAAGGAGACTTAAGACTATGATAGTTACATACCTGCTAGGCTCATATTATGTGTTTTGAATGCTATTACATCACCAAAATGGCTAGAAATATAAGGAAAATGTGTATGTGTGTGCCTGGTACCACATGTACTCTGATGAGATCCTGTTAATCCACACCAACTTAATAACATGCATTTATTGTGTAGCAAATATCAATTTCAAATGATTAAATATTAACCAGAAAAGTGCAAGCACCCATACAAGCTGTCTGATCCCTCTTTTTTTCTTTCTTTCTAGAAAGGTTTAACTCCAGTTTGTGTACTAATCCTCATATGATAAGTTCCTCTCCAGTTTAGTTAACTGGTTTTTTAGTGAAATATGTTCGTTAGCAACTACATCTATTGGCATATTCGGGTCACTTTGTTGACTGCAATTGTATTTTGGATTTGTTTATGCAGGTAGAGGATATAATAGAAGCTATAGAAGATGCTGGATTTGAAGCTGAAATGCTCCCAGATTCTGCAGTTTCTCAACCTAAGACACACAAGACATTGTCAGCACAATTTAGGATAGGAGGAATGACATGTGCTAATTGTGTAAACTCGGTTGAGGGTATCTTAAAAAAACTGCCAGGTATAAAAGGAGCAGTCGTTGCCTTGGCAACGTCATTAGGCGAAGTTGAGTATGTTCCTTCTGCCATTAGCAAGGATGAAATTGTTCAAGCTATCGAGGATGCTGGTTTTGAAGCTGCATTCTTACAGAGTAGCGAGCAAGATAAGATTTTCCTTGGCCTGACTGGCTTGCACACTGAGAGCGATGTAGATATACTACATGACATCCTTAAGAAGATGGCTGGTCTGCGACAGTTTAGTGTAAATACCGCCCTCTCAGAAGTTGAGATCGTATTCGATCCAGAAGCTGTTAGTCTGAGAGCAATTGTGGATACTATTGAAATGGGAAGCAATGGGAGATTGCAAGCGCATGTGCAGAATCCTTATACTCAAGGGGCTTCAAACGATGCACAGGAGGCCTCCAAAATGCTCCATCTTCTCCGCTTTAGCTTACTCCTAAGTGTAAGTTTTGATGTTTCCTTCTCTCTCTCACCCAATATAGCGTGCAGTTTCTGCAAAGATTTAATTAGAGTACCTATTTTCTAATGATAGTACCGTTGGCATAGTTGATAGCTGCGTCTTGGTAGACAACTTACAGGACAATAGGCCATATACAATGTTTCAGCAACAGGTAGCATAGAATCAGGTATGGTCGAGAAATGACACTTTGAACAGACCCAAGGTAGCAATTTAGTTATATAGGAAAATATGACCTTACATATTATTGTCATCTTGTGTCATCTGTTTCAGTGGGTTTTGTCTGCATATTTAATGGTCCTTTTGCTTACACGTGAAACCCACCAAGACAAGATGACATAGGAGAGCAGTGTTGTTCTGTTTCAAGCAAGTAACAAATCCGGACATGGACATCTGACATGATATTCACATCAAATTTCACAGTTGACTAAATAGCAGGGCTATTGTAGAGAGGAGATAAAATGTTGAGTTGTCTACTTTATAAAAGAACTTTCCATGAATAAATGTAGGGATTTGGTCCTTTTCCCCCCGAGAAACCGATATGTGGTCTTTTTGCCTAGTAAAACACTTTGAACTCTTGCTATGCTGCTGCCTGCTTACTGAGTCAATCCAATTGTCTCCTCACAACAGATTCCTGTATTCTTTATACGTATGGTCTGCCCAAGTATACCTTTCATCAGTACACTACTGCTCATGCACTGTGGACCATTTCTTATGGGGGATCTGGTGAACTGGATATTGGTAAGCGTTGTACAGTTTGTCGTCGGCAAGCGATTCTATATTGCGGCTTACAGGGCCTTGAGACATGGTTCTACAAATATGGATGTGTTAGTTGTTCTTGGCACCACCGCGTCGTATGTATACTCCGTTTGCGCACTCCTATATGGAGCATTTACTGGATTTCGACCTCCCATATATTTTGAGACAAGTGCAATGATAATTACGTTTGTGTTATTCGGGAAGTATCTTGAGGTTCTTGCAAAGGGGAAGACATCAGATGCTATTAAGAAGCTTGTCGAACTTGTCCCTGCTACTGCTCTTTTGCTTCTGAAAGACAAAGGTAAGTTGTACAGTTTATCCTGTAACATATTTTTGAAATGCATTTTTGTTATAATTATATGCAAACTGACATTACTATTTGAAATCCAGAAGGAAAATATGTTGGCGAGAGAGAGATTGATGCGCTGTTGGTCCAACCTGGTGATGTCTTGAAAGTGTTACCTGGTTCAAAGGTTCCTTCTGATGGGATTGTTGTTTGGGGGACAAGCCATATCAATGAAAGTATGATAACTGGTGAATCTGCACCCGTCCCCAAAGAAGCATCAAGTGTAGTAATTGGAGGAACAATCAACTTACACGGAATCCTTCATATACAAGCAACTAAAGTAGGATCAGGGACAGTTTTGAGTCAGATAATTTCTCTGGTTGAAACTGCTCAAATGTCCAAAGCCCCCATTCAGAAATTTGCTGATTATGTGAGTACACTTCTTTTTGTGTGTGATATTCATCGTTTGCTGTCTCACTATATATGAAATATCTCTGTGAACCATGTACTTTGCCTAATACAATTTTATATCCCAAAACATTGTTTGTGATATAGTTGTTGTTTCCCGCATTTGATAGGATGTATATGCACATTGTTTATATGCCCATTTCTTGTATTTAAATGCCCTCTACCGGACAATAGTTTAACCTTTTCACATCATCTGAATTACGTGTTCATTTTACAAGTTGCTTTTTACATCTCTTATTATTTGAATTAACATACATATTAGCAGAAGACCAGCTCACATCTGAAATGTCGTTGTGTCTGCCAAAAGCCCAAAAGCATTGCATCTGAATTACGTGTTCATTTTACAAGTTGCTTTTTACATCTCTTATTATTTGAATTAACATATTACATATTAGCAGAAGACCAGCTCACATCTGAAATGTCGTTGTGTCTGCCAAAAGCCCAAAAGCATTGCAACATATTCTTGATGACTATTTCGATGAATGCTGACATTACCACTGCTGCTATTTCAGGTGGCTAGCATTTTTGTTCCTATCGTCATAACCTTGTCCGTTCTAACATTCTCTGTGTGGTGAGTTCAATAAATACTGTACAAAAATTTTAGTAGTGTTAGTTCAAGTTTCTCACTTGTGGATTTCCTGCTTAGGTTCTTCTGTGGATGGTTGGGAGCATATCCACATTCATGGTTTGATGGAACCAGCAATTGCTTTGTTTTCTCCCTCATGTTTGCCATATCTGTTGTGGTGATTGCTTGCCCTTGTGCTCTTGGTCTGGCAACACCAACTGCTGTAATGGTGGCAACTGGAATCGGGGCTAATCATGGAGTACTTGTAAAAGGTGGAGATGCGTTGGAGAGGGCTCAAAATGTAAATTACGTGATTTTTGATAAAACAGGAACACTAACTCAAGGAAAGGCTGTTGTAACAACTGCAAAGATTTTCTCGGGAATGGACCTTGGAGATTTCCTCACACTAGTAGCATCTGCAGAGGTGAGGTGATCTTGATCATAAATTAGTCTTGTGGTTCATATCACGGTGTTTAAATAATAGCATTTGTTTTTCTCTGTTTAGTTGCCATATCACTATACGATTCATATCAGTATGTGGTAAAAACATGTTGTGGTTTGCTTCTTGTTCAGGATCTTAGTTACTCTCTGACTGCATATCCATGTATGGCAAGTGAAATAATTCTCTAAGTTGGATTTCATGAATTTTTGTTTGTTTGTACACAGGCAAGCAGTGAGCATCCTCTTGCAAAAGCTGTTTTGGACTATGCATTTCATTTCCATTTCTTTGGCAAGCTCCCTTCATCTAAGGATGGCATTGAGCAAAGAAAAGAAGAGATATTATCCCGATGGTTGCTTGAAGTTGAAGATTTCGCCGCAGTGCCTGGCAAAGGAGTTCAATGTTTGATCAACGAGAAGAAAGTTTTGGTGAGTCATGAGCTACCATTATCCTTACCTGACCCTTTTTTCACATAGCTGAGAATAGTGTTTAACTCATGCATTGCTAAATGTTTCTGAGAAAACTGCTAATTGTCTGGAATAAATGATCTGGCAGATTGGAAACCGCACCTTGATGAGTGAAAACGGGGTAAGCGTTCCTCCGGAAGCGGAAAGTTTCTTGGTAGACCTGGAAATGAATGCAAAAACAGGCATTCTGGTGGCATATGACCGTACTTTTGTGGGGCTCATGGGGATAACTGATCCCCTGAAAAGAGAGGCCGCTGTAGTTGTGGAAGGACTAAAAAAGATGGGTGTTCATCCGGTGATGCTCACCGGTGACAACTGGAGAACTGCACAAGCTGTTGCGAAAGAGGTTCGTCTCCATTTGCTCCTAAATTCTAATCATTTACAAACTCCATTCTTTACTTTACGGAGGTACGGATTTGTAGGGGTATCCTAACCTTTCTGAGTTATTGTCATTTGCCAGGTAGGCATCGAGGATGTGAGAGCTGAGGTCATGCCTGCTGGAAAAGCCGACGTTGTTCGCTCACTCCAAAAGGATGGGAGTATAGTTGCCATGGTTGGGGACGGCATCAACGACTCCCCGGCTCTAGCAGCAGCCGATGTTGGGATGGCCATCGGAGGCGGCACGGACATCGCCATCGAGGCCGCAGACTATGTGCTTGTGAGGAACAATCTGGAAGATGTCATCACGGCGATCGATCTGTCCCGGAAGACGTTCAACCGGATCCGCTGGAACTATTTCTTCGCGATGGCGTACAACGTCGTCGCCATACCAGTTGCCGCCGGAGCACTGTTCCCGTTCACTGGGCTCCAGATGCCGCCGTGGCTGGCCGGTGCCTGCATGGCATTCTCGTCTGTAAGTGTTGTGTGTTCCTCGCTGTTGTTGAGAAGATACAGAAAACCAAGGCTCACTACCTTGTTGCAGATAACTGTAGAGTGATTGTTAATACTGTAAGCCCTTTTCCCCATTTTTAGAGAAATGAAATGAAATGTCGTCTTCTATAAACTGTGGACAGCAAATGCATGTTCTGCATTCGTCGTAATTAGTGTTTAAGATGGAGATCTCGCATCCAATGCTTCCCCTTCTTTCCGTGTTTAACGGAATTATTTGATCTACTTGCTGCCAAAACAAACGCACCTTGTCGCAACCACCGTCGGCGACTATGGCATCTCCCTCGACGTCGTCGACCTAAGGACCGCGGAGATCCAGCGTGCCCCGCCGGGCCCCTACCCGGGAACGATCGAAGCCTCCTGCGACGGCCTCTTCATTGTCGGCAGGCACATCGGCAACCCCACGACGCGCCAGTGGGCGCCTCTGCCCCGGCATGTCAACAATCTTGTCGGCCTCTTCCGGCACCAGCCTTCTGGGGAGTACCGCGTGCTCTACTGGAGGACAGTCTTCGACGCACCTTTGCCTCTTGATCTTTCCGACATGGTGACGCTCTGTCCAATCGAGTACTTCATCCTCGCCGTTGGCTCCGATAAGCCGAGGCCGGTCAAGTGCTCGCTAACACCTGCGTAACATGAGCTGGTAGGCGGCATGGGGCCGTCCATCTTTGGCGCGCCGGTCCTTCTCCATAGCTGCCTGCACGTGCACTGGAGGGGGAGGAGGAGGGGGCTGGGTCCATGGTACCACAAGATCCTGGTGTTCGACAATGGACACGGTGGCGGAGTCGTTCCGGCAAATGCGCCCACCGGCTGTGAACCCGCGCCATGAGATGCAGTTGCTTGACATGGGTGGCACACTCGCTGCGACCTCCGCCACCTACCGCATGACGGAGCTGAGAATCTTTATGCTGCAGGACCACCAGCAGCAGCAGGACGTCTGGGTGTTCCAGTATCGGATCAAGCTGCCGTCGATGGATATTAGGCGTTTCCAGGAGAACGGGGATTGGTGGGCGAAGGTCGTGTCCAAGGACGGAGATGTTCTTGTCAGCTGCTTTGGCCGCCTGTTGCATTGTGACAGAAATGGGAAATTGGTGGCTGACTCCAAGTATGATGATGATTTGCCGGTCGTCATTCCTCACAGGCTCAAAGAAAGCCTTATCCAGCATCCGTTTCTCCAAAAGACCAAGGAAAACTGATTCGTATCATCAGGTTCTGGATATCCCCACAAATGAGGAACTCGTGTCTGACTGTCAAACTCTGATCTCCAAGACCAATGCTCTGCTGCCTGACCGATCAGACATCGCTTCGATAGTCCAAGACACCAAGCTGAAGGCTTGTTCTTTTGGGTCTATTTCCATTTCTCATGTTTATCGAGTCTGTAATATTCCGCGGTTCATGAAGCTAACGTTGTGTGGATAGGCGAGGTGCCAGATTGTATTCGCCATCTTGTTTGTAACGAACTTGTTGTTTCTGCTCAATGAAGTGCTGGCTTGCTCTAAAAAAACAAGCTGTGTCTGATCCCTCTATTTTTTTTTCCTAGAAAGGTTTAACTCCAGTTTGTGTACTAATCCTCATATGCCAAGTTCCTCTCCAGTTTAGTTAACTGGTACCGTGAAATATGTTCACTAGCAACATCTGTTGGCATATTTGGGTCACTTTGTTGACTGCAATTTAATTTTGGATTTGTTTATGCGGGTAGAGGATACAATAGGAGCTATAGAAGATGCTGGATTTGAAACTGAAATCCTCCCAGATTTTGCAGTCTCTCAACCTAAGTCACACAAGATATTGTCGGCACAATTTAGGATAGGAGGAATGACATGTGCTAATTGTGTAAACTCGGTTGAGGCTATCTTAAGAAACTACCTGGTATAAAAGGAGCAGTCGTTACCTTGGCAAGGCAACATGCCAACATCATTAGGCGAAGTTGAGTATGTTCCTTCTGCCATTAGCAAGGATGAAAATTTAAAGGCTATTGAGATGCTGGTTTGAAGCTGCATTCTTACAGAGTAGCGAGCATGATAAGATTTTGCTGGGCCTGAGGCTTGCACACAGAGAGCGATGTACGAATAGTCTGCGACAGTTTGGTGTAAATGCTGTCCTCTCAGAAGTTGAGATTGTATTGGATCCAGAAGCTGTTAATCTGAGATCAACTCTGGATAGTATTTTGTTCGAAAAAGAAAACTGTGGATAGTATTGAAATGGGGAGCAACGGGAGATTGAAAGCGCATGTGCAGAATCCGTATACTCAAGGGGCTTCTAACGATGCACACGACAACTCCAAAATGCTCCATCTTCTCCGCTCTAGCTTAGTCCTAAGTGTATGTTCTGATGTTTGCTTCTCTCTTTCTCACCCAAGATAGCATACAATTTCCACAAAGGTTTTATTAGAATACATTTCCCAATTTCTTCGAGTGTAGTTATTTAAATTGCTAATGTACTTTCTCATGCAGAGTGTTCTGATGATTATCATGCAGCTCAAATTTAGATATCCTATTTGCAGTTGGGGGAAGTAGAACCGTTAATCTAAGGACATAGTCCTAGCAAACTATGGCTTGTCTGCTAATGATATAATGTGCGAGATTAGTTTCCTCTACTGCTAGACATGTGTCTGTTCATGGTGAAACACTTGAATGAAACACTGTCATTTCATTTGGTGCTAATTAGTTGTGGCCTGCTTTAAATAGTAAATTTCGGTAGCAGAACATCAGCAAGCTGTGCTTGGATCTTAATGTTCATTTATTTGTTACAAAAAGTATGACCGAGAAGACTGGAAGTCAATTTTAGGAGAGATTCTGTAGTTCTATACTTGCCATATGTATCTTGCAATGTTACATCTTACATGGTTACTGTCCCCCATGTTCAATTTTTTTTTTCTGAAGAAGCCAGATTGAAGCCTTATTTACTGTGACAGACTGGGATGTGTAGCTTCATATCAATAATCTATATACAACTATTGGTGCTCAACATACACAAAGAACAAAAGGCATGTTTCCTTTGTACTCTTCACATTCAGTACCCAAGACGGTAAATGAATCAGAAATGCTTTTAGTTTCTGCAGTTATTTCTCATTACACTATTAAAGATGCTCTTCACCCGCAGTTTGTGTTTTGTTTAGTCCCAAGGATCACAATATCAAGCAAATCACAAACACACACCAAATATTTTTGTGCATTTATTTCTGTATATTTATTTACTTGATACAAAACAGTGCCCCTCCATTTCTTCTCCAAGCTGTAACCCAGAAGAGTAGGACTTTGTCGCCTTTTCCTTTTTCTTTTCCCTTCTTGGCTTCTCTAGGCCACCTTATTTTAACTCCTTAATTAATGAGATGAGACAAAGCTTTTGCCTCCGTTTCAAAAATCAAAAGTGCAGATAACAAGTGCAAACATATATAACTTAGTCACAAAAGGTTGAATTAACTGAATCACTGTCATTGATGACGTAATGTCAAGTTACAGGATCTCCGTGGTATAATTAAAGTTACTGACAAAATAAAAGTAGGCATGCATCAAAGGCACAAACAAAAGTATCACGAAATGAAATACCTAAGTTGCTGCTCCATGGTTTAATTTTGTCACAGCTCAAGATCCAAGAATTGGAAAGGCATCAGTGTCACCTCAAGAAACAGATATTGGCATTTACCCTGGGAGAAGCATATCTACTCATGATCAGACAATGACTCTGACTCTCTGAACAAGGGGATATATGGAATGTATGGATTACGTGACCCGTAGAAAGGTTCTTTGAGTTTGTGGATAATGTGAACTTCCCCATGATCTATGTCATATGACACTAGCATAATCTCACCATTCAAAACATAGAAAATCAAGCTGCATTCTGGATGGATTGCAACCACAGTATAGTCCCATGTATTCATAACATCCTTTGATCCAGAAAGCTGGGAACTGCTAATGTTGTACTTGAAGAGCCATTCATCACCGCAAGAGTTATTAAGAATCCAGACTGATAGTGACGCATCTGTTCCCTTAACATTTAGATAATGCAAGTGACCCTGAGACTTGCCAATAAAAGCACAACTCCTGGCAAAAGAGCATTTGTAACCCATGGTTTCCAACAGGGGAATAGTCTTCCATGACTTGCCCTCTGTGTCCAATGCAACTATCGTCGATGCACAGGAGATGAAATGCATCATGCCATTGAGAAAGACACTTGGTTCATACACCATAATACCATAGGCCCAGCCACTTTCCTTGTAACTCCAAGCTTGTGCTTCGGACGAGTACACATCTACTCCAGTGATAAACCTGTTCTGATCTCGGAGAACGGAAAACACGTGGAAATGAGGGGAGACGGCGGGATCAAAACCCACACGAATGACGAACATTTGGCTGTCCTGGTCAGACTGTGGCAAGATCAGCCATTTCTCGGTAGCAGGATTGCACACCACATAGTGGAACTCATTCGAGGGAGAATCCTTCCAACAGATGCACAGGAGGAGGCCATTGCAGCAGTCTTTCGGAATAATGCTCCTATAGTAGCCGGGCAAGAAGGACAATGAGGGGTCATGAACATGTCTCTCTTCCTCCCCCAACCCAGAGATTATACTGTTGAAATAAGGAGCTGATATAGCTTTGCCGTCGCCGTCGGGCCCGACGGCGTAGCGGAAGAAGCCCGATAGGGTTTGGGGGAGCTTCCTGCGGTTTGCGCGGTCGGTGATGAGGCGGCGCCAGTGCGGGGAGACGCACTTGAAACGGCAGATCGATTTGGCCGGCAGACGCGAGAGGATCTCCACGATGAGGTCGTCGGTGAGGTCCGCGGCCGGGCTGCTCGTCTTCTTGATGCGATCCATCCGTCGAGGCAGAGTAATCTTTGGAAGGAATGAGAAATTTTTACAGATCTATGGAAGGAAGAAGGGAGGAGCAGGAACATACTGGAATCAGGCGTACCACTTACGGGCTCCCGGTGCGGCGGCTGCAATCGCCGGCGCCGGAAGTGCGGCGTGTAGCAGAGAATAGGGGACGGAAACCGGCGGACCGTGGGTTCACAAGAAAACAACCGGTCTACTACAGTATAGTATACGTTCTAAAAAAAAACTACATCATCATAAATTCTTGACTCAAATTTGCACAAATATGGAGGTATCTATTCTTAAAAACGTCTAGATACATGTAATTTTGACAACAATTTAGGATCGGAGGGAGTAGTACTGACGATCCAAAGAAATTTGATATAAAAATAATAATTTAACTATCAATTAAGCTGTCAGTTAATTCGGGAAGGAGGGAGTACATAAATTAGATAATACCGCTATTTTCTCGTGATATTTTCTCAATAAATACTAGACGTGGTCTCTAGTTCTAGAGAGTTTTACCCATACTTATTATCCTCGTGATATTTAAATATTAGTTGTGTTTCAGTGGTACTATTTGTGTGCATATTCTCACTTTAATTATCAAAACGATAACATGTACTCACTCTGATCCTAAATTCTTGACAAAAATTTGTCACAAATATGAATGTATCTATTCTTAAAGGTATCTGGATACATGTAATATTTCGACAACAATTTAGGATCGGAGGGAGTATTTAATTGTTCGTTGCAAATCTACATGTATATTACCAACTCTTTTTCACAAAGTTGATGTATTAGATTTCGTTAAGACAAAATGGCCAAAAATTACTTTATTAATATGTGTTTTTAAGACATAAAATTTATATTGATATATTCGTTTGAAAAAGTCTTCCTCGTAAATGTGGTTTTCTATCATATAGTTACATATTAATAAAATTATTATTGATCAATATCTTGTCTTGACGAAGCCAAATAAGACAACCTTGCCGAAAAGGAGAAAGTACTCCCTCCGATCCTAAATTGTTGTCAAAATATTACATGTATATAGACGTTTTTTAAGAATAGATACATCCATATTTGAGCAAATTTGAGTCAAGCATTTAGAATCAGAGGGAGTACTGTATAAGAAGAGAAATTAAATGATTTTGTCATTTTATATAGTATGATGTACAATTCAAATTTTGCACAGATTTTTATACGTAATCTTACACATTATGGTACAAATATCTCAAACAATGGTCAATTTTTAAATGCACTCCCTTCTATTATGTACTCCCTCCGTGATTCTTATACAAATCCAAGTCAATTAATTTGAGACGAAGGAGTATATGTTTTAATTTCTCTTAAATCAAACTTATAGAAATTTTTTATCAACATCTATAATACCAAATAAATACATTATAAAAGGATAATTCGTGGTTGCCCTATTAGTATTGGTTTGTTACTGCAGATATATGTTACTTTTTTTCGGTAAGATTGATCAAATTTTAATTGGGACGATGAGGAGGATCTCCGGGGCACACCTCACCAGAGCGACATAATATTCCTCATTTTGCTTAACACGGCGCACTGTGGTCTGAGGAATACTAATTCAGAAAGCACCATGCGTGACAAGATTGCCAAGTTGGACCAAGTTATTGTTGAGTCAGTTGCTCACGTTCTGAGATTTCGTCCTGATACTGAAAAGTATATGCAACCATATGCATACTCTTCTTTCACTGAATATGACAGCTTAGCGTTTTTGAAAAATCTGTGTTCCTGTCGCTTTAAATTCCAAGCCCGAAAGTCATGGTTTCTGTGATAACTGGTACCAAATCTCTGAATGTTATGAACCACTTGTTAGGTTCTTCGAGAAAGAAAGGTGGATGGCCCATTTTAGCAAACTAGATGATGCCCCGCACGTTGTTGCGAAATTTTTTAGTTAACATAAAGTATTCAAAATTGAAAACATATAATAAAATTGTACATGTTCATTTAGTGGGGATAGCTCGATGAAAGTAACATGCATGCATGTGCAAAAGTATGAGTTTTTCACTAAATAGGTGTGAACAAATTAATTATGTGATGATGTGGCATGCTTGCATGTTTAGAAAAATCAAATAGTGGGTTACTTCTATTTAGATATAGAAGATTATCGCAGTATACAACAGGGGGCATTCCTACACTAAGACGAACACAGATCCATGTCAAAGACACCAATGGACACGCTTCAGCTCCCCTGCATCCAAATAGCCATAGCCTTGCTCTTGTTCACTCAAGCCAAGAGCACCATAGATATATCTGCTCATACAAACCATACCAACGACAGCTGTACTGCCGGCGAGAGGTCTGCCCTTCTGGCCTTCCTGGCAGGCCTATATCAACAACCCCTGCAAACCTCCTTTCATCATGGAAGGGTGACAACTGCTGCCGATGGAAGGGCGTCTACTGCGGCAACAAAACTGGACGTGTCGTCAAGCTTGATCTCCGTGGCAATGATTGGGAAGTTGCCCATTCCATACCGGCGATGAGTTTACAGGTGATAGGAGGCAACATAAGCCCCTCGTTGCTTGGTTTACCACATCTACGGTACCTTGACCTCAGCAGCAACAGGTTCGACAAGGTACATATACCGGAGTTCATTGGTTCTCTCCAGAAGTTGAGGTATCTCGACCTATCGCTGTCACACTTTATTGGAAGGATACCACCGCAGCTGGGTAATCTCTCCAACTTACGATACTTAAGTCTCAAGACCGTTGCATACCCGAGTTCATTGGTTCGACAAGGCACATACTCATGGGATATCACCTGGTTGTCAAGGTTAACTTCCCTGGAGCACCTTGACATGTCATATGTGAACCTTAGTACAATTGTTCACTGGCTTCCGCTGGTGAGCACGCTTCCATCTCTGAAAGTTCTTCATCTTTCCAGTTGCGCGCTTCAAAGTAGCCCTGATTCACTTGAGCATTCAAATCTGACATCTCTTGAAACTCTTGACATTTCGGATAACAACTTTCATACACGTAGCACACCCAACTGGTTTTGGGATTTAACTAGCCTCAAGTATCTAGATATCTCAACTAATGGTTTCCATGGCCCGTTCCCGGACGAGATAGGCAATATGACTTCCATCGTGAAACTTGATTTATCTGATAATAACCTTGTGGGCATGATACCATCCAACATGGCAAACATATGTAATTTGGAGAGATTTGATTCTGGTTACAACAATATTAACGGGAGTATAACAGAACTCTTCGAGCGATTACCTAGTTGTTCATGGCATAAATTACGAGAGTTATTTCTATTTAGCAGCAATCTGACGGGAAGCCTGCCAACCACACTAGAACCATTGAGCAACCTGCGCTTGTTGTATCTCGTTGATAACAAACTCACTGGTCATGTACCACTGTGGATAGGAGAGCTCACAAAGCTAGAATACTTGTTCCTTAACTCCAACAATCTGGTTGGAGTCGTGCATGAAGGCCATTTATCACAGCTAGAAAGTTTACGAGCGCTGGGATTGTCAGACAACTCCATTGCCATGACAGTGAGTCCAGCATGGGTTCCTCCTTTCAACCTAGAAGAGATTGAACTTCGATCCTGCCAGCTAGGGCCTAAATTTCCAATATGGCTTAAACGGCAAACACAAGTATTCAGTCTGGATATATCAAACACAAGCATAGCAGAGATGGTACCGGATTGGTTCTGGATAACAGCTTCCTCCGTGTCGTTTCTCAACGTACAAAATAATCAGATTACAGGAGTCCTCCCATCAACAATGGAATTTATGAATGGAATAGCAATGGATTTCAGTTCGAACCATCTCAGTGGCCCAATACCTAAGCTTCCCGTCAATTTAACCACCCTAGATGTCAGTCGGAACAACTTAGTTGGGCCACTTCCATTAGACTTTGGAGCTCCAGGGCTTGAAATACTTGTTCTATTTGACAACATGATATCTGGCGCCATTCCACCTTCTTTGTGCAAATTGCAATCATTGCTGTTATGAACGCGACAAGCAAGAACGAAAAACGAAAAAAAAATCACAGCACAAAGACACACGGATTTAACGTGAAAAATCCTCTCAAACAACAAGAGGGAAAAACCACGGGCGTCAGCCAGCGAAACTTCACTATATGAGAGTGTTTACAACGCCAGGGAGATTTCACGAACTCAACTCGTGCGAACTCTACCCAAAACGGCGGCATATAAGGGGTATATATAGCAGGAATATTAGGGTAAGTCAGATCCGTAACGGTCACATCGTAAGTTCCGGTTGGAGGCCGAAAGTTTCGCATATTCTTGAATATCCGGAAGTTCCGCAGCAAGTTCCGCAATTTCTCGAAAAGTAACAGAGAGCACTCGGAGGTTTGGCCGGAAGTTGGGCCGGAACTTCCGGCCCCTGGAATTTGGATCAGAATCCAACAAACTCCACCTTGAGACAAATTTCTCCTTATAGCAAATTCCTCCTTGTAGCATGAACATCAACAACTCCTGAAACAAACAAAGAACACTTTCGGCGCCAACAGCCACTAGGGGCTAAACAGTTATACCAACTAAGCTCGAGCATAGCTCAACCTTAGCAATAGGAACAAGCTTTGTCATCATATCAGCATGATTATCATGAGTGCTGATCTTGCATACCTTCAATTTACCTTGTGCAACAACGTCGCGAACAAAATGATACTTGACATCAATGTGCTTGGTTCTCTCATGGAGCATCTGATCCTTAGTAAGGTAAATAGCACTTTGACTGTCACAAAACAGGTTAATGTAAGAAACATCTTGACAAAAGTCAGCATATAAACCCTTCAACCAAATAGATTCTTTGCAAACTCCAGCAATAGCCATATATTCTGCTTTGGTTGTAGATTGAGCAACAACTGGTTGCAGTGTTGCCTTCCAACTCACAGCACATCCATCTACCGTGAACACATAACCTGTGCGGGATCTCTTCTTATCCAAATTGGCAGCAAAATCTGAATCCACATAGCCAGCGAGTCCCTCGTCAGTCTTGCCAAACTTTAAGCAAGCATTGGATGTGCCACGAGGTACCTGAAAATCCACTGAACATTTTTTCAATGTTCTTTACCGGGATTAATCATGTAACGACTGACCAAACTCATAGCATATGATAAATCAGGACGTGAACAAACCATGGCATACATCAAGGAACCAACATCACTAGAACAGAGAACTCGTGACATATACTCAATATCTTCATCAGAAGTAGGACATTGCAACGCTGACAACTTGAAATGAGAAGCAATAGGAGTACTAACACCGTTTGATCATGCATATTAAAACGGTGAAGTACTTTCTCAATGTAACTTTGCTGACTAAGAAATAGCAACCTAGATTTTCTGTCCCTTTTAATTTCCATACCTAGATTTTCTTAGCAGCACCAAGATCCTTAATCTCAAATTCACTACTTAGTTGTGCCTTCAAAGTAGTGATTACTTTCATGCTCTTGGCAGCAATTAACATATCATCAACATATAACAGCAAGTATATAGGTGATCCATCAACAAATTTAACGTATGCACAACTGTCATACTGAGATCTACTAAAACCACCACTGCAACACAAATGTCTTGTAGAGACATTTTCATTGAGGCAATATACTCTTTGTCTCTACCTAGAGACAATTTTGAGACATAGTTTCATGTAGAGGCAGTATATGAGGCGCTATGGATAATGTCTTAAATATAGAGACACTAGTTGAGACATTATGGTGTAGAGACATTTTTTGAGGCATTTAATAGATTGTCACAAGACTCATGTAGAGACATGGTTTTGAGATACTTGATGAAATAACCTTACGGTATGGTTAGAGACATTATTTGACACAAATTTTATGTTGTGTAGAGACATTCTTAGCAAGTTTGAGACATGTAGCAGACTACTCATAATAGATTCATTAGAAGTATAAGCAAGAATTGGTATCAGATTGAGATGGTTAGGTGAGTGTGTAGTTTTGCTTAAGGTTTTGAGTTCGAGGATTGGTTTCAACATGATTTTTTTAATGTATATTTTCTAGCACATGAGTATAGAGACACAATTTAATGTCTTTACCAAATGTCGTATTGAATGTAGAGACAATATAGTGTCTCTATGAAATGTCTAAAAAGTATAGAGACACAATGCAATGTCTTTACGAAATGTAGAGACGGTATAGTGTCTCTATGCAATGTGTAAAACAGTAGAGATGTTTTATTAGTGTCTCATCACACATAGCAACACTGTCCGTAGTGGCAGTTTTGTGGCATTGTACTAAGCGTGTCTAAAGTTATGTAGAGACAATTATAGTGTCTCTACGGGCTATTTCTCTTGTAGTGCACGTGAGATCATAAATGAATCAAACCTTTTATACCACTGTCTAGGAGATTGCTTCAAACCATAAAGGGATTTCTTCAACTTACACACAAACTCCTCTTTACCAGGAACTTTGAACCCTTCAGGTTGGTCCATGTATATTTCCTCCTCAAGCTCTCCTTGCAAAAATGCAGTCTTCACATCTAACTGCTCAAGCTGAAAATCATGCATAGCAACAATACCAAAGAAAGTACGGATGGAACTATACTTTACCACTGGAGACAGCACATCATTATAATCAATACCTGATATTTCACTGAAAGCTTTTGCCACTAACCTTGCCTTAAACCTCATAGGCTCATTAGGAGACAAACCCTCATTTCTCTTGAAAATCCATTTGCAGCGAACGACCTTCTTCTATTTAGGCTAGGGCACAACATCCCATGTGCCATTCTTCTCAAGAGATTGCATCTCCTCTTGCATGGCAGACAACCATTTCACACGGTCGCCGAAAACAATTGATTCATTATATGTGGCCGGTTCACTATCATGCTCCACCTGTTCTGCACAACTCAAAGCATAATAAACAAGATCACACTCTTCAATTAAATGTGGGCGAGAACCTTTATTCCTCTTTGGGCGGTCAGCTGCAATAGACCGTGTGGGTTGCTGCAAAACAGATGGTGAGGGTGGAACATATCATCATTATTATCATCATTGTTCCCATCATCATTACCATGATCAACCTGAGCATCGTCGTTGTCAACAATTTCATCAACGTGCTCTACCTGCACTTTTTCAATAAAGACAATATTCCTGCTCATCAAAATCTTTTTAGCTTCAGGATTCCACAACCTGAAAGCTTTAACTCCAGAACCATAGCCAAGAAAAATGCACTTAACAGCTCTAGGCTCTAGCTTTCCATTATCAATGTGAGCATAAGCGGTGCAACCGAAAACTCTCAACTGTGAATAACCAGCAGGTTTACCAGACCATACCTCAATGGGAGTTTTCTTGTCAAGTGGAATAGAAGGTGACCTGTTTATGAGGTAGCATGCGGTGGAAGCTGCCTCAGCCCAAAAACGTCTGCCCAAACCTGCATTGGACAACATGCAACGGGCCCTGGATATGATGGTTCTATTCATGCGTTCAGCCACGCCATTTTGCTGTGGAGTACGGGCAACCGTGTAGTGCCTAACCACACCATCATTGCTGCAAAACTCCTCAAACTCATCAGAAATAAATTCACCACCATTATCAGTACGCAAAATTTTCACCTTACTTTCAGTTTGCTTTTCTACCATAGCTTTTCGCTTCTTAAAAGCACCAAAAACATTGGACTTGTGTTTCAGAAAATAAGGCCAAACTTTTCTTGAGTAATCATCAATAATGGTAAGCATGTAATTAGCACCACCAATAGAGGTCTTACGGGAGGGTCCCCAAACATCAGCATGCACATAATCTAATATGCCTTTGGTGGTATGAATGGAAGAAACGAATTTGACCCTCTTGTGCTTACCATAAACGCAGTGCTCATAAAACTCAAGCTTACTCAAGTTGCAGCCATCGATGAGCTCTCTCTTGACCAACTTTGCCATCCCATGTTCACTCATATGCCCAAGACGCATATGCCACAGATTCGTTTTTGCACAATCATCAGAATCATTAGGTGTCACGGCAGCAGCAAAATCAGGCAAAGTGCTACCTCTAAGAACATATAGTTTTGCAGAATTCATATCACCTATCATGCGAATAAGAGAACCTCTAGATACCTTCAAAAGTCTACGCCCATCGGCGTAATTGTACCCGTCACAGTCCATGGTACTAAGTGAGATCAAATTTCTTGCCATGCTTGGTATGTGCTTCACCTCTTTCAACGTGCGTGTCATGCCATCATGGGTCTTGATCTGAACGGACCCAACGCCAACAATATGACAAGGATAGTCATTGCCCACACGCACAAAATCTCCAGTCTGCACAGACTCATAAGAACTGAACCAATCCTTGTTACAACAAATATGAAAGGAACATGCTGTATCAAGAATCCATTCATCATGACGGGAAATACAAGCAGCAAGAACAGCGAGGCATTCACCCTCAGAGCTGTCGGTGGAAACGACAGCGGCCTTACCAGTACCATCAGACTTATCTTTCGGTTTGTAGGTACCGTTCCTTTTCTCCTTGTTCTGCAGTTTATAACAATCTTCAATGACATGATTATTTTTCTTACAATACCTACAGAACTTATCTTTTCCACGGGACTTTGAACGAGCTTTTTCGTCCCGGCTCTTATCTCGGTTACCAAAGTTGCTGTTCCTCTGCTCGGTCTTGCCACGAACTTGCAGAGCTTCTGCCTTTGACGACGACCCATCAATCTGCACCATAGACTTCATCTTTTCTTTCTGTCTAAGTGCTTCTAAAACCTCATTAAGGGTTAGAGAGTCATGGCTATAAAGAATTGAATCGCGGAAATTTGTATAGGAACTCGGCAACGAGCATAAGAGTAAGATGGCTAAATCCTCATCATCATACTTAACCTCCAAAGCTTGCAAGTCAGAAACTATCTCTCGAAAAACAGTTATATGAGATATTACCGATCCAACTTCTTGCAGCTTATGGGTGAACAAGTTCATCTTTACATGCATCTTACTGGTAAGATCTTTAGACATGCAGATCGATTCTAGTTTCAGCCACAGGGCTGCTACGGATTTCTCCTCCAACACTTCTTGCAAAATATTATTGGACAGATGAAGTTGAATCAAAGACAAAGCCTTACGATCTTTGCGTTTCTCTTCGGCAGTCCACTCCTTTTCATCCTTCTTGCCGAAGGAATCAAGCGCTTCATCCAGATCTGAAGTTTGGACGAGAATCGCCTGCATCTTCACTTGCCACAACGAGAATCGTGTGGTGTAGTCCAGCTGCGGCAGATCGAACTTCAAGGTAGACATGTCGCAAACCCTAGGCGGAACCTGGGGCTCTGATACCACTTGTTATGATCGCGACAAGCAAGAACAAAGAACGAAGAAGAAATCACAGCACAAGACACGTGGATTTAACGTGGAAAACCCTCTCAAACAACGAGAGGGAAAAACTACGGGCGCCTAAGAAACAACAATCTCTTGGGTGAATTTCCTGCACTTCTCCAGAACTGCCCACAGCTTCTCGTTCTTGATCTCGCACAAAATCAATTCTTTGGGACTTTGCCAGCATGGATTGGAGAGAAGCTGACATCTTTGTCATTCTTACGACTGAGGTCCAATATGTTTTATGGTCACATTCCAGATGAGCTTATGAAGCTCGTTCATCTCCAATATTTGGACCTTGCCTACAACAATATATCAGGGAGCATGCCGAAAATTATTATTCAGTTCACAGGGATGACACGAGCTAGAGACAACGCTGATGAACTTCAGTCTGTATTCACTTCTGAAGAATCGCTTAATGACAATGAATTCGAGTATACTGAGAATTTCACAGTACTCACAAAGGGTCAAGAGAGACTACACACAGGAGAAATCATATATATGGTGAATCTTGATTTGTCGTGTAACAATCTTAACGGAAGTATCCCTGAAGAAATTGGTGCTCTTGTCTCATTGAAGAGCCTAAACCTGTCGTGGAATGCGTTCAGTGGAGAAAGTCCCGACAAGATGGGTGCCTTGGTGCAAGTGGAGTCTCTCGACCTATCACACAACGAGTTGTTGGGTAAAATCCCTGCAAGCTTATCGTCTCTCACATATTTGAGTCGCTTGAACCTGTCCTATAACAATCTGACAGGAGAGGTACCATCTGGAAATCAATTGCAAACACTTGAAGACCCAGAATATATTTATATCGGAAATCCGGGCCTTTGCGGTCCTCCTCTTACACGGAATTGCTCACAGCCCGAGACAATGCCTGCTAACATAGAAAACCATGAAGATGCAAGCGATGTGGTTTCGTTTTTCCTCGCAATGGGTTGTGGATGTGTAATGGGAATCTGGATAGTCTTTTGCACTCTGTTGTTCAAGAAAAATTGGAGAGTTAATTGGTACTCACTTTGTGACAGCTTGTATGACCGGGTTTATGTGCAAGTAGTTGTTACCTGGGCCTCCTGGACAAGAAATGATGTGTAGAAGCTGAGATCGATCACTAGCTTTGGTTTTTCATTTGCTATATGACATATATTATGAGGATTTTACCATGTATCAATATTGTTCAAGTATTGTAAAAGGACTATTCATCGATATGTATTTGATACTAGCAGAATGCCCATGCGCTGCCACGGCCCAGAAAAGCCACTTTTGGGTCTTCTATTTTTTCTTCTCTTTTTCTTTTTTTCCTCTTGGGCTACACCCATTCCCCCTCTTGGGCTAGCTTCCCCGAGAGCGCCCCGCCCATGCCCGCACTCGTGCCCGTCATCCTCCTCGCGCCAAAAGCAGCACACACGCGTGCCGGCCGCCGCAATCTCCGCCCTCGACGACGCCTCCTCGACCCGCAACCCGTCCAGGTGCTCTGAACCGTATCCCACTGCCCTTCCTTCCTTTTCCCTCCTCAATCATCCCCCATAATCACGGCCGAACCGCCTTAGCGCGCGTTGTCGTAGCGGCTCCCGTTGGCCCAAATCGACACGCCGGGGATGAGGGCTGAGAGAACGAACATGTTCCCTTGTTTTCTGTGGAATTAAACGGATGCTGAACCGCCTTAGCGCGCGTTATCGTAGCGGCTCCCATTGAGATTAGGGCTGAGAGAACGAACATGTTCCCCTGTTTTCTCTGGAATTAAACGGTGTATGACAAGATGGAGCCTGCAGGCCACCACCGCCGGCTCTTAGATGGAAGGAGGCACCGCATGCTGGATCATATTTTTTGTGACGAATCAATCTGCCGCTGCACCTACAGATAACGAGCATCAGCAAAGCGGTAGAGTAAGGTCAACGGTGTGAAGAGATACCTTTGGGCTTTTAATTGGGTTTTCTTCGCTGCGCTAGGGGAAGTATTTTTTATGTTGAATTAGGAAGGGTCTCCTATTGGGCTGCGCCAGGAGGGGGGAGCTCGGCGTCTGGAGTGGACGAAGGAGTGGTTTGCGTGCGAGCGGACGAGGGCTTGACGAAAAAAAGAGAGGAAAAATGGTGGAACAGTGTGTATTTTTACTTTGGTATAGATAGATTCGGTGCAATCCTGAGAGCCCACAAATTTTATGGGAAGTTTCACAAACGAGGGTGGAGGGAAATGTCCGTATTTTTTAGATAGGTATAGAAGTATGACATCCACTAATTAAGGTTGCCATAATCTTGGTTACATACAAGTTCATGTGTAAGTGTAATGAATATGGCTGGAATGAGTACCATGTTCCAATTGTGAGTTGTGACAATGTTTAGTTTCCTGTTTTTGTGACTCGTGTTTGTAACTTTTACTTCAAGGTCGTGTTTTCGTAACTTTTCTGATATATAAAAGCACACACTGTGATTTTTCGTCAAAAAAATAATGTCTGAATCTCTGGAAGAAGTACTAGACATGTATGCGCGAGGGCGCGCTTGATATTTAAGGTTTGTGTTAGGACTACTTAATTGATGTGACTTTCTGCTCTTGTGACCATTAGTTTTTGTTTTTGTTTATTTTACACATTGCAAAAATTAAAGCAACTAGACAACTAGAAATTAAAAAGAAAAAGGCTTAAAGATTGATTAAAGTTACTTACAAGCACTTGCCTCCCTTAATGTCTACTACAACATTCTCCTTCAGATGGCAAATCGGAGGAGCGAGCCACCGCTGCTGCTTGTTCCTCGCCTGAGTTAGGGTGTGTTTGTTTGGGCTTCTAGGAGCAGCTTCTACAGCTTCCAGGCAATAGAAGCTGGAGCCCAAACAAACACTTATTTTCGGTCCAGATTCTAGAAGTGGATTTTTTGGAGCACAACTCGAACATCAACTAGCGACGAGAAGCTGCAAAATCGGTGCTTCTTCCAGCCAGCTGCTGCTCCAAACGAATCATTTACCAGAATACCCTCCCACCAAACCACATATAACGTACTAAATGCCACAAAACGGTTCGTTCTTTTTCCTCCTTCTGCCCCAAATCTACCCGACTTCCTGGCCGTGCGCCTCTGCCTTCCTGACCTCCAGCCGCCGCCAGGCCCGCCACTCCTCCGACGGATCTTCGGCCACCGGCACCGTAGATCTCCTTCTTCCGAATGAACATACCTATCCTGAGCCGCCGCTGGAAACTCCCCTGCCCGAACCTGGGTCTCCGCCCTCCTTTGCACATCGCCGCCGCCCAGCTGCGCGTACCAGCCCGCTGCCTTGGACCGGAGCCGCCCCGAGCTCCTGAGGTGCGGCCAACCCTGCTCCCCGACTTCCTGCTCCCGTGCCCCCTGCCTCTCTGTGCGTCTCTCTCGATCTCTCTGTGCTCTCTCTCTCTCTCATGTGCCTTTTCTCTCTCCCGATGTCTTTGCCTGCCATGTGTCGCTCTCGAACCATCTTTTCACTAATCTAAGGTGTATCCACTAATCAATTGTTAAGCATTAATCTAAGGTATATACGCATGCAGCCATGCACTAAGGTGTTTGCACTATGAAATTTTAGTAGAACCCAATGTGTATGCACTAATCAATTATTGTTTGATATTTGTGAAACTTCACTGATCTAAGATGTACTCCCTCCGTCCCATATTAAGTGACTCAAATTTGCCAAGATATGGATGTCTCTATTCATAAAAAGCGTGTAGATACATGTAATAAAAAGTTAGTTAATATGGGATGGAGGGAGTATATTATTTAATAACCATGCATCAGACAACTCCAACCTTACAGCTGCAGCTGGCAGTCACAACTGATTCTGAAATCTGCAGCTGTGAAGCTGCAGCCCAAACAAACACAACCTTAACACACTCGTGGCCACTTCTTCTGCTACGAGTAGAAAATGTTGGCCGAACAGAGAAGTCATTAATTAGACACCGCACTTTGGAATTCAGCTTGCTGGATAATCTTGTTCCACGCCCGCCGGCCAGATCGTCAAAGTCAAGCATTTTCACGTCAAAGTCAAGCGTCTCAGTTCCGATCGTGAGCCCAAAAACAGAACCACTGCTCTACGTGAACGTGAACTATCTTCTGGTTGGCCGCCCACCGCCGGAGCCGGAGCCGCCATCCCGGTACGCTAGAAGAACCGATCGATAATTGCTCCCCGTTCTTTACTCATCCCTTTGACCTCTCCAGCTGATGGATTCGTTGCATGGAAAACAAAAAATTTCATACGAGAAGTGCAGAAAAAACCCAAGATCATATCTACTAGATGTAAGTAACGAGAGGGATTATGAGCATCATACCCTCGTAGACCACAAAGCGTTAGTGGCGTAGTGGAACTTTTGATGAGATCAATCTCAGTGCAGAACCGACGGCACCTCCTTGGTATCCACACGTTCAGCTTCACGTCGTCTCCTCCTTCTTGATCCAGCAAGCGAGGGGAAGAGGTCGATGAGATTCCAGCAGCACGACAGCGTGGTGTTGGCTATGGTGGAGAGCTCTGCGGGAAAGACTTTGCTGCGCGCGAGAGAGGAGGAGAGGGGCTCAGGGGAGAGAGATCCAGCTGAGGGCTTGGTGTGTCTTCTTCCCTTGCTCCTCCCCTCTATTTATGTAGGGGGTGGTGGCCAGGGTTTGCCTCTCCTCCAAGAAGAGGCTAGGCCCGGCTAGGGGAAGGAAAAAGAGTCCCGGGAGGACTCCCAGGACTTCCCACCGACCTCCCTCTCCACCTCGTGGTGGAGTCCCTCCCACGAAGGCTTCCCTTTTCCCCTAATCGGCCTGCTTAGGCCCATTAGGGGATAATTAATTAGATTTCTCTAATAAATTAATGCAGAGGACCACTTAAATTCTCAAAAATAATCCGAAACATTTTAGAACCTTTCGATAACTTCCGGAACCTTCTAGAATATTCTCGGTCAATACCGGAAAATATTCCGAACTTTTCCGAAACCCTGAAACAACTTTCCATATATAAATCTTTATCTTCGGACCATTCCGAAGCTCCTCGTGATGTCCTGGATCCCATCTGAGACTCTGAATCATAATTCGGTATCACCATCTTTTATCTCATCAAACCCTAGCGACATTAAGCGTTAAGTGTGTCACCCTACGGGTTCGAAAACACGTGGACATGACCGAGACACCTCTCTGATCAATAACCAATAGCGGGACCTGGATGTCCATAATGGTTTTCACATATTCCACGAAGATCTCATCAGTTGAACCATGATGTCGAGGATTCAATTAATCCGGTATCAGTTTCCCTTTGTCTCGCGATATATTACTTGCCCGAGATTTGATCGTCGGTATCACCATACCTAGTTCAATCTCGTTACCGGTAAGTTCTCTTTACTCGTACCACAATGTAATATCCCCGTGACTAAACACATTTGTCACATGGTTGCAAACTCATTAGGATGTTATATTATTGAGAGGGCCTAGAGATATCTCTCTATCACATGGAGTGACAAACCCCAGTCTTGATCCATACAACCCAACAAGCACCTTCCGAAATACCTGAAGAACACCTTTATGATCACCCAGTTACGAGATGACGGTTGATGTCCACAAAGTATTCTTCCGGTATTAGGGAGTGCCATGATCTCATGGTCTAAGGAAATGATACTTCACATAATAAAAGCATTAGCAATTTAAACATAAGTGACACGATCAAAAGCTATGTTTAGGTTTGGGTCTGTCCATCACATCATTCTCCTAATGACATGACCTCGTTAATAAATGACAACACATGTCTATGGTTAGGAGACCTTAACCATCTTTTAATCAACGAACTAATGTAGAGGCGCATTAGGGACACGGTATTTGTTTATTTATCCACACATGTATTTTGTTTCTTGTCAATATAATTATACCATGGATAATAAACATTTATCAAGAACAAGGAAATATGATAATAACTAATTTATTATTGCCTCTAGGGCATATTTCCAACAGTCTCCCACTTGCAGTAGAGTCAATAATCTAGTTTACATCGTAATATATCTAACACCCATGGAGTCCTGCTGCTGATCATGTTTTGCTCGTGGAAGAGATTTAGTCAACGGGTCTGCGGCATTCAGATCCGTATGTACTTTACAAATCTTTATGTCACCATCCTTGACATATTCACGAATAGTGTGAAACCGGCGTTTAATATGCTTGGAATTCTTATGTGACCTTGGTTCCTTGGCATTGGCTATGGCACCAGTATTCTCAAAGTAGATATTCATAGGATTCAACGCACTCGGAACCACACCAAGTTCGGATATGAACTCCTTCATCCAAACCCCTTCTTGCGCCGCTTCTGAAGCAGCCACATATTCTGCCTCAGTTGTAGATGCTGCCACAACACTCTGCTTGGAACTTCTCCAGCTAACTGCACCACCATTCAAAATAAATACGTATCCGGATTGAGACTTAGAGTCATTCGGATCAGTGTCAAAACTAGCATCGACATAACCCTTTACGACGAGCTGTTTGTCACCTCCATAAACGAGAAACATTTCCTTAGTCCTCTTTAGGTACTTAAGGATATTCTTAACCGTTGTCCAGTGCTCCATTCCTGTATCACTTTGGTACCTGCTAGTCAAACTAACAGCATGAGACACGTCCGGTCTAGTACACAACATAGCATACATAATAGAGCCTATGGCTGAAGCATAGGAGATACTATTCATCTTTTCTCTAGCTTATGTCGTAGCTGGACACTGAGTCTTACTCAATATCTTACCTTGCAACATGGGCAAAAACCATTTCTTTGCTTGATCCATTCTGAACTTTTTCAAAACTTTGTCAAGGTATATGTACTTTATGTAAGCCCTATATGGCGTCTTGATCTATCTCTATAAATCTTGATGCCTATTATGTAAGCTGCATCAGCAAGGTCTTTCATTGAAAAACTTTTATTCAAACAGGCTTTAACACTTTTAAGAAGTTCTGTATCATTTCCGATTAATAATATGTCATCCACATATAGTATCAGAAATGTTACAGAGCTCCCACTCACTTTCTTGTAAATACAAGCTTCTCCATGAGTTTGGACAAATCCAAACCCTTTCATCACCTCATCAAAACGGAGATTCCAACTCCGAGATGCTTGCTTCAGCCCATAAATGGAACGCTGGAGTTTGCATACCTTATTAGCATCCTTAGGATCGACAAAACTTTTGGGTTGTAGCATGTACAACTCTTCCTCAATGTGACCATTAAGGAATGCGGTTTTGACATCCATCTGCCAGATTTTGTAATCGAAAAATGCAGCAATTGCTAACATAATCCGAACAGACTTTAGCATCGCCACGGGTGAGAAAGTCTCATCGCAGTCAACTCCTTGAATTTGCCGAAAACCTTTTGTGACAAGTCGAGCTTTATAGACGGTAATATTACCATCAACGTTAGTTTTCTTCTTGAAAATCCATTTGTTCTCAACGGCCTTTCGGTCATTGGGTAAGTCTACCAAAGTCCGTACTTGGTTTTCATACATGGATCCCTTTTTGGATTTCATGGCGGCTAACCATTTTTCGGAGTCTGGGCTCGTCAGTGCTTCCTCATAATTTGTAGGTTCATCGTTGTCTAACAACATGAAATTCATGACATGATCATTGTGCCACTCAGGAGTGGTACGTGTTCTTGTCGACCTGCGAAGTTCTGTAGTAGTTTCATTCGAAGCTTCATGATCATTATCATCTACTTCCTCTCTAGGTGGCGTAGGCTGCACAGGAACAGTTTCCGGCGCTGCGCTACTCTCAAATTCGAGAGAAGGTTCAAGAACCTCGTCGAGTTCCACTTTCCTCCCACTCACTTCTTTCGAGAGAAACTCCTTCTCTAGAAAGGACCCGTTCTTAGCGACAAACACTTTGCCTTCGGATCTGTGATAGAAGGTATACCCAATTGTTTCTTTAGGGTATCCTATGAAGACGCATTTTTCCGACTTGGGTTCGAGCTTATCAGGTTGTAGCCTTTTGACATAAGCGTCGCATCCCCAAACTTTAAGAAATGACAGCTTAGGTTTCTTGCCAAACCATAATTCATACGGTGTGGTTTCAACGGATTTAGATGATGCCCTATTTAAAGTAAATGCGGCTGTCTCTAATGCATAACCCCAAAATGGCAGTTGCAAATCAGTAAGAGATATCATTGACCGTACCATATCTAATAAAGTACGATTACGACGTTCAGACACACCATTACGCTGTGGTGTTCCAGGCGGCGTGAGTTATGAAACAATTCCACATTGTCTTAAATGCGTGCCAAACTCGAAACTCAAATATTCACCTCCACGATCGGATCGCAGAAATTTAATTTCTTGTTACGATGGTTCTCCACTTCATTCTGAAATTCCTTGAACTTTTCAAATGTTTCAGACTTGTGTTTCATTAAGTAAATATACCCATATCTACTTAAGTCATATGTGAAGGTTAAAAAATAACGATATCCATCACGCGTTGTAACACTCATTGGTCCACACACATCAGTATGTATGATTTCCAACAAGTCATTTGCCCGTTCCATTATTCCTGGAAACAGGGTTCTAGTCATTTTACCCATGAGGCATGATTCACATGTATCAAATGATTCGAAATCAAGTGATTTAAGTAGTCCATCAGAATGGAGTTTTCTTCATGCGTTTTATACCAATATGACCTAGATGGTAGTGCCACAAATATGTAGAACTATCATTATCAACTTTGCATCTTTTGGCATTAACATTATGAATATGTGTATCACTACTATCAAGATCTAATAGAAATAAACCATTCAACCATTATTCTCTGACTTAAATGAATAATTGTCTCGCATTAAACAAGATCCTGATATAATGTTCGTGCTCAACGCAGGCACCAAATAACAATTATTAAGGTTTAAAACTAATCCCGAAGGTAAATGTAGAGGGAGCATGCCGACGGCGATCACATCAACTTTTGACCCATTCCCGACGCGCATGGTCACCTCATCTCTTGCTAGTCTTCGTTTATTCTGTAACTCCTGTTTCGAGTTACAAATGTTAGCAACTGAACCGGTATCAAATACTCAGGCGCTACTATGAGCACTAGTAAGGTACACATCAATAACATGTATATCAAATATACCTTTATTGAGGTTGCCAGCCTTCTTATTTGCCAAGTACTTGGGGCAGTTACGCTTCCAGTGGACAGTCCTCTTACAGTTGAAGCACTCTGTATCTGGCTTAGGTCTCCGATCAATGCCTAGTTCATTAGGAATCAAAATTCCAAGATGACCTAGGGGTTCGGTGTACCCAGACAATCTGGGCACGTGCTCGCTAACGGAGCTGTTCTCCTCCATCTTACAATCAAAGAACTTTTCGGAGACCTTATACCTCTCCGCACGGGCTTGGGTTTGAAATATCATTTCAGTTCCCCAATCATATCAAATGCCGTGCGGTGCTCAAAACGCTTTTGGAGCTCAGGTTCCAAAATGCACAAAATGGCGCACTTTACTACAGAATGGTCCTCAGTACGAGTCTGCCAGACGTTCCTAACATCTTCAGGCTCATCTGAGTGGGGTTGATCACCAAGCGTTGCATCAAGGACATAATCCTTCTGAGCAGTAGTGAGGATAATCCTCAGATTGCGGAACCATTCCTCAAAGTTGCTTCCGTTGGACTTCAATTTATCTTTCTCTAGGAACGCATTAAAATTGAAACTAGTGCGAGCCATTGATCAACAACATATGTGCAAAGACAATTAGACTATGTTCATGATAATTAGTTCAATCTAATCAAATTACTAATGAACTCCCACTAAAATCAACATCCCTTGGGTTGTTTAGTGACACATGATCCAAATCCACTACACCAAGTCCGATCATCACGTGAGATGGAGTAGCTTCAATGGTGAACATCAACATGTTGATCATATCATTCATATGACTCATGTTTAACCTTTCGGTTCCTTGTGTTCCGAGGCCATGTTTATACATGCCAGGCTCATCAAGTTAACCAAAGTATTTCTGCATGTGTAAAACTGGCTTACACCCGTTGTATGCGAACGTAGAGTTTATAACACCCGATCATCACGTGGTGCTTCAAAACGACGAACTTTCGCAACGGTGCATACTAAGAGAGAACACATTATTATCTTGATATTAATAATGAGGGATCATCTTATAATGCTACCGTCGTCAACTAAGTAAAATAAGATGCATAAAAGGGATAAACATCACATGCATACATAATGTGACATGATATGGTCTTTTCTTCATGTGCCTTTGATCTCCATCTCCAAAGCATGAGCATGATCTCCATCATCACCAGCCTGTTGCCTAGGTCCTCGGGCAACAAGTATAGTTGCCTCCACCAACTATTGCTACTACTAGCGATAAAGTAAAGCAATTACATGGCGATTAAAATGTTGACACGAAGGTCATACATAATTAATGAGACAACCATACGGCTCCTGCCGGTTGCCAAACTCATCGACAGCAAGTCATGAAATATTACAAAACATGATCATCTCATACATCAAATTGCGGAACTGGTCTCTTGTGCGATGACAAGTAAGGTTGGTCCGAGCCGCTTCATCCCACTATCCCACAAAATCCCGCCAGCCGCATATGCAATACAAGTTGCATGTCAATTGCGGAACCGGTCTCTTGTGCGATGACAAGTAAGGTTGGTCCGAGCCGCTTCATCCCACTATCCCACAAAATCCGAAGTGCACAAAAGAGGTAGCAACATGAACATCAACGTCCACAACCAAGTTGTGTTCTACTTGTATAAAACATCTACGCCTATATCTAGCTCCGATACCACTCATGGGTTCGTTGCATGGAAAACAAAAAAATTCTTACAAGAAGTGCGGAAGAAACC
Source organism: Brachypodium distachyon (assembly GCF_000005505.3). NCBI lineage: Eukaryota > Viridiplantae > Streptophyta > Magnoliopsida > Poales > Poaceae > Brachypodium > Brachypodium distachyon. The sequence continues at coordinate 27,451,496 of NC_016131.3, read as the reverse complement.
CAAGATCATATCTACTAGATGTAAGTAACAAGAGGGATTATGATCATCATACCCTCGTAGACCACAGTGTTACGATCACGGGATCGTTGTTGGCGTAGTGGAACTTTCGATGAGATCAATCTTAGTGCAAAACCGACGGCACCTCCTTTTATCTCATCAAACCCTAGCGACATTAAGCGTTAAGTGTGTGACCCTACGGGTTCGAGAACACGTGGACATGACCGAGACACCTCTCCGATCAATAACCCATAGCAGGACCTGAATGTCCATCGGTTGAACCATGATGTCGAGGATTCAATTAATCCGGTATCAATTTCCCTTTGTCTCGCGATATATTACTTGCCCGAGATTTGATCGTCGGTATCACCATACCTAGTTCAATCTCGTTACCGGTAAGTTCTCTTTACTCGTACCGCAATGTAATATCCCCGTGACTAAACACATTTTTCACATGGTTGCAAACTCATTAGGATGTTATATTATTGAGAGGGCCTAGAGATATCTCTCTGTCACATGGAGTGACAAACCCCAGTCTTGATCCATACAATCCAACAAGCACCTTCCGACATACCTGAAGAACACCTTTATGATCACTCAGTTACGAGATGACGGTTGATGTCCACAAAGTATTCTTCCGGTATTAGGGAGTGCCATGATCTCATGGTCTAAGGAAATGATACTTGACATAATAAAAGCATTAGCAATTTAAACTTAAGTGACACGATCAAAAGCTATGCTTAGGTTTGGGTCTGTCCATCACATCATTCTCCTAATGACATGACCTCGTTAATAAATGACAACACATGTCTATGGTTAGGAGACCTTAACCATCTTTTAATCAACGAGCTAATGTAGAGGCGCATTAGGAACACGGTATTTGTTTATTTATCCACACATGTATTTAGTTTCCCGTCAATACAATTATAGCATGGATAATAAACATTTATCAAGAACAAGGAAATATGATAATAACTAATTTATTATTGCTTCTGGGCATATTTCCAACACTAACTCCATCCCTGTTTGTCCAGATCTTCCTCCTCTTCTTCTCCTACCCACAGCAGGATGGCGACAGCCGAAGAAGCAGAAAGGCTCACCGGCGACATCGTCATCGAGATCCTCTCGTGGGTCCCGGCCAATTCGCTCTGCCGCTTCAAGTGTGTCTCCAAGCGCTGGCTGGGCCTCAATTACGACCGCCACCACCGCAAGAAGCTCCGACAATCCCTGACCGGCTTCTTCAGCACCATGGGCAAGGCTGAGGAAGAATCAACTCTCCACTTCACCACCATCTCCGGGAACGCCTCCCAGTCCTTCCCCCAGCATGTCCAACTCCTCGACTGCTGCAACGGCCTCCTCCTCTACCGGTGGTTCGAAGTCTCCGCAAAGGCAACCGACGAGGAGTACGGCTACATCATCACCACTCCCGCTGCCGATGAGCGGGCCGCATTGCCGGCCACCAGCAAGGCCGCCCTTGCCGGCAGCGTGGCTGGCATCACACGTTTGGGCTTCTGACCCGACCGTGTCGCCGCATGGTGCTGATGTTCGATTGGTAGTATATGTTCTTGAGGACTATGATAGCAAAGAATGGACATTGAAGCATAGCGTTGAAATTTACCAATTCGGAACGAGATATGTTAGCTTGGATGGGGACTTGCATTGGATCGTGATTCATCCAGAATGTAACTTGATCTTCTTCACTGCAGGGCAAGCACCATACGACATCACTTTCATGTGCTATGATATGAATCGTCGGCGATTCAAAGTGATCATCAATCTCGAACATCGCAAGCTGCCATATTTGCCATATGTGCCGCTGTATGCGGAGTTACCATCGTTGCACACGTGACATCATTATGAGACTGCTGGTGCCTTTGCCCTTTATAAGAAGTGGATCTTCGAATAGTTGATTGTTCATGCTATGAAGCAGAGGGCTTGGTTTTGTTTCTCCTTTTCTCTAGTTACTGGAGTTGTTATGTCTTTGTGTTTTCATGCTTGGAGCAATGGTGGTTCAGTATGGACAAATCTTGGCTAATTTCTTCGAGTGTAGTTATTTAAATTGCTAATGTACTTTCTGTTTTCTGTAGTTGTTTATGTATCTAATGGTACTCCCCATGTTCGGTTAGCTTCGCAGAGTGTTTTGATGATTATCACGCAGCTCAAATTTAGACCTTCCATTTGCAGTTTGGAGAAAAAAAATAGAAGCGTCAATTTAAGGACAAAGACCTGGTAAGCTATGGCTTGTCGGCTAATGATAATATGTGTGAAATCAGGTTCCTTCACTGCTACATATCAACATATGTGTTTGTTCATGGTGAACACGTTGGACGAAAACAGTGCAATTCATCTGGTACTAATTGCTTGTGGCCTGTTTCGAATGGGAAATGTTGTTGTTTTTTAACTGAATATAGAAAATGTTGTTACAAGCAAATTAACAGGCTGGGCTTAAATCTTAATGTTCATTCATTCTGTTAAACAACTTCTTTTAACACAAACTTTTCTGAGAACACTGGAAGGCAGTTTTAGGAGAGATTCTGTAGTTCTATGCTTGGCCATTATGTATCTTCCAATGTTACATCTTACATGGTTACTGATTAAGCTCGCCACCCTGAAGTCAGATGTCGTCTAACAATCTTGTTCTCTTTTTTCATCTGAAGAAGCCAGTATTGCAGCCTTATTTACTGGGCATGATTCCTTTGTAGTCTTCACATTCAGTATCCAAGACGGCACAGAATCAGAAATGCTTTTAGTTTCTACAGTTCTCTCTAAGTACAGCTGTCTTTAACCCACGGTTGTGTTGGATTAAGCATTGAGCAGTATAAATACTTTGACTAAGACACACCAAATATTTTGATTAAGACACGACTTGTGCCTTTATTTCTCTTATTTATTTCTTCTCTTATGACTTAATACAAAGCAGCGCCCCTGCATGTACGAAAGTGCAGCTAACAAGTGTCGACATATATAACTAGTCACAAAAAGGTTGGATTAACTGAATCACTGATGATGTAATGTCAAGTTACAAGATCTCCATGGTATAAGTAAAGTTACTGACAAAATAAAAGTGGGTATGCATAAAAAACACAAACAGAAATATCATGAAAAGAAATACCTAAGTTGCTGCTCCATGGTTTAATTTTGTCACAGCTCAAGATCCAAGAATTGGAAAGGCATCTGTGTCACCTTAAGAAAATAGCTGTTGGCATTTACTTTGGGAGAAGCATATCTATCAGCCAATGACTCGGTGAACAAGGGGACATATGGAATGTATGGAGATCCATACAATTTTTCTTTGAGTTTGTGGATAACGTGAACTTTCCCATGATCCATGTCATATGATAGTAGCATATTCTCACGATTCAAAATACAGAAAATCAAACTGCATTCTGGATGGATTGCAACCAAAGTATAGTCCCGTTGATTGATGACATCCTTCCATCCGAAAAGCTGGAAAATTTTAACGTTGTACTTGAAGAGCCATTCACCACTGCAATAGTCATCAATAATCCAGACTGAGACACAATTTGTGCCTTTATTTCTCTTATTAGGTTATTCATTCTTCTCATATGACTCAATACAAAAAGCAGCGCCTCTGCATGGATAAAAGTGCTGCTAACTAGTCACAAAAAGGTTGGATTAACTGAATCACTGATGATGTAATGTCAAGTTACAAGATCTCCATGGTATAACTAAAGTTATTGACAAAATAAAAGTGGGTATGCATGCATAGCACAAACAGAAGTATCACGGAATTAAATACCTAAGTTGCCACTCCAGAGTTTAATTATATCACGGCTCAAGACACAGGAATTGAAAAGACATCACTGTAACCTTACGAAAACAGTTGTTGGCATTTACTCTGGGAGAAGCATATCTATGCATGATCAGCCAATGACTCCGTGTGGGAGAAGCATATCTATTCATGATCAACCAATGACTCCGTGAACAAGGGAACATATGGAATGTATGTAGCTCCATAGTAATGTTCTTTGAGTTTGCGGATAACGTGAACTTTCCCATGATCCATGTCATATGATAGTAGCATATTCTCATGATGCAAAATATAGAAAATCAAACTGCATTCTGGATGGATTGCAACCAAAGTATAGTCCCATTGGCGTTGATTGATGACATCCTTCCATCCGAAAAGCTGGAAAATGTTAATGTTGTACTTGAAGAGCCATTCACCACTGCAATAGTTACTAAGAGTCCAGACTGATAGTGTAGAGGCATCTCTTTCCCTAACATTTAGATAATGCAAGTGACCCTGGGACTGACCAATAATAGCACAATTCCCGTAGAAGTAATCTTCATAACCCATGGTTTGCAACAGAGGAATGGTCCTCCATGACTTGCCCTGTGTGTCCAATGCAACTATTGTAAATTCACAGGAGACGAAATGCATCATGCCATTGAGAAAGACACTTGGTTCATACAACACAGTTTCATCGGCCCAGCCATTTTCCTTGTAACTCCAAGCTTTTGCTTCGGACGAGTACACATCTACTCCAGTGGTATACCCGTCCAGACCCTCGAGGACGGAGAACACGTGGAAATGGGAGGAGACGGCGGGATCAAAACCCACATGCCTGACGAACAATTGGCTGGCCTGGTCAGACTGTGGCAAGATCACCCATTTCTCCGTAGCAGGATTGCACACCACATAGTTGGACTCGTCTTTGGGAGAACCCTTCCAACAGAGGCACAGGAGCAGGCCATTGCAGCAGTCCTTCGGAATAATTGTCTTGTAGCAGCCGGGCAAGAAGGACAATGAGGGGTCACGAACATGCTTCTCTTCCTCCCCCAACCCAGAGACGATGCTGTAAAAAACAGGAACTGATATAGGTTCGTTGTGTCCGTCTTGCCCGACGGTGTGGCGGAAGAAGCCCGAGAGGGTTTGGGGGAGCTTCCTGCGGTTGGCGCGGTCGGTGATGAGGCTGCGCCAGTGCGGGGAGACACACTTGAAACGGCAGATCGATTTGGCCGGGAGACGCGAGAGGATCTCCACGATGAGGTCGTCGGTGAGGTCGGCGGCGGGGCTGCTCGTCTTCTTGACGCGATCCATCCGTCGATGCAGGCAAATCTGGGCAAGAAATGAGAAATGTTTACAGATCCGTGGAGGGAGGGAGGAACTGGAAGACGAGCAAGGAGATACGGGAATCAGGCGTACCCCTTACGGGCTCCCGGTGCGGTGGCTGCAATCTACGGCGCCGGCTATGGAAGTTCGGCGTGGAGCGGAGAATAGGGGACGGAGGACGGAAACAGGCGGCCGGGGGGTCTGGATTCACGACAAGACTAATAGGAGTAGCGGTCTACTACAGTAACTGCCACCGAAGTGTTTTTCTTTTCAGTTTTGCTTAATTCGACGTATGTCACCGCAATTTTAGCGAATTTGAAAATACCACAGCAGTGACATCTTTCAAATGGCATTTTTTGAAGATTCTGTAAATTTGCATTAATTTTTTTAGTACTCCCAATAAATAAGAGCATAATATTTATATGTACCTCTTATCCTGATTTCATAATAGAAATATTGGAATAATTTCATTCATCATATAAAAAACTTGATAATAAATAATATTAGTACTCCCTCTGTCCAACAAAAAATGTCTCAACTTTGACTAATTTGAATGCATCTATACACTAAGTCATGTTTAGATACATCCAAATTTTGATAAACTTGAGACATCTTTTGTTAGACGGAGGAAGTATTAAAAATGAATAAACACTTTTAGTTTGATAGTTTGTTTTACAACCTTCAGTTTAGTACTTTCTTCGATCCTAAATTTTTGTTTCTTGTACCACGATAAAAATTTACCCTCTGATTAAACTGAACTAAAACCACGACAAAAAATTAGAATCAAGCGAGTCCTCGCGGCAAAAATAATTTTCTAATTCTTTTCACTTTAGTTCCAGACAAAAATAGTATCTAGCCTGGGCTCGAAACCTTCGGGTAGCGGTAGGTTTCGCTCCCTTCCCCTCCGTCGACGGCGCCGCCACCACCACCACTTTCTCAAGCCACCCCGGCGGGTCGCTCTCCCCCGTGACCCATGGGATCAACTCGCGTCAGGTACGCATACCAGTGCCGGAAGCATCAATAATCGCAGCCCTCCTTCCACCCTTGACCTCTCCTCCTCCATTTGTACATGCGTGTGTGCTTGCAGATCTACATTTCCACCCCACGGCGGGATGGCGGCGGAGCGGCTAACCGACGACATCCTGGTGGAGATCCTCTCGCGCGTGCCCGCCAAGTCGCTCTGCCGCTTCAAGTGCGTCTCCAAGCACTGGCTGGGCCTCACAACAGATCCCCACCACCGCAAGAAGCTCCCCCAACCCTCGCCGGCTTCTTCTACAGCAGCACCGTCAAGGACTCCCTCCCGGAATCAGCTCTCCGCTTCACCAACATCCCCGGGAGCGGCTGCCCTATGATCGACGCCTCCTTCGCCTTCGTGCCCAACCACTGGCGCCTTGAGCTATTGGACTGCTCCAACGGCCTCGTCCTCTGCCGCTGGTACGCCGTCTCCGCCCAGGGCGACGAGTTCCGTTACGTCGTCTGCAACCCCGCCATGGAGCAGTGGGCCGTGTTGCCGGACTCCGGCCAGACCGACAAGCTGAGCACATCTCTTTACGCTGACGTGAGCACCGTGCGGTTGGGCTTCGACCCGGCCGTGTCGTCGCATTTCCATGTGTTTGAGTTGTCGGAGGAGGATCACTGGGACCCTGACCTCACAGGAGTGGCAGTGTATTCGTCTGAAACTGGAAGATGGGTTCATAAGGAGAAGAGATGGCATGAAAAAATCAGGCTCCTTTGTCATCCATTGCCGTCAGCAACTGTCTTTCTTAATGATAATCTGCATTTTCAAGCCGATGGCCGTTGCTTAGCCCATCGTGTAGCTGCGGTGGACACGGAGGGGGAAACATGGACCAACTTTGCCGTCCCTGCTGGTCTGGTTGATGGCTTTATTCAGAGGCCACAGGGCCGCTTGCATTATGCCAATTTTCAGTGGGGTGAAGATGGTGTTGCTGTTCGACTAGTAGTGTGTGTTCTCGAGGACTATGACAGCAAAGAATGGATATTGAAGCACAGCTTTGACATGTCATACATACTCGAAGGCATTGATGTTCGCCTTGATCTGGACTTTGATTGGGTTGCTATTCATCCAGAATGTAACTTGATCTTCTTCACTCTGGGGTGGGATGTCAGACTCATGTGCTATAACATGGATTGCCGGCAAGTCAAAGTGATCTGCAAATGTGAAGATGGCCAGCCGCCATATCTGCCATACGTGCCGTTGTATGCAGAGTTACCATCACTGCATGCATGACATCAGTAAAAGACTGTTGGTCCCATTATATGTGGATCTTATATGGTAGGAGTCAATTGTTCGCTACTATGGAACGGCGGACTTGGTATGTCTTCTTCAATTTGGCTCTTGTTTTCTCTAACTAGAGTGTTGTTGTCTGCATGTTTTCAAGTTTGGGAGCAATGGTAGTTCAGTATGGAGTCAACTTGGCTGATTTCTCTACGAGTAGTTGCATGTATATTTTTTTTAGTGTACGTTATGTTGTTTTGGGCCTACTAATGGTTCCTCCGCGTGTTCAGTTAGCTTCACAGAGTGCTAGAGCGAAAGCACTATGATCATTTGGTAAAAGGCCCGATCAATGATTGTAACGTAGCTTAAACTCAGATCTTGTATTTGCGTTTGGGGGAAGTTGAAGCATCAATCTGACAGAGACCTAGTAAACTATCACTTGTCTTCTAATGATATAATGTGTGAGATCAGTTTCCTTTACTGCTAGATATGTATATTTGTTGATGGTGAAACACTTTGGATGAAAACAGTGCCACTTCCTTTGGTGCTAATTACTTGTGGCCTGTTTACAATAGGAAACTTGGGAACACATCATCAAGCTGTGCTTGGATTTCACTCTTTTATTAAAAATATTTCTAACGCAAAATTTCTTCAGAAGACTTTTATCCTCTTTGTTTGTGGGTTTTGTTAAGGTAGGTAGGTTAAAAGAGTCTGAAATAGCATGCGGTCTAAAACAAGTGTCGGTCAAGGGTCTGTAGCAGGGCTCCGGTTTCAGCTTCAAGCCTCCCAAAGACACCACTAGCCACTGTTGTCAACAGTCAACAAGTATCGTAGGATGGTAGGAAATAATTAGTAAAGAACATTATCTTGATCTGTCTCCAGAGGAGGCCACATTACTTTATCTTGATCTGGTTACGACAGCACTATGTACAAGATATTATATAGTATATGCCAATAACTGGAACTTCTGAAAGCTGCAAGTGGTGACGCGGAATTAAGAAGGCATGTTATCTAGCTGTCCGCGGAGCAGACACGTAGAGAAGGTTGACCTGTGAAGTGTGTGCGCTGGAGGTGTCTGTGTGGAGTGGGCGAGGGCTTATAAAAGCCTAGTCGTATGTGATGGGAAGATTCAGAAAAGAAAAGGTATCCTCCCTCGTTGCTTCTTCTACCTCTAGCTCTGATCCCCAGTTTCCTCAGATCCATCCTCTCACGTCCCAGCAACCCGTCGGTGGCAACGAGGCGTTACACCTGGTATCAGAGGTTAGTTCGATCGCAAGATATGTTCGGTCTTGAGCTGCATTCCGGCGTAGGATTTGTTTGTTCATGTCTTGCTCCTCTTTTTCTCCCCACAGCGGCAATGGCGGTCGATGGAATCACCGATGACATCCTCGTGGAGATCCTCTCGCGCGTGCCCGCCAAGTCGCTCTGCCGCTTCAAGTGCGTCTCCAAGCACTGGCTGGGCCTGACCAACGACCGCAACTACCTCAAGAAGCTCCCCCAAACCCTGACCGGCTTCTTCTACAGCAGCACAACCGAGGGGCAGTTCCTGGAATCACCTATTGTCTTCACCAGTCTCTCAGGGAGCCACGGTTGCCCACCGATCGACACTTCCTTCGCCTTCCTGCCAAGCCACCAGCGCCTCAATCTGTTGGACTGCTGCAACGGCCTCCTCCTCTTCCGCTGGTATGACGTCTACGCCAAAGACAACCAGTTCCTTGCGCAAAAGAAAAAGAACAAAAAAGATAACCAGTTCCGTTACGTCGTGTGCAATCTAGCCACGGAGAAATGGACCGTGCTGCCAGACTCCGGCCAGGCGGACAAGCCGAGCACACTCAGCACAGCATGCACGGCCCGGTTGGGCTTCGACCCGGCCGTGTCGCCGCATTTCCATGTGTTTGAATTGGAGGAGGAGGAGCGGGCCCTGAGCTCAGTTTCCTCGCCGGAATCAGCCAAGTGTCATTCAAAGTGTACTCGCCTGAAACGGGAGTATCAGTGTATTCGTCCGAAACGGGAGGATGGGTTCATAAAGAGAAGAGGCCGAACCAATTTGTCTTGCTCACTAGGTTTCGGTCAGCAACTGTTTTTCTTAATGGCAATCTGCACTTTCATGCCTTTGACCATAAGTTATCCAGTTGTCTAGCTGCAGTGGACACCGAGGCGGAAACATGGACCAACTTCGCTGTACCCGATGGACTGCTTGACGGTTTTGTTCAGTGCTCACAGGGCCGATTGCACTATGCCAATTTTCAGGGAGGCGAAAATGGCGTTGCATGTCGACTTGTAGTTTATGTTCTTGAGGACTATGACAGCAAAGAATGGATATTGAAGCACAGCGTTGAAAAGTCATACATATTCAAAGGGATGTCTGTTTGCCTTGATGACTTGGATTGGATTGCGATTCATCCACAACATAACTTGATCTTCTTCACTCTGGCGTCGATTAATTGTTCCACATTCATGTCCTACAATATGGATAGTCAGCAACTCAAAGTGATCTGCGATCTTGAAGGTGGCGGCCCGCCATATCTACCATATATGCCGTTGTACGCAGAGTTGCCATGGGATGCTAGCAGTATCCCGCATATGTCCAGCTTGTGACGTCATATAAGACTGCTGGCCTTTTTAAGTGGATCAGATATGGTAGGGGTCAATTGTTTGCTGCGGTGGTATGTCTTCTTCAATTTGGTTCTCGTTTTCTCTGAGTTGAGTGCTGATGTCTGCATGTTTTCAAGTTTGGAGCAATGGTAGTTTATTCAGTTGTGAAGGCAACTTGGTTGATTTCTCTGCGTATTGGAATTTTCAATGTACTCTGTTGTATGTACTCCATGCTAGTGGTTCCTCTGTATGTCCGATTACTATGATAATAAAAGGCCTGATCAATAATTATGATGTAGCTTACTCAGATCTATTTGCACTTGGGGGAAGTTGAAGCATCAATCTAATTTACAGAGACCTAGAAAACTATCGCTTGTTTGTTAATGATATAATGTGTGAGATCATTTTTCCTTTACTGCCAGATATGTGTTTGTTGATTGTGAAACACTTTGGAACAGTGCCACCACTTCCTTTGGTGCTAACAACTTGTGACCTATTTTAACTAGGAAACATTGTTAGCAGCACATCATGAAGCTTGTGCTTGGATTTTACACTTCTGTTAAACAATTTCTTTCTAACACTCAGAAAATTTGCATCCTGTTTGTTCATGGGTTTTGTTCAGGTAGGTAGATTAAGAGTCTGAAACAGGAAGCCCTCCACTTCCCATGGTATTCAGCTCCACAAGACTTGCATCTTCTTTTTGACGCACACTGAATCAAGTGGCTGCCATGGCTCTGTAGCAGGGCTCTGGTTTCAGTTCAGTTTTCTGCACCACTAGCTCCCAGTGTTGAAACTCTCCTGGTATTTGCTTCACCGCTAGCTCCTAGTGTTGTGAGATGACACTTCCAAAAACTTGGAAGTGTTCTAGGAGTATCCTTTTGTGTGTGGCAAAGGCACCCCGAGTGGTTCGTGTTTCCGTGTGGAAGTGTCTCTGATCCTGCTGGCAGTCAACTGGGATTGTATCTCTTTCTCCATCCGATCTATAATCTAGATGAACTTACTTAATGCCATTGATATGACACGTCTCGTCATCCAGTTTTGATCCTTGTAATTTTAAAATCAGCGCGTGGCACATGCTATCTTAGCCATCCAGCGGAGCAGACGCGTTGGGGAGGTTGACCTTCAGTGAAGTTGTGTGGGCCGGTGTGTCTGTGTGAGAGTGGGAGAGGGCCTATAAAAGCCAAGTCCTTAGTGATGGGAAGATTCAGAACCCTCTTTTATTCTTTGTTGCTTCTTCTACCTCTGGCTCCGATCCCCAGTAGCTTCCTGATCAGGTCCGTCTGAGGTCAATTCGCTTGTAAGATTTTTTTAGAGCAAATTCGCTTGTAAGATTTGTTCGGTCTTGAGCTGTAAAATTATTCCGACCGATCCTGCTGCTCCCATGTTTATGCAGGTCGCCAGGTCTTCTTGCTCCTCTTCTTCTTCTTCTCGCAGCATCGCCAATGGCGGTCGACAGAATCACTGACGACATCCTGGTGGAGATCCTGTCGCGCGTCCCGGCCAAGTCGCTCTGCCGTTTCAAGTGCGTCTCCAAGCACTGGCTGGGCCTCACCAACGACCCCCATCACCGCAAGAGGCTCCCCCAAACGCTGGCCGGCTTCTTCTACAGCGGCAGCAGCCGCAAAACGGAGCAGCGCTTCCTGGAATCACCTGTCGTCTTCACCAATCTCGGCGGGACTCAATGCTGCCGCCCGCCGATCGACACCTCTTTTGCTTTCCTGCCCAGCCACCGGCGCCTCGATCTGCTGGACTCCTGCAATGGCCTCCTCCTCTTCCGCTGGTACGACGTCTCTGGCAAGTACGGCGATTTCCGTTACATCGTGTGCAATCCTGCCACGGAAGAGTGGGCAGCCTTGCCGGACTCCGGCCAGGAGGACAAGCTGACTCGTCTCACCATGGAACGCACCGCGTGGCTGGGCTTTGACCCGGCCGTGTCGCCGCATTTCCATGTGTTTGAGTTCGTCGAGGAGCTTGATCCCAGGGCCCATTTCTTGTCCATATTCTCGGTGCATGACACCGAAACCGGAGTGTCGGTGTACTCGTCGGAAACCGGGGGATGGGTTCATAAGGAGAAGAGATCGGACCAACTTATCAGGCACACCAAGCGTCGGTCAGCGAGTGTCTTTGGTAATGGCAATCTGCACTTTCACGCCTTTGACCGTGAGTACACCTGTCGTCTAGCTGCGGTGGACACGGAGGCGGAAACATGGATGAACTTCGGTGTCCCTGGCGGTGTGCTTTGTGGTTTAATCCAGTGGTCTCAGGGCCGCTTGCACTATGCCAATTTTCAGGGAGGTGAAGATGGTGCTGCCTTTCGACTTGTGGTTTATGTTCTTGAGGACTATGGCAGCAAAGAATGGAAGTTCAAACATAGCGTTGAAATGGCATACATATTCAAAGGGATGTCGTCTTTTAGCTACGAGGACTTCGATTGGATTGCTATTCATCCGGACTGTAACTTGATATTCTTTGCTGTGGGGTGGAGGTATTCCACATTCAGGTCCTACGATATGGATTCTCGGCAAGTCAAAGTGATCTGCGACCTTGAAGATGGCCGGCCGCCATATCTGCCGTATGTGCCGTTGTATGCAGAGTTACCATCATTACACGTTAGGGATGCTAGCGAGATCCCGCATATGTCCGGCTTGTGACATCAGTATAAGAATGATGGCCCCTTTTTAAGTGGATCTGGTATGGTTGGAGTCAATTGTTTGCTGCTATGGAGTAGCGAGCGCGTGGTATGGCTTCTTCAATTTGGTTCTCGTTTTCTCTAAGTTGAGTGCTGATGTCTGCATGTTTTCAAGTTTGGAACAATTGTAGTTCAGTATGGAAGCAACTTGGCTGATTTCTAGTTACTGGAATTTTTAATGTACTTTCTGGTGTATGTACTTGTTTCTGCATGCTAGTGGTAGACGGCTGCCTCTGCATGTCCGGTTAGTATGATAATAAAAGGCCTGATCAACGATTATGATGTAGCTTACTCAGATCTTCTATTTGCACTTGGGGGGCGAAGTTGAAGCATCAATCTAATCAACAGAGACCTGGTGAACTATCGCTTTGTGTGCTATTGTTGTGATGTGTGAGATCAGTCTCGTTTCTGCTAGATATGTATTTGTTGACGGTGAAGCACTTTGGATGAAAACAGGGCCACTTTGGTGCTAACTGCTTGTGGCTTGTTTTAAATAGAGTTGTTAGCAGCACATCATCAAGCTGTGCTAGGATTTCACTGTTTCGTTAAACAATTTCTTTCTAATACAAAATTTCCTGAGAAGACTCGCATGCATCCTCTTTGTTTGTGGGTTTGGTTCAGGTTGGTAGGTTAAAAGAGTCTGAAATAGAATGCCTTTCACTTTCTAAGACAAGTGTCTGTCATGGCTCCGATCCGGAGCCAGGGCTTTAGCGTCAAGCCTCCCACAGACTGTCGTCCGGTAGCGAACTCCATCTCACTGGAAAAAAACTGGCGGGCTCGTTGTAACACACTATACTACCCGCCCCACCTCACACGTAGATTTTTCCGTCTATGCCTGTTTTCTTGTAGCCTCATACCGAAAATGGTTTTGTCTCACTCGAGTATTGTTTCTGTTATCTAGCTTAACCAAATGTTCTGAGTGAATTTCAAAATTTTGACGTCCTATAATACTGAAACAAGTATCCCCTCCATCTCGTATTAAGTGACTTTCTGTTACATGTATCTAGACATTTTTTAGACATAAATACATTCATATTTGGACAAATTTGAGTCACTTAATATGGGACGGAGGGAGTATGTGTTTCAGTTTGCATCCCACAGGCAAACTGAAACTTTCCTTGTGTTGTTGCATGACACGACACCATTGTTGTAAGACGGCATTACTCCTGAATCCTGATTATTTTCAGTGCCTAGCCCATCAAGTTTTATCACTGCTGTTTTTTACCACTACCATGAACCATGCATGTACTGTATTACTCTCGTTCTTGGGTAGGAAGGACTCCACTGTTCGTGCTTATGTGCAGTAGGTTTGGTATGTGTGCTTGAATTTGGTTCTCGTTTTCTCTAACGGAATGGTGGTTCATTAAGGAGGCAACTTGGCTGATTTCTCTTAAAAGTGCATAACCATTGGTACCTAAGTTGAGTGCTGATGTCTGCATGTTTTCAAGTTTGGAACAATTGTAGTTCAGTATGGAAGCAACTTGGCTGATTTCTCTGCGAGTAGTTACTGGAATTTTTAATGTACTTTCTGGTGTATCATCTACTTGTTTCTGCATGCTCGTGGTAGACTGCTGCCTCTGCATGTCCAGTTACTATGATAATAAAAGGCCTCCTTAATGATTATGATGTAGCTTACTCAGATCTCATATTTACCCAGTTACACTTGGGGGGGCAAGTTGAAGCATCAATCTAATCGACAGAGACCATGTAAACCATTGCTTTGTATGCTAATGATGTGATGTGATGTGTTGATATGAAACACTTTTGATGAAAACAGGGCCACTTACTTAATTTGGCGCTAATTACTCGTGGCTTTTTTTAAATATGAAACATTGTTCGGAACACATCATCATGCTGTGCTTGGATTTCACTATTTCATTAAACAATTTCTTTCTAATACAAAATTTCCTGAGAAGACTTGCATTCTCTTCCTTCGTGGGTTTGGTTCAGGTCGGCATGTTAAAAGAGTCTGAAATAGCATGCCGTCCACTTTCTAAGACGAGTGTCTGTCATGGCTCCGATCCGGAGCCCGAGCTTCAGCGTCAAGCGTCCCACAGACAAACACAAACTGAACTGAAACCTTGTATCTGCTGCACCCCTAGCCACTGTTGTCGTAAGATGACACTTTCCAAAACTTTGAAGCATTCTCTTTTTCTGTGTGGCAAAAGCACCACATCCAAAGTGTTCTCTGTTTTTAATTTCTATACATCCAAGGCATCTCATACAACAATGGAGAAAAGGGAACAACCTGAAATTTGTTACAGGCCTTCAGCTAATGCAGACATGAAAAGACCACGGCCACTTAAGAGTTGAGAGCCGCAGCTAACTGGGACAGAATCTTCCAAGAAGTAGGTCATCGGTCAGCAAAGGGTATGCTGATACTGGATCTAGGACTATGTGTAGTGAGCTATAGATGCATAGAAGCAATGGGTCAGATAGGAGTAATTACCAGAAACAGACAGGAAAAACTGCTTCCTCAATCCTCATCCTGCTTCCAGTGCTTAGACATACCGTGTCATTTTATCTTTGCAAACGGCCAGCGAAGAAACAGATTCCAGCCCTTTTGTCTTTTCAGCTCCCTAACAACATGCACCCCAACAGTAGAAGTGTCTTCGAAGGACGTTCCCTTAACTGGTATGCCTCCAAGTAGAGGATCACCCAAGTCGACTACTTGCTCTAATTGGAAATAAATCCTGCACAATAAGATAAGCGTGACTTCGTCTGGTGAAATCCACGCTACAGGTGAAAACCTTGTTCCAAGCTCTCAATAAAAATTTAAAAATATGTTGTGGAAATAATGTTTTGTAACCATGAAACCATGTTCATCATAATAACAACCAGTAAATATCAGTATTAATTTCCGGGTTTGTCTTTCTGCACAATCCAAATGACTATAATTTGAACCTGAAATTCCATGTGCTCTTCGATCATCAGCATCCCTTCACAACATCCAGATGACTGGGAATTTGTACTTAATTTATGTAGTACCTTTTACAATTTGTTTACTGTTAAACGTGATCCGATACTTACTTTCCACATGTTATTTTCTCAATAAATATCTATTGTGTTCGAGCAGTACTATTTGTGTGCATGTTATCACTTTAATTATTAAAATATTAAAACACGTGGTCTGTGTAGCCAGGATGGTGGAGAAAGGGGGCCGTACTCAATTTCTAAAATTACAGAAGTACTTGTTCTATATTTCACGTTTACACAATCACCATCATAAATGGTGGTGAACTCCCCCCCCCCCCCCCCATAATAAAACCTATCGACAAATATGTCGTCACCCACCGAAAGGATAATTCGCCGGTCTCTGATGGACCGTGAGTACAACCACCACCCTAACCATCCATCCAGCCAATGCCTGACTCTCTGTAACCCTAAGTATATCGAAAGAATTTAAGATATCCATGCAAATTTTGTGCAAAAATTGCATGCACATATTACTATACAAAAAAAGGAAATAAGTGATTTTTTTTCTTTTTATATAGTATGATGTACGGTGTACAATTCAAATTTTCACAGCTTTTATGGTACAAATATCCCCAAAAAAAGGAGAACTTTTAAAATGATACTCCTCCTTCCCATATTATAAGGCATATACTTATTTTGTCTTAAGTCAAAACTTTTAATATGACCAAACTTGAAAAACTATAAACATCCTTAATACCAAATAAATACATTATAGAAAATATAGTTCATGCTTGACCTATTAGAGTATATTTGGTATTACAGATGTTACTTTTCTACAAAATTGATCAAATTCTATTTTTAATAATATTGTTCTATAAAATTGATCAAATTCTATTTTTAATAATATTGTCCTATAAATTGATCAAATTCTATTTTCAAGATACCGCTATTTTGTTCATATGGTTAATTTATAGATCGGGCATGCGTTTTGAGCTACATAAATTTTTTAATTTTCTACATTAGCATTTAATACAACGATGTCATCATTTTCATGCCGATCTCATTCTCTCTCTGCAGTGTCTGCATGGGAACTCCATCTTGCTAGAATAACCGGTGCTCGGTTGTCGTCCGGTAGCGAACCCCATCTCGCTGGAAAAAGGCTGGAGAGAAGATGCTCAGTCTTTCATGTACCGGGTGTTTCTGCCGTGCAATGATGTCATCATTTGCGCGCCGATCTCTCTCTAGAGTGTCTGCATGCAAATTCCTTCTCACTAGAAAAACTGGTGCTCGGCTGTCATACGGTAGTGAACTCCATATCTATGGAAAAAGCTAGTGGGGGCTCGCTGTCACGCACTACCACACGCCACCACCTGACGTTTAGATTGTCCGGTAGCTATGATAATTGTAGTAATAATAATTGTCTACCGCACTTACATTCTCAAAGTCCCAAGAACGAAAACCACATGTCCTGTAATACGAAAAGAGGGGAGCGGATACTCAGTCTTTCGTGTACCGGGTGTTTCTGCCGCGCAACGATGTCATCACTTGCATGCTGATCTCTCTCTCTCTCTCTCTCCGCACTGTCAGCATGCAAACACCTTATCGCTAAAAAAAACTGGTGCTCGGCTGTCATACGGTAGCGAACAACATATCGCTGTAAAAAGGCGGCGGTCTCGCTGTCACGCACAACCGCGCGCCCGGTAGATTGTCCGGTAGAGCAATGGGTGCTCGGCTGTTGTCCGGTAGCAAACTCCATCTCGCTGGAAAGGCTGGTGGGGCTCGCTGTCACGCAATAACGTGCGCCCCACCTCACGCGTAGATTGTCTAGTAGCTATGATAACTATCGCACTGCAGTTACATGCTCAAAGTCCTAAGAATGAAAACCACGTGTCATGTAATACGGAAAGAGGGGAGAATCTACTCAGACTTTCGTGTACCGGGTGTTTGTGCCACGCAATGATGTCATCATTTGCGTGCCGAGCTCTCTCTCTCTGCACTGTCCGTATGCAAAGTCCTTCTGGCTAGTAAAGCTAGTGCTCGGCTGTCATACGGTAGCGAACTCCATCTCACTGGAAAAAAATGCGGCGGCCTCACTGTCACGCACCAGCACACGCCGCATCTCGCTGTCAGGCACCGCCACGGGCCGCAACCTGACGCATAGATTGTCCGGTAGCTATGATAACTGCGGTCTCGCTGTCACGCACCACCTCACGCCGCATCTCACGTGTCGTGTAGATTGTCTGGTAGCTATGATAACCGCAGTAATAATAACCGCTATACTGCAGTTACATGCTCCTGGACCTGAGAACGAAAGCCACATGTGCTGTAATAGAAAATTGGAGAGCAGATAATCACTCTTTCGTTTTACCCGGCCGCGGGTGTTTCTGGCACCGCAAAGGCTCTCCCTTGGTCAGCTCCTGTGCCCTGTTGCGCGATCGGCGAGATATATACAACACTCGAGTCTTCAGCGAGCGCACCGACGGCCACATTCGGCAAGTCCTCAGTCGGTTCTCATCAGAACCAAAGATAAGGAAAGAGAATTCGATAGGCAACCCTATCACGCGTGGATCCTGCTCGATGGCGCCGCCGCCGCTTCCTTCCGCCGCCATGACCGTCCCCGAGGAGGACAGCTCTCGCCCGCGGAAGGGACGCCGCGCTTCAACTCGTATCCGGTACGTACGTATCACGAGCAGCAGCATCAGCATCGCAGCCTTAATTTGGTCCTAATTTCCTCTGCTTAATTCCGGTGTTTTCGGCAGGACTTGTTCTGGCGGCACGGCGGCCGAGAGACTCACGGACGACATCCTGGTGGAGATCCTGTCGCGCGTCCCGGCCAAGTCGCTCTGCCGCTTCAAGTGCGTCTCCCCGCACTGGCTGGGCCTCACCAAGGACCCCCACCACCGCAAGAAGCTCCCCCAAACCGTGGCCGGCTTCTTCCACGACAGCACAAGCGAGGAGGCTGAGGGGCTCCTGGAATCGCGCGTCGACTTCACCAACATCGGCGGGACCCAGCGCCGCCCGCCGGTGGACACCTCCTTCGCCTTCCTGCCCGGCCACAGGCGCTTCGATCTGCTCGACTGCCGCAACGGCCTCCTCCTCTTCCGCTGGTTCGACGCCTCCGCCGAAAGCTGCCTTGAGTTCCGTTACCTCGTCTGCAATCCTGCCACGGAGAAGTGGGCCGCCTTGCCGGAGTGTCACCAGGCGGCTGTCCTGGGCGCGGCTCTTAACCCCGAGGAACGCACCGTGCGCTTGGCCTTCGACCCGGCCGTGTCGCCGCATTTCCATGTGTTCCTGTTGGAGGACCAGCATGATATCTGCCACTCTATATCTTACCTCGCCACATGGAGCCCGGTGTACTATTCCTCTCGAACCAGCGTGGCAGTTTATTCGTCCGAGACCGGAGGATGGGTTCATAAGCGCAAGACTTGGGACCAACAGATCAGCATCACCAGACGCCAGTCATCAACTGTCTTTCTCGATGGCAAGCTGCACTTGCACGCCTATGACCGTGAGCTATCCTCCTTTTGTCTGGCTGCCGTGGACACCGATGCGGAAACATGGACCAATTTCGCTGTCCCCGGTGGTACGATTGAGGGTTTTATTCAGCTGTCGCAGGGCCGCTTGCATTATGCCAATTTACAGAGAGCCGGCCAAGATGGTTTCTCCAATCGACTGGCAGTTTATGTTCTCCAAGACTATGAAAAGAAGGAATGGATATTGAAGCATAGCATCCATACTTTCGACCTGGCAAGAAGTATACATGTTGTGTTTGATGGAGGCTTTGATTGGATTGTGATTCACCCGCAATATAACTTGATCTACTTCACTCTGGGGTGGGATTCCAAATTCATCTGCTATGATATGGATCGGAGGCAAGCGCAAGTGATCTGCAATCTTGAAGAGTGCAAGAAGCCGTACCTGCCATATGTGCCGTTGTACGCAGAGCTACCATCATTGCCCATGTGACATCGATATGAGACTGCCTGTGCCTTTCATAAGCTGATCTGGTATGGCAGGAGTGCTACAGCCAAGGCACTATCAGCATTTGGCAAAAGGCATATTAATGGTTCGCTTTCCGTTGTCTGCATTTTTTTTTTCTTCAAGATTGTGTCTGCACTTGTTTCTGCATAATAATGGTGGTACCTCTGCATGTCCGGTTACCTTAGCAGATCAGTGCTAGTACTATGATCATTTGGTAAAAGGCCTGAATAATGATTATGTTGTAGTTTAAACTCAGATATTCTATCGCTTGCCTGTTAATGATATAATGTTTGACAGCAGTTTCATTTATTGCTAGATACTCCCTCTGTTCTGAAAATGAGGGCGTACTTTTTTGCTCGCTAATACCAAGGCAACTCTCTCTAGCTGTGCCTTGCATTTCGTAATTTACGGAACAAGATTATACGCCTTCCTCTTTTGGAACGGAGGGAGTATGTGTTTGTTGATGATGAAACACTTTGGATGAAAACAGCGCCACTTTGTTTGATGCACTATTACTTGTGGCATGTTTTTATTTATAGGAAGTGTTCTTATCAGCACATCACCTAGCTGTGCCTGGATCATAATGTTCATTCTCTTGTTAGATGATTTATTTTGACACGAAATTCCGCCAGAAGATTTGAAGGTAACCTTTTTGTTCGTGCCTTTTGTTCAGGTAGATAGGTTAGAAAGAGACTGAAATAAGCAAGCTATGCACTTTCCAGTTTTACATGGTACCCGTAATGCTGTACATCAGCTCCAGTCCAATGCAACTTTGCTACGTTATTTCTGAACTTCAAAATTTTGATGTCAACACTGTAACAAGCATCTGTCATGGCTCTGTAGTGCAGGGCCCCGGTTTCAGCTTCAAGCATGCATCCCAAAGGCAAAAACTCTCCTTGTGTTGTTGCACTTGCACCACTAGACACCATTGCCGTACGATGACACTTTGGAAACTTCGAAGTGTTCTCTCTATTTTGTCATACCTCATGCGTGCACACCGTCATGGTTTCACCCCATCTACACCTCACGCAATCGGTTTTAGGGCATCTACAGTGATTATAAAATAGTTGTTGCATGGTAAATTTGCCTTATAGGCACATTATTCATGTTATAGAATATGGATCATCAGCAAAACCAAAGTGACCCCTTATTTTGCATCTTGGAGATGGCCAACCGCAATATCTGCCATATGTGCCGCAGTACTCAGAGTTACAATCTTTACACACTTAACATCAAAACTAAAACTGGTGGTTCCCTCACAAAAACTAAACCGATGGTGCCTTTATAAGTACTCGTTCTTTGACTGGAGTTTATTGTGAGCAGCGGGGTTTGGTATGCATGCTTGAATTTGGTTCTTGTTCTTGAGAAAACACATACACATGAGCTGGTTCTTGTTCAACTCCTCCCAAAGTTGAAGTAAACACCAGCGCTACCACTAAAAAAATAACAACCCAAGCGGGGTTTTAATTCTTGTTCTTGAGAAAACACATACAAACGAGCTGGTTCACTGTATGGTTCTTGGATTTGAGAGTGTGTTTTTATGATACATGCATGATTGTTGCTTCCGAAAATATTATGATTCTTTTCCTCCAAAATTTCTTTGATCTTCTTTCAGTGCAGATTTACTTTGTATCTTCAAGATGCTTTGATGAACATTTAGGATAGGATTGAAATTTTCTTGGGATAAAAGAGCATATTTGTGTTGGTCATAGTTTGATCTGTTTGATGATAAAATCTGAAGAGACATGCATGAAAGAAATGTTTTTGAAATATGCGCAAAATATTTGTTTGACGATAAAAATGTAGATGAATGTTTCGGTGCAGAAATGTTGAGAAATGCTTCAGGTTTTGAAATATTTTCTTATAAAATGCTTCAAGTTCTTTTGAAATGTTGAGAGATCGATCCTTCGGTGAAGAAATGTTTCTGAAATGTGCATGGCAGATTCTCTTAACAAAA
Source organism: Brachypodium distachyon (assembly GCF_000005505.3). Lineage (NCBI taxonomy): Eukaryota > Viridiplantae > Streptophyta > Magnoliopsida > Poales > Poaceae > Brachypodium > Brachypodium distachyon. The sequence goes on along the minus strand of NC_016131.3, from coordinate 27,430,048 downwards.
ATTGCAAGATTAATTTGTAGTACTATGGGTATGGCTATGAAAATATTAAGGAAACAGGTATCAAATTCTCTAAAGACTTTTTGTCACTGACAGTTTCTAAGACATGGAGAAATATGCATAAGATTTGGACTGGATGGAGAGAATTTAGTTAAAGTTGATGGTGTATTTCATAAAATGTGAGGATCATAAAGAGAAATGGACAAGTTGTAAGGTGTGGCATGTAACATTTCTCAACAACAACAAAAATATATCCAGTGCCGGTAGGTTTCGCTCACATCCTCCTCGCTCGTCGCTCCATGCCGCCGCCGGCCGCCGCTATCCTCCGCCGCGGCGTCTACCCTCGCGGATAGCTTTCCTCCTCCTCCTCCATCGATCCGTTCGTTTCTCCCCACAGCGGGATGGCGGTCGAGCGACTCACCGACGACATCCTGATCGAGATCCTCTCGCGCGTCCCGGCCAAGTCGCTCTGCCGCTTCAAGTGCGTCTCCAGGCACTGGCTGAGCCTCACAACCGATCCCCACCACCGCAAGAAGCTCCCCCAAAACCTCGCCGGCTTCTTCAACAGCAGGGACATTGAGGAGGAGCCCATCCTGGTCCTGGATTTAGTTCTGCACTTCACACGTGCCCCGGGATGCCGCCGCTGCCCTCTGATGCACCCTGTCTTGGGCTTCCTGCCCTGCCGCATGTGGGTCGGGATCTTGGACTGCTGCAACGGCCTCCTCCTCTGCCGCCGGTATGACATCTTAACCTACGGCGGCGAGTACAGTTACCTTGTATGCAATCCGGCCACGGAGAAGTGGGTCCAGTTGCCGGACTCTGGCCAGTCCAACATGATGGGTATTGCACGTCTGGGCTTTGAACCGGGCGTGTCGTTACACTTCTATGTGTTTGAGTTGGAGCAGGACCGTCGCCGGGGCTCCAGCCTCACTAGAGTTGCTGTGTATTCGTCGGAAACCGGAAGATGGATTCATAAGTACAAGGGATGGAACCAAGGCACCAGTTTCCGTGATCATCGGTCGGCAACTGTCTTTCTTAACGGCTATCTGCATTTTGACACCTCTGACAGTGAGCAGTCCCGATGTCTGGCTGCGGTGGATACCAAGGGGGAAACGTGGAAACATTTCAGTGTCCCTGCAGGTGGTCTGAGGAAAGGTTATATTAATCAGTCACAGGGCTGCTTGCATTATGCTAATTTTCAGAGAGGTGAAGATGATGATGATGATGATGATGATGCTGTTCGATTGGTAGTTTATATTCTCGAGAACTATGGCAGCAAAGAGTGGACATTGAAGCATAGTGTGGAAAGTTCATACGTATTTGGGGGGATACCTGTTGACATTGATAGAGGTTTTGATTGGATTGCGATTCATCCAAACTGTAACTCGATCTTCTTCACTCTGGGACAACGGGATACCACATTCATGTGCTATAACATGGATCTTCGGCAAGCCAAAGTGATCCCATTCCCTGCTCATAGAGATGACCGGCCACCGTATCTGCCATATGTGCCCGTCTACTCAGAGTTACAACCTTTGCACACTTGACATCAGTACTAAACTGCTGGTGCCTTTATAAGGTGTTGATCTTCGACAGGACTCCATTGTTCATGCGTATGAGTAGCGGGGTTTAGTATGTGTGCTTCAATTTGGTTCTAATTTTGTCTACCTGGAATGCTGGTTCATTAAGGAAGCAACTTGGCTGATTTCTCTTAAAGTGCATACCGATAGTACCTCCACGTGCTCCCTTAGCTTCACGGACTGTTTGAGCGAAGGTACCATGACTATTTAGCAAGAGACATGATCAAGGATTACCATACAGATTATACTTATATCTTCTATTTTTAGTCGGGGAAAGGAGAAGCATCTCATTGTCGGAGACCAAGTAAACTTTCTTTATTATGTGCTTTTCCAATGCTGAAACACTTTGATGAATACAGTGTCACTTCCTAATTTGCTGTGAGTTACTTCTGGCGTGTTTTAAATAGGAAATGTTGTTAGCAGAACATCAGCAAGCCTTTTTTATTTTTGAAGGTAAAGCGGAAGTAATAAGACCCAACAGTTTCTTGGATCATAATGTTCACTCCTTGTTAGACCTCTGTTAGACAACCCTTTTTCTTGCTTTCTTTCTCGGACACAAAATTGCTTCAGCAGAGTGCCAGAGGGGGAGGGCATCATCTTTGTTCATGGGTCATTGTTCAGGTGGGAAGGTTTAAAGAGTTGAAATAAGCAATGATGTGCAGTTTCCATGCATGGCAGTCTTTGCTTTCAGCCCCTTGGCAGCTTGGCCACACGATCGATCAGTTCTAGTGGTGGCAGACCTTTTGCTCTCCACGCAGGCAGTGCCATTCCTGCGTGCATATACTTCTCTGGTGATTATTTGGAGCTTTTCTCAATTTAAAACTCAAATCAACAGGCAGAATCTTCCAAGTAGCTATCGAGCTAGTAGGTCATCAGTCCACAAACACGTACATACTACCATACTGGCTATACTCTATACATACAGGCCGTCCCTAGCGGCCGTTGGCTGGTTAAGCTTAGCCAGCCAACGGCCTTAATTATGTAAGTTTACGATTAGCATAATTGGATTGTCTTCCGCGAGGAAAATGAAAGTATACCAGCGCACCACACGTATTAATTAACTTCCTTATCCCGCTCGTCCAGTAGTTGTACACGCATTTAATTTTGTTAAAAAAGATTCAAAACGCCACAGCTTCCCGGAACGTCCAAACTATAATCTGTTTTCAGCGCTAACTTTATCGTGACGAGATCTTCAAAATTAGATCCAATTTGATATATTTTAGCGAATATTTTTAAGAAGCAACTTTTGTGTTAAACAGTGCAACTTTCTCATTCTATTTTACAACTTTGTCAACCGTGTTATATTGGAGTGAAATTTGCTAGGGAGAACATAAGTTTGTCGACAAAATTGAGTCAAAATAGCTTGTCGTATACTTAAGGTTGCAACTTTGACTTCTATACCGGTGACTGCCATGAAAGTTGCTATAAAGTACAGAGAAAAACTCTATTATACCCCTGAGCGTAGAATAAGTTATTCTTCACCTTGGTCGGTCGACCGAGCGGGACCAGCACCGTCGAACCGCGACGTAATTTCCTTTCATATTCTTACGACGACAGGTTACGTCCGCCCCACCTTTCCGTAAAGAAAAGAACCCTCCACCTTTCCGTAAAAAAGACCCCCACTTTCCCAGATCGTGCGAGCGGTTCGGGTGGCAAGCGGCGAACCCTATAGGCGGCCGGGGAAGGAGCAGCCGGCGGCGGCTGTGGAGCTGGCGCGCGAGAGCAGAGGCGTGGCGGCGGCTGGATCGAGCCTAAGCGCCGGCGGGGGATGCGGCGGCTTCGACGACGAGCACCGCGAGCAGCAGCTCGACATGCTCGAGCGGGACGCCTGCCGCGAGCTCGCCGAGCGCAACACCTCCCCTACTCCCGCGACCTCCACCTCTCCCGCAACCTCGCCGAGCGCAAGGCCACCTTGCTGGCGACCAGGATATCTTTGCCGCTCAGGAAGAGGCGGCGGCGCCGGCATCGACGACGACAGGCGACAGTGGTGCTTTGCTTAATTTTTCTTCTCCTCGGTCTCTTTCAATTCTCGTGCAGTGTGTTCTCTACTCAACTCAGCTCTGTTGTTGATGGTGGTGCCCATTGGACTTGTTGCTGGCTGGCGATTTGTTTACCTTGTGGAATTAATCACAGTAACCTGCAAGGAGGTGAGGACCAACTCCTTTCAGGATATTCTTCCTCCTGTTTTTCTTTTGTCTTGCTTGATCTGAGGCCGGTAATCGTCGGGTGTAAAGTCCTTGCTCTCAGACCTTACTCTCAACCGCATGCCATGTGTTTGTGTTAATGCCCTAAAGAACATGCTTTATATATAAGTTCTGCTGTGATTCATGTTGCTAGGATTAAAATTAAGGGTTGCTTACACATGGGAAAAGTTAGAGGCGTGGATAGAATTGCTTACTAATTAATCAATGGAGTTTGTATATTTATAAACAGCTAGTGTGAAATATGAAGTCATTAGCAATTACCTAAGGTAAATGGATTCTTTGTCAACCCATCACTAGGATTTTAATACCTTTTTCAGGTTTGTCTTTGATGTTATTGTACTTAGCTCAACCAGTAGAGCTGCACTTTAATTGTTTGATGAAATGGCAGACACAAGTTGTATTTGCATATTGGAAGTGACTGCAGTTTGATGTGAAGAGAGTGTGTTTAATTCGATGCCATTTGCTTCAGCTTACGAAAAGATTATACTGCAGAGTTGGCCTGATCATATCCTTTGAATTGTTGTTCTGCCAGGAGTTCATCTTTCAGGAACTTTTGGATGTTAGATGCATTAAACTTGTGCCCGACGGAAGTTTGTCTTAATGTTTATGAGGTGCTTTTCGCCGTCAAATTTTGCTCAGTTTTTTTTACTTCTTTGGTCTGTTATGAATTTGAATTCTAGGTTGAATCAGGGTTTTTTGCAACAAGAATAGTCAATTGTATCCTACTGTTTAGGGTCTCTGTTTCCCCTAATTAATTCATTTTCACTGCAATGATTTCAGGATTGATGCATATTGCTCTCCAGGCTGGCTTAGGCAGGTGCTGTGAGCATAATTGAGGTCCTTGAGGCTGCATGCTGCTAACAACTATAGATGTTCTCCGAAGCATGGCCTGGTCGGCACTCGCAAGACCATGCACACCGAGGTTAACCTGGGCCATGCCGGCGTGGCCTTTATCGAAGCTCCAAACTGATGAATGGGCACTCTTGTCAAGGAGCTGAGAATGGTGGATGAGGTCTTCCAGGCTGACCCCGACGAAAACGGGTGCCAGCACCCATTGCTGGACCTTCTTGCTGAGCTGGATGGGCGTGATAGTGTAGCACGGTCGACTAATTTTCCATCAATGTCTCACCCATTTGATTTAATTTTTCCTTTTTTACAACGGCGGTTTCTCTCCCTGGAGCTAAGCCCACCTTCCTCAAATTTTGCGTACCGTTTGGGGATTTTTTGTTCGCTGGAGTCGGGTTGTGGCCGCCGAGCGACTGCATTGGGATTGCGGCCGGCGGCGAATGGCGAGCAACGAGCCTAGGCGGCGGCTGGTTTCCCATATCAAAGAACTGTGAGCACTTTTTTTTTTCAATTCTTATATATGCATTCTATTTATTGCTGGAGATATCTTCTAACGGAAATGGTGGCTCAACATTGCAAATCTCTTCTATTTTTTGCTAGTTTGATGGTAGGAATGGTCGCAAGAGCAATTGTTTCTGAATTGCCTGAAGATATTCATTCCCTGCAACTGGAGTACTTTATTTCTCTGAAGTTTTGTCTCTTTCTTGTTTAATAGTCATAAGTGGTTTGTTCTTCATTTCACATGCCTTTAGGTCTCCCCCTTCTTCTGCTACTGAATTATGATTTGGTTTATGAAAACAACAATTAGATGCATCAATATGAACTCCAGGTCTGAAACTAGTATATTGTTGTTGGGCCAGTACTTGAAACTGTTCTTGGTCTGCCTGCTGTAGATAGTGCATTCTATTGTCATCCTTCCTATCCAATAATCTTTTTTTTCTTCAAGATAGTGCAAAAGCAGACAGTAATCTGATTAGACACTGCCATCAAACTGTCGGCACATTGAATTAAGCCAGATAAATTTGTGGTTTGCACTGCTTTACTGTTGTCATTTTCTTTGCCTGCAACAGTTTCTTTACCATCATCTCGATCAGATTGTATGTTTGTAATGTCTCATTGACAATGTTCTTTGGTGGTATCTCATATTCTTATTAATGGCTTCATTTGCTGATCTTTTTGTCTTGATTTGCCTGGACCAGCTTAATTTGATGGAAACAAAAACATCTATTTCGTTTCAGTCTTACCGACGGTCATATTGCTGATAAATGAAATCCTTATGCTACACTATTCCTCACGATTCCTTAACTCTCAGGCAGAATCATCTTCCCCTTCTCGGCTTAGTCAACTAATTGCAGGTAAACAACATTTTTGGTGCTTTCTGTTTATTCTAATCTCATTAATGACTTCATTTTGATTTGCCTGGACCAGCTTAATTTGACAGAAACAAAAATATATCTGTTTCGTTTTATCTTACCGACATTCATATTGCTGATAAATTAAATCCTTATGGTATACTATTCCTCACCATTCCTTTAACTCTTCTCAGGCAGAATCACCTTCACCTTCTCGGCTTAGTCAACCAATTGCAGGTAAACAACATTTTTTGGTGCTTTCTGTTTATTCTAGTATGAACTGCTGCCTATCTAATTTTTTCCTTCAATCGCCGATGAAGTGAATAATACTCAGGGAAGTTTGCCTAAGACATCAGTACAGCTTTTCCTCTATATTATTGGAGACTTTTATAACCTCGGGCAATTCCTACTTGGTTCAAAACTGAGTTTCAGAGCACTACTTGGTTCTTTTGTCTGACAAGTTCAACAGAAGCATTGAACCGGTATTTTTAGTCACTTTACTAAATTCCATACATGACATTAATCTTCCAATTTTGCAATTTGTCATCAAAAGTTTGTGTACTGCGGTCAAAGGAGAATCAGTATAGGGCTGAAGATCTCTTTTACCTCGTCTTCCATGATTTGAACGAAGTCAGGCTTTTACCTGATTCTCTGGAGAAGTTCTGGTCCATCCACATGTGAAAAACTTGTTTTGAAGCTCCGGTTGTGCATCCTCTCCCTAAGAACTAAGTTACACATCTGTATGTAGCAGAATGTTTCCTTTTGTAATGTCCACGTCCATGTAAATGTATTTTGCTCATTAATGTGTCCTTTGTATCGGCAAACGTGCAATAAAACATATCCTCGTCCTCAAAATGTTTGTAGTGCTTGAATGAAGCATTGGCTTAAACGTTACCTTTTGTAATTCACGCATGAAACAAATGACTGGCATAAGAAACATATAATTAGTGCATTACCTAAAAGCATATCTTCCGGGTGGTGGTTGGCACGATTATGCTAAAGAAAAGAGCCGTGTTCTCCCCTCGTAACTTGCCTACGTTGGATCGATCTGACACATAATCTTACGTTACATGCATGAGGCTACACGAACAGTTCTTACGTCGCATGCATTCCTGACCGTGTGTGCTACAGAAACAGAGCAGTCTGCCGACATAATTTTACGTACGGCAGATGCCGGTGGCCTGAACGTAACTTTCTTAGGTTGCATGAAAAAAAACTGAAGCGCTCGGTGCTTTTATACTGCCGGAGTCCCCCGTGGTAATTTGGTTACGTCACATGCAGAAAACTTGGTTCGGCCGTTTGGGGCGGCGGTCGCGCGGTGTGGCCCGGGTGCAGAATATTTGGGTCAAATACGAGCATCTGTATATATCCGTAACTTTTGCTCCATACTAGCACCTTTTATTTGAGGTGCAACAACTTTGAATCAACATTAAGCAATTATTTGGCCTATTTTTTCAACCAACAATAAATTTCAGCAACTTTTTAACACTATCATATCTTTGTGTGGGTTGCGGCAAATTTCGATCAACACTAAGCAACTATTTAATCTATTTTTGTAACTAACTACAAATTTAAACAACTTTTTTATGCAGACATCATCCTACCTTTGCGTGGGGTGCAGCAACTTTGGATCAATATTAAGCAACTATTTTGGCCTAATTTTGCAAATAACTACAAAATTTTAGGAACTTTATATGCACGCAGGATCCATCTTTTGTGTCGAGGGCAGCAACTTTAGATCAATGTTAAGCGAGTATTTATCTTATTTTTGTAACTAACTATAAATTTCAACAACTTTGCATTCGGACACGATCCTACCTTTGTGTGAGGTGCAGTAACTTTGGATCAACATCAAGCAACTATTTGATTTAGTTTTGCAACGAACTACAAATTTTAGCAACTTTGTATTCAGGCATGATACAACTTTTGGGTGGGCCATCAATTTTGGACCCACATCAAGGTACAAACTAAAGTATACATAATTCAAAAGAGTGGCAAAAAAGTGGGAAGACCCAGTAGAATGTGGCATTGTTTTACCTACCACACCTGCTGATACTTCAGTGGAGATTAGTATGCAAATTATATGCAGAACTGAGCCAAGGCATCTACTTCCCTGATCCACAAGAGCAGCAGATGCACGACCTCGCCAGTGAAAAATCGCACGGTCACAGAACTTTAGCAGCGGCACCGCATGGATAACTAATCTCCAACGGAAGCAAATAAGAGCAAGTGATTACGACATTACGCAGCCAAGCAGCTTAGCCAACTCTGGGATGCCACCCCCGTCGGCCCTCGTCTTCGACGCCCCTGAGGATGAAATTGCCGTGGAGCGCCTCACGCGCTTGCAGCTGCCGCTGCCGAGAAGGAGGAGGCTATAGTCTGGGGACGAGGGCCTGCCACGGCTAGCGGCCGACGGCGTGAAATTGTGGCTAACTCGATGCGGATTGGGGCGGGGAAGACGGCGGAGGACATGGGTTCCGCTGCGGCTGGCTAGCACTACCGGCGCCCAACTGGCCATGACCGTGGAGCACCTCGCGCGCAGCGCAGCGACCGACATCCCCTTCTGCTGAGGAGGAAGACGATGTGCAACCGGGTCTGCAGGGAGGCGGCCTGTGCGGGCACAGCGAATCTGCCATGGCTAACACCCGCCGGAGGAGAAAACAATCGGGGCAAGGGAGAGAGAAGAAACGAGGAACGGAGGAGACAAAAGAACCAGATGTTGAACCATTGGATCGGATCGGACCGTCGTCGAGTGCGTGCGCCCGAACAACGCAAACAGTGCAGCTGCACGTCTTACCGTCTAGGATACATATCTGCAGATGCATATACATGTCATGCAAGCAAACATATCCGATATCCGGTCAGATACTCAGATGAGATCAGATCAGCAGAGATTCACGGAGCGAGGGTTCCGTCTGGAATCAGCAGTCTTTCTTGGTCGTTCAAGGACCAAACTAAGAGAATCCTCCCTTGGTGCATCGTGAAGTCATCATCTTTTTGTTGTCGATCGGGGCCGGGGCGAGGCGCCTTTGCTGTCGACTCTCGTGCCGTGGATGCTGATGTTTTCTGTTGGACACGTCCCGATCGGCACAAGCCAAAGCTAATTTTCTCTGCTCACCTCAACCTGTGCTCTTTTGCCGTTGCACGGAACTCAAGTCTGACAGAACCGCAAAGCGCTTCCACCTGTGTGATGGTTCAGCAGATCGGATCCATGGGCCACGGATGGGCCTGCCGGGGCCCACCGTCTGACGCAGGAAACCCCCGGCCCGACCCGGCCTGGCGGCTCGCCGGCTCCTAGTCGGAGGCGTGCTGGATTCCTGAATCTTTCAGTGTTCGCCAACGTACGGCGTGCGTGCCGTGAGCGATTTATTAACCACGGGATTCTCTAGACCACAGCTTTATCTTCAGATGGGCTCTACTACGCTCTAGTGGCCGACTGGCCTTTCTTTGTCTCGTCTATGCGTATGCATGCATGCATCCACTTGCCTTTTAGCCTCTCTCTCCATGCACTTGCCTTTAGCGTCGCGTTCCTCGTCTCCTCTACGACGTGTGCATTGTAACACCGTACACGTGTCCGGTCTGGCTCGTCCAACGGTGCGGATGGGTGGGCTGAGATACGGTGGGCCGACGCTTTGGACGGACGGACGGACGGACGTGATCCGTTGGAGTTCTCATCTTGGACGGAATTCCTCCCCCGGATTCATTCACCGTCCTCACTCTTTTTTTTTCTCAGGATTCTACTCGTACTTCCTTTTGATTTGTGGAAACAGAATATGCATGCTGAGGCGAGCCCCAACACAACACGGCACGGGCTGCCTCGCCGGAGCCCAGCCACGATCTTTCTTTCCCGGTAGCTAGAGCCGTGTCGCAGCAGCACGCACGAGCTAGCCAACGAGCGTTTTCTAGCGGTTCGCTCTACAAAAAGCGGCCGCCTGACGCGCACAGCCACACACACAACTTCCTGCTCTGTTGTGTGCGAACAAGGAAGGGAGGGACGGACGAGCCGCCGCCCGCCACCCACACGCGCGCACACGGACCACACCCACACAGGCGGCGGCTCATGGCTCCCTCCTCCCTCCACCTCCTGACCCTCTCCTTCCTCCTCCTCCTCGCCTCGACGCCAATCTCCGGTGCGTGTTCCATTCCGTTTCGCTGCAGCCCATCCGAATGTGCTGCTTAATTTGTTCTCACCAGATGGTTTCTGACGATTTTGATCAGATGGGCTGGAGCTGGGGGCAGACGGCGGCGGCGGCGGCCTGTACAGGGAGATTCTGCGGGACGAGACGGTGCGGCGGCTCAAGGAGCTGGGCCAGGTCAGATTGTTGTTGTTGATCGATTGATTACTCTGTTGCTGAATCCGTGACCTCGTGGGATATTCCGGTTGCTGGCCCGCTTTTCCGGCTCGAGATACGGGAATCCCTGTTTGATTGCTTTGCTGGGACTGTTACTGTTAGTTCGCTGTTGAGTATTCGATGACGAGGATGCCCTGCTTGCTTACTATAGTGTCTCCTCCTAGTAGACGCCTAGATGCAAATAAGAATGTTTTGTAGGGGCTGTGTGCAAGAGCAATTATTACACGAAATCGAGTGGCCAGATATGATTTGGGTTCGTAGGTGCAGATTTTTTTTTTCCGTTTCTGAATTCAGAGATTGCTGTACACAACAGTGATGAGCTGATAATATCTGCGACCTCAAAGAGAGCATGAATAGTGGATGTTTCATTTTGTAAGCAAGATTACACTGCTCTTAGAGACCATCTCATACAAGACAAGCTACCAAAGCAAATTCATGTAAAGTAATGAGATTGCTTTTCCACGCCTATAGCTAGTGTTATTAAAATACCCAAACTGAGCACTTTCTTGTTTCCAAGATGTGTGCTGCATCTTCTCTTTTACTTGTCATGACAATTTAGTTCCGCATCCATGCGTTTCTAATACGGCGTTGATTTGTGTGAATCAGATATCTGATGGGGAAGGTTACCTTGAAAGGACATTCTTGAGTCCTGCTTCTCTCAGAGCTACTGGAGTCATTATCAGCTGGATGGAAGATGCCGGACTTCCGACGTGTGTTTCTTTGTCTTGCGGTCATTTTCTCCCACTTTTGCCTTTAACTGACTATAAGACTCTGTTCGTTGTGAAGGTGGGTTGATCAAATGGGTAACATTCATGGTCGATTTGAACCGGCCAATTCAAGCAAAGAGGCTTTATTGATTGGATCTCACATGGTGAGAACTATCTACTAAGAATTTCCTGCTGTGTTTCTTATAGCAACTGAAGACATTTCACTGATAAAAAATCTTGTATTTGAAAAAAAAAAAACAGGACACTGTCATTGATGCTGGCATGTATGACGGAGCCTTGGGCATTATTTGTGCAATTTCTGCTCTGAAGGTTTTGAAAGTTACTGGCAAACTTCAGAGGCTAACTAGACCAGTAGAGGTTAGAAAATTGTATAGTGTTTCCATTATAGCAGTGCTCTTACTACTTTATCACCTTAGTGTGTTTGTCACTCACTGCAATTTGTTAGCTGGTTACACTAGTCACTATCTTATTCCTCTCAAGTGCATGATGAGTCACATGCGTCCTACAAATACGACAGCTATCTGCACAAAACTTGTCTTGTCTTGTGTATTTTACTATTTTACAATGCTTAATATTGTTCTCTATTCGCTTCGAGTCAGCATAATCTTTCAGGATATCTTTTCTTTATTTCCCTAGCTGCCCTTGCAAAGTTTAAATATCGTCCATTACTTGATTGTTCCAGATCTAACTTAATAAGTAGGTATGAGGTCTGCTGCTATTGTAATAAGATAACCAGACATGCCATATGTAGGCCAGGAGGAATCTAGTTTTTTAATGTTTCTCTAATCAGCTGTCTGTTTCCCACTAATCTAGAGGATAACGTGTACATGGCTTACCTTTTGTTTTGCTAGCTGTCCTAGTATCAGAGCTCACAAGCTACTGGATGTCATGTGTTTGACTTGTGATAACAAATGCGATAGCATTGTATTCAGATCAGGATATGCATGTAAGTTTTGATATGTTTGAGGGCCAATTCATCTGTTATTGCTGACTTAGATTCCTTTGAGCTAATGTAGCGAAGTAGTATAGCGAAACATGGCACTGCAGAGCATGATCTTGTTAGCATTATCAACATCTGAAAATATCACCATAACAGAGCATGGTACTTGTTTTCTGCCCTGTTTTACGTCAGGTGATTGCATTCAGCGATGAGGAGGGTGTTAGATTTCAAACAACATTTCTGGGAAGCGCAGCTGTAGCTGGTACACTACCTGAATCAATTTTACAAGTATCTGACAAGAGGTTGTCTTTTTTTTTGCAAAAACCAACCGGACTACTTTTGAAAATGATTTGCTGATGCAGTCTGTATGTTGCATTCAATTTCTTCAGTGGCACTACAGTTCAAGATGTTCTTAAGTTGAACTCCTTTGAGGCTACTGCCGCTGCTCTTGGTCAAGTCAAGTACAGCCCGGAGTCGGTGGGCAGTTATGTTGAGGTATAAATGATTTGCATATTGTTTCTGTGTAGTTGCTCATGAAAAGAAGTACAGTACTTAACAGTTTCTGTTTATGTATGGTAGGTTCACATGGAACAAGGGCCTGTCCTGGAAGCCCTCCGTTATCCCCTTGGCGTCGTAAAAGGAATTGCAGGACAGACTCGATTGAAGGTGCATTCGAGTTCTCTGCTATTTTTTATGTTCACATCGACACTAAGGGTGAACTGTATGAACACAAACTAAATTATGACTCAAGCAGTCAAGCTGCATGGCACAGTATCTTATGACCAGCTTTTGCAAAAGAATCAGCATGATATTTTGATACCAACTACAAAAACATCAGCCATGACTGGCTGGTAGCATGTAAACAATCAAATAACAACCAGGTCAGTGGTCCTCTTTTGGGCAAAGAATGTGAGCAGTCAACATGAAGCCCTTAACTAATAGAGCCCTTGGTAGTTAAGTACAATGGTATGTCATGGTTAATCGTAGAATTAATAATTCCTAGTGAACCATTCAGGAGACACGAGTATCGCCATCAGCGAAGTTATTCTGTTTTAATATCGATATGAATTATTCAGGTGTGCTGCTTTCAGTGTGAGTTTAGTATGACCAGGTGCTCTCTAGTCTCTACTAAAAGCTAAAGTCTGCCCAGTCTAAATTCCTACAGCAACCAGAGTAGGCCAAATTGTTCCTGATGGCTTGCTTCCAAGATCCAATGCTTAGTATACTTTTGGTCATCTTAGGTCATAATTAACGGTTCCCAAGGACATGCTGGGACGGTTCCAATGAAATTGCGCCGTGATCCGATGGTTGCAGCTGCAGAGCTGGTGGTAACACTGGAGAGCCTGTGCAAAGAGCCCCACAGGTTCCTGACGTACGACGAGGAATGCGGGTGCTTCACGGAGGAGTCCCTCGCGGGGCTTGTCTGCACCGTCGGCGAGCTCACGACGTGGCCCAGCGCCAGCAACGTCATACCCGGCCAGGTCAGCTCATCCATCATCTTGTCATTGTCCAGCAAGGTCAGGTCAGGTCAGCAATGCCATGCATATACAACCAAACTCAATTAAAATTAAGCTTGGTGTGATTGTGAGGCAGGTGAATTTCACGGTGGACATACGAGCCATGGACGACAAGGTGCGGGAGACGATCGTCACGAGCTTCTCGAGGATCGTCCTCCAGAGGTGCGACGACAGGTTGGTCGACTGCGCCGTCCAGCACAAGGTGCGTGGGATCGAAAGGATTTCGCCATGTTTGTTTGTTTGCAGCTGAAAGAACTGCACAGCTTCAATTCACCGTGTTCATCTGGAGAATATGTGTTTATCTGATTTCAGCATTCGGCACCGGCCACGCCGTGCGACCCGGAGCTGACGACGCAGCTGGAGCTCGCGGCGCGGTCGGCTCTTTCGAATACGATGACGTCGCCCGGCGGCGGCGGCGGGTGCAGCGCTGAGGCCGAGAGGACGCCGCCGGTGCTGATGAGCGGCGCGGGGCACGACGCGATGGCGATGGCGAGGCTGACCAAGGTGGGGATGCTGTTCGTGCGGTGCCGCGGCGGCGTGAGCCACTCGCCGGAGGAGTCCGTGCTGGACGACGACGTCTGGGCTGCGGGCCTCGCGCTGCTCCGCTTCGTCGAACACCAGAACGTGGCCGCCGCCGCGGAAGAAGAAGAAGAGCTGTGAAATTGGATCGGGCTGATTCTTCGGTGGGTGGGTGGGTGGGCCTGTCGTGGCCTGCTAAGCTTGTGTACATAAAAGATGGATTGCCGTTGCGTTATTGGGCCAGCAAATTAATAAAGGGCCCGGGTCTCTTCGGTGAGACTTTTAATTGAAGGAATGGCGACCTAGGCCCGGCCCTGTCCGCGGGCACATTCGATGTGATCCAGAGCGAGGCTGTTGCCTGTTGGACAGCGAGCATCCTCTCAAAAAAAAAAAAAAGACAGCGGGCAATGCTGCAGCAGGGCAAGCTAGATTTGACAAGCTAGCTAGGCCCAGGCCCGGCCGCCGCCGGACGTCTCCGGGATGCCGCGCGGAGATACGGAAGGTAGCGTGTGGTCTGGGCTCTCCCTCTCCTGCCTGTCTGCTGTGCTGTGCTGTGCTGGTTGGAAACCCAACTTCAATTTCTGCTCTGTTGATTGAGCGCATTGTAGGAGCAGTTATCTGAGCCGAACGCTCTCCCTGGATCTTTCTTACAGATTATACTGTGCTGCAGCGTGCGTTGGGCGCAGATCTAGAAGCGAAGCCCGGGACAGTGAGTGTGCAACACGCCCGGGTTTCTGAAAATCCTCTCTCTTTTCTTCCATTTTTTAAAAAAAAATCCTTACTTAATTATGCCCTAAAAAGAATCACAAGCCTCGATTGAAATCTCGTTTCTGTTAAGACGAACTATATCTTTGATCTATCATCGATGGCACGCGGAAGGTTCTGCATGGGACACTGGGAGCCTGCAGGGAAGGTATAGTCAAGGCACGCAGGATGGCACGCGGTGCAGCAAAGGCTAGGCTCTTTCACGTACAGGGTCCAAATCATAGAGCTGCGTGACCAAAAAAAACCTGCTGCCAGGATTCTCCCTCTTTTGCAAGTAAACCAAATACCAAAAGGTTGGCTCCTCCTTTGTCTCCTGCGCGCGTATATACATGCATGTGATGTGCCTGATCGATCGATCGATGCGCCTTGCAGGCGCAGCAGCAGCAACGGGAAATTAAATACTTTGCCAGCGCGGAAGGGAACAAAGCAAAAGATATCATAGCTAGCATGCATATATATAGACACACACACATATGGTACGTATACGTACGCGTGCAAGTATCCATCTCATCTTCGGGGATACGGACGTAGAGAGCTAGTATAGGCAACACAATACTATGCGTATATAGCGCGGGCACACACGCACTTCTGGTGTACAAAACGATGCTGCGTACGTACTCTGTCGCTAGCTAGCCCGTGGTGCGTGTTGAATTGTATAATTGGATTCCTATTTTTTTTTGTCAAATCGTGTCGGCTAGCTAGTGCATGAAGTTTACACGCGTAACCTTGCTCTATCAGTTTGAGTTTTTGGTTGAATTCATTCAGTGCAAGATCTTGACATGGTATCAGAATTAAGAGGTCTCGAGACCCGGCTGGTACAATTAATTAAATTACAGTACACTTTCGGTCCATATTTAGACCCGTGAAATCCACAATTAAAGGAGAGTGTTAAAGCACGAATGAATTGACTTCTTTTCTCACCAGTTTGAGCTTTTGGTTGAACTGCTCTTTCGACCTGATCGGTTCTTTAGTTGCATTATTGGCTAATGGATGGACATTGAGAGGACGTGCAACGGTAGAACTGCACCTAATTAACATGCATGCATCCATGTATTGATTTTACTACTAGTATAAATAATTACTGGCCACGCAAGGATGACATAGGGTGTTGATTACTTAGTGAAATGACATTGCAGCATTAAATTCCCTTTTCTGCTCTTAGTCTTTTGCAATGTTTCACATATGTCATCGAAACTGTTCCGATCCTCGCATGACAGCCATGAATATCCCTTCCATCGATCCATTGATTTTGCTTGCTATCATGTCAGCCTAAGCAGATTGAACCTTACGTCCTTTTGCATCCATCATCGCTGATGTCCGCGGGCGAGCAGAAGCTAGCTGCCCAGCTAGTAAGCTTAGCCAGGTCCCTTGAGGTGATCGAGAGCTAAGCTAGCTGCTAGCACTGACAGCTAGAGGCCGGCGTGTGCTGTTAATTAGGAATTTCAGAAAGGGAGAAGCTAGCTATCACTGTGCAAAAATGGAAATGGAGTGGCACGAAAATGCCGGGAGTTGATGTGGGGGACAGCGACACGAGAGAGGAAGTGGTAACAGGCAAACCGGATGATGCTTGCAGATGGGGGTGACGACGGATGCCGGCCCATGCAGGATGCAGCGTTCTCATGTCTCGAGACTCTCAACATGACAGCTTTTTGGAAGAGAAAGAAAGCTTTGATAGGCTTCGAGTTGGCTACTTCATGGGTGTCAATTCGTTTGGGCTACAGCTCTGATCTCACCACAGCTACGTACCAAGTGCATATGCCCTGGCTAGCTAGGTAGCTTAGCATAGCTGCAGCCATAGCCACTGCTCCAAGTACTAGTGTGGTTGTCCTCAACGGAAGCAACAAAATTCTCTCCAGATGGCTTTGGGTTACCAAAGCGGCGATGGGAGCCCTCCACGTACCAAGTGCATGTGCCCTCGAATTTTCATAAAATTCTGAGTTTGTTTGGACATCTAAATGATTTGTACAAGTAACATTTAGTAAAAAATAGCAAATCCAATACCAGTCACATTCCTTCTCTTGCCTGGCACGTGGTGGTGTGGGTGTGGGAGCTTATTGATCAGCACCTGGGGGGGCCTTTTACTTTGCTCCGATTGGCTTTGGCGGTGCCGGTACATACCCGGCACCGCTATAAAACACTTTTGCTCGGGGTTACTTCCTTTAGAGCTAAGGGGGTAATGGGGTATAATTATCGACAAGTTTCCAAATTCTTATGAAATGGTTCTGTGTCGAGGAAAAATTTCCAGGGCTTCTTTGGTGCAAAGAAATTAAAAAAATGGAGTTTTTATTTCTTAGTACTTTGTTGTGGAGTTTGTTTGATTTGCAAAAATGAAATCCAATGTGGTATTTGTTGCAAAATGAACTACCTTAAATGCATTTTTGAACGAAGAAATAAATCCATCTAGTCCGCCCATATAGAAGATGATATGATCCTAATTGAGAAGATTTTGGTGCCTTGATCATCATTTTGGCTCTCTTCAAGAGTGAAAGATCATGATCTATCCTTCACTGGTCGATCTGGCAACGACGACTCCTTAATGAAGGTTTTGTATTGGACCAATGCTTTGGCCTTAGAGGTTGAACCCGTCCACTTCAGAATGAAAATGTATCCAAGATCTGCCCTTTGCTGGCCGGTTGGGTCCAATAACATCGACGTGCGTTGGAGACTTTTCAGGGGGACTTAGGTTTAGCATTTGTTGGCTGGGCCGACCGTTGATCCCGGATAGTCTGTCCTTTTTAGCATGTTTTGTACTTCGCTTCACTTGTGATGACTTTTGTCCATGTGCATCAACTGGATGCAAAGGCTGGATGTTAATGAAATTATTTGTCAAAGAAAATTCATGTGTGTTCAATTTTCGTAGGATTAATTTAACATGCCATGAAATCTAGTTCCTCTTTATTTATTTTCCATATGGGAGGGTTTTTGAAATCTCGTGAATCACAAAAGGATTAATGTCCCCTCGCATTCCCTCCGATCCTAAGGTTCTGTTTGTTTGGGCTTCTGTTTCAGTTTTGGTGCTTCTAGCAATCTAACACATCTGCACCAAAAGCTGAAGCAGAAATCCAAATAAACAGGATCTAAATTCTTGTTGTGGTTTCAGTTCAAAATTGAACTGAACAAAAATTTAGGATCAGAGTAAGATTTTCTTTGCAATTAATACCCTGGAATTCAAGACAAACAACTAGTTTACTGAACATTTCCATCAAAATGTATACACGAGAGGGGTCGCTCGATTGGGATCTCAACAACAATCACTGCATGCTGGCAACTTTTACCACCGGTTAGGCGGCCGCAACCTATCTATCTTGGCTCACCTAGGATCACATGAAATCCTTGAGAGCATCTCGAGTATTTCTTCTGCCCTCCTTTGCTCACAAGCTAGCTGCCCTCTCACTCACTGGCTCACTCCACTTCACTTCACACTCACCCTGCAGAGTTCCAGCTCCCCCAGCCCAAGATGATAAACAACAACCGGCACCACCAGCTCCCGCTGCCGTCGTCCATCGTCTCCTCCGTCCAGCATCACCCCTCTCACTCGCAGCTGTCTTCTCCAACTCCGGCGCCGCCATCCCCAGCAGCCGAGATCTCCATGGACCCGCGCGTGTGGCGCCGCCTGCCGCCGCCGCTCGTCGACCGCATACTCGCCTGCCTCCCGACCCCCTCCTTCCTCCGCTGCCGCGCCGCCTGCCGCCGCTTCTACAGCCTCCTGTTCTCCTCCCCTTTCCTCCACTCCCACCTCCTCCTCTCCCCTCACCTCCCCTTCTTCGCCTTCCTCCCTCACCAGCAACAACCCCCTTCCTCCCACCTCCTCCTCTTCAACCCATTATCAGCCCAAGCCCAGGCCCAAGCCCAGGCCCGTGAATCGGCCTGGTCGCTCCTCCCGCTGCAGCTCCCGGCCTTCTTCGCCCCCGCGGCAGCGTCCGGGGGGCTGCTGGCGTTCGTGTCGTCGGCGCCGGGACACAAGACGCTGCTGCTGGTGAACCCGATCACGCGGCTCATGGCGGCTCTCCCGCTCTGCCCCGGCCAGCGGCTGTGCCCCACCGTCGGGCTCGCCGCTGGGCCGACCTCCATCGTCGCCGTCGTTGCGGGAGACGACCTGGTGTCGCCGTTCGCGGTCAAGAACATCTCTGCGGACACTTTTGTTGCCGATGCGGGCTCTGTGCCGAGCTCGGGCTTCTGGCGCGCCCCGGCCTCGCTCCTCCCTCGGCTCTCGTCCCTCGACCCCCGCCACGGCATGGCATTCGCCTCCGGCAGGTAAGAAACTATATCAGGAGATTGCGAATTCATGGTTTTCGTGAATGATTAGGACATGTTTGTGAATTAACTGGTGGTTTCTGGTTGGGTTTTGGAGGTTTTACTGTATGAGCGAGGCGCCGTACGGGGTGCTGGAGTACGACGTGGCGGGGAACGCTTGGAGGAAGCTGCAGCCGCCGATGCGGAGGTTCCTGCGGTGGCCGGCGCTCGTGGAGCTCGGCGGCCATGGCAGGGGAGAAGGCTCGTCTTCTTCGTCGAGGGTGGGGCTGGTGGCGTGCGTGGAGAAGAGCCGGCTGAGCGTGCCGAGGAGCGTGCGCGTCTGGACGCTCCGGAACGGCACCGGCACCGGCAATGCCGGGGCGTGGAGCGAGGTGGCGAGGATGCCGGAGGAGATCCACGCGCGGTTTGCGGCGGCGGAGGCGGGCCGCGGGTTCGAGTGCGCGGCGCACGGGGACTTCGTCGTGCTCGCGCCGCGCGGCGGGGCGGCGGGGGCGGAGGTGCTCGTGTTCGACGCGCGAAGGGAAGAGTGGCGCTGGGCGCCGCCGTGCCCGTATGTTGTCGGCGGGGGCGGGGAAGGGTTCAGGGTGGTGCCGTACGAGCCTCGCCTCGCGACGCCGGCTGTCGGGCTGCTCGACGCCGCGACGCCCGTGGCTTTGCAGCATGGCATGCATGGTTAGATCGATTATATATCAGTTGTGTTTTACTAGTACTCCTTAATTAGTTGTGTCATGCGTGCATGGATGGATGGATGGATGGTCTTGCATGTTAAGTTCTTAATTAATTGTTGGTACCAAAGGTCTGGTGGTATGTCGTAATGTGTGGTTGAGACTTAGTTATATGCAAATGCAAGTATGCATACAATTTGTTTAATTTTCTCTCTGAAAATTGTAGTAACATGCATGAATGCAAAGAGCAGGAGTGATCGACTAGCAGGTATTTATGTGGCATGCATCTAATGTTATTCTAGCATGCAGGCCGGTACTGCGTTTCTAGAAAACCTGCTGACTACTGCTACTTATTTGCTTTTCTTTTGTTACTCGATCTGTTCTTGGCATGGATCTGAAAAACCTTTACCATGCATGCCTGCTGATGATGTCATTGTTCTCAAGACAAAACTAAGCTAAAGAAATTAGTATATAGTTTCATGATCACATGCAGGTGTATGCAATATTTTGGCGTGTCATTATGCACGACGATAAGGATATGATTTCTAGCTAGCGTTTCATCTGATCAACTCGCTTTCTACTTGAAAAAAGCGCGCCAAATTGGACCGATGCGATCATCGCAATATTAGATGATTTCCTCGTGCAATAATATTTTTGCGCGTATATAATTGACATTGCAACACTTTTTTCCCGAGAACCAATCAAAATTTACTAAAAATGTTACACATTTCAAACCCACGCATGTAGCAGAAACTTTTTGGCCATGCGTAAATCGTCATTCACCAAAGAACCAAAAATCATATTTGTACCATGAAGACAAAATATCACGCACCACATACAAAATTGCTGCAATGTACATCCTTTGCATACACACCAAATTAACCAACCGCGTCCTTTGCAGCATGTCAAGATAATGTATGCGACATACAAAAACTCAACTTCAGTGACCTCCCATTGCCACATGTTTGAGGCACCGTCTTAGCTGATTAGGCCACGAATCCAACTCGTGGGATTCTCTGGAGCGGATCAGACTACCCCAAAACCATTCCCCTTAGTCCCAGCACCTTTTCAAGCCCGATGGCATGTTGGAGTTGCAAAGTCCTCCAAACTCCATGGTGAAGATGGAGGAAGCTCCATGGCACAATATGGCCAGTTCTTTTAGGCTTCCTGTACCGGCTTCTCTGAGAAGTTGTCCTCCCCCACCTTCCTGGGGAAGCCGTCACTTAAATTTGATTAGGCTAGTAAATTAGTTTGGGCTAAATTACTTTGGAAACCTAACTAAATCTGAGATACGGCTTCTCTAAGAAGTTAGGTGAGTGCAGCTTCTAAGAGAAGCCAGTCAGTCCTAGAAGCCGGAAAGAACGCAGCCTAAATGCATGCAACCACTATCTAGGGCAAAGAAGGGAGGGTGGAGGAGGAGAAGCCAGGGGATGTAAATGGATCTGGTTACACTTGGGGCTAGGCGAGAGAACACACGGAACTGCGGAAGAGGAGTCCTTGCACGAGGAGCGAGTCGAGGGCTCGATCGATCCATCAGTCGGTCAAGGGGTAGAATCATTACCTTTTTTGTCAAATTTACTTCATCATTCTGATAATTCGGTTTTCTAGTTTCCACTCTATTAATAGAGCAAGACTGCAAGAGACATATTTCATATAAATTCTGTTCGTGACCGATCTTACTTGGATTGGACTCACATAGGATTTTTTTTTTCTTCTATGGAATCATTTGAAATGTACAGGATTGGCTTTAATTTACTTAACAATCTGGAGGATTTGAAAATGTCAAAGTATAAGTGAATATATATGGCATACATTTCTTTTCCTTCTTCACAGATTCTGACATATGTGCTTCTCCTCTCTCTACATATATTCTAACCACTAATCATAATTTCCATGCTGAAAAAACTACATGTGAAGTACATGCATGTACAGTGTAACTATATTTGGCAATGCACAGTAGAATGGAGGAATCTCTTATGGGGAATGCACATGAGTTTAGTACTGTTAGCGCCAGGGTATACTTGCAGATCGACGCAGTGCAGTACATGTACCTCTTGACCGGATCGGCTGGAACCTGCAGCTAGCGCCCACGGAAAGCAAGGGCTCCCGTGGTTGGATGCTGCTGGATTCTCATCTCATCTCTTCTCTCTGCCCTTGGCCAAGGAAATCAATGGAGCAGTACAGCCTCTCGCCTGCCACAGCATGCAAGACAAAAACCATAGGCTCCCCTGCCCTGCACACCTAGCCCTAGCCCTAGCCCTGGATAGACTAATACATTATTATTTTCTGCCCTGGATATATCTGTATGTACAAAGTGATGAACTTTGGTGAGTCACTGAGAAGATATATTCTCTGGTAATTCTGAATCCATGGTGATAAGACCTCAAGAGTAGATTGGATGATTGACTACACTCTGCTGTGTCGCATAGTAGAAAGGAAATGAGTAATGCTTTTTATGTTTCTTTAAGGAAAGTTTTTCTTACAAAAATTGGAACTCCACGGTACCTTGTTGGGTGGAGGATATGGTGTAGTAAAAGAAGCACTGTCAAAATATTCTTCAGCATATGCAAGTATCAAAATGCCCATCTAAATATGATACCTGTGAAAATGCCGTTACAAACGTGTGAGAAAACATGACAAAAAGGTTCTTATAAGCAATTAAATGGAACTATAATACCGTTACGTAGCAGTTCTTCCTATGCTCCTAGGAAATGACCAAAGTGTCAAAGCACTGTCAAAATATTCTTCAAAATATATGCAAGTATCAAAATGCCCATCTAATTATATGTTTTCTGTGAAAATGCCCATCTAATTATATGTTTTCTGTGAAAATGCCCTTACAAACGTGTGTGAAAACATGACAAAAAAGATATTACAAGCAATTAAATGGATCTATAACACCGTTAGGCAGCAGTTCGTCCTAGGCTCCTAGGAAATGACCAAAGTGTCTCTGGGACGAAACTGTCAGGAACTTTAGACACTACCGCACATAATAATACATGATGTGTATATACATCAATACCATGGGATTGTCAATACATGCAAGTAACGTGGGAGCCCAATATCCAGAGTATTGTCAACTTCTTATGATTGACAAGACATGGGCTTTTCACCAGCTAGAACCTAGCTGCTAGTAGTAGTTACTATACCATGGGATGCATACATTCATGTGCCGTTGAGATGGAAACATTTGTTCACATATATAAGAACAATAAGGAATAGAACAAGCTGCATTAGTTACATTAAAGCAGCAGTATGTAATTAAATTAGACAAGGAACTGATCAGCCAGTTGTCTCTCTGCTTGAGTGGAACTGAAGCAACCATAAAGACCACTAATACATGATCTGTAGTTTTTGCCCCTTTCCCTTTTTATTCTGTTCCTTGAATTTCTCTCTGACCAAGCAAGCACATGTGCCAAAACTGCATCCGGAGAAAAGAAGCAAACATTTGCACAAAATATAATCCCATGGTTCAATTACTTAATTAGTAATATGGAGTATATCAAATAAAAAGTGAGGTCTTGCATATGCTTTCCTCACTGCCTCCCCTTCTTTAATTACCTGGCCGGCTACACGAGAGTCAAGACTTGGCTACTACCACTCCCCTATATTCCTTTCTAACATTGCCACAATCTGATTCCCATGGCCTCATATATATACATGCATATTAAGCACTAATTTGTCTCATGTCTGACAAACCCATGGAGCTAATGATGATGATGGTCATCAAGAAGCACCCAATGATCCTCCTAGCTCTTATCATGTCCATCCAACATGGTAACCAATGCACATCCATAATTGAAACATCCATGCATACGTATGATTTGCTCCAATATTGTTTGCACACACCACTGTGTTGAATTTGAATGTTGATGTACCTGAATGTGTATACATATATAGTTGTTTTCTGAATTTGTTCTCTGTTCTCAATTTCCATGCATGATCTGACGCAGATTCTAAAGCCAATGGCGCCTCAGTAACAATAACAAGAGACTGGCGCTATTACCAATCATACCTCGCGAATCCCCCGTACAAATACCAGATCGGAGTAGGCGGGTCTCCATCTCCAGCTCCGGCTCCGGCACCGCCGCCCTACTGCGCGTACCCTCCGCCGCCGCCGCCTCCAGCGAGCCCCCGCGGCGCGGCACCTCGTCAGCCGGCGAGGACCCAGGGTTTGTGGTGCGTGGCGAACCCGACGGTGGAGAGCGAGGAGGTGCAGGCGGCGATGGACTACGCGTGCGGGTCGGGCGCCGACTGCGACGCGGCGGCACCCGGAGGGCCCTGCTTCCTGCCGGACACGCTCATGGCGCACGCCTCCCACGCCTTCAACAGCTACTGGCAGCGCGCCAAGGTCGCCGGCGGCACCTGCGACTTCGCGGGCGCCGCCATGCTCATCACCAGAGACCCCAGTGAGTCTTCACTCTTTTTTTTGAGGGGAAAGTGAGTCTTCACTCTTAAGGCTCTCCGGTTGGCCCAAAGGCCCATAGCTTAAGTTAGCTGGCCCATCGAAGGATGTGGCCCATTTTGTGGGGCGAGTTTCTATTGGGCTAATCCGATCCTTGTCTTAACAAGACAAGCATTTGCTCTAAAAAAACAAGACAAGCATTCTTTTTTTCCTTTAGGGTCTGCCTGATTTCTAAAAAAAGAAGAAGATTAGGGTGTGCCTCTTGTCCGCAAATTTTATCTCACGTTGAATTTATATTTTATATTCACCTAACTGGGTTTTTTGTTTTTGTTTTGCAGGTTACGATGACTGCCGATACGTGTTTATGTGATCGGGGCAAATCGGTCTGAAAGACCTTTTTGTGCCGTTGAATTTCCGAAATTTAATTATAAATGTAGCAGCATGTGTCTAAATCATTTTTTGCAAATGATAAAACAAATGGTTTTGCTTGGGCTCCGTCGCTTGAGATTGTGTTTTTCTCTGTCGACGCCTTCTCGACCGTACGATCATCTTTGAAATTGTGTTTTTTTTCGTTGACGAAGGCGTACGATCATTACTTTGGACGCACAGGATCGGTTGAGTGAGATTTGTGTTTCTCAGTGCCATAGGCACCCTAAAACAAATGGTTTTATTTTGGGTTTGTTCCAAACTGTACTACGGCTTTCAATACAGGAAGCCGTTTCCAGAAATCGCAGCGTGTGCGAAAGAGCTCACAAACAAACGGGGGCCTGAAATCCAACGAGCCAGCAAAACCGTGGACCACTTACCAGCAACACCGGCCGCCGGTATTCCGCATAGTATATCTTCACTCGCCGCTGCCATTAGGACTTCGGGAGAATCGAGAGCAAATCGGGGGCGAGCGAGCGAGCAAGAGAGATACTCCAGATCGCAGCAGGTGGCCGCCGCCTCGACACACGCGGCTCCGCCCCAAGCCCCCAACGCCTCCCCCTCCCGCCGTCTGTTGGTCTCCCCGTCGCAGCATTTCTCCGGGCCCTATTCCCCAATCGGTAGTCCCGACTTCACTGCCCTCCCCCCCAAATTCGTGCTGTTTGATGCTATTCCCCTTGTTTATTTTAGAGCTGCTGCACTTTAGTGTATAAATCAAATGAAACTGTGATTGATTGATGATTCCCCTTCTATAATTCGTCGTTTCAATTTTATTTTACAGGGATGTGTGATAATATCGTTGTTTTCCCCCTTTTACTGTTTGCAGTGATAAATATCACTGTTTCCGTGTTATTGTGTGATTTGATATCTCGCCATGTCAACGCCAGTGAACATTTTCGTATGCTGCCTTCCTTTTAAATTTCTCATGTTATTGCATCAAATTACTAGTTAAGAAATAGGGTTTTGCTCTTGCGAATTTAATTTCTGGTGTAAAAGACTCAGTTTAAAGTTTAAACTGATAAGGTAATTGCAGATGCTCAAGTGCATGTTGCTTGTGTGAATGTCTATCTAGCCGCTCCTGCATATTGTCCTAATCTCTGTGATGTGCTTTTGCTGATAGATAATAGTGTATACCAGAGGCTCTAGTCCAGATCATCATCAAACATGTCGCTCCTTTCAAAATTACGCTTAGTCACCGTGGATGTGACTGGTACTCTGATCGCTTACAAAGGACGGCTTGGCGATTACTACTGTATGGCTGCTAAGTCTGCTGGAAAGCCGTGCCCTGACTATAACCGAATGCACGAAGGCTTCAAGCTTGCATACACTGAGATGGCAAGAAAATACCCATGCTTTGGATTTGCTGCAAAGATGCCAACAATCGAATGGTGGAGGATGTGTGTCAAGGATTCGTTCGTTAAGGTAAAATCGTTTCGCAAATATGGTAGGAACCAGTGGCACCCTTTTTATGTTACCAGTGGTCTGATTTTTATGTATATAGTGCAGGCTGGCTATGATTATGATGACGAGACATTTGAGAAAATCTTCAAACGTATTTATTCTGCTTTTGGCTCCTCTGCGCCATACTCGGTGTTTCCTGATGCACAACCCTTCCTGAGGGGGCTTAGGGAAAAGGGAATCACAGTTGGGATTGTGAGCAATGCAGAGTATCGTTACAAAGAGGTCATCTTACCTGCTTTAGGGCTAAATCAGGTTTGATCACATCACACATGACAGTTAGACACTTATACAACCATCTGTTATCTTTGTTCGTAAGTTCACTGTCCTAATGCATGTCTTAGTTTTGCAATTAGGGCTCGGAATGGGACTTTGGGGTGTTCTCGGGCATTGTTGGTGTCGAGAAGCCTGACCCAGCAATCTACAAGATCGCGCTGGAAATGGCAGGGAACGTCGCACCAGAAGAAGCGCTTCACATAGGTGACAGCATGCGCAAGGACTATGTCCCTGCACGGAGCATCGGGATGCATGGCTTGCTTTTGGACCGATTCAAGACCGCCGATGCCGAGAGCTGGAAGCAGTCTGGTGCGCCTGTGCTTCCCGACCTGGTAGCTGCTGAAGCATGGCTTGCCCAGAATCAGAAGGCAGAAACTGAAGAGGAGCCTCTAGCGGCTTCCCTGCTGCGACGGATGTCAGAAAAGCTTTGAGTTTTGGCCTTTCAGATGGTCCCTTTTGTGCCCTTGCTATGAAATGGGTGAGCCAAAGAAACAGGTTATGTTGTACTAATGGGAGGAGAAAGGCGGTGGTTCTTGGCTGGTGTAATTAGCCGGAGCTGCTCACTGGCTGTAGCCTTTAGTTCTATCGCCGATTGCTGAATATGGCAAGCAATTTAGCGTGCCATGAATCCTGTTTTGACAAATAATAATTCTAATTATGTTCAGCATTCATCGTCTATGAAATACCACCTCCGTTCATGAATCCTGTTTTGACGAATAATAATTCTAATTATGTTCAGCATTCATTGTCTATGAAATACCACCTCCGTTCCTAATAATAAGATGTTACTGCTTTGTCATAAGTCAAACTTTTTAAAGTTTGGCCAAGCAAATCTACAGACATCTTGTCATGATAAATATCTTCATCATATACTTGTATGATACTGGAAATGTTGAAACATTTTTCAATAAACTTGGTTAAACTTTAAGAAATTTAACTTAAGACAAAGTAAAACATCTTATATTTAGAAATAAAGGTAGTAATAGAGAAACACTATTACTTGCACCGCGTGGGGAATATAATTTTTGGGGTGTCCTGAACTCACAACATGAATTTGATTACCAGCAGAAGTTTTCAGCTTGTAATGACAGCTTGCATTCAAAACTGCGGGAAATTGAATAGCTTCACGTTACTGAATCTACTGCGTTTGTCTGATCACAAGAAGCATCTTTGGTATTCCCTCCGATTCATAAAAGTGTTAAGTACAAAATGGACGACACTTTTTATGTATCGGAGGGAGTACTAATTTGAACTAAAACCACGACAATAATTTAGGAATAGAGGGAGCTGGACTCCGATAGAGTCTGAAATATTTCCCAAGGGACCCATTGGGGTGTTAAGCTGGTAATACATCCATGTCACAAAATAAGCAGTTTGACAACCTTCGCAAAAGAAAAAACAACAACAGCACAATCCATAGTATTCATGCATCACTGCTATATGCAGATCAAAAAGACAAAAAAAGAAAAACAGATTCATTCGCTAACATGTACATGGAGGTCTAGTCCTACTGGCAATCTCATTTAGAACATGATATACTACAAGCAGTTGGGGCATAATATGCGGCATCGAGTTCCAAAACATCTTAGCGGCCCGCAGGGTGCCGGTTCCAGGACAGGTAGTTGTGGTCTCCCAATTTCCTGCAAATTTAAAAGGCTCTTATTCAGATAGGTCAACAAGATCAACACTGATTAATTATCACAAATCCAACAAATGATGTGGTGGTTTGGTGTTCAAGGCCAACAAAGATCATTCTTGTG
Source organism: Brachypodium distachyon (assembly GCF_000005505.3). NCBI lineage: Eukaryota > Viridiplantae > Streptophyta > Magnoliopsida > Poales > Poaceae > Brachypodium > Brachypodium distachyon. Next base: position 27,402,004 of record NC_016131.3, on the reverse strand, counting down.
ATAGCTGAACATGTTGGCACATGTATGGTCATGCATGAGCTGACTACGGATCCAGCATACTAACAGTGGTACAAAGACCAGGGCAAACCAACAACTGTAAAAGGTCATGGTAAATGGGAACAACTGGTTGCATGGTTTAGTCCTTTTCCTGGCCCTACTAAAATTGATAATATCAGAAATGCTTCTACCCAATCTCTTCCTCAAATGGAACAAAGAATGAAAATCAAGAACTTTGCACAGACAAGGATACAATCTAATGCCTCAATGCCACCAATAATCTCAACGAGATAACAGGAAATAAGATAAAATGGAGTTCATCATCAAGATAACAGCAACAAGTTCCCAAACTTGATAGGCTAATCTGCCACAATTAACCTTAAGCAAGTGCTACTCTTTTTGTGGCAACCAAAATAGTGGCAAACTGGCAACAAGCCACAAGGTGGTTAAGTTAGGAAAAAATATATGTATATGGCACATGGAGTCATGGACCATGGAGCTAAGAAAGTGGCAAGTCAAAAAATCAATAAGCAACTAAACACTTCAGGAAAAGGTGTGGTAGGTGTCGCTATATTAGGCACTGAACTAAAGACCCCATATCCAGAAGATTTGCTGCACACGTCGCATTCATGCTGCGAATGTAGCATTTCATAGTGTAGGTTACTTGCTCCATGTATATAGCACTATAGCAGTAGCCAGCAGCAAATTTTCATTTAACTGTAACAGACCTGAGCTCAAAGAGTTACTAACCTTGGCTTTATGACGTATAGCAAGGTGAACGCAAATGCCAAGAAAATACAGAGGCCGCCAACTATAAGGTATGCAAACCCAAGGAAATCATTCTTTCCTCCAAGCCAGGTTGCTGTGGAAAGGACCAACTTTTTCTTGCCACCGAAGCTATATGTATTGTAATTGTTATCCAGTTTCACTGTTATGGTATCATTCTCCTTGAGATCAACATATATCCTCCCATACAACTTTCTGAATGTTGGAAGAGCCGCAGTCCTCATCCAAACGATAAGGTCCTCTTGATCGCTCAACTGTTACATAAAATGAGAACTGGCATGAATAACTCCTACAGATATTGTCCGAGAAAAAAACTACAGATATTCCATACCCAGACACTTTTTTGTATCTACGTGATCAGAAGTCAAATGAACAATAGTTAAAAATTAAGATACTGATGGTAATACATATTATAAGTGAACAATAAGCCCTGCACATCTATGCAACAATGTGAGAGAACAGATTAAGAATTCGCATACCGGGATACTTGAGTCAAGTTTTGCTCCACCTATGAGCCCACCATTCTGGAAGTTGCTTGGATAGACATTTTTAGCAAATTTGTGCTCCCTATCACTCTTCCATGAGATGTCCTTCTTGTCCACTGTCAAGTTCTCATTACCACGATTAAAGATATATGTATCATTGAACAAACTCCAAGCAATCAGACCACAAGGAACAATTGGTTTTCCATCTGCGGTGGTTCTCTCGGGTTCACAAGAGGTTGTCTGATTTGCCTTCTTATAATCTCTTAGTTGTGCATCATTTCGGCTCTTCACATACCTGAATTAGAAAGTGTTATACATGCTAAGTCTTCAATACATGCTATACTTAACGTACGGTAGCGGAAGCCATTGGTTAATCTGTTACACATTGTGCCTTTTCAATTTTAAATGTATAATATCCATTTATAATATGTGAAGGAACAGGAAATAGCAAAGTTGTACGAGAAGTTATTGACTGAAAAACCCAAGTATGATCATACCTCCTATGATTCTGGTAGAAGTTGTCGAGTTGGTAATATACAAAAATTGGCTGTTTCATATCCTTTGTGACCTGCACAGAAATACACATGTCACACACTCAATAAAATAATTGTAAGCCAATCATTCAATAATGAGTATTACCGTTAGAGTCCTTGTACACTCTTTGGATATGGTCTCGTTCTGGATGTACCCAAGCTTGTTGTCGGTCATGTTAACTGGCACACATGCATCATCGTACCGGTCAATGATCTCAACAACCTGCAGTCACTCAGCATGAATAAAGACAGAAACCACCAGCGTTTATCTTAAAGAAGGAATAAAAGATACTCAGCGCCGTACATCTCGTGCAGCTAGCAGCGAAACGACACCAACTGGGACAAAGATGACGCCGACAAGGAAAAACACGGAGACAACCTACATAACACAAGCCAACACATTTGCGAGTTGCCCCAACATGCATAGTCTTACCTTCTAGAACTAGAAGTAGAAACGCCATAACCACTAGAACCAGTGAGCTTACCCATTTTGGAGTAAGGATCGGCTTACAAGCCGGCAGCTCCTGCTGCGTGAACTTGGAATCTGCGCATAGGAATCTAAGAGTAAGAATTGGCATACATGCTCGAAACATGATTCACAGCGCAAGACAAGGTTAGGAACTTCTCTAGCACTTCTTTTTTTTACCGGAGCTTCTCTAGCACTTCATCAACATTTTCATCTCAAAGGTCTATTGATATCCATTGGTCATAAACAGGCAAAAAATAGCATCATGTAAAAACTAGATTTAATGCCTATTTCTGGATTAAACGAGCTAAATCACTAGGGCAAGCTCCGCTGCTTAGGAAGTATAGCAACTAAACTACTCTTCCATCACCAGTACCAGCCCCAACAGAAAACACGACCTAGAAGCATCTCGAGACACCCCGCGCTAAGCCAAATCAGCACCGTCAAGAACACTAGTCCATACATCCCATCCCATTCTTAGCAGCAAGAATCAAGAAGATAAGAGCCGAGGCGACTAGATCTCACACTTGGGCATCTTGGTGTTCCTCCTTGCCGCCGCGGCCGGGTCCCCATCCCCGGATCCGCCGTTGCTCGTGCCGGCCGCGTTGCTGCTGTCCATCCCCCACACCAAGAGAAGCCGCTGGTTCGGAAGCCAAGAAACCTCGCTCGCGAGCTGTCCGTCCGGCAGCAAGAAGTGAGTACCAGAAGAGGCGATTGAGGTGGAGGGCTGCTTGCGGCTATCTTGGGACTCCCCTGTCCTCGGCCTCGTTCTTCTTGCTTAGATTGGAAGGAAGAAAAAGGGGCGAAAAGGTGGATTGATTTGGCTCCCTTCGAGAAGGAAGGAAGGAGGAGGAGGTCAGGAGGACGTGCCAGTGGTGGGTGGGGGTGGGGGTTCTCGTGCCGAGCCGGCGGAGACGACTCCGGGCCTCCGGGGACCGAGAGGTGAGTCAATGGAAGACTTTGCCTTTCTGTTTTCACTGTCTGGTTCGTTGTAGAAAGTTATCCTTCCTGTTTTCCTTTCAAGAAGAGGATAACAATTCCATTAACCTCGTTCCACTGTCAAATTGATGGCCACTGGATCAAAAACAAAGAGGGGTCCATGAAGTTACTTTACTAATGGATGTTGGTTTCTTCAGACGAAATTGCATTTGTGTTTTACTTTTGATTGTTTTTTAGTCTCTTAAAAAACCTTAGAAGGGTTTTTTCCTTCTTAAAATGTCGTATATGGAAAACTAGGGCATCCATGTGTATCAGATTAGAAATATTGGTTACAACTTGTGTTAAATGTGGTGTTAAATGTGGCATACATTTGGCTACTCTAACTAGACGCCAACTAGCTGAGTTAACGTATATTATCCTCTAGAAAGTTCTCGATGTAATAATGTACGGAGTATGCAGCAGTCGCATTTGTCGTACATTGCTCTGGCTTTAAATGTATGAATCACTAATATGATGGTGGTGCCTTTTGTTGTGTCGGTCGTTTGATGATGTTTGTAACTGCCGTTTTGGAGTGGTGCGGGATAGTCTTTTGTCAATACATTATCTTTCTCCCGCACGTGACTTCTCGATTTAATGTGTGTTCTCTATTTTTTGACCGTTTCTTCTTTAAAATTAACTAATCCCTGGTGATTGCACACAGTACCAAACATAATCATTTTTATACCCACAGCCCACTTAGCAATTTTTCAGTTTGTAAAAGGGCAAAATATCCGGTGAAAACCACCTCTACGGTGTAAACTGTGAAAACTCCATCCAAAAAGGTTCAAAAAATTCTCGAAAAAATCATATATGTTAGAAAAGTGATGTTTTATATATGTGCAAAATTTCAAGTCCAAAATCAATGGCATTTGGTAGCAAATAAAAAAACAAATTCTGCATGAATAGTGATCTTTCAATGTCTGACACTATTCATCGTAAATTTCTCTTTTAATTCCTTCCAAATGATTTTGACTTTGAACTTGAAATTTTGCAGGTTTGTAGGACATCACACTCCCAATATATGGTATTTTTGTAGAATTTTTTGAAACTTTTAAACAAGGTTTTTATGAAGTTTGCACGGTTTGCACCGAATGAAAGTTTTCACCAGATACGCCACCAAAAAGATGTGTCGCTTAGATCCTGTTTGGGAATATCACAATCTTCTCTAGATAAATTCCCATAGCATAACAAAATAATCACCATGTGCATGATCAAAATACTAATCTAAGTCCGGTTGATTTTTTTGTATATATTAGGCTATTTCTTCTTTCTTTTACAAAAGTGAACACACCATTGAGACGTTAATTTTGAAAAAAAAATCGATAGAATTTCGACGTAACTTTTTATTTCATTGTGAATCTTTGTTGTTATTTTTTCCCAGGTGTTTCAATTTAATATATTTTGTTCGATGGACCAATAGACATATCCTTGTTAAAAAAAAGGAAATTACAAATACCAGGATCCTCTTTTTTTTTTACAGCACCAGGTTCCTCTGTTTCTAGAAGCAAGATTGGAACTTGGACTGTTCATCATCGCGGGATCCTATTCTTGGGCAAAAATATTTCGCAGTATAAATTCTTTTGGTTCAGCAGAGACGATTCACGTGTGGAATCTTTACACGAAGATCGCGAGGCCTAGTTGAAAGTGAAAGGCCAAAGCCAAGGTCGTGATCGTTTGGAAATCTTATTGGGCTGCATTTCCATGTAGGTTGGGCTCCGTTATGGGCCGGACGGAAATGATGGGGAAGTTAGCACTAATTTTTCTTCAGGGTATGTAATTGCTTCGTTCTCTTGCCACAGTAGAAATTACCTACCATACAATTTTTTCTTTTGATACAGACAAGCGGTAAAAAAAAAATCAATCATGCCAGTGATAAACGCACAGCTTCAACTGACCAACATAAAGTATTGTTGGTAGAATTAATATTGTAACTGTGCTACTTTCTCCGACCCATATTACTTGTCTCATATTTGCCTAAAAAGAACGTATCTATGTTTAAAAAGTGTCTAGATACATGTAATATTCCGACAAGTAACACCGACATGTAAACGATTTTTAGGCATAGATGCAGCCATATTTAGACAAATTTGAGACAATTAATATGGATCGGAGGGAGTAGTAGTTTGTAGGTTATAATGGAATCAGCTAGGAATCAATTAATCGGTCTTCTAATAATCTTACATGCACCGGAAACATGGCTCGATCACCCACACCCTCAGTACTTCATGGTTGAGACGCTGAAGCCACGTTCATTTCATGCCCATGTCCACAAGGCCACAAGTAGCTAGCAATATATGCACCGGAGCACAAAACGAAGGCACCCCCAATCTAGCCGAGCTCTAGCTGCTTTTTCTCTCATCCGCGGCCTGGCTTTTGCTTTTCACCGAGAAATTTAAACCAAGGACCAGGGCAAGCAAAAGGAGCTAAGCTGCTGGGCCAATTGCTGCTACATGCCATCTGATCCAGGCAAAGCTGTATACAAGACAGATACAGTAGCAGCACGCAAGGTAGCAGTACAGTGAGTACGAAGCTTCCTTGCCGGCCCGGTGACATGCAAATACGCAATGCATGGTCTCTTGCTCTTTTTGCATGCGGATCAAAGGCTAGCTGCACTTGCAGAGCTATAGAGAAAATATCCAGTACGCCCACCTCTTAAAAATTTCAAAATAAATTGAGTGGGTTCATGATACGTGTCTACCATGTCACAAAGTTTCAACTCCAAATTCATTATACACAGAAAGAAACAAAAAAAGACAAATGCAAACATGAATAGTGTCAAAAAATTTGTCTTTCGTGTTTTTGTCTTTTTGTGACGTACTCACATTTGGATTTGTCTTTTTTGTTTCTTTATGCATATACTGAATTTGAATTTGAAACTTTTGACACCTTATAAAGCTACTCAATTTATTTCAATTTATTTTCCAACTGACGGTAGCACCCTAAGTTTGGGAGCATGGGATATCTTCTCCAGAGCTAAGTACCAGCTAGCCGCAGTCTTCAAAGTCCAGGGCAAAGTCCAGAGGAAGATCAGCGTTGGGTGCTGTGCGTGCCTTTGAGAATCGAACGAACGGAGCTTTGTTTTAGCCGATCGAGGAGGGAGGCAAAAGGCCGTAGAAGAAGAAGAAGCTTCCTCGAAATCTCTGCAATTGGGTCTGCATGCATCTGCCTTGCGCCTTTGCTCGATCTGTGTGCTTCCTCAGTCTCTATATCTAGCCTCTCTTTGCTTCTTTTTTTTGCCTTGACAAACGTTCTCTGCACTTCTATGGCCTCTCTGTCAGTCTGGCTGTCGGTGTATGCTTGAGTTCAGTATATAGCAGATGGAAGAGATTTTTTTTTCTGGGTAAAGATCAAATTTCTCTCTCTTTCTGCGTCCATTAATAAAGGATGCAAGCGGGATATCCTATTTACCTTCACATTTTGTAGAGCAAACATTTAAACATTTCTGGCATCTATGTTGTCAACACTTGACTACGGTCGTAGAAGAAACAATGCAACGACAATTAACGCATGTGCTAAGATTGCAGACGTAATGTTAATTTTTGCAAGCTAGAAAAGAAATTAAGACAGTGAAAAGGGTTAGAAGAAAAATGACACGTAACATTACCAAAAAGTCGATTCATGCGAACATATGTAACAGCAAAGAACACATTATCACATGCATACTTAAACAATGCGTGGCGCGCTGGTAAATATCAGAAGTTCGGAACTATATATTGCTCTATATTTTCGTTAATACATGCAGCGAGTCCGAATTATGATACTGAAGCATGTTTCACATCAGCATGCTTTCACGATAACATCGAAATGTACAAACCTTAAACCATCTCCAAGATGTTAAAACACAATTTGTTATCTATACTCCATCCTAAAAAGAATATAAATTACATGGCACCATGAAACAAATGATGCCCCCTCCCCCTCCCAATATATAACAAAGTGATTATATCTGATGAATAAACATGAGCATAACACACAAACTACCATTCCCAACCCAAGCCATGCTTATTTAGCGATCTACATATGCGATCGACAATTAAGCTTGGTTTATGACAACAAGATATCAACTTAATTATCTCTTAATGGTCTTCTCACAGAATAAGGAATTAAAGGCACATTTAGGGCTCTTTGGAAGAATGGATTTGTTTGGTAAAATTTTGATATTCAAATCAAATTTGAACTAAATACCAAAACTTTACCAATAAATACGTTCCTCCTTCAAACACGCCCGATCTTCAATATATTTAACCGTATGACAAAGTTCCTCTTGCTTCCTATATAGTTGTAGATACGATTGATACGACCTCATGGGTCTCATGCTTGGAGCTCGGGCCCTCGATCGAAGCCCTTATTACTGCCCAAGGAGTCGCCTGACATGGACATGATAGGATCCATGGCATCGACGCCGCCTGCCTCCATCATCATTGTCGATGCCGGTGCCATTTGGAGGAGCTGGTCATCGCCGTCGGTACCACAGCTCTTGGCCTGCTGATCATCGCCAGCCCACATCATCATCATCGGGCTCTTGCCGGCGGCGCGGCCGTAACAGCTGCCACCTGCATCTGCAGGGCTCCTCCTGCCAATGCAGCTCTCATTGAATGCCAAGAAGCTGTCCATGGGCGCCATTGTTGGTCTGATCTCCATCTGCTGCTGCAGGTCTAGGTGGCTGCTTCCTGATCCGTAGAGGGTGAGGTCCTGGAAGCTCATGGAGCTGCCAACATCCATGCTGGCGCCGCCTAGAGACCGGTACCCAGCGGCGGGCCAGGTGGCGCAATCGCCGCCGGACGCCAGAGTTTGGTAGGCTTTCTCCAAGATAGACTGCATGTACTTCCCCTGTGCTTCCACCCTCAACTGGAGATGCTTCTGCACCTACAATGCCGTGCATATTGCCATGCATGCATCAAAAGTGATCACTTCTTTTTGCCTAGAAAGTAAAAATGCACATACATGCCAAGATCATGAAAAATGCATATATGCCAAGCTCATGAGTGCAACAAAAAAGTTGTGTATGCTAAGTAAAGTACGTACTAGTACGTAAACTTCCCAAGAATGTTCTTGCAAACATGGAGTTCACAACATGCATGCATGTGAAGGGCAAACATTGCCATGTCAGCTGCCAGCTGCCAGCTAGCGTGTAAGTTTCCAGAGAACGTTCGTGCATGCATGCATGCAAAGTTCAGGAGCAACGGTATGTAGTTTGTAGTGTATATACAGTGTACGATGAATAGTTTAGTGTAGGGGACAGATAGAGAAATTAAAGTTGTATCATGTGTGTAAACTTCCCAAAAGAACTTAATTAATATTAGATGCTGAAATGCAATCCAAATACCTCTAATTGCTCGTGGAGCCTCCGTTGGACCTCCACCTGCATCCTCAATGCCTCGTTCATGTGCGCGCTGCGGCTGGGTAATTTAGCCAAATGGCAACACAAGAAATGTTACTATTAGAGTTGTAAGCATGGTAAGCTAGCTAGGGGCGAGAGGAGCTTTGTTAAGGATTTTGAAGACCATTAAGGACATCTGGAGGAACTTGGTTAATTGTTAGGGTAATTATATGATTTTCTTTGCTTTGTGAATTTGGATGGCACTAATTATGCTTTACTTGCTTAGTAGAGCTAGCTAGCTTACTCATTCATGCTTCTTCCCATCATACCCGAAGAAGAGGCTGCATTCCGTTGCATCTCCATTGCTGCACAGTTAGTTTGGAGATAAAGTCATTGGGAGATGATTTTCTGAACGAGATAAAGTACTTTTTGCTTTTTTTAGAACTACGAAAATAATGTTACAAAATTGAGAAAACTTCACAGTTAGGTTAAGCATAATCATATGCATCCAGAAATAGAAGAAAGATTCATCTGTACACAACCTCATACACGTTATGTACAGAGTCTCAGATCAGTTACACATTTAACCTATATCTAGAGAGCACAACAGGTTAACTAAATGCAAACGTGCATGTAATTACTAACTGAAGAAGCTAACCACATCACATGTGTGCATGCATGCATATCAGTTTAATAAGTAGATCTGCATATCTTTACCTTCCTTGACAGACGAGTGATCGCCAAACTCCTTATGCTGCTTCCCTAGCCTGAATTTCTGAGAAATTAAAGAAATTGATAATTCAGACCAGATGATCGAGAGAGAGAGAGAAACGGCAAAACCTAGTTCTAGTAGAGAGAGAGAGAGAGAGTACTGAAACAAAAACGGAGAAACCTAGTTCTTGTTCTAGTACGTCCATACCTGAAGATGGCTCTTGAGATGGTAAAGCGTGAGGCCCTTGACTCCCATAACCCTCATGATAGTCTTCGGAGTCGCCTCTACACATATCATCATCCAAATTACCAATTACACAAACTCCACAAAATCCTCACCAGAAAACAACAACATATAATAAATCAAGCTCAAACAAGCAATGGAATGATCTGGTGCTCACTGTCAGGGCCTCCGAGCTGCGCGACGGCGTCGACGAAGCGATCATGGAGCTCGACGGTCCACCGGAGGCGAGGCTTGGGGTCGGTAGTGAGGACGAGGCCGGAATCCCCTCCCTGCTGGCCCTGAACGACGCACGGCCGATCATTTGGCGATGAGCTCACTACGGCGCCGGGCTTCTTGGAGCAAACAGCGGCAGCTGGGAACATTCTATTCCCTCTCTCTGCCCCCCTCTTAAATCTCTCTCTTTCTCTTTGGAGATCTCTTTTTCCCTCTCTGGCCTGATCTCTCTCTGATCTGCTGCCGCGGATTTGGGACGAGATTCAAGAAGAACAAGGAATAGGGTTCGCTCCCGCACGCAGACCGAGGAGGACCGTATAGTGGTTGTAGTAGTAGTAGAGAGGTGTAGTACTACTGGTTGCTCTAGTGGTGGTGGTGCTACTTCCTTGCTTGGTCTCCCTTCTCTTGATATTCTCTTTCTCTCTCTTGCAGCTGCTTTCCTTGCTTTGGTTCTTTATCTTTCTCTTCTCTTCTCTCTCTGTCTTAGCTGCGCCTAGAAAGCTTATGGGGTGATGATATTCTCCAGGGAGGAAAAGCCACCGCCAACTACTCGAAGCCTCGAGCCACTTTGCAAAAGAGAGAGAGATAGAGAGAGAGGTCCATTCAACAAAGAGAGAAGCCGTTGGATTTTGTCATCGCTAAGCCTCCCTCGAAGACTGAAACGAAACATATAGTATATATTGTTATACCCTGTAGTTCTTTGCATGCATGCAGATCAAGTACTGAAATGATCATCTGCTGGTAACAGGCTATAAATCAGCACTAATAATACTATTTTTTAGAGAGTGTCTATTTCTTATTCGCCTAAGAAATAGTTATTTCTCGGTCAACAATCATAGCCATCGAATCAAGATTTTCTTATCCATCGGACCTACAATAATTTTACACGAATCTCAATGATTGAATCAAAAGGTTGTTCTCATCACCTAAGAAATAGCAAAACCGATTTTTTTAACCTTATGTAAATTAATTAACGAGCGTCATCTGCTTGTGGCTGCAAATTACGAAGAGTAGTGTTCCATAAAAGCATTAAGGTTAATATATTAAATGAGTGTACATACAAGAGACAATACTGTCTATCTCCTTTTCTTTTTGATGTTCACATGGTTCATTTGTATATAAATGATTTCTTGTGTGTAACCGTAACAGGCATGATGATTTAGATGCTCGTTTTGAAAGTCTAAATGGCTCCCACACATCATCTAGAGAATGCAATCTGTAGTACGTACGCATTGCATAATTAACTTGTATTGTGGAACAAACCAACAACCATACATATATATGTTCATGTGTCCAAGCTGAAATGACCAAACAATTCTGCATGCCGGCCGCCGGACCCCCTCTATGTACTCCATATTGCCACTACACTGGGAAACAAATAACAACCTTAATTAAATCCTACTATTAACTATTGTGCATGTCATACTCAACTATCATGCATGTCCTAGAGCCAGGTGCATCAAATTAAGAAGCTTGATCATGAGTAGAAGGAGCCAACTTTTATACTTTATCATTGTACAACAAATCATCAATGGATCAAGCTATGCATATATAGACATTAATGCATGCAAAAGTAGGAGTATACCCCAAGCACCATCATGTCTGAATGATTTCTTGCAGATTGAGTTGGAATTTAAAATGCATGCATCTGCATTGAGCCCCGGGACTTGTTAGTTGAGGAACTAGACATCACAGCATACCCAAGAATTAACCTAGCTAAAGGCACCATTGCACCAGACTCCAGAGCGGGGAAATTGCATGGCATAAATATAGTGCTGTCGTGGGGGACCTAGCTAGCAGGCCGGCCAGCAGCCATGTTTCACTTATTTTGTTGGTGCTCAAGCCCAATATTATCAGCCCTTTGTGATTTATTCATGTGATCATTTTTATTTTTTAGCTTAGGCACCAAATAAATTAAACACATATATATATATCTGCCTATTCCCTTTTTGGTTATGCCCCAAACCAATAGGTTCCCTTCTAATTATGGGTTCCATGATTTAATTAATAGATGTATCAACTTAAACTAAAATTTACATGTGCATAAATAGATGAGACGGCATCCTAGAAAGCGGCCATCAAATTTTACCAATTTGACTTGTAATACGCAAAATGTAACAAGATTTGTCAAACAAAAATGTTCTTATTAATTAAATTTTCCATGGAAAATAATTTCAAAATTTAATACATTTATAATATTCAACAAATTTATTGATATGAAAAGTAATGGTCAAATTAAGCTGCGTGCTAGAGACAGTTCCCATGTCATAGAGCGATAAGTATTTATGAACGGAGGGAGCACTAGGCAGATCCACTTGTCTGCCACATCAAGTTTGATTGACTAGCCTGTATGTAGTTTCAATTAAGGAGTGTGTTAAGTGTTAATTTAGAGCAATAAACAGCAAATATGTGCGCGACAAATAATGGTGTTTCAAAGAATCAGAATCGAACAAAGTTCGACTTAATTATATGGTCTCACTCTCCCTTTAGTAGAATAGAAGATTGTCTCTCCATGCAAGTATACATCACTAAAGCAAACCTTATATGGCAGCCACAAATCCATACAAAAAAATCATGGAGGGTTTCAGGGGCCCATATTTAGAAGAAAAAGGTGGAGAGGATGAGTGAGAACATTATAAAGGAGCTTAGCTAGCTCAGTCGTCCCCTACCCCTGGCCATCTCCCACGAGGTGATGAGAGAGGGAGAGAGTATGGTTTCTTTGCCTTAGAGGGAATATATGCTTTCTTCTTTGACAATTAAGCAAAAGATGCTGTTTTCTGTTAACTATGGATGAGCTTTGAGATGCACGTGGGAGTGATATTTTGATGAAAGGATCTGAATTATACTACATACTAATTAAGGAGGGAAAATATTGCTCTTTCTAAGTTGATCCGGAAAATAGTTATTGATTTATAATAAGTCAATCAAGCTCAGAAACAATTTTTAAAATCGTTGGACAAAGGACCAACTCATTGTCAAGATCGCCAACTTAACTAGGAGTAAGAATCGATCTCTCTGTCAACTTAATAACAAGACATTTTCAAAAGATAATTACTGCTAGGCAATGTAGTCTTAGTTAATTTACTAAAACAGAGTCATGGTTGATTTGAAAATGCCGTTACAAGGTGTTTGGGAAAGGCCCAGACATGAGTATTTGGAATGGAAATTATGCTGATGACGTCACCAAGTCGACAGGTCGATCTTGTCATGTGCCTCACAAGCTGAACTGGCTGTCTAGTCCAGCTAAGATCGAGCAAACGCATGCTGCTGGTAAGTATAACAAGGTAGAGAGATTCGCTGTGGAAAAAAGAACTTAATCCACGTGCAAAGCGCCGCATAAAATAATCGACGCGTCACGAAGGTATTACTCACAAAGTTTGGCCCCAGCTAACTTTCAGCTCTCAGCAGCTCGATCGATGGATGGATCACGACTGCCGGAGCTCCTGCGGTGGGCTCCTAATCGTTTTTGCGGTTTGCCCAAGCGATACACCTCCAGGCTCCTAATCGATGTCCATGCTCTATTCCCAGCGGCCCAGCCCACCTGGGCCTAGTTATATTGATCTGTTAACATTTACCTGGGCGGTTGGGCCTTGGGCTTGGACGAGACAGCGCCAACATTTCCCCTCCACGCGATCATGTCCAATCGACCGAACTGTTCTCGATTCCTCTCACCTAAAGGAAAAAAAACTGTTCGACTCCTCCACTTCAATTCCCCAGCGCCATGTTTCAAAAAAAAAAAAAAAACTCCCCCAGCGTCTCTTCTCTTCCGGCTGTTTCTCTTCCTCTCTCTCTCAAAACCTGACCGAATCCATCTAAAAAAACTGCCAAATAAGAAATCCTCAAATTAAAAAATCTCCTACCTGAGTTCTGCTTCGACGAGGACGCGAGGGCACGGATGGAAGGCAGTTCTGGTTGGGCTGCACCTCAAACAGATGGCGGTAAGAACTGCAAATGCCACCGCGGGCATTGCCTTTTATCCATCAATTTTTTAAGGTCTGGGTCAGGCCTTTTTTTTTATTACATTTTGATATTTGGTTCAAATAAAATCGATTCGAATATAATTTTTTTTACAAACAAATGACACGTTTTCAAACAGCCCCTACGCCTACCTGTGTCTAAAAGGGTAATTCTGCTCACAAATACTGTAGCAAGACCGTTTTCATTCTGTGTCTTTTTTGGTACATGGTGGAATTTACTCGTGTACATCGGCACTTAGATGGCAGATCGGACGGCTAAAAGATTAGCCATCAAATGAAATCCAATGGCTACCTTTACACCGGATCTGATCACAATTCGTTCCAAGCAGCAGCCCACTACCATTTCGTCGAACAGCTCGCGAGCCCAACCCTAGGGAGCATCCCGCGCGGCTAAACCCATCCCACCACCACCACCATGCGAGGCCTCGGGGCCGCCGCCGCCGCCGCCAGGCGCCACACGCACCTCCCATCCTCCTACGCCGCCGCTTTCTCCTCCTTCTCCGGCATCGGCGGTGGCGCTGGACGTGGGCGCGGGCGCGGCCTACCGCCCTCTGGGACGGCCCGCGTTCCGGGGAGCCCCATCCCCGACGACAACGACGACGGCGAAGGCGCGGATCTCTTCTCCGCGGCCGCGTCTGCTGGACGGGGACGCGGGGGTGCCGTGGCCCCGCCTTCCCCCACCATCCCGTCCTTCCCGTCGTTCTCTGGCGCTGGCCGCGGTCGTGGATCGCCTCTGCCCCCGCCCCCGCCGCCGCCGCCCTGCGAAGATGCCCCCAAGCAGCCGGCCTTCACCGAGCGCTTCGACGCCGCCCCTCCCCGCTCCGATCCGGAGCCGCCAACCCCCGTGGCCTCGTCCTCCGAGCGCCCGCGTTCGCCGCCTACCACTGGCGCCGGCCGCGGCGTGCCGCGTGTAACGCAACCGGTGGATAGGGCCCCCGAGGAGAACCGCTTCATTCGACGTCGCGAGGAGAAGAAAGCCCCGTCGTCCCCTTCGGCTCTAAGCGGACAGCCGAAATTGGCGCCAGAGGACGCCGTGAAGCGTGCTTTGGAGCTCCTCGGCGGCGGCGGCGGCGGCGCACGCGGCAGAGGAGGGGGGCGCAGGGGCCGCGGACGTGGGCGCGATGGTGGCCGCCGCTCTGTTCCTGGGGACGATCGGTACATGGTCTACTTGGGAGATAACACTGACGGCGAGAAGCTCCAGACCCGGCTTGGTGAAGATAAAATGAAGATTCTAGACCAAGCGTTCGATGAGGCGGCGGAGGAAGCACTGCCAGACCCAATGGAGAATGCGTACCTCGACGCTGTTCACACCAATAACATGGTGCGTGCCGCACTGCATCAGAGCTATCAGGGTTATCAGATCTGTGTGTGCTTGTGAGATTCCTGATGGTTTTTGTTCCTGTGTGTTTGTTTGTGCAGATTGAGTTTGAGCCAGAGTACCATGTGAATTTTGGTAATCCTGATATTGAGGAGAAACCGCCAATGTCATTGGAGGAGATGCTGCAGAAGGTGAAACCATTCATAATTGCCTATGAAGGCATCAAGAACCAGGAAGAATGGGAGGTGATTTATTTAATTGTCCTCATGCCATATTATGTTCTGCCTGGAAATGTTTGTGCAAGTAGAGTAACCAGTTGCATTAGAATGTGCTGGACTAAGTCTGCCAGGCTAGGGTGTTTTTACTACCATGTTTTGCTGTTATAGTTTGCAAAAAGGGGTCCATGTCTATAGTTGGACTTGGACCAACACCATAGACTAGCAATTTAACATCAATGTATTGTAACTTCAGTTTGCATGTGTATATCCTTGTGGTATGTCTGTAGTCAAACTTCCCCTAATTTCGTCCATTAGTAAAACCACTCAGATGAAGTCAATATGATCATTGTAATGTCATAGCTGATATGCATATATGGGGATCTGGAGGCAATGCAAGATATATGCAGAATATGTGACTTTCTCAACCACAAAATATATATGCAGAGTATCTTAGTTTTGTATAGTAGTGTTTTTGGTCAATTTTCTTGTACAAGCAGACTGGTCAGGTTACACTGCTAAACTACCAGATGAGTTTCAAGTTGTCCCGAACAAAGGCAGTTCTCTAATTATATTGGATATAAGATATGTAAATTAATTTTCAACAATCATCAAATATTTAAAGTAAGTCGATTATAGTTCCCAGATATTGACCAGACTTGTAGAAATAAGCATCTCTGATCCTACAATTGAGCTTTTAGTGCACCGGTGCACCCTAAATGTTAAATTACATCCTGTAAAAAAATGTTAAATTGCATGCTGTCTCTTAGCCTTCAAGTAATACACTGGCCAGTACATGCATAAATTAACAGCCCACAGTTGTAGCTTGCTTTTACTTTGCTGTTATATGATTTCCTTTTAAGTACCTTAAACTTACCCAGTATAATCTACTGTATCTTTATTAGGAAGCTGTGAAAGATGTCATGGAAAGGGCACCGCATATGAAAGAGCTGATAGATATGTACAGTGGACCTGATGTTGTAGCTGCAAAACAGCAAGAAGAGGAGCTGCAAAGAGTTGCGAACACTCTTCCAGAAAGCATACCCTCTTCAGTAAAGCGGTTTACTGATAAAACTTTACTCTCTCTTAAGGTTCGCCTTCTTACTAGAACTGATTACTATTGATTTCTGACAGTTTTATGAAAGCCAGATTGTTTCCAAAAATAGAGCTGCCTTTTGTTAGCATATGAAACGTGATTTTAACTCTAAAGATGGTCACATTTTTATGTAAAAGTTGTCTTCATACAATCTCGATTTCACCTTCATGTCTCATTTGGGTCTTGTTTTACTATCTTACTTCTGTTAGCATATCAAACGTTATTTTAACTGTAAACGTTATTTTTATGTAGAAATTGTCTTCATACAATCTCGATTTCACCTTCAAGTCTCATTTTAGTCTTTTACTATCTTACCTAGCTGTGTGTATCATGGTATAGTATCCCAGATAGATACATTTTAAAACTGCTTACCCTATCTTTCTCAAAGATGGCAAATGGCTGACACTATCTATCGGCTGGCTAAGCAGATATGCTTAAAGTCAGCTTGTTGTAAACACCTGTAAGCTAAGTAGACAACATATTGAAATGTTTGCAGCTAACATCATAAACTCAAAATATATCCCCGTCTTTTTTGAAGAAAAAAACATAATCATTTGCACATCACAGCTTTGTGGATTGTTGTAGATAGTACCTGAAAAGGGAAAAAAATATGTCTTCGTACCCTTTATAATGTATTTCCGAACTCTTTTTTTGCTTTGAGAAACTTTGCTTCCTAATTGCTACTATTCTGCTCTCCCTGTTTCTCAGAAAACACAAGATGTAGCATAACATGGTGAATTTCTTCTTTGTGTCTCCCTTGTTTTGTAGAATAATCCTGGCTGGGGTTTCGACAAGAAATGTCAATTCATGGACAAGTTTGTCCGTGAAGTTTCAGAACAATACAAGTAAACAAGCCTTCTGGTACGCTGTTGTAAGATCTCATTTAGACCTAAGAAGATTTAGCGGATTTCCGTGTTTTGGGAGAAGATGTGATGTCATACTCAGTCCATGCAATATGTTTTTCTTTTATTGGTATGGTAATAAAATCATTGATAAACCTGATCTTTTCCTTCGGGAGAATTTCTCTCGTCATTTTGATACTTGAAGTATCGTCGCCATTATTTATGGCGATCGAAACTCCCTTGCCTTTTAAGGTGCTAATCAACAAAACCATGAATGTTTGAATTGATCATGTGGTGATCTGTTGTGGAGGAAATTACACTACGGGTACATGAACTTGGCAGCGATGTTCAGTTTCATCCATTAACTTGAAAACTTCTCAAATGACTCACTAAACTTGACAACTTTACTCATTTTAGTCCAAATAATCAGATTCGGACGAAATTCGGTCATGATGGCATGTGACATGGTTCTAGCCGTTCGAGTAGCCGCCACCGAACCCATCGACGGAGCCATTCGTGTGGACACCGCGTATGCCGGGCCGAAGTGGGTTCACCGGTGAGGGCAGCGTCTCCCCATTCTGGAGATTCGAGGGGCTTAAACAGAAAAGGTCCATAACCAAAAATTGTGAACAGCCCCCTCACATGGCGGCCAGGTCCACGACACATGCCAGCGTGGCCGAATTTCATCTGATTTTGGCCATTTGGACTAAAATGAACTAAGCTGCCAAGTTTAGTGAGTCATTTGAACAGTTTTCAAGTTAATGGATGAAACTGAACATTGCTGCCAAGTTCATGGACCTGCAGTGTAATTTCCTCATCTGTTGTGCACTACGGATCACATATTTGGACCGTTTTAGAGATGGATGGGATTTTGTGCTGAGGGAGCCCGCTCTCAGCAGGCGGTCCTCTTTTCAGGTGCAAGTTGACTGCCCAAGTAGGACCACCAGAATCACATCATGGACCTGTTGATCGACCTACACAAACCTTGAACCTGATCATGCTCCAGTGCCCAAGAAATGGATTGTGGGACAACACATGGCCACTCAGGCAGCTATTGGTGAATTAGAGTTACTCATAAGGGCACTTTTGCCTACTAGAAAAGCAGCAACTTATCAACTGTCAGAATGTCTGTCTGTCTGTCTTATCATTGATTTCTGAAAACTGAAGCACTTACAGAAGTATCGGTGCATTTCATAATAAGAAGCTCCTGGTGTTTTCAGGAAAGCATTCAAGAAAACAAACCTCAAATGAGGAAAACACCAGTGCTGATATGGGTCATCTATTGTGCAAATTTGTTTCTTGGCCAAAGTAATCTGTTTGTATTGTGTATTGATCCACAAGGGGAGCGGAAATGCCTACCTAGCTAATTATCTACAGTTCACCCCTTCTGCTATTGTACAAATCATTGTTTTCTTTTCTATTTTACACAGATGTAAAAAAACAACAAGATTGAAACCACAACTTAGTATCTGCCGAGTAGGGTTGAAACACAAGGTAACTCTGCATGTTCCACTTTACAAACCCATCTGCTGCCTGTCAAAAGTCAGACATTTTGAATAGGTCATTTAGTGTTAAAACATCCATCTTTGCATGAACTCAAAGCGGCATAATATCTAGAGGTCATTCCTGCATTTCCATCTGTTAAGCAGCTCTGCAATCCTAGAATCTGGCAAGTAGGATTCCCATTTGGCTGGGTAGTGAGTGAGTGATTACCTTAGGCTTCTGACTCTTGTTGCCTGAGAGGCTGGTGCTCGTTGTTCTGGCTGTCAAGCGGCATGTACTGGGACATAATGGCCATGATCTCCGAGTCCATGTACGACTAGACCAAATGCAACAACGAAGCTGTCAAATACTTGCCTCCACACATGTGTAGTGTACCCTCCAAAACATAAAAGAAGACAATTGTTTGCACAACGGCGAACATACCCGGAGCCTGTACTTGTAGAACACGTATCCGGCGACCCCTAGGCCGACGGCGCAGGACACGACAAGGACGCCGACGAGCCAGCCAAACCTTGACATGCTGCTAGCTGCATCCGTCACAGAGCCAATGCCATGAATGAGCATCTGAAGCAACTTTACCATGCCATGGCCAACATAGGAACTGGTATGATGCAGGTTACTTTACTTACCTATGCAGATGTCCTCTCCTCGTATGTAGACCTGGTTGCCCTTGCAGCCGCACTCGTAGCTGCCCCAGGTGTTCTTGCAGTGGCAGTCCGGGCAAGTGCACGCCAGCTTGTCCTTGCACTCGTCCAGATCTGTTGGCAGCACACATGGAGATGGAGATGGAGATGAGAAGACAACTCTTCACCAGTTTCTTTCCCAGGTCACTTTGCCGTGTCAGTTTCAGGGGAAGATAAAAAGAAAAAGTTTTACCTTCGCACTTGTGGCCATCGCCATGGAACCCCGGCGGGCACCGGCATCCGGTCAGCGCCGTGTCCTGTATGATTTCGCCGGAGCGTGTCGGTTAGCGGAGAGCCAGAAATCTAAGATGGATGATAGTAAGATTGTGCCGGAAAAGGCGAGAGGAGGAGTACCGAGCATGCGGAGAATGTGTGTTCCCCTCTGGTCTCCGACCAGCACCCTCCGTGGTTCAGCGAGCACCTCCCCGGCCCAACAGCTGAAACATGACCAAAAACATGTATATATAAGCTTCAGCCTTTGCTCGGTATCTCAAGGAAATATAGGCGTCAAGAGTCAAGACCTTTGCAGTTGGTGTAGCCATCGCCCTGGTACTGGACGCCGTTCACCGTGGGGCACTCGCACACCCTGCCCCTATACGTGTCCTGAGCATCATCAAAGAAAAAACATAATTTGTGTCAAAAATAGTATTATAGCCATAACAACAATCTCTGTCGTCCTCGGACAAATGATACAGCATCAAAGTCTTCCTCTAGCAAATTCAGAACACACACCCTGCAAGCAGTCACGTTGGTCGCCTCGTCTCGCCAGCATCCGCCGTTCCGGTGAAGGCACTCGTTCGTCTCCATGTCTGCATTGCATCACAAGGTAGAAAAAGTTCATCACAATTTCAGAAGAAAAGAAAACACCATTTTCTCTGACAGTTAAACAAGGCCTTGGGTAACTACCATGGCTCAAGCAGACGCGAGGTTCAGTCCCCTCCTTGAAGCCGGCGCACACGGCCTTGAGCACCGCCGTCCTCTCCAGCTTCCCTTCAAAGACACACACACATAATTCAGCTCCAAATCATGTCATGAAAGATGCAACTTTCACATCCGTCGAATCTCATGGGTATTGGGTAGCTCCTCCGTTCTTCTTGACAGGGTTGTTGAAGAAAGAGATGCTGCAACAACGGAAATTTATATATGTACCTCTGTACTGAACATCGTTGATGACCAGCGTAGGCAAGATGGTCACATCTCCTCGCGACCCACTGCCAATCTGAAAAACACCATCCACCAAAAAGATCAATTACTGAAATCTCAATCAAGATGCTTCAGAGATCGAGATCCTTGCGATGATTGGGCAGAACTGAACTAACCTGGTCTTCCTGCTCCTTGGACAGGACGGCGTTCTCGGCGTCGGCATTGGGGTCCCCCATGCACTCCAGCACCTTGTCTAGCGGCAGCCCGAGCGATGTGACCACGTCCTCGGCGCAGGCCTTGCTGTACTTCTTCTCCTTCATGGAGCACCGGAGCTTGTAGTCCATGGCGTAGTCCCACCACGCCCACGGCCTTCCCGTGTCGTTGGCGACGCGGTGCACGCAGAGCTGCCGCAGGTTCTCCACCACCACGTCCTTCCCCTCGTACCCTTCCCCAAAGTCCTGCTCCGGGTCCGGCGCACAATACCTATCGAAACCCAAACCACATTGTTATTTGAATTTCTCAAAAACATGGTATCGGAGCTGTTTCGAACAAACTATTTGGTTTACCTGCCGTGGTTGATGCACTGGGACTGGCATTGGCGGGTGAGCTTGAAGGCGTCGGGGCAGTACCAGGTGATGTAGTGCGGGGTGAAGCGGGCATACCCGCCGCGCTCGAGGATTTGGGCGTGGCCACGGAAGCTTCGCACGAACTCCACCTGCTCGTCGCACCGTGGTCCGCACTCGTCGTTGCTGTTCGTCCAGAGCTCGTACTCCACACGCTCGTCAGGGTGTGGCATCGACTCGCGCCAGTCGAGCTTCACCACTACCTCCCCCTCGGTCTCCGCCTTCTCAGCCATCTTCTTCAGGGACTCCCCGAAGGCCCGGTTCACCAGCGCCGACGGGATGCTGATCTTGTCTATGTACTCCGTACCCGGCGAAGCCTCCGGCGTGTCCATGGTCAGCAGCTGCTCGTCGACGCTGTCCGCGATCAGCACCGCCGCCGCCCCCGCCTGCTGCGCGTTCCACGCCTTGAGCGCGAAGTAGCATTCTGTCACAACGATCAAAATTCTGTTAAAATTTGTACTATCAAAGCGTACTGGTAACTTTAGAATTTTAGGATACGTAAGAAGAGGCTTTGCTTGGAAACTAAGGATGGAACAGATTGTTGGTCTGTGATGTGCTGCTGCCTTTGGAAACTAAGGATGCGACACCCCACTGAATACGGATTATGAGTGATTTGGTAGCAGATATGTTGTGATCAAGTGCGTTGCGATGGTTGGATCAAATGCGATGAGCATCGATAATTTACAATTTCATGGCCGTATAATTTAATGGATCGATGAGGATCAAATGGTCTGAACCGATTATTCTTGCTTTCTGGATTCAGAGTTGTCAGGTCATACGGTTGTCTGAAACTCTTGACGGGAGGAACAAACTGAAGCCAATTCAAATGTCCGTTAAATTCAATATTCTGGGCAACTAGGAAAATCCCCTGATTCGGTATATTACAGAACAGCTGACTCAACTGAGTATGGCCAAATCCATCACCACTAGCATATTTAGAATCATAAACTCCCTTTCCCCTCTGCAAATTAAATACACTCCACCTGATTATGCAGCACCTCTTGATATCTAAGTTGGAGATCAATCCACATCAACAAGTTAAAATACTAGTACGACTCCTAAAAATTATAACTAGCATGTGTACCTAGTCATACTCATATACCACCTAGCATGTGTACCAAGTTAACATACTAGTAATAGTTAACCATTAGCGATCATACTCATACCTAGCGGCGGCTAGCGAAGACATTGCCACATTAATTGACTTACTTGGCCAATCATAATAGCCAATTCTGTCTTTCACAATAGCTCAGCAGCTAGCTCTGACATGAATCAACTATATCAAGCACTACTTGACAATCATACGCGCCTAAAAATAAATAAATAAAATCATGGGAGAAGAACTACTGCAGAACGTAGAGCTCAAGGACACACAATGGTAGCTAATTCCTTTCTTCCTCGTGAGACTCGATCAGTAGCAAAAGGCAATTAAAGCAAAGAGGACCAGGAATCAGTAGGGCGATTAATGGAAGAGCTTTGTGAACTGAAGGGCGGGATGTTAATTATAGCGTAGGTTAACGGAATCAAGAATTGATTACCTCCACGGTCGAGCAGGAGGACGACGGGGCGGCGGGACTTGGCGGTGAACTTGGAGGCGAACGGCGCGCAGCCGTTGGCCTCCTTCTTGTCCGGCGGGTAGAGCACGGCGCCGGTGAGCGTGCCGCCGTAGTCGGGCACGCCGAAGTTGCCGATGGCGGCGTCGTGGTGGCCCCGGATGTGCTCCGGCGCCAGCACCCTCACGCTGCTCTTCTCCACCACGAACCTCCCCTCCACCGCCGCCGCCATCGCCATGGCCGCCGCCACCACGACCAATAATACGCCGGCCGCCATAGCCGAGCTTGATCGAGAGGAAGGGGATTGAGGAAGGCCAAGGAAAGGGAAAGTTCTAATTGCCCGCGGGTTTCTAGTTAGCTCGTGGGTTGCAGCAGCGAGGTGCACGAGGGAGAAGTTGAGAGGAGAGTTTGAGGGGCCGCCGGGGTTGGGGTTGCTTGGGCTGTACTACTGGGGATTGGTGAAAGGGGGGATTGGGCGTCGGCGTCGGCTTGTGTGACGTGCAAGGGAAGAAGAAGGTGACAGCGAGAGGAGGAGGAAGAAGGTGTCAGTGTACATGTGTGGGAGGGAGCAGCAGCCAACTAACTGCTTGCTTGCTTGGCACTGGCAAAAGGGGTAGGAGCATGAAAGGAAGGGAACACCTTTTTTATAAGACAAAATGAAAAGGGAGAAGGAGAGGATTATCAAAAGAAAATACTATATCGTCCCATATTAAATGATTCAAATTTGTCGTAATATAAATGTATTTCTGTCTAAAAAACATCTATATACCTGTAATAGAGGAGGAAGTAACAAAAAAAGAAGTAGTAGAAAGGAAAGGAGCGCCTCCTTTTCTTTTCCTTTTTTGAGGGGAATTTTTTTTTAGTACTCATAGTACATCAGAAAGGCTCTTTTTAGAATTTGTGGCGTGGATTTGGACTTTTTTTTTTACCGTGGTTGAATTAGTCGTGGGTCGTTGAATTTGCTGGGTGGCTGGGTGCGAAGCACGGCTAGAGCCGTGACCGACCGTGTGCTTCGAGTCTTCTCTGGACTTGACGCCCAAGAGTTGACGGTAGGTCGTGGCCGTTGGGTCAAAAGAAAAAAAGAAATGGACTGCTGGCTCGAGAGTCGAAAAAAACTTGAAACACCCTTGGAAGCCCAAGCCGAGATGCAGAATTGAGCTCGTCAGGCCTAGACCGGGCCAGCCCGCGAGCTGGAGGCGGCCTGAAGACGGCAGCCCATGTGACCATGTCAAAGCATTTCGCGGCCCAGTCCACTTACCAAGCAGTACCATACCACTGCCCCGACCGTCTCGTCCCTAGCGGCCCTGCGTGCCACCTCGCGGGCCGGCCCAAGCCACGTCCGAGCTAGGTTAGGCGACGCGGCGGCGGGGGCCCAGCGAGGGGAGGGGTCAGAACTCCATTCTCCGATCTTGATGCTGAAGAATCATGCCACACATGCGTAACTAAAAGATGATGGTTCATGGAACGTATTATCGTTAACAGTTTATGTATTGCGTGAGTAACTGCAGCTTTTCAAGTTTTGCAGTACCATCAATTTTCATTCAACAAGGAGCTTTGCAATCAGGGGGCTGGATGGATTTTGCAAGACACATATATCGGTGGATTTTGAACAGTTCTCTTCACGGACCAGTTAGAAATGAACGGTACCGGTACCTTCCCGTCGATGGATTAGCAGTGCACTTATACTATATGCTACTCCAACATATCCGACACTCAAAGCAGCTGGTTATTTACTTATAACGTCTAATCTATTTGGTGAGCGCGCACCGTTTCGTCTCGAAAAAGTGTTCACATCGGTCCCGACTCCCCTCTGAAATCGACCTGAACCTTATCCTCTCATCCCCCTCACTCTGTCAGTCTCTCTCTGCTCCTTGCGTCTCCTCCCCCGAGCCCAGCCTTCCACTTCTCCTCCCCCGAGATGCAGCCACCGGCTTGTCCGCTGGCTCGTCGGCGCGACCTCCCTCCCTCCTTCGTCATCTCTCCTCCCCCTCCCTCGAGCCCCTCCTTCCTCCTCCCCTCCCCCAAGCCCCTCCTTCCTCCTCTCCTCTCCCCTCGCCGAGATGCAGGATGCAGCCGCCGGCTCGTCGGCGCGGCTGTGGATAGGTGCCCCTCCTTCCTCCTCTCTCTCTCCCCCACCCCCCAGCCGCCGAGACGCATCTCGAGCGCCGCCGATGGTGATCTAGTAGTCGGCGCGCCCTCCGATCTGCCGCTACCGGCGCCGGAAGGGCACGAGAGATGGCCGGTGACCACCATCCCCCGTTGTCATCGTCCCTGATGCAGCGGCAGCGAGCTTCTTCATCGCCTGCAAGGTGGCCGAGTGCTGCTGCGTCGGCGGCGATGGCAGGAAGGCGACGGGCGGCGCTGGCATCCGGAACAGCCTAGGGTTGTTGTTCAAGCGGGGGTTGATGTGCGGCAAGGAGGTGGAGATGCAGACGTGCAGTTGGTGCTGGTTGCCGTGGAGCGTGGCCAGGATGGCTTGGTTGTGTTTGCCCTGGTACGTGTTGATCACCACGGTGGCGTCTGGTATGACCTTTCCACCTGCTTCTCCTGGCACTTCTACGCTGAACACCGGCAGTAGCACCTATATGCATCCATTTCCAGCAGGCTCTTCCAAAAGAATTGGATCCCATTTCTTTTTGGATGTAATTTCATTTTTAAATATTACATCTGAGAGAGTTAGATGTAATTTTCAGGTTAAGAGTTACTTTACGATTTTGCTGAATGTAATTTCAACATGCCAGCTACTTTCATGAGTTCAGTAGATGTAGTTTTAATGTTAGAAGTTACTTTCTGATTTTTTAGGTAGAGTTGTGATGTTAAAAGTTACATCTACTTGTAGCTTGGACAAAGTTTCATGGGGATGTGAACTGCTACTTTCGTTTGGATCAAGATCAGAAGTTATTTTGCCAAGCAATTAGGTTTAGTAGATGGTTCACCCATCACTATTGGATGTGAATTTGAATTACGTTAGATGAAACTATTATTTGTATTTTGATGTTGTGTAGTGGATCCTATATTACAAGAGATATGTCGTAACTTTAGATTACGTAATTACATCTGACAGATATGTAGGTACTTTTGATACCAACTTAATTAATTAGATGGTGATATGATTGTCTGATCACTATTTGGTGTAAATTCGACGTAACGTTAGATGTAACTATGAGTTACATTAGCGTTTTGTTGGTGTATTGTGGATCCTATATTATTAGAGATATGGATGTATTTTTTTTATTATGTAAATATATCTAACAGAACTGTAGTTACTTTTGATTTCAAGTTGATTAGTGAGACGTGATTTGATTGTCTAATCTATCAAATTTCTCTAGGCTTCAGCTTTGTGATGTCTGATCTCATTATTTCTGTACTTATGCTGGTAGTAGCATGCAGTTTTGCTGCCCCGGTGCTTTGTTACATTTTTAGCACACTAATTAGTAATTTTCACTTCATAACCTTCGGCTTGTTCTATTGCTACTGTTTTATTTCCTACTACCTCTGTTCCTAAATTCTTGTCGTCGTTTTAGTTCAAATTTAGGGACCGAGGGAGTATTATTTTGTGCTGCCGTCATTCATTTGCTGTTTGCGGGGTGGATGGGAAGACGTCTGCATCCGTTGAGATTACTTCCAGACACGACAGTTACTGCAGCTACTAGAAGAAGTTTCTATTTTTTTGGGTAAATGGAATGTTTTCTTCATTAGTCAAGGTGTAAGATTTGTCTTTGTCTATATAGACTAATAGATTTACTTTTGTTCTCATTACTTTGCTGGATTATAGAATTCTTCTCAAGCCGATAACTATATATCCAATCTTTTCTTGGATGTAACAATCTTTTCTCGGATGTAATTCTGGTGCATGCCCTAAATATCACATCAGCTTGATGATTTTTTACCCTTTTTACAATGTCTACTAGGAGTCTGGATCATCCCAATGTTTATGCGATGTCTCCTGCTAGCTAGTATATTGCTAAATTCAAGCTGGGAATATGAGAAATCCTATCTGTGCGAGGTCTTTAGAGGTATGCACGAACGAGCCATGTGACGCTAGCCGCTAGGGAGTGCGTATCTATCTTGGTTAGACCCCAAGTTTCTTCCCTGTTTGTGTTGTTTTCTAATGGTTGCGATTTTTTTGGATAAGCTCTACATCTGCTAGTTGTTGCTCTAATTTTCTATTGTTCTTATTTTGTTTACAGGGTGGATGGGAATGGGATTTGCATCCATCAAGGTTACTTCCGCACATACAAGGCATTAACTGAAACGAACAGAACAAATTTCTGCTCTTCTTGGGTTACTGGAATGCTTTCGTCATTGGACAGTCTGGCAGAACAAGCTTCTTTCTGCCTGAAGTGCAAGAATTTTCTTTGTCTATATAGACCAGTAGATGTAATTTTGTTCTCATTACTTTCTTGGATCTATAGAATTATTTTGAAGCCAGCGGGAAATTTCTAACACGTATATTGTACTTTTTTTCTCATATATAATTCTGATGCACACTGTACATGTCACTCCAGTTGTTTTTCACTTTTTATTACAACATGTATTGTGGCGGTACACAGCTGCAACAGCTCACACGGACTGATCACACAAACGAGCGAGCTGCGGCCTCACGTGGATGCATCAGAACGCTTTTAGGAATACGCGGTTTTCCTATTTGGGACTGTCGGAAAGTGAGCACCGGATGAGACTAGGGAGTGCGCGCGGACACGCCCTACTTATAAATGACTGTAACACAGCATTGTTGTTCTGTGACCGGCGTTTTTTCTTTCTTTCTTTCTTCTGGATAGACGTTGCAACCGATAAACTGAATATTTGATCAAATTTTATTTGTGCCGTCACACATAGACTACAAACTTTCAGATGCTAGCATTGATCTCAAAACATATCAAATGAAGGTTTTGTTCGACACGAGAAAACACTCCGGAGGAGGGGTGGAGTGTATCTCTACGCACCAGGTTAAGAAAAGGGAGAGATATAGCATGTGTATATGTATGCGGACGTGCCAGTGTATTGAGATACACAAATAAAAGTGCAGGAAAAGTATTTTATTAATCTCAAGGATAAACAAATACAATTCCGAACGTGTTGCGCTCCGTGGCCTACTAGCGCGGCCAGCCTGACTATGGCGATTGCGGTCTCTTTGTCCCCGGGGCCTTTAATTACTCCCGCAGGTTGCGCCGCGAGATACCTCCGATTAAGCCACGTGGTTGTCGTCTTCGGTCTTCGCTTCATTTTCCCGTGCATGAAGAAGAGGTGATGTGTGTGTGGTGGCGGCAGAGTCCGTGTCCTCGTCGGTACATGCGCCGCAGGTAGCATGGCCTTTGCTCCGGCCATGCCCGCCCGCCGTCATGGCTCGTCGGTCTTGAACGGCATAGATGGGTTGTAGTTGTAGTAGCACGGGTCCTCTTCGTTTGGACTTTTTGACGATCAGCAGCTTCATCGGGTAGGTGACGGGTGTCCCGTGAGAGTATGTGATTGGTGGAGACCGGCACCGATTTAAAACCGGCACGCGCACTTGTCGGCGTGGTTGGCGCAGCCAGCGATGACACCTTCAGTCGGACGCCGAGTTGACACGGCGGTCATCATAGGTGTCGGCGCGCCTTCTCGTCTTGGTCGAACCGCAAAGTAATGGGCGCAGCACCTCGTCGTCTTCATGCGACGGCTTAGGGACTGCACGCCGGCAAGTCCGCTGAGCATGATGACGAGCTCCATCTGCCACGACCCTTGATGACGTGCCTGCCGATGAACCCTTCCTCCGCCCAGCTTGATGACGACTTGTCGTTGATGACTTGATGGTGATGGATTGATGATAGGCCCCGCCGGCGCCGTGGTAGGCTGCAGGAGCCGTCTAGCTCCATCCACCATGGTGTCGACGTTGTGTTGTTGTTGACGGCGACGGGCTGCAGCTGTTGGCGAGCTCCATCCTCCGCGATGCTGACGTCGTGTTGTTGTTGTTGACGGTGATGGGCTGCAGCTGATAGCGAGCTCCATCCTCCATGACGCCGAGATGCCGCGAGCCACACACTGACGAGTTCGACGAAGGGCGGTGACGCTAATCTTCAGTGCTCGACGGAGAAACCTTTGGGCTGCTTGCTGGTAACTCCGGCCATGCGACCGTTGGGAGAGAGAGAAAGGACGAGAGGGAGAGGGAGAGGGAGAGGGAGAGGGAGAGAGAGAGAGAGTCAGAGAGTCAGCCAGGATCCTCACCATTAGAGAAAAAGGCCATGAAAGGTAGCTTGCTGTCGACTTGCTGATTCACGTCAACCTCCTAAAGGTGGCCTTCACTCCTGGCCACCAATGCTTAATCTGCTAGCTTGATGCTTCTTGTAGTTTCTTCTCCTTCCTTCCCGATTGAGCGTAGCTTCAGCGTGCTCTGCTGCTTCTGCGTGCGCCCTCGGAAGTTTCCTCTGTGTAAGTCTCCCGTGTCCAGGTGAATCCTTCTCGAGCGCTGGCATCTGTGTCTTTTATAGGCAGCAACTAACAAGTCGCATGCAGCAATGGATAGCTACGAGCTCCGTGGTCCTTGGCAGAAGTCATGCGGGAGGCCTTATCTCTTCTACCGGCTAGCTGAATAATCTCCGGATGGCCTTTTATCTGCTCTCCCGGCTGGTACAGCACGCATCATATCACTGCATGTACGTATACAAATACGACGGGTACGTACGTACAAGTCGTCCGGCCGTATACGAGTACATCAACTTCTCCAGGCTACGCGTACGTACGTTTATACGTACAGCATGCACATGCAGCTCTGGCTTTTTTTTTTAGTTTGCTTGAAGGATTAATACTGCGATACAGATCGATCAATACGTGCAAGAACACACTAATCAATTGATCATGAGCTAGCTGATATTTCCATGCACGTACACATAAAAAATGAGAGCATGCATGCTTCTCAACCAGTACTACGTTCATATGGTTTATATTTCAAATGAACAAGATTCCATCGAACAGGTTTATTTGTTTGGATACAACATTGTTTGATAGCTACCGGCATCAATGGGTACCGGCATCAAGGTGGCAGTCCTCCGGATTAAAGCTCACAATGGGTATGTTATTATGGAGGTCGAAGATGAAGCGCGTGTCGATCTGCTGCATCGCGCCGATCACCGTCATCTCGGCGTCCGGGACCAAGCCGAGGCAGAGGTACTCGCCGCCGCCGGTGGGCGACCCGACAACCAAGAACAAATGCTGCGGCTTGACGCGCAGCCAGGGGCCGCCGACGAAGTGCAGCGTCATGCTCGGGAGCCGCTCCTCGATCGCCGGCGTGCGGTGGACGCACAGGTGGTGGCCGGGGCTCTGCACGAACCGGGCCCTGTTCCTCTGCAGGTGGCCCCGCACCGCCGCCTCGACGTGGGCGTACGCCGTCTGCACGATCGCCGTCATCTTGGTGCCGATGTCGATGGCGCACCCGCCGCGCCCGTGCTGGTCGCGCTCGAACATCTCCGGCGTGACGCCGGGCACCCGGAGCGCGCCGACGCTGATGCCGGCGAGCTTGACGTAGTACGCCTCGCTGGTCGTGGTCGGCGCGAGCACGGCCATGCTCTGGCGGTGCACGCCCGCCGGCGGCTGGCTGGGGATGTCGTTGCCGAACCGGAGGAAGCTGTAGGCGGTCGTCCCCGGCACGATCGGGCAGTAGGAGAAGCGACCGCCGCCGTTGTGGTAGAGCTGCCGCATGAAGCCCGTCAATGGCTTCCCCTCGGCGCCCATCCCCATGCCGAGGACGCCGGCGAGCGCGCCGTGGGTGTCGAAGCGCGCGATCCGGTTCGCGCACCCGAAGACGATGCCGGGGAGATGCTGGAAGTTGTTGTCGCCGGTGGGGAAGGAGAAGGTGTCCCTGGCGAGGTACCCCGCCGCCGACGCGCCGTTCCGGTAGGCGATTCCGAAGCCGCACCGCCCGTCCTGCAGCGGGTGGTACGGCGGCCGGCAGAGGACGGCGTTGTGGCCGCTGACGGGGCGGAAGGTCGGGGACTTGGCCGGGTCGAACACCGGGTTGAGCTGCGGCAGGCACGGGTGGCACGGCGCGCACTGCATCCAGGAGAAGCCGGCGGCCATGTCCATCTCCAGCTCGTAGTTCTCGTACCCGTGCTCCGTGCCCACGCCCACTGCGACGGCGTACACCATGGACGCCGGCGGGCAGAGGTACGTCCGTATGCTGGCGGCGGTGATGTCGGCGCCGGCGAAGCGGTGCGCAATCCGGCATCTGACCTCCTGCTTGGCGCGCTGCAGGCTGTCCAAGTCGGTGTACCTGTGGTGGCTGTTGTTGGAGACGAGCCGTAGGCTGAAGCCGCCGCCGCCGCTGCTACTGGCGTTGAGCGGCGGCGACGTCGAGGCTGCCGCGACGCCATGGAAGCAGAAGAAGGTCACGAGGGCGGTGGCCAGGAGGACCAGCGCAGGTAGTCGTAGCTTGGCCGCCATGGATGCTGCTGCTATGGAATTATTGATGGATGGTGAGTTTTGTCAATGGGGAAGCTATTTATATACTGATCGACATTGAATCCATGAGAACATAAATGATGGATATCGAGCTTGAAGCCATAAATGATGCAATCCGGTGCTCGGAATTGCATATCCTCTCATCTGGGAGTTTGACTAGGGGCGGCACCGCTCGGTGTGGCTAGGGAGCGGCGCGCCAGCTCCGAGCCTTCGCGTGCGTAAGCTTCCGCACGACGCGCCAACGTCCGCGCGGCGCAGCGCACCGGCCTTTTTAGTACAGCCCGTAACCCAGCCCAACAGTGCAGCCCAGACGTCTCCAACAACCCAGTTTTAGAACATTCCAAAAAAAAATTACTCAAGATATAAACCATCATTACATCTAAGATCAAATAACTTGGTCGGGTTAAAAAAAATACTGTATGATGATTGAGTAGTGATAAAAAAACACAACACGCCAACTGCGACCAGAATAAACTAGTGACTAGAGGGGGCAGGGGGGATTAGTAATGTCATAGGTATTACGTAGAAAACAATATGGCAACCGGATAGTACACTACATGACAAATATATATCAAACAACATGTCAATCAGGACAAAACAACATGTTAATTAGGACCAAAAAACATGATAACCTGCCAAAACAACATGACAATTAGGGACAAATAAAGATGAGCACTAGTAATGTACGACATACCGGTTAGGAACAAACAACATAGAAACTAACACCAAACAATATGTTAACTAGGTGTCTAGGTAGTACACGCATGATAAGTAGCAGTGCCCGGCACGACAACTAGAACCAAAGAAAACTGATATACGTACGACAACTAACTTACGATCTAGTTAAGAAAACTCGAACCGTGTGCTTGGCATGACAACCAAGATGAGAGAGATAAGGACATATCCAACAGCATGCATGTTAAAGTTGCGTGAAAAATGTATACGGCATTTACTAGTAATGCATCATACAACCATTCCAACGTAGTTATCCAATGAGAGGTGAGAGAATACACATGACTTGTGCATGGGTGTATTTTAATCTACATACGACATTCATTACTTTCCATTTTTTTTCTAGCATACGCCTAGCCAGACGTATCATAAATATAAGGAGAATTACCGTGACGCGGTTACATGTCCGAGACCTTAGCGTTACGAATTACTCTTTTTTTCATTTAATATGTGTTACATCATCAAAAATTCTAAGATGGCAAATTTACCAACGACTAACATACCACTAACGTGACAATTGATCGAGATTGGTCGAATCGATTAATGTCTGATCGTCAATTAGTAAATGGTTAGTTAATGCATGTGCAGATCTATTTGAGATAGCACGATGGCCACTGCAATAACTTTGCTGAATAAACTCTCTGGTCTTTCCCCGATCAACACGAGTGGCCAAACTATGCCGTTATCCGCTTTCTGCCTTCCCCTTTCCCTTCCGCTCCCGACAACTTCAAACCACCGCCACCACCCACCGCCGCCGTCTCTCCCCCGCCCCAACCCCCTCCTCCTCCACCTCCCGCCACTCACGCGCCGCCGCGTCCCCCTCGACCGGCCACCACGCGCGGGCGCCACTGACATGGCCGCGCCTGCAGCGGCGGCCTCGCCCCCGACGCTGCTCGAGCACATGGGCCGCGCCGGCACGCCCGCCGACCTCGCGGTGGTCATCGCACACATCCAGGGCGCCTGCAAGCGCATCGCGGCGCTCGCGGCGTCCCCAGCCAACGCGGACCTCTCGCGGGGGAAGGCGGGCGGCGGAGCGGCGGTCGTGGCGGCCGGGCGGGACGCGCCCAAGCCGCTCGATGAATTGTCGGTGCGTGCCGGGGCCTCCCCTGATTGTTTGATTTTGGTGTTTCGATTCTCTGTTAAAAAAAAAAGTACTGCTGTTGTGGGATTCATCTTACATGCTGGATAAGAACTGCGATCTGTTAGAATTGCAGGCTCGGACACCTGAGCCATTGGTGGACTGAAATATGTAGAGTTTGTAATTGGGTAAACATTTGCAAATGCGTTGTTATTTGCTTAGCAACTTTTTTTGTCACCGCAAAGATCTCCCACTAGATTGGTTTGCTTGAATTCAAAAATTCTTCCTTATAAATGGTCTCATAAAGAAGAAGTAACTGTACCTTATACCTCAAGAACAAGCATCATTGCGCCATATGTCTTGTGCTCACAGCAGAATCTTACTGAAAATAGTACATGCTGTTTGCTTTTCTTGTGTCTGATCTAACTGCTATGCATCTTGGCATAATACTAGCTTCATGTAACCTGGATTATAGTTTTTTTAATTTCAGAATGAGATCATCATGTCATCGCTCCAAAGTTCAGGAAAAGTCGCAGTGGTGGCGTCTGAAGAAAATGATCTCCCCGTTTGGATGTGTGATGATGGTCCGTATGTTGTTGTTACTGACCCGCTTGATGGTTCTCGCAACATTGAGGTCTCCATCCCCACTGGAACAATATTTGGGGTATACAATAGGCTGGTGGAACTCGACCATCTCCCTGTGGAGGAGAGAGCTCAACTCAATTCACTGCAAAGTGGTACTCGCATGGTCGCTGCTGGGTATGTGCTGTATTCATCTGCCACCATCTTCTGTATAAGCTTTGGCACAGGTACCCATGGCTTCACATTGGATCGTTCGACCGGAGAATTTATTCTAACGCATCCTTCCATCCAAATACCACCTAGAGGTGAGCTAGATGTATACTATCCTTGCTTCTATTAAATTCTTGCACTGATGTTACCTAGTTTCAGTTGTACTAATAGTAAAAGTTTGCTAAATTTGTATGGCTCGATGAGCAATCATAAACATGAGTAATTAGAAGATACTGTGGAAGAATTTACTTATGACCTAAAGACTGAAATTTGAACAAATATCTTTAAATCTGCAGTTTTACTGTACTAACTTGCACCCATATTACTTAACTGCACTGCATATAGCTGCTTTCAAATCTGCAGTGTTAGTATTATCAAATTTGAACTCATATACTCTTGCACTGCATATAGCTGCTTTCGCATTTGCAGTATTAATATACTCTTAGTTAGAAATACATGTTTTTGCAGTTTAATTTAGCTTGCTCAAAAGCTATAATTGCATACTATGTCAGGACAGATATATTCGGTGAATGATGCACGATATTTCGACTGGCCTGAGGGCCTAAAGAAGTACATTGACACAATCAGGCAAGGCAAGGGGCAGCATCCAAAAAAGTACTCTGCTCGGTATGTGTGCTCGCTGGTTGCTGATTTTCATCGGACACTCATATACGGTGGAGTGGCCATGAACCCAAGGGATCATCTTCGGCTGGTTTATGAGGCAAATCCTCTCAGTTTCCTGGCCGAGCAGGCAGGAGGTCGAGGCTCAGATGGCAAGACCAGAATCCTTTCCATTCAGCCCGTGAAGCTGCACCAGAGGCTGCCATTGTTCCTGGGAAGCACGGAGGACATGCTTGAATTGGAAAGCTATGAAGATGTCCAGCAGAAGGTCAATCCTGGCTATGAGGTTTAGTGTTATGCAGGAGGTGAAATCTTGAGGTATTGTAGCATAGAACGATGTAAATGGTGTACCTATGGGAAGTTTATTTGCAGGACCAACGTTGTCTCTGTGTCTTGTTTTTTAACCTATGCGGTTACAGAGAATCCTGCATAGTATAAGATAGAATAACTTGCTGCAGTTCGCTGTGTCAATGGAAGATGATGTGAATTTTGGGAGCTCTCACATAACTTTATTTAAAGAATATAATTAGTTCCTTGTGATTTCACCATATTTGTAGACATTGTGCTCTGGTATTTCTTTTTCTGTGGGGATTTTCTCTAACATTGTGCTTTGCCAATGCTAAGAAAAAGGGACGCAGCCGGAAGACACCAAGATGAAAAGGGGGCAGCTGTGACCAGTGTTGAGAATTCATGGCCTCTTGTCTGGTAACTGGTAAGCCTTATGTCTTGTCAGTTCTATGTAAGCTGGTTGTGTCACTGACTAAATCTTGTCCAACTTTCTCAGATCTACATACATTAGATTATGTAGAAAAACAGAATGAAACAAATGTTCATGGAGCCTAAAACTGTTGTCGTGGTGGTGTCACAGCAGATGCCATGGATGGCTTATCTTGGGGCCGATGGACGAAGGAGGAACCGGAGGAGAGAGGACGTGAAGGGAAACACGCACGAATACACAAGCACACACAGATTTACCCAGGTTCGAAGCCCTCTTGCCGAGGTAAGATTTCTACTCCTACTTTGTTGTATTAGTCGAGATAACAAGCTCTACAATGACGCTCCTTGAGCTGTATTCTTGAGGAAGAAGAAGAAGAAGAGGAAAACTCTAGATGCCTAAGTGATCGTCCCCTCTCCTGGCGGGGTAGTGCTCTATTTATGGACCGCCCATGTCACATTGACATACGGGCCGGAACCTAACGTTATCTTCTTTGGGCCCCGCCGGGCACGCGCTTTGGTTCCCTCCGGGTGGCGCCGCAGGGGATAAGACAAATTTACTTTTCCCTGGCACCCTGCAACAAGTACAGCAGTAATCTGTCGACTTCCGTTAGAGATACTCTTTCGGTGCTTCTCTACGCAGTCACCTGACACCGCAACGTAAGTGGCGACTACTTTTCCGTGATAAAGATAACGCTGCTTTATTTTGCGCCACGCGGTGAGGATAAGACCGCCGAGACATCTCGACGCCAGCCGAGATCAAAGTATTCGTCCTTATCCTGCAATCTTGTAAGACAAGATAGTCATGCCGGCATACCAAGGCATCGTTGACTATGCCGACTTTGCCTTCGTCTTCTCGGCTAAAGCGTGTCGTCATGACCCTACCCGGAGTCATCCCCGACACTAGTCCCCGAAGCTGTTGCGCTCCGGCAGGGAAGAATGTCGGACCATGACAGTTTCCCATAGACCTACCACCGAAGCCTACCAGGGTTTAGCCGAAGAGGATACCGAAACAACCCCGAGTTCTCCTAGTTGAGACCAAGTTATTCCGACATATCAAGTCGACGTGCTTATTCTGCCTTGAGCCGAGATTCTTTTTTCCTTCGTAGCCGACACTAGCAAACTTGCTTCTGCCAATAATGGTACCACCTGTCGCTCGCACTCTGGGCTCTGCTTAAATAACGGGCAGATAAAACCCGAAGTACTGCCGGCGCGCTTTTTGAGGCGAGCGCGTCATCCCATCGTACAGTAAAGCCGACAGAGCCATTAAGAGGGGAATTTTGATTCCCACACGGATACTTATCCTCCCGGATTTGACAGGATTCTTTGTGCCACGCCGCACGGTTTCCGAACGCGTGCGCGTTAATGGGGTTGAATGCCCCCATGATCGTGCGCGTTCTTTCCGTTGGCCATAGGGATCGTGGGCATGGAAGATCCGCGCCCCATTAGTGTGCCGCGGGTATAAATAGAGAGAGGGGGCGAGGGTAAAAAACCCTTCGCACTCATCACATCTCTCGCTCTCCTCTGCTCCTTTGCTCCTTGCGCAATCCGCCATTGCTGGTAGCTCCAAGTTCTTCTGCCGCCGCAGTTCCTAGCTCTTAGCCACCGAGCTCGCCGCCGCAAACTCGCGCGCGCTCGCTTGGCTCTCTGCCGCACTTCCTTGCTTTGCTCGAGCCTCGCGCCAGCACCTTCTCACCGGAGAAGCAAACCCTAGATCTAGTTTTTCAATCCATGGCTTCCTCCTTCCGTGCCGCCGCCGTCGACCCTGCTGCTCAGCAGGTCGAAGAGAGGGCGGGCTCGGAGCGAGCTGGCTGGGAGGGCTTCGATGTGTCCCAGGCGGACATCGCGTGGCTCCGCCGCTCCCGGCGGATTCCGGAAGAAGTGGAGTGCCGGATCCCCGGCGACGAGGTTGTGCCGACTTCGGAGCCTGGTGAGCATGTCATCTTCCTCGCTCATTTTGAACGCGGTTTTGCTCTCCCGGCCAGTGAATTCACTAGGAAGTTCTTAGATTTTTTCGGCCTTCTGCCGCACCACCTTCCGACAAACGCCATCCTTACTCTCTCGGCGTTTGTCACCTGTTGCGAAGCCTACCTCGACCTCTGGCCTTCCATCGACTTGTGGGCCAAATAATTTATGTTCCGGCCCCAAGTTCTTCCTGATAAAGAGAATCCCAGCGCCCCTAATCCCATGACTCAGTGCGGCGCCGCCACCGTTATACCTCGCGGAGGTTCAGCCTTTCCTCGGATTCAAGGTCTTGAGTCCTGTAAGAAGTGGCTCAAGACCTTCTTTTATGTCCAGAACTCCTCCAAGGCCGACAAGATCAACTTGCCGGGATTCGTAGTCAGCCCCCCGGAGGAGAAGTAAAACTGGACATATGATCCGAAGGAGACCATCCCCGAGATCAACGAAATCCATGCCGGCATCCTCGAACTCAAGGAAGACGGGATGACGGCCGATGACTTGCTGGCCACCTTCATATACCGGCGGCTGTACCCGCTACAAAGTCGGACGCACAAGATGTGCTTCTATGGTGGACAGTTTGACCCGAACCGGGTGTCCACCGTCCGGCTTGACCAGGCGGAAGTCCGGCGCCGGGTCAACGCGATCGCGAAGATGAGTATACCGGAACGCTGGGAATGGGGTATGCCGGCGTACAGCCGGAAGCATCGTCCGCCTCCGGTGAGTTTTTGTTTATTCATGTCTTCTGTTCTCATCCGACATAAGGCTATGCCGGCTTTTATTTGATAAAGACTCATCTCGGCGCCATTTGATTCTTTTGTGTAGAAATTTACCCTTCAGCGCAACGAAGACGGGAATTCCCCGGATAAACGCTTTGGGAGCCAGGCGCACGACCATCGACCATGAAGATCCAGACTCAGAGGATCACATGCCGATCGCCCATGCCGGCCCCCGTCGCTCCGAAGGTAACAATTCCCGACATCTTCTCTTAGTCACTATAACACTTAGTATTAGATTGCTCACACCCGCATTTCTCCGGGGACAACCGACTCGGCCGATCCCGCTGCTGCTGCTGGGGCGTCGGTCCAGTTGCGGCTACAGCGCCGGTCCGTGAAAAGCGCGGAGCCGAGAAAGATCTTCCGCGAACTATGAAGCGGAATAAAGTCGCCTCTCGTGGTCCTAAGCCGAAACCCATGACCGTTGGGTAAGACTTATGACAACTTAAATCTTGATGTCGGTTTACTTCTTAGCTATTATGCGAATAATCCATTCTCATTCCTGCAGGGCGGCTTTGATAGCTACCCAATCTCAGATGTGCATCGCGTCTGAGATCCCGGAGGCTCCATCTCCCCGTGCCGAGCCTGCAACTCAAGCCACGGGTGAGACCGAGACTGCTGCGGATCCGACATCTCCTGTCCGGAATGTCGGCCCGAGCATCGACGCTTCGAGCGTCGCCCAAGCCGGGACGTCCGCAGCCGGGACTTCAACTGTCGAGGCTGCTCCTTCCTCGACGGCAACTGAGACGCAAACGAAGCCGCTCGTCACTGAGACCCCGCAACAACCAGCAATGGGGCCCCAAGAACCACAAATGACTCCAACACCGCCGTCATCACCACCGCAGCCGCAAGCTACTCAACTTGCGGCTGCACAAGCTAAGAGAGCTAGGAGCTTCGCTATCCTGGCGGGACAAGCGCCTCCGAGTTCCTCCAACTCACAGCCTGCCCGGGGCAACCAGGGAGTTCCCCTCAGGACGGCCAGGACGGCCAACGGGCATAGCTAGGGGTCACTAGGCCCGCTCGTAATAGACTAGAACAGTGCTGACGGTTACGAAGTGACCTCCAGCACCCTCTAGACAGCACGGCAGAGCCCTCTGGTGGGACCCGCGCCTGCGGCGACTCCAGAGTCCGTGGCCGCCCGGATGTTCCAGGCAAGGGTCGCCTTATTCGAGTCTAGCCGAGCTGCAGAGGTACGAAAAACTCCTCTTTGAAGTTTTTTATTCTACTTCTAGTATCCACACTCCTAGTCCCCGAGGTTTAGGGCGAGTAAGAATTAGTCGGCCCGAAGCTTATCTTAGAAAACTTCAAACACTTATTCCTCGAGATTCAGGCCGTGTTTAGAATAGTCGGCCTGAAGCTTAAAGACTTCAAACACTTATTCCCCAGATTCAGGCCGGGTTTAGAATAGTCGGCCTGAAGTTTAAAGACTTCAAACACTTATTCCCCGAGATTCAGGCTGGGTTTAGAATAGTCGGCCTGAAGCTTAAAAACTTCAAACACTTATTCCCCGAGATTCAGGCTGGGTTTAGAATAGTCGGCCTGAAGCTTAAAAACTTCAAACACTTATTCCTCAAGTAGTTGTGAACCTTCCACTGTATTAGACTTATCTGTGGATCACTATTTTGCGGACATGCATGAATAAGCGCACCGCCACCTTCAAGACCTTGCTAGCAAAGTACAAAAAGCTGGAGGCGGAGCACAAGGCTTTGGTAGCCGATCGCCAGAGCCAGAGTAAGTATATTTTTACCGTCATAAAAACTTTGTCCGAGTATTGATGCACAGCAGAAACTGATACGCGCTCTCGTTTACAGCCGGGGACAATGCTCAAATATATGAGCTTCTGAAGCGTGTCGCTGAAATAGAAGGTACAAGCTTATCCTTATCCCGAGTCTCATCCCTTTTAAACTCAAACCTTTGTGACACACATCTGCTAAACAAATGAAAAGTCCCGGCTCGAAGAGCAGCACCGGGATGAAGTGGCCCGTCTGAAGGCACAGCTCGAAGCTCAGGCGGAGGCGCACAAGACCGAGGTAGGTCAACTGACCTTGGCCCTCTCCGCCCAAATTGACGAGAAGATCCGCCTAGAAGGCGAGGTGCAGAAATGCAAGGATCTCGTCGCTGAGGTCGAGACCCGCGCCAGTACTGCCGAGAAGGAGAAGGCCGAGAACGCCCACCTGCTCAGCGTGTGCCGGCGTGACCTCGTCAAAATCGACGCCATGCTGACGAGTAAGTGGCCCTTGTCCAAATCTCTTCCTCTTATCACCTGTCCGTTGATAGCAATATGGTGCCGAGATTCATTACTATCTTTTTGCCGCAGTCTGTCGAGACCTCCCAAGCTGCTGTGATTAAAGCCCGTGAAAGGAGGGAGCCAGCCGGGGCAGAACCCTTCGAATACGACTTGGAGGATTTCCTGGTTAGCATTGCGAGCCGGGTAAAGCCTCTGAAGTCCTTCAGGGTGAACATGCTCAACGCTGGCATCCGGGCCTTTCGAGCTTTGTGGCCTGGGGAAGAAGCTCCGACCGACATCCCGGAGTTGGCAACGTGCCTTCTGGAGGTGGAGGATCGTCTTAATGAATTGCGGGAGTCGGCCGCTCGTGTCGGCGCCGACGAGGCCTTGTCGTTTGTACTTTCTTGGTACGACGGCATCAACCTCGACGTGTTGCAGTCGATGCGTGTCGGCTCCCCCTACCTCTCGGATCCGGAGCTTATCGCAAAGCGGCAGGAGCGGGCCTACTCCTTCATCCAATATACCGACGTGCATAAGTTTGTGGAGGGCCCGGTATCCGAAGCAGAGGCAGAAATGGCCGAGGAAGAAGACGAGGAGGCAGTCGACGAAGAGATTGTCGTCGAGTCAGCTTCCACCGCAACGGATGCTCCGAGTTCTGGCGCCGCCAATCCTTTTGTCTCTTCTTAGGCACGTCGGACAAAATACTTTAAAATTATCATATCTCCGGAATGCCGGGTGCAGGTGTAACCGAATTATAACACTTTTGCTTGTGAAGCATCGTACTTTTAATTTATTCAAGTCTTTTAATTACTGAGTTCCCAATCGAGTCCCCAAGTCTATTTTTTCTGTTGTGAAATTTTATGACTTCGATTCTTTTGTCTGCCTTGTCGGCGTTTGACGTATGAATCGCGAAGTCATAGAACAACGCTTTCAAAAAATTAAACTCGACAGACTCGCATGGAAATACCCGAAACCGAAATGAAATGCCGGGTTAAGTGAAACGATGTGCATCTCGGCTCGCTTCTTTGTTTGTTTACGCAATCGTTTTTCATGTGTTCAGTTATCTCGTTCCCAATCTCTAACTTGCGATGAAGCCGGGTCGCGGACAGCAGCGAAGTCATAGAGGAGATTTTCAATACCGACACAATACTAAACCGACATAAGATTACACAACTAAGCCATGCCGACATACAAAATGATAATTGCAATATAACACGAAAATAGCATGGAAGTCCCCGAGTTCCTTTTGAGAACCCAGCTGATAATTTCTCGTCTCAAAATATTCAACATAAGGAAAAAAAACGATACAAATACTCATCTCTCAAGTATAGAACAGACGAAGCAAAGCTACATTGCATGGCCTCTTGGTCTCCTCGCCTGACTTGTCCATCCTGTTTGCTTTGGGATCCTGCGCATCTATAAGATAGTAGAAATTGTTGTGTAGCGCTTTGCTCACAATAATGGGTCCTTCCCAGGGGGCAACAGTTTGTGCATGCCGGCTGTGCGCTGCACAAGTCGGAGCACGAGGTCTCCTTCCCGGAATACTCGCGGGTTTACCCTCCGGCTGTGATAACGCCTTAGGTGTTGTTGATGGATGGCCGACCGAGATAGAGCCAATTCCCGTGCTTCTTCGAGCAGGTCAACATCATTTTCTCGGGCCTCTTTTACCTCGGCCTCCATATACATGGTCACTCGCGGGGAGTCATGTTCAATATCGGCTGACAAGACAGCTTCCGCCCCGTATACGAGGAAAAATGGCGTGTAACCGGTAGAGCGATTTGGAGTTGTCCTGAGACTCCATAGCACAGCTGGGAGTTCATAACCATCATCATGGAGTGCGTTCCACTGGCTCAATCAACCGAGGTTTTATGCCGGCTAGAACCATGCCGTTTGCTCTCTCAACCTGTCCATTGGACTGAAGATATGCCACGGAGGCAATGTCTAGCCGGATATTCTTTTCCGCGCAAAATCGCGCGAAAGGTCCTGCCGCGAAGTTCGTTTCGTTATCCGTGATGATACCATGCGGGTAACCATACCTCAAGATGACGTCTTTCAAAAATGATACCGCAGTCTTGCCGTCACACATTCGTATCGGCTTCACTTCGATCCATTTGGTGAAT
The DNA here is from genome assembly GCF_000005505.3 of Brachypodium distachyon. NCBI lineage: Eukaryota > Viridiplantae > Streptophyta > Magnoliopsida > Poales > Poaceae > Brachypodium > Brachypodium distachyon. Next base: position 27,359,869 of record NC_016131.3, on the reverse strand, counting down.
TTGTGAACCATGACCAAGATATGCATCATGTCTCCTCGCACCCGCTTGAAACGTCCCACCATATCCAAACACCACACGGCAAATGGCCAAGTGATTGGAATAGTCTTGACCTCGGATGCCGGCATATGAATCTTGCTGGCATATCGTTGGCAACCGTTGCACTTCTTAACCAATTCTTCTGCTTCTTATGGTGCGCTTGGCCAATAAAAACCATGTCGGAATGCCTTGCCTACCAGCGTTCTTGAAGATGCATGATGGTCGCACTCTCCCTGATGAATATCCTGGAGTATCTCTTGCCCTTCTTCCGGCTCAACGCATCGCTGCAGGACGTTAGTGACACTCCTCTTGTATAGCTCACCATTGATGATGGTGTACGCCTTTGCCCTTCTTTGAATTTGCCTTGCCAACACTTCCTTTTCGGGAGATTCCCATCTTTGAAATAAGACATTATCGGTTGTGCCCAAGTCGGCACGGGACGAGTGGCAAAGACCGGCTCCTCTGGTACGTCTATCCCCATTGGCTCAACCGCGATTGCTTCCACCGAGTTGGGGCGCTCAGTCCCCGGGTCACTGGAACCGTTACCACTGTCAATGTCCATGGGGGTGACGTCAGCCTCTGAGCTCGCCGGGATAAAGATTGACTCCGATTCTGGTGATGGCTTGATGGATGGTTTGCGTAAATGCTCCGATGCCACACCAGCCGGGATGGCCTGTCGTGTTGAGCCGAGCTTCGACAGAGTGCCGGCTGCCTCGTTCTCCGCTCGCGGTATATGGTGGAATTCTCACCCTTCGAAGTGACCACTGATCTTCTGAACATGGAACTGGTATAGCGCCATATTGGCATCCAATGCATCCCAATTGCCGGAAGCTTGCTGGACTACCAGATCGGAATCACCGAAGCATTGAATTCGGCGAACTCCAATTTCTTTTGCCATCTTCAGTCCGTGCACAAGCGCCTCATATTCGGCAACATTGTTGGATGCTGTGAAGTAAATTTGCAACACATACTTAAGTTGGTCGCGCTTTGGCGAGGTCAGAACTATGCCGGCACCAAGCCCGCTTTTCATCTTGGAGCCGTCAAAAGGCATCTTCTAGTAGATAGTTTCAGGGGGCGGTGGTTCATACTCCATCTCAGCCCAATCCACAAATAAATCCGCCAGAGCCTGAGATTTTACGGCATCCCGTCTGTCGTACTGCAGCGTGTAGGGTGCTAACTCAATAGCCCATTTCGCTATCCGGTCGCTTGCGTCTTTGGTGCACATAATTTCCGAGATGGGCGCCTCACATATAACCCGGATCTGATGTGCATCAAAATAATGCTTCAGCTTCTTTGCCGCCATATAAACACCGTATGTCATCTTCTAGTAATTGGGATAATTTTGCTTAGACGATGATAGCACCTCGCTCAAGTAATATACCGGCCTTTGCACCGATTTGCCGTCCTCATCTCTTTCCACTACTATGACGGCACTAACGACTCGGTTTATTGCTGCTATGTATAACAACATCAGCTCCTTCTCCATCAGCGAGGCTAATATCGGCGACATGGCAATCATCTTCTTCAGCTCTCGAAAAGCTACTTCTACCTGCTGTGTCCAGACAAATTTGTCAGTTTTCTTCATCATCTGGTATAAGGGCATTGCCTTTTCACCCAGCCGACTAACGAAACGACTTAGCGATGCTAGGCATCCAGTGAATTTTTGCACATCTTTTACACATTTTGGCAGTTTCATTCTCTCTATGGTGGCGATTTTCACGTGGTTCGTTTCTATACCTCGGCTTGATACCAGGAACCCAAGCAACTTTCCTGCCGGCACACCGAAGGTGCATTTGGCCGGGTTTAGCTTCATTCGAAATCTCCTTAGATTTGCGAATGTTTCCCGGATATCATCCAAGAGCGTGGCACTTTCCTTGGCTTTTATGACGACATCGTCGACATATACCTATACATTTTTGCCGAGTTGATCGTGCAAGCATTTCTGCATGCATCTTTGATAAGTAGCCCCAGCTTTTCTCAAACCAAACGGCATAGTGCGATAGCAATAAGCCCCGAACGGGGTGATAAATGATGTCTTTATTTGATCATTCAGCGGTATCTGCTGAAAACCAGATTACGTGTCCACAAAGGACAGCAACTCACACCCAGCAGTGGAGTCGATCACTTGATCGATCCGAGGTAATGGAAAAGGATCTTTGAGACATGCCTTGTTCAGGTTGGTGTAGTCGATACACATGCGCCACATCTTGGCAGCAGTTGAGTCATCTTTCTTTTTGTCGACCATGACCGGGTTTGCCAGCTAGTCGGGATGCAAAACTTTCATGATAAAGCCGGCAGCTAGAAGCTGGGGCATCTCTTCCGATATGATCTTTCTTCTGTCGTCGGCGAAGCGTCGAAGGGGCTGCTTCACCGGTCTTGCGTCTGGTCTAACATGTAATGAGTGCTTAGCCAGCTCCCTCGGCACACCCGGTAGGTCCTGATTTGACCATGCGAAGATGTCCCGATGCTCACGGAGGAAGCTGGTGAGCTCGCCTTCCTATTTTTCACCCAGGCCGGTACCAATGATGACGGTGCGGTCCGGGAATTCACTGTCGACCTGTATCTTCTTCGTCTCCTTGGCTTCCTCAAAAGCCACACTCCCATGGGGATTGGTCATAGCCGGCAGACCAATTTGTGCCTCCTGGGCCATCGCGACAGCTTGCTGTAACTTCTTCTTCTCGCCAGCGATGACTAGTGACTCGGCCAAAGCAGACCCTGCCGCCGCGCATTCTATTGAACGCTTGTAGTTGCCAGTGATGGTGATGGTACCATTAGGTCCCGGCATCTTCACCTTTAGATAGCCAATATGAGTAGTCGCCATGAATTTGGCGAGTGCCGGACTGCCGAGCAGCGCATAATATGGACTGCTAAGGTCTACCACCTCAAACACCAAGTTCTCGGTCCCACAGTTCTCCCTGGTGCCGAAGAAGACGTCAACTCGGATCTTGCCAAATGGGACACAAGACACTCCCGGCACAATACCATGAAAGGTAGTCCGGCTAGGCTCAAGCATGTTATCAGTGATGCCGAGCTTAAGCATCGTGTCCCGGAGGATATTTATGCTGCTCCCATTATCAATGAGAACCCAAGTGAACTTGACATTAATGTCGGGCCCGATGAGTGTCGGGTCAACCACCAGAGCATATCCACCGGGGTTGGGCATAACCTTGTGATGATCTGCCCGGTTCCAGTTGATCTCCTGCTCCGACCAGTACATGAACTTCGGAACAGCCGGCATTACGGCATTGACCTCCATCTCTTGCCTGCGCTGACTTTGCTTGTCAGTCGGCTCCGTGATGAAGATCATGTAGCTTTGGTGATGCTCCTTATACTCATTTCTTCCGGCATATTCCGGAATAGCTTGGTCTTCCACCTGGTTGACGACATTGTTTGCCGGAGGGGGTCCCTGGATCTGTGCGTTAGCACCTGTGAGCGGTGGAGGAGGGGGCAGCCGACTTGCCTCACCCTTCTCGACCCGCTGCATCCAGCTGCATTGCCGCGTTGTGTGATTGGCCAGTTTGTTGTGTGAAAATGACAAGGCTGATCCAGCATCACCTCGAACGTATACTTCGGCTTATCTTGCCAGGGCTTCTTTTGCTCTCTTGACCCACTGCTGATTCCTTGTCTTCTGACACTGGCTAGAGCCGGCATCGGGTTGATCCTGAATACGATGACATGGGCTGGCCCATACCGGTAATCCGGCCTGTCATCCCTTCTCTTGTTGCGGTGGTCTTGATGATCATTTCTCCGGAATGCTCCAGCAGGATTGTATGTCGGCTGTTCCCTTTGCGGTTTCACCGACATCAGCGATGGCTGAGTCGGATCACCGAGCGCGTACATGTCGGCGATCTTGATCATCTCAGACAGAGTTGCCGGCATTTCTCTTTGCAGCTTTTGCCACAACATGCTGCCGTGTCTGCATCCTTGGGCAAACCACGCTATGGCTTGCGATTGCACTATCCCTTCGCAGGAATTGCGGAGGTTGTTCCATCTTGTCAGGTAATCCTGATCAGTCTCGTTGTCTCTTTGTTTGCACATGGACAACTGCTGAGGGCGGTTTGGCCTCTTGTAAGTGCTAGTGAAATTGCTGACAAAAGCTTCTTCAAAGTCTATCAAACAATTTATGCTGCCTTCCGGCAAATTGTTCAGCCATATCCTTGCCGGCCCTACCAGCATTTGGGATACATATCGTAGTGCCCATCGGCGATTGTCGCCTGCCACATGCACCGCCGTGACATAATCTTCCAGCCAATCCTCCGGCTTAGTACTGCCGTCATATGTTCTCGTACCCCTGGGCAGCTGGAACCCCTGAGCTGGTGTCTCCCTCATGATCCGGTGCGCGAAACAACACGGTCCCGGTGGGTCTTGTTCTTTCAGAAGCTCCGACAGATAAATTCTGTCAAGCCGATGCCGGGCATCTAGCGGCGATACTTGTCGGTTCCCAACTCGGGCTCCGAGCGGGTCGAGATTATCACGCTCCCGTCTGAGATAACCTTCATCACCCATGGCCGAGTACCCGTCATCATAACGATTTTAACGGCGATCTTCACCTCGATGCAGGGGGTTACGCCCGACACCCTGCTGACCTGCAGCAGTATTGGGTGTCAGACCCCGAGGTTGGTGTCCATGACCAGCCGAGTGACGTTCTTACTGATCTCGGCGATTATTGCCGAGACGGAGACCAGTCTGGCTGTCATCGACTCTCCTGACCATTTGTCTCTCGGCCAGAACCAGATCATAATGCTCTAGGCGCTTATCTCGGCCTGAGTTGACACTCTTGTCCCGTTTGCCACCAGGCGAGGATGTTTGTTTGTCAGCCCGGCCATCGGCACTCACTGCCGAGTGAACCTCATGTATGCCTCATTCTGCTCGTTGGTTGTGTGGAGCAATTCCTTCACGTGCAATTGCTGCAGCCGGAGTGCCTCTCTCGTGAGATTCGACAACTCTTCGGCCGCAGCCTCGGCGGCCCTGAGATTCTTGGCAGGGGTGTTATATTTTGGCCTCAGCGCTGAAGCAAAACTTGCCGACACTGCGGGCACCCCTCTGCCATCTCTGGCTATCTCGGCATTCAAGTTCCTGCCACGGTTACGCACCTCGCCAACTCGGCTAGGGTTAGTCAATGCAGTAGAATTGAGACCATGGGCTTTGTTATACTCACGGAGCGAAATATCAAGTTCTTGCCGAGGGCGAGCCACCTCGACGGCCTCCTTCAGCAGCTTTTGGCGCTCCAACTCCAACTCCGCCTGCAGCTGGCCCGGGTTAGCGTTTGACGCCACCAGCGCAGTCAGCCGTTTGATGGAGGCCTAGAGCTGAGTCGGCTTCGGCGGCAAAGCCGACGTGCCGGCTTGAGCAGCGACATTATCCGGCTTCTCCAGGGGGAACTTCGCCATTCTACCGGACTTGCTTGGGACCGCGCCAGTCTCTGCGGTGCCCTTGCCAGCATCGACGCCATGAACCGTCACCATGACCTCCACATGGTCAGCGGGGCAGTCGACATGCCGGCCGCGAACCGTGCAGACAGCGGGGAGATCTTCGGCCACCACCACCTGTTCGGGATACCTGCAGGGACTGTCAGTAGTGACATAAACCTCATGCATGCCGAAGTTGATGAAGCGGCCCACGCAAGGAAGCGGTGTGTTGAAGCAGCCCACGTTGTTGTCGATGAAGCCCAGAGAGCCGAATCTCTGGACCAAACCGGAGACCAACGCGCTCTTCGGTGGCGAGAAAGCTTCCCGTCCGGATGGCAACTCCAGCCAGCGCCGCTGCTGGCCCCACGGTGGGCGCTAATTGTCGTGGTGCGGTCACGGCAGATGCCATGGGATGGCTTATCTTGGGGCCGATGGACAAAGGAGGAACCAGAGGAGGGAGGACATGAAGGTAAACACACACGAATACACAAGCACACACAGATTTACCCAGGTTCGGAGCCCTCTTGCCGAGGTAAGACTCCTACTCCTGCTTTGTTGTATTAGCCGAGATAACAAGCTCTACAATGGCACTCCTTGAGCTGTATTATTGAGGAAGAAGAAGAAGAAGGAGAAAGAGAAAACCCTAGATGCTTAAGTGATCGCCCCCCTCTTCTGGAGGGGTAGTGCTCTATTTATGGACCGCCCATGTCACACTGACATGCGGGCCGAAACCTAACGTTATCTTCTTTCGGACCCGCCGGGCACGCGCCTTGGTTCCCTCCGGGTGGCGCCGCAGGGGACAAAACAACTTCACGTTTCCCTGGCGCCCTGCAACAAGTACAGCAGTCATCTGCCAGCTTCCGTCAGAGATTCTCTTTCGGTGCTTCTCTGCGCAATCGCCTGGCACCGCAACGTAAGCGGCAACTGCTTTTTCGTGATAAAGATAGCACTGTTTTACTTTGCGCCACGCGATGAGGATAAGACCGTTGAAACATCTTGACGCCAGCCGAGATCAAAATATTCGTCTTTATCCTGCAATCTTATAAGACAAGATAGTCATGCAGACATACACTTGGTATGCCGGCTTAGTATTAGTTTGGCTTAACGATGCCAGCATACATGACTTTGCCAACTTTGCCTTCGTCTTCTCGGCTAAAGCGTGTCGTCATAACTCTACCCGGGGTCATCCCCCCAACAACTGCTGAGAAGAAAAGCTCACAACAAGGAAATATGAATTAACACCTCAGATGATCAAAATACATGCACACCTCTATATTTCTAAACATGTTTTCATATGAAGACTAGTGATATGCTGTTACTGGGCAGCATCACTTGATATAATGGCCTGGGCATACAGATCATAGAGTATCAGAACATGCATTAAGCATGGAAAGACAACATGAAACCTCAGATCAGCAACCAGGAAGTAAATGGCAGATTGATGCCTCACATCCATCCATACAATCTTTAAACATCTCTGGAAAGCGGAGGATCACAACGTGGATAGTGATGATGTACAAAAAGATGCCAAAATCTGTCCAAAGTCAACTAAATTTCATTGCTCCAAGGCAAGCTGCTTGTGCCTGTCCAGGTCATGGAGGTAAGTTGACCGGGTGTAATCTTCTGAATCACAGGAGTCAAACATAAGGGGCTTTGTGGGTTTAGGTTTCCCCATCAGTTCAAGTGACTCTCTGTCACCCTTCAAGAAACAGACCACCTGCAACCAAGACATTCCTTCATCAATTTAAATCCTTATTTTTCCACTTGAGCGACAGAGCCGTCGAAGTCACTCACCGATTTCATACTAGGCCGCAAGTTTGAGCTGTGGTGGATGCACATGGATGCCACTGCTAGGGTGAGTGCCATCTCTTCTCTGTCATATCCAACATCAAGAGAAGGATCCACTAGTTCTTTCATGTTGTTCGAGTCGAGCAGTGGTTTTGCCTTTGAGATGATAAAGAACAATTTGTGAATTCAAAGGGTTCCAGAAATACGTATGTATAGCATGCTTTTATGATCAACAATAATATTGAGCGAGCTGATTGAATCTATGTATCATGAAGTATATATTAGAGCAATCTGCTATATTTACCCATATCACTAGGCTTTGTCTGGAAGAGTCCACCGCTTTCCGCCCTGTCACTAGTTCAAGAAGCAAAACTCCATATGCAAACACATCGGTCTTCTCATTTATGATCCCATGCATGAAGTACTCTGGAGCCATATACCTGTAAAGGTGTAAAAATCATAGTTGAAATAAGAGTTAGACATTGTTTTGGTATACTGAGTAGTATGAAATCATCATGAATCACTGTTTTCGTCAGGAACATATCAAACTCACCCAAATGTGCCTTCAATAGGGAACACAACATGATGGGTCCATTTGTCAGGAAGCCATTTTGCGAGGCCAAAATCTGAGATCTGGTTGAGAAGGAAGCAAAGATGTTGGAGTTTACATCCTTGGCAGAATGGGCGGTACTGACTAGTTTAAAGTGACTAAAAGTAGAATACATACCTGAGGTTGATACTCTTCAGTTAAAAGAATATTTGAAGCCTTGATGTCTCTGTGAATTATGTGCCGATGACACCCTTCATGTAGATAATGGAGCCCTTCAGCGATTCCAAGTGCAATATTGAACCTGGCATTCCACTTGAGGGCTCCCTTGGCACCTGATCAGCTAAATTCTATGTTAGCACTAGACTAACAGCACCTCAAGTACACCTTATTTCTATAATTGCCTTTTGTTTTGAAACGAACCTTATTTATATTGTCTTTATTTAGAAAAAAATGATGATTCAGACCATGCTGAGGTTATATGCGATTCTGAGGCAACTGAAAACAATACTACGGAAGTGATGACACAGAATTTACACATAGCTCGCAGAAATGCAAATTATGACCCTTCATGATATTATTATGCAGTCAATGGACAACCACATCCAAGATGCTGTTTGAATGGTTATGTTGTACTGACAACGTCAAGAGATTTTATGTATTCCTCTCTCTTTTGGACAAATGTGGTAAACTATGCCGCTGCAACACCTCAACTATTTCATTCATTGCCTAACAAGTTGTTGTTTGAGGACTATACCGTGGAGAACAGAAGCCAAGCTTCCATGAGGTGAGAACTGAAGAACCAAGTGCAAGCCCCCTTCCACACTGAACCCCAAGAGCTGAGCCGCATTTGGGTGGTTAACATGTGCTATTATTCCAAGCTCGGATAGAAAATCACTAATCCTGTCTTCTTTGTTACCGCCTTTTGTTAACCTCTTCACCGCCACAAACTGTCCATCAGCAAGCTGTCCTTTGTACACCTCAGCATGCCCTCCCTTCCCGATCAAGTTTTCTAGTGATATCAGGTATTCAGGAGTCAATACAAAATATTAAGAGGCAATGCAGAAACAGAAAACTAACTCAAGTGAGGAACAATATGTGTGTTGCAGGACATTTGGAAGTAAAACAAAACTTAAGGGATTAGATTTCCATGTTTTTATTGTCATGATATTGAAGGTACTGAGATGTAGAAGTCCAGTCCAGACATGCTAAAGAAACTAGCATATAGTAATAAAATAGCAGGTCATAGCAATTGAGATTCCAGCTGGTAAGCAGTAACAACCATCATTAACCTAAACAACAGTTCATGATTAGGACCTCAAACCTTCTTTCCTTAGTGAAACCATACCAATCCAATTATAATCCAAAACTTTATGTCAAAGCTACATCCCACAAGTTATGCAATGATAGTAACAGTCTAATTAAGTCACGGAATTTCAGTAGCATAGAAGTTGGTGTGCATGTTACCTGAACTAAATTTGTCAGTTGCAGCACAAAGCTCATCATAGTCAAAGCTTCTCCATGATGGCCTCCACTTCTCAATCTCAGGAAAGATCTCTGGCGCTATGGCGCTGCAGTCCATCTGGTTCTTACCACTGCGGATTCTCTCCAGGTACCTTTTAAGCCCTGTGCTCTTAGATCTCTGAGGGAAAGTCACTGCTCTCGCCATCCACTTCTTTCTCCTCACTATTAGTCCAGTGATCAGATTCCTCCACTGCACATTGCGGCTGGACTCTGCTGACTGCTCAACGGTGGAGCTCTCGTCTGAGTCCACACTGCCGGATAACGAGATGTCGAGCACAGCACGGGGAGAGCTCCTATCTACGCAGTCGCTGCTCTCATCATTGCTGTCCTTGGAGTTGATTTCAGGCACCCCTGTGCTACCTCCATCAGAATCAGCACACTGGCTGCTGGTATCACTGATGTGCCTGTAACTAGGATCTTCACTCGGTACAGCGGTGTCAATTATCGAACCGCTGTTATCACAATTTTCATCAGCCGGTTTGCTGGAGCCCCTCCTGCTCTCTTCTTGCTTCACTCCTTGCACTAAGCAGGCAAAAACGAGATTTACACAATAGAATGGGCTGCCATAACTTTGTTAGGCTACAAAACTGAAGAGCTAGTCATGGACAAATCAACCACCTATTATCAAGAACAAGACAAAGCGTGACACGGATCACCCCAAGGAACACATCATTATCACATACAAACTCTATTCTATTCCACCATGATTCTGGTCTGCCATGAAAGGCACATGCTGCCTGTTGAGACATTCTCATGCATAGATATGCATTCCCCCAACAAATTGACGTCTGCACCACCCCTGCACCCTTCCAAAATATGAAGTGGGTGCAGATAAACAAATATAAATGTCCACTTCGGAGATTCTGGTAAAGGGAGGACATTTTGGAGGAATTTGACAACCTATCAGTCTTTTATATGGAAAGGTATATAAGACAGCTCAACCTAAAATATTTAACAGTTACAAATAAGGCCAGAATCCCAAAACTGACATCAATTATCTCTCTTTAAAAAGACAAATACTCCAGGATCAATTTTGCATAGTACTAGTCTTTTCTATGGAGAGAGATATAAAAGACTATTAAACATTTACAAACAAGGCCACATCCAAAACTGACATCAATTATCTCTCTTCAAAAAGACTCAGACATGCTCCGGGATCAACTTTGAATAGTATACTGGTACTATTCAAAGCTGTGACATACGCTTCCTTAGAACACGTGTGGTGGCAGTGGCTCAAACTAAAGTCCAGGACAAAAATGAGAAGAAAAAATAGCTCCAAAATAGAGTGCCAAAAAAGAGAGATTTTTTTAATTTGCACAGTGGAGCACAATGGCCAAAGGGGGAAACAAAAGATCCAGCATAGAAACAAATCACTCAGAGGTAGAAATGAGGAAAGCAATCAGTAACCGCGGCTAACCTTCCTCATCAGGGCCAAGAAGAATCTTCACCCTCCGCTGCTGATCTTCGCCTGCCTCTGCAGATTCAAGCAAGAAATACTCCTTCAGTTTCATCGCCAACAATTTTTCTTCAGATTAATGGACGCCAAGAACGGAGAAGGGGGGCAACAACAACAACAAAAAAGGGCGATTTTTTGTGTGCTCTGAGCACCAGAACGAATCTGGCGGGGGGAGAAGAAAGGAAGAAGAACGGAAGAATACCTTCCTTGGAGGCCATTATATCCGCCTGTCCGTCCGCCAAAAACTTCGCTTTCCAAGGGGGGGCGATGGGCTTTGACGGGAGACCTCACCAAGGACAGCTTCTTCTACCTATGCTTTCTTGCATTGAAGACCAAAGAGACTGTCGGATGAACCAGAAATGAGGAAGATAGTAGATGCGATGCAAGGTACTACTAGGGTCTCAGCAGCAGCAGCCGTCCTTGCAGCTCTGCGCGGCGCCCAAGAAAATGGAGGATGGAGGCAACCGAAAATAAATATGAGAGAGAAGGAGAAAGGGTGGCTGGCGGGTTCTTTTGAAACTTGGGAGTGTTTCTCTCTCCCTCTCTGCTGGCAGATATTCCTCTCTTCTCTCAAAAGAAGAGAACAATGTAGAAGGAAGTCTATGGAGAGAGGGAGAGTGTGGGGAGAGAGAGGGACAGGGCAATGAGCAATGAGTATGGTGCAATGCAACTTTATGTAATGACCTCCTTGGACTTGTAGGGGGCCCACACACCAGATACAAACACCGCCCAAGCCAAGACCAGCAAGAGAGAAAGAAAAAAAAATGTGTACACAAAGAAAAAAAACTCTGTAATGGAATGGTTCTCATGGTCTCATCACTGGGTGATGCAAAGAGAGGAGATACCAGAGTTGGTGGTGTGGGGAAAACTGGATTATTTTTATATTTTGATCAGTTTCTGTGTGTCTTGTCTCTACCTTGCATATCAGTAAATCTTTGGTGCATGGATTAGATGTTGCTGTTAGAGTGTTAGGGACAGTGGAGGGGGGCAATTAAGTTGATTTTGTGGTTGCCTTTGTGCAATTAGGCGTAAACAAACAATAAACTTCTTTGACCATGTTGGATCTACTCCAGTAAGGTTGGCAGTAAGGTTGGCAGTTGGAAGGCGACATCTTTCCTATGGAGTAGTCCTTCCAACCACAGCACTTAATATTTTTTTTCTTCTGGTTCCATTCTACTCCTAGTGGATAAGTACTGTGAGGTTTTGGTGCTGGGGCACTTCCATTTTGCCTGGTAGGAGGCTAGGAGCAGTACCGGGAGGAGGAGTAGGCGTTGGGGGAAAGAATACATGCATTGAAATGAAGAATGCGAAATTTGAGTAGCCTGATTTGGTGCAAAAAGCGGCATGGCCGGTTGGCAAGATTTATGGATCATGCTTCGCTACACGGCGTGGCGGCAATAAAGGCTCGTTTCAAAAGGTCGCATAAAGCATCCCTTGTCCCAATGGGTAACCGCCAAGCCTTTAAACTTTCACGAGTTAAAACAAAATGCTAGTACCCCAGTAAAGATCAAAGAATGAGACAACTGTCATTTCCCTGCGACCATAAAAATCAAAGATCTCCTGCCAAAAAAGGAAAGAAAAAAAAGAAAGAAAGGGGTCATTTCTGTACTCTTGGGATTCAAATTTTGTTCCTCTTTGGTCGATCGTGTAGGGAGGTTCGAATTTCGAACACCGAAGCACGTCGGAGAGCATTCCGTTGGCCCCCACAGAAGGAACATTAATCGCTCCTGTATACTCCGTGCTACTAGTACATCACCGGAGAGAGCAAAGCATGATCCATAAATCCGTGGTATCTACCTTGGACACGACAAGAATCAAGACTTGTACGTACTCCACATTTTACAGCTACCACGCACGTAGGCAGACTAGTAGTACTTGTCTGCTCTCGAAATTCAAAGTCTGGCATCAATGTCTTGCCCGGGCACCATCGCCCATCGAGCTGACATGGGATCGTGCAAACTGAAATTCTTTCGTCGTTGTCTTAAAAAACACAGTACTCCTTTCGTCATTAGGAGTATCTTTTTATTAAAGAAAAAGCTGAAGCTCTTTGGTGGCTTTGGTTTCGAGCTGAACTCAGGGGAACTCAGGAGCAGGTGAGGCTGATCCTCCCAACTCTATACTTTATTTTCTTTCAAAAGGGGCCGCTCGTGCAAATCAAATCTGCAAGACGACGCAGCAGCCTTTTCTGCGACCGTACATCCATCCACGTACGTGACCTGAAAACTTTGTCCGTCCCACGATCCCATCGGCAACAAAACGTGAGCAGGAGCGCGTGACAAAGAAACACTCCGTGGGCCGGTGAACCAAATCCTCCTCTCCCGTTAATTCCGGTTCTGCGTCTCAAAATGAAGAAGAAAAAGATGTTTTCAGGTAAAATTGATTGCGCTTGTAACAATCAGTGTGTCGGACGTGCGTTCAAAAAAAAAATCAGTGTGTCGGACCAAATGTCAGGATCAACGAGGCTCTTAATCCTAGTCATCGCCTGGCTTCAATGCCACCTCCTCCAGCGGGGCATGCGTTGATGCGGACCGCATTTGACTAATACCACATTCCTACGGTCCTACTCAGCTCCTTCCTAAAAAAAAGTCCTACCCAGCTCCATGTCTGAGATTAAAATCCAGCTGGACGCGTAGGACACGCCGACAATGTGACACGCGAGGCTGCAAGACGCTAGTAGCCCGATGGAAGGATTAGTTGAATCTCGAGCGGTAGCTAGCGACGTATGTTCAGTTGACATTGCTAAACTGTGTTGCACTAAACTTAGTTTATAATTCATTGTGAGAAAACACACATAAAAATAATAAAAAGTTGGTTAGCCAAACACGAAAATAAAAAAAAATAAAAAAAACAATTTTATGATAATCTACCGTAATGCCAAACGGAGCCTTAGCATCGCACGAACGTGCGTCGTCCGGGCACGGGTCAAAACACTAGCTGGAACTATATGCTCATCCTTTTCTACACACTTTCGGACTAATTTCCTGGGCGGCGGATAAGGCTCCAAATCCAAATCGTGCTCCACTAACCCCCCATGCCCGAACCAGACTTAGACAGTTAGACGTGACAAACGAAGCAAAGCAGAAACAAAAAGAAGTATACCCCCACTTTTTTACCGGCAGTGGATATTGTTGTCATGGAGTTGGAGTGGTACGTAGTGGGGTTTTGCGATTGCGAGCGTGTGCAGGATGAGTGCGTGCAGCGAGTGACCTAAAGCAACAGAAAAAAGACCGGTCGAGCAGGTGAGCGACTCCTCGGTCCACGCATGATTACATGCTGCCAAAAAGAACAAAAAGAGTGCGCTACTTATCGGTACACGCTGCATGGTACACCTTCTGATTCCGATTTTAGATTGTTGTCAAAATATTACATGTATCTATACATTTTTTAAAAATAGATATATTAATATTAAAATAAATTTGAGTCAAAAATTTAGTATCAGAGAAAGTAGATTGCTAGGAGTAAAAGTTAAGTTTAGTGCTGACCGTGCTGTGTTTTTCCTAAGTTTGGTCAGTTTCCCCCCTCTCACAAATTCCGACTGTCCACCGTGCTCTGCTTTTCCGACGCTGCAGGCTCCTCGTTGTGCTCACTCATCCGGCAGAGGTGTAATTTTTTTTTCCTTTTTTTTTTTTGATTGACCAAAGGAGTACGAGTGTAGTACTTCTTCCGATTCTAAATTGTTATCGAAATATTACATGTATCTAGACGCTTTTTAAGAATAGATATATCTATATTTGAATCAAAAATTTAGAATCAGAAGAAGTATTATTTTGTTTGACACAATGGAATTGAAAGAGACCTTCTCCGGCCTTTTGCATCCGAAACCACACGCAACCCAACCCAAAACTATTACTTTGTCGTTACAACGTAAGTAGATTCAAAGCGATGACCGAAGCTTATTACGAACATATATACATGCAGTCAAAGGAATAAAACGACGACAAGCTTACATACATTAAAAAAATGGAAGTGAAGAAGAAAAAGAAGCTTTGCTGACATAAAACAGAGTACTCTTATACTCCACTGGCCAGTAGTGTAGTACGTACTTTCAAGTAGTGGCTTCTTTGTGATTGCGAGCGTGCAATTAGTGCAATGAGTGACCTAAAGCAAAACGGAAAGATGGATCGAGCAGGTGAGCGGCTCCTCGGTCAATGCATGCTTACATTCTGCCAAAAAGATGGCATTATCTCCGCAACAACGGTAGTGCTAAGCTCGTGCGGGTTCTTCTCGTCCCCTTTCAAAAAGGTAAAGCCCTTGCATAGCAACGGAAAAAAAACTTTGAAACGAGAGAGCAAAATTCTATCCAGTGAAACTTTGAAAACATTTACATATGATCGTTTATCTGAAGATTGTGTTTATGTGATGTTCCACTTTTAATCCGATCCATTTACTTGAGATCTACTCCCTTCGTTTCTAAATTCTTTTCGCTGTTTTAGTGCAAACTTAAACTAAAAAAACAAAAAATATTTAAGAACGGAGTGAGTAGTGGCTAAGAGTTACACCCGAATGCGTCGCCAAGAATAAGAGAAGAAACTTAATTTGTCCGAAAAATATTTGTTGTCTTTTTTTTTTGTTTTCCCCTTAATTAATTTTGTCCCCCGCCACAAATTCCGGTTGTTCATCGGGTGCTCTAGTTTCCCGACGCTCTGGGCAACGCATCGTGGTCAGCTCGATCTGGCAGACGTATAATTTTTTCTCAAGTTGCTCATCTGAAATTTGTTTTTAACACGATAAAAGTAGTTTCTTCTTTCTCGACACAATGGAAAGAGACATTCTCCCTCCTTTTGCACAGAGAGCACACGCAACCCAAAATGCATTATTTTATCATTACAATGCTCGAGTCAAAGGCTAAAAAAAAAGACCCAAGGTTACATCCATGCATGCATGCAGTCAAGAGAATGAAAAAAACAACGGCATGCTTACATAAAAAATGAAAGCATATCGAAGAAAAAGAAGCTTGATACGGAGTATATGGTTTTAAACATAAAAAAATATTCTTTGGAAAGTATCTAGACATTTTTAGATATAAATACATTCAACAATTTTAAGGCAATTAATATGGAAAGTAACCCCTGGTCCATGCGGGGTGTTGATTTCCGCCGTGATCGTAGGCAGGAGTGACTGACTAATGAGCGAGTGACGCCCTATCGGGATCCTGTTTTCCAGGTCAATTAAAACAACAACATGCCTGCCGTAATTGCCCACGCCTCCACAGACTGGACTTGGTGGCCTGGCTCGCGTGCGCGCGCATGTGCTCGCCGCCGGCCCGGGTGAAACCGACTGGAACCTACCAAACTTTTACTCGTATACCACGTGACGAGGATCATCGTGTCGTGGGTGCCGCCGAGACGAGACACGGAGACAGACGTCGCGACAGCGCCCTCTCCGTATAGATCTGACGCCAACGAGGACGGTGGCTTACTCGTTGGTCGATTTCGACAAAACTCGTGACGAAACAAAATCGCAAAATGAATTCCGCGCGAAACTATTTCACTGATATAACCCTTTCGCTCAACGTCCGACGTACCGGCGCCATCCTCCGTAGCTCAGCACCTAATCTCTCGGCGCTATAACCCTACCAGCGTGGCCAAGCCCAGCCACCGTGGCCACGGCCCCACTTGAGGTCGTGTAGCGTCGTGTCTGTAGGCGCTATAGCACCTCTGAAAAAGGCGTTACTCCCCAACCACTTAAGCAGTTAAGCCACGCTTGTTGTCGATGCACAATTAAAGCTAGCACAACACTTGCTTGCTTCTGGATTGATCCGAGATAGAGAAACCAGCAGCTGCATCATGGAGCACCATCAGGTAGGCATGTACCTGCTCACCAAGAACCCATGGGCGACATGACCCCTGGATGCTCTATTGCTCGTCAAGGTGTGCTCATTCGGCTCCACTCCCCGCCTCATGGAACTCGCACCTGGTCACCAGTCCGCAGCGTGCCGGCGTCCGCGCACGCCGCCCGCACCGCGTTGCCGGCGAAGTCGTTCGGCGCGATGCCGGATGCCACCATGTCCGCGAACATCGCCATCGCCGCCTCGGGGCGCCTGCATTAAAGAAGAAGCACTGGAGGTCGCATTCATTGGTCCCTTTCAGACGTTAGATGCTCGTCATGGTCATGGAGCTCGCATTCATGGCTCGAATTTTAGACGGAGCCAGCCGGGGGCCGAGAAGTCGCCACGGCGGCCTTGGCGCAACAGGTTGCACGTGACGCAACGCCTGCATATGGGAGAGTAACCAAATTTTCTAAGTCCACAGGCTTGCGCCTGGGCGTTTGGCGCTACTCCCTCGGCTGGGCCGCCGGAGAAATTTCTAGAGGCGGGGCAAAGGGGGATTTGGGAGCAGACAAAAATTTCTAGGTGTAAGGAGCGCCCAACGAGAGAAAGGCGGCTGATCTCTTTACTGCAGCTCGCCGGTCAACATTGATAGCCTCCGGCCTTTGCCGCTCCATCACGCTCGCATTAAGCTCCCGCACCTCGGTCTACAGCGCGCAGCGTCGGCACTTGCAGGACATGAGAACGAGAAGGTCCGTCATGTCGGCGGCAAGCCCAACCTCAACGACGGTGAGGATGTCGAGCAGTTCGTCTAGGTCGTCATGTACCTTTCATCTCATACGCATCCACGGGCGGCAACCTCGTCTGCAAGCTGCCGGAGCATGCGGTTGTCTTTTTCCTCCAAGGAGAATACGAGCTGGAGAAACGGAAAGAGGAAGACGCAAGAAGAACGTTTTTTTCCTCCTTGATTGGTCGATTTGTGGTCATGCATGGCTCAAATACACGCATCCTTCCTGGTTAATTGCATCCTCGTTGCATTGCTTGCTTTGGCAGCCGCAAGGTGAAACATATATAGCTATGCATGCGTCTATTCCTCTTAATTGCTTTGGCAGGTGAAACATTACCAGGTGAAATTGGCCTGAGATCATAACGTCGAGCCCTCAGGCGCGAATCCTGTGGGTATAGCGCCCATGTCTCAGGCGCTACACAACCGCGTGTGGGGCTTGGGCTGGCCACGCTGGCTCGGCTTGGCCATGCTGGCAGGGGAATAGCGCCTCACGGAAATGCGCTGAACTATGAAGGATAGCGCCACGCTGTCGGGCGTTAAACAAATGGGTTAGATTTGTGAAATAGTTTCGCATCGAGTTCATTTTATAAAATAGTTTCGTCACGAGGTCTATTTTGTCGAAATCTCCTACTCGTTGGATGCGATGCCTGACATGGGATGGGATGAGACTTGCGTTGAGATACTGCACCTGACAGCCCTTGACCTTTTGATACGTGGGGTTATGTTCAGAGCCTCTTTGACTCGATGGGTCCCCTGGCTCTCAATGAAAGCTATTTTTTTTAAATAATAAGATTTTTTAATCATTTTTAAAAATAATACGTGTTTTTCAAAATTTTCAAAAATAATACGGCCTCGGCTTGGGCGAGGCCGAATGGGGCCAGCCGGCCTGGCCCAAGCCGATTAGGCCCAGTCGGCCTCGGCTAGGCCGACTGCCGGACGCCTGCTCAGCCCGCGGGGCCCACACGAGCCAGTCGGCCTGGCTCAGGCCGATTGAAGCCCAGTGGGCTTAGCCCAGGCCGACTGGACCAGTTGGTTTGGGCCAGGCCGACTGGGTTCAGTCGGTTTGGGCCAGGCCGATTCGAAGTAATTTCATTTTTTTTCTTCGGATCCTTACGGTCTTTTGAACTAAAATACTCGACAACTTGAAAGTAATTAGTCTTCGCTGCTAGTTCGTTGCATGATCAACGCATACACGGCCGAGGCCATTTTTTGTCTCGAATCCTTGCGGTTTTTTGAACTAAAAGACTTGACAATTTGGATAAAGAGTAACATATATCGATAATTTGCTGGACAATTTCTGTGTCGATTCTTTGCTGTCTGTTTGAACTGAAAGACTTGACATTTGGATAAATTTGGATAAATAAACATACATCGATAATGTGCTGGTTACGGAACCAAGGCACAACTAAATTAACATACATTGGTAATACCGCAATTGGACATAATTAAAGATAGCAAATACATTAGAAACACAAGCACCACTGAGTCCACTTAGGCCATTTTCTGCTCGTATCGCCACGTTCTTCTGCAGCCTTTGCCACGGCGGCCCTTTCTCTTTGCCTCTCCCTTTCTGCCTCACGAGCATCCTTGCGCCTTCGTTCCTCCTGTTGCATCTCAAGCGCTTTCTCCCTGTTTTTCCTTAGTGCTTCGTCAATCCAACGACGTTGTTCCTCCTTATGCTCTTTCATCTCTCTCTCTTACTCCTCTTTCTCCTGGGCTGCAGCTTTTTCTGCACGCTCCTCCGCGTGAAAACGCTGCCATGCATTTCGGGACCTTGTTTTGATCTCTTCCACTGCCCAATCCGGCATCTCCGTGTCAATCCAATGATACCACATGCATAGGGGCGGAGAAGACTACAGAAAAGCCTACTGTTACAAATCTGATATGACACAGAAAACATGTTTTAGAACACCTAAATGTGCTTACCGGAGGCTTGTCGTACGGCGAAACCGTTTTTCCCGCCTCGTTTTCGCGCCAGCATTTCCCGCCTCCTTTTCCCGCCACCGTTTTCCGTCTATTTTAAGTTGTCGGTTTTAATTTCAGTCTTTCTATTGCATATGTATTTCAGCCCTGCCGTTATTTATATGCAAATGTAACTTGAATAAGAATGCAAAAATTAGTAACATGTCTCTCTCATACATAGGTAGAAATATTTCTCATACATAGTACCTACATGCATTATGTTAAGAGAAGATACTTACCGCGTGTTGTCTAGAGCCTGAAGTAGACTGGTTAGGGTACATATCTCACAAACTCGGCTCGGCTATCTCCTGGGGGTGAGAGTGTTGAATGATGCTCAATCGGGTAGCTGTCATGTACCTCTGCAAATATCCGTTGAATAGATCGAGATCAAAGGCCGCCAATGGCCAAACCCGTGTCGTCGCAGTCTCCCACTCTGTGACGTACGACTGAACCCTCTGCAGCCACTGAGTCTGGGTCCTGGTACTTCCCTTCCTGGTAAACCTGAGATCGCAATAGAAAGTTGAACAATTAAATTATGGACAACTCTGGACGACAATCATAAATTGGAAAACTGCACATACCTGTGGACGATCTATGGAAGTGGATCCTCCGTCGGTGGAGGAACGACCAACTGGCGTGCCCCAAACTGCCTCATGACCCTCTGCTGGGCCATCTCCTCCACGCAGACGTCGAAGATGATCTTTGATTTTGTCATCCAGTAAGCGCAATCTCTCGTGCAGACCGTGGACATCCCGCCAGGGTATCTATCCTCGATGGCGTCCTGTGTGTACGGCTCCCAGACAACCGCCTCAGAGTGCAACACGTCGAACTGCTTGTTGAATGATGGGTACCAATTCCTGACCTGATCGTGTGCAAAGCGTCTCTGTAAAAAAAAGAAGTTAGCTTCATTCATGGTTTATGTAAACTAATGCATGAATTTCACATTCGACATACCTTGCTACGTGTCCAAATTGTCGCGAAAGTAGGCAGGTCGATGTGTTCTAAGTCAAACAACTCCTGCTCAGGGTTAGGGTGATCACCCGTAACATCTGGTCGGCCGATAAAAAGCCTCTCCCACGACCAGAGCTGCAACAATAAAGGACATCCAAGCAGGGCTGACTTGGGCGACGCAAGCTGGCAAGCGTTGCACATACCTCGGTACGTAGCTGCTAGGACGGCCGAACCCCAACTCCTTGTGTGATGTCGTCACCACATGTTGCATTCGTGATCT
The DNA here is from genome assembly GCF_000005505.3 of Brachypodium distachyon. Taxonomy (NCBI): domain Eukaryota; kingdom Viridiplantae; phylum Streptophyta; class Magnoliopsida; order Poales; family Poaceae; genus Brachypodium; species Brachypodium distachyon. Next base: position 27,339,363 of record NC_016131.3, on the reverse strand, counting down.
CCACTGCAATAGGGATGTAGCGTGCGCTAATGGTGGTGACGTGGTTCTCGGTGAACATCACCTTCCCGAGAAGCCACATTACATATGCCTCAAGGCTCCGAGTGATCTGAGGCTCAGTCATTTGGGTCTCTAGATACCTAAACTTCTGAATCTGCATGCAAGAAAAACCAAGTGTTAGTAAACCCATGCAAGTATATGAGCTATGCTCTTAGATATATTAACTTAAAACACATCGATCTAGCCTGGTAATTGAGCAACCAATCTAGCTTAGGTCCGTGAGCCTCCGAGATGAGTGGCCCAGCTCCGACAAGAATACCTTGAAAACGTAGAGCACAAATTAACACATAGTTGCACATAGAGTAAAAATTAAAACACAAAGCACAAATTAACACATACCTTGAAAGCGTAGTGCCATACCCTCCTGCCAATCAGCTGGTGCCTACAACGGTCCTATGGGATCACCCACCAATGGTAGTCCCAGTAGCATCGACACATCCTGGAGAGTGGGAGCCATCTCTCCCCAGCGAAAGTGAAACGTGTATGTCTCGGGCCTCCATCTGTCCACTAAGCAGCTCAGCAGCGAGTGGTCAATTTGTAGCCGTGCAGAGTTGAAGCTTCGTCGCTCGCCCTCTACCATTTCCGCACGAGTTGCCTCAACAAGTCGTGCGAAAGGTAAAAGGCCAGCCCACTTCAAACTGCATAAATAAAATGGACATGCAAGGGATAAATAAATATAATGGACATGCAAGGGATGATTGAATAAAATGTACATGCAAGGGATGATTGAATAAAATGTACATGCAAGGGATGAATAAATAAAATGGACATGCAAGGGATGATTGAATAAATACCGCTGAATCCAGGCAGGGTGTATCATCCAATTTTTCTTAGGAGTGCGCGTGACAAGGGGCTCGACACTACCAGGATGCGCCACCAATCGAGCAGCCCGATGCTTACTCTCAATCTCTGGAGATAGCAATGATACTCTCTCCATTTTGTACCTGCAACATTTATAAACATAGTTAGACATACAAATTAAAGTTAAGCATAGTTAAACCGAGAGTACATATTAAAACATAGTTGAACAAAACGTAAAAATTAACACACAGTTCCACACAGAGTACAAATCAAAACATAAGGCACAAATTAACACTTAGTTTCACAGAGTACAAAATAAAACTTACTTCCACATAGAGTACAAATTAAAACTTAGTTTCACAGAGTACAAATTAACACATAGTTTCACATATAGTACAAATTAAAACATAGCGTATGAATTAACACATAGTTTCACATATGCATGATAAGCCTAGTTTCTTCCTCTCCCTCGTCGTCCATGTCTCCCTCTTCCACGAGCAGTAGCTCCACGTACCGAAAGTTGGAAAATTAGTGTCCCTGTGGCCAAAATGGTTGCATAGAAAACATTGTCGTGAAGGTCCTCCGGCTTCAGATTCATCCATATCATTTCGGATGCGCCTGGACGGGCGTCTGCCTGTGCCTGTCCACAGTAGCCCGGAGTCAGGGATGTACCGCCTTTCACCAGGGGTTACGTTGTTCAAATTGCCCATTGCACGAAACCCTAGCATCTCACATGTCCATGTGCTAAGCACAGACTCTTTCAGGTAATAGGGAGACACAAATGAGATTGCGTCCATCCCTAGCTGCCCGCAAGCAGCAAGTACATGTGAGCAAGGAAGGTGAAGCAACTTTGGTTTGTTGCAGGTGCACTCACACGTTGGCCATGCTTCATCTCCAATATTCACCTCCTGTGTCCCTAATTCATTTCCAACGCCGAACTTGTCAGTTGGCAAGCGCACCTCAAACCTGTGTTCTTGATTACCGATGGCGACGACAGTATGAGACCTAGCTTTTTCCATCTTCTCATCCATGCACTTCATAATATTTTCACAGTACGGTGTATTTGGGTTGTTCATGATATGCATTTCAGCTCTCTGGCGTCTTTCTCTGAAATACTTCACCGTGCCATGGAAAATACCCTCGACGATGGTTGTAAGTGGTAAAGCCCTTTTTCCCCTCAGGACAAAGTTGTATGTTTCTACCAGGTTAGTAGTCATGACGCCGTACCTAGCGCCATGTGTGTCGTGCAGCAAAGACCACCGCTCCAGAGGCTCGTGCTCTATCCACTACTGAAAGTTTTGACAAGTCGAAAAACGAATCAAATCTTTCCTCAAGAGCCCTCTGCTTAGCCCTCCAAGCCTTGCCATACGAAATGTTGTACTTAAACCTTACCCTGACCTTATGCATGATGGCCTTCACTTCCATTGTTTTGCTCTCCACTATCTCCGTGTAAAGCAACCGAGCAAGAAGCGTCGATGAGAGGTTACGATGGTCTTGAGGGATACTGGGAATGACACATGTGTGCAACACCAAGTCATTGACAACCCAATCTGTGTCATACTTAGAAACATAGCCATGCACACTCCTGGGACAATCTATTTGTTCGCACTCCATTGTCAGATATTTTTGTGAAGAGACTGTTGTTTTGAAAACCCTTTGCGTGGACATTGCCCAAGCAACTATGGCATCCTGCAGATGTTTCTTGTCAGGAAATCTGGCACCCTTCGCAATGTTGTTCTGATGATATTGCCATGCAGAGTCATGCCCATCGTTCACGGTCATAGCTGAAGAGAAGTCCTGATTCCATGATGCAGGAATCGGCACCTCCTCTTCGTCCGACTCATGAGACTCATCGTTATAAGAACTACGACCATCTGTATCTTCATCCTCCATCTCGTTCTGCAAGTGACCATCTTCTTCATCCGCATGTGCCTCGCTAGTGTACTCATCCTCTCCTACTGCCCCGGAGCTCTGGCCTGATTCATAACCACCACCTCCAACATTCGACACAGAGTTTGCATTGGACAAGTCATAACTTGATTCACCCTCGTCTTCAGCTGGATTGGTCTCATGAGCGACAACCTGGATTAAGGCGACAGGTGTAGTTCCCCTTTTCTCGCAACTTTCTAACCAGCGCACCCACTTTGATGTCCGGTCTATCGGCCTCAAAACCCAGAAAATATTTGAACTTGACTTGGTCCATAATGCTTGCACACGGACGGTGTATGTTTCAGGATTGAGCGCTAAACATCCTACCAACCATTCCTGCAGCTAACTAAACGTCCATGTTTGAGGGGCCGTTAGATCCAACTCAACATACTTAAACTGACTCAGATCAGCTCCGTGCTCGGTTGTTAAGACACTACCGGAACCGTAGTAAAAAACAAACTTCACTACACCGGACATCTCTGATGCCTAAAAAAATGTTTAGACGCGTCAAATACTAAGCAGTACGGCATATAAAAAATGTTTAGACGCGTCAAATACTAAGCAGTACGACATATAAAAAAAATGTTTAGACGCGTCTAATACTAAGCACTACGGCATATAAAAAATGTTTACACGGGTCAAATACTAAGCAGTACGGCATATTAAAAATATTAATACGCGTCAAATACTAAGCAGTACGGCATATTAAAAATATTAATACGCGTCAAATACTAAGCAGTACGGCATATAAAAAATGTTTAGACGCGTCAAATACTAAGCAGTACCGCATATAAAAAATATTAATACGCGTCAAATACTAAGCAGTACGGCATATAAAAATATTAATACTCGTCAAATACTAAGCAGTACGGCATCAAAAAAATATTAATACGTGTCAAATACTAAGCAGTACGGCATATTAAAAATATTAATACGCGTCAAATACTAAGCAGTACGACATATTAAAAATATTAATACGCGTCAAATACTAAGCAGTACGGCATAAAAAAAACCTATTCTATTAAAACATATTACTCCCGGCCATAATATTTAGACGCATCAAATACTAATCAGTACGACATTAACAATTGTCCAAAATAATGAGCACTACCGAACGCTAAAACATATTCTATATATACATACACACGTATTCTCATAAACATATACATTATAGGATAAATACGTGAGAGATTAGGATTTACCCTTGAAGCGTGTGAACCCCAACCTCGAGCAGCCTCACGGTCACCGGATGAGCACCACCACCACCTCCAAACTCCTCCAAACCACCACCATTGCCCCAACTTACGAACACGAAATTAGCTCAAAATGTTCAACGAAAATAGTAGATCAAGGTGTCATTGGGTGCTAAATAGCGAGGGGATGCAGTTTTTGGGTTAAATGGGAACAAAACTCACTAATTTTGGCTACAAATTGGGGGCATTTTTGAGGAGGAAGAAGGGAAGAGGAAGAACAGAAGGAAAGCTGGGCGTTGGCGCTGGGCTGCTCGGGCTCGGCCTGGGGAGGAAGAAGGGAGGGAATAAAGGGAAAAAGAGAAAGGAAGGCGGGCCCGCGCGCGGTCGGCTCCAGTCGGCCCAAGCGAAGCCGACAGCCCAGTCAGCCTGGCCCAAGTCGACTGGGGCGCCAGTCGGGCAGCCCGGGAGCAGGCGGCCTGGCCGAGGCCGCATTATTTTTGAAAAATTTGAAAAACGCGTATTATTTTTAAAAATAATTAAAAGAATCGTATTATTTTAAAAAAATTAGCTCGGTGAAAACTTTGTTTTAGGATGCTGAATTCACAAGTTGTTATTTATGTTGAAAGTTTATTTAGTATCTTTCAGTAAACACACGCAGGGATCCTGCATGTCTGGTCACTCTTACAGACACTCATCTTGATTTTTTCTTTTTCTTTTCTTGAACGGCGCTGCTTTACTATTTGCTTTCCAAGACGACGAACAGGAGGAATGCAAAGTGAGACCAGGGATTGGATCAAGCAAATTTGGCGGCCAAACGAGGTTCATTATTGGAGTCCGCACTATCTCATGAATGGACGAGGAAGAAGTTGGCCGGACCCAGCGGAGAGAAGAAAAAAAGGAAACAAACGGCGACAGATTTTGGACCGTGATGTTTCGCGGCCCCGGCGGCCCGGGGAGCGCCGTTGTGTTTGCAATTACACGCGGTTGCGTTCGATCGCCTACGGTTTCAATTCTGGGCCGAGGCTTGTGGACTCTCTACCCAGAGCCCGTTTTTGGTAAGCGCGACAGGCTTGGGCCAAGAATGACGAGGCCAGCCCTAACATCATTAGCAGGCCGAGATCGTACATATATCTAGGCCGATCCGGATTAATTCTGAATTCTCTCCTTCCCGAATAAATGACAGTTTCCTTTTGCAGCGCTGGTTCCGGAACGGACGGACCAGATGATCAGCCTCTGCAAATCACACACGCTCAGGAACACCTTATCCGTTTAATTCCGCCTTCTGGTTCGAGCGGAGCCGAGCCCCGACCAAGGAAGGAAGGAGCCAGCCAGCAGCAATGGCTCCCTCCACCTCCGCCTCGCCGCTCTCCCGCCTCCTCCTCACCTTCCCGAAGCCCAACGCCAACGCCAAGCCGCCCCGCTCCCCTCGTCAAGCCGCGACCACGGACTCCGCCGCCGCCGGCCCGGTCGCGAGCAAGAGCTCCTCCGCGGGTCTCGTCCTCCGCCGGCGCGACGCCGCGGCTGCCGTGCTGTCCGCCGCCGCCGTCTTCTCCCGCGTCCTCCCCGCAGCGGCCGCCGATGGAGGAGACGCCTCAGGCGAGTGCGCGCTGGAGGCGACCCCCTCCGGCCTCGCCTTCTGCGACCGCGTCGTCGGCACCGGCGCCGCCGCCGTCAAAGGCCAGCTCATCAAGGTCAGTAGAACCCCCTAAATCCTTGGCTCAGATCTGACCTTCTTCGCCATTAAAAGCCTGATTGACCGATCGCGCGCATGGTTGGTTTCTGGATCGCAGGCGCATTACAGGGGGATGCTGGAGGACGGGACGGTGTTCGACAGCAGCTACGGGCGGGGGCGGCCGCTGACGATCATGGTGGGGGTGGGGGAGGTGATCAGGGGCTGGGACCTCTGCATCGCCGGCGGCGAAGGGATCCCGCCGATGCGGGTCGGCGGGAAGCGCTCGCTGCGGCTGCCGCCGGAGCTGGCCTACGGGGAGAAGGGCGCGGGTTGCAGGGGCTGGGAGCCCACCTCCTGCGTCATCCCGCCCAACTCCACGCTCCTCTTCGACGTCGAGTACGTCGGCAGAGCTTCCTCCTGAATTCCTGATCCATCCTATGTGCATCTGAAGGATCGATCAATGGTGGCTGCTGAAGATAAAGACACCATGAGTACAGTATTGTGCGTCAGTGAAATTTAGAGCTCGTTAGAGACAAAAACGATTTGTAAAACAAACTCCGAATACAATGAAAATAGAGTGACATGTGCTAAAATTGCACTTTTTTTAGTGCCACAGTCTCAGTTTTGATCATTTGAGGTTGGCTACTTCTTGTAAGATCATTTTGTAGCAGAGCTTGTCTTCCAGGTTTGAGTTGCTGCATGCGGGCCTCCGCTGCTCCCAGCGCTGGGATGCATGCCCGGGAAACGAAGGAAGCGTGATGCTGTGATACTCCCTTCATTCAAAATATTCTCAGCGTCCGAAAATAAGTGACATGAATTTGTATAATAATCTATACAAATCAGGCCACTTATTTTGAAACGGAGGAAGTACATGGCATGTAAATGTCTTGGTAATATCGTGGTGGGTGCGTGGAGGGTGAACATTAATTATTTCATTTCTGTATGAGATGTCACGTGGAGTACATCCCAGCAGTGGTGGGTGCGTGGAGGAGAATTGGACATTAATTATTTCATTTCTGTATGAGATGTCATGTGGAGTACATGTTGCACGTTAAAGGTGACCATGTGTATGCGGACATATTTTTTTAAATAAGCAGACAAATATATTTTTCTTATTACTGATATCAAGGAAATTTGGATACTCGTATTAATTTTATTTTTTTGAGAGGAGGATACTCCTATTAATTGTTCCATGCCTTTTTTTAGCGAATAATTGTTCCATGCCTGGACGGCCCGTTTTTTTTAGAGTATCAGGAGGCCAAAGGCCCCCCGTTCCCATTTATAAGATAAATGAAACCAGAGTACATAGTTTAGAGCACAAAACAAAATAAGGTTCAGCGAAAATTAAAACGTTACAGGGACAAAGCTGCTACAGGAGAAATGCTCAAAACAGGGGACATCCACAGAGGCTGAGCATCAGTCAAGCAGGGTGAGTTGCTCGGCAGCTTTGTCACTAAAACGGGCGAGCACCTCCTGAAGCTTCAGCTTGATGAGGGGTCCGGATCGAGGTCCTGGTAGCTTGTAGTCCAAAGGCGGCTGAGGAAGTATCAGCCCCGGGGAATGCAAAGCGAAGAGCATCCACCGGATAGAGCATCAGCAACGAGCTTGCCCATCTCAGGGGTTGACGGTGCAAAGCTGGAAGAGTTGGAGAAGGCCAGCACCTTGTTCATTTCCACGACAGCTTTACTGGCTCCTGGAGGAGACCAGAAACGTGCCGGTGGAAGGTATCGATCACCACCTGCACCTGGTCCTTGAATAGTAGTGACCACTTGCGCAGGGCTTTCAGGATGAGCCACCAGATCTGCTTAGTGTTAGCTAACCAGAAACAGGTAGATTCATAGGAAGTACCCAGTGTCTTACTAAAAAAATGTGCAGCAACTTGCCAAATAACCCGACTTACTACACAGTCAAAGAAAAAGGTGATGGATGATCTCTTTTTCAGAACAGAAAACACAACCTTCAGGTTTTTTAATGTTCCTTTTTTTCAGATTATCCCTCGTCATTATCCTATTGTGTGATACCAGCCAGAGAAAAACATGTATTTTTGGAGGAACATGCAAAGACCAAACCGCAGGAATGTAAATGGGGGTTATTCCCCTGAAGTTGATAATAAGGAGCCGGTACTTCCAAATAAGAGAGTCCTGGACGGGCCGTATCACGGCCATTCACCATTACCAGCCCAAAGGCCCAATAAAAACAAGGCTTTCCGATCGAGACTGAGAGGGAGTCGGCGCCTAGTCGGCGCGAGGAGCTCGTCGCCGGCGGCATCGATCGGACTCCTGTTGCCGAATCGACCGACCCGACAGCAAGATTTTGGGGGTTTCCGTCTTTCTCCCGGAGTCTTGAATCGCCGCGCGAGAATCTGCTGCCCCTCCGAGGAACATATTACACAAAGGGGAATGGATAGTGGTAATCAGGGGGGTAGAGAAGGAGATGGCTGCGAGCCGGCGCTGCAGAAACAGGAATGGACGAGGTATGTGTGCCTTTTCTAGTGCCAATTTACAGATTCCATACATTGATTCCTGCAAGAAGATGATTTGCTGGTTGTTTGGTGATGCAGAACGCAGGACGTGCTCAAGAGCAGGCTCATCCTTGAAGATGAGTTTGAGTGGTCTTTACCCTGTGCTAACTCGAATTCAGATCAGAGTGATGCCAGGGGCAAACTGAAGTATGTAGGTGGGGTTGACATTAGCTTCCTGAAAGAAGACCCTTCCACGGCATGTGCTGCGGTGGTGGTTTTAGATGCTAATACTTTGGAAATTGTCCATGAGGAATTTGATCTTGTTCGAATGCAAGTGCCTTATATTCCTGGGTTTCTTGCTTTCAGAGAGGTACAGCGACAAAGAGCCCTCTTTGTTTGTGAGTTTGTTTTGAATGAAGAAAATTGTGTACATATGCAGTTTATCCATGTTCTCATGTCCTTCACTCCAGTGACCTCAAAAGTTTAATTCTCTTCACGGTAAGTGAGTAAAATTAAATTCTTGGACTACCACTGTATCTCTAAAATGTTGGACAGTAGTCACTAAAATGTGCAAAACAGCTTCAAACATTTCTAATTGTGTGTGTTCCAATCAACATTATTTGTTAGTTACATGTCTCGTAACTAGTTATGTTTTCTTTGTTATCTCTAGAGCCAGATAAGTCTAGTATTGACAATGCAAATCTAGCTATTGTAGAACATAGCAGAGTATCCACAATTTTTTTTTCTCTTTTGGGTATGCTACTTTGTAAACACCATGTATACTTTCATATTACTACTTAAATCGGAGAACTCATATCATAAAAAAAACTACATACGTTTACAGGCTCCCATTCTTTTAGGAGTCTTGGAGAAAATGAAGACCAATGCTCATCATTTCTACCCCCAGGTAAAAATTTCCTTCGCGGTGGTTGTAACTGTACTGCTCCTTGTTTTGGTGTTCTTTGTTTGGCGGATAACACTTTAGAACAGGACGTTCTCTAAAATATTTCTGTAGCAAGAAGGAAATTTAGTACTCCCTCCGTCCGGAATTACTTGTCTTTGATTTAGTACAACTTTGTACTAATTCTGAGACAAGTAATTCCGGACGGAGGGAGTAGAAGAAAATTTTGCACATACCTCAGTTAGATGACATAAATTTTCTAAGATGTTGAGGCCACATGAGGGTCCTATGAAATAGGTCATGTGTTTCTATGCAAATAGGGTTACTGGGAATATTGTCCCATGCTGTATTTCCTTGTTGGCTGTGATGATAACAAACAATATACTATACCATTCAAGCATTTAGTCTCCATGAGATTAATCTTTTTGGCTTGTAAATTTTCATGTGAATTTACCTTTTAGCATAGCAGTCGTCTTCTAATACAACATTTGTTACAATATCATCTGTCCTTGTCAGTGCCTTTTATAAGATGTCATTCTGTCTTGGCAGTTACTCATGGTTGATGGAAATGGATTACTCCATCCACGAGGTAACACACAAATTACATACTTCCTCCGTCCAACAAAGGATGTCTCAACTTTGACTAAATTTGAATGCATCTATAGACTAAGTCATGTCTAAATACATCCAAATTTTGACAAACTTGAGACATCTTTTGTTGGACGGAGGGAGTAGTAGACTTATGCACTCTGTACTGTAATAGTTCAAGTAATACAGCATGTTGCCAATAGCAAGTTTGGCCCTAGTAGGATACACTGCACATGTGATTATAGATTGTAAAGGTCTATGCTATTTAGATCATGTTATTGGTTTTACATGGAACTTTTTGTTCGTGACATTATAGTGATTCACGTGTTTATAAAACACTGAGGTGATCCATACTTGGAACTTTGTTCATGACATTATAGTGATTCACGTGTTTATAGAAGACTAAGGCGATCCAAACTTCATAGTCAGAAGCCCTTAGGAATACAATACATCTTGTCGGACTGTTGCAAGCTGCATCAGTTATAATCAATATGTGAATGGTTCACTCTCTAACGTATATATGCTCAGCAGGTTTTGGTTTAGCATGTCATCTCGGTGTCCTTGCAGACATGCCGACCATCGGAGTTGGAAAAAATGTAGGTTAATTCAGTGGTGCTGCAATTATTTTGTAGCATTCTCAAGCTCTTCTCTCTTTGTTCTCCTTTTAGGGATTACTAAATCCTCAGTGTTTTCAATGCTCCAGCTGCACCATGTAGATGGCCTTAACCAGTCTGAAATCAGAAGAAAACTAGAAGCAAAAGAAAACTGCAATAAGGAATTTATTCCATTGACTGGACAATCTGGGATGACATGGGGAGCGGTAAGAGATTCTATATTAGACTGCTAAATGTATATTGTGGTTTTTATTTTCATACATTTCCTGTTAATGAAATGGATGATGTTGCACATGAACCCAACTGTTAATTTGTCCCAGGCAATGCGTTCCTGCCCTGGTTCATCGAAGCCAATCTACATATCAATTGGCCATCGCATTTCGCTCGACTCTGCCATTGGGATAGTGAAGTACTGCTCTAAATATCGTGTTCCAGAGCCCACACGCCAGGTTGAATTTCTTGATAAGTATCTCTCATGTTGTTTGGTGTATCTCGTGTACTAATTGGTTATCCTTTGTTTAGGCTGATATAAGATCGAAGGTGTTCCTCCAAAAGCATGAAAATTTACAGCAGTAACCTTCTCACCTTGCGTGCTAAGTTGAAATTTGAGAAACAAACAAACAAGTGAGGCATTGCAACCTGAAGTAACTCCTGTACAGCTCCCTCTAATTGTACTGCATTGCATTTTTTTTTCCCAGGTCACCATCATCTGTAAATGGGCTGTGATGTCCTGTTTAGCCAATCTGAATATGTTCATTTGTATAGCTGTACAAATGAACATAAAAAGGGAAAAGGGAAAGTAGCCTGGAAAGTAGCCTTTCCCTTTTCCCTTTTTATTTTTTGAAGGGTACTACGGCAGGCAAAAGCGATCCTGCACAAAGACTGATATATCTTGTTGTACAATGAAGCCACACAATGGGAAGGCATTGTTCTGCTGTAAAATTACAGCATATATCCTCCGAGTTTGGTCCCATAATTACATGGCATTTTCCCTAAATAACAATATATAATGTCTTTGATAAACCGTATAGTACGATCATTACTGCCCAATTTCTGGGGTACAAGAAAAACCACACAAGGTTTGCTTCCACGTACAAGTCGTCTAAGATGGCTGCTGTAACTTTTCGATCTGTCCTCTTCAAGATCCTTGTCACTGCTGCAGTCTGTACTTCCCTGCTTGTCTCACCAGGTCTGTATTCCCCCTCTGTTTCTCGACCATAGATTTTCTGTTGAAGGTTGGCACGATAAGATAGTGTTTACAATTCTGCGTTCCAAATGAGACCTTCGACGTTTTTTTTGGGCGGTTTCGGTATTCGCAGGGATGGGCCAGTACATGTGCTTCGAGAGCTGCCATGTGACACCAGATTGCGACCACTAGTGCGAAACCCAGATGCCAAAGCACAAATACTGTTGCTGCTGCATGTAGGCTCAGTTTGACATTGTCGAACTGTGTTGCGTTGAACTTATTTTATAATCTGTTGTGAAAAAATGCACACGAAAGTAGCGAAAAATCGGTTAACCAAAACAAGAAAAATCGATAAGCGGGTGAAAAAACGGGATTATCATAATCCACCTCAATGCCAAATGCAGCGGTAGTCTAAAAGGATCGCATCGGATCGGCCCGGACGGTCTGGTCGATCGTTCATTGCCGGCCGTCCTCGCGTGTGAAATCGACGGCCCTTGTTGGCTCTGCATGGAACTTGGAACCACGATGCAGGCGTCTGCACTGACTTTTTTTTTCCGCGTTGTTGAGCTCTCAGCTGCAAATTTCGGAATTCCCGTTACTCGTGCCGCGGCCCTCTTGTATATATCCGGACGCTTCTATTACTCGTGGAACTGCGGAAACCCTAATCAGACTGTTTTTATATCCAAGGAGGAAGAAGAAGGAAACAAGCATCCACCCATATCCAGATCTATCCCCTCATCGAATTCGCCATGGCATCGAAGGGGCAATCGCTTTTCTAAACCGTTAAAGCGCATAGAAACAGAAAGGAAGGCTGGTTATTTTGAGTTATACGATTGAAACTGTTGGGCACGCTACCAATTGACAAAGTACACCGTCAGGGGGTAAATGCAAAATTTCCCGTGGGCAAGTTTTTAACATTATCATCAACCGGACAGTTCTAAGTAGAGTTTGGTTAGAGAGCTGTGGGTCCCCCGAGAACTTGCCACGCGGTATATCCTGACATGCGGGCCCAACATTAGCTAGTAGCCAGCCGCCATTCTTCCTCGTCCCTGTGAGCTCGTACCCGACCCGACAGTCCAGCAGGCGGCGACGCAGTTCTTCTGGATGACGCCGGCGGCGCTCAAAGCGGTAGCGTTATTGCCTTGGGCAACATCACATCAGATCAAGTACCCCGCGTCTCACCCTAGCCCAGTACCATGCTCTATTTCATCTTGTTTGGCTTGATTCGAGTCCAATGGCGCTGATTTCTTCTGTTCCCCATTTCTAGGGTTTGTGGGGGGGGGTGGCTTGATTTGAGAGATGGATTCACCCGAACCGGCTCGTACTGAGTAAGCTTCGTTCCCTCAAGCAGTAATTTCATTCAATTATCGCCGATTTGATTTCTGTCAAGCAATTGCTAGCGGGGCGAGGAAATTGATTTGGTTCCGTGCCCTGTAGGAATGAACAACCCCTCGATGGTTAGGAACCTGTGAGAGTGAAGTTTCGTCCTTGCATTGGAAAGCTATACGACGGTAGTGAGAGGGTGATTAAGAGGAATTCCATAGAAATGGTGAGAATCAAGGTGGATGGCATCAGTGTTGTAGATTTCATATGGGAGTTGGGTAAGACGGTAGTTTGGGGTACAAGGCAAGAGCTGGAATTAGGTAGCTATTTGGAGAGGAATCAGTACCGGCGAATCACGACAGCTCGGCAGCTTACTGAAGCGATCGTACACGGTCGGAGAGGTATAGAGGAACCTGAGACAACAATTTATGCGGAGATAATCGATGGCAGCGAGGACTCACCTGTAGGATTCGTTCGGTCGCAAGCTGCAAATGCCATCAACGACTTAGCATTCTTTGCAGATAGCGAGCCCGTGCGGAATGTGCAAGATTTCGGTCCGAACAATCTAAATCTGCCAGATGATTTGGGGTCGGGGCAGGTAGAAGGATTTATTGATTGGAGTAAAGTAGATATTCATATGCCAACAGATATTGCTCCGCAAATTTTCAGCGAGTGTCAAATGGCCAAACTTCTTGGCATTTGGTTGCCTAACGATAAGAAGACGTTGCCGCTGCCCCCTCCTGAACAGAGTGTGCCCCCGGAGGCACGTGGTGATGATTACCAAGATGAAGTTGATAAGCTCTTTGAACAAGGAGGAGATGTAGTAGATGACGGAAATGAAGAAGAGATGCGCGCGGTTTATGACAAAGATGATCCTGATATATCAGTGGGCACGTTTTGGTCTAGTATGGAGGAATTGAAGATGGCTTTCAAGTCATATGCTGTGAAGAAAGAGCTTGAAGGTAAGACGGCATGGACTGACAAGAACAGGTTCACTGCGAAATGCAGGGGTAAGGATGGGAATATGATCCCTTGTCGATGGTATATGACTGCGAGAAGGCAACCTGACGGGAGGTTCATAAGGGTCAATCGGATGCCACATGACCACACATGTATGTCATCCGGGAGGAGAGTTATGAAGATGACTTCTCAAGCCTGGGTTGCAGAAAAGGTGAAGCCCATTTTGGCCAAAACACCAGGCACAACTGCAAAACAACTTCAAGACGATTTGGAAAGAGATTACAAGTGCACAATTAGCTACAACACTGTTTGGAAAGGGAAGCAAAGAGCTATAAAGGATCTGTATGGTGACTAGGGCAATACATTCATAATGTTGTACAACTTTAGGGCTGAAATGCAATTGAGGTCACCTGGCAGCGTAGTTGAGATAGATACCTATACAAAAGATGATGGTAGGGTATTTTTTTCTAGGTTCTTTATGGCTATGAAGCCTTGTTTGGATGGTATTAAAGCAGGGTGCCGTCCATACTTGAGCATAGACTCCACTGCGTTGAATGGGAAATGGAATGGGCAGTTGGCTGCGGCCATTGCTCTAGATGTCAATAATTGGATGTTTCCAATTGCAGTAGGCTTGTTTCAGTCAGAGACAGAGGCTGATTGGACTTGGTTCATGATGCAGTTGCACAGGTCAATAGGACATATGAATCCCTTAGCAATATGCACTGATGCTTGTAAGAGTCTTGAGAATGCAGTAAAAAATGTGTTTCCACATGCAGAGCAGAGGGAGTGCTTCGGCCATTTCTGGCTCAATTTGGTTAAAAAGTTTCAAGGAAGAGTTTTTGGAAGAATGTGGCCAGCAGCAAGAGCCTACAAGCAAGACACTTTCAAGTACCATATGGATAAGATGTTGTCAGTCTCTGAGGGGGGTTGTCTAGAATTTGGTGTATATCTAAACACCTATCATTCTTTGTTATGGTACAGAAGTGGCTTTAATACATATATCAAAGTTGATCATATCAATAACCACTTGGCAGAAAGTTCTAACAGTTGGATAAGAGATCTGAAGGACCTACCTGTTCATGAGCTGATTGACAACATCAGGATAAGATTAATGAATCTATTCAACCTCAGAAGACAATTAGGTGAGAAACTGCATCATGACAAACTGCCAACAGTGGTTCAACAGCTTGTATGCAAGAGTAGGGGACTCATGCACTACAAGGTTGTGAATGCCTCAAGTAACTGTGCTGAGGTTATGAACAAAAGGAACATGAGGAGGCATGTGGTGAAGCTTTGTTTACATGAGTGCTCCTGTCTGGAGTGGCAAGCAACAGGGAAACCTTGTGAGCATGCTATTGTAGTGTTGTCACAGAGAGAGCACTTGATGATGGGGGAATATCTGCATGAATATTACTCAGTGGCCAGGTTTAAAGCAGCATATGCAGGAATGCTTGAGCCATTTACGACCAATCACAATGGCCTGAAGTGGAGCTAGGAGTTCATATGCATGCCCCAGACATAACCAGAAAAGTTGGGAGGCCTAAACAGAAACGTTTCAAAAGTTTCTTTGAGCGTGGTGGTAAACAAGGAACGAAAGGTGAAATGAAAGGGGACGAAGGGGAATTAACAGAGGAAGAGATGGAGAAACAAAGAGAGAATGAGAAAGAGAGACTGAAAACAAAGGCATGCATAGGCATAAAACACAGATGCAGTAGATGTCTAGAAATCGGACATCGTGCTAATTCCCCTTTCTGCGTTTTCAAGGTTCCTAAACCTACAAGGTAAGAATTTTGCACATTTGACTTTGTTATCGTAATGCTTCTGATTTTAACATTACCTTCTTCCAGGGGTCGTGGAAAAAAAACTGTAGAGGAATCTGAAGATTTTCCGAAAGATGCCCCTCATCTAGAAAAATGCACGAGCTGTCGTGAACCTAGACATCGTGCCGGTTCCATTTTCTGTGCCTCACTCCACCGAAACCTAAGAGGTAAGTTTTTGCTTTGATATGATAATGTCGGTTCTATTTTCTGAATGCCCATTTTACTTTGTTATCATAATGCTTGTGACTTCAACATGACCTTCTTCCAGGGGTCCTGGAAGAAAGAAAACTACTGCACCAACTGAACCTGTAGTTGAAGAACAAGTGCCAATTGAAAATGAAGCAAATTGGGATCCATGGGCAACTGATAATGGTTATGATTGGCCACCTGAATGTGATTGGCCAACTCATAATGGTCAAGAATTGCCAACTCATAACGATGATGATTGGCCAACTCAGAACAATGAAGGTTCTTAAGTTGCTGAAGATGCTGTGTTCTAACAATGCTGAAGATCAAAATGAAGAATCTGAATTTTCTGAAGATTCTAACAATACTGAAGACCAAAATGAAGAATCTGAATTTTCTGAAGATTTTGACAATGCTGAAGATTTTTTGATTGATGAAGAAAAAAATGGAGTCCCATTAAGTGTGCTGGTGAAGGAATATCGCAAGAAAAGGGTGAGAGGAGGAAAGAAGGCGGTGAAGGAGTGTACATAATCTGCTTTGTATGGAGAGCTGTTGGCAACAAGAAGAGGAGAAGCTGAGATTTTTAGGTCAGTCTATCGAATTGTGTGTGAGCTCATTTCCTTTGTGTTGAGACTCATTTGTATTGAGAACCATTTGTATTGAGAACCATTTCTGTGCCAGATTATGTGTGAGCTCATTTGTATGGAGACTCATTTGTATTGAGGAACATTCATTTGTATTGAGGAACATTTGTGAGCCAGATTATGTGTGAGCTCATTTATATTGAGACTCATTTGTATTGAGAACCATGTATTGTGGAACATTTGTTCCAGCCACTGTCTTCAGCTAAGTCACTGTGTGGTGGAAATGTGCTCCATAGGGGGGTCTTAGACAAGCCAAAATGGTCATGTTTCTAAGCATCCTCAAAAATCGACTTGCTACAAATTGGAAATTGATTGGCAAAATGGAATGTCCTTCCAAAGTTATTGGAATAGCCGGAATTTCAAATAATTTTGACAAAGTTAACTTGCTCAAATTCACGGTTTAAATATGAAAAATAGTAGCTTAAACGACTATTAAATCCATTCTGTTACATCGAATTTCAAAGTTGAACGTCAAGATGGCATCTCCGGACATAGTTGTACACGTCTGCCAAATTTGAAATCATTCTGAGAAAGTGGAATTTCAAATATTTTTCAAATTTGTTTGACCATTTTCAAAATTTCATACCTTTCTGCATAACAAATTTATTTTTTCACTCCACAATTAACTCGGTACATAAATTACCCTTCTGCATGAAAATTTTCACATCATTTCATAACGATTTTAGGTATCTATTTACAAATATGGTGACTTTTAAATGATTTTCAAAATTTAAAAAAAACGAAAACTGAAATTTTAAGTTGTTATGCTGGGATACTGTCAAAAAGGAGATACTGGTCTAAATTTGAAGTGATTTGGATAAAGTGCTTCTAAGCGGAGTATGAAAATGTGACCTAATCCGGAACATTGGAGTGAGTGATTCAAAAACATGTCAAAGGGATGTGCTAGTTTCAACACAACGTATGATCAAAATTATTCAAAATCGTTTGAATTTTTTTATGTGAGTCCAACATGCCAAATAAGGAACAATTCCAAGTTTTCATATTTTTCTGATAAAAATTTCATATTCTTTTATATTTCCTAAAATAAAATTCCCTTAAAAAGTCCAAAAAAAAACTGCATTTGAGTGTCAGGTCATTAATATTGTCATGTGTCAAACTTCTATAAGTACTATGAGGATCATATGAAACTTTCATTCCACGGGCCAAAGTTCATTTGAGTTGTGTAACAGTTAGTTTTGAATTTGGAAACAAAATCATCAATATTTCAATATATGCACGAAATATAGTATTCTAACTCCAGAAAATCTGGAATTTGTACACATGATGTAATGTACACTTATAATGGTCCAGAAAAATTACCACTCAAAATATCGTAAAACTGGCACATAGAACTGTAGAAATACAAATTCTGCAGAAAGATTCATCTTAACTTGTATGCTGGCTTGCTCTTTAGAGTTTTTCCCGATTCCTGAACACACTGGCCAGACGCACAAACAGCTAGCCGCACGACCTGCGTTCGACTTCCAAAGCCACGGTTGGTAAAATGGGCACATTTTTTTTGTTCGACTTTCCAAAGCCACGGTTGCTAAAATAGGTAATCGCTTTGACACACCGTTGAAGAACTCCCGAAACAGCATACAAGGCGCCATCCACTAGGAAATCCTCATCCTGGCAGCGCAGGTCAATCAACCTTTTACAACCAGCACCTTCTTCTTCTTTTAATTTTTGTGCGGGTACCTTCTTCTTCTTTTCTTCATGCGAAAAAAGGGCGCCAACCTAAATGGTTTATGCTGGCAAAGCCCCTACACCTTTACAATCCAATCCTCAACTGCGGCTCTCTGCCACTCTCTCACCTCACCGAGATGCGCCCTCTCTCCTCTATTATTCACTCCGCCTCTCCTTCCTCCCCCATTCCCCATTGCTTCTTCCTTCACTGCTAAGCTTTCTCTCCATTCTTCCAAATCCCTATCCATTATTCGAATCCCTTCCCAATCGGAGCAATGCCGATGCCGGCTGGTGCTGTCCTTCGAGCTGTAGTGGGCGCTGGAGGTGAGGCGGGCATCGGCGGCGCGGTTGGTGCGGCGGCACTCGGCGCCGCGTGCGCGGTGGCGGGACAAGGAGGCGCGGGCGCGGCGACTGGACTCGGAGGCGCGGATGCGGTGGCGAGACAAGGAGGCGCGGGTTCGGCGGCTGCAATCGGCGGGTCCACCTCTGTCGCCATGCCGACGACAGCCGGAGCTCCAGGAGCACTACCTCAGCCGCTGCGCAGGTGGCTCGCGCGCACGTCGTTGTCTTGGCCAGTGTCAGGGGTTCTCCCCCACTGCGCCTTGCTGCTCACGTGGACTTCACCATCCGAACCGGTCTCGTGTCCAGCGCTGCAATAGGGGCAACCGTGACCACCATCGTCGGCTCTCTGGTGCGCGGCCATGTGCCTAGGTTCAACCACTATTTTGCAGGTACTGGAATTGGCACTGACCGAGAGGCACTTGTTGGTCAAGGAGGACAGAGAGGCGCGGTCATGGACGTCGATGAGAGCATCGTCGTTGTCGGCACGTTCAATGCTTACGAAGCTCGCCTGGCAATGGTTGGAGGAGAGATGGATGTGTACATCACTGTGGCTTGGTTCATGGGCACCTTGGTGATTGCAGTGGGCATCCTTTGGGGCCGCGGCCTCCTCCCCAGCCTCTTCTGATGATAATCGGGCACATAAAGTGCCATAGGGGCCGCACCACCTCCCTTGTGCAAGCAGGTTTAGAAGGTCGTTTAGAAGTGGTCTCGGTTTATAAGGAGGCACAGCAGCACAAGGAGGCGTCCCCTGTTTCTTTTGGTTTCGGCTAACTAGACAATAGGTTAGCTTAGCTTACTATATTTTGGTTCGAGCCTGTTGTTAATTTCACTATGTGAAATGAGGCTGCAAATCAAAATCCCTCTAATATTAGAAATGTAATCGATCTGAACTGCCGCAGTATTAGCAATGAGAACTTTAGCTATCAATATCAGTTTCCAGCATTACCATTACATTACAGCAATCAAACAATTATTCTCAAATGCTTCATTAAACTGCCCCTAACAACATCAACTCACCCTCTACATGAAATGGTTTCTCACAACTAAAATCAGACCCGGCATCACAATACAAGTATAAAATAGTTTGGACACATGGATCTCTTCTTTCTTCAACTCCACGATCTTGCCAAGCTTATCATTCATCCTCTTCATCTCTTCCAGAAACGGCAACATCATAGATGTTGTGCAATCATTGGCATTCTCTTCTGTCTTCTTCACCTCCTCATTCATCCCACGCCCGTGCAACAATCCCTCCAGTTCTAGCTTCTCCACATAAGCATCCATCCACATGAAAAATGAACACTGCTTCAGTATCTGAAACAAGAACCAAAATAGATATCAATTTCGGCCCCAAAACATAGCAAACCCTAGATTTCTCAAAACGCAAATTAAAGCAAAATTGAATCAGAAATCTGCAAAATTGATTCCCAAATCACCATAACAACCTTCCCCTCCCCTACTTGTGGGCGGCTCTTGCATTTCACGAATTCGCGCCCAAAATTGCTGTTTTCCCATTTCTTGCACGTCAGGCGCACCACCGGCTCCACCCGTGGATAGTCGGGGCAACGGGTGAGGGGGACGGGCCCATACCTCGGCCACGGGCTGCTAGGAGCGGAAGAGCTCGACCTAGACATCTTCTTCCCACGGATTTGGTGCTCAATCGACCTAGCGACGACGGCGGCCACGACGGGGCAGTGCCGGTCACGGCAACTACCTAATTCGGCCGCGCGCGGACAGGCTGCAGGCTGGGGAAGATGACCTAGCCAATGGAGACGAGGCGGCGCGGGCAAGGTGCAGGCGGGGAGCGTGCAGCGGCGGGAATGGAGACGCGGCGGCGTGCGGTGGCGCCAGTCTCGACAGAGGAAGCAGAGGGCGTGGAGTTGGGGAACGGGGGGCATGGCCGGTCGGTCGGCCTCTTATTTACCTACGGTGGGACCACAAATAACGGTCAACAACCTTACAGGTCGGCCCCTACAAAAAAAGGTCAATTACTGACAGGTGGGACCCACGTCAAACGGTCCAGTACCGACAGGTGGGCCCACATCAAAGGTTAAGTGCTTACTTGTGGGGCCCGCTAGCAAACCAACAATCCCCAGACAACATCTTTAAACACCCCCATTTGACTTTTATGCATTTTCACCCAGACAGAGCACTTCATGAGCCAGCGTGCCATCGAGTGATTCGCTTCGTCCATTACAGTCTTCAGCGCCATTTTTCATGTTTCCATGCGCTTCAACGGTTTCCATAAGCAATTATCTCGGCATCGAAAGCCCTGCTGCTGCTGTTCGCCCGAGCCGCCCGCTCAGCTGCGGCGGCCACATATCGCGTCGCCAGCTTGGCTGAGCGGAGGGCCCTCTCTCCGGGTCCGGGTCCGGCCGCCGCCGTACCTACCCACGGCACGGCCGCTCCATCATCAAAAGGTAATTCCGCTACATCAATTTGGCTTCTTCTTCTGGAAAGGGAAACGGAATTGCTCCTTCCGATCCTCTCTCCTCAACTGAAGAATTAACTACAGTCCTCGATCTCCAGGTGGTGGCATGGTGGAGTTTATGCCAAAGGAGGAGGACCTTGAGTCAGACGAAGCCGTGTGGCGCCTGTATGAGCGCTGGTGCAAGGATTTCAACCAGAAGCGTGAGCCTGACGAGATGGCTCGCCGGTTCAACAAGTTCAAGAACAGGGTGTTGCGTGTCCGCGACATGAACAATTCCAATGCTGATAATCCTCAGGTCATACAAGATGGGGCTGACCAAGTTCACTGACGGGAAGCTGGCGGAGATGCGTGCCAATCGTGATACGCTTGCGGTGAAGCTTGCGGAGAAGTTTCCTGGGCCAGTATGTCGTCGTCGCAGAGGCGAGGACAAGTATTTGAGGGAAGTCTACGCTGATTTTGACGTGGTTAACGGGAAACTCTTCGTCTTCTTTCCTGTGGAGAAGGGGGAAGGCGGCGTCGGATATCGTAAGAAGGAGGTCTCTACTGAGCATGAAGTTCTTTCTGGCAGATTGTTTGTTGCAGATCTACCTGATGAAGGGTCTGAGCTGTTCGTCGTAAATCCAGAGATACTGGGGCGCCGCTTGATCCCAGGCTACCTCCACTACTCCCTCGGATTCTAAATTGTCGTTGAAATATTACATGTATCTAGACGCTTTTTAATAATAGATACATTCATATTTAGACAAATTTGAGTCAAGAATTTAAGATCAGAGAAAGTAATTTAGGTGTACGGTGACTATCCTTGTGTGCACTTTTACCAAGTTGTTCCTTTTGCCGAAGAATGCATATGTACTAATGCTTTTGGAAGGAAGGCATGCATCTAGGTAATAAATCAATTCTGTGTAAGCTATGCATATGCAAACTATGCTTCTGTGTAAGATACTCCCTCCGTCCCAAAATACTAAGTGTCATGGGCGTACATCCCTACAGGAGCGCAGCCCTAGGTATCCAAATAAGGGACGATGTTCTGTTAGTATCTCCTAAATTAGTTAGGCAAGAGATAAAATAGGAATATTAAGATATGTTTTGTTAGTCAAGTAGAGATATGGTTTGTTAGAAAAATAGAGATCAGTTTTCTGAATGTCAAGTCGAGTCTTTTCTATAAAAGAGCCCCCTTGTAATCGTTATGAGGCAAGCACCCTTGAGGTGCGGCTGCCTTTCATGGCGCCGTCGCGCCTCTTGGGTCCAGGGTCACCTCGTACAGGCCCTAGCCCTAGGTATCCAAATAAGAGATGATATCCTGTTAGTATCTCCTAAATTAGTTAGGCAAGAGATAAGATAGGAATATTAAGATAGGTTTTGTTAGGGAAATGGAGATATGGTTTGTTAGGAAAGTAGAGATTAGTTTCCTGGATATCAAGTTGAGTATTCCCTATAAAAGGGCCCCTTGTAATCGTTATGAGGCAAGCAAAAATAAGCCAATCAAGTTATACCTGACTGTAGGTTTGGCGACTTACTGAGAACTAAAATAGATTAAAAAAAGCTCTTGCATGGCGAAAGATTTTTTTTGCTTAAGGTCATGACCTGTTGCTGTGGAACCGTCCACGTTAGATACAGTGACAGTGGATAAGAAGGCTCGGCCCATCTCTTGAAGGCCGGCCGGATAGAGAGAATTGAGGCATCATCAATCTCGACAGCGACGGCGAGGACACCGATGACGACTTCGACGCCTAGCTCAACGCCGACTCCGACTAGGGCTAGGTTTTTTTAATTTCGAATTATGTAATAAAACAGTCTGTGTTTAATTAAGCGTCCGGCGTGGCCCATTTTTAGGCCGCGACCCAGCCACGGCTCCAATACCAAATACTCAAAAAAATATAAAGTAGGCGAGATTTAAATGAACTCGGCAAAATTTAATTAAACACGGGTTGTTTTATTACATAACTCAAAATAAAAAAAAACCTAGCCCTATTCGGAGTCGACGTTGAGCTGGGCGTCGAAGTCGTCATCAGTGTCCTCGCCGAGTCGAGGATGATGACGCCTCAATTCTCTCTCGATCCAGCCGGCCTGCAATGCTCCAGCTTGATTCCAGCGAGCAGGCCCAACAGAGCTAGCTGGGTGAAGCCCGGTTCAAACGAGAAGCTATGCCGAACGTTCCTGGCTCTTGATCGAACGCAGGAGCGGGCAATTCTTTGTTGACGAACTTGTTGAAGTCGGTGACGAGTCGAATGGCATCAATGTTGACACCAACCGCTGCCTTGGCAACCTCCTGGGCAGCAGCCAGCGCCTGTCCAGCAGCAATCACCTGTTGTTCGATCTGCTGCTGCTGTTGGAGTTAAGCAGCCTGCTGCTACTGAACTTGAACGGCAGCCTGAGCCGCGGGATCGATGTTGTTGGGGATGTCGGCCATTGGTGACAAAGATGCCGATGGGACAGAGACATGAAGAAGCGAGCAATCGTGTAGGAACGCTTCCCAAAAACCTTTTAGACCGGCATCGACAGGTGGGTCCCCTTGTCACGTTTTTCGTCAAAACGCACTCAACTGGCTAATCACGGCGCGGGAGTACGTCCGTGCGCAAAAGTGGTGGTAATTTGTAAAAACATTTTAAAAAATAGATTTCCTATAAAGTTGACTCAAATGTGATGGTTTTGTATAATTTTTTCTCCAGGTCAGGCTGTCGTGGAGCCCGAGGAAAAGAGTGTAGATTATAATCCATGAGCAATACGTGCCCCCATTGGGCGATCGACCCGGCCTTGATGCTGTTGTAAATCGCCTAATTTCCCTTCATGTTTAACTTTTGCCATCACTCGTTTCATATCATCACGGTTGGTAAGATTTGCCAAGTTGGATCCATCGTATATATATGGTTCGGGTTTTGGCTTCAGCTGTCGTGGCCTAGTGGGTCGTGTTCATGTTGTTCTCATGTGGTTTTCGCTTGTTTTTTCTCTAATCATGGACAACTTAATTTGTTTTCTGCAAATGAACCATTCAAACTTTGTTCATCTTTGGTGGGAAAAAAGAGAGGAGAAATAGGCAAGTTAATACTTCATCCATTTAACAAAGGTTGGTGTATTTTGTTTCGTTAAGACAAGGCTTTGACCAATGAAAATTTTATTGATACGTATTTTTTTCATACATGAAATTTATATCAATGGATTCGTCTTTAAAAGTTCTTGCTAATTATCATAGTTTCATATCATATAATTTATATATTGATAGAGTAATTCTTGGTCAAAGACTTGTCTTAACGAAACGAAATATGCCAACCTTTGTTAAATGGAGGGAGTAGTAAGAAAAATAATCATTTTTTTCTAGAATACACCTTAAAAGGGAGGTGCATCGTCCTTTAAAGAAGAATTGCTGCAGAGCAGCAAATACAAGGTTTACAAACAACTTAACCGGTATCTCTCCACGCAACTCCAACTCTCCCTTCGCATTACTTCGCTGCAAGAGATTAGCTTTCTGCCAAACTGTAAATTCAGTGGCGATATCGTCAATAATATCCGCGGCACTCGATCTAGCCCTATCGAAAACCACTCGATTCTATGTTTCCAGATTGTCCAACAGAGCACCGATCTGGTAGCCAATTCCTTCCGCTCCTCTCCAGCGATCTGGTTCGAGAAAGGATTACATCTAAAATAATCATTTCACTTAATCTAATAGTCCCACCATTTCACAAAGGTTGTCATATTTTGTTTCATTAAAAAAACAAGCCTTTGACCAATAATAACTCTATTAATATGTGTTTTTACATATACGAAATTTAAAAGTTCTTTCTAATAATCATGATTTTGTATCATATAGCTTATATATTAATAGTGTAATTGTTGGTTAAAGCCTTGTCTTAACGAAACAAAATACGCCAACCTTTGTGAAACGGAGGGAGTAAATGAATGAATACATGCCAATTATACCAGAGAGAAAGGATTACTAGGATGAACCTCTCATTACTGAGTCATATGATGCTTAATTAATGCCCTCTATATAAAGACGTTGAGATAAGATGGCTAGCACATATATATACACAAGAACACACAGAAATCTACACACGGAAGTCGTCAAGATGGCTGGGGCTGCAACCCTTCTCTCTGTGGTATGCAAGATCCTTGTGATTGCACTAGCCAGTTCCGCCCTCCTTTCCTCCAAGGTATGCAAATCTGCCTTTTTTTTTGGAGTGTCAGTCATCTAAGAAATAGCAAAACCGTTTTTTTCCTACAATCATGTCTAATTTTTCTCGATGCTGGCCTCACATTGGTCATGCATGCCCTATTGTCCTCACAAAATCCGTTTTAAACATTGTGGTGACTCTATTACGCATGCAATGCAGGAGAAAGCAGGTACGTGTGCCAGGGCAAATGCACGGACATACCGGACTGCGACAACTGGTGCAAGTCGCCCGGGGGCTACCCCAAGGGAGGCCGCTGCGTGCCTCCGCTCTACCAGTTCTGCTGCTGCATCGAGAGATCCGATCCGTGATCGGTCATCCTGTGTAGCATCAGCATCTGGAATAAATAAAATGGGAACCCATGAGTTGTTTTCTATAGATTTGCTCTGGTTTTGGCATGAGAATTTATAAAGCTCACTTTGCTGCTTTTCAGTTTTCAGGCACACAAACAAGTGCCAATAATATTCCTCTCAGTGGACAACATGCTAAGATAGAGTGCCTACCATATTCATGTATCTTCTGTAGATGCATAAGAACTGGAGTAAATAAAAAAAATCATTCAGGATGGGGATTAAGGATACTATAAATAGCATTAACAGAGCATAGTATACCATCATGTCCATTGTCCAACCACCAACCTTGAGTAATAGGGATAGTATAACAAATATGAAAGTAAAATACGAGAACAAACCTGGACGATAATCTGGTGTAATGCACCAGAAGAAAACAGACATAACAGCAGCAAGCATAATGAATATAACTCCTCAAAGATTGAACTTTGCATCTTTAGCAATTGGGAGAGAGAACATTATTAGCATGGTCCACAGGTAAGATGATGAAGAATAAGACGAACTTCAGAAAAATGTCTCAGTACTATGGAGTTAAGATACAATAGTAAGCCCACCAATTACAGTGCAAAATCTCTAATTAAGGAGATCAATACCGATCATACTGATTTCCAATGTGACCATAATGTGACGCTGATTTCCATCATGGCCATAGCTAGTTAGACTCTCAGCAGTACCCGAACCAGATTGTAGTGCTTCAGGAGCACCAAAGTCCTCCGGCAGTTGCTGAGTACCAAATCTTGGTCTGCCCTAAGGAGGATATCCAAACCGCTCATGCTAATTTCCCATCTGGCCATAGCGTGGTAGATTCTGAGCACTGTCCATGCCAGATTGTGTTGCTTCAGGAGCATCAAAAGGTGGCTGTGATGACTGAGGTGTGCCATGCGCTTGAGGAGCGCCATACCCTGGCTGCGGCGCCTGAGGAGCGCCATACCCTGGCTGCGGCGCCTGAGGAGCGCCATACCCTGGCTGCTGTGCTTGACGAGCGCCATACCCTGGCTGCTGTGCTTGACGAGCGCCATACCCTGGCTGTTGTGCTTGATGAGAGCCATACTCAGGTTGTTGTGCTTGATGAGAGCCATACTCAGGTTGTCGCACTTGATGGCCATAACCTGGCTGCGGTGCTTGACGAACACCATATGTTGTCTGCTGTGCTCCATGAGAGCCATACCCAGCTTGTTGCGCGTGATGAGCACCGTACCCAGGCTGTTGCGCGTGATGAGCACCGTACCCTGGCTGTTGCGCGTGATGAGCACCATACCCTGGCTGTTGCGCTTGATGAGCACCGAACCCTGGCCGTTGCGCCTGAGGAGCACCGTAGCCTGTCTGCCATGGATGAGATCTGCCAAAGCCGCCGTCTTGAGTCTGATGACTGAAATGTGTTGGTTGTTGTGGTCGAGGAGTACCAAATCCAGGCTGCACCGGTGAAGCTAAGCTAGATTCAGGTTTTTGCTCTCGAGAATTGCCAACTGGATGCTGCCAAGAGCGAGAGGCATCAACTTCTTGCTGTTGATCTTGAGGCAGGCCAATCCCAGGTTGTTTACTTTGAGGAGAAGGAAGCCCATGTTGCCATGTATTACGAGCACCCATTTCTGGGTTTTCAAATTGTTGGCTACCAAACACAGGCTGTTGAGGTTTAGGAGACATCCCCTCAGGTTGCAGCACCTGAGTTATACCATTGCCATGATGAAAAGGTTGAGGGGAACCATAGCCTGGTTGGCCTTGGTTAGGAGCGTAGCTAACCCGTGTCTGATTAGATGCAAATCCAACCTGAGGTGAACTGCGAGGGCGAAACTCTGGCCTTGGCTGAGGAGGCACTGGCTTTTCTTCGAAAGCTTTCTCGATCTCTTCCTGCCGATCGGCATTCTTGAAAATCTCAATGACAGACTCACGGAACTCAGGAGGAGGGACAACACCACCCCTTGCCATGTCCCTCACCAGGTCCAGCGCTCTATCCAATCCCCCTTCTTTGCATGACGCCTTAACCAAGACCTCAAATGTGGTTGTGTTCGGCTTGATCTCCTTGTCAGTCATCCTTCCATACACCTTCAAGGCATCATCAATCCGGCCAGCTTCTGTAAGTCCTTCAAACATGAGATTGAAGAATTGGATATTAAACTTCGGCCCGTGCTCCCTCCCATCTGCCATTTTGTGGAAATACTGCATCGTGTCATCCACACGACCATCCTTGAAGCACAAGTCAACCAGGTAAGTGTAAGTGTACACATCTGGAAGCACGGACTTGCTCTCCATCTCCGCGAAGAGCTTCTCCGCCTCTGCAAGCATCCCATTCTGACAGAGCTTCCCAATAATGTTGTTGAAGCAGGCAACGTCCATCTGGACATTCTTCTTTGGTTGCGTGTGGAACACCTCGATGGCCTCATGGAACTTGCCTTCCTTGAAACGCTGGTTGACCATGACACTGTAGGATTCGCTGTTGATGCCGATGAAGCTTGGTGGGTTGTGGTTGTCAACCATGGACTCCCAGAGATCGTTTGCTTCCTTGTGCTTGTCGTGTTTGAAGAGTGTCTCCAGCAGCACATTGCAGGTGGCGGGCGTCATCCTGAAGTTCCTGTCTAGCAGAGACTGGTAATTCTCCATGGCCTCCTTGTCCATACCTTTCTTCCAGTAACCCTCCATGAAGCTAGTGTGCACGACGCCGTCGTAGACGGTAGTCCTCTCCCGGAGCTCGGTGAAGATCTCGAAGGCCTTGTCCCAGTCGTCGAGGCCGATGTAGCCGTCGATGAGGTTCTTGAAAACGATGGAGTCGGCGCCCTGGCCGCGGTTGATCATCTCGCGGAGGAACTCGAGGGCTTCCTTGATGCGGCCGGCGGCGACGAAGCCCTTGGTGAGGTGGCGGTAGGAGACGGAGGACGGGGAGAAGGAGGTTGACCCGTCGAGCATCTCCCGGTAAGCCTCGGCCGCCTGCTCGACGCGGGAGGCCTCGCAGTGGGCGAGGATGAGCGTGTTGTAGGAGACGACGTTGGGGACGATGTTGGAGCGGCGGAAGAAGAAGTCGAAGAGCGCGACGGCGTCGTCGTGGCGGCCGGCGCGGACCATGGAGGCGGCGACGGCGTTGCAGGTGAAGACGGTGGGGCGGACGCGGGAGGAGACGGCGGCGCGGGCGGCGGCGGAGGCGCCGTCGAGGTCGCCGGAGCGGATGAGGGACTGGACGCGGTTGTGGAGGCTGAGGCGCGGGCCGACGAGGGCCGAGGTGGTGTCGGGGATGCGGGGCGCGTTGGGGTCCCGCGGGGGAGGCGGGGAGGACGGGTCGCGGCGGAGCGCGTTCATCGGCGGCTCGATGCGGAGGCGGCGCTTGCGGCGGCGGCGCTCGGCGGCGGCCTCCTCGGCGGAGGAGAAGGCGAAGTGGCGGGCGGGAGGGAGCAGAGGGGAAGCGACTGCCGGCTGCGGGGTTAAGACGAGGTGGGATTGGGAGAGGCGGCGGAGGAGGAGGAGACGGCGGTAGAGCGCCATGGTTCGCTTCCGATTCCGGCTAGCAGGAATGGCGGCGGCGGCAGTGAAACGAAGCGAAGCAAAGGGTAAACGAAAACGAGAACCCTTCTTCTTTCTCGTTCTCTTTGCTTGGTTATTATGTTCTGGGCTACTTCGGCCCATTTGTTGGTGGGCTTCCATTTCGCTCCAGGCCTCCAGGGGGCTGGTGAGCTGCTATATCCGCTAGAGATGCTACATGGATAGTGGGTAGCATTTCTCAGCCATGTAAATTTGGGCATGAGCGTGGCATGGTGAAGGAAACTAGATCAAAATTGCGCAGCTGCTCGTCTTACAGCCGAATTCAGGACCAGGTGCCGGCCGGCCAGTAGTAGAATTTGTTATCTTTACTCTTATATAAAAGAATCATTGGTGGTGAGGATCCGCCACCTCTTTGCCTGCTCTGTTGTAAAGAAAGTTTACCACCTCCTAACACAATAATTAAATCTGTTAAATAATTAAGATAAAGATGATATTTTCTTTCAAAACTAAGATAAAATTACTAGCAAATGGCATTAATACATAAAAGTTTTTTTTAATTCACGAGCAGATCCGGATCGACGCACAGTCATTTAGCTGGTTAGATTAGATGGTTGGACACTTGGACCGCGTTTCGCCGTGCTCTAGCGCTCTAGGGACTTTAAACCCCTGCCCCCGTGCGGCGGCCGGGCAGGTGGTGGGTGTCGCTCTCTCGATCTCTTTCGTGCCCGAGGCGACCAGCAACTAATCATTACCAGCGAATTCAGCGAAAGAGACGCGTCTAGCACTAGCAGCCCCGCCGCGTTGGCTGGCTGGCTGCCACTGCCGGCACCGGAAAGGCAAAAGAATATCCATTCCAATCTCCATCCCGGGCGCCGCAGATTGGGAAGAAAAAGGGGGGGAAACCG
The DNA here is from genome assembly GCF_000005505.3 of Brachypodium distachyon. Classification (NCBI taxonomy): domain Eukaryota; kingdom Viridiplantae; phylum Streptophyta; class Magnoliopsida; order Poales; family Poaceae; genus Brachypodium; species Brachypodium distachyon. Next base: position 27,309,680 of record NC_016131.3, on the reverse strand, counting down.
CGTCTGCCTGGACTTGCGCTACACACGCGCTACTACTGCTGAGAATTGGCACTGACTGGACTGACTGACACACGCCGGAAATAGCAGCACCACTGTATTTCGCTTCATTTCTTTTCTCGGCGGTCGTCCTCGGCTCGGGCCAGCGAAGCTCAGTCCCCACGAGTCAAATTAAGATGGTGGCCGACCCACACCGATCGGTGCCCCCGTCCACCACGTCTAGCTTATTAATCTTCACATGTTTCCACTGCGTGCATGAGCGTGTTTGACCAGATAAAACAAGCAAGCTACTACGGAGTACTGCAGAAATAAGGAAAAATCCTCACGAAGAACGTATGGTGGTTAGTTTTTTTTTGTTTCTCAACTGAAGGGTGAGATTTTCTCTGGAAACAAAGAGCAATTTAGTTAATTTCTTGTGCTGGGTGCGGCAGCAGGGGTAATGATCGAATTTCAGTCCAAATGCAAAGTGGAGTAGCCTTTGTAATTTTTTTCAGTATTTAGAGTTAACATTAGGTCTTCTAGTATTTCTTTTTGAAAGGAGGTCTTCCACTGTATTTCTAAACGAAGGGGAGCAGTAGATAGCTAATCATGGTTTTGGAAGCTTCGAAAACAAAAAAAGACGCGCGCACTCGACCGGCCTATCTTCCTCGCCATGTGCTACCTGATTTTTTCGGTGAGTTCACATTTAGCACGTACACACACACATATATAAGTAACCCCTCATGCGTATCCATCAATATATCATGCACGTTGGTTGCTAATTAACAACAAATTAATTAGTCGCGCCCGTCGCAATTCTCTGATTTATATTTGGACCGGGACCGACCGACCGCGTCCTCAACTGCCCCTCGCGAGCTACTTTGTCCTAAGAAAAATGGTTTTGCAATAGCGGATTCTGCTAATCTGGTGGACGGGTATCCGTGGGTTCGTGTCGTGCTGATTGATTGGTTATTAGTGCTCAGAGCACCTGGAATTAAGGCCGGGGCAGGCATGCTCCCGTGCGCTTACCGCACTTACTACCCCCTCTTGTTTTGACACTATTGATCGGTGGGTTAAACCGACAACCTTAAAACAGCAAGGCTAGACGTAGTGGAAGTAACTTAGGTTTTGACATAAAATGCCAACCGGTCATTTTGGTGACATGACTTTGTATTAAATGAAAAAAAAAGAGTGGGGTGGTAACTAAATATTTACCATAACATCACAATAACCAAGGCAAGATGAGTTTATAACCTAATAAATGACACTATGCATGACATATGTTACTACTTTAAATTACTCACCGTTATGACCAGCCTAAAACCGACGTCGTGTCGCACGAGTTACCCCGCATGTCTCTTTCTCTTCTCCATTTATTCATAATTGCTCTCAGAACCCCATGTACCGGGAGGCAAGCCTTTTATGTTTTCATTGTTGTTCAATGCGTCGTCCATTAATTGGAGTTAGTAGCGTGCCTAGGATTTTCTCAATAGGTGTCCATACTTGTTTAGGCTAGGCATTTTATTCTTCTCGTTTATACCGGGAATATGAATTACTTTTAAAGGTTTTGCAGAATTGTTAGATAAGTTATGAGATGCTTTAGCGTTGTTGGGGAAGACGACTATTCCCCAAAAATAAAAAAGAATTAGACGATGAGCGAGTGTGAAAGTGCATTTGGTTGTTGAGTCTGATATCCGACAAGTATAGCCCAACCGAAAAGGTAAAGCATGCATAGCCTCGTATGTATGCAACGGAAAATACCGAAGAAAAATCAACAAACGTAGTATACCTTAAAAAAGTCTAGATAATGTAATACGGGACGGAACGGAAGGAGTACATGACAAATGCTTCTGAAAACTGTTTTGCAACCGAGTTACTGAACAGCCAAACCGCTGGCCTCCACCATTGTTTTCATTAAGCGTGGCTTTTCTATGGCCAACTTCATATTTAAGCATGTTGTTGTGCTAAATCATTTTATCATTTCAAAATAATGTAGTCTCTGTCTTAACCAATAAAAAACATACTTATTCCGTTCAACAAAGGTTGTCTCAGTTTTGATCAAATTTAAATGCATCTATATACTAAGTCATGTTTAGATACATCCAAATTTTGACAAATTTGAGACATCTTTTGTTGGACGGAGGAGTACATATTTTGCAGAAATTCCAAAAGATTTGTACTCTCTTTCTTTAACCAAACAAAATACATACTTCGATGATACTTTTTACGGATCGAAAAAAGTACCATATTTTGCAACCGAATCATAGTATTTACTCTTCGACGTGAATACGGATAGCTACCTTGAACATCGATTTTTTTTGACATCCCTACCTCGGACCTCCTTGCTTAACAAAAATATTACTCCGTACCGATTTTGTTAAGAGAGTCCACTTCCACTTAGCATCAAAATTGACCAGTCCACTGTCACTATCCCCTGCCTAATCATGCTTGCTAATCATAATCCCTAAGCCCCCAACCACAAAGCAACGACTTATAACAGAAAAGAAAAGCTCGAGCGGAGCCCCCAATTGCTCCTCTCCGCCGTGTGGTTCGCTGCTGCAGCGGCGTTTATTTAATTCCCAAAGCAGCTTCCTTTCGCTGCCGCTAGCTACCCTCTCTCTCTGGCACAGCTAATCCGGCGCCTCTCTTTCCCCCTCAACGCGCCCCGAGAAGACGGAAAGCGGAAGAGCCCCGGGACCGGGAGTTGCAGTAGAAAAGGGCCGCACCGGAAGTTTCGGCGTCGTTTTCGGGTTGGTGGCGCGCCGAATCCTCCTCGGCTCCGGCGGTCGGAGCGCGCGCGGTTGGCAGCGGCGCAATTACGGCGGGAACTCTACGGCTGCTGGTGGAGGGTGCCCGGGTTGTGGGGGGCGTGGATCTGGCCGGAGGCGGGCGATGTGGAGGCGGGAGTAGGGTTGTGTTGGAGGGGAAGCCGCGATCTTGGGGGCTCCCATGGGGGGATGCTTCTCGCTGGAGGAGCAACGGCTCCAGAGCAGGACAGGTCCGTATCTTTCTTGGATTTGCACATGCCTTAATCTGTCGCCCGTTTAGTTTTAAGAGTTTGCTTCTTGCGGGTGTACGGTTCTGTTTATGTTGGATTAGTGTGCATCGGTGCCTGGGTTTTCGCGCAATTTCAGTTTAAGAGCGAGCATGGATTTGGGGATTGTTTTGGTTCGGTGAAATGCTTAGGTTCTTGTTTGCTTGCAAGACCATTTGTTTTCTGGGATTAATCATGTCGTAGTAGCAAGGCTTGTTGAGAGTTGGCGATGCTAACCTTGTGCTTGTGAGCTGCTGTTGCGGGCGACGGGAAATGCCGCCCTATATCGAGCGCTAGAATTTCGGTTCTCATTGGACACAAGTCCTATATTTGTGGCTTCTAAACTAAGTCTGCATGTCAATGTTTGGGTCTTGGATGGCCCGTGGAGGACATGATATGGTGATATGCTGATGGGTTGCCTATGTAGTGGCAGTAGTCCGTCGTAGAATAGACCCTGTTTAGCCAGAGGTGCAACATGGTGACCCTCAGGCTACCCTTTGACCCTCCTTAGTTCAAACAAATGAACTAGTTTTTCAAAAAATTGTGTCATTTTAAAACTTTAGTTCATTTGGTTGAACTAAGGAGGGTCAAAGGGTACCCTGAGGGTCACAAAGTTGCTGCTCTATGTTTAGCTCAGGTTTTGGTGTAGAAAACTCAAGTTTGTACAGGGAAGCTTGGTTGGGTAGATTGGCATACTAACAGAAAGGAAGTTTGAAGAATCATATAATTCCAGGTGCAATTGCAAACAGGCTTCAGCGCGAGTAGAAAGGAGCGCTATTAAATTGTATAGTAGTGGTAACATGAAGGTACAAATTCATCTCCTAGGTAATCAGGAGTTAGATAAATTGAGAGATTTAATGCTAGTATTTGAGACTTTGTGTGGAAACTGTTCCATCCAGAAAAAATGGGGGGCATATGCTACCCTTCAGATGTGGACATGCGGCAACAAATGATCCTTCAGAACTATTATTAGAATGTTTCTGAAGACAAACAGCGGCCCATCCTTGTCCCTAGCATAGTTCCTTAACTCCACGTTCATGACCTGCTAGGTGAATTTGGAGACTGGAGAATTTTTATCTTCCATGGAAAAAAATTCTGCAGGCTTGCTCATAAAATAGAACAATCTGGTGAGGATTGATTTAAAAAGATTGCGGTAGAGCTAATTTGGGCTTCCAATAAAATGGTTTGTGCATTATCTTTGATTCTTTACTGCCATCAAACGGTGCATTCCTTGTCCCTTTTAGGTCACTGGCCTTTAGTAGAGCCAGTTTGGCATTCCTTCATTCCTTGCCCCTTTGAGTTACATTGGCATGTCCTTACTTTTCGTGTTGGTGCACTCAAGTTATGCTTCTGAGTTCTGACAGTACAGAATACAATAACAGGCACTTCAGCTGAAGCTGGTGGACCAGATGGGTTGAGGAAGTGCAAATCTGATTCTAAAGCCATATCAAGTGTTCTTGCACCTCCAAAAGATGTGGAGGACCTGCAAACTGAAGGATATGGAAATGTTAATATTTTCACATACAACGAACTGCGAGCAGCCACGAAGAACTTTCGGCCTGACCAAATTCTTGGAGAGGGTGGGTTTGGAGTTGTTTACAAAGGCGTAATTGATGAAAATGTTAGAGTGGGTTTTCCATCCACGCAAGTTGCTGTGAAAGAACTGAACCCAGAGGGCTTTCAGGGAGACAAGGAATGGTTGGTAAGTCCTGTTGCTTCCTATCCTATCATTTCCCTGAACCTTGATAGCTCATATACATTAAGAATAGGTGTCGTTAATTTCTATATTATGTGATGTCTCCTTGAACCTTTCCTAACTGATTGGATTTTTAAGATTGAATGAAGTGATCAGAGCAGATGTTCATTACTCCCTCTGATCCTAAATTCTTGTTGTGGTTTCAGTTCAAATTTGTACTAAAACCATGACAAGAATTTAGGATTGGAGGAATACCTTTGTTCCAAGCATCTTTTGCTGTCATTATTTTTTAAGAATTAACTTGAACATAACATTAACACTAGATGAAAGTTTGTTGTTCTATTCATATTAATAGTTCAAAAAAGAGCATACTGTTATGGTCAGTCGTAGGTGGATCCACGACTATAACATGGTTCATCTGTCATTATTGGAGGACTGCTAATGGTTTTCTGCTTGTGTTTGCAGGCAGAAGTCAACTATCTTGGCCAACTTAGTCATCCAAATCTAGTTGAACTAATTGGCTATTGCTGTGAGGGTTCGCACAGATTACTCGTATATGAGTACATGGCTTGTGGCAGCCTTGAAAAGCACCTTTTTCGCCGTAAGCTCTAACTCTTCCCAACTTGACAAACTCCACTCCCTCCCTCTTTAACAGTCATCGTGGCAGCATAACCTGTGCCCATTGACCTATGCAATTAAATCTTACGTGTGAACTAGATTCTGTTTTAGGATAAGTGCAACCAACATTTTAAAACCTTGATTGACAATGTAGCGTCTACATCCAAGCAGCTCTTGAATTTATCTACTGTATTTGTCAAGTCAGTCAGGTGACTACTATATATGTGATCTGAGTTGTTCAGTTGGTTCTATGACACTATGATATCATAGTGTAATCTGCTCGAGAAGATTTTGTACATTTTTTTGGGGTTAAGATTATTCATATGTATATGTTCCATTTAAAGGACAGATTTAATTGATTTAATCTTCCTGCTTGTAAATAATAGGAGTTTGTCTTAATATGCCATGGTCAACTCGCATGAAGATTGCACTCGGTGCAGCAAGGGGGCTTGAGTACCTTCACGGAGCCGAGAGGTCCATCATATATAGGGATTTCAAGACGTCAAACATCTTGTTAGATGCGGTTCGTATTTCACTTATCATTGAGATGCTTTGATATCGTTGTTCTAAGCCCATTGCCGTATCAAGCTTTTTGCATCTGCGACTGAGTGTGTTTTGGCAAAATATAAACCCATGCTGTGATTATATTCTGATGTATTTTACCTATTTATAAAGACTTGTCAATGTTAACATCCAGAGGTACCTTGCATTATGCCAAATGAACCACACGATGAATTCATATTTTGCCCTTTCTCACTCCACAATGCTTCTGTCTGTAGCATGGCACCACCATTTAGTAGTAGAAGACGTCTCCTTACTAGTATCCTCATTCATCCTGTAGAAATAGAAGGCACTTCATAACATGTTGCCATGTGCTGAGTATACCTTGATAGTGTCCCAGTCTCACAGTGCATTACCCTTGCAGGATTATAATGCTAAGCTTTCAGACTTTGGCCTGGCAAGAACTGGACCCAGTGGGGACCAAACCCATGTCTCAACTCGGGTCATGGGAACTTACGGCTATGCAGCTCCTGAATATGTCATGACTGGTGAGCGAAGGATTCCCGCTACTGTTAGAAACGCCATCCTCTCCTAGAAGGAAATTTATTGAATATATATGTAGATTCAAGTATGAATATACACTGTATTGTCAAGTTTGCGCATGTTAATTGGACCCATTGATTTGTTACAGGCCATTTGACAGCACGGAGCGATGTTTATGGCTTTGGTGTTGTGCTTCTCGAGATGATTATTGGGAGGAGGGCCGTGGACAAGAGCCGGCCCAGCCGTGAGCATAATCTAGTTGAGTGGGCACGCCCCCTCCTGGTCCACAATCGGAAGCTGTTTAGGATCATTGATCCAAGAATGGAAGGCCAGTACTCCACCAAGGCTGCCATTGAGGTGGCCAGCCTGGCATACCGATGCTTGAGCCAGAACCCTAAAGGGCGGCCTACTATGAGCCAGGTTGTTGAAACCTTTGAGGCGGTTCATAGCATGCCCGAATGCCAGGACATACTCTTGCAGAACTGTATGACCGGTGCTGTGACGCTCTACGAGGTCCCAAAGGAACCTGTTGAGCATGTCGAGGCAGAGAAGGTGAAGCAGGAACCAACAGCGAAGACTGAAGCCGTGGCTGTGGTACCAGCGAATGGAAAGCCAGTGCCTCAGAGCAGGAGAACACGGCCAGCAAACGGCAGGAGCAAGAGCGAGCCCTCTTTGGAGTGCAAGATGTACATCCCTTCGCCTGACTCCGATGGACTGCAGCCGGGGCTAGAGGCCCTTGCATCCCCTTCCCGAACCGGGAGTATGAGGGATCCTCCTCCAGATGAGGATCTATACAAGATATAAGTAACACCAAACAGTTTTTGACGATAAATCGAGTCTTCCTTACCCCGTGTTCGGCATTGCCATTCCATCTTGTCGTCGAGATCAGTCAGCTGGTGTTGCATTCTTCTTCTTTCTGATGGCGGAACTACCATGCTAGGGTTTCTTGTTTCTTCCGGTTAGCAAATTGTATGTAGATGAGCATCGCGGGAAGCATGTAATGTTGGTGTTCATGCTGTAAACTCCAAACAGTTCTCTGGGAAAGATCCACACCAAAAATCAATGGAAATGGAGAAAATTTGTCCGGTGTGTTGAGTTTGTTTTCCATAGATATATGACAGTTCTCCTTTCAACATGAACAGTTCACGTGTTGTTTACTTTGCACTTGTGCTAAAGTACCCAAATATGAATAGCAGATTCGAAATTGCTACTCTAGTTCTAAAATTATAATCCGAATTAGATGTTCGAGGATCTGCTCAGATGACTGAGTTAAATTGTCTTGGTGAAAGAGCTCAATTCAATTTAAATATGAATTCGAATAAGGCTACAAAGTACAAACTGGAGTATCCCCCATTCTTGTTTGCTTGGCAAAGAAATTTTTGAGTTTCAGATCGGGAGAACAGTGAGATCATCGGAGCAATCTTCTCTCTCTCCCCCTCCTCATCACCCGCACACCGCCCCCGCAAGCACCACCCGCCGCCGCCACAGTGCCTTAGGGCCCGGCCACAAATGCCCTAATCCCCAAATCCACCTGCCCAGCTCTCCCTCCGCCGCCGGCGCCCGTACATGCTCGCGAAGTTCCGGCCCCTCATGGCAACGGCGGCGAAGGCGAAGCCCCCCTCGGCCCTATCGGTTTCCACAGCGGCGGAGAGGGACGAGTACCCGCAGTACAACCACACGGACGCGTGCCGCCACCTCCGGTGGACAGCCAAGTAAACCGCCCTTTCCTCCTTACCTCACTTGTTCTAGCGTTCAATAGAGCCGGGGGCTTGATTGGTAACTGTTCTGACTGGGCAGGGAGAGCTATGAGTACATGCACGCGCGGCCTTGGAGCAGGGTGGTCGACTTCTACGCCATGCTCGTCCGCACCGGCGCCGGGACGGCGGGGCTCGCCGAGATGTTCAGGAAAGATGAGGTTAGTAGATATCTATAAGCAGTGCCACTAGATTTTTTATGTGATTTTTATTATGGTTCCATTGATTGGATGGCTGAAGAGGTGTTCATGCCAGTGACATGACTTTGTCCTGTGACAGATGCTGATTCTTTCCCTAACTAATGTAGTGGTTATTTTGTATGAAATTGTAAACTGAATCTCACCCAGAAGGCCAGAAAGAATTCCAAGATCGATCACTTGGCCAAACACCAGTGTGTTCTGCGTTAACCTTCTATGGCTAATGCATTGACCTGCCATGTGCATGGCTAATGCAGAAGTGGCAAGAGCCATGGGTGTGGTTCTAACTAGGAACACCAGGATCATTTGTGTTAATGCATAGGATAGGTTTCAAATTTTCTCGGAATAGGTCATATTCTTATGCATTTTATATTGTTTCCTTCTGCAGAAAGATCATATCAGTGGTACTGATGGAGAGGATTTTGAAACATCATCTGAGAAACAGATGGCAGTTGCATCCTCCAAAGCCCGGGGAGGCAGATGGGAAAGATTAAACTTTAAAATTGTTCTTTCATATCATGGGGGGTCGTTTGATGGTTGGCAGAAGCAGCCTGATCTCAACACTGTTCAAGGGTAAGAATAATAGCAATGGAGTAATCTCATTTCTATGAGTTTGTTTTGTAGTTCTCTTCAGACTTTTCTCTTCATTCTCTTTGCATTTCAAGACAGAATAAAAAAACTGATGCTTATGCAATATGTTCTGTGTTGTTTCCAGGTTAGTGGAAAAACATTTGGGACAATTTGTTGATGAGAGAAAAGCTAAACAACTTCAAGAAAGATCTCTGCCAATAGAGGGGTGTGCCACTGTTGCTGGGCGCACTGATAAAGGGGTGACTGCTCTTCAGCAAGTCTGCTCATTTTGTTAGTTGCAGTTGAGAACACATATTGTTGCTTTCTGTGTTGCCTTCGTCAAATTTAATCACGTTTATAAACTTTTTATGGTGCATATCATGTATTTCATCACTGGATCTGACAGAACTTTGTTTGCATTAATTAATTAATGTGTCCTTTGTGTGCTTATCTGAAAATTTATTTCAGTGGCATGACGACATACATCAGTGTTCTTGGTCCATCACTTCCGATAACTGACATGATATCGTTACTGTTAATTGCCTTAGATACATGGAGAAATGATGTAAAGCCTAGCGATATAAAAGACACAATTAATGAGGCTGCACCAGATAAACTTAAATCTTTGTTTGTGTCAGAGGTATTTTTTTCCTTCCTTTTGAGTATATCATTGCAAGTAATATGCATGTTGGTGGCTGTATTCAGTATTGAGTATTTTTGTCTAAAACATTATTTTCTGGAATGGGATTTATATTTCTGGCTGGAAGAATGCCAAGACCTGCACCATAGATGATGTTATGCTGAATATTAAGCGATGATGTAATTTGCAGGTCTCGCGTCAATTTCATCCTAATTTTTCAGCCAAATGGAGGAAATACCTTTATATATTTCCTCTTGATCAGGACGCTGAACCAATCTCTGGGAAAGAACTGTCCTCTATAATACTAGAGAATCCTGAATACAATGTAACGTGTCGGAGTTTTGATGTGGCCAAGGTTGACAAAATCATTAGAAAACTGGAAGGAAAATTGCTATCATACAAAATATTTGCGCGTGATACACAAGCTTCACGGAGTGAGTAAGTTTTATTATCCATCATAGCATGCTTCGTATTTTCAAGTACAGAAGTGGTTCCTCATGCTCATCTTTCATCACCTAATCCACATATGGTTGTTCACCAGAGACCATGAATTTGTCTGCCACACACCCTTCATTATTGCTTGTTATCTGAAGGGGACATTATGTGTTTCTTTTATGAGATTGAATATTTTTATTTCTGTACATACTCTGAAGCTTGATAAACTCATCAGTTATTCAATTTATGCTCTGTTGTTTTTGCAGTGGCCCAGCTACGGAGTGTTTTATGTTCCATTCTCGAGCTGCAGTTTCGAAACTATATTCTGCTGATGAGGTGATGCTAGTATATATTATTTTATCTCTAATAGTGCACATATTGCAGTTATCAAATGGAAAAGAATTGTGTGCCTTGCACTGGTTGTGATATACTTTGGAGTTTGAACTTAGTTGCATCAGGGTGATGTTTAATACTTCAATATTAGCACTTCTGTGACACCAGATGTGTAAAGTCCATACTGCATATAATCTACCGCGTTATTCGTACATGCAACTTCAGCTTTGTTACTGGATATCAGAAGTTGGCCTTAGTCAGCCTTAGTGTATTGGGCATTAACATCTTCAAACCATATCTTTGATCACCAATTTATATTGTACTCCCTCCGATCCATAATAAGTGTCTGGGATTTAGTACAAAGTTGTACCACATTTGTAAAGATAGTAAAGTTACAATATTAGGATACAATGTCCAGAAAGATACTGATAACCAAAAGCTTAAAACTTGACTGCACGTAACAAAACATGTGACCTTTTTTTTTTTAGCGAGCATATGATCTTGTAGGATCTATCTCTGTAGGTTTGATTTACTGAACCCAGAGAACTAAATAATGTCTGAAACATAACAAATTGACATGATAGGTATGGACTTATGATTACCAAATCCAGGGTCTGAAGCTTCTCCATTTCATTGCATATGTGCACAAATCACTCCTGAAAATATCATGTTCAGTTCTAATTTCCCATTTCTGCAGAATTTCAAAGAAGGCACTAAGGTCATGTGCATCGAGCTAGTCGCGGACAGGTTCCTACGCAAGGTAATACAACAAACTGTTACATGTCCTGGTAATCTATCCTCAACCACTGACTGAATTCTGGATACCACTAAACTAAATCATACCAAACAGATGGTTAGGGTTCTTGTCGCGACCGCCATAAGGGAGGCTGCTGCTGGCGCTGAAGACGATGTGTTGCTGAACCTGATGGAAGCCACTTGCAGGCGCGCAACGGCTCCCCCGGCACCCGCAGAGGGCCTCTGCCTTGCAGATGTTGGCTATGAAGATTTCAACAAACACAAGTGCTTCATTGTTGACTAAATGAAGTAGTCTACCAGCTGGGGAGAAGCACAAGATGCATGATTCTTCAACAAGCGAAGATCAAATCATTCCGTTTTTTGCCGTGGATCCTGCATGTCTCACTTGTGTAAGCTCAATCTGACCAATTTCACATTTCTCGGCTATTATTCATACGCCAATTGGAAATTCGGATGTGTAGCCCATGTGAACTTTGGGCCCTCTTGTGAAGCCCAGATAAAAACACTTTAGCTTAAATGGAATGAGAAGGAGAAATTATACAGGGATCAAACGGCTTTATTCTCACACGAATAATAATCACACCTACGCGCTCCACACCAACCATAATCTAAACGGCTCTTTTTAACAAGTTATTACGGAGTACATTACAGCACGCGCGAGCGACACCAAGACGTACAGAACGAATAGATCGATCGGTTTGCATTCGCTGCCTGCGGCTAGTATATTTATGTGGAGTGCGCCGAATGCGGGTCGGCGGCGCCGTCGCTGAGGTAGGAGGAGGCGGTGCTGCTGTCGTCGCCGCCGCCGCCGGGGTCCCTGTCCCGGATCTCCTCGATGCGGGCGAGCGCCTCCTTGGCGTCCCACCGGGCGGCCACGTCCTGGTCGCAGCAGCAGAGGCCGACCTTGAGCAGCTTCACCATCTCCCCCTCGGCGCCCCTGGCCCCGCGCATCTCCGCGTCGAACACCTCCCCCGTCCACTCCTCCCGCACCACCGAGTTCACCCACCCGGCCAGGTCCGTCGACCCTTCCCTCCCTTGCCGCAGGTAGTTCGCCGGGAACTTCCCCGTCAGCACCTCCAGGATCAGGATCCCCAGGCTCCACACGTCGCTCTTCCGGCTCGCTTTGCCCCCCTGCGCCGCCCCGCACTCCGGCGCCTTGTACGCCACCATCACCTGTTCGACGAAATTCCCCACCGGGTCAGTTCATTTTCATTTCATTTCAATTCAATGGCAATTTACTTGAGATGAGATGGACCTGGGAGGCGTGGTGCGGGGTGACGACGGGGACGAGGGAGTAGTCCGTGAGGAGGGGCTGGAGGTCGTCGCCGAGGAGGACGTTGGAGGACTTGAGGTGGCCGTGGGGCACAGTGAGCATGGGGAGCTCGTCGTAGAGGTAGGCCAGGGCGCGGGCGACGCCCTTGACGATGCCGAGCCTGGCCGCCCAGTCCAGCCGCAGCGACGTCGCGCTGGCGCCGCCGTGGAGGATCTGGGCGAGGCCGCCGTTGCCCACGTGCTCCGTGACGAACAGCTTCTCCTCCTTCTTGTACATGTAGGCCACCACAGGGTGCAGGTTCGGGTGCGCCAGCCGGCCCAACCGCCGCATGTGCTCGCTGAAGTCGGCCCGCCGTCCCGCGCCGTTCATCTCCTTGAACCGCTTCACCACCACGGCGGTGCCGTCCAGGAGCGTCGCCTTGTAGGAGGCACCGAAGGTGCCGCTCCCGAGCACCTCCGCCGAGGCCCGGAGCAGGTCCTCCAGCTCGAACCGCACCACCCGCCGGCTCTCATCGTCCTGGATGAACACCAGCTTCCCCGCCGGGTTCTCGTCGCGCCGCGAGCGCTTCGCCGAGACGGCCACCACCGCGCCGTGCTCCTCCATGTCGCGCTGCTCGACCTTGATGGACGACTCGGAGGTGGTCTGCAGCTTGGCCGCCACGGCACGGCCGGCTCCGGCCGTCTCGGTGGCGGCGTTCTTGTCGTCGTTGTTGCGGCGGGCGAGCAGCGCCATGATTATGCCCACGATGGCGAGGAGGCCGCCCAGGGCAACCACGGCGATGGCGATGATCATCAGGATCTTCAAGCTTCCTGATGACGATGACGGTGATCCGCCGAGCCCTGGTGGGCATGGAGCGTCCACCAGCGGCGGGCCGCACATACCTTTGTTGCCTGAAAGATTTTTCTCAATATCTGTGAGCTGCAGAGAGAATTCTAGTGCGGATGCAGTTTGTATTACTTTACGGGGCAAACGAATTTTGGGTGAGAGCAAGATCAAATCAATCCCAGTTCTTAGTACTACACGTCGTGATACTAGCAGTTTGGGGCGTTCTACATGTTGTGCGAATGCAGAGCTGTACAAGTACGAATCAATCATGCTGTTATTCCACGTATAGTTGGACGCGTCTGGCATATCCTTGGGTCAATCGTGCAGGTCAGCTCACAGTTTGTTTTGCAGCCCTGGTTTCATTTCGTCCGGCGGAAACGAAATGGAATCAAATTTTGACATGATTTCATTTGGTTGAATTTAAATTTTGAATTCAAAAATCATGTTTGTTTGTCACGTGGACTTGTAGAATGAGAGACAAATCCAATGGAATGGTGTCTTTTAGAGAGGAATTGGGGATACACAAAGGTGTGCTTCCATGAAATTTCAAATTAATTTTATGAACCAATTCTCAATTCTATGCCGGCCAAACAAGTTTGTTCTTGGAATCCAAAATCAACCATTTAATCTATAGATCCAACGACTAGCTCTCCTTTTTCCATGGAGGCCTATCTTCTTCAAACGATTTGAGGACTAGCTCTACTTTTTAAAAGGATTAATTCCTATCTTCTTCTTTCTCGGATCACCATTGTTGTCACCTTCCTCCCCCTCCTCGCACACCCTCAACCTCTGCTCCATCAGTTCTGTGTTGCATGGCCTGCGATGGCCGCGGGTAGTGGTGCTACCATGGCACGGCTCTAAAGGTCTGTTAGTGTGCCGCTCCCGCTTGTCATCCCTTTAACCCCCATGAGGACAATGATTCTTCTCATGTCCCAGTGTCCCACCAACCCAAACCCTAACCCTGAACTCCCTACCCTAACCACAATTTACTTCGCCTCACGATCTCTGGGTGGTGTCACAAGGTTGAAACTAGTGGCGGCTTTATGGGTAAGCTGTGCTGTCATTTGACATCACAACTTCACTCTTGATGCTTTTAGTTATTTACATTTAAAAAAATGATACTATAATCATAAGGATTTTGAAATGCGACATGCAAAAAAGGGAAAGCAAGCACCTACCTAACAGCATAGTGTTAACCGCAACATTTAAAAAAATGTGAAAATAAACACGTTTAATTAACTGATTTAAACGTTACCTCCTAGGTACTCACCTCTGAAACATCGTCTACTACTACGAGACGACAACAAGATCATATCGCTTGATATTAACATATTATTCATTGAAAAAAGAAAGATAATCACTTAAACTAATATACTGCTAATGAATCAACATTGACGCACGATCTCATATCTAGGGCCTAGCTATAGAGAAAGTCGCATGCATGCAGCAGGCAAAGAAAAGACACAAATCAACATGGCTCTTGCGTGCATGCAATGCAAATGCAAACAATCAAATCAATCAAAACAAGCTCACCTTGGAACGCGGGGGCGCCGAACTTCCGGAGCCGTTGAGGGACAGGGCCAGAGAGATCATTAAACGAGACATCAAGCGTCTGGAGATCCCTAGGCCTGTCCATCTCCGGCAAGGGCCCTTCAAAATCATTCCTGGCAAGCTGCAACGCGAGCAGCTTGGGCGACGTGTTCACCGACGCCGGCACCGTCCCGGTGAACCCATTATCGTTCAGATAGAGCTTCCTGAGGCCCCTCATGTGGGCGAAGGCGTCGTCGGGGACGGCGCCGGAGAGCCTGTTGCGTGAGAGGTAGAGCATCTTGAGCGCGGGCAGGGCGGAGACGGAGGACGGGAAGGCGCCCGTGAGGTTGTTGTTGGCGAAGCTGAGCGCGCGGAGGGCGGTGAGGGAGGAGAGCGGGGTGAGGTCGGGCGGCGGGCCTTGGAGGCCCAGGTACTCGAGGCGGAGGCCCAGGACCCGGGCGGTGGATGGGTGGCACCGGACGGCGAACCAGGTCGAGGGTTTCCCCGGGATGAGGCATGGGCCGGGCGTCGTTGTCCATTGGTCCAGCGGGGCTGGTGGGCCCGTCGATGTTGGGCCGACCAGGGCCTTGCGGAAGGTGAGCAGCGTGTCGGTCTCCGTCGCCGCCGCCGCTTCCGCCGTGAGGGTTGTGGTGGCCAGGAGGAGGATGAGGAGCCCGGCGGCGAGCCCGCCGCCGGCCATGGCGCGACCGGGGACGGAGCAAATGGGCGCGTGAGGGCGGGTAGGGGGAGGCTAAAGAAAGGCGGGAATGCTGGGAGGCTGGAGGAGGACGACGGCCGGAGGTTGGCGTGGAGAGCTAAGAATAGGGCGGCGTTTCTTCGTGGGTTGAGGATGGATTGAACGTGAATGAGGAAGTCTCCCGAGGCTGGCAGCCTGCAGGCGCGAAGCTAGGAAATGCAAGCGCGGGCGTGGCATGTTTTATCTTTGGGTGTGCAAGTTTTTGGGTGGGAGTCGTCGCTGAGACTGCAACGTTTTCCTTGTGGTCGTCGTCGCTCGATCTCTTCGATCGATCGTATGGGTTGTACTACAAGATAAAAGGAGTGGTAAGTTGTCACGAGAGTTGTGTTGGCTGGCACCGAATGTCAGGGGTAGAGCCAGGAGAATAGTTGAGAGGAGGCACTTAAAAGTTCTTAAGAGGTTGTAACTTAAATTATCAAAATTGAGTGGTGGCATTGCCCTCCACTGATTATCTGCTGGATCCGCAATGCCGAACGTGAAGGATGCTTCTTTTCGGCTCCTAGCTAGATCCCCATTGGGTCAAGTGGAAAAGAACTCGATTTTCGACCGACTTCCCCGGACAGCTCGGCCTCCAATTCCTTCCTGCTACACGAGAAAATGCTGGTTCAGCGAAACAATTCATTCATACTTAGAACCAGCTCAACTCGTTTGCCTTATTTAATCTCCTATTTTTGTTTTCATTATCATGTAAAACAATTAAAGCCAATTTAGGCAAAAACAGATTGTCCACAAATTTTAGGTATCCTTCTAATTCATATTAGTTGTCATTGATTCTAACACGCAAGGCAACAATTTAGACTTTTCACATGTGAGTCGAGGCACAAGACACACAACTTCGGCAGGACTCAACTCTAGTTGTGTTCGGAGAAACTATAGATCAGTCTGTTTTTGCTGATAAATTACGATCTTACATCTGTTTCCTGATACTCCATTTTTAATTAAATTTTATCACATGCTAAATCGATATTGAAGTATTTAAGATGCATTGGTTAATCTAGGCCCTGTGTTAAACAAAATGGATCACCCATATCCATTTTAGTGTACGGTAAAAGAGCTCAAACAAAGTTAAACAGAACCCAGACATCATGGGGTACGACATGTAAGTTGTTTGGTAATTTCTTTTACAAAGATGCATGCGGCGACAACGAGATCGTTTGCTCCTAATACGTACGTGTACGCGTGTCTGATGCAGCTAGCCAACTACAGAACTACTACTGGCAGCAGTGCCCACGATTTAAGCGATGTGAGTAATGTTGACCCGTGAGACTAATCAACATATTTACCCGGAAAGAACAACCAGCTAACAGCAACAAAAGTGTAGAACGACAAGAACGAGGGTGTTTATGGCTAGTATATATGCGTACGTAGGACGTAGCAGCCTATGCTGCTGCTGGGATATTCTTCATGGTTTTCTTTTCTCGAGGGAGGGATATTCTGCTTGTTAATTTACCTGATCTGGATCGTGATTTGGCAGCCCTCTGAGCTGTCTGTAACTAAGATGTACGTTTAGATAGTGTTTGATTGCTAGTAAGAAAAAAACGGTGGAATGTAATGAAACCTTTCAAATTAATTCGGAAACAATTTCCGCGTTTGGTTCCTAGAAATAGAAAAAACAGTTTCATCGTTCCATTTCAACTTGAACACTACCCTACCTTAGTTTTATGTTAACTTTTCGTTTAGACCTCGCGTGTGTTTTTGTTGGCGCTTGGCCGTGCTTAAGTGCTAAACTGAAAACAGATTCTTTTTTTTTGCTCTCCCAAAGTTAAATAAATTAAATTACCCATTTACCAGAATACAAAAGTCTCTCCTAGTCTCCTCTCTAACCTTGAATTGAATTTTCATCTGAAAAAAACCTTTAAATTGATTTTGCCTCTGCATGAACCCGTGCAATTGACGAGGAAGTGCTGATCGATGTAAAACAAAACCGAGGAAGTGCTGGCAACTCTCGGCCTTGCTGCATTTTGTTTTTGTTTTTGAGAGGAAGGCCTTGCTGCACCTAGGCACTTGTTTTTCGACAGTGGCTAACCTATCGTCTTGTTGGGCTTGGGCCGTGCAACGCGGAAGAGCTGTACGTATTCGACACACGAGCTACGGTATAGTATCCTCTCAAAAAAAAATCTACCGTATTGTACTCCGTACTAGTACTAGGTATACGAGCCTGTGGTATCGAGGATCGATGGCATCGCCCCCGCAGCCAACCCTAAGCCGCGCCGGCGACCTAGCCTATGCGCCGCCGCCGCCGGCAGCGGATTCCGAGGACCTCCTTCGGCAGATCTTCCTCCGCCTCGACAACCCCGCCGACCTCGCGCGGGCCTGCGCCGCCAGCCCCTTCTTCCGCCGCGTCATCACCGACGCGTCCTTCCTCCGCCGCTCCCGCGCCCTCCACGCGCCGCCGCTCCTCGGCGTCGTCTCCCCCAGCGCCTTCATCCCCGCCGAGCCGCCGCACCCCTCCGCCCCCGCCGCCCGCGCGTTCCTCGACGCCGGCGCCGCCGAGTCGATCCTCCAGCACTTCTTCTCCGGCCCCTCACCGTCCCTCCTCGCCCCGGCCCCGGGGCCCTTGCAATTCCTCGACTCCCTCGACGGGCGCGTCCTCCTCGCCGGCCACACCCGCGGGGGGATCGAATGCTGCTACAACCTCCGCATCTTGGGCGGCACCGCCGTCGTCTGCGACCCCTTGCGCGGCGGCCGGTTCCTCGTGCTGCCCGCCATCCCCGACGACGTCACCGCGGCGGTCGGCCACGATCCGGACGCCCTCGACATCTGCGAACCTTTCCTCGCTCCCCCCGCCGAGGACGTCGACGACTGCAGTGATCCATCGCCGCCGCCATTCAGAGTGATGAGCCTAGCAGAGTGCGCAGACAAGCTGGTCCTCTTCCTCTTCTCCTCCGGAGCCGGCACCGGAGGACAATGGCGCGCCATGTCGTTCGACGGCTGGAGCGCCGTGAGCAGCGAATCGCACTGGTTCCACCCGCAGCTGCTGCGGCGGAGCTACGCGCACGGGCGCTTCTGCTAGACGATCTACCCTTTCGACAAGCTGCTCGTGCTCGACGCACGTAGGAGCACGCCGGAGTTCTCCGTCATCAACTCCCGCAGGGACACACGGCAGGCATCTGCTGGCCATCGTGGAGGCCGCTGCCGGAGAGGATGAGCAGAGCCAGCGGCTCGCGATGCTCACCCTCCATTGCGAGCACAGCGAAGGACGCCAGGTGTCCTATCTCCAGTACGCGGTGCTCCGGGACGACGACGGTGACGAAGGCAGCGGCCAGTGGGACACGGATGTGACGTTCATCTACCTGCCTCTGGGCTACAAAGACTACATCTGCATTGGTGTGGCCGGTGGGTACTTGCTGCTGAAGGGTACGCCGGAAGGCAGGGACGTATCCGTGCAAGGCTCTTGGTGGCTGGAGATTGCGTGCTTCTCGTTGGATCTCCGGACGCTGCAGCTAGAGTGGTTCTGCGGGAGCAACTCCTGCACACTTGCAGGTGCACGCCTGTTTGCGGGGTTCCCGCCATATTTATCGCCGCCAACTGTTTGAAGCTCAGGCCAGCAGTATCTGCCCGAGGAAACTCCACCTAGGTAAGCAACCTCGGATGGCACGTGGGTCCACTAGTAGAAGAGAATTAAAAAAGAGATAAAAGATTAGAGAGGAGAGAGTAGACACGAGACGAAAATTAGTAACGGGCTACTATTGGGATGCCCTAATGGGCTCGGCCTCACCGGCACGGCAGCACTTGTATCGCTACCGTCCGTTCTTCTTGGGAAGTTGGAGTATGCTCCATATTCTCTTCCAGAGCAAAACTCCACCTAGGTAAGCAACGGACAAATTCTCGGATGGCACGTTGGTCCACTAGGAAAGAGAAGAGAAATAAAAAAAGAGACGACAGATCAGAGAGGACATAGAAGACATGAGATGAAAATTAGTAACGGCCTACTATTGGTGATGCCCTAATGGGCCCGGCCTCAGCGGCACTTGTATCGCTACTGTCTGCTCTTCTTGGATAATTGGGATATGCTCCATATTCTCTTCACTAAATCATTATATATTATTTTTCTTGATTGCTGGCATAAAAGCGGCTGGTCGGAATTCCAAATTTGGCATGACCCTAGCGCCAAGTTTCGTCATAATAAATAGAAAGTATAGATTTCACCTTCAAATGTATCATAGGGGACCACTTTCACCCTAAACTTGAATTTGGTCCAATTTTCACCCTAATAATGTGAAACCAGATCAATGCCTGTCGGGGGGATGACCCCGAGTAGGGTCACGACGACACGTATTAGCCGGGATAGCAAGAGCCAAGCCGGCATAAGCAAGTAAGCTGGCATCTTTAAGCTGACTTAACAACTAGCCGGCATACCAAAATTGTGCCGGCATATCTATCTTGTCTTATATGATTGCAGGATAAGCCCGAACTATCTGATCTCGGTTAACATCGGGATGCGCCAACAGTCCTATTCTGGTCACATGGCGCAAAGTAAAGCAGCGCCCCCTTTATGACGGAAAAACAGTCGTTGCTCACGTCGCTGTGCCGAGCGACTGCATAGTGACGCGCCGTAGAAGGACAGATGACGAAGGCCAGGGCCTGGCTACAGTGCGCGCCGCCTGGCGATAAGAAAAGCATAAAGCTGCATTGTCTCCTCCCGGACAATCCGGAGGGGACCATGGAGCGTACCCGGCAGGCCCGGTGGTAGCTAGGATTTGCTTTTGGTCCACATGTCAGTGTGACATCTTTGACCTATAAATAGAAGCTCCACCCCTCCTGTGAGAGGGGTTCCTCACTTAGCCATTTGGGAGTTCTCCTTCTCCTTCTTCCTCCTCAAGAAACAACTCAAGGAGCACCATGATATCTTGGATAATACAACAAAGCAGGAGTAGGAGCTTTACCTCGTCAAGAGGGCTCCGAACCTGGGTAAACACCGTGTGTTCTTACTCTGTGCGTGGTTTACATCGCGCCTTCCCTCCTCCGGTTCCTCCTTCGTCCATCGGCCCCATCTCAAGCCATCCTATGGCATCTGCCGTGACACCACCACGACAGTTGGCGCCCACCGTGGGGCCAGCATTAGCGCTGGCTGGAGTTTTCATCCGGACGGGAAGCTTCCTCATCACCGGAGAGCGCGTCGTCTCCGGTTTGGTCCAGAGATTCGGCACTTTGGGTGAAGCGACCGCCCCCGTACACGGGTTCGATCTCTGTGCTTTAGTGCTAGTCCCTGGATCGACTCACTAGCACACACAGTTTAAAGATGTAATATCATAGAACAAAGGTCTCAATATTACAACGAATCATCCAGAATTTAAAAGGTACTTACAACTCGCATAACCTCACAGGTTAGCTGGAAATAAAACAACTGTTTAGCAGCGGAAAGCGAAAGATACAAGGGCACATCAACACCACGGTGAGAGCGTGTTGGAATGTAAGCCCGTAACCCAAACATGCAGAACGTACATCTTACTCGTCGTCGGAGCTTCCTGCATCATTAAACGATGCAGCTACTAGGGTCAATACATCGAATGTATTGGCAAGATTCACTAGGAGTTATATCAGAGCCTACCAAGTATATGCATAATGTGGCAAAGAGGGGTTCAAGGCTATTTGCACAAAAGCTTGGTTATTAAATCCTATCTCTTAATCAAATAGAATTTTATCACTATTGGACACGGGGTAGACACACCCATGCTCCTATTATCTTAGAGCACATTGAAGTGGATTCATCAAGTGCTCCTACCCTGTTCAACCATTCATTTTATTTAAGAAATTGGAATGAGTGAGACTTTCCTTACAGCTCCACATCTAGTTGCTCAATTTGTCCGTTGCCGGGGACACGGCTAAGTACTTAGTTTTGACGCTCTCGAGAGTTTGTACACATTCCCCACAAGAAACCGACGTGTTAATCCCTTTTTGTCTTCAGGGTAGAGTAGCAACGGCATCGATTGCGAGATTTTCAGAGGTAATTCCCTAAACCACGAGAGAATCACGCTCCCCCTACACGGCTACCTCAGTACAATTCCTCGGGTCTAGGTTCATACAACTTACTCTTGTCTCGCTAAAGCCCATATAGCATTGTGGTTGTACTGGGCAGGCGGGGCAGCGGAGGCGGCGCGGGCGAGCGGCTGTGGCGGCGCGCGCGGGCGGCGGTGCGAGTTGGGGCGGCGGCGCGCGGGCTCGCGGGCGGCGTAGGCGGGGCGGAGCGCGGGCGGCTCGGGGCAGCGCAGGCGGCCGGAGGCGGGGAAGAAGACGGGCGGAGACTCACCGGAACGGCGGCGAAACGCGGAAAACGGCGGCGGCCGAGAGCAACTCCGGCGAGCAATTAAATTGAAACCGAGGCGAAATTGGACGAGCGGTTTGGGGGAATTGGAGGAGAAAAGGAAGAGCTTCGGAGTGACGCGCACACTTTTGAAGATTGAGGTCATGGGCGAGCGGAACTCGGAGTGGAGTCGTGGGCGTCGTGGACTCGGGCGCGACCGGGAAAATCGGACGGAGGTTCATACAACTTACTCTTGTCTCGCTAGAGCCCATATAGCATTGTGGTTGTACTGGAAGCTTCTAAATAGGAAACTTTTCAAAATAATTTCAAAAGCCAATTTATGGGATAGCTTTATATATGCACTAAATCCCTTTTTACCACAATACCCTAATAGGTAAAATGCAAATACTCAAAAGCAAGATCAATGCCCAAAATCAAATAAAAGCATTTTTGCAAAAGGGTTTTGTGGGCAAATTTTTTTAGTTTTCAAATGTGGTTTAATGCAGAGTGACATGATGCTTATGATATGTAATGCATATGAAGAGTTTTAAAATGGATGTTACACTGGGCTTCATTGACAACAACGCAGGCTGCTTCAACAACGCGCCACTTCCCTGCGCAGGCCGCTTCATCAACTTTGGTACGCACGAGGTCTATGTCGCCACTGACGCTCCTTGCAGGTATCCCGAGCAGGTGGTGGTGGCCGAAGATCCTCCCGCCGTTTGCACGGTTTGCGGCCGGCATGTCGACTGCCCCGCTGACCGTGCGGAGGTCATGGTGACCGCTCATGGCGGCAATTGTCGCACCAGTGGCACCCGGGGTACCACCGTTGCTCAACGTGTGGGTCGCCTTACTTGCTTCCTGCAAGGACGGCACCCTAGGCAGCGCGTTGCGAGCTGCGCGGGAAGGCACCAGCCCGGCAGGAGCCTGGAAAGGGGGTTGCCGTGGACCAGGATTAGTCGGGCTGCAGGGATTACCCCGGAAGACAGCGTGAAGATCCCCGTTAGGACGCTCCCCAGGAAGCCCACCTGCCGGGGAGAGTGTTCCTGGCGCAGGCGTTTACAACAGGGCCGGTGCCCAGCAAGCAGAGTATCGACGCCACATGGCTGCCCGGCAGGCTCCTTTTGCGCAGGGCTGGTCAGAGCGTGGAGTGTGGCACAAGCTCCAACAGGGAGGAGGTTACCCGTCTTGTCAACCTGCAGTGAGTAGCTTGCAGTGAGTACCCGTAGTGAATCTAGGGCACGTGTGGCCCTAGCTATAGTGCGTCTCATCGTGCATGCATGCCAGCGCAGCGAAGGCAGCTTCCTTGGGTCCCTGTTCGACGCGTGTCCTAGGGCGCGTCCCCCATGCGAATTGTGGCACCTGTGGTATCCCCTTGAGTATAAAAGGAGGACCCGCGCCACCGGTCACGGGGTTCCGATTTCGGAAGGTTAGGCTAGAGCTGAGGTTGCAATCCCTAGAGATCTAGTCCAGAAGTAGCAACCACTTATCAAAAAGGGAAGAGAGCACCCGGTGACTCCCCCGGCAACCTTGTAAACACCTGTTCTTTGGTTAATAAACACTCAGAAGCAGGACGTAAGGTTTTACACCCCCGGGTGGCCCGAACCTGGGTAAACCGACTTGTGCATTGCAGCGCCCGTCATTGGCCTCGCCGGCGATCGTCGGAGCGATCCCCAACGCCCACTGCCGAACCAAAAAGGGGGTGCCTCGCATCCCCGTTGTCTAAGCCTCGGGCTACGACATCTGGCGTGCCAGGTAGGGGGGCGTGCGGAGAGCTCGTCGGTGACCGCCGGAGTCATCGTCTACAACTACATCAACTCCGTCTCCATCGACGGCAGAACTCGTCGCTATGCCTCCCGAGCGGGCTGGCGACTCTCGAATCAATCCGCGTGGTGCCCCAGTGGCACAAACGCGGTCACACGATGTGCAGCCCACGTCGCTGGATCAGGAGAACCCTAAGCTTACCCGGGTGGAACAGCAGCCACAACTGCCCCCGCCACCTCCTCGGCCGTCGGCAGACAACCGGCTGAGGGGGCCTGCGGTTCCCAGCGCCGGAGCCAGTCGCGCGAGCGGCCACGATGCCGCACGCGCCAGCCAGCGAGTCCACTCGCGGGCCGAAGACGTGTAGCGGCAGCTGCGCCAAGAACACAGCGCGTCACGTGCGACACCGACGGAATCCCGCCCCACTCACCCGAGGGCGCCGGGGGACAGGGCGGAGGGCAGCCGGTCAGAGAATCGGCAGCCGCCCGCCCAAACCCAGGCAGAAGCCATCATAGCCGCGCGCGTCATGGTGCGCTACAAGCCACCGCAAGGCACGCCGGTGCATGAAGCGTGGAGTGCGAAGCTGGACGCGCTCCTCGCACTCGCCGCCTAGGAGCCGCAAGGCGAGGGCGCCTCGGCCGGTTCAGGTCGGGGGCAGAACCCGGGACGCGGAGATGCGCCCCGCGTCTCAGGGCATGGATAGCACCCTCCCCCGCAGGGAGGGCAAGGAGGCGAGGATCCCGAGGGGTCCTCGGATTCGTCACCGACCGTTACACAGGGTGACGCGTGGGGTATCCTGAATGCCCGCCAGCAAGAAGACCTCTGCCAGCGCTTGGAGCGTCGGCACCGACGTGAGGCAGAACGCCAACGCCCAGAAGAGCAGGAGAATGCTCCCATGGGCACCGAGGACAGCTGCACCGGGTGACATGGCCTCGCAAGTTCCGAGCACCGGTGCTCGGGACGTACGACGGGACCGTGAACCCCAAGGATTTTCTCCTGACCTACACGTTGGGGATGCACGCCATCAGCGCCGACGACAAGGTCAGGGCCAACTGGTTTCCAATGGTCCTCAAGGGATCAACGAGGACTTGGTTGCACAACCTGCCCGCCGGGTCCATAGCCTCTTGGGCTGACCTGCGCGAGCAGTTTGTGAACGTGTTCCAGGGCGGCTACAAGCGCACGGGAACCATGGCGAAGCTGCACACAGTCGTGCAGAAACCGGGGGAGACGTTGCGGAGCTTCATCAACCACTTCTCCAGTCTCGCCTACTCCATCGCTGAGGCGGAGGCTGCCGCCATCATCAACACCTTCGCCATCAACATCCGTGACCCCAAGATGCGTGAGAAGCTGAGCACACACCGGATCTGAACGACGCATGAGCTCTATGCCTTGGCGCACAAGTGTGCCATGGCCGTGGAAGGGCGCTTGGCGCCCGAACTTGCAGCTAAGGCTGCCGCGAGTCCCACTGAGGGCTCGCAGAAGAAGGGCTCCTGGAAGCGCAGCGGGAAGCAAGTGCTTGCCGCAGAACCGGGGGCTGCCTCGAGGCCTGCTAAAAACGCCTCATCCACTGGCGGGTCTGGTGGCAAACCGGGAGATGCGTCCCGCTGCCCCATCCACGCCAACACCACCCATGACGCGCAGGATTGTCGCATCCTGCAGGGTATCAAGCAGAGGCGCGAGCAGCGCCACGAGGAGCGCCAGGCAGCCGGCGCCTGCTTCAACTGTGGGGATATTGGGCATCTCTCCCGCGATTGCCCGAATGACCCAGAGCTGGAGCGAAGCCTGCCGGCGGAGATGCCGGCAGAGAAGAAGCCCGGGGGGGGTCGCGGCCAAGCCCGTGCCGGCAGGGACCGGCCTCCCCGGGGACGAGACAAGGCTCGCGCTGTCGAGCAGCGCGGGTCTAATTACAGCGAGGACGACGAGCCCGGCTTCCAGGAGCCCCGCGGCGTCGCCTGCATCCATGGTGGAGCTTACCCTCTTCCATCCTATAGCGCGGTTAAGCGCCTCACCCGGGAAGTGTGTGCGTTGTTGCCGGACATGGAGACGCAACAGCCGTTGAAGTGGTCGCACGTGCCGATCACCTTCAACTCTGACGATCACCCAGCCCGACAACTGGGGTCAGGGGTTCTGCCCTTCGTGGTCATCAACAACATGACGGTGACCAAGGTGCTGGTGGAGAAGCTTCAGCTGCCGCTGGAGCAGATGAAGCCCACCGACCCATTCCGGGGGGTGAACCCCGGGATCGTGCGCCCCCGAGGCGCATCACGCTGCCGGTTACCTTCGGGTCCCGAGAAGCGTTTAGAACTGAGCACCTCGTATTTGACGTGGCTCACACCCCGTTGCCGTACAACGGGATCCTTGGTCGGCCGGCGCTGATCAGGTTCATGGCGGCAACCCATTGCGCCTATGGCATGATGAAGATGCCGTCCACATACGGGGTCCTCTCCATCAAGTGCGATCTCAAGGACGCGGCTTGGTGTGTTGGCGAGGTCGTCAAGGCCGCCGCTGAAGCCGATTCCGGTGACGAGGGCGTCGCCGAAAGCAAAGGCTCGCTGCCGGCCGATCACCTAGCAGCGAAGAAGGCTTGTGTTACCCCGAAACCACTAGCCGGGGGGAGCACAAGCTCGAGCTCGCGCCCCGGCAAGGGCCAGAAGTTCAAGGAGGAGGCCGTCAAGGTGAAGAAGCTGCCCCTCCAAGCCGGCAACGAGGAGCGCACCGTCACCATCAGTGCGAACCTCGATGCCAAAGAGGAAAGCGCCCTCATCACTTTCCTCCGGGAGAACTCCGACGTGTTCGCTTGGGAACCATCGGATCTTCCCGGAGTCCTAGGCAAGCGCAGGAGCGCAAAGACTTCATCAAGCAAGAAGTGGACAAGCTAAAGGCTACGGGGCTATCAAGGAAGTACTGTACCCCACTTGGTTAGCAAACCCAGTTGTAGTACCCAAGAGGGAAAATAAACTGCGCATGTGTGTAGACTTTACCGATTTAAATCGTGCATGTCCTAAAGACCCTTTCCCTGTACCCCACATTGATCAAAAAGTAGATTCCACTGTCGGTTGTGATTTGTTGTGTTTTTTGGATGCTTTTTCTGGCTACCATCAAATTAAGATGACAGTCGAGGACGAGGAGAAAACGGCGTTCATCACCCCGGTTGGCTGCTACTGTTACACGTGCATGCCTTTCGGGTTGAAGAACGTGGGCTCAACATTCCAGCGTGCCTTACGCGATTGCTTGGGACCCCAGTTTGGCTGAAACGTTGAGGCCTACATGGATGATATCGTCATCAAGTCAAAGCACGGGGACTCGCTCATTGATGACCTGCGGGAGACATTTGATAACTTCCGTAGGATCAAGCTCAAGTTGAACCCTGAGAAGTGCACCTTTGGTGTAGACTCGGGGCAGCTTTTGGGCTTCTTGGTTTCACACAGGAGGATTCAAGCCAACCCAAGGAAGATAGAAGCTATCGAGAGAATGGAGGCTTCCCGCAAGGTGAAGGACGTCTAGCGCCTCAACGGCTGCGTTGCCGTGCTGGGGCGCTTCATTTCAAGGCTAGGCGAGTGGAGGATGGAGCTGTCGGAGTTTGATCTGCACTTCACGAACACCAAGAGTATCAAGCCTGCAAGGGGCTGGCGTCGGAGTCGTCATCGAGTCGCCCACGGGAGACCAGTTGAAGTTTGCCATCCAACTCGACTCCACCAACAACACAGCTGAGTATGAGGTGTTGCTCGCCGGGTTGCGGGCGGCGATCGCCCTCGATATTAAGCGCCTGGTTGTCCGCGGGGATTCACAACTCGTGATCAACCAGGTTAACAAGGACTACGACTTCCCGCAAATGGCAGCGTACGTGGATGAAGTCCGCAAGTTAGAACACAAGTTAAGGGGTTTGCGATTCGAGCACATCAAGCGCAAGGATAACTTCGTGGCTGATGAACTGTCCAAGTGGGCAGCAGAGCGCTGGAAGGTCCCGGTGGGAGTGTTCTGGCACAGGCAGACTGCACCTTCAGTCACTCCCAAGCTGGCTGCCGGGGAAGCCCCCTCGGCAACCGACGGAAACCCTGCAACAACGAGGTCCATGCTGCCGACGTGGCGGCATGCACGAGCAGGGAAACCCCGCCTTGGGCGGTGGACATCGCCCGCTACCTCTAGGGGGAAGCCCTCCCAGAAGACGACATTGCCGCGGAGCACGTAGCCCGACAAGCCAAGATGTACGCTCGGGTAGACGGGAATCTCTACCGGAGGCGTGCAAACGGAGTAAAAACTCCTCTGCGTGCCCCAAGACGAAGGGCGCACACTCCTGGAAGATATACACCGAGGCACATGTTCGCACCATGTGGCCTCCCGGGCTTTGGCCGGCAAGGCTTTTCGGCACGGCTTCTACTGGCCTACAGCACTAGCCGATGCCGAGCAACTGGTCAAGACATGCGAGGCGTGCCAATTCCATGCGAAGAAGAGTAATCAACTGGCCCAAGCCCTACAAGTCATTCAATCCTCCTGGCCGTTCGCGGTCTGGGGGCTGGACATCGTCGGCAAGCTGCCGAGAGCGGTTGGCGGCTACAAGTATTTGCTCGTGGCCATCAACATGTTCTCCAAGTGGGTGGAGGTGGAACCAGTGCGGAAGGTGACCGCTCAGGCGGCCATCAAGTTCCTCAAGGGCGTTGTGTGCCGGTTTGGTGTGCCTAACGGCATCATCACCGATAATGGCACACACAATTTATGAGCACCGTGTTCCAAGCTTACTGCGAGGAAATGGGCACCAAAATCCACTTCGCCATTGTTTCTCACCCGAGAAGCAACGGACAGGTGGAGAGAGCCAACGCAGAGGTGCTGCGGGGGCTCAAGACGAGAACCTTTGACAAGCTCAAAGGCCACAGGAAGCATTGGATTGAAGAACTCCAGCCCGTGCTGTCGTCGATCAGGACCACACCTAGCCGGGCAACGGGTGATACTCCTTTTGCCCTTGTCTACGAGGCAGAAGCGGTGCCGCCCCTCGAGCTCAAGCATGGATCCCCTCGGGTACGCGCATACGGCGAGCAGAGCCAACACGTGTAGAGGGTTGACGATCTTAACTCCATCGAAGAACTTTGATGCCGGGCTGCTGTACGAGCTGCACGCTATCAGCAGGGGCTTCGCCGTTATCATGGCAGGCGAGTCCGTACCCGGGAGCTCGAGGTCGGAGCCTGTCCTGCGTCGGATACAAGGAACGAAGGCCGGGAACAAGCTAGCTCCGAAATGGGAGGGGCCCTTCCGGGTAGTGCAGGTGACCAGGCAGGGGGCTGTCCGGCTGGAAACCGGAGAAGGCTTGCCGGTGCAAAACAGTTGGAATCTTGAGCACTTGCACAAGTTCTACCCGTGAAGCGGCGGAGCCTGTCCCACGGGTGATGCTGTTGTAGCATGCCTCTCGAACTAGTGTAGCCGGGCAACCCCCGATTGTAATCCGCTAATTTCTATGAATAAAGATAAGTAATTTCCCCTGAATTTCAGGTTGTCTCTTATTGCATGTTTTTTCTTCTGTCTCCTGCTCTAGGTGCACAGAAGTCTCTTTCCATCCTTGGCTATGATCTGGGGGCTGCCGGAGCCTCGAAGATGAAAATCCCGTTGCCGGATCACTCCGGCACGGGATCGTGCTGTTGCTAGGTTCCCCGCAACGCTCGCCATGCAACAGCTGCGTCTTGGGAGTAAGAGAGTGCTCACACCCAAGTTTGGTATCGACCCTTCTGTGCCCGGGGGCTGGGAGGCAGGAGGGTAATCTGTGTTGTGCCTTTTTTCGTGTATTTCAAAAAAAAATTGCAGCATCTCGGGCTTGGTAAGAATCTGACATGCAGGGTAAGGATAGGGATTAGACACACGGTGATACTCGTGGAGTACTCACGGGCCGTGTCGTCTAGCGGGCCGTCACTGGTGCGTGGCGACCGCTTCGAGGCTCTTAACACAGGGGGCTGTCGCCATGTGTGCCGCGGTAGCTCGGCGTGCGTGGCAGCGGGATTCCCCACTGTGCCTATAAAAGGGCATGGTGGCCACAGAGCAAAGCTAAGAAGATGGCGAGTGGTGCGGTAGAGAAGCGGTGGTGGTGCATTTCTCCGCGCACAAGCGCCGAAGGTGTTCCCGGCATCGCGACCCTGCCACATCACTCCACCGAGCGTCTCCAAGGCGGGGGTTGCCGCAGAGGCGCGATGGTGGTGCATGCCATCAGTGCCCAGCGCCGATGGGTGCACTGCCATCGCAGCCTTGCCGCACCCCCTAGGCAAGCGGATCCAAGGCGAGGGTTTCCGCAGAGACGCTATGGTGGTGCATGCCATCCGTGTTCAACACCGATGGGTGTACTGCCACAACGCCATTGCCGCACCCCTCCAGTAGGCGTTCCAAGTACAGAACTGACACGTTCGGCAAGAGAACAGATAGCTAAGTGCTTTATCCTAGGCCCCTAGTCTTCTAGTCTCAACGCTGCCTCGTTGGTGTGGATCGTGTCTCGCGTGTGGCTGGAGTGTTAGAAGCACGCTTGTGGGGGGAGTGCGCTCCTCATGCGGCTTATGGGTCCGTCCCATAGCTGCGTGCTTGGGAGTTGCTAACCTGCAAGTGGAGCGGCTCGCCGCTGCTGCCTGACCCCAGGTTGGCACTGCGGGTCCGTCCCGGGTCCCTGGTCTGGTTAAGTGAGTAACGTGCGAGTCCCCGGCAACACAAAGCATAACACACGAGGACGGGAAGACCCACCCCGCGAGTCGATTTCAGGAGCAAATACCAATTAGAACCAGAAAGCGGAATTCCTAAAAGTAGCCAATGATTACATGGGCTAATGAAACCATAATTGTTTAACGGCGCCAAGCGCCACTTGCAGGAAACAAAAATAAAACAAAAGATAGCCGGGAACTACGACGACTTGCTACCAGGGTCTTCCGCTGGGGGCTCCGACTCCGGCTTCCGCTGCATCCGCTCCACCACCTCGTCGACGAACCTGCCCACCGCCTTGGTGTGGGAGGGACCGTCCTCGCTGTCCGACCACGCGTCCAGCAACGCCTCGAAGGGGAAGTTGGCGTGGTAGTAGTGCACCCGGGGGAGGATCATCTCGGCGATCTCCCTGGCGCACGACGCTATCTCCCTGTCGCAGAACTTGCAGATCCACACATCCAGCGCCCCAAGCTTCCCCACCATGTCGGAGAAGAATGGGATTAGGGTGCTGACGTCCGTGTCGTCCACCTTCGCCGCCTGCAGCTCGAACCTCGGCAGTAGCCCGCAGACAGCCTGGGCGATCTCGTGCAGCTTCTCGGTCTCCCTCCGCCGCTGCTCTGCCAACTTGTCGTGGTTGGTGTGTGACAACGCCACCGCAAGCTTGGCCTTGCGGAGGAGTTCCGTGAGCAGCACGATCTCCCTGGCCTTGCCCACATTGTCCTCGCCAGTCTTGACGAGCTCGCCCTGGGCAGTGGTCAGCTCAGACTCGAGATGAGCGCTCTTCTCCTTGGCGGAATGGAGCTCCCCCATGAGTTCGCGCTCCCGGGTCCCGAACTGCTCCCGCAGCTCCTTCTCTCGCCGCGCCGACGCCGCTGCCACGTCCTCTGCAGCCTTGGCCTGCTCCTCCAACTTCGTGCGTCTCTCGTTGAGGCGAGCTTGAGCTGTAGCCAGCACGTCTTCGTGCTCCTTGTCGGCCTTCTCCCGCGTCGTGGCCTCCAGCTGGTGCTCGGCGCGTTGGACCTCCAGCTGTTGGAGGAGCTCCGCCTCGGGGACAACTGGCGTGGTGGCCTCGTCCCTGGCCTGCCGGGCTAGCCGGGTCTCCTCCCTTAGCCAGGAGAGCTCCTGCCTCTCCCTCTCGACATCCAGCCGCACCTCACCCAGCTGGAGCTTCGCGAGCGCGTGGTGCTCCCTCACCTTGTTGAACGAGGTGACGAACGCCAGTTGCTGCTCCTTGATGGTGTCGAGGAATTGGTGCCCCTGATCGTAGATGCTTGAGTCCCAAGTGATTGGGTCCCAAGTCGCCCCGGCAAGAATGCCGAGGTTTGGGCTAGAGGTAGCGGCGGACGACGACGAGACCCCCGCCGCCATGGTTTGGCCGGGGGGAGCATTGTCCCCTTGCAGGGGGGCTGCCGGCTGCTCCTCAGCCACGTCCTCCTCCACACCCGCGCCCGTGGGTTGCGGGTCCGGTGGAGGGGCCATGCTCCCGGCGGGGGTCGTCTCCTGCTGGGCGGCCGCAGGACTCGCGCCCCCGGCCTACAAGGCCTGGACGCGCCGCTGAGCGCTGCTCCGGTAGCGGTGGCGGGCGCCACCACCGTCGCGTCTGGGGCGGCGGGGCTTGGCGCAGGAGCCACCTCCGGCTCGTCCCTTAGCTCTGCGTCCTCAACGTCAGAGGTGAGGTCGATCACCGTATCGTCCGCCCCTGTCGAGGGCGCATCGGGACCTGCGACAAGGGCAGAGTAAGTACCTCAAGCTAAGATGGAGCACCCAGCGACGAGCGCAAGCGAGTCCTGGATGTGTACCTTGCAGGGTCGTCGCGCTTGCGGGGGGAGGCTTGTCCCCCCCCCTGTCCCGGCTTCTGCTGCCGGGCTGTCCCCCGCAGGTTGGGTTTCGCCTACAAGCCAAGGAAAACACGCGGTTAGGGGTCGACGTGCAGAAGGAGCATGTACAGTGGCGTCAGGGGAGAGGTCTGTACCTGCTGCGGGCTCCTCCTCCTCTGGGACTGGGTCGGCGGCAGGCGTAGTGGCGACAATCTAGTCCTCGTGCCGGTCTAACTGGCACTGGCACTGGCACTGGCCTGGGTGCGCGGTTTCTTACCGGGCGTGGCGGGTGCAGTGTCGGTTCTCCCCCTCTTGCCGGCTCCCGCCGGAGCGCTGTCCCTGCAAGGCGTCAACGAACAAACAAAGGAATCAAGGCAAACACAAACTCGTAAATAGAAGGGGGGAGAAAGCGTCAGCTTACCTTGGGGGGTTGAGCCTGAGCGAGTAACCCGTGAAGATTCCCCGCTAGGGCGAGGCCGCAGACCCTCGTGGAGTTGCCGCAGCAGCCGCCGGGGCGCCCGCAGCCGTTGCAGAGGTAGCTGCTGCTGCCGGCGCTCTTGGTCGCCGCACCAGCGGCACGTCGTCCTCGTCCTCCACCTCCGCCTCGGGGAGGACCGTCCTGGCCCCGACAACACCGCCAGCCTGGTCGTCGGAGGACTCGTCGCCGGGCCAGCTGGAATCCGATCCCCCCTCGCTCTCCTCGGCCACTTGCTTCCCACGGGCTGCAGGTGGCAGAGGCTTCGGGGCTGGGACCGGGGGATCGGACATCGGCCTCCACTCGTTGCAGGGTGGGTAGCTGCCGATGATGTCGTGGAGGCCCGCTACGCCGGCGTGAAGGGATGGGCCCCCCAGGGGCAGCTCCGAGAATGGAACGTCCTCGCCGGTGATTCCCTTCACCCACTCCTGGATCACCTCCGGCGTCACACCCACGCTTTGCAGGCGCGTGGTGTCGCCGGGTCCCGTGTACATCCCCACGGGGCGGGACCGCAGCTGCAGCCGCGCAATGCGCCGGCTGATGTAGGTGTGCGCCACGTCCAGATCGGTGAGCCCCGCTAGCCGCAGGGCCTTGATCTTCCTGATGATGGGAAGGAGTTCCGCGTCTCGGCTGTAGCGGTCCCGCTAGCTGCCGTTACTCGCCGGCAGCTCGGTGGGCGCATGAATGAACTCGTCGGGCTCATCCACGCGAACCCAACACCAGTTCCCGCGCCACTCCTTCTCGATCTTCTTCTTGCTCTGCACGATGAACTCTGACTTCATCTTGTCGCGGGCGCGGAACGAGACCCCCGACGACATCGCTCCCGACTGCTCGACACGCGGGTAGAAGTAATGGCGGAACAACGCCACCGATGGCATCACCCCGACAAACCCCTCACAGAGGAATTGGAAGACAGCGAGAAGGAAGAGAGAAGTGGGGTCAAGCTGCGCAACCTTAAGCTGGTACACCGCCATGAGAGCATGGACGAAGAGGGAGTACGAAGGTACGAACCCAGCGAGGATGAAGCGGTCGAACACCCGGAAGTCGTTGTCCTGGTGGTTGCCACCGGAGGGGAAGATGAGCGTCTCGCCGTACTCGTTGAACGAGCTGGCAACGGCGTGCCGGATCTTGTCGACCCCCTCGCCGTTGTAGCCGGGCTTGAAGAAGGCTTGCGTGGCCCTCATCTCCCAGTTCTTCTGGTCCTTCTCCGACAAGGGATTCTTGGGGGCTTTCTCGCCCTTATCGACCACAGAGCTCATGGAACCCTTCCCTCTCTTGGGGGCCTTGGGCGCCATGGAGAATGTGGGTGGCGATGAACAAGATTAGGAGCGCAAGGAGGAATGGGGATGAGGAAGATGAACTCGGGACTAAGTGATTGCCCCTCAGTGCAGCGGTGGGGTTTTATAGCACCCCAGCGCTGAGCAACGATTACATCCGCACCCTACGGGTGTGCTGGGTATAACTACGTTTTAAGAGGGGAATGCGAGACGTGGCCTTAACCACCCGCGATTAAGGGGAAGGTTAGGGCGGAAATCATGTCCCCACCG
The DNA here is from genome assembly GCF_000005505.3 of Brachypodium distachyon. NCBI lineage: Eukaryota > Viridiplantae > Streptophyta > Magnoliopsida > Poales > Poaceae > Brachypodium > Brachypodium distachyon. Next base: position 27,275,735 of record NC_016131.3, on the reverse strand, counting down.
CTCCGCCCGTAACGGCGGAGTCCCTGGAGCGGCGCATGGTCGGGAGCCTAAAACGACTCGGGACCCACGTGTCGGTTAGGGCGTAGCCGGCAACCGACCAAGGATGATTTCGCCCGGGAACAGGCGTTGCCGGCCCACGCCCAGGGGCTACTGTCGCACCAGTGGCACCCGAGGTACCACCGTTGCTCAACGCGTGGGTCGCCTCACTTGCTTCCCGCAAGGACGACACCCTAGGCAGCACAGTGTGAGCTGCCCGAGAAGGCACCAGCCCGGCAGGAGCCTGGGAAGGGGGTTGCCGTGGACCAGGACTAGCCTGGTTGCGGGGATTACCCCGGAAGACAGCGTGAAGACCCCCGTCAGGACGCCCCCCGGGGAGCCCACCTGCCGAGGAGAGTGTTCCCTGGCGCAGGCGTTTACAACAGGGCCGGTGCCCAGCAAGCAGAGTATCGACGCCACGTGGCTGCCCGGCAGGCTCCTTTTGCGCAGGGCTCGTCAGAGCGTGGAGCGTGGCACAAGCTGAGCATTAAATGCTCCGACAGGGAGGAGGTTACCTGTCTAGTCAACCTGTAGTGAGTAGCCCGCAGTGAATCTAGGGCACGTGTGGCCCTAGCTACAGTGCGTCTCACCGTGCATGCATGCCAGCGCAGCGAAGGCAACTGCCTTGGGTCCCTGTTCGACGCGTGTCCTAGGGCGCGTCCCCCATGCGAACTGTGGCACCTGTGGTATCCCCTTGAGTATAAAAGAGGACCCGCGCCACCGGTCAGGGGGGTTCCGATTTCGGAAGGTTAGGCTAGAGCTGAGGTTGCAATCCCTAGAGATCTAGTCCAGAAGTAGCAAGTAACCACTTATCAAAAAGGGAAGAGAGCACCCGGGGACTCCCCCGGCAACCTTGTAAACACCTGTTCTTTGGTTAATAAACACTCAGAAGCAGGACGTAGGGTTTTACACCTCCGGGTGGCCTGAACCTGGGTAAACCAACTTGTGCATTGCAACGCCCGTCATTGGCCTCGCCGGCGATCGCCGGAGCGATCCCCAACACCCACTGCCGAACCAAAAAGGGGGTGCCTCGCATCCCGGTGTCTAAGCCCCGGGCTACGACAGCGATGCTGGCAAGAGCGCGGCAGAGAGCGCCGGACTCCAAAGCAAGTCCGGCAGAATGGCGCGTCCTTCGATGGAGAAGGCGGAGAACATCGCTGCTCAAGCCAACTCCGCTCCAGGCCGCCATCGAAAGGCTGACCTTGCCTGTAGCACCAAACGCCAACTCGGCTCAGCTGCAGGCTGAGCTGGAGTTGGAACGCCAGAAGCTGCTTCAGGAAGCTGTCGACGTGGCTCGTGCTCGGCAAGAGCTCGAGATTTCGCTCCGTGAGTATAACAAAGCTCATGGTCTCAATTCTACTGCAATGCATAACCCTAGCTGAGTTGGGGAAGTGCGTAATCGTGGCAGAAACCTGAACGCCGAGATAGCTAGGGATGGCCGGGCAATACCCACTGCGTCGGCAAGTTATGCATCGACACTAAAGCCGAAATATAGCACCCCTGTTAAGAACCTCAGGGCAGCCAAGGCTGGAGCAGAAGAGTTGCCAAATCTCACGAGAGAGGCGCTCTGACTGCAGTAGCTGCATGTGAAGAAGTTGCTCCGCACGGTTAACGAGCAAAACGAGGCATACATGAGGTTGCACGGCAAGCCCAGTGCATCTCAGATCATTCACTCGCCCGCAGGCGCGCGGCCGGGCCGACAAGCAAGCATCTTCACCTGGTGGCAAACGGGACAAGAATGTCAATTCAGGCCGAGACAAGCGGTTAGAGCGCTATGATCCAGAATTGGCTGAGAAGCAAATGGTTAGGAGAGTTGATGACGGCCAGAGTGGTCTGCATCTCGGGAACAATCGTCGAGATCCACAAGAGCGTCACTCGGCTGGTCATGGACGCCAACCTCGGGGTCCGGCACCCAATACTGTTGCAGGTCAGCAGGGTGCCGGGCGCAACCCCCTGTATCGAGGTGAAGAACGCTGACAAGACCGTTATGATGACGTATACTCGGCCATGGGAAATGAAGGCTATCTCAGGCGAGAACATGACAATGTCCGCTGAAGCGATCCTCCCCCTTACTAGGGTTCGATCTCTGTACTTACTGTGCTAGTCCTTGGATCGACTCACTAGCACACACAGTTTCATGATGAAATATACAGAAGCAAAGGTCAAAGTACTTTATTACATCGCATCATTCAGAATTTAATAGTACCTACAACCTCGCATGACCTCTTGGGTCAGCATAAAACAAAAACTGTTTCAACATCATAAAACAATGTTTCAAATCTACTGCAACAGAAAAGGGTAGAAAATAAGGGCCACACTACTCCAAGGTGAGAGGATGTTGGAATGTAAGCACATGACCTACGACAAAACGACGAACCTCACTCATCATCGGATCCACCTGCATTGTTAATTGCAGCCACTACGGGGTCAATACATTTGAATGTATTGGCAAGCTCATTAGAGTTATAAAGGACCTACCAAGTACATGCATAGTTTGGCTAAGTGGGGTTTGGCTATTTTGCATAAAAGCATCATTATTCAAATCCTATCATTTTTAGACAAATAGTTTTGAATTCTATTGGACACGGGACAAAAATACCCATGCTCCTATTAACCTAGGCACATTGAGTAGAAACATCAATGCTCCTACCCGGTTCAATCCATTCGTTTATTAGGAAATTGGAATGAGTGAGACTTTCCTTACAGCTCCAATATCTAGTTGCTCATAATTGTCCGTAACCGGGAACACGGCTAAGTACTTAGATTCACACTCTCGAGAGGTGGTACACATTCCCCACAAGAATTCGACGTGTTAATCCCTTGCTGTCCTCCGGGTGGAGTAGCAACGGCATCGACTTCAAGAATTTTCAGAACATGTTCACCCAAACCACCTGAGGGACCCGCGCTCCCACCTACACAACTACCTCAGTACAATCCCTCGGATCTGGGTAAACATTTCTTACTCCATCCAGGCAGAGCCCATATTACCATGTGGTTGTACTGGAAGCTACTAAAAAGGAAACTAGTCCAGTCTCTGGTTATCCCGGGTGGCATCCCACATTGTGACGAAGGCGCTCCCCGAATCCACGGGAGAGACGTCCATGGACGATCCATTCCTAAATCCACAGGAACTCGACTCAGAGGGACCCATAGAAATGGACCTAACGTCACGACATCCAAATACTCAAAGCAGCCCACCCAAGACGGTTCATTGAATTACTTGTTTTGCCATACCCTAGGAAAATCATATTGTAATTCAATAGTATCACATTGTAATAATACCACCCTCGTATATTATCATAGCATAGCATTTTACTACTACGATGGCAATTGGTGCTGAAGGTCATGACAAAGGTATCCTATACTATTAGGACAGATCATAGCTAGCATAGATACAATAATAATCCTAACAATGCAACTAATAAAATCTAGTGCATAATAAAGTAATAGGTGAATGATCAAAGTGAACTTGCCTTGATAGTAGTTGGTATTCAGACACTCTTCACAGTCACACAGTTCGCTCTCCGAGAAAACAATACAATCAAGCAAACATACACATACATAAACACACCATACAAGCAAAAGATTATGTATGCCATGATGCAATGTAAAATATGTGACATGAGTTTGGTTGATTTTATTTGGGTGATCTACTGATCCAGGCATTGATAATTAAGCACATGTAATTAGGGTGTTTAAACATATTGCAATGGCTAGGGTTCAAACCCTAAAATGAGGTTTTATTGGCATCAGTCAAATAGATTAATTCAAAATATTTATTTCTCTGTCCCATTGGACAGAGGACAATAAAAGAAAATTTTGGGCACTGGTTCCATTCAAAAAGGGCTTCTAAATAAAAAGTTATGATTTAAATGGCATAAAACCCTAATCTGTATTTTGAATGTGGTTCAAAAATTCAAATTTGGCCAAACAGATTTAATGTTATGAACATTTGAAGTTACAAGGGCTTTTCTGCAAAAGTGCCTTTTATTAATTCCGGGGGATTAAAAATTAGGTTTTTATTTTGTAAAAAAAAATGCCACGTGGCGCGTTCCTATTCGTCGGTACCGATTCGGTTTAAGTGAATAAGAATGATCTAATCTACACCGTTGATCAACGATCGGACGGACGAGGGGCTAGGGTTTTTTACCGGGCGGCGGCGGCGGTCACCGGAGACGGAGGGGATGGCGGCGCGGGCACGGGCATGGCGGCGCGGGGTGCTCCGGCGAGCCTGGCAACGCGGGGAGTTCACGGGGAGGCGCGGCGCGGTCGGCGTGGGCTCGGGCGGTCGGGGTCGGCGCCTAGGTCGAAGAAGACGAGGCGGCGCGAGTGCGGCTCCGGCGAAGCTTCGGGCGGCGCTGCAGGGCACAAAGATGGAGAAGAAACGCGTCAAACGAACCGCGAGGAGGAGAGAAAGAAGATGGGGGAGGTCCGGTTGTCCTTGGCGTACCGTGCAGGTGGCGGCGAGCTCGGGACGGCGGCGGGCGTGGAGCTTCTCCGGCGAGCGATTCCGGCGGCCTGGCGGCGTGCGAGCGGGGACGATCAGAGGGGAAAGAAGCGCGGAGGCGAGAGCTTTATAGGGACGCGAGCGGAGCACTTCGGGAAGGTCGGAGCAGACGGGGCGGCGGAGATTGCGCGCGTCCATGGCAGGCGGTGCGGGGATTGCGGGAGCTTTCCCCGCGAGGACGAAGCCCCCTGATAGGTGGGCCCCACCTGTCAGCGAGTGTGGGCGCGCGCGCGGGGCGGCCGGGCTGGCTGGGCCGGCTCGCGTGCGGTCGGGCGCGGTCGGACTGGGCCGGTCCGGTTCTCCCCTTTCTTTTCTTTTAGCCTTTTCTTTTTCTGTTTTTCTCATTTCTTTGATATCTTTTGAGTTTGAACTCCAAATTGGTCCAAATAAATTCCAGAAAATTTGTAAAATCATGTTCTACCATGATTCAACTTTTGGGAGTAGTTTCCCCTGAAAATAAAATATATAAAAACACATTTTCCCTATAAATGCCTTTAGGGCTATATATACCTATTAAATAAAATACTTTTTCAACTCCAAATAATTATTCGAAAAATATGGGATAGCCTATAAATGCAATAAACCCCTTTTATACATAAACCCTATTGGTTTGAAAATCCAAAGCTTAATTGGGTGTAAACAAAGTCTTTTAAAGCCCTTTTGAGATTCAAATTTGAATTCAAATATGCAATTGTGGCATGATGCTCATGGATGCAACGCACATGTAAGAGTTTGAAATTTTTGGGATGTTACATCGGCCCACTTGGAGCCCGAGTGGGAAACAGGCAAGTGTCGCCGCTAGATGCCCGACATCGGCTCGACAGAATCTATCTGTCGGAGCTTCTGGAAGAGCAAGGCCCTCCGGGACCGCGTTGTTTCGCTCACCGGATCATGACAGAGACACCAACCTAGGGTTTCCAGCTACTCAAGGGTACCAGAACGTATGACGGCAACACGAAGCCGGAAGATTGGTTGGAAGATTATGTCACTGCAGTGCATGTGGCAGGCGGCAATCGCAGATGGGCTGTACATTATGTACCCCAGATGCTGGTAGGGCCAGCCAGGATCTGGCTAAACAATCTGCCGTAAGGCAGCATCAATTGCTGGATAGACTTTGAACAAGCTTTTGTCAACAATTTCACCAGCACCTACAAGAGACCTAACCGCCCTCAGCAGCTGTCCATGTGCAAGCAAAGGGACAATGAGACCGACCGAGATTACCTGACAAAATGGAACAACCTCCGCAATTCCTGTGAAGGGATAGTGGAGTCGCAGGCAATAGCATGGTTTGCCCAAGGGTGCCGACATGGCAGCATGTTGTGGCAGAAGCTGCAAAGGGAAATGCCGGCCACTTTGTCCGAGATGATCAAGATTGCCAACATGTATGCGTTGGGTGACCTGACTCAGCCATCGCTGATGCCGGCATACAATCCTGTCGGAGCATTCCGGAGGAATGATCATCAAGATCATCGGAATAAAAGAAGGGACGACAGGCCGGATTACCGGTATGGGCCAGCCTATGTCGCGGCTTTCAACATCAACCTGATGCCGGTCCCAGCCAGCGTCAGAAGACTAGGAATCAGTAGTAGGCCAAGAAGGGAGAGCAGAAGAAGCCCTGGCAAGATAAGTAGAAGTATACGTTCGAGATGATGCTGGATCAGCCTTGTCGTTTCCACACGACCAATCCCAGCAAACCGGCGAATCACACAACCCGGCAATGCAGCTGGATGCAGCGGGCCGAGAAGGGTGAGGCAAGTCGGCTGCCCCTCCACCGCCGCTCACAGGCGCCAATGCATAGATTCAAGGACCCCCTCCGGCGAATAATGCTGTCAATCAGGTGGAAGACCAAGGCATCCTGGAGTATGCAGAAAGAAACGAGTACAAGGAGCATCACCAAAGCTACATGATTTTTATCACGGAGCCGACCAACAAGCAAAGCCAGCGCAGGCGTGAGATGGAAGTTAACGCTGTCATGCCGGCAGTACCAAATTCATGTACTGGTCGGAACAGGAGCTCTGTTGGAACCGGGCAGATCATCCTAAGGTCATGCCGAATCCTGGTGGTTATGCTCCGGTGGTCCACCCGACGCTCATTGGGCCTGACATCAATGTCAAGTTTACTCGAGTTCTCATTGATAATGGGAGCAGCATAAACATCATGTACCGAGACACAATGCTCAAACTCGGTATTACTGATAACATGCTTGAGCCTATCCGGACTACCTTTCATGGTATTGTGCCGGGAGTGTCTTGCGCTCCGGTAGGCAAGATCCAGTTTGATGTCTTATTCGGCACCAGGGAGAACTGTCGGACCGAGAACTTGGTGTTCGAGGAGGTAGATCTCAGCAGTCCGTATCATGCGCTACTCGGCAGGCCGGCATTGGCCAAATTCATGGCGACTACCCACATTAGCTATCTGAAGATGAATATGCCGGGGCCAAATGGTACCATAACCATTACCGGCAACTACAAGCGATTGATGGAGTGCGTGCCAGCAGGATCTGCTTTGGCCGAGTCACTGGTCATCGCCGACGAGAAGAGGAAGCTGCAAGAAGTCGTCGCATTGGCTCAGTCGTCACAGATTGGCCTGCCGGCTATGACCAACCCTCATGGAAGCGGCTTTCTAGGCAGCCAAGGAGACAAAGAAGATCCCGGTCGACAGTGAGTTCCCGGACCGCACCGTCATCATTGGTGCCGGCCTGAATGAGAAATAGGAAGGCGAGCTCACCAGCTTCCTCCGTGAGAATCGGGACATCTTTGCATGGTCAAATCAAGACTTGTCGGGTGTGCTGAGAGAGTTGGCTGAGCACTCATTGCATGTCAGGCCGGACGCAAGACCGGTGAAGCAGCCCCTTCGATGCTTCGTCGATGACAGAAGGAAGATATTATCGGAAGAGATATCCCGGCTTCTAGCTGCCGGCTTTATCATGGAAGTGTTGCACCCTGACTGGTTGGCTAACCCGGTCATGGTCGAGAATAAGAAAGAGGACCCAACTGCTGCCAAGGTCTGGCGCATGTGTATCGACTACACCAGCCTGAACAAGGCATGCCCTAAGGATCCTTTTCCGTTACCTCGGATCGATCAAGTGATCGACTCCAGTGCCGGGTTTGAGTTGTTGTCTTTTGTAGAATCGTACTCTGGTTTTCACCAGATACCGTTGAACCCTAATGATCAAATAAAGACATCATTTATCACCCCGTTCAGGGCTTACTGCTATCGCACTATGCCGTTTGGTTTGAGAAATGCAGGGGCTACTTACCAAAGGTGCATGCAGAAATGCTTGCACGATCAACTCGGCAAAAACGTGCAGGTATATGTCAACGATGTCGTCATAAAAACCAAACAAAGCGTCACGCTGCTAGATGATATCCGGAAGACATGTGTGAATTTGAGGAGATTCCGAATGAAGCTAAACCCGGCCAAGTGCACATTCGGTGTGCCGGCAGGAAAGCTACTCGGATTCCTTGTGTCAAGACGAGGTATAGAAACGAATCATGTGAAAATTGTCGCCATAGAAAGAATGAAACTGCCGAAATGTCTCGAATACGTGCAGAAATTCACTGGATGCTTAGCATCGCTGAGTCGCTTCATTATTCAGCTGGGTGAAAAGGCAATGCCCTTCTACCAGCTGATGAAGAAAACCGACAAGTTTGTGTGGACGTAGCAGGCAGAGGTAGCCTTCCAAGAACTGGAGAAGATGATCGCTACGACGCCGATATTAGCCTCGCCAATGGCGCAAGAGCCAATGTTGTTGTATATAGCAGCAACAAACCGAGTTGTCAGTGCCGTCATAGTGGTGGAGAGAGATGAAGACGGCAAGTCGGTACAAAGGCCAGTATGTTACCTGAGTGAGGTGTTATCATCATGAAAACAGAATTATCCCCACTACCAGAAGATGGCGTACGGCGTTTATATGGCGGCAAAGAAGCTGAAGCATTATTTTGATGCACATCAGATCTGGGTCATATGTGAAGCACCCATCTCAGAAATCATGAGCAATAAAGATGCAAGCGGCCGAATAGCTAAGTGGGCTATTGAGTTAGCACCCTACACGCTGCAGTATAACAGGTGAGATGCTATGAAGTCTCAGGCGCTGGCGGATTTCCTGGTGGATTGGACCAGAATCGGAGTCGATCTTTATTCCGGCAAGTTCGGAAGCTGACGTCACACCAATGGACATTGACGGTGGCAGTGGTTCCGGTAACCCGGGGACTGAGCGCCTTAACTCGGCTGAGGGAATGGCGGTTGAACCAATGGAGATAGACGAACCAACTTTTGTAACTCGTCCTGTGCCGGCTTGGGCGCAGCCAATAATGTCCTACCTCAAGGACGGGAATCTGCCGGAAGAGGAGGTGTCGGCGAGGAAAATTCAAAGAAGAGCAAAAGCATACACCATTATCAATGGCGAGCTATACAAGAGAAGTGTCACCAACGTATTGCAACGTTGCGTTGAGCCAGAAGAAGGACAAGAAATCCTCCGAGATATTCACTGGGGGAGTACGGTCAAAATGCATTCTCAAGAACATTGGTCGCCAAGGCATTCTGGCGAGGTTTCTACTGGCCGAGTGCGTTACAAGAGCCGGAAGACATGGTCAGGAAGTGCAACGGTTGCCAGAGGTATGCCAGCAAGATTCATATGCCGGCATCTGAGCTCAAGACCATCCCAATCCCTTGGCCATTTGCTGTTTGGTGTCTGGATATGGTGGGACCCTTCAAGCAGGCACGAGAAGGCATGACGCATATCTTGGCCATGGTTGACAAGTTCACCAAATGTATTGAAGTGAAGCCGATACGGAAGTGTGACGGCAAAACCGTAGTGTCATTTTTGAAGGATATTATCCTGAGATACGGCTACCCGCACAGCATCATCACAGATAATAGAACAAACTTCGCAGAGGGGCCTTTTGCGCGATTTTGTGCGGAAAAGAAAATCTGGCTGGATGTCGCTTTAGTAGCACACCCTCAGTCCAACGGGCAAGTTGAGAGAGCAAACGACATGGTTTTAGCCGGCATAAAACCTCGGCTAATCGAGCCACTAGAACGCACTCTAGGATGCTGGCTAGATGAGCTCCCGGCCGTGTTATGGAGTCTCGGGACAACTCCAAATCGTTCCACAGGATATACGTCATTTTTCCTCGTATGCGGGGCGGAAGCTGTCTTACCAGCCGACATCCAACATGACTCTCTGCGAGTGACCATGTATACGGAAGCCGAGGTAAAAGAAGCCCAAGAAAATGATGGCGACCTGCTCGAAGAAGCATGAGAATTGGCTTTATCTCGGTCAGCCATCTATCAACAACAACTTAGGCGTTATCACAGCCGGAAGGTAAACCCGCGGGTGTTCCGGGAAGGAGATCTCGTGCCTCGGCTTGTGCAGCACACAGCCGGCATTCATAAATTGTCGCCTCCATGGGAAGGACCTTTCATTGTGAGCAAAGCGCTGCACAATGATTCCTACTATCTTATAGATGCGCAGGACCCCAATGCGAACAGGATGGACCGATCTGCCGAGGAAACCAAGAGGCCATGGAATGTAGCTTTGCTTCGTCCGTTCTATACTTAAGAGATGAGTATTTGTATCGTTTTTTCCTTATGTTGAATAATTTGAGACAATAAAGTATCCGCTGGATTCTTAAAAGGAACTCGGGGACTCCCATCTCGTATGCATGTTGTGTTACATTTATTTATTTGTATGTCGGTATGGCTTGATTGTGTAATCTTATGTCGGTCTAGTAGTGTGTCGGTACCGAAAACTCACTCTATGACTTAGTTGTTGTCCGCAACCCGGTTCATGGCAAGCTAGAGCACGGATATGAAGTTACTGAACACATGAAAAAAGATTGCAGAAACAAACCAATGAGCGAGCCGAGATGTGCGTTATTTTACCTAACCCAGCATTCCTTTCCTATACCGAGCATTTCCAGCCGAGTTTTTTGAGTTTAAGATTTTTTGGAAGGTCTATTCTATGACTCCGTGATTCATACGTCAAACGCCAACCAGGCAGACAAAGAACCGAGGTCATATAATTTCACCAACAGAAAAAATAAACTTGGGAACTCGGTTGGAAACTCGATAACTTGTGGCATAAGCCAATTCAAACTTTTGTGCATCACAAACAAAACTACTTCAAAGTATTTACATATGCACCTGGCATCCCGGGGATCTAACAATCTTATAGAGTTTTTGTCGACATAAAAGGCACAAATTTAGGTAGCAGGATCGTTGGTGTCGGCGCTCGGAGCATCCATCTCGGCGGGAGGTGACTCGGCCACGATTTGTTCATCCACCTCTTCTTCCTCCTCCTCGGCAGCCTCTTCATCTGCGTCCGATCTCGGACCCTCCACAAAGGAATGCACATCGGCAAACTGGATGAAGGAGTAGGGCCGCTCTTGACGCTTGGCAATCAACTCCGGGTCTGAGAGGAAGGGAGAGCCGACGCGCATGGACTGCAACACGTCGAGGTTAATGCCGTCGTACCAAGAAAGTACAAACGACAACGCCTTGTCGGCGCCGACACGACCGTCCGACTCCCGCCACTCGCTAAGCCGGTCCTCCACCTCCAGGAGACGCTTGGCTAGCTCCAGGATGGCACTCGGCGCTTCCTCTCCCGGCCAAAGAGCTCGGAAGGCGCGGATGCCGGCATTAAGCATGTCAACCCCGAAAGCCTTCAAAGGCTTGACGCGGGTCCATATTGAGATAATCATCCACATCGTATTCCGATGGCAATGCCTTGGATGAATCCCTCTTCCCGCGAGCTTTAATTACGGCGGCCTGAGCAGCTTCGGTAGAATGCGGGAAGATTTCTGACAAAGACAAAGAAAAAGTGATAAGTCCCGGCATATTGCTATTGTCGGACAAATTATCAAAGGAAAAAATTCGGGTTAGGGCAACTTACTGGCCAGCAGTCCATCTATCTTGCCGAGATCCCGTGTGCACGCGCTTAGCATATGGGCGCTCTCGGTCTTCTCCTCTTCAGCAGCAGTGGCTCGAGTCTTGGCTTTGGCGAGAAGATCCTTGTATTTTTGGACTTCGCCTTCCAGGCGGATCTTCTCGTTGGCTTGCGTAGAAAGCGCTGAGGTATGCACCTCGGCCTGCGCTTCGAGTTGCGCCCTTAGCCGGGCCACCTCATCTCAGTGCTGCTCTATTAGCTGAGTTTTCCCCCCTGTTTGGAGGACGTGGGTTACAAGAGTTTAAGACAGAAACGGACACAATCCGACATATGGAATAAAGGTATACCTTGCACCTCCGCAATGCGTGTCAGCAGCTCCGACACTTGTGCATCGTCCCCGGCTGTGTACGAAGGCACATGTCAGTTTTCACAATGCATAGATAGCTCGACATAGCTTTTATGTCGGTAGAAGGATACTCACTCTTGTTCTGCTGTTCGGCCACCACAGCCTTGTGCTTCTCTGCCAATTTCAGGTGTGATGCGAGCAGCAGTTTGAAGGTCGCGTTGCGTTTGTTCATACAGCTCTGCAGGAGGGTGATCCATGGTTAGTCTAATAGCAGTGGCAAATCAACAGCAATAGTGTTTGAAGTTTTTAAGCTTCCGGCCAACTATCCTAAACCCGGCCTGAATCTCAGGGAATAGTGTTTGAAGTTTCTAAGCTTCAGGCTGACTATTCCAAACCCGGCCTGAATCTCAGGGAATAGTGTCTGAAGTTTCTAAGCTTCAGGCCGACTATTCTAAACCCGGCCTAAACCTCGGGGAATAGTGTTTGAAGTTTTTAAGCTTCAGGCTGACTATTCTAAACTCGACCTGAATCTCGGGGAATAGTGTTTGAAGTTTTTTGAAGTAAGCTTCTGGCCGACTATTTCTTACTCGCCCTAAACCTCGGAGACTAGGAATATATATGCTAAAGATAGAATAAAAAACTTCAAGGGATGTTCGCACCTCGGCAGTTCGGCTGGACTCGAACAACGCAACCCTTGCCTGGAACATCCGGGCCACCACCGACTCTGGATTTGCCGCCACAGGTGGTGGCCCCACCAGAGCGTTTTGCTACACTGTCTGGATTGTGCCGGAGTTGACCTCGTAGCTGTAGGCGCTGTTCCAATCCATGACATACTGGCCGAGAGATCCCCAATTGTGCCTGCTCGTTGTCCCGGATGGATGGCGAGCCGGAGGAACTCGGAGGCTGCTGTCCTGCCGGGATGGCAGAGCTCCTAGTCTTCTTCGCTCGAGCGGCCGCTAACTGTGTCGGTTGCAGTTGCGGTGGCTGCGGCGGCGGCGGGGTTGCTGTGGCTTGAGGTTGTTGGGGCTGCACTGCCGGCTAGCGAGGAGGATCCGTGGCCAACGGTTGCGGTTGCGCATCAGGCACTGCCGGCAAAGGAGCAGCCCCGGCAGCCGATGTCCCGGCCGCTGATGTCCTGGTTTGAGCGACGCTCGAAGCGTCGATGCCAGGGCCGACATTTCGGACCGGAGATGTCGGATCTGCGGTGGTCTCGGATTCTCCCATGGTCTGGGTAGAAGACTCTGCACGTGGAGACGAGGTTGCCGGGATCTCGGACGCGATGCAGGTCTGAGACTGAGTAGCAGTCAGAGCCTCCCTGCAGGAATGGAATATTGTTACCATCATATCGGTTAAGAAAAATACCGACATTAGAAATTGAAATGGCGTAAAGCTTACCCGACGACCATGGGTTTCGGCTTTGGTTGCCGGCCAGCGGTTTTCTTCCGCTTCATAGTCCTAGACAGATCGGTGCCGGCAACGCGTTTCCCGCCAGTCGACACCGGAGCAGCAGCAGGGGCCGCAGCAAGGCTCGGATCGTCCAAGTCAGCTGTTCCCGGACCAATGCAGACATGAGTATTTTGGAGATGAATACTCTGATATCCATGAGAGGAGGTCGGGAGTTATTACCTACGGCACGTCTAGGGCCAGCATGAGGAATCGGCATGTGATCCTCCGAATCCGGATCTTTCGGGTCAGCTCCCAAGCGATCGCTTCCGAAGCGCTTGTCCGGCGAGTGCCCGTCCTCATTGCGCTGAAGCGTAAATCTCTACACAAAATTATAAGGTTACACCAAGATAAGAAATTATCGGTCAAAGGCCGCCATACGATCATGTCAGAGGAAAATCGAAGAAGTAAGTGGACAAAACTTACCAAGGGCGCACGGTTCTTCCGGCTACATGGTACCATGCCCCAGCTCCAGTTCTCAGATAGGTTGGTCTTGACGATCGCCTTAACTCGACGTCGGACCTCGATTTGTCCAGCATGATGGTGGAAACCCGGTTCGGGTCAAACCGGCCGCTGTGGAAACACATCTTGTGAGTCCGGCGTTGGAGCGGACAGACTCACCGGAATACGAATGTGGCCAACAGATCATCAGCCGCCATTCCGTCTCCTTCAGCGCGATGATGCCGGCATGAACCTGATTGATCTCCGGGAGAGAATCCTTGGGGTCATACCTCCAGTTCTTCTTCTCCTTCGGCGGGCCGACTATGAATCTTGGCAAGTTGATTCTATCGGTGTCGGAGGTGTTCTTGACATAGAAGAAGGTCTTCAGCCACTTCTTGCAGGACTCAAGAACTTGGATCCGAGGAAAGGCGGAACCCCGGCGAGGTATATCTATCTTGTCTTATATGATTGCAGGATAAGCATGAACTATCTGATCTCGGCTAATGCCGGGATGCGCCAATGGTCCTATCCTGGTCACATGGCGCAAAGTAAAGCAGCGCCCCCTTTATGACGGAAAAGCAGTCGTTGCTCACGTCGCTGTGCCGGGAGACTGCACAGTGACGCGCCGTAGAAGGACAGATGACGAAGGCCGGGGCATGGCTACAGTGCGCGCCGTCTGGCGGTACGAAAAGCACAAAGCTTCATTGTCCCCTCCCGGACAATCCGAAGGGGACCATGGGGCGTACGCGGCGGGCCCGGTGGTAGCTAGGGTTTGCTTTTGGTCCACATGTCAGTGTGACATCTTTGGCCTATAAATAGAAGCTCCACCCTTCCTGTGAGAGGGGTTCCTCACTTAGCCATTTAGGAGTTCTCCTTCTTCCTCCTCAAGAAACAGCTCAAGGAGCACCATGATATCTCGGATAATACAACAAAGAAGGAGTATGAGCTTTACCTCGTCAAGAGGGCTCCGAACCTGGGTAAACACCGTGTGTTCTTACTCTGTGCGTGGTTTACATCGCGCCTTCCCTCCTCCGGTTCCTCCTTCGTCCATCGGCCCCATCTCAAGCCATCCTATGGCATCTGCCGTGACACCACCACGACAATGCCCCCCCCCACCCTAAGTTGTATTACCTTATTACCTCCATAATCAGCCAATTTGAGGCGGTCTTGTGTTATTAGGTTGCCTGGCTCTGATGTGGTAGGTTGATCTGGCAATTGCCTGATAAAATCATTTTGAACCTCATCGTCTACTTACACCCATTAGCGTCGAACATTTTTGTATCACCTGCAGTTGTTTCATCTCTTTAATGTCTCAAGTAGAGCCCTTGATGATGGAGGAGAATCAGGCGCACATCATGATCGAGTCGACGGTCGAGCTCCACGTTCCCTTTCGGTGAGGGTTTGTGTGGTCGGCCATGAATTTTTTGAAGGTGAAGTTGTAGAGAGGGAGGAGGAACCTCGTATCGGTGCTTCATCTAAGATGCTACCATAGACAATAGATGTTGGGCATGTGAATTTCTCGTCACCTTTTTACGCAACAGTTCTGTTAGTTATGCAACGAGTTATACAAGTTATCTGTTTCAGTTAATATAAATGTAAAAAAGCCTGAATTTTAGAATAGTGTTTATGGTAGATTCATGGTTAGATGTTTACTGTCCTTTACGCAACAGAAAAGAATACATTCGGGTGATCTTGGGTAGATTCTCTCATTCTCAAACCCCCTATATTCGGCTGATGGTACATGTTCGTGCATAGTTAAACATGTGGAAATATAAATCGCTGTTTTTTTAACTCCATCTGTACTTGCTTACAGTCCTGCATCTGCAGATGATTTTGCCAAATCTGACTGTTTCACAAGCTAGACAATGCCATCTTAAACAGCATTGTATTCATATTCAAAAGTAGTTACTTATGGTTATGTTTCGTATCACATAAGTCACATGTTGATGGAGTAAATCTTCTTCAAAGAAAATGAAATAATTGTTTAACCACTTTTGAATGTCATTTTCTTATCAAGTTTATGAAATAATTGTCAAGTTATTATAGTTTCACCATTTTTGGATGTCTTAGGTTAGTTTGATGGACCCAAGTCAGAGCAAAGGAAATTGTAGCATGAAGCCACAAGTCATTGTAGGAACTCAACCTTCCCAGCCACTAGGCACAAGCCTAAACACATGCTCCCAGCCTCCTCCTGTTGTGGCAAGCAGCAGAAAAAAGCAACAAGAGTCAAGCCAATCTGAAGCTGCTAGCAAAGCTAGAGCCTTCTTAAAACATAGTCATGGCAAACCGATAGAAAAATGTCACAAGTGTGATGTCCAGCTCTCACCAAGCTTGCCTTAACACTGAACTTCACATTTTGTTTTCAGCCTTGAGAAGTATATCTGCAAAAGAAGGACAAAAAATGCAGAATTTTGATACTTTTTTTTAATGTCTCAGTATTAGTTATATTTACTTGCCTTATGAAGTGTTAGTTATTTGAACCGGCCGTGGAACATTTTTTTTATTTTTCTGCGAATACCGTGGAACTTTATTACAGTGTCAGTTATGTACTCCTGCTGTTAAACAGGCCCATTTTGTGGATGTTCAATTGCCAAACTTTATTATTGTGTAAAGTTGTATTCTTCCAACATGTCCTTTTATGTTCTGTTATTGTGTTAGTGTTAGTTGTTTTTGACTGTACTATTGTTTTCGGTTGTACTCTGATGTTTTCAGTGTTAGTTATATGAGCCTTGACAACCCATCATTGACTTGCCGTGTCATAGCAGTACATGGAACCATCTCATACATTGACTTGCCGTGTCATAGCAGTACATGGAACCATCTCATAGGAGTACAAGATTACTCAAATAGACGAGTGAAGCCCTTATCCATTCTGTCATTTCACAGCAAGGCAAACTACAATGCACAACAAACATGAAACTACACACACAAACATAAATTCGAAATGTCCCATTCATCTCCTCATTTTGTTCCATGTGCTTTGCTTGCATTTCAGAAACATATGCTCTGTCCTTAATCAAACAATTCTTCAGCTATTCATTTGAACTGTTTGCTTGGCCTGAAGGACAAGTTGCTGCTATTCATTCTGAGCCAACAGTGCTTCTTCTCAGTCTTCACTCGCACAATAGCATCACCCAAATCACCAATTAAATGGTTCACAAATTGAGTGCCTAAATCGTCGTGTCTATTATAGGAACCATAATCTACACCCTGAAAGCAGCAAATACAGGTTGGAATTCAAAACATCTGACCAAGACAGGAACAGAAAACGAGTCGCGGCACAAGCGACCACAATAGGGAGCTCAAACCTACAACCCCAAGAAGACAGCGCCTCAATGGAAAACCTAGTGGGTTCCACGTGTGACACAGATAGGTCGTAGGACAATCTGAGGTTTCAGTTTGTACGGTTCGACTCGATTGGGGAAATTTTAATGGAGGTTCAGAAGCGAATCGAAGGACTTCTCTTAACTACACCTAACGTGTAATATTATAAAAAAGAGGGAACATATAAGTCGTGCATGTGCAAATCAAAGACAAAAAATAGAGGGGGAAACAAGCAGCATTCACATTCTTCATTCATCTAACACGTACAAAAATTTGAATCCCTTGTCCATTGTTGGCAGGCAATCGACAAGGCATTAGCAGCGTAATACATCTACTTGGCATTTCTCAGACAGCAGGTTATTTCACGCATCGTCGACTCCAGTCATAGCCTCGGGTTCATCTCCACCACCTTTCTTGCCATCTTCATCATCTGCAGGCGCATCCTTCATTTGGTAATCCACGTTGAAATCGTAATCCGCATCCATGTCGTTCAGCACGCTGAATTTGTTTCCCTTGCGCCGTTTCTTCTCTGCTTTCTTCTTGCGAGGATCAAGTATGCCCTCGGCGGTGTACAACTTGTCATGCTGTGTGCTACCACTTGTTGACTTACTTCCTTCACGGTCCTTCACATCAGACATTTCCTCGACAGGTTTCACATCCTGTTCAGTGCAGGATAAAAGTTATCTAGCTGTCCAATACTATTCATCATGAGTGCCATGTAGTTCCAAATGCAAGTTAACTTTAGCTTCCCAACACACACAATAGGCAAGCGTAATTACTACCAAGAACTGTTTCCATTACGAATTGCATGATGGAACCAAGTCTCTAGAGAATTCTCAAATGTTTATTTTCTCTCAGTAAGTTTTTGCTACCCTCCAATACAAACATGCAACTGAAAGGTATGCAGTTTATAACTGCATCTCTTACAAGGGCATTTCATGCAGTCATCAAATAGTGAGATGACAACAAAAACCTACAGTAATGACATGACTGTTAAACCGGCATATATGAATTAAAGGATCCTAATAGCTGTGAAAAAAAAAATACCTCGAGCATTTCTTCGTTGATCTCTGGTGGAGCATTCGATGGAATCTCTGTATGACTAAAATCCAACATAGATTTTAGACCACTAATATATGAAGACTCGGCTTTGTAAATTTCATCAACATTAAATTCTTTCCCGTCTTGTGAAATAAGCACTGCATCTGAGTCCTCCACCGCATCCCTTTTAGGTGGCAGTGTGTAATAGGGTATTTTACCTAATAACAAGGGTCAGGGGACTTTGAAATAAAATAAAGATTTAGCAAAGTTGATGATAATGGATAAACAATAAACATATCAATTGTACCCTCATTCCAGTCATGAAGCACAATTTTTGCAGCAGCTTCAACATCCACTATACCACCCTTTTTCAATTTTCCCCTGAGGGTGGCAACTTTTTGAAGGAAATCGTCAACTGAAGTAAAGCTTGGCATATTGTACAAAGACATCAACTTCTCGTGCGGACAAAGATTGAGTATTTCCTTAACTGAAAAAATTAAATAAACATAAGAAATAGTATAAGTCATGTCATGATGCACTTCCAGCCACATTATCAGGCTTTTCGTCAGATAAAATAGTAGAAGCATAGTAAACCAAGAGAATGAAACAGAGCTATCTGAAATGATGACGAGAAATGAAAGATATCAGTTACCAGGAGTGATTAGGTCTTCCATCTTCTCGACTCTTTTGCAGTTCCGAAGTGCTACAGAGACACCACTGTTGGAAGATCTGAGCATTACAACACCAGGACAATCCAACAGTTTCACCTTCCTGTCCAATTGAACTTCTTGCATTGATCTAGTAACCCCTGGAGTGGACCCGACATTAACCACACGGGATCTCTTTAAGCTGTTGATTAAACTGCTCTTGCCAACATTAGGAAGCCCGACAATACCCACAGTAATTGCCAGTTTGAGCTGCAAGCACAACAATAACAAAATTTATCTAGAAAGCCCAAAACAGAACAGAAAAGAAAATGCAAAGTGAAACAGAACAAAAACAAGAAAATAAAAACAACAAAATAAGCAGACAGTATCAGAAAGCCCAAATCAAGAAAAGGATAAAAAACATATATCAAGTTGTCAATGATGAGACATAGTGAAAACAACTTCAAAGTGAAACAGTAAGATTCAACTATGTCTACATAGAAAATTTATGTATCTTGCACATGAACATAGAAATAGTTTAGTAACTCCATCTGTACATTAGCATGGCTTGCATGAAACATGACAAAGAAAAAAGAGAAGGGACATAAATCCAACAGTATTGACAGCAGGTGAAGCATATAAGATGATGTAAACTTATGTAAACAAAACAAACAGAAGTCCTAACTGCTGACTGAAGCTAGATACACATAAACAAGGTATTCCGATCCAGTAATCTATAAGAAAACAAGACCTGTTACCTCATGGCTCCTTGAATAGTTCTTGAGCAATTTAATCAGATTCTCAGCGCCAAGACAGTCACTCCGTTGTGGAACATTGCTAGTTTTATCCAGCTTTGATGATTTCCATCCTAGCTTGGTCCTCTGCTCTTGGGTATTGCACTTGAATGCAACAGTTGGCAATTCCTCCCTCAGATATGTAAGCCACTTCTCTACTGACTCTTTGGGAACAAGATCTAGAATACATAAAATTGAAGTTTAAGTTGCAGAAAGATAGCAAAATGGAAACGAATTAACACTAAGAACAATACAAGTTACATCATACCTATCTTATTGAGCTACTAAAGTGAAATGAGCTAACCTAAAAACAATACAAAGTTGCATAATACCTATCTTATTAAGCAGCAGCACAATCCTTTTAGTTGGATCAGCCTTCCTAACCATCTTTTCCATGTCAACACAACGAGTACCCAGCGGGTCCCTCGCATCAAGAACCTCGAGAATCACATCAGAAGCTTCGATAACTTTAACCAGCTCCTTGTAGAAAGCCCTCTCTGAATGATCTAGAGACACATTCAGCAACTTCAGTGAATAATGTATGCAAGCAGCAAGGCAATAGAAATCGGTGATGGGAACAAAGAAACCCACCATTGTTCTTATTAGGCAATTCTACAGAAGCATCCACCTTTGCTGCATCCTTCTCTGCAAACTCAGTACCCTGTGCAGAAGCTGCAGATGCCAAATTAGCAATATCTTCATCCTCGGGCAACCCAAGCTTCCTCTTCCGAGCCTGAAAAGAAGAGACCACAATATTTTATTAATGCTCAACAAGCACAAACAGAAAAAAAAAACATATGGCTATCAAAATTAATATGAATAAGAAACGTAAAGGAAATTTGAAGAAAAAATTGACACAAATTTCTCTGCCTCAATAGCTAAGTGTGGCAAAAGATTGTTGGCCAATGACAGGTATCCTGGAATTTTCGGCACCAAAATATATAACAACAGGAGGTGCATTAGGCTATGCTAATAATTTGGTGATGTGGCTCCAGAACACTTAAGGAATTAGTACTACCAGAGCGCGCTTACCCTCTCCTTGCGCGCCTCCTTCTTGAGCTCGAGCTCCTGGACCGCCTGAGCCCGGCGGACCTCGAGGGCCTTGAGCTCCTGCTCCTTGAAGGGCCACTCGTTGGGGATCCCGGGGTCCTTCTCGACCTTGCTCTTGTGGTTCTTGCTGCCGTCCTTCCTAGCCTCCTTGCGCTTCTTGCGGTGGTGCTCCTTGACCTTGCGCAGCACCTTGTGCTTCTGCTTCAGCGTGACGCGCTTGCTCTTGCTCTTCTTGCTCTTCTTCACCATCTTGTTGCCGCCGGTGGGGATCGCAGGGAGGGAGAGAGAGGCGGTGAAGGAAGGAGGAGGAAATCGAAGGGAGAGATGCTAGGGTTTAGGCTGGGGTTGAGGTCGGCATGGCAGCGCAAACTACCCTGCGGGCCTAAGATGGGCACTTCTGGGCCCAGAGGCCCATAGCCAAAAGGACGGAACCTGGGCAAGTAGCCTTTATATGCGTCTTCAAAATAGCCCATCTAGCCCACGAAGTGAACACCGTATGCACGAGGCCAGTGAGCAGTTTTGGTCCAGCCTGACCCATCATCGTAGAGGTGCGATATTGCTACTAGGAAAGCCCCGAAGATACCCCTGGAAATAGCCCATCCAGCCTAAAACTGGCTCCCTTTTGCGGAAGCAAAACGCTGGCGTGCAGTTTGGTCATCACGGCCCAACGTAATCTCAGAGAGTTCGGTATCAACGCCCGGCCCAACAATCCCTTCCAACGGTGACCGAGGAGAAGACGTGTGTGTGAGGGATTTCATCCTAATTCTTAGGGTTTTTTTGCAAGTATTATAATTCTTAGTTATATGAGTTGCTTCGTATTTTTTTGGGTCTACGATCCGAAACACTGTCACTGTAACAATTATGAAGTTTAATAAAGTTATATATGATTTTTTTAAAAAAAACTCGATTCTAATTCTAAAAAAATCCTCTAAAAAAAGATTGTTAAGAAAAAAAAATACTGACTCCACCATCGATCCCGAGTCCCGACCATGACCGCGACCCGACGCCATCAGGCTAGTCATAATGGGAGTAACTTAATTAGTAACATAAAATGCCAACTAGGCATTTTGGTGACATGTCATGATATTAAATGAAAAAAGAGAGAGAGGTGGTAACTAGATATGTTATCATAACATCACACAAACCAAGGCAATATGAGTCTACAATCTAATAAA
Source organism: Brachypodium distachyon (assembly GCF_000005505.3). Taxonomy (NCBI): domain Eukaryota; kingdom Viridiplantae; phylum Streptophyta; class Magnoliopsida; order Poales; family Poaceae; genus Brachypodium; species Brachypodium distachyon. Next base: position 27,254,042 of record NC_016131.3, on the reverse strand, counting down.
TGACAGTATGCATGACACCACATATATGTTACTATCCACTATGGAGGTAGTAACTTATGCTAGTAACGTATACATGTTACTATTCTAAATTACTCCCCATTGTGACCGGCCTCATCAGCAGCAGCAGCAAGCAGGAGCCTCGTCAACGCGCGCAGAATGATGGAGTCAACAGGATTAACCGGTCAACCCGGCCACGTCACGGCCCACTCAGCCCCGGATCGGATCATGTGGACACGGCCGGCGCAAGCTGTCAACCGACGCCCACTGGCCACTGAGAATCCATCTCGTCGAGTAAAAGATTCTGGGCATGGGTCCCCGTGCCGTGTGTGCTGCTGACTCGGACGGGGACGGGGGCCTCGCTTTCGCCGCGCGCGTGGCCACTCGTTCGCTCAATCCATCGCCGGCTTGGGGAGCCATGTGATCTTTGTTTTGTTTTCGACTTCGTTTTTCAACTTCGGCTCGCTTCTTGGGTGGATAAAACGGAGAGTGCTTGGCTTTCGGGCGCTAGTATATTTGTCTTGTTTTGTTTGCTTCGTTTCTGTTCGCAACACGTGTGATGTGATGGCCCCGATTTGTTAGGTAGCATGGTAAATAATGATAGAAGGACTGATATATTGTCTTTAAGACAGAAAGTACAATATGGAGCAAAGAGCAAGAAGAGAATAGACGTAGTACTGAATCAAAAGTTTCTTTTGAAAATACATGTAAAAGTAGAATTAAGTCTTTTAGCTAAACAAGATAAAAATGGGTAAAACAAACAGGATTTACAATAATCCACCCAAATACTAAGCACAACCTAAAAGCATTTTCAATGGCAAGCTGATACTAATTCTCATTTCTCTACTCCTTTCTTTTTTTATTCTCTTGCTTTTACGGGACCACATGTCGTTCTCTATACATTCTTAATACCCATGCACGACCGTTCTCTATACATTCTTAATACCCATGCACGACCTGTTACTTCTGCAAGTAACTAATACTATCTTTTTCTATCCATCTCTTCTCCACGCGCAGGACTAGTAACCGCTTAGTACCCTGCTGGAGATGCGGTAAGTCAAATCGCTGATTGTCAGTACTAACTAAGCTGAACCTCAGGCACTCAAATTCTCTAGTTCCGGAGCTGTAGCATACTTTCAGTCTAAAAAAATCTACATAGGGAGCAGAGCGGAGAAAGAATAGTCGGGTGTCAATGCAATAAACAAAATCCCAATGGACAATTTCATCGTAAAACCCTCGCAACCAACAACACCAGCCAGACACGGCCAGCCTCAGCCGACGAGGATCCGAGTCAGCCAGCGTCACTGTCCATTCATTCACCCACCAAAGCGGTTTATCTCCCAACGGAGCTTTCCACGTCCCGAGATTTGTTCCCAACGCCCTTATAATCCATTCACCGGCGACCCATCACCGGAGGCTTCCCAGAGACACGGCAGACAGACAGCAACGTTCTCATAGTTCTATACGCAACAGGAGGAGCTAGCTGCTGCCGTGTTAATTGGCCGGCGCCGAGGATGAAGAAGTGCGCGTCGGAGCTGGAGCTGGAGGCCTTCATACGACAACACCTTGCCGCTGAACGGAACAGACCGAGCCCAGGAACGGACGCCGGCGTGTTCTCCTCGACCCATGGCGGCGGCCTGCCGGTGCCTGGCCTCTGCTTCGGTGATTCGGTGAGCATTGCCACACTACTCCAAGCCTGCATCTTAGCTTTGGCTTCTGCTGTGCTGTGCCTGTGTTGTGTACATGGGTTGACTGAACTTCATCATATGCTCCAGCAGAAAGCCCTGGAACTGGAAGGGAGCGACGCCGGCCATCAGTGGTGGTCCGACGGTGTCTGTGCGCCGCACCCTGCTGTCTCGTCGACAATGGGTTCGCAAACAGCGGCCGTCTCCGGTACATTTGGCATGCCTTTTGATCTGTAGTAACAAAAGTGGATTGTGTTATATCTATATGTGGAAACATGACGTGAGCTACTATGTAGATACAGACCAACCGAGCAATTGGACATGTGAACCACAATGAATCTCGTAGGAGTTAATCAAGGAAAGAAACAACAAATATTCATCTGTGTATGTGTGGATGTTTCCTTTGCAAAATTACTAACAAATTCCTGCCTTCCAAATAGGTCCTAGTCAAACATGCGATAAGAGAACCATGTTGATTTAGAGTTGAGAAAGACACTGATCATACCCGAACCAGACATACCAGAAGTATGTCTCACCTGCTGTATTGTTTTTTTATCGCAGCTAGCCCCAGGGAGACCACCTCAGGGAACCAGGCCCTTGAAAGTGAGTCAGAATCTGGTAGCGAGTCGCTGATTGATATAGAAGGAGGTCAATGCAATCGCAAATCCACAGACACAATGCGAATAAGAAGGTATAACGAGATGAATCCTGTGTGTCTAGTTCTGTAAATTCTGATCAACTTGAGCAAAGAGCCTACGGTTTCCCCTTTATGATGAATGAATTACCTGTGCCAAATTTCAGGATGGTGTCCAACAGGGAGTCAGCTCGGCGATCGAGGAGGAGAAAGCACGCACAATTAACTGACCTCGAGTTGCAGGTACACTCTTTGATTCAAACGAAAATTGACTGTCTGCAGCCTTGTTCTCTGCCCTGGCACCATATTCTGCTGCAGTAGTTAGGCTTTTAGATCACTTCAACGATTTTGCCAGATATGTAGTACAGTACACTTACCTCAGTAGGGCCTTGCCACACGATGATGCAAAACTTGTTTCGAGATTATGACCATCTACATGTTAAATCCTGAGCAGGTTGAACAGCTTAAAAGTGAAAGTGCGTCACTCTTCAAGCAGCTTACAGAGGCCAGCCAGCATTTCACCTCCGCGGTCACAGACAACAGGATCCTGAAATCAGATGTGGAGACCCTAAGAGTCAAGGTAACAGTTCCCCTCTGACAGAAATTGGTACCTCCTAATGATCACCCACCAGCCTTGCAAATCTCTGAAATTGTCTCGACAGGTAAAAATGGCAGAAGATATGGTGGCAAGGACTGCAATGTCCTGTAACGTAGGACAACTAGGGTCGGCACCATTTCTGAACTCAAGGAAGATGTGTCAAGCCTTGGACATGCTCACAGCCACAGGGTTGGATCTGCCAGGGAACCATGCACTCTTCAAAGATCCAACCCCGGCTCGACAAGTTCAGACTTCGACGGTGCAAAGCACTGCAAGTCTAGAGAGCTTGGATAACCGGATGTCAAGCGAGGTGACCAGCTGTGCAGGTGACATGTGGCCTTAAGATTCACACCGAACACTCAAACAGGACCTTCCATGTGAAGTAATAGGCTAATACGGAGTAGCTTCCAGGAAATGGCACAAGGAGTTGTGTTTGCACAGTGAGCCAGTGAGGTAGCCTGGTGCCCCGCGCTAAACTAAAAAGATCTGTGAAATTGGAATCGTGTTTAGGACTCAATCCAGCTCAGCGAGATGATTATTTGAGGAAAAAATAGGGGATACTATACTTTGTTAAAATAATATCAGAATTTGCCAGACTACATGATCTAAAATGAAGAATATGGTTTTGCTTGTTGTTTTTCTCTCTTTCTTTTCGTTTTTGGTGGCCGTTGGGCTGCTTTCTTTTCTCCTTGTGGAGTTGAGTTGTTACTTTCGCACCTTCTTGGTGTCTTCTTCTAATGACCTTAGGGGTGGGTTCGAGAAAAAAAAAAGAATATGGTGGTTTTGCACCACTATCTCTAGGAGACCTAGTCGTTGACATATTGTTGCTATAAAACTTTTTGAGGCATCAGGAAAGCATAAAGTGGGACAATGATTCCATACACGTTACAACATATCGTAAAAAGTAATGTCGGCACATAGAGCATCCCCCCCCCTCACACACACACACACATGTTGTTCATTCCACTGTTATTCCAACTAAAAGTAAATCTTGGGCCCTCGAGAAACACGAAGATAAAACAAAGTTGAAGAAATAAACATGAAAAAGACGAAAAAATAAGTGGAAAGAATCAGATGGAAAGGGTTGACCGAATAAAAATCTCAAAAAAGTGAATTAGCCTCTAGAGAGTCCAAGGGGCAACAATTGCAGCACCTTTTCCCCCACCAAAAGGGTATGATGAGATTGTTCTCTATTATTAGAAGAAAAGGTATGGCATGCATCAACCAACATGTCCAATTTCCTTAGTGATTTTGGCCACACAACTTTCTTCCTGGTCCCCTATCATTTAATAGGTCATATTGCATGAACCGTATCTGCCATTCTTTGACAAACGTAATGCTCCTAGTCAAACTTTATGCAAGCTTTTGTGCAAACTAGGCCTAATAAAACTCATATATTGTAAATTCTCAAGAAATCATACGTCTGCAACTTGGCCCAATCAAATTAAAACCAATGATGGGCATAGCTTTAAAAACAATTGGTAGGGAATCCAGAATGATATCCCCAGAACATTGTGAATGATGAATCCGGGGATGGAGGAAATGTTCTCAGTAAAAGAGATTCATCCAAAGTGAAAAGGGAGAAGAAAGAAGACATTAATTCTCACTGCCTCTCACCCAATCACTTGGCGACAGAAAAAAAAAGACAGCTTGTGGATCATGAATTCATGACAGCTTGACAGAAACATAGATATCAGCATGTAATATTATTGATCAACCAGGATACAACACGCATTGTAAGGAAAGAGGCACTAATCTTTACTGGTGTGTAACGACTCTTTTTAGATAACTTACTGCTGACTCTTTTAGGTTTGTTCTTTCTATATAAAGCCAAATCCGATCATTTGAAAATGAGAAGAGGCGAACGAGCCCTAACCTAATGGTTAGGGAACAACTCTAGTAGCACTTCTCAGGTCCTGAGTTCGACTCCCCATGGGAGCAAATTTCAGGTTGGGGTTAAAAAATCCACTTGTCTGTCCCACACCTTAAGCACAGGCGTAAAGCCCGGCCGGTCTCACATGGGCTTCAGTGCCGCTGTGACGCTGTGTAAGGATGGGGCAGGGGTTCTTGGGTTTCTTGACCTGCGTGAGAAGGTCTTCTTCTTAATGCAAATGCCTGGGGGTGGCTTACCCCTTGCAGGTCGAGTTGGCGGCTTATGCGTGAAAATTCTTATCTGGCTAGGCTTTAGTTTCTACTAGTTTCGAACAAACCACAATGTTTTTTTTAGATGCACAGATCTTCACTCGCCATAAATTCTCAGAAAAATCTTTAAATCATCAAAATTTCAATATCACTTGTACATTTCCAATTTCCTAACGTTCTGAAAGGACTTAACTCGTACTATCGTTTTATTGTAATGTGGAAGCTTAGGTCTTCTACTCTTCTTTTACAATTTAGAACATCTCATGATAAAAGATTTCGCTGTTTCTGTTCTTTTTCTAATTTTGACCTGCATCCACACATGCCATAAAAAGAAACTAATGTTTGACAAAGGCTAAGCCATTTCCAACAATGTTCACATTTTATCCACTGCTCAAATAGAGAAATTAACTTCTGTTGTGCTGCATGCCTACCACAAAATGCACGATATCGGTAAAACCACATAGCTTTGCATGGACGTGGAAAGAATATCTACCCATATCAGACTAACACCTCCATCGAAAAGAATCAGGCATCTTCTTTGACAAAGTTTCAGGAAAAAAGATGCAAGCCATATCTTGAGGTTATTCTTTTTGGAAGTCTATATATAGCAACACATAAGGATCAAGCAGACATACAAGACAAACATTTAGACAACTGAACATCCTATACAGCAAGCACTAGCCAATGGCTAGGCATGCATGCATCACCCCTCTAGCAGTGCACATCCTACTGAAGTCCAGTTTACATGCTTGTTCATTCTCACCCAACAACAGTTACGAGATATGCTGTCAATGGCCATACGTGAAACGAGATAGAGAGTGGAATGTAGCCAAGGATGACTTGCCGGGTATGTGCATGTACGCTTCAGGGAATTATATGCATCCCTGGTCTGAATCCATGCTGATATTTCCCGGCAGGTTGTTCTTGGCTAACATCTTGCTCTCTTTCTCTCACGCGAGGCTGTTGCATGGATTACATGGTTTACCTTTTTTCCAGGTCATGCGTGCATTATAACATTATCACAAGGATATATGGATCCTATTATGGCATTTATATCATGATTATCTTAGTTTAGCTGAGAATGATGTGCTAGTGTCGGTTCATACACAACCATCTACACTACAGGTAATTCAATCTGATTAAACATTTTAGACTGATAGTGCCACAACTGGAGTTGGATGTGCCATTGGTCAAGTCCTCCGAACATGCAAGATGGAGTGAATGGTTAATTACATCATGTTCCTCCTTATGCATATAGGTAGATATGTGGATTAACCAAAAAGATGTTGGCTAAGTAAGTGAGCATATCACTTGTAGAGATGACGAGCCTTGCTGAACACGAGTAGCAAATAAAGGAAGGCATGCATGGATACCATTTAAGTAACTAGGTGGCATGGAAATATTACCTAGGTCATAAATCTAAAATAAATTTCCATGGGATTGATCCAAGTCCAGCAAACTATTTTCAGTGTTCCACTTCACACACCAAATCTTCAATAGCTTATTTTACCTGAATTCATAGACCAGCAAGTCCCATGATTACTCGGATAACAGAGTACAGCATGTAAAGATAACAAAGATAAATGATTAGCATATCTTGAGTATCTGTTTGCCAAACTTAGCTGAGCATATCTGACAAGTGTCCGGGTCTAGGGTTGGACAAAATGATCGACCCAGATCCAGAGAGGATCGAAGTCTCCATTGACATGTAATGTGGCTTCTTCAGATTATTCCGAATGGGCTATGTGCATCAATCGGTCCAGAGGCCGGAGTCAGCACCGCCTCCTTTGTCTAATCTAAATATAAGCAGTGGATGGATCACGAATTGTTACTACTATCTGCGAGACGTCCTTACTGGTTTCCCTCAGTAGCGACCATAATCCTATCAACTGAGCTCCGGGAGGAACCTCTAATCGACATTGCAGGCATACATCCCACATGCTTTACAACAACAGTACAAATCCTAGCCGGGGTTGGACCATTGGAGCCTCGGAAGAAGAAGAAGCAGGGAGTAAGGAGCGTACCTCATATCGAACTCCCGTGCGCCGCCGCGTTCCCGCGCGGAGCCCACCGGCGAGGACGTCGCGAGAGGCGAACGCGAGAAGTGCGGCCAGCGCGCGGGGCGGGCGCCTCCGTGACGCAGCCGTGGCCCTTCCGGTCTGGCTCTCCTCCTCCTCTCGGGGAGGTTTGCGAGGTGGCTCTCTAGGTGGGCTTCCTTGCCTAGTGATATGGGCTTTTTGCCGCAACGGGCCTTGGAAGGTTCTGCCGTTTGAGAAACGGGCTGCAGCCTGCAGAAACTTTGGTTGGGAATGTTTGCGTTGTGAATTCTAGTGAGTAGTCAACTATACTTTTGTCCCTTTCAAAAAAAAATATACTTTTGTCACTGGTAAAAAAAAACTATACTTTTGTCCACTTAAAAAGTCAACTGTACTTTTGTTTGTCATCGCAAAAAACAATATACGGAGGGAAATTTCTTACAGATTGGTATTTCTTTTTTGAAAAATCATAAGCAATGGAAATGAGCATTTGCTTGGTAGCAAGTCCAAGGAGTTGAATTGGGGTTCAATACACAAATCCAGGTGAAAATGGAAATAGGCTTTGAATTCAATGTTGTTGTTGTTTGGATGCTCATGGAATTGATAGTTGGGATCTATGAATTTTTGTAAAAAGAAATTTAATTAAACAGGCTCTAAAAACCTACCTTGGACTGATTTTTGTTTTCCATATTGTAGTTTTTCACAAAGTTGGAAAGCAAGTGATTATACTCATTTCTCCGTCAGTTTGATTTTTTTGATAAACTGGTTCGATGCATAAAACTAAATGATATCAAAACCAAGAGGTTCTCAATCCCTTTCCCCTCCTTTTGATATTTTGATAGGCCTTTTTTTAAATTAAACAGGGATATGCTCCTGTCCGTAAATATGCAATTGTACTCTATTATCTATACCAATATATTAAATTGGAATTGATGGTGATGGTACGACCGCCGCCGTACGTCATGTCATCAAAATTACGGCCAATATGCCACCGCTCGTTATTTCTTTCGACTCGGACGCCCCCAGCGTCCAACCTGCTCGATCCCCTCCCGACGCCCCACCCAACCTGCTCCATTGCCCCCGCCGCCGCAGCCCCCTTCCTCTCTGGCTACCCCACCCCACCCGCCTCCCTTCTCTCCCCCGACCTCCCGCTCCTTCCTTTGCCTGGACATCACTGCTTTCTCACTGCAGTTCGCGCCCTGGCCACTCCAAGCATACCGACTCCACGCGAGATCCATCCGACAATCGTTGTCTGCAATCCCAACGGTGATCCAAAAAGTGGCCGTCGTCCGCCATCCACGCATGAGATCCAGTAGGTGGTCGGCCATAGCTCAACCATCCGACGAATCCTTGTTGTTTTCATTTGTTGTGGTGCTTTGCACTAATCGACGGATAATTCGATAGCTAATTGGAATGTACTCCCAACCTGATTGATGGTAGCTGCTATGGATAATAGATAGATTAGTGTTCTACCATGCACCGAATGATTACTTTGGAAATTAGCATCTACTGATAGTTCGACTGCATGTTTGGAAATTAGCATCTTTTTTTTATGGGTTCCAGACTTTTGGATGTATACAAATTTGCTCTATGTTTTGAACTTTTGTATTGGATCTTTTCTTGTTAGAATGTGAAAATTTGGTACAGAATTTGAATGATGATTTATTAGCGCACGGGATCATCTTTTAAAGTGGTCGTGACATGTGCGTTGGGCCGTGACAGTGCACGGGCATTTTCACTAGTTATTAATAACATACAACAGTAGGAGCCTCCCCTACTGTTTTCGATAAAAAAAAAAGGAGTGTTGATCTATAAGTGGATTAGTGGATTGTTCTCATTTTTAGCTTTGGTGAACATGCGGCGTTCTTTGCATCGTTTGGTTAATCCTCGGCACGATGTCAGGCAGCTATCTCTTTTTTCTTTCTTTCTCTTCTACGGCATGTCAGGTAACCATCTGCTTATCTCCATTGCTGTCACCCGTTCACGCATGTTCTTATCGTGTACAGCCCTAAACCAGCTGAGCACTGGTCTCAGCTAGCCACACTCGCTCTTATCACATCCATCTACTGTCCCCACGCTCATCTGTGCGAAGAAGCACGCACACCTACTTGGAAAGTTGGAAGTGTTGTTCCCTGCCCTGCAGGCTCTTCCATCCGATGCACGGGCACGTGTCTCCCCTTTTGCGGCTCGCTGGCCCGAAAGCGATTGCACTCACCAAGTCGCCGTCAATCTCCAAACGACATACGTATCAGTGTTGAGATTTGGAAGCGAATTGATCAGAGCTCAAGCAAGAACAAAGCAGTACACTTGCACTCCAACTGGTGAAGACACGTAATGGTATACTCTCATGGTCTCGTTTAGGACCGGGCGCAAACCAAAGCTGGCCTACATGGTGATTGGTGATAAAAAAGACAGTAAGAAGAATTGTATACTAACCTCGTGCTAAGCAGGGTCATGCGATCGACTATCTCCATCATCAACTGAAAATGTGCGATGCTTGGATTTAGTATAAAGTTGTACTAAATGTGCGACATTTCTAATGGACCGAAGAAGTATCTCTTAATGCTCATACTGTACCTTGTACCTCCGATCCACAAGGACCATAACACGTGTCGCTGATTTAGTGCGACTGTGTGTGACGTCCACACTTCAACACGTTAGTTTCCAGCAGTATCCGTATGAAGCTAACACATTTCTCCTAGCGTGCTCACGACATCCGTGGAAGCGTGGAAGCATGGACGCGAATGATGTTTTTCGTTCTATGCGTTTTTTTCCATCCATCGCTCCAAAATAATGGCAAGCGTTGGACATTTTTGGTTATTCGCCTGAATTACAATTTCAAGGTGGTCCGGACGTCCGGTTTCTAGTGACTCTCTCAAAAATCGAGTAACGCATTAAAAATAGACGAACCAACCTAATCTAAATCAAAACTAGTGCATAATTTGGAAGGAAATTGGCATAGATTTGGAAAAAGAGAGTCAATGCAAGTTTGGAACGAGTCGAGACAGACAAAATTTTGAAAACAAATCTACCCCGTATAAAAAATAACTCGGGCAACGAATGAACGGCCGACATTTGCTTGGTTGGGATCGTGACCGAGAAAAACAATTATGGGGGTAGGCCCCACCGCTCAGAAGAAATATCGTGGCTGCACTGCAAATCTGCAATCGTGGCCCCCTTGAATTCTTTCTCCATCCATCGCCCCTTCGTGAGTCCAGGCGTTCCGTAGCCCCAGATCGAGCCAGAGACCCGTCTCACATCTCCTCTCCTCTCTTCTCCCCTCCCCTGTGATCTGACGCCGGCGAGAGAGCCGACGACCTCTACCCGGCCGTCCGCCATGGCGCACGGCGACCGCATGACGACCTTCGAGGAGAGCGAGAGGGAGAGCGAGTACGGCTACGTCCGCAAGGTCCGCATCCTTACCCTCCCCACTCCTCGGGTTGGATCACGGGATCGTGTCTCGGCCCCGTTTCGTGTGATCTCCGATGCGTAGGTGCGGCAGCGCCGGTTTCGGGTTAGGGTGGTTCTGGATCTCTGCAGTGCGCGCGCGCTGCTGCCCTCGATCGCGAGAGCGCACGGGTTTCTGTTTTGCCGTACTTGCCACGCCGCTCTGCTGCTGATACTCGGGTCGGGAGAGTTGGATTGATGGGGGTGAGATTCGTCGAATTGGGCGGTTTTAGTTTAGGATTCTGTCGGTGTTTGGGTCATGGCATGGGGAGGTGCGATTGCCCTCCGTGGACCAATGTTGAGCTGGAGTGGTGTTCTCAGCTGGCCAGGGTAACCTGGAACTAGTGTGGTCGAGGGTTTTGTCGATTTAGATCATGAGATCGTGCAAACCGAGTGGCTGGGCTTGGGATTGGTCGGATCAGACGATGTGCCGGTCACTAGTTTGTACTGCGGTCTCTTGTGATTTGATGGTCTCTTATTTGTCCACGATGCATTGTTTCACCTTATTTCTGTGCTGTTCTAGGTCTCTGGACCTGTGGTCGTGGCTGATGGCATGGGTGGTGCTGCCATGTACGAACTTGTTCGTGTTGGTCATGATAGCCTCATTGGGGAAATTATTCGTCTTGAGGGCGATTCAGCTACAATTCAAGGTATGCTACATCGCAATGGCTATGTCTGTGGAGTTTTCTCCCTGGGGATATGTACACTAATGATTTCACAAACTGTACCTGTCTGTGCTGTCTGCAGTTTACGAGGAAACAGCTGGGCTAATGGTTAATGATCCAGTGTTGAGAACAAAAAAGGTATAGTGCCTGTTGATGTAGGCATGCATTACGCAAATCGTTCTTTCTACTCAATTCTAACCTGCCGTTGCTATATTTTCATGCAGCCTCTTTCAGTTGAATTGGGACCTGGTATCCTTGGAAATATTTTTGATGGAATCCAGGTAAAGATAAATGCAAGAAACAAACATTTCTTAAACTTGGCAAAAGAGTTATGCTTATGGTATGACCGTTTATTTTTCTCATTGCAGCGTCCTCTAAAAACTATTGCTATTAAATCTGGAGATGTCTATATTCCACGTGGTGTTTCAGTCCCTGCCCTTGACAAAGATCAACTGTGGGAGTTTCAGCCAAATAAGCTAGGTAATGCGCGAGATGGCATGCTATAAAAGACTAGCATGGTGTTGACATTCCTCTTCAGTTTGTGCTCTGTATACAAAGATGAATAATTTTTGGTCCTTTGTTTCAGGTGTTGGAGATGCTATCACCAACGGAGATCTATATGCTGTGAGTTAGCAACATACCTATATTCTGCAATCTTTGAATGCCTGTTGGTAACTTATACTGTCTTACTGTCTTGCAGACCGTATTTGAGAATACACTGATGAAGCACCATGTTGCGCTTCCACCTGGTTCTATGGGAAAAATTAGTTACATTGCCCCTGCTGGCCAGTACAGTTTGCAGGTCAGTACATGTTGCATAAAGGCTTGCTGTTTCTGCACCTAATTTCTTGCTTTTCCTAACTATAACTGACACCCTATTGCTATTTATGCAGGATACAGTGCTGGAATTGGAGTTTCAGGGCATCAAAAAAGAGTTCACCATGCTCCATGTAAACATTTTCCCTTAATTAAGTTTGAGTATCTCATGAGTATGCGTCTCTGAACAAGTCGTATTTCTGGTCCGCAGACATGGCCTGTCCGGACACCAAGGCCTGTTTCATCAAAACTTGCTGCTGATACACCTCTTCTAACAGGACAGGTACATTAGCTAGCTACTCAAACCCGTGTCCTCCATATAAAATATATTTGCATTATTGTCAACATTTATTTGCAGAATGCACCAAACATCATGAAGTGACTCCTGTGCTACTCCATTTAAATCTTAACGTATCTCACATTTACTGTGAATTGATTTCAGCGTGTGCTTGACGCACTGTTCCCCTCGGTGCTTGGAGGAACATGTGCTATTCCAGGAGCATTTGGTTGTGGAAAAACTGTCATTAGTCAGGCTCTCTCGAAGGTCTTATGGCTACTCTGCTCTTATTTCATTACTGCTCTTTTTGTCCAATTGTGGACATTGGCCCTTTTAATGACCCAATTCTGTGATTTTTGGTTTTTGACTGACTCAAGTTACCTTATGCAGTACTCCAATTCTGACACTGTGGTTTATGTGGGCTGTGGTGAGAGAGGAAATGAGATGGCTGAGGTCCTTATGGACTTCCCGCAGTTGACAATGACATTGCCTGATGGACGTGAAGAGTCAGTCATGAAAAGAACAACACTCGTGGCTAACACGTCCAACATGCCTGTCGCTGCTCGTGAAGCCTCCATTTATACAGGTAACTCATATGTTTGTATTTTGCAATTTGCATTCAGTATTCTATTATTACAGACGTGACTTCCTATCTTCTGTAGTTTCTTTTTCTCAAAAACATCTTGTTGCTTGCTTTACTAGAAATCACACTTATCTAAATGTAATCTAGCATGGCATTGTTGCAAGCTAGTGTCTTGCAGCCTATATGGTAAAATAAGTAAAAGCTGCAATTACAGGTAGAGTTATGCATCTGGGCATACCCTGAAGATCTTTATGTTTGTAGCCATTAATTTCGAGTGCAACATTGTGGATGTATGCATCTTATATTAGCATTGCTTGATGTGATATATTGACTACTTTGTTTAGACTTCACTTCAGTTTATGATGGGAACTTGGTAGCCTTGATCTTGTAGTGAATGAACCTATGGTCCAGCATGTCTAGTTTTCTGCTAATTTGCTGAAGAGTCATTGCTTTTTCATGCTTTGCAGCTGATGTTTTCTCTGTAAACAAAACTTACTTTTGTTCTCTCATCAGGAATTACAATCGCTGAGTACTTCCGTGACATGGGCTATAATGTTAGTATGATGGCTGACTCCACGTCCCGATGGGCCGAAGCACTGCGTGAGATTTCAGGACGTTTGGTATGATGCTTTCTTCCAAGCTATAAATTTCCCTTTTTTTTATTTCCTCTAACTTATGTTTGACTGCTGTATGCTATCCTATTTTGCAAAACGATAACTCCTTTTGAATGATTTTGAAAGTTTCTGACTACACTATTCATAATTGGGATTTAATTTTACTTTGTAATCTTGACCTAGGATTATGATACTGTTTTGTTTTTCCCATGTACCAAACTCAGTTTTATAACTCCTAGGATTTTGATTACTGTGTACTGATGTGGTTTGTTATAACTAATGATGTGCTCAATAATCTCTAGGCTGAAATGCCTGCCGATAGTGGTTACCCCGCATATTTGGCTTCACGGTTGGCATCCTTTTATGAACGTGCTGGTAAGGTGCAATGTCTTGGCAGTCCAGACCGGACAGGCAGTGTTACAATTGTTGGTGCCGTCTCCCCTCCTGGTGGAGATTTTTCAGATCCTGTTACCTCTGCAACCCTTAGTATTGTTCAGGTAAGGGAATTGTTAGTTTACTCCAACCCTTAAGCCCAACCTTGCTGATGTCATCTTCATTGTTTTGTTGCTACTAAGCATTAATCAACTGTTCTGAATTGTAGGTCTTCTGGGGATTGGATAAGAAGCTGGCACAAAGGAAGCATTTCCCATCTGTTAATTGGCTCATTTCTTACTCAAAATATTCCACGGTTGTTCTCTAACTTGCTTAGGATTCCGATGCTATTACTGTCTTTGGTCTTTGAATTCTCTGCACTGAAACAACATTATATAAAAAGAAACCTACAGATTTTGTAGATGATGCAATATTTTCAAAACTTCAATATGCTGAGTTCCGTAGGACAGATAGCATGGACTCTAAATGATGTATAACAATCGTTTTATACATGAACTGAAGATGCATGTGATTGTTTAGTAGATTCACTTGACTTAGTGTTTAGACCCTGGCATCTCGAATGTTAGACGATTTGAAAATTGTTCTCTTTTGTATCTCATATGCTGTTGGCTACGCAGCTATGACTGGTTTTTATACTAACACACCTTCACTGCAGGCTTTGGAATCCTTTTATGAAAAGTTCGATCCTGACTTCATTGATATGAGAACAAAAGCTCGTGAAGTGTTGCAGAGAGAGGATGATCTAAATGAAATTGTCCAGGTATTCATTTTCGCTTTTTATCTAAATTTGTTGATGTGTATCTCATTCCCAAACTTTGTTGACATGTTTTAGTTTTTAACTTATCATATGAGCAACAGTTGAAATACTTCGAGTTGTTATTTGTATGTTGTGGGTCATCTTTTCAGAGATTTACCTGGATCTGTTTGTTCAATCATATTTTAAGAGACTATTAAAGTATTAATTGCTTATACTCTTCAATTTGTATTAAAGTATTATTGTAAACCATGAAAAGTTCCATATGTATCGAGAGAGAGAATTTGTGATTTTGTGTTTTGCATAATACAATTGTCGCCACACGCACATCATCGTTGCATTAATATTTTGCCTGTTTTTCCAGCTTGTTGGTAAAGATGCATTGGGAGAATCTGACAAGATTACCCTGGAGACAGCCAAGCTCCTGAGGGAAGATTATTTGGCACAAAATGCATTTACACCGTGAGTTACACTGACCGGTCTGATATACATGGATTTGTTCTAAGTGCCTATTCATTTCATTTCTGACCATGATTACTTGTCTAAACAGATATGACAAGTATTGTCCATTCTACAAATCTGTTTGGATGATGCGCAACATTATTCATTTCAACACATTAGCGAATCAGGTAATCCCACTTTCTGTAACCTTTCTAGTCCCTTAAGCTTAGGTTGCACAAGCAGCTTGGATGCTTGAACTTGGTCGTTTGAAGGATGTGTATTTTTATACCATTGGGAAGGTTGCCTGTTTGCTCTGAAGATTGATATTGCTTAATCTTGATCTAGGGGCTATTTGTTCCAGTAACAGTTATCCTATCATAGTTATTTCTATGTTGAACTGTATGGCTGTATCTATTTTGAGTACTTACGAGTCCAAGGAAATATACAACTACTTAAGTTTTCTTCTTTAATATATGTATGTATGTCTGTCTTGTAGGCTGTGGAGCGAGCAGCTAATGCTGATGGACATAAGATAACCTACAGTGTTGTAAAGAGTCGTATGGGTGATCTATTTTATCGCCTTGTGTAAGTATTTGAATTTTATAATTAAAGTGACACTAATTGATGTTTTCTTTTCAGATATTTATTGATAATGTACTGAATATTTGTATCTTGCATAAAAACAGATCGCAAAAGTTTGAAGACCCTGCAGAAGGCGAAGACGTTTTAGTTGCGAAATTCCAGAAATTGTACGACGACCTCACCACTGGATTCCGCAACCTAGAAGACGAAGCTAGGTAAAATATTGTGTATGCCATGTAAACAATAAGGAGTACCAAATGCTGTGAACGACTTGCAAGCAGTTTGCTTTTGTTTCGCCCAGAGGTTGTAGATGCGAATTACGTTTCAGGTTCCTTTTCTTTTTGCGACTACACTGTTTTTGATGATCACCTTGTTTGGTCTCCAGTGCTTTACGCACGCATTATTTTTTCCATGTACCATGATTTGTTGTAAGATCCTGGTGGTGGTGGACATGTTGATAGTTGAATAAGCACGATGTCCATCTACTTGAACATCAATAATGTCAATATTTATTTGCCGTTATTGCCCCCTCTTGCACCTTTTTTATGCAAAAGATAATGTCTGCAAGATAATTTCAACGTTGACCTGAATTATATATGAAAATTATTTATACCCGTCATGCGAAAATAGTATCGTTGGATGGACTGAAGAAAATTATTTGAGCTACAATGATTTTCTTTTTGATCGGGGTGAGCTACAATGATTAAATTGATGGACACGTCGTGGTAACATTTTTTAGTGAGGAGATATGAGCAGCTGTGACCCCGCAGCACGTGGGACAAATCACCAGCCGTCATCGCTAACTTTCTTTAACACAAAAGGGCATTCCATTTTAGCCCCACTTTATACTCCTCTCTGTGCCATACTAAGCAACTCAAATTTGCTTAAAAATGAACGTATATATATGTACTCTCTTTCTGATTCATATTAATTGTCTCAAATTTATCTAAATATGGATGTATCTATGTTTTAAAAGCGTCTAGATACATGTAATATTTCAACAAGTAACTCCGTCTGAAGGGAGTAATAAAATTCGTCTAGATGCATGCAATATTTCGTCATTTAATATGGAACGGAGGAAAGTAATAATATTTACGAAAGAAAAACAAACAAATCGTGAGACGATCGGCGTGAATCCTCAATTTCCCTGAACCACATGGAGGATCGATCAGCTGGAAGAAGAAGAGAATACCTGCACGCTTCGTAAGGGTCGGGAAACATTGGACTGGAATTTGGAGGCACGAGGGTGCATGTGCAGCGCAGGAGACGGATCGGGATCGGGACCAGGAGCAGCAAACGCAAACGCAAACGCATAGCAGCGAATGATCCAACCACCGACCAGGCCAACCCACCCAGCTTTGTCTCTACCTACGTCCATCCTCTTCCATTTGCGTGTGTTTGGACTCTGGAAGCTTGGCCTTTGCTAGTGCTAGCCAGAAGATCACTTTCGTTTTTCTGCTGAGGATGGATGTTCTACTGGGTCCTGGTCCTGGCCCCCCGGACCAGAATGCGTCAGCTTGGATGGAGCTGGAAGCACTGTTTCTTGGTTTTTTGTTACTTCGAGGTGACAAGAAAGATCATTACTCGTTTTCCTGCTAGCTAGCTAGTTATGCATGGATCATTCGAAATTGGTGTCCTTCTTTCTCTGATTTTTCTTCGTCTAGATTACCGCCACCGGGTCCACAGTTCACATGTAAGTAGTACTGTGAACCAAGTCAGTCATGGAAATCTCCAAAGAAACAACCGCAACATGTACCCACTACTTCCAAAGTTTCGCGTAGGCACGTGCGTGAGTAAAACAGTGGAATACACGTACATATTTGTATTTCCCCGTCTCATATCATATCAAGTGCCGAATTACATGTATTTAGACATATTTTAGTATATATATGCATTCAAATTTAGACAAATTTAAGTCACTTAACATGACATGGAGGGAGTATATTTTTCGTGACTCCCTGGCAGATGTATTTGGAGTATAATTTTACTGTCAGACTGATTAGATTACAGATTGTTGAGCATGTGAACGTCGGAACACGTACGTAGTCTGAATAAGCCCTCTGGTGGTGACCCCTCGTTTATCTTTTTCGGGAGACCCGTAAAAACGGCCGCGTGTTCCTTGCCTTTCCACCGTGCGAATATTCCCCTGCATCTGCCACTTTTGTACTTTGCGCTACTAACCATGCCGCTGGAGTACTTTTGTGTGCGCCAAAAGGTACCGGCAAAGATTTCAAGCCAAGTTTTTTTTGCTCCCCTCTCCGCAAAGCAACTGAACGGTAGGTATTGGGCAAAGTTATTAATCTTTTAGAACAGTAGTTATGTTATTTGGGGTAACATTCGTTTAGAAACGGTAATCGAACCGAAAGGGAAATTGAATAGCAATGAATAGGAGTTCGTAACCTTTCTGGCAATAAATAGCAGATTTAACGACCACACGTGTCACATTTATTACAGTGGACTGGCGTCCAACTGAACAACCATTGCTCAGGATAATTAACCTCGAATCAAGAACCTTGACCAACAATTCAACCTGACAATATAAAACCGTGGAGAATGTTTTGAAGCTGTTCTCTTTTTTTTGTCATGTCACCTTTATTTGAGACACCTAGTTCCAACTTAGGACAACTAGAAATGATATAAAAAGTAAAGGTGGGATGTGATAAAATGTCACATTTTAGCTTGGCTTTGCTACAATGTAATGTCACTTGTCACTGACCGGTAAATTCCAAGTCCACTTGTATGTGACATATTTGTGATAGATCATTCTATAGTATAAAAATGCAAAGGAAGGCACGCGGCGTTTTGGCTCATCGGAACTTATAATCCTAGGATGAACAGCAAAATAAAAAAGTACTCTCTCTATCCAAGCCACTTATTATGGACCGGAGTACTAAATAGTGCCAAAAAATAGAAAAAAAGTATTCTCAAGGAAAAAAGAAAGTTTCTTTTAACACACATACACACTCACGCCTTTTACATGCCCAGAATTTTTCATGAAAAAAAGATCACTTTACAAAAGAAGAAAAATATTCCAACAGTTCTTGAAGCGCTAAATTTGTTTTTCACACAAGATGCAAACTCATCGTTTTGCCATAAAACAAAAAAAAATGTACACACATGTGCAAATATTTTTGAAAACTTTTGAACATTCGGAATTTTTTTCTTCTCCCAAGAGCACGTGCCGTTAGGTACCGATTTGAATTAAAGACCAAGACACGGCATTTTCTTTTATCGAAATTCCCCCCCAAAAAACAAAAAAAAAACTGAAACGAAAGGGTCCAAGAAAGCACGCTTCGAGAGAGGGATGTCACCACTTCTCCTCTCGCGTCCAAATGGAAAGCAGGAGGAAAGCTCCACGTTCTTCCATTAACCTAACCAAGCCCCCAACACCTCACAAGCCGGCAATTAGTGCCACTTCTTTGCTTAGTTAATCGGAAACCAACAAACAAACCCTTGGTCAAATATCCCAAGCTCTCTCTTCTTCTACCTCCGTTCCTCTCTCTTTCTCTCTCTCTCTCTCTTCCGTGAATCTATCCTGTAAGCGCCCTGCGTTACCTGGCCGCCGAGCGCCGCCGCCTCAACCCATCCCCGACCGCCCCCCGCCCCCGGCCGGCTCGAGCGCGTGGCGTCGCGGTTCTTCGTCGTTCGGGGCATCGCGTTCCTGGCCTGCCGTCTCCACCCATTCCGCTGAGGGCCATTTGGGGTCTCGAGGTACGCGGCTGTTTCTCGTCCAGCGGTTAGTTAAAATCCCGCTGATCTTCACAAGTTCTGGGTGTCGCCGGTGTACACCTGGCACGCCATCTAGATCCACCCTGCCCCCCTACCATCGGGTAGCTGGGGGGTGCTTGTTTCTAGGCAGGACCGCATCTCGGTGGTAAATCGCCGCAGAATTTGTCACGGGAGAAGCTAATATATTACAGTGCCTTGCTTGCTTGGTTGTTGCTACTTTACCACGATTTCTCTTGGATTGCTGCTGTGCTTACCTTGGAATTGCAAAATGCAGGAAGGTGGCCGTTACCTGAAATCGCATCAGGCTTTGGCTGGTGTAGCGGTAAGTTGCTTCAGATAGAAAAATAACCAGAGATCATAGATGATCTGGAGATGGCGAGGAGCTGAGAGTGCCTAGAGAGCGTGACAAGTGGGAGGAAGGGGCCAGCAGCAAGGACATGACTGTCATGCCGCCTCAGCGCAATCGGCCCGCTGCCAAGAAGCCCATGTGGATAATCGTGCTCTTGTGCATGGTTTGTGTTATGTTGATTGGGGCTTATGTGTACCCGCCGCGCAAGTACTCGCAGTGCTACCTCTCTGCATCTAGTGTCTGTACATCTTTCAAGGATTGGCTCCCTTCCATAGGCCGTCGGGAGAAGACTGATGAGGAGATTATTTCAGCGGCAGTTATGAAGGATATTCTTGCAATGCCAATGTCTGCGTCGAAGAGTCCGAAGATCGCTCTTATGTTCTTGACACCTGGTTCATTGCCCTTTGAGAAATTGTGGGAGAAGTTTTTGCAGGTTTGTCTGATTAAAACTGTTGTCCTTGTGCCATTTCACGGAGTATCACTTGTTTTAAGGGTCCTTGGTTTCCCTTAACTGATGGCGCGAAAGCATCAACCGTGCAATATTAGCATATAGAGAGATAACTACTTGGGTTGCTAAGAAATACTTTACCACTATTCTCAATAAATGCAAATTTGACAATGCACTTTTTTTTTCTTTCCTTTTATCAAGCTGGTGGTTCAACGAGCATATTAATATATGATCAGTGTTCATCTTTGGACGCTTGAATATTGAGGATCTATCCATGTCTCCATAAATAAGTTAAACCAATCTTTCTAACCAAGTCAATAACAGTATCTTGCTGGCATGCACCTGTCACTATAACTTCCTGCCTCTTATTGCTCCTAACGCTCTTTGCATGTCTACATGAAGTAATAAAGTCGATTATTTATATAATTCATGTAAACTTTAAAACAAAATAACTCTGTCTTTTCTGTACAGGGTCACGAGGGGCGATACTCCATCTATGTGCACGCGTCGCGTCAGAAGCCTGTGCATTCTAGTTCTTTGTTTGTTGGCCGAGATATTCACAGTGACGCGGTAATAGTTTGCTTATGTCCTTCATAGGTTTGGATTGGTGTTCTATCTAAACTTATCTGCTTTATCAGGGATTTGTCAAGTAAATCTGTGTACTCTATTTTCAAAGTTATGTATGCACATTTAAATGGTCTGTTTCTCAACTGTCGAATGTGTCAATGACTTAAATGACTGATATTGGTGCCCCTGCCATAAAAAACTTATGCTTTCATTAAGGTGTTTACTCTAAGGTAGCAAACGGGCAATGGCTAAACAGTTGCTACATACGACATGACATGACATAGTAGTTTGCTTATATTGATTTTTATTGGGAACATAACTTGATCTGTTGCTTGCATGAAAGAGTTTTAGTGTAATTCCCAATTTTTTGTGGCGTGCTATGTCGGATACATTATATGCCAACAAAATGGGGTTTTTCGACAAAAGTGTTGTGTTATTTGTATCCTCAGGGTCAATACTAGTATCATGAGGTCCAGCTCTTGTAAGAACACTACTAGCAGTTTGAATTGAGGGGCTTCTTATATATCACATAGTTTTTTGTGGGTTTCTCTTCTAACTGATTATTCTAATGATTTGTGTTGCATGTTCTGGATGTTAAATTTGAATAATGTATGTCTTGCTATGCAGGTAGTATGGGGAAAGATTTCTATGATTGATGCAGAGAAGAGACTATTAGCCAATGCTCTGGAAGATGCTGATAACCAATTTTTTGTCTTGCTTTCTGATAGGTTTGGACTCTGATTATGGATGACTTCCTTTTAGATCAATTCCTTTACCATATTGTAATCAATATTTCTTTTGTGTCACAGCTGTGTTCCGCTGCATTCATTTGACTATGTCTATAATTACCTGATGGGAACAAATATTAGTTTCGTTGACTGGTAAGAACACTGGCACTTGTATTCATTCCCATTTTGAGAAATAGGGAAGTAAAGTGGGGCTAGTGACACAAGTGGTGTTGGCATGTGATCGAACCATGTTGTCTTTTAGTTTTTACATTATGTTATCATTCGCGGATGAATGGTCCATGTATTTTAATTTTTGTTCTGCCTTTATTATCATTTTATAGCTTCCAGGATCCTGGTCCACATGGAAATGGAAGGTATTCTCTCGAGATGCTTCCTGAAATAGAGGAGAGGGATTTCAGAAAGGGTGCCCAGGTACAGATTTTTCTGTTGTATTTTTTATTTATTTATGACGAGTAGTTCAGGGTCAACCTTTCATTATGTCAGTTGTATATCGTTTACATTCTTCTCTTCTATATAAGACCTGCAGGTCCACCATTAATTATGTTAGTTGTATATTCCTATCATTTACTTTCACTCTTTTCAGCATATAAAACTGACATTTTCAGAAGTCAGTGATTGAGTATAGGACTCTAATCTTGCATGCTCTCTTGTGCACTGTTGTTGTTATAGTGGTTTGCAATTACACGGAGACATGCTTTATTGATTCTGGCGGACAACCTTTACTACAAGAAATTCAAGCTATATTGCAAGGTGTGTTTCTTTTCTAGAGTTGCTGTCTTTGGTTAATGCAATGGAGAATACCAGGTATTTCAATAGGAAATATGCATACAACGTGTGCTCAAATAATAGTCCAAAGTTTATAGTAAACGCTTAGTACATTAATTCAGCAATTATCTCTAAATGTCAAATGGTCTTTCATCCCCCTCCAACTTCCTCACAAAATAGCCATGGTAAACTGAAGAACAGTTGCAAAGTTTTCCTTCTGTTTTCTTTCCTAGGCAACATGTAAGTATTCTAATAATAAGTTAATGAGAATGCTCCTTCATATATTCCTTTTGTGTTGCAAAGTTACCTACTGAGATGTTGCAAGCTTTTGAGCAACCGAGCTTGTGTTGTAGTCATAATTCCTGAATTCTGAACCAATACTCGTAATTTTCATTTCTCTAGCTTTCTACATTAAGTTGAAAACTAAGTTGCCTGTATCGTGTGATTTGCAGCCAGCAGATGGACGCAACTGTATTGCTGATGAGCATTATTTGCCAACACTATTCAATGTCAGTATTTACAATCTGTGGAAGTGGCAATTACATCTTATTTCCTTGAGTTGCTTTCTAACTGCTAAGCTTTTCTACGGAACTTCAGATGGTAGATCCTGGTGGGATAGCTAATTGGTCGGTTACACATGTTGATTGGTCCGAGGGGAAATGGCATCCAAGGTCATATAGAGCTGAGGACGTCACCTATGATCTCTTAAAGAATATAACAGTATGTTTTGTGTTGCTTGACTTCTTTCCTGAGACGAGCTTTACGCGTTTTCATTTAGTGCATAACCCTTACGTTGATGTATTCTGAATTTCTGATGTACATGACTGTTGTGCAGGCTGTTGATGAGAACTTTCATGTAACAAGTGATGATCAGGTAAGGGCAACAATTAGTCATCAATATTTGACTGTGAAAGAACAACATATAAATTTATCATGCCAGATCTTGCACATTTACTTTGCCATTAATTATCTGTTACATATCCAAAATGATTTGTTTTGCGATACTTTCACGTGAACACAAACTTGTAACTGACACTATGTTTTGTCACGCCTTGACAACTAATATCAGATACTGATTTGTCGTTTTCGTCCCCTTTACAGAAACTTGTGACACAGAAGCCATGTTTGTGGAACGGATCAAAGAGTCCATGCTACCTTTTTGCTAGAAAATTTTATCCCGAAACTGTTGACAATTTACTGAAGATATTCACCAGTTACACATCTGTTTGAGTTCAACCTGATTCTTTGCCCTCAACACATGGTTCAACTACATGAGCATTCTTTTCTCTTTGTGTAAAAATTGTGAAGTGAATCAATACTTAGCTTCGTAACACGGACCTGGGCCTCGGGGGACATGTTGCTGCTGCAGCGATTGCGACGACCTGTAGTTCAGTCCGTGGGTAGGGCTGCGGCGACATTTATAGCAATGACACTGCCCTTGATGTAATCTATTGTGCCTTCTGTATGTTTTTCTTTAGTTCTCCCCTCACTACTTAGCATCATTAGTTCCTTGCTCTTGGAGAACAGATTTTTGTCAATATGCCGAGTTGTTATTATATGATCAATTCTTTTGTACACACAGAGATACAGTAACCGAGAAGTACCCCACATATCTTTATAATCTTCTCATTCTTGTTGGATACTACTACGGTGCATCTGTTATTGTGGATTCAGGCATGTTGAATTTTCCTTTATGCTGTGCATTGATTCTGACTTAAAAGGGATAATGAACTGTAACGGGCAGAGCTAAACTTTGACAAACTCCCTAGGCTTAAGATAAGAGTTAAGATAAATGTCCGTTTTAGAGACACATTATCTCAATTCATAACTTTTACTGTATCATTCATATCTCAAAAGAACTCCCACCGCCATTTATCATATACTCCATAATGAATTCTGAAAAGGTCGTGACAAACTCCCTAGGCTTAGATAATTCTCCGTTTTAGAAACACATTATATCAACTCATACTTTATCATTCGTATCTCAAAAAAACTCCCACTGCCATTTTGTCATCATATATCCATCCCAAAATAAGTGACGTGGAATTATATAAATACTTACATAAAACCAACGTCACTTGTTTTGAGACGAAAGAAGTATAATTTAGCACACTGACATTCCGGTCTACCGCCATACCTACCCATCGCCCTCAAAACCCATAACTGGCTGACATCCAGCCACGTGGCACCACTCCAGCGCCCCCACGTGGCACCACTCCCAACTCTTCCCTCCACCTTCCTCTTCCAGCCCCCATCTTCCAAGTCAACCCCTCAACTCTCAAAAACCTCAGCTCCCGGTCCACAAAATGCTCCACCACCTCTCCTCTTCCTCCTGCTTTCCTTCCACGGCCCAATCCCTCCTCCTCCTCCCGAGATCAACCGCCAACCTCCGCGTCCTCCTCACTATGAGCCACGACGCGAGCTCGAGTTCGAGCTCTTCTCGCCCCCTGCACGGCGCAGCGGCGGTGGCGGTGCCTTCCCTGGGCGCGGACGAGACCGCCGCGACGGCCGATGAGGCCTTCCGGCGGCACACCTCGCCAGGTCTGCGGCGTGGAGGCGGCGGTGGAGTGGCCGTCGTGTGGTTCAGGAACGACCTCCGGGTGCTCGACAACGAGGCGCTGGTGCGCGCGTGGGCGGCCGCCGAGGCCGTCCTGCCCGTCTACTGCGTCGATCCCCGGATATTCGCCGGCGTCACGCACCGCTTCGGGTTCCCCAAAACTGGAGGTGAGAGAGCACATGGATTTCTCTTGGCTCCCGGGCTCATGCTGCATTTGGGAATTGGGATTGGAGGTTTGCCGAGGAGCACGCCCAATTCCTCGCCCCTGTTAAGCTGGAAACTTTTCGTTTGCTAACTGGAATTTGGCTGCTTCGTTGTATGCTAAGCAATGGCATTTGATCCGACCGATTGATTGTTTCAGCATTGAGGGCGCAATTCTTGATAGAGTGTCTGGAAGACCTGAAGCAGAATCTGCAGAAACGAGGCCTCAACTTGCTCGTCCGGCACGGAAAGCCTGAAGACATCCTCCCTGCAATTGCCAAGGCTGTCAGAGCACATACAGTATGTCCATCTGCACAATCATATGTATCACTAAGCCAGTTTATTAGGTTCGATGTGGAATTTCTGCATCTTGGAGTACTAGATATACATTCATGTAAGGCACCTCAGATGTATACCTCAGATTAAGGCAGCGAGTGGTGTATCTCCATTCTCCAGGTCTATGCTCATCAGGAAACCTGCAGCGAGGAAATCCTAGTCGAGCGCCTTGTGCACAGAGGTTTGGAGCAAGTAGTTATCCCTCAAGGTCCTGGAGGAGCATCCAACCAGAATAAACCTCTGAACCCCAAGCTTCAACTCATCTGGGGAACGACAATGTACCATGTCGATGATCTCCTGTTTCCCGTGAGCAATCTGCCGGACGTTTACACGCAGTTCAGGAAGGTAGGAACTTCATTTCATCTTGACTGGTCTATCAATTGTAAGCGCGAGCCGCAAGGCTATTGTTGTTGATGCAATGCTTTCACCAGGCAGTCGAATCGAAGTCCTCAGTTCAGAACTGCTGCAAATTGCCACCTTTGCTCGGGCCTGCCCCTAGTTCTGGCCTGGATGAGCTTGGAGGCTGGGGGTCAATACCCACATTAGAGTCCCTTGGTCTAAGTGTGACAAAGGCAGGTTCAGTTAGCTGCGTCAATACTAATTCTCAGGTCCACTGTACCTTGATAAATATGCTTCAGATTCTTTTTCTTACAGTTGGTACTATTTGCTTCTCTCTGTAGTCAGAGAAGGGAATGCATTTCCTAGGAGGAGAGAGTGCAGCACTAGGAAGAGTTCATGAATACTTCTGGAAGAAGGATCAGTTGAAAGTCTACAAAGAGACTAGGAATGGCATGCTAGGTCCAGACTACTCCACCAAGTTCTCTCCTTGGCTTGCTTCTGGCAGTCTTTCACCACGTTATATCTGCGAAGAGGTAAAGCTTTTCATAGTTGCATGCACACATTATTAGCTTCACTCATGCAAAATGTTTGGTCATGATGCAGGTGAAGAGATATGAAAAGCAGAGAGTAGCAAATGATTCCACATACTGGTTAGTGTGCCTTTCCGATCTAATTTTAGGAAGTTCTCAAATTCCTAGTTGTTTGTAAGGAATGCTCAAATCTCTACAGACTGGAATACCTTTCCTAACATGGCAATGGTTTCAGGGTTTTATTTGAGCTAATATGGAGAGATTACTTCAGATTTCTTTCAGTAAAATATGGGAGCTCCATTTTCCACTTAGGTAAAAGATGCAGTTGTCTCTCATGCCCTTACATACGACACTGTGGAAGGAAAATCATTCTGAATTTTATCTTTCTCATTTATTTCAAAAGATGCACAATTTATTTCATCTAGAGAAAAAGGTGACATTTGGCTGGCAAATATGCAAAATAGTAAAATCCTTATTGAAATTTTATAGGAGGTCCAAGGAAAGTAGTCTCCAAGTGGAGTCAAGATCAGGTATTGTTCGAGTCTTGGAGAAATGGTCGAACTGGGTACGCTATACTCCAAGTTGTTCCATCTTTCTGATGCTTGTCATATCTCTGAAACCTGTCATGGTGGATTTCAGGTACCCTCTTATCGATGCCAACATGAAGGAACTTTTAGCTACTGGTTTCATGTCGAACCGTGGCCGTCAGGTATCCTTTGGCACACTATCAGTCGGCAGCATAACTGCATAAGGATTTAACACTGCAGGCTTTCCAACCTCCCAATCATTCATCTTATATGCAGATTGTCTGCTCATTTTTGGTCCGAGACATGGCTATCGATTGGAGAATGGGAGCTGAATGGTTTGAAACATGCCTACTGGATTATGACCCCGCTTCAAATTATGGTAACTGGACATATGGAGCAGGTCAGTGTTTCCTTACATCCCATTACTAAATTCTAGACATTTCATACTAGATAACTTGGCATGATTCAAGCACAATAACAAATGCAAGAAAAAGTGGGAGCTCATGGACACATACTCTGCAATACTGGAACTGACAGAGCTTCTGCTGCACTCTTGACAGGAGTTGGCAATGATCCACGAGAAGACCGATACTTCAGTATCCCCAAGCAAGTAAGCATCAAGATTAAACACCAATATCCGAATGTTAGTTTTTACTAGATAGAACTCGAATTAGAACTACCATACAGAATCATGGCTACCATAATAGCAAGTGATCATTGCAACGTAGGAACACATGGCATTGTATGTTTCATGAGCATCAACTTATCACTTCATAACCTTAAGATGCCAACATCAGGGCACAGTGGGTCTGTACTACTCTAACCTTCAACACTCTGACCATGAGTGAAAATTCTTCTGTAGGCCAAGACGTACGATCCTGACGGCGAATATGTCGCCTATTGGTTACCGGAGCTCCAGTCACTCCCAAAGGAAAGGAGGAACTTCCCAGGGGCCTCATACATCAAGCAGATCATCCCACTGAAGTTCGATGGTGGACATCAGAAAAAAGATCAGCAATTTAACAGGCAGAGAAAACCAAACAATATTTACAGAAGACAGAAGTAATATGCCATTTATACCATCCATCAAGAGTCTCTGCAAATGTTTCAGTGACAAAGTTCAGCATATCTGTGTAAAATTGTTTGATTTCTGATTTCAGAAGTACTCGGCAAATTACAGGTCGACCATCAAGAACTTCAGTAACCTTGTAAAACTAAGGACGAATCAGAACCGATCATGATCTCTTCAGATATATCACACAACAGAACAGCAGGCAAAACAAAATTCCAATAATACATCTAGCACAGTTTGACAGGCAATTAGAAACTAAGGAACCACAGTGATTTTCATTCAGGTACCTTATTTCTCAACAACAGAGTTTGACAACATTATTTGCCAAAACTAGCCTCACCGCCGACAAAATTTAACAGAGATATATACAGAACTCTGCAATGACATGGAACAAAAAAACCTCGGAAACAACAGGTTCTAAGGTTGATGACTCATATGTACAGTTTGGACTTGAGAACTAGAGTTACAACTACAACTTCGCGGTGGGTCTCCAAGTGGCCATGAAACTGATAAATGTAGCTTCAAGGCTTGTAGGGTGATCCTTCGTTCGCACGGTAACCAACACTGTAACCCTTGGTTGGTATAGGAACGCCTAGTGACTGATCTATGCTCTGTACCTTCCATGCACGGAATTGTTTATCATGGACAATAGGATTGGTTGCACGAACTGGCGGAGATCCCATAAAGTATGGAGGAGAAGCCTGCAGATGGTCAAACCTTGAATCATGACTTGCTTGAAAGACAAGTTAAGGTTGGAATGTTTGTTTACATGTGCTAAAACTTTACTCCATACACAATTGAAAAGAAAAGGGAGAAATAAATTATAGTTTACTCCAAAATATGATCACTTATGATTGGAAAGTAGAATAACGTTTTAGAAACACCAAATAGTGTCATGTTACCCCCCCCCCCCCCCCCCAAAGAAAGAGCTGTAGAGAAACTAACCTTACTCACAATGAGATCAGAGAGATCTTGTGCATTTCTCAAATCATATTCCATGTATGGCCTGAATAAAGAAATCATTGAAACTTAAATAAATATCTGAATAGTGTTGTAGATCTTTATAAGTCTATTATATTATGAAAACCCCATAGCAGGGCAGCACAGGTTTGCAGTAAAATTGAACATAGTTCATGTAAAATAAAAACGAGAACATACTCCGTCAAAGTCTAGATAAGACAACTAACTTAAGGCAACAATTGGCATTAAAATGAGCTGAATTTGGCAAGGAAACTTGATTTAGCCTCCCTGTAAATTTCTATAACTACTGATTAATGGAGACAATATTCAGATTACGAAGTATACCTTCTGCTTTTGCATGGTATTGGACATCTGATCGCTACATCCCTGCTCTCTGTGCTTTGGTGTGCTTCCATAGTTGTTTCTCCCGTCTGCTTTTGCAGCTCTTTCGTTTCCTCCATTGTTCCATCCCCGTGTCGCCCGAGACCTTTTGGTAAGATGGAACATATATGTATAAATAGTCAGTCACATATCAGCCTAAACTGAAACTACATTATCCAAGGGAAAGCTTGGTTGGGACCTGATGGAGGATTCAAAGCACTCATCCAGTGTTCCATACCCATGTCACCCAAAAATGAATGAAGATTCTTCACTTAACAAGGCCCTGCACAATCAAGTAGCCACCGCCCAGTTATGAGTAAATAAAAGTAAACCTTTTTTTCTTGGCATAGTTGCATGCTTTAATGAAAGTCCCCGAGTATGCTCCACAGAATGTCACATATTTAATTCCCACAGGTTTAGCTTCAATTATTATTGGGCACAACAATCTCAGATTTATTGACAATAAATCGCTGGTTTTTTCATGCAGAATGGCAGCACCAAGATTAGTGCATAATGCTGTCTTCCTAGCTACCACCAATACCATACCAAAAGAGCACCTTGTCCAAAAAATCCTAGATTCTTCCCTGACTAATTTTCTGTCAAAAGCAGCCGAATCAATATCTGAGCATAGCAATCGACCAAGAAAAACACTTTTCAAGAAACGAAATCCTCTGGCCGGGGCAGAGATCCTATTCACACAGGAGCGAAACATCCGCCGACTTGAGCATCCATCCATCCATCAGGAACTTTGAGCCAATTAGCAGCGCTAGAACTTAAACCCTAACGCTACCCGTACATATCTGAACCCCTTTTTCGGAGGCATCTGGCCGGTTCCATGAACCGATGGGCGGCCACGGCGCCGGCGGAAAGGAATAAATTACCTCCGCGCCGCGGCTGCTCAATCTCGTGTCGACGCACGCAGCAGGCAGCAAGCAAACCTAGGGCGCCTCGAGGAAGGGGAATTAACGGGCGGGGTCTGTCGAGGAGCAACAGGCGCCGCGCGTGTTTGTTTCCTCGGAATAAAAATCCGCGGACGAACCAAAAGGAAAAGGAAACGGAAACGGAACCCGCGGATTGCGAAGGACCGAGAAAGGGAGGAGTAACTCACCTGCGGAGGAGGCGGAGGAGCAGGACGGCGAGGGAAGGGCGAGGGCGGCTGGCCGGAGTCCGGAGAGGAGGAGGGTTGGGTAAAAGTTCCGGCTGGGGTTCGTTCGGTAGAGGGCTCTATGGTATTTATCCAGGGAGCGGCAGGGAGCAAGGTGATGGATGGATGGACGGCTAGGATCGCTGCTGCGAAGGGATCTCGAAGGGGATAATTAGATGAGATCGAGACGGAGGTGTAATCGGCAAGCAGGAAAAAAACGGACCACCGTCCGTCCATGTGACCCTGTCACGTCACGGCTCCCGATGACCGAAAAGAAGATCGTCCGTCCGTTCTTTTTTTGCTTGCGTGTGGATCCGTTGTACAGGCCGTTTCGCTAAGCTCCACGGACGGACGGTGGTGGATGGACGGCCGACGTTGTTGCCCGGGCCGCGAAATTAGCAGCATCGGCTTGCGTGTACCGTGTACCCAAGGCCGATCAGGACTCGTTTCAGGGACACCACCAGTACGTACTCCTCCCATACGTGACAGGCGCGTGTCGCGACCAACCTTTGAAAAAACAAACAACAACACCTTCAAAAGTAATCGCATGCTCACTCTCCCTCGATCCCGTATCAAGTGCAATCACATGTTTCCTCCGTCCCGTATTATGTGCAATGTGTATGAAAAAAAGAGTGAGTTGTAGTTGAACTACAGAGCATATTGTATGAAAAAAAAGAGTTGTAGGTTAGATTTCAGGTTTTATAATCTCTGCTATCAAACACTTCGTTATGAATGGTGGTGTGAGGTTATCATCTGGACTTTTTTTCCCCTTAATACTAGCGTGGAAAATATCTGGTTGGCATTTTTCTTTACAGCTCATCTAGCTATTCTGTGCTTGTTCGGTTTGGAGGAAAGTGAAAACATAGAAAAAGAAAGAACATATCTTTTTTTTTGAGGGAAAAAAAGAAAGAACATATCTTTACTACTTAATCCGTCCGTCGTCTGCCTCCCACCCCCGACCGCAGAAAACTTTCCCCTTCCGCTCGAAGCGTTTTTTTCTTCTTTTTTTTCCTCGCGTCTAACCTCCACTACCCTACCGTAGACGCGCCTGCGCCTCGCAGACGCTCCGCCCGGAGGCGGCACCTCGCGGATCCGCATCCACCTCGCGTCTTCGTCGAGTTCAACGCCGATGAGTTCTCCCTCACCGGCCGCCGCCCCTTCCCCAAACTCCTACTCGCTGGATCAGCCGCATCCACCACGGCCTCCCCCTCCTCTGCTCCCACTGCTCTCCTTGCCTCCCGTCTCCCCGAGCTGCGCGGGCGCCGATCGCTTCCCCCCTGCCGGATCCGGCCGTCGCGCCGCCGGGTCGCCTCTCCTTCCCGTCCTCTCCAACCTGCGTCCCTCCAAACTCAGATCCGGAGGGCCACCTCAAACGCATACCCGAAGGCCGGCGACGGCAGAAGCCATGGTTAACTCCTCCCCGAATCGTCTCTCCTCTCCCAATTTCGCATTGGAGTTCCCGAAGCTTGATTGTATTGGAGTTTCTCGCTGCACCGCCATCCCCAATGTCGGCCTCTCTCCTCTCCGATCTCGTATGCGCCCACCGCGGCCAGAGTAGTGCGCCGCCTACCTCCTCTCCCCCGGCAGCATGGCGACAAGGACAACAGCAGGAGCTGCGCCACCACGAAGATCGGGACGAAGTGAAGGGCGCTGGGCGATGGAGGAGACGGGAGATGCAGCCACGACCCTACCACTTGGTAATTCCCATCTCCGCTGGCTGCACTTGTTTCAGGTAGTACAAGATACTCTTCTGTTTCTTCAGGTACTTGGGAATAAATATCAAAGTAACCTACTCCTACGTAATTTGATTAATCTTTGGTGAGTAGCTGAGAGTTCCAGTGTATAAAATTATTGGCATCGACCTATCTGGAGTACGGAAATAGACTGTGTTGTAAGTAGTTTTAGCATACCATTCTTAATGTTATTGCAATTCAGTCCCTTCTCCCTTAAGACTATGCAACATCATTATGAATGTTATTTCCTTCATTTATCTTTTTTTACTGATGTTCTGTTGCACCTCGAGTTGTGTCGCTGGATCGAGGTCTCTCTTCAGTTCCCTAGATCAGATCGAGGATTTGACGCAGGCCGGCGCCGTTTGCTACTGATCCGGTGTGCCCAAAACCTGCCCAAAACGATCCAGGATTTGACCTTGAGGGTTGATTGTATGTTGATCTGAGACATTAGTTCAGAAACTGGGATGAATCTGTCCATTGTATGAAACTGGTCACAATGTGAGAATTAAAATATTACTCCCCCCGTTCCATAATTCTTGTCGAAATCTTACATGTATCTAGACACTTTTTGGGATTAGATACATCCATTTTTGAGCAAATTTGAGACAAGAATTATGAAATGGAGGGGGTAGTAAATATCTTCCCAAAGAACCTAAGTTTGCTCAATCTGACGAATAATGTGAAGACTGGAGCAAAAATAAGGTGCTACTGTTCTGCAGTTCCTACAATAATTTTTGTTTTTCATACTTTTGGTTAAGATAAATTTATAATTTGTCCCTGGTCGCAATTAGTAGAGAAGTAGTAGATGCTTACTTAAAGGGCTTGTTGAACAACACAGTACATATTAGGGTCGATAGAGAATCTTCTTGTCTAAAATGTGATTGACAACACAATACATATTTACTATTGCATTTTTCTCATGTTTAGGGTACTCGGTAGTTTTAGCGGCTTTTCAATGTAGAGTTAGAGATGAGGAATCCCATATTAGAGGAGATGAGAATATGACTGTTTTTACATGTTGATCATATATAATTATGAGGAGATCCTCTAATGTACATTCTCTAATCACACAACTTCAAATCACCACGAAATAATCTTATATGTATTATGAGCCGTTGCCAAGTCATCAATAACCTGTTGCTGAATGTGTCAATTTCAAATGATCGATCGCCATCTGGTGCTGATGAGTTCCTTCCTGTTCTCATTTACATTACTACCAAGGCAAGCTTCTCTTTTTAATTACCAATTGTTATATTTCTTTGCTTTGTCAGGTTCTAGCTGGTTGGATATGCTTCTTAGCTGGTTCGATTTTTATTATCATGTAATCTCGAGATTTTTTTATACAGCTCTATCTGAAAGAGATGCATACTCTGGTTTATGCCATGACGATGGACCAGAAAGAAAGCATGCCTGTAAGCAAATACTCCCTCATGGTATCTTAGTCTACATTGTCTTTTACTTGCATTTGGTATTTGATTCCAGCAAGTAGTTGGTCTGAATATTGTTTTCTTATAATTCCATGTCTTGAGTCCACTCTCTGATGATGATTACTTATCGTGCAACTTCTATCCATTAATCTGTTAATCTTGCTGCAATATAAATGTTTTCCTTGAAGAGAAAAGGAGAACTCTATTATGATCTGTTGAGCCATGAGTTTCATTTAACGTGACTAATAGAAGAATTGGAGGTTTTGTTCAGCTGGCCAGAGCAGCAAAACATAATTCCCTTCTCAATGCACTATAGCTCAGTGTTTTCCTTTGTGCTTCAAGCCTCTATACCTTTCCTTTTAATCAGACTTATCCTATCCTTGGTTATATAAGCAGCTTCCTTATACTGAAAGGACTGAATCCGCCTGTTAGCATAGTGGGATCTTACATGGTTCGATCTAGGGGAGTTGGTAGTGTTTACTCACTGCTTGACTCTCATTTCAGTTGTCTTTCTGTGATGTCTTAATCAAATTAGTCGTCTAAAACAACAAGGTGGATGAGGTATACATGTGTATTAGCCTCCTAATCATTTCTTTTATTTGTTCAGTCAAGCAGAGTTTGTTTTCTGTAGTCATACAACTGTGTTTTTGTTGTATTTTTGTATCAATGAATCATCCTTGCTCATTGGGTAGTATTATTTTTCATGAGGAAAGGTTTTGAGTTTTCACTTCTATTTCATTTCCTGTAGCAACGCATGTAGTACTGGCGGAAGATGGGGCTGAGTCAATATAAAGGTTGGAAGGAAGATGTTATTATGTTATTCTTCTATTTAAGCGAATGTTGGCTATTGAATTAACTTATGTACCTTGAATAGGAGAGTAGCTCAAAATTTCTTTTGTAACTCTTTTGAAAGATTGTACTGTTTTGATATTTGATCATGGAATGGAAGACATCTTTATTATTACAAGATAAAGAGTAAAATGCACCTGCGGTCCTAATACTTTCGCAGAGGTGTCAAGTTAGTCCT
Organism: Brachypodium distachyon; assembly: GCF_000005505.3. Taxonomy (NCBI): domain Eukaryota; kingdom Viridiplantae; phylum Streptophyta; class Magnoliopsida; order Poales; family Poaceae; genus Brachypodium; species Brachypodium distachyon. Next base: position 27,219,537 of record NC_016131.3, on the reverse strand, counting down.
AAATGTTGAAAACGCACGTCTAGGTCCTATCACGCCCTGCTCCAACCACGGCCTTGCCGTCTTCCTCCTCTCCCGCGTCCCGGACCCGACCTTTCTACTACGCGCTCATTGGCCGCTGCGTGCTCGATGAGCGTGCCGCGTGTGTGCTCCTCGTCGCGGCCCGCCTTGCGCAGGAGTCTGTTGCACGCGCCGTCGCCCACCTCGACACGGAGCGCTGCGTCGTGGAGGCTATCGTCGCGCGGAAGCGCTCACAGGTCAAGGAAGTCAACAACAAAGTCGCCACCCGGCTAGGGATAGGACGAGGAATAGTGGAGAAAAGAGAGGAGGGGGCGCAGTGGAAAGAATAGAGGAGGCTGGATATTTTTTGCAATTTTCTTATTCGAAAGGTTACCTGACATTTGGGGGCCAGGCCACGTAGCAAAGGTCAAAACGTCACGTCGACAGGCCAAAGAGACGTATATACGAATAGGACCTGCAGTGAACCACTTATCAAAGATGTAGGACCTAGACGTGCATTTTCAAACACTTAGGACTAACTGGACACCTTTGCGAAAGTATTAGGACCAATGATGCATTTTACTCTAAAATAAACAATATATAGTGTGAATTTTTTTTTCTGTGGTGTAACCAAAAGTCTTTTCTGCAATGACTTGGATTTTTTTGGGATCTTTTTGAATTTCAAAAGCTGCAACCCACAAAACAACTTTGCAGGAGATATGTTCAGTTTTCATGTGTTCATAGAAACACATTGTGTTTTACTCGTATTTTATTTTTTCGTTGCAACGCATGGGCGGTGATTGTTATAGGTGTCACTTGACATCATGAAGAATTGTGCAAAGTCATTCTTATGGGGAAAAAGAGGTTAACCTAATGCTCATTTTCTTCCAAAAATACAAGAAATCAATTTGATTCCTAAAAAGATATTATTGATGTTTCCTACAAAACGAATGTATCTACAATTAACTTTTTATGGAATTTTCAATTCTTTGAATTTCTTATGAAAATCCTCTGAACCATCCTAACGAGGCCTCGAGGTTATTTTGGATACATCTAACTCGCTCCTGCCTTTCCTGTTCAGTTGTTCCGTGCTGTTCATAAAAACTGCATATATCCGTTGTAAAAACAGTGAAAAGAGAATATCCCGGTTCAAAACAACAAGATACCACCTGTCAAAAAATTAAAATTATAACATGCCCCAACACTATAAAAGCGACTGTTGCAACGGATTTGGCCGAGGGAAACCGGAAAACACAGAGAAAGAAAGCATTTGGCCGAGGGAACGAACGAACGGGTCGCTTGTTTGCATTCCGTCCAAGCCAAGCCACCCAAGGCGCTTTCTCCCTCCCTCCCTCGCTTTCTTTCCCTTTCCCTTCCACATCCCACCTCCCTCCTCGCCCCTCGGGCGGTCAGGCCAACGAGGTCTCCTGGCTGGCTCCCGCGTCTTCCTCGATCCCATCTCCCAATCCAATTCCGCCGCGATCGCGGATCGACACGTCGCCGATTTCCGTCTGCTCTCCCCTCCCACCTCCGTCACCGCGGGTGGCGGGCGTTCGGTGGTGCCCCTGTCTGGAGGGGGCGCAGCGCGGCCTAGGAGGCTGGCAGGGAGCTTTGAGCCGACGCGGCAATGCCGGAGCCACCGGCGAGGCCGCGCTTCTCCGGCCTCCGCGGCGCCCGGTGGCGCGCAGATCTCGGCGTCATCCCGTCCTCCCCCGCCGTCCCCACCAACCAGCTCCGCCGCGCCGCTGCCGACTCCCGTCGCAGGTCATCCCCCTCCCCTCGGTTCCTCGTAATCCTTTGGTCCCCGGCCAAGCCTAACACTTCTCTACGGCGGGTTGTTTTACTTTTGTTCCCGCGACGGCGCGACGCATGTTTTGTGTTTAGATCACCCTCAATCAGCCCTTGCCCCCTCGTTTCCTCCAAATGATCTGTTCCTATCGCAGTAAATGTTTGATGATGTACTTAGGGTCGGATTTCGTTGGTATGGGCGCAGCATATGCATGTTTGCTGGGTTTGAAAAAAAAGGTTTTGACTCCTGGATTGGTATTGTTTGTAGATATGCGAATCTGCGGCGGCGGCTGTTGATAGACCCCCATCATTCCAAGGATGAGGAAGGCGCTCCGGACCTTGTCGTGGAGAATCCACTGTCGCAGAACCCAGGTAGGTGGGTTAGCTTTTTGCCTCAAGTACATGCTGTTTGAGTTGTCACTTGTTCATTGAGACACTTGTAGATTTAGACTAGTATTTACATGAGAGGGCCAGAGGGGCACTTTCCTGGCTCCACATTGGTTGGGTGAAACAAAATCAATAAGAATCTGTTACCAATTGTCTGATTGAATGGTTGGTGCTGGATGACTTGGGAGAGGCAGGCGGGATAGGGCAGATGAACTGGTGAGTTCAGTTTTATCAGGATGTTTTCTTGGTTCAGCATGTATCCTCAGCAACACAAGAAAGTGTCATCTTCTCATGTTCTGTGCATCTTTCTTGAAAAGCAACACAAACATTTACTTGTATTATCTCTTTTTTTTCTGGTTCTAATTATTTTGTACATCATGAATGCAGAAAGTACTTGGGGTCAATATTTCAAGAATGCGGAACTTGAGAAAATGCTGAACCAAGATCTGTCCCGACTCTATCCTGAATTGGGAGACTTCTTCCAAACAATCACATGCCAGGCCATGCTTGAACGTATACTGTTAGTATGGAGCCTTAGGTACCCAGAGTTTGGATATAAACAAGGTAAGTCATTGGTGTGTATTCAGCTATTGTGCACTTCTCATCTGGCCTAACGGTGGTAGAATCCAACTAAGGCTGCAAACCTGCAAGACAGTATACCTAAGAGAATTGGTTCACATGCCTCATATTTATTCAATATTACCTGTGAAGCCAATTCTATTCAAGAAATTTTGCAACCCCAAACTGTTTCTTAAATAGTTGTAATCTATTCATAGCAATTGATAATGTAACACTGGTTGATTTCATGACACGAACACGACTCAAGAGTTTTATTTGTTAAACTAAGTAGCGTTATTTCTGCCGTATAATTAATAAATGCGTAGGTGCACATGTTTCCAACCACATGTAGAACTCAACATGCTGTTTGAGCTGCTAGATAAATGTTTTGACCTATCATGTTTCACTAATTACACCAACATCCATCTATTCTTGTTGCACACCTGATAATGTACATCAATTTTCATCTACAGGAATGCACGAACTCTTAGCTCCTCTGCTCTATGTCCTTCACGTTGATGTGCAGCACTTCAAAGAAGTCAGGGTGCTTCATGAGGAGCTTTTTGATGACGATTTTGATGGCCAAACCTTCCCGGATAGGTTAAAGCTGCACAGGAGTGACAGGACAAACACTTTTGAGGGTAGTGCAGCTAAAATCAGAAGTTTGGACGATCTTGATCCTGATACCAGGGACCTCCTCTTGATAAATGACGAATATGGAGCCGAGGGTGAGCTGGGTATTATTTTATCTGAAAAGTTTATGGAGCATGATGCCTATTGTATGTTTGAGAATTTGATGAACGGTTTGGTGAATGGTGCACAAGGTGTGGTTGCTATCACTGACTTCTATTCTCTCAGTCCTGCACCAGAATCAAGCACAGGTTTGACACCTGTAAGGGAAGCATCATCCGCGATATATCACTTGCTTGCTAGTGTGGATTCCTCTCTTCACAGTCATCTCGTGGAGTTGGGAGTAGAACCTCAGTACTTTGCACTACGATGGCTTCGGGTTCTATTTGGTCGTGAATTTTCACTTGACAATCTTCTGTTTATTTGGGATGAGATATTTTCTTCTCCTAACCATCCATATTGCACAGACATAAAGAGTCCAGCAGAGTATCAGTTTAAGGTTTTATGTTCTCCCCGTGGTGCCCTGATTTTGTCAATGGCAGTTTCAATGATGCTTCATCTCAGATCCTCCTTGCTAGGAAGTGAACATGCGACCTCTTGCCTGGTGAGACTGTTAAATTTTCCTGAAGATATTGACTTGACGAACCTGATTGAGAAAGCCAAACTATTGCAACCGTTTGCTCTAGAATCAAATCTTCCTTCATCTCCTCTGAAAGGAAAAAATCCCTTGACTCCACCCAATTATTGGGAAGAGACATGGAAGATGCTCCAGATGTCAGGAGACAAGAGTAGTGGTGGTCCAGTTATTAGGCTGAAGGGAAGGGGATTGTTACGAAGAAGTGTTTCTAACACGGAATCAGATATTTCTACCACCAAGGATGCTAATTTGGAGAACAGTTTGACTTCAACTAGTCAGTCTATTGTTGATGAACTTCATGACACCGATACAGTTCCTGCTAAAGTAGTAAATAGTTTACCACCAATGCCTATAGAACATCGAAATGATCGTGTTGGTCAAGGTATTGCAGAGATTTCTAGAAGTAACTCAAACGGTGTATGGGAGGCAGGACATGGTTACTACCCAACTTCCAGTGAAATTAGAGATCCTCTTGGAGCAACTAGTGGATACCTATCGAGGGACAGCAGCACATCTTTGTCGTGTGGTACTGATTATGACCATGATACCAATCATGCGGAAGAACCATGTTTTTCTCATGATGAGAAGGTGGTTAACGAGCCTGATCCACCCTCTGTGCATAAAGGTAGGATTGATGAATCCCGTCCGAGAAATGGTAAGATTGATGAAGCAGCAATCACAAATCAAACAGTTGGATCGGTGGATTATCAACAGCATACACTATGTTTTGACGTAGGCTCGAGTTCAAGTGTGGCTGATAAAGAGTTGACCGGAAAACTAAGGTCTCTTGGTGAATCAATGATTGAAAACATTCAGGTAAACCATGCTTGACTTAAGCTGCTGACTATGAAATTAAAAGCAGCAAACTGTTACTGCACTTCAAATTATTTGATGCAACAGACAACTATTACTTTTGTGAAAAACTAGTGGCATGTATAATTTTAATAATTAGAGTTTTTTCTTCTTCTAAAGCTCTTATTTTATTTTGGCGTTGTTTATTGATCCTGCATTGTGCTAATTAAAGACACTGGACAGATTCATTTTAACAGCACATTAGTAACTTCCATGTAGAAAAAACCCTGCCCTTCTGTCTAAAGAAGATACAAAATAATGAAAGATAACTGTATCTATTGTCAAGTACTCCCCCCGTTCCATAATTTTTGTCGAAATATTACATGTGATACTTTTTAGGAATAGGTACATCCAGTTTTGGGCAAATTTGAGACAAGAATTATGGAACGGAGGGAGTATATAATCTTAAGGTCGGCTCATGGTATCACTATGAATAAGTGTGTCCGTCTGTTGTCCTTTAGCTAATTTACTCGCTTATTTGACAGGTTATTGAAGTCTTCTTTCAGCCAAATTTACGGTTGGCCTCAGCAGACAAATCAAGGGAAAATGTTCCTGGAAGCACAGAGCAAGCTAAAGCGCTTGCAGCTCTCGAAGAGCTCAGAAGGATCAGTAATCTTTTACGTCGTATCTAACTAGTACAGTTCTATCACTTTGTGAATCCTAACTAGTATACAACATATATACCTTTTCTATACCTTTTCTATAGGCTATAGCCCTTTTGTATAAATTTCATTTTTATGTTTGGCATTGGACTTGTTGTAAAAAGAAAAACAACAATGTAAAGACCTCCAAATGCTTGGTAAATAGTTTGTACATGATGCTGATAAAATAATAACTTCATATTTGATTAAATCTCGGCTGGCTGTAAAGTGAAGCTCTACATATTTTTTCTCATTTGTTATCCCATTTCATCTCGGTTGGTTGTTAAGAAGTGAAGCTGGATATCCTATTCTCATTTGTTAGTATCATTTTCCAATTCACATTGTTTTGTACAAGAGCAACCAAATATAATTGATTTTGCTGCCCTCTTTTGTTCTTAAATTATGTACCATAAAATGTGCATCAGACTTTTGGGCATGGTGGGCATTACAGCCATGTGCTTAGTCCATCTGGATGCATTATATTTTCTTGATGTGTATCAAATTTATATTTAGAACTTTGTGGCCCTGGTGCTGGTAGAGACGTTTTATGACAACGATGTCAGTGTTAACAACTTCTCATGACCGTCAGGAGCAGTCATCACAAACCCAGGTAAGCCACATAACAGAATGCCACGAGGCACTAGAATGAAAGATTATGGCAGAACCACTGTTATTATCATATGTTACAGACAAGTTGGGGCGTCAGAAAATTTGGGACAAAAATTTAGGAGCACTAGTAATTGATGATAACTATGTAACAAAGGAGGGCGTCCATAAAGAGTTACTGATAACTCAATTGAACAACCAAATGCTGATATTATGCCTCGAGTTTCTCATCTTACAAGTACAAATGCTCCCGTGTATGTTGGACAACCACTCTCAGGTCTTACCCAGCTGCGAGCCTGAAACCATCATCCTGCAAGCAATGGAAGATAAGGTCAACACTTCCCACATGATTGCAAGATAAAAGAAAAAGCCAGCAATGGAATATAAGGTCAACACTTCCCACATGATTGCAAGATAAAAGAAAGACATGTAAGATGCAGTGACACTTAAAAAATACTGATGAAACAGAGGTTGCAAAATGCGTTTAGAAGAACACCAAAAAAAAAAATTAGGAGCATACATGGTGAATCCACTTGAGCAGAGCTACCGAGGTTCAAGGTACGAATCGAACTAGACAGATGCAACATCTCCTGGTAATCTTGAAAGCATGAAAGGGAAATGGCATGGTTTCTTGCTATGCTAAACCTAAGTTAGACATGCAATCTTAAATAAAGAACATAAGACCCACATGTAAGCTCCCTGTCAGATGGATGCACTGGAAAACCTTAGCAGAACTAAAGTACCAAGTCCTCAGAGGATTTTCGAGGATCATAGGTTCCCTGTTTAAGACTCTAAAAAGGACAAGAGGCAACCAGGTGAACCTCAGAAAGCGGAACTGCAGCAACTTGAAATGGCAGGACATGAGGACTGTACAGAAACGAATTCTCACAAACTACGAATAGTGTACCCGAAAAATAACCAATCCCAATAAAAACTCATGCTCATAGAGTCATAGGTAACAAAGGTAAATACTGCCAGGATATGGCTATAATCTGGACCCACACAAGCTTCCTGGTTAGTCAAACTGAAAGCTGCTGACCTACATCGGTTGTTCTTATTCTAATGGATCTGCCAGAATAACCAGTGAAAAGGCTAATACTTCTAGCAACATATAGCCAAACAAGAAAACTTACTATTTTACATCCATCAGGAGAATGCTTCAATTAGCAAACAACCAAGCAAGAAACTGAACCTCGAAGCTCATCAACCAAAATCGGCTGATGGAATCTCCTGAGGACAATTATAATCAGAGTTCCAACTTTAAGATGTCATTACAATTAACCTTCTTACCAATGCCACACAATCAAATTCTAGGCTTTGAACACAAAACATTACTTACTGTAGTTGGGAGTTAAAAGAAATTCAAATACATGTACCCTGACCATTATAAATTTCCCAACTTAGTTGATACACTTCCTAACCCAAGATAAACTAAGCTTGAGCTGGCATACATTCTTAATGGCATATCTACCAAGCACCACCATCATGATACTATTTCTCACTTGAATTCATGCAGCAGACGGTCTTCAAAACTAAAATAAAAATAAAAAATCTCGCCAATATTAATTCGCTACTGAATTCCAAATCATACATAAAGCGAAGAAATTAATAGCTAAACACTGAGTTCAAATTACACAGAAAAACGATCCTTCACGAAATAACACAGAGAAATCCTAGGTTCTCAACCTAAAAAACAAAAATCCTTCACCGGAAGCTACTGGTTCCAATCGCGCAGAGAAAATCCTCACCGTCCGTCTCGTCGTGCGCGTCGTTTCCTCAGGCGACGGCGACGGGCTGCGGGGCCGGCGGCTCCTTGGCGTCGGCGAAGTCCTCGGCGCTGTAGACGACGGTGAGGAAGAGCGAGCAGGACGGGCATCGCGCGATCTCCTCCCCGAGGCGGAGGTCCGCGAGCGTGATCTGGAAGAGGTCGCCGCAGGGGCACGGGTACGTGTACGCCCCCAGCTCCGCGTTCCACTCCATGTCCTCGATCTCCACCTCGTCGTACGCCGACATCTCCGCCCGCCGTAAACCCTAGCTCCCGATAAGTTTCCCGGCGCCGCCACACAGGAGAAAGAAAGCTTTGCGTGTTAGAGAAGAAGGTCAAGACTCAAGACGAGAAGAGTTAATTTTCTCCACTAAGCCCCTCTCTTATCTTGTTATTTACGAGCAACCCCTGAGGGGTTCGTAGCCAAAACAGGCGGCGAGAGAGACAGCCCGTGGTTTTGTTTTTTTCCGGGGGGCAAAACCGTCTTTGAAAACATTTAACCAATTCCGGCCCCGAGACGGAAGCGTGGGCGGTACACCGACCTATTTGCGGAGAGGCCCCGGGCGGGCCGCTATATTTACCACCGGCTCCTCCGCCCGCCCTCCCAGAGACCTTTCGCGACACCTCCACGGCACCCACGGGAGCGGCTGCTTCTTCTTCAACAAGTTCCGACCACCGCGGCTTACTAGGATGGCGCGAGCGCTGTGCTCACGGACGGCGGCGGGCCTGCTGGCGCGGCGGCTGGTGGGGGGAGGGCAGGCGGCGGCGGGCCGCCTGGGCCGGCGGGCCCACCACACGCGGCGGCCGGTGGTGCTGGAGGTGGACGGGGCGTCGACGGCGTCGTCCGCGGAGGGGGCCAGCGCGCTGAAGCGGCGGCTGGAGGAGGCCATCGACGGCGCCATGGCCCGGATGTCGGAGCCCGAGTGGGCGCCGTTCCGGCCCGGGACGTCCTACTTCGCGCCGCCCCGCCCCGCCGGCGCCGCGCTCGGCCTCCTCGAGCTCGTCACCCGCGGCGGCGGGATAGGGATGCTGCCCCCGCCGCCGCCCCGCGGGCTCTCCGACGAGGAGGCGCGCGCCGTCGCCTTCTCCTCCCGCGGATACCCCTGCTCGACCTACTTCGTCGACGGTGAGGGATCCGAGATCCCCATTTCCCCGGATATCGCTTTTATCCATGCTGATTGATAGTTCTGAAACGCGATTCAGAACAGTTTTTTGAACTAGAGTTTTTTGCTCTGTTCTGCAATCCAAGCTGATGTAGCTTGCCTGTGTAGTATCTGTGTACTCGGTGAACAATGGTCAATTGATCACACTGTGTTCTTGCGTCTTTGCTTAGAACTGTGGCTCACCTGTGGATTAATTGGTCATGCAGGATGCTTTTCCGATGAAGCGGAGGGATCAAACCAGGATGCGGCAGATCCAGCTGAAGAGGAATAAATTGGAGGAACTAGTTGTTGTTTGCACTGGATGAAGCAAGAAAGGCTTGTCTGTTTATGTTTTGCCTATTGTTCTCTGCTATTGTAAATATGTAAAACCTATGGATTCATGACCTGTTTATGGGAAATAAGAACTTACTGAATTCATGTCATCTTCTCCGATCATTTGTAACACTCACCAATACGATATCAGTAACGCCATTTCTCGAACCACCCATTTCTTGTCATATTACGTGACTTGTTTGGCGTGGTGTAGGGAATAGTTCGCATGTGATATTTTCTAAAATGTAAGATGGTAAACATGCTCCTGTATTCCCTGAGATGTGCATGATAGTCAAAACTGTGTAATATACTGGCATTCAAATGGTCATATCAGTTTCCAAATGTTAGTTGTACAATACATCATCGAGGTACAGTATCAAAATGTTTCAGACTATACAAGTTGCTCCTCAAAACTGGATTAGAGGAAGATTAGAGGAAGATACAATAAAGAATGTGCAGCAATTCAGGCTAAATTTGAATTGCTTTGCTTTGGTGGATTGGCCATCGCAACGAGACCACTGAAAGGATCACCAAATGGGTTGGATAATCCGGCATTCGTGGAATACTGAGCCTGCTGCTGTTGGTATGTTTGTGGTGGCATCATCACCATTTGCTGTTGTTGCTGCACCTGGAAGTACTCCTGCTGCTGTGCCTGGTAATACTGTTGCTGCTGAGCCATCATAGCTAACTGCACATTCGATGGCGGCGCGAAGCTGTTGGACATGGCGAATGGGTCCTTGGGATCAAATGGGTTTGCCACAAGGCCTCCTGTGTAGGTCACGCTTGCTATTTGATGTCTCCTTGCCTCATCTTCATATAGGCTGTCTAGCAGCAGCTTATCAAACCCTCCAGCCTGTTGAGCAAATGCAGATGAATTATTCACCTATGATAATTTTCACTTGCATTCAGTTACAGGCTGTGGTTGGTATTATGGTGGCTTTTCAAAATCACTTCTTTGTTTCTCTGTGTTGATTGAATGAATCTTCTTCTTTTAATGTAACAGAAAAATCTTACTGGAGTAGTAAAAGAATGCTTGTAACTAACTTGATTACGCTGTTCAGCACAACACGGTTCAACAACTGCAAACTGAACCATAATCTGTGACCATCTCTTCTACTACTAATGAGCTGTCTGAAACATTATGAAGAGATTGGATCTAAAGATAGCAAGATGTGCATACCAATTGGATGCCAGCTGGTTGACTTGTATGGTTACTTGGTGCAGAGACCAGTGCCAATTCCCACCCAGATTTGTCGATTGCAAACAAGTCTTGAGAAGTTGAGGCCTGATTCTCACTCCCTACATTACTCAAATTGCAGTATTTAGCAGCAGACACAACTTTTATAGACCAAAAACATTATTGAGACACGAGATAACACTGATCCAGACGAAACTTGTTGGATCATGAGTCGTAGTCCTTGGCAACATAACGGCTAATTGTACGGTTTTGTTTAATCAGTTAAGTGGAAAGACTAACTGGAGACTAAATCCACAGTACATACCTGGTGCCACAATAGCAAGAGCAAGTGCGTTGCTTTGTTCAAGATTTGCAATCATGGGGTGTAATTCTTCATCCAAGTTCTGCAAGTAGTGCAGGCTTAAGCGCATAAGATTCAACGAAACAGGCACTGATTTGGAATGAAAACAGAACATAATGGATTGGAGTTACTAATAGATCCCCAGTGGTGGGAAATGACTGTGGTTCATCTTCTTCTGAGAGCTCAGCAGTTAACTGTGGCTCTTCTTCAGGCTCTGCAAGCTCTTCCTTTTCCTCTTCCGCCGGTTTCTCGGTTTCCTGTGGAGCTTCATCTTCGTGGTCACTAGGTAAACTCTGCTCCTCATTTTCCTGGTTTAGCAACAGCAAGAATTAACACAACAATAGTAGACCCTCATCCAGTCTCTTCACTTCTTTTCCTTTACAGTTTTACTAACCGTGAATGCACTCACCACACCCTTATTCGTGATGCTTGTACGCGGTGCTTCTCTGATGTACTCTTCCATCGTTATAAGGAAAGAAGAAGGTGGCTGCATGTTGGTAACTCATCAACATTTCACTAAATATCTAATCTTGTAACCCGGCAGTGAACAATAACGAACTAAAATGGATAATTAGGAATAGCCAAGAAAATTTCAACTCTGAAGGCAACTGTACGAAATTGTCAATTGGGACCGACTACCATATTTACACAAATAAACAAGTTATGGCATAATGAGTATCATGTATTTTCTCCTTCCTGAGCCTACTTTAGTCAATATGGGGGCTACTAACATATGGATGAATCAATGAATGGGCATACCTGCCTCAAAGTAGGAAACTGGAAAGTCCTGGCCAGGTCAAGACGTTTGCAGTGGTCATAAAAGGCCGAAAGCCTTTCTGCCTGTGAAATATGCAAAACCACAGCATGGAGTCCAAAAGACTGGTTAATTAAATTACACTTCAACCCACAATGTACACGAAATAGATTTCGAACTTTATGTACCTGCTGGCCAGCTCTTTTATAAATTTCAAGGGCCTTGATAGCATCAACTTTTGGCATATCAAAATACTATTCATGCAAGAGAAACAAGAAACTGAACTTATGTTCATGAATTGATTATGAACATATGCCATATGCATAAGACGTAGGATGTGTCCAGAAGAATTGTTAGTGTACCATGTCAACAAGATTGATGATGCCATCATTGATTGAACAGTATATTTTGAAGCTCTCCTTCAGAACCTTAGGCCCGTAAAACCTCCGTGAGATCAGTAAGAAATACACTATTTTGTGAACTTAAAGTAAAAAAGAGAAGCTTTTTCACAACAAGTTTGAAACTTACAAGGGCTAATGCATATTGTACAAGGTAATTTGTGCAAGCTGAACCATCGGGCTGCACTGATGAAAAAGATGAACGAAAGGAAAGAAAAATAACAGAGGTGTATGAGATCTTACGAAAACCAAACCTGGCAGGAAATAAGCCTCAGAAGTAGTTTCTGTAGTGCAGGCAACTGATCTAAAAGATCTCTGCATGGAAGGGTTCTTGTTCTACTGTGTGCCTGGGAGAAATTTGTCAGATTGCGACATTACAAGGATAAAAACCAAATCAGTAAATTGCAATGGTGTCAAAGATGCAAAACAATCAGTATCCCGATATTACCTTGCCCGAAGCCTGGGGTAATCTCATTAGACGATCAGCTTCAACATCGTATTTTAGAACCCTATAGCACTCCACCCGTTCGTTTAGGTAGAATGCATACAGGCGAACCCAAGCAGAGCAATCCCATGCTGACAAAAGGAGGTAGGAGAGCATCACTTCAGATATCAAAACAGAACACTGAGAGCTACTTTGGTTGCTGCAATTCAGAACAATGCACAATGAACAAACCTAATGGGCTAGAGTCATCCTTGAAGTGTGGAATCTGCAAAATATTTCCTCTATATGAATAGGTCAAGAAGTCATCTTTGAATGTCCCATCACCTTCTCTCAATAATCTATGTATCACTATCAATGTTTTCAATGCAACCTGCGGCAAACACATTGGTTAATACTTGCCCTTTTTATGCAACAATTGGATATATCTCAGCGACATTCATCTCACAAGGGAAACTAAGAAAGAACAGGGGCATATACTATATGATTTGAATCAAGCTAGGATCATCATTCACATAATACAAGTAAGGAACAAGACTCACTATCCAATTCTTGGTCTTGGACAATCTCCTCGCCAATGTACATATGCAGTAGGCGACATCAGCTCGCGGGCGATTTACCAAGGTCGCATAGAGTAGCTCTGCAGCCATCAAAAAGACAAACCTAGTAATGCTTTTTTGAAATAGGCATGGACATGGAAGGTTCACATCCCACCCAATCAGAGGTTGCATTGCGTTGCCAAGAACAGAGAGCACTCACTCCTGAGGTGCCGCTCCTTGGGCGGGCACTCCACGTGGTTCGTCGCCTTCACCATGGCGATATCCAAATCCTGCAAAGATCAGAAACCAAACAGGAACTTACGACAAAGAAGCAATGAACATGTCAATCTGCAGGCCAATCAAATAAGAAGAAGCATTTCTAGGTTGAGGACCGGCGGGGCTGACCTTGTACTCGCTGTTGAAGTTGGCGAGGCCAACCTTGGTGGAGTCCTTGAGCGCGCCGTAGGCCTTGCGCCAGGTGCCGGACGCCATTGCCGCACGCCGCGCCGTCCTCCTCGTCCCCCCGCCCCCGCCCCGCCGTGTGGCCCGCGGTCCCAGCGCCGTGCACGCACGGACGGTGGTAGTTAACCCGGCGCGCCAATTTTAGTAGTGGGGGGAGGAATGGAAGGGAGAGAGGGAGGCGAGGGGAGGGGGGGCGCGCGTTTGCCAGAGAGAAAGGAAAGAAAGTTGTGTGCGCAGCGATGGAGCCGGATGCTTCGGCGGCGTGCTGCTGGTGGTGCTCGCCCCGCAACGCGCGGGGGGAGGACCGGAAGAGTTGGGCCGTCGGCTTGCTTGCTTGGACTGGTTGGGGCTGGGAGGTGTGCGGGCGGCGGCGGGTGCGCCGCCGATTCGCCGGAGAGGTTGAAGGCCATTCGTATGTGATCTTGTCGAGCATGTAACCTTCACACGAGCACCTCCAAGGACTTGAAAGCGAGACAACCAGTGGACACTATCGTAGAACACCGCCATGAAGGTTCGAGCAGTAGAATGTGGGAACGAGGAGGCCATGGGCGGTGAATGCGGAATTGCGGAGACGATGACGAGGGTACAAAGCAACTTCGTTTAAAAAAACTACCTTTTGCCGGTGTTTTGTTACGAAATCATCAGAAAAAAATACAAATAAATAATAGAACATGATAGTCAGCTTACGAACGAACGTCATAAAGTTTGATGATAGCCTTTACACGATAGTTTGCTTAAAACAATGTCATAAAACTTGATGATAGGCTTTTCTAAATTAGAACTCTGAATCCAAATTCATGAAAATTGAAGAGAAAAGACATCAGCAGAAGTTTTGTAAGGGATGATTATGAGTTAAAGTTTTAACTCATGGGTTTGTAAAATCTACTTGTCAAGAGCGACAAGAAAAATGTTAGGAAGGAGTGAATTCACGACCACCAACTCAAAACTTTATAAGTAGGAAAGATGATCTACATTCTGTGGGAAATGATCATGATGGTTCATACAAAATGTTCATGGCTATATGATTTTCCGTTGAAGACAGGAGCTATATGTGTTATGATATACGGAGTAGATTTCATTTATTCACAATGTTCCAAGCAAAATGCGGTATCATTTTTTTCATTTATTTGTTTACCGATCTTTAATATAAAAAATGTTCACCAAACCTGTAAAAACTGTCCCTTATTTAGATGAAAACCTTTCCACATTTTGAAACATAATTTGTAACATGTTCACCTGTCTCAACAAAAAATGTTCAACGCCCAGCGAAAAATGTAACGTTGGATAAATTTTTTGTTCGTGCCAGAAAATATATTTTGGAATATGTTTCATATGGAAAAAAAAACGTGTCTAGGAAAGAAAATGTTTAAATAAATTTTTCGCCAACAGTTAAAAAAATTCAGAATACGTTCAGTCGGTCATTTAAAGTTTAAATAAATTTTCCAGTGGGTTATATCTGTTGGACACTGAATTTTACTTCAGATTGAACTTTAATTACCTAAAAGAAAGTATTAGTAGTTGTCTTCTACTGTGACTGGTTCTTTCTTGAGAGCAAGGCATATTGCAGAAGCTTATGGGGCCACTCTTCCGTTTCACTGATAAACACAATTCCATTGCAATTCCACGGGCACAAGTAAAGGTGTCAAAACTGCAGATACACCTCCCACTGAAAAATTCAGGCTTACGTGATGTAAGCATCAGGTTTCATCTCACAGAAAGAAGAAAAGAACTTCGGCGTCCGTATTGCTTTGCCCTTCACTTTGTCCTTCACCAGCAACACCGTTTGCTTCTTCAAAGGAAGCAGCCAAAAATTCGTCTAATATAACGTTGGGGAGGAAATCTTGTCAAGTTCAAAGGCAACATGGCTTGGGGAAATGAGCTGAGAACTATCAACGGCAGCAGCAGTGAAGGGGGGATGTTACAACATTGGTTCCCTCTATGCACGTTTCTCTGCAGACAGCCAGAGATGTTTGTTTCGCTGTAGGGACTTGTGGTGTTCAAAGGTGGAGCGGCGAAACCATTCTTCTCATTTGCAGGTCACTTGGGAGAAAAATAGATGTTCAGCTGTAGACAAAACCTGCTAAGGAAAGATGGAATGAACCCATCAAAGTTGATAGAAAGCAGCAGGGTGAAATAAAGTGCTAAATGTTGTTAAGCAGTATCTAGACTGGAAATGCACACCTCACTTCTGAATTTCTGATGGATGTATATTTTTCAGCGTTTCTGCTCGCGACCATCCAGACGTTTCTTCAGCTACGTAGATAAAATTCAATCAGCTTGGATTCAAACAGCAGATAAGTGGGCACAAAATAAAGTAAAATTGACAGGGCATGTGACAGCAACGAGAGCAGAAACTACGGCAATCAGGCAATCTAGAATAAGGCCCTATAACTCATTCCTTTGGATATGGAAAACTAAAATGGCATGCAATATTTCCTCCTGGAGATCACTTCACAAAAGAAATATAGAAAGGAAATGAAGAATTATTTTGCGAACAACATTGATCTTTAGTAACTGATCAAACTTCAGTGGCAGCAAACACAGACAAGGCCTGGCTTGCAGCTGCAGCCACCTTTGAAGATGGTGTGCTCAGGAGTCAGTAGTGCGACTAAGGCCACCACCTGCAGGGGAGCACGCAATTAGATGATCCATCAGACTGGGCTACCAGATCATTTTCAAAGCGGTGTGCTGCCAACCCAGGATGTTCAAATACGGTTTCAGAGGAAAACGTGAAACCCATAAGTCAAAATTTTTGTACTAGATCTGCCAGGGTGATTTGAACTAATGAAGAAAAATGAACTAAGCTACTCCCTCTGACCCATAATAAGTGTCTTGGGTTTAGTCCAAAGTCTTGGGTTTGGTACAAAGTCAACTTTGTACTACTTATTATGGATCGGAGGGAGTAGCATTTAGCGGTTTCCAGGGTTTGGATACAAACCGGATTTGAACACCCCTACTGCCAACACGTTTTTCTGGGCCAAACTCGAATGTTAGTTTCAGATCATCTGTCACTCCGTGGGCATGATGTTAACTAATTTGTCAAAATTGACCTCATAAATCTGACTTTATTGAGGCACTGATAAATTCATTAAAAGCTCATGGAATTGGAAATTCACAATCAACAAATAATTATCATGATCTAATATTGTGCCAAAAAGAGTGACTTTGAGGTAATAGCAGTTAAGAACTCGATGAAAAGATTGTGCTGGTTGTAATCACTTTGAAGGATCAGATGAACATACCTTATTAATGTACTGCAGTTGCTCAAGCACCTTATCAGTCTCCAATTCCTGCAATTGATGGACAAGAATCCAGAAATCAGTTCTGCATAGCGGTTTTAGTTACTGAATGATGCAATCAATAATATGTAGTAGGCCAGATTAAGTTCAAACACTACAAATAAATTCATTGATGCATTATACTTGCACATGGATGTAATACAAATACATCTAGCTCAATTAATCGATGAACTATCATTTATGAAGAGCTCACTTAGCCTAATGAAGTTAACAGGTGAAGCAAGCCAAACATGTGCCGTCCCACAAAGCTACACCAAAAAATAAAATAAAATACAGAGGCAAGAACAGAACATACCTGTGGAACAGCACAATCAGCATGAATTGGATCCCAAAGAACTGAACACGAACAATCCCAATTGCTCGATTGAACAACAAACAGTGGTGCCCTGCAAAAGGTCCCATGAGGTAATAGAAACATGAATGCATGTCATGAAAATAACTCTTAGCCAAAATAGTGGAACACAGAAGAGACTTCTAACATAGCATAGAGGACTTCCTTTTCTCCTATTAAAGATGTTGCCACGCGGGCAATAAAACGTCTAACATTTGGCAGTCTAACCTGCTCAAGTAGGCTATAATGCTGCCTTTTACTCCCTCCTTTTCAGTTTACAAGGCCTATTTCCAAAACCTCAAGTTTTTAGTTTGGTTCTATGCATACATGGCTCTTTAATGATTACTCTAGCACTTAACTAGGCACTCCTTGGTTAGTGTGAATTAGGAGATGGGCCTTATAATCTGAAAGGGAGGGAGTACATACTCTAGACTATAAACCCTTGCCCTCATGGAAAAATCCATGAACACTGCTCCGCACGCACAGACACACTGAAAGAGATTTTGGGTGGGCTGTGTTAAATGTTACCTCCGCCACTTGCCGCAAACAACTCCTGTATCCAAGACTTCTTGGCACTGAATCCAGTTACCAATGCTCTTTTTCTTGTCTTTACACCGTGATGACTGCTGCAAGTCCACACTTGTGATTTCAGTGGCATCAATTTCAGAGGGCTCAACGAAATCATCATCACTGCTGCATTCATAATTGGGAAGTTGCAATAAGAAACAACAAAAGTAGAACTGCAGTACGGCGTAAAGTTAAATGTAATTTCAGGATTTAAACCTTTGTTACTCCCTCCGATCCATAAAAAGTGTTGCCCACATGGTACAAAATTTGTACTAACTTGGTACAAAACGGCGACACTTTTTATAGATCGGAGTATAATTTATGGAATTTGGTAACAATAAAATTGAAAAATCTTGACTTGGAGCAACTCCAATGATCATGTTCAAGAAGATTAAGAACACATGAAAAAGAAGCAAGTATATGCGCATATACATATCATAGGGAGATGTGCATATACATATCATAGGTTATCTTCTTATGGGCACAGAGATAGACTCTTTAGTTGCTAGATAGCTTCAGGCGTGACCGACTGATCCTGCTTTATGGGTTTGGTCGCTTTTTATCTCAATTATAATAAATGATGTAATAAAAAATTATAGGCTATATGTATCTTGTCTGCAGAGGCTGGGGGTAATAAAAGCTTTCATTTCCTAAAAAGAAACATGAGATAGATTTGCAAATCTTCCACAATGCAACACGCATCAGGCTCTTAGTGAACTATTCAAATCCCTAGAGTTGGATGGGAAATTCAAATGTCCCACTCCATTTGAAAAATTAGCTATGCCTCTACAAGATGATGATTCACGGCGCCACGGGAAAGACAGTCTTTCTTTAGATGATATTCACTATGACATGGGAAAGACAGCCTTTCCCATTTAAATTACTCCCTCCGATCCATAATAAGTGTCTCAGATTTTGTACTAATTTAGTACAAAGTTGTACTAAATCTGAGACACTTACTATGGATCGGAGGGAGTACCATTTTTCATACATGGAAATCGCTCCTTAAGTCAAAGCTGCTTCTCCTACCCAATTGTAATGGTGGACTTAAGTAAATTTTGTCAAGAGTGAGCATACCAAGAAATTCGACCGGACCATTCTGGAACTTCTGCTTGGAAGTCTCTACCAATTCTCACTTGAGTTTCATATGGTTTGGCATTCATCAGCATATCTCCTATCGAACAAAGACCTCGGCGAGGTCTTTCAATATGCTTGAGTGATCCATCTTTTCTACTCGGCAACGCCTGCCTCTTAGGGTTTTTTCTAGAACAATCCAGGCAAAACCACTCTTTATCTGGTATTTTCTTGATGCGGCGTTGGCAGCACTGCAAGTGGAATGCTCCTTCACAACAATCACAGATTAACATTTGGCATGGATCTTCCAAAGACCCGCAACGCTTACATGCAAATAAAGGGTTCCTTTCATTATCATCATGGGTTATAGTAGTTGATGCATTGCTCAGTTCTGACATTTCAATGGGGATATCTCTTTTGGGCATGGATATGCAAAGCTCCCTTGATGATGTTAAATCCGTAACTGGAACTTGTTTTGTAGCAATCGTATTAGACAATGAACAGTCCCTTGCATCCTTTGTCTTGTGATTGAGATAAGATGGCATGCTTGATATGGAAATTGAGTTCCTATCATCCACATCAGAAAGAGATCCCGATGAGTTCTTACATATACTTCCTTTAGAAGCTTCTCTAGGCTCTTTATATTCTGTTGTATATTCATCAATGTTTGCACCATATTTTGAAACTTGTACATTTGAAGGAACAGTAAGTGACCTGCCACCGCCATTTTGTATCAGCAACGAGTTATCTCCAAAAGTTGTGAAGCTTCTAGTTCTACTCTCTCTCACATTTCCATTTGTCAGAAGGAAATTACATTCCTTGGCAATCTTCCTCCGTTTAAACAAATTGTGACCATCTTCTGAAGCAGGAACAGAACAAACGCTATCGACAGACAACAAACTCGAGCTTGAGGATAAATCCGATGAATTTGTTGATGGCTTGAATTTCTTCTTCTGACATAAAGAGAGGTTCTCCCTAGATCTCTTTGGGCACTTATTAGATTTAAAAGTCATAGGTTCTCGTATAAAAAGTACGAGACCGATCCTATCACAATCTTGGACACGGAACTGTTTTAGCCACTCGCAGCAGTCTAATGCTTAACAAGCACAACCTCAAATATCCTTGGCCATAAACAAATCCTCCAGCAGCAACTCACAGGCTCTTCAATAAAGATAAGAAAGCATTAGAAAATTATATTACTACAAACCGGAAAGATGTACTCCGTCCGGTACAACATAACTATATTAGCTGTCATATGTGAGGTATAATTTCATATTTCCTGCCTCCGTCCGGTACAACACTTAATACCGGACGGAGGAAGTATTATTATTATTATTATTATTATTATTATTATTATTATTATTATTATTATTATTATTATTATTATTATTATTATTATTATTATTATTATTATTATTATTATTATTATTATTATTATTATTATTATTATTATTACGCCGTACGTTCAGTTGTCGCCATAGCAGGCGACATGTTGACTCAACTCCTCGAGCTCGACTCGACTCGACTCAACGACATGAAAACCATAGTCCAAATACGGTATGTAGAATCTACCAAACAAAAAGTTTTTACTCTGTTCAAGAATAGCAAAAACCATTTAGTCTAAAGTGTGAATGTATATGTGTTAGCATGCAAAAAAAAAAATCAAGCATCTTACCCCCAACGGCGTCCATCAAGGACCTCCAAGCACTGACCTAGATGAAGCAACCTGATAAGTGGGTCTATTGCAGGATTCCTTGACGACTATGTGTATACAATTGAAGGTCAATGACACGTAGTTCGAGTGATACAGATACTAAATAACATGTGCCTTGGTGGACATTGTGTGTGACGACTGACGAAGATATTTGAAGCAATTCAACTGGCCAGGATACAACTAGACCGCACCTTGGTGAACATTGTGCGACGAAGAGATTTGAAGCGGAGGCTAAATAGGCTCTTCTGTTATCGATCTAGGGTTTGTTGTTGAGGAGAGCTAGAATTGCAAGTAGGAAGATCTTGCCTTCCCTGCAGGTTTGCAGATATGGGGCCGACATCGTGATTAGTCGATTGTGTGAAATACACAAAGTCCCCACGATTAGTCGATTATGTGAAGTACACAAATTCCCCATCCCATTAAATCCCCACGATAGCACAGATTTCCCCTTTCCTCACCTAGATATTCCTTCCCCAAATCCTGACTGAATCCATCCGATAACTACTGATCTCCACGATTCCAACACATCAATCGACGAACTAAACAAATCCACCAATCAATAAGTGCTACGAGTTCGAAATTACCATCAGCAAGCGTGTAAATTTAAGCAAAGCACCAATCAACGAGTGCTATGAGTTCTAGATTACCATCAACAAGCGTGTAAATCTAAGCAAAGCATAGCTAGACTACAAGAACGGATCTGTGCATAAGTATGTCTTTCTGATAAAAAAAACCTAGAACAAATCTCAGGGAAAGAAGAAGAGAATACCTAACTCCTCCGCGGTGGCTGGATCCGGAGTATACTGGAGCCGATTACAAGAATTATTGCTTCAATAGAACTCTTGAAGCAAGTGCCTCTCCCCTTTCCTCTCCCGCGCCTGTCTCCAAATGGAAACGATTTTATGCAGTGGGAGTGATGATATGCTTACAACGGAGAAAACAGGGGAGATGAAATAGCTTCGATCCATGGCAGCTCAGTTACCACATTTAATATTTTTCGATTACAATACTATTTAATGAAAAACCTTGCCACCGTGGATATAAGGAACAAATGACTTTTTTTTTTCAAATTGCCCGCATGCCTGGTGGAGAAAAAAAAACTCACTTCGTTCCAAAATATAAGACTATTTCATTTATTTTGACCAAAAATTACTTGAAATATATTTCAGTTGACCTCTTTTTTCTTAGGTACTCATTTTGTCTGGGCTTTCAGTTTAATGTTTTTATTCAGCGGTTGTGGTTATTGGCAAGAACTTATTGAATCTATCCTTTGGGCTCATAATAAATTAAAAGTTGCTATTTTTTTAAATAATAGGATTTTTTTATCATTTTCAAAAATAATACGCGTTTTTCAAAAATATCAAAAATAATTCGGCCTCGGCCTTGCCCAGGCCGAATGGGCCCAGTCGGCCTGGCCCAAGCCGATTAGGCCCAGTCGGCCTCGGCCAGGCCGACTGCAAGCCGGCTGCTCAGTGCCTAGGGCCCCCACGAGGCGCTCGGCTTGGCCCAGACCGACTGAGCCCAGTCGGCCTAGCCAGGGCCGACTGGCCACTCGGCCTAGCCGTGGCCGAAAGGGGCCTGGTGGGCCGCGGGGGAATCTTTTCCTTTTTTCCCTTTCCCTTCTCCCTTCCCATCCTCCCGTGCCCGACCGAGCCCAGCCAGACTGCTCGCCTGAGCCCCCTTCTTCTTCCTCCTCGTTTCTTCTCTGTTCTTCCTTTTCTCCTCAAATGCCCCAATTTTCTAGCCCAAATTAGTGCATTTTGATCCCATTTAACCCACAAAATCGCATCCCCTATCTAGTTGGCACCCAAAGACACCTCGATCTACTGTTTTCATAGGCTATGTAGAGCTAATTTTGTGGTGCAAAGTTGGAGCAATGGTGGTGGTTTGGAGGAGTTTGGAGGTGGTGGTGGTGCTCATCCGGTGACTGTGAGGCTGCTCGAGGTTGGGGTTCACACGCTTCAAGGGTAAATCCTAATCTCTCACGTATTTATCCTATAACGTATATGTTTATGAGGATATGTGTGTATGTATATATAAAAGTATGTTTTAGCGTTTGGTAGTGCTTATTGTTTTGGACAACGGTTAATGTCATACTGCTTAGTATTTGATGCGTCTAAATATTATGGCCGGTAGTAATATGTTTTGATAGACTAGATTTTTTTTGATGCCATACTATTTAGTATTTGACACGTATTAATATTTTAAATCTGGCGTACTGCTTAGTATTTGACGCGCCTAAATAGTATGGTCGGTAGTAATATGTTTTGATGGGCTAGATTTTATTTATGCCGTACTGTTTAGTATTTGACGCTAATATGCCGTATTGTTTAGTATTTGTCGCGTATTAATATTTTTAATATGCCGTACTGCTTAGTATTTGACGCGTCTTAATATTTTTTATATGCCGTACTGCTTAGTATTTGACGCGTCTAAACATTTTTTTAGGCATCAGAGATGTGCGGTTTAGCAAAGTTTGTTTTTTACTACGGTTCCGGTACTGTCTTAACAACTGAGCACGGAGCTGATCTGAGTCAGTTTAACGGCCCCTCAAACATGGACGTTTAGTCAGTCTAATATGTGGAGTTGGATCTAACGGCCCCTCAAACATGGACGTTTAGTCAGTTGCAGGAATGGTTGGTAGGATGTTTAGCGCTCAATCCTGAAACATAAACCGTCCATGTGCAAGTATTGTGGACCAAGTCAAGTTCAAATATTTTCTGGGTTTTGAGGCCGTTAGACCGGACATCAAAGTGGGTGCGCTGGTTAGAAAGTTGCGAGAAAAGGGGAACTACACCTGTCGCCTTAATCCAGGTTGTTGCTCATGAGACCAATCCAGCTGAAGGCGAGGGTGAATCAAGTTATGACTTGTCCAATGCAAACTCTGTGTCGAATGCTGGAGGTGGTGGTTATGAATCAGGCCAGAGCTCCGAGGCAGTAGGAGAGGATGAGTACACTGGCGAGGCAGATGCGGACGAAGAAGATGGTCACTTGCAGAACCAGATGGAGGATGAATATATAAATGGTCGTAGTTCTTATGACGATGAGTCTCATGAGTCGGACGAAGAGGAAGTGCCGATTCCTGCATCATGGAATCAGGACTTCTCTTCAGCTATGACCGTGAACGATGGGCACGACTCTGCATGGCAATATCATCAGAACAACATTGCGAAGGGTGCTAGATTTCCTAACAAGAAACATCTGCAGGATGCAATAATTGCTTGGGCAATGTCCACGCAAAGGGTTTTCAAAACAACAGTCTCTTCACAAAAATATCTGACAATGGAGTGCGAACAAATAGATTGTCCCGGGAGGGTGCATGGCTATGTTCTTAAGTATGACACAGATTGGGTTGTGAGTGACTTGGTGTTGCACACATGTGTCATTCCCAGTATCCCTCAAGACCATCGTAACCTATCGTCGACGCTTCTTGCTCGGTTGCTTTACACAGAGATAGTGGAGAGCAAAGCAATGGAAGTGAAGGCCATCATGCATAAGGTCAGGGTAAGGTTTAAGTACAACATTTCGTATGGCAAGGCTTGGAGGGCTAAGCAGAGGGCTTTCGAGGAAAGATTTGGTTCGTTTTTCGATTCGTACGACTCTGTTGTCCGCCTCCTCCGTACACTGCAAGCCCGTAATCCAGGCACCTATGTCGACATCCAACACTTCCTGCACCCAGAGTATCCAACTGAGTAGCAGCACATGTAGCAGCAGTGGCTGCACAGACAACAGTTGGAACAGGACCAGCTGAGGAAGAACCTGTTGGGCTTTGTGACTTGCCAGGGTTTGACCCACCCGGCACTAGGAGAGGGTTGGGAGGCAGATTAAAAACTTTCAGCAGTGGATAGAGCACGAGCCTCTGGAGCGGTGGTCTTTGCTGCACGACACACATGGCGCTAGGTATGGCGTCATGACTACTAACCTGGCAGAAACATGCGACTTTGTCCTAAGGGGAAATAGGGCTTTACCACTTACAGCCATCGTCGAGGGTATTTTCCATGGCACGGTGAAGTATTTTAGAGATAGACGCCAGAGAGCTGAAATGCATATCATGAACAACCCAAATACACGGTACTGTGAAAAGATTATGAAGTACATGGATGAGAAAATGGAAAAAGCTAGGTCTCATACTGTCGTCGCCATCGGTAATCAAGAACATGGGTTTGAGGTGCGCTTGTCAACTGACAAGTTCGGTTGTGAAAATGAATTGAGGACACATGAGGTGAAGATTGGAAATGAAGCGTGGCCAACGTGTGAGTGCACCTGCAACAAACCAACGTTGCTTCACCTTCCTTGCTCACATGTACTTGCTGCTTGCGCGCAGGTAGGGATGGACGCAATCTCATTTGTGTCTCCCTATTACCTGAAAGAGTCTGTGCTTAGTACATGGACGGGTGAGACGTGAGGGTTTCGTGCAATGGGCAATTTCAACAAGGTAACCCCTGGTGAAAGGCGATACATCCCTGACCCCGGGCTACTGCAGACAGGCACAGGCAGACGCCCGTCCAGGCGCATCCGAAATGATATGGATGAATCTGAAGCCGGAGGACCTTCACGACAATGTTTTCTATGCAACCATTTTGGCCATAGAGACACTTATTGTCCAACTTTCGATACTGGCGGAACTACTGTCCATGGAAGAGGGAGACGTGGATGAGGAGGGAGAGGAAGAAACTAGACTATGGCCTTAATATGTACTCTATGTGAAACTATGTGTTAATTTGTACTCTATGTTTTTATTTGTACTCTGTGGGGAACTATGTTATAATTTGTACTCTATGTGAAACTATGTGTTAATTTATACTCTCTATGTTTTAATTTGTACTGTATGTTTTAATTTGTACTCTATGTGGAACTAAGTTTTATTTTGTACTCTATGTGAAACTATATGTTAATTTGTGCCCTATATTTTAATTTGTACTCTATGTGGAACTATGTGTTAATGTGTACGCTTTGTTCAACTATGTTTTCTATGCCCCTTGTCCTTGTCACGCGCACTCCTAAGGAAAATTGGATGATACACCCTGACTGGATTCAACGGTATTTATTCATTCATCCCTTGCATGTCCATTTTATTTATTCATCCCTTACATGTCCATTTTATTTTTGCAGTTTGAAGTGGGCTGGCATTTACCTTTCGCACGACTTGTTGAGGCAACTCGTGAGGAAATGGTAGAGGACGAGAGACGAGGCTTCAACTCTACACGGCTACAAATTGACCACCCGCTGCTGAGCTGCTTAGTGGATAGATGGAGGCCCGAGACACACACGTTTCACTTTCGCTGGGGAGAGATGGCTCCTACTCTCCAGGATGTGTTGATGCTGCTGGGACTACCATTGGTGGGTGATCCCATAGGAACGTTGCAGGCACCAGCTGATTGGCAGGAGGGTATGGCACTACGTTTTCAAGGTATTTTTGCCGGAGCTGGGCCACTCACCTCGGAGGCTCACAGACCAGCTGATTGGCAGGAGGGTATGTGCAACGCTTGTCAGCTTGCGTCACCCAAGTCAGCCCTGCTTGGATGTTCTTTATTCTTGCAGCTCTGGTCGTGGGAGAGGTTTTCTATCGGCCGACCAGACGTTACGGTTTATCACCCTAACCCTGAGTAGGAGTTGTTTGACTTAGAACACATCGACCTGCCTACTTTCGCGACAATTTGGACACGTAACAAGGTATGTCGAATGTGAAATTTATACATTAGTTTACATAAACCATGAATGAAGCTAACTTCTTTTTTTTACAGAGACGCTTTGCACACGATCAGGTCAGGAATTACTACCCATCATTCAACGAGCAGTTTGACGTGTTGCACTCCGAGGCGGTTGTCTGGGAGCTGTACACACAGGACGCCATCGATGTTAGATACCCTGGCGGGATGTCCACGGTCGGCACGAGAGATTACCCTTACTGGATGACCAAATCAAAGATCATCTTTGATGTCTGCGTGGAGGAGATGGCCCAGCAGAGGGTCATGAGGTAGTTTGGGGCACGCCAGTTGGTCGTTCCTCCACCGACGGAGGATCCACTTCCACAGATCGTCCACAGGTATGTGTAGTTCTACAATTTATGATTGTCGGCCAGAATTGTCCATAATTTAATTGTTCAACTTTCTATTGCGATCTCAGGTTTACCAGGAAGGGAAGTACCAGGACCCAGACTCAGTGGCTGCAGAGGGTTCAGTCGTACGTCACAGGGTGGGAGACTACGACGACACGGGTTTGGCCATTGGAGGCCTTTGATCTCGATCTATTCCACGGCTATTTGCAGAGGTACATGACAGCTACCCGATTGAGCATCATTCAACACTCTCATCCCCAGAAGATAGCCGAGCCGAGTTTGCAAGATATGTACCCTAGCCAGTCTACTTCAGGCTCTAGACAGCACGCGGTAAGTATTTTCGCTTAACATAATGCATGTGTTTGTTACGTACTTTGCCATATATATGTAATACTATTCGTGCCAATTGCAGGCTCAGTTGACACAGGATTTACAGGCCGAGTTCGCTGCGTATGGACGTTCGCTTTTGACCGGTCCACTTCTACTACCACGAGAGCCGCACCAGTCCTGGCTAAGACGAATGGAGGAGAAGCTACGCTCTGTTTACGCGGCTATCACGTGCAACCGCACTTCGGACGTTGTTCACCACCAGGCATCCGTACGGCCCCCGCGTCCCTCCACGCAACAGCAGCGGCCACGTTAGCAGGAAGCACCGCACCTCCGACACCACCCGCGTCCACGTCTACCACAGCAGTCGACGCCCAGGCCACCACCTCCTGAGCAGGCCGAAGGTTCGTCATGGCACCAGCCGCAGTCTTCTTTCGACTATTGGCACCAGCAGCAGTCCTCTTTTCAGGCTAGAGGTTCGGCGTGGGACCAGCGGCCCCCCTCTTTTCAGGCTGGAGGTTCGGCGTGACAGCACCAGCAGAGTCCTACGATGAACTTTAAGTTTCGTTGACAGACCCAGCCACAGGGTATGTATATTTCTATCTATTGTGTTCATTATCATGACTGGTACACAATTCTAATGCTAAATACTTTCCCACATGCAGGAGCCTACGGGCATCAGTCGTCGTTGTCCGAACCCTCGTGGGGTAGTGAGCAGGATCACGCTCAAGGAGAGAACTATTCTGTCCAACACAGTTGGATGTTCAATACTCCGCCACCAGACCCCACACAGGAGGATACACAGTATCGCGAGGATGGGTCCGTGATTCCTCCGCGCAACATTATGCCACCTCATAGGTATGGCTGGACCACGCCACAGGCACCCCCGGAACGCCGTCCCAGACGCCGTGCCTGATATTTGCATGTAGGACCTATGTATGAGACATATTTTTACCTATGTATGAGACATATTTCTATCTATGTATGAGACATATTTCTATTTATGTATGAGACATATTTCTACCTATGTATGAGACATATTTCTACCTATGTATGAGAGAGACATGTTACCATTTTTCGCATTCTTATTCAAGTTACATTTGCAAATAAAAAACGGTAGGACTGGAATACATATGCAATAGAAAGACTGAAATTAAAACCGACAACTTAAAATAATATAACCTAACTCTAGCCCTACGAAGATGAAGTGCTCTTGCCCTTAGACGATGATGTGCTCTTTCCCTTCGACGGTGCAGTACTCTTCCCCTTGGACGATGAAGAACTCTTACCTGTTTTGCTTGGCATGAAGATATCTTCATCGGACGATGATGTACTCTTCCCCTTGGACGATGATGTGTGCTTTCGCTTCGACGGTGTAGTACTCTTCCCCTTGGACGATGAAGAACTCTTACCCGTTTTGCTTGGCATGAAGATATCTTCATCGGATTCCTCCTCTTCAACCCATAACAATGGATGTTTTTTAGCCCATTGTAGGTATGACTCACTCTTACTTTCACTGTGCTTCTTCCACCTTTCATGCAACATTAGCAGTTTTTGTCGTATCTCTGCAGAAGTCTTCAATGGGAAATTGCACCTTCTTAATTGGTGGCCCAGCTCAGTTAGTAGGGTGTCAGTACTAATGAGTTCGTCCCATGGAACTATCCTATTGTCTATCTTGAAATCATCGGCTAACCACAATAGCTCACGGGACATACCTGACCAAAATCTACGATCATCTGTGAAGCCGGACGACATCTTCCCAGGCGAAATGGTGGACTACACTTCAATACCATGGACGGTCTTTTATAGTTACAGAAGATACAAATAGGCGGGAAACGGTGTCGGAAAACGCTGGCGGGAAAAGGTGGCGGGAGAATGAGTTTGAGAGCCTATAAATACCTCATCTCCGGTAGTTATCCAAGCATCCTTCTCACTACTGTTTTTTTCCAATATTCCAGTGTCCCCCAATGAGTTTGCCTTGCTCCGACCAGGGCGAGAGGCCGAGGAAGATGAAAGAAGCGATGTTACCTCCGGGGGTGGAACATCGCAGGTGTTGGTGCAGCAATCTATGCAAGGTGAAGGAGGTGACAGATTTTTCAGATAAGCTGGGCATGAAGTTTTTCATGTGCGCGAACTATGAGTATGAACCACCTATCCTGGTTTCGCCGTACGACAAGCCTCCGGTAAGCACATTTACGTGTTCTAAAACATGTTTTCTGTGTCATATTAGATTTGTAACAGTAAGCTTTTTTGTAGTCGCCTCCGCCGCTATGCATGTGGTATCGTTGGATTGACACGGAGATGCCGGATTGGGCGGTGGAAGAGATTAAAACAAGATCCCGAAATGCATGGCAGCGTTTCCACGCGGAGGAGCGTGCGGAAAAAGCTGCAGCCCAAGAGAAAGAGGAGCAAGAGAGAGAGCTGAAAGAGCATAGGGAGGAACAATGTCGTTGGATTGACGAAGCACTAAGGAAAAACATGGAGAAAGCGCTTGAGATGCAAGATGAGGAACGAAGGCGCAAGGATGCTCGTGAGGCAGAAAGGGAGAGGCAAAGAGAAAGGGCCGCTGTGGCAAAAGCTGCAGAAGAACGTGGCGAGACGAGCGGAAAATGGCCTAAGTGGACTCAGTAGTGCTTGTACTGTGTTTCAATTGTATTTGCTATCTTTAATTCTGTCCAATTGCGGTATTATAGATGTATGTTAATTTAGTCGTGCCTTGGTTCCATAACCAGCACATTATCGATGTATGTTAATTTATCCAAATTGTCAAGTCTTTTAGTTCAAAAACACCGCAAGAAATTGACACAAAAATTGTCCAGCACATTATCGATGTATGTTACTTTATTCCAAGTTGTCAAGTCTTTTAGTTCAAAAAACCGCAAGGATTCGAGACAAAAAATGGGCCTCGGCCGTGTATGATTACTACTACCAATCGGGTTCGGTGAAACCAACTGCATCCAGTCAGCCTGGCCAAAACCGACTGCTCCAGTCGGCCTGGGCGAAGCCCACTCGGCTTCAGTCGGCCTGGGCCAGGCCGACTGCCTCTTGCGGGGCCCCCACTCTGCGCAGCCTGCCTCCAGTTGGCCTGGCCTAGGCCGACTGGGCCTAATCGGCTCCGGCCAGGCCGACTGGGCCCATTCGGCCTGGGCGAGGCCGAGGCCGTATTATTTTTGAAATTTTTGGAAAACGTGTATTATTTTTTAAAATGATTAAAAAAATCGTATTATTTAAAAAAAATTAGCTTAAAAGTTGATCCTGCTACTCAGCTTAGAGCCTTGAGCATTATACAATGACTTTTTGTGGGAGTAACCCCATTACCTTCTAGGTGGAATTGCCACAACATGGCCATTCTTCTTAGCGAGAATTATTGCAGTAGGATAGTGGCTAAGAGGATTTGAAAGGCATCATGGAATTAAGATTTCCCATGTTTAGCCAAGGCTTAGCTAGCTCAGGACCCCACTACTCGTCGTATTTGGTTTGGTATTGCTACCGCACATGGCTGAGATGGACATAGATAGAAAGAAAATAGATTAGATATATCCATCTTATGTCCAACTTGGACCAAATTTGTAAGTTTTCATCCAGTCAGAAGATCTGATTTGTCCTCTTTATCTCTTGCGTGGTTGGAAATTATATCTTGTTGTCTACATGCATGAGGGGCACACAGACACTGTCTAAAACTAAATTTACTATGAATCTTATGTCTAACTCAGACCGAATTATCAGTTCTCGAATTTCTAACCTTCTACCATGTCAGAAGATCCGATCTCACCCTCCCCTTCTTATTGCGTGGTTGAGAAATAGAACACTATGTTGAGATGCACACAAATCTACAAAAAAAAATGCTATCATTACGTTTAACTCTAATAAAATTTCTAACCCCTTTTCTATCGCACTTTATTGCTGGTCGAGAAACATAATATTCCGTACTATATTAACGTGGTTCTTCTTTACACGTGAGATGCAGAGAGATGTAGAAAATAGATTTGATGTCAAATCTTACATGTAACTCTAATCAAATTTATAATCTGTAGAAATGAGCCCTTTTAAACATGATATCCACAAAGATCTAGAGAATAGATTTTTGTTATCAATGAAATTTTAATCGAATTTCTAACATTATATGCTACCAACAGATCTGATATCTATTCCCAAAACAAATTTTCCCAAAAGTCATAGATTTGATATCACCTTTTTTCTAGGTCCCATTTCACCTGGCCTCTGATCTCACCTTCCCCAATCTCACCCTTTCCTCGAAGGATGGTTGTAGTCGCAGCCGCAAAAGAAAAGTACATGCGAAGAACAAAGAATGGCGGCGGCAAGAGAGGATCAGGCGGCACGCTGCCACATATATCAAAGTTGGATGGATGGGCTAGATTTATTGGTGGATGCAGACTAGCCGGTTTGATGGTATCGCAGAAAAAGACGCCGGTGTGGTGTCGCAAGCAGAAACCTAGATCCAAGGATCCAAAAAAAAGTCAAGTAATTACTAGAAAATTCATTAACTTTATATATAAATACTTTTTTAAAGAAAAATACATGATCCGCACACGACTGCATACCCTATTTTTAAATTACATGATCTATGCATGTCTCATATATTACAACGCAATGGTTTTAAATTTACAGGATACATGCACACCCCATAGACAACAATGGCAACGCTTTTAGGCACATTTACGACTGCGACGGTCTCGATGACACCTCGTTATTACTTATTTTACTTGTTCAACGGCACTCATTGTTTCATTTTTTTCTTGCCTCCATTAGTTTAATTCTCAAAAATCCACACCATCGACAATTGTGGATCTACACTGTCATATTTACAAATAAATTAAAATCAAACTAAAAACATTAAGGATTTATTGAATCTATCATTCGGATAAAATCAACTTATTAAACTAATAGTGTGTGAATAACCATACCATATAACCGCACATAGACTGAAATTGAAAAAGACAACATATAAGTCTAATTGACTAAAATTAAAACATATTAGGTATTAGAAGTTAATCAGTCATTGTTTATAACAGATGTCAATTAGGATTCATTCATTGTTTATCGAAGATTTTAATTAAGATTATTGACTAGTTGAAAAAAGTTGATAAAGTCTATTACTATGAGATGATGTATACAATCTTAGACAAACTCTTTATTATTTTTATTTGAGATATGCATTCTAACTGGTCTTTGGCCCCCATCCCCAAAAATCATACCCACTAAGATCTAAGAAAATATCCCTTCTCAAATTTATAACCTAGTTTGCCCTTACAAGTATGCACTTTCACACAAACCACCACACCCAAGCATACACGTGTGTGCATCCTAGTGAAACACATGCTAGATCTATGTTGGAGGTCACTAGGATGATGATAGCGGGACACACGACTTACCACACTAAACGAGTACATGCGTCAAAGTGTGACACAACAACATACAATCCAATGATTGAATCCGGGTGAATAGTCTGTTGTCGCTCAATTCGCGCTTAAACTATTTTCTATCAAACGATAACACAAAAAAAAATTCAACAAGGAGACCGAATCAAGGGAACCAGATGAAGGAAAATAAAAGTGAAATCAATTACCTGGATCGGAGGGAGACAAAGAAAGAAAAAACAAGATGGTGAAACAAAAAGGAAATTAGCAGCACCGATGGTTAAAAGAGATTGATCAACAGGAAAGAAGCACAACACCCGTGGAAATATTAATGGTTGTTGCACGAGACAATAGGAGCGGCGAGGAACAAAAACGCCAATCTATGCGAATCGTAATTAAACGGTGAGCTAATTCAATATACTAGGTTTGCGAGATGAAAATATCAATAAATTAAATAGATGATGAAGCTGTTCTGATACCATGTAGAAGAAAAGATGTTCCGAGGATAATCCAATCTCTTGATGACATAGTATATAACAGAGAGCTTTGCCCAGGTCAATTTGCTAAAATTAAGGCATAAATTGGGGTGGCTTGAACTACAAACTAATCTACTAAAAATAAGGTCAAGATCCTAACTAATTGTGTCTTTATAGAAAAAACCTTTTTTTTACTGAAAAACTTCAAATGACTTCTATGGGATCAGAAAAATAATAAAGAACCTATCGGCCGTATGCATTCCGGACATTCGTTCTCCTACCCTGTGTTCTTCTGTCGTCTTCGACAACACCTCCTCACATGGCACCTGCACTTTTTCTCCGAAAATCGTTCGCAAGCACTACCACGTACTTTGACGGCCTAGCCGTGTAAGCAACCTTTTCCTTCTCAATCATTTAGCTACGCTGCGCTCGATTGAGCTGCAAACTACCAACACCTTTTACCCATGATAGGAGGACAATGGCACCGTCACCGTCTCGCCGCTTACATGCCACATGCCCAACCACCTCTTCCTAGATCAATGGGTCATGGAATATATACTCAATGTGACATGGGGAGAGGAAAAACCTAACATCGTCGCTCGAGGAACACCGAAGAGGACAATATGAAAGTATCATAGAATCATGAGGAAGCGATGCGGAGCACGGATTCAAATTCTGCTGCTCAGAGTCTCAGAATTACAGTATTACACATGTGCGCGGGTGATTCCTCTAGAAATCTAAGGAAATTCGTGGATTTGTCACCGATCTCTGTCAATTCTACTCCCTTAGATCCATATTATCGTCGCAGCTTTGTTTAGATACGCATGTACTTACGCAATGAAGCATATATATCGTATCTGCACAAATCTGCGACAAGTAATATGAATCCGAGAGAGAAACATGTATATGGCATGCGTACGCATCTTCCTTGTGTAATCATAGAAAAAATAGATCTACATACATATATAGTACAATCTGCAACCATGAGCATGTACGAATTAATGCTAGTTTGGCTCATACCTCAACAAAATTTGCATCAATTAGGGTTTCCGTTCCTCCTGCTGCCGATGAGATTTGTCATGGATCGGTGGTGCCTTCTCGTGACCTATCCTATATTTATAGACAAGCTCTGGTGGCAATTTTTGTTTCAAGTCCTATAGGATTGCATTGGGTCTGTCTGTATTATAAATAGTAAATTTTGCCATATTAATATTTAAATTTCTTATTATTTTACGTTGGCATGCACCTAAACAAGACTTATCCCAATTCCCAAGAGTTATCTTCCAAAAAAAATTCCAATAGTTCGTTTGCTTAATTAGTAGTACTCCGTATTGTATTACTCTAGAGCCACGACTGCTTCACGTATAAATCGAGTTCGTAAACCACACGCAGCCAACATACCGCCGCCTCGCCCCACGGCAGCGTGCGCGTCACCCCGCCGACACGAGGCAGCGTGCGCGAGGCCCAATACAGGTATTCAGGCTATTTTTGGCATGTCCAATGAAATTACCGTTAAATAAAAAAGTAGCCCGTGATTTTTGAGTTTTCGAATGATTTTCTGGTGTCGTGATTCCCAGCATGGTTTGAGGCTATTTTTGACAGGTCTATAAAAATCATCGCTTTTGGGAATTCATCCAATTTTCTGACATCTTTGATTCTGTACATGGTTTCAGACCGTTGTTTTTTGCTGATTATTCGATCTCATGATCTCCGGTACATGGTTTTAGGCCGTTGTTTTTGTCTGGTCCCGAAAAATCAACGATTGCAGACGTTTTAGTGGGTATGTTCCATGTTTTTTAGGTTTTCATCTGATTTTCCGATATCGTGAACCTCGATACACGATTCCCGACCTTTTTAGGCTAGTAAAAAAATCATCGTTCCAGATCTTTTCGTGGGCTATAGCGCACGCCTTTTTGGGGTTTTGGCCGATTCTCATGTAGACCCTAGCATACAGTTTCTCGTTGTTTTTTTATTGTCTGTAAAAATCACTGTTTTTGTCGTGTTTCATAGGCTATAATCCATGTTTTCTCGTTTTGGATCGAATAAGTTCCCTCTCAGAACAAGCTCCATCTCTACGTTTTCAAATGGCTCAGCAAGGTGGCAGTCAACCCCGCAATTTGAATATTTATACCAGTGTCCATACAACATATATACATGGCACTATGGCACTAGTACAGTGTCGGTCGGGGCCATGCCACTTTTTCTTCTTTTCTTTCCGGCCTTCATTAGTTAAGATTGTTTATGGGATCTGAAAATTTTCGCTCGCACAAAGCATCCGGTACTCCACTTTGAGCACGCGGTGGTCATGGCTAGAGCTGCAAAATTATGACTCTCATGCTACCTTTTGACTCTCTTTAGTTCAACCAAATGAACTAAAAATTTAAACTGACACAATTTTTTGGGAAACTAGTTCATTTGTTTGAACTAAGAATGGCCAAAAAGTGCCCTGAGGAGTCACCATGTTGCACCTCTAGTCGTGGTCTATCGGGAGTTCCGCTGATGGGTGGAACTCAAGGATTTGGTCCATCGAAAAGTGGATCATCAGGAGTTGTTCCATTGCTGCAACAACGTGGAACATCATCATCATCATCAACAACAACAACAACAACGGAAACCTGTGGCGTCGGGCTGGGACTGACCGGCGGCGGCCCAACTACAACGAGGGGCCAAAGAAAAACGAATAAATCTCCCTCCCGACCCGTCTCGTCTCCCAGGAGGTGAATTGGGAGCCCAACCCTAGCCGCCGTCAAGTTCCTCCCCCATCTCCTCCTCGCGCCGGCCTTGCCATGGTGGCGGCGGGCCCTCGTCTGCCTCCAAAGGTGGTGGTCAGGGTGGATCCTCGTAGCACAGTACAAAACACACCACGTACAATTTAGCGGCAGGCTGAAGCAGCTGCTGTCAGTAAGAAGAGAACAAGACGAGGTACAGCTGACCGGTCGCATATATGCTCTGGAACTGAACTGTTATATGAAGTCTATGGCACTAGCGTGTCAAGTGTGAACGTGACGAGGTACACTTGTCCCGTGCTCGTACAATTTAGCACAGTACAAAAATTGTATTCCTCCGTCCAACAAAAGATGCTTCAAGTTTGTCAAAATTTATATGTATCTAGACATAACTTAGTGTATACATGCATTCAAATTTAGTCAAAGTTAAGACATTATTTGTTGGATGGAGGAAGTATTACAATTTAGACAGTGTACAACACAGAAACAAGTCACAAGCACGGGGAATCTCTTATCCCACCTTAGCGACCAACCGGTTTACCAGCTCCTTTAGGACGTGGTTTATCCGGAGTTCCACTGAAGGCACCACCTGAACAGCCACCTCCTTCTCTCGGTGGACCAGGCCGGCCTGAGAACAAGGAGCAACTAATAAGATTGATAACACACACGAAAAAAAATACGCGTTTCTTAGAAGACTTCTTTTACGATGAAGTCGATGATTGGCAAGTATTTTTCAGTACATCTCTGTACTCCTCCGGGAATTAATTATGTCCGTTGAATTAATCCGTATTACAGAACCTGAGCCTGGGCACGAGAAACTATCTCCTTCCCCGACCATCCCCGCTCGACTCCCTCCCCCGTCCGCTGCGCACAGCCCATCTCGCGCCGCCAACCACCCCCGCCCGAATCCGGCGGCCCCCGCCCTCCTCGAGCCTGGCCGCGCGCCGCCCTGGCCGCCGCCGCCGCCCGAGGTAAGTTTTTTATTTTCTCTTTTTTTTTCCAGCAAAATTAATAGTCCAAAAACTAAACAAAATCTTGATTTGTATGTGATTAAAAGACATGGTTGATGATTCTGTGGATGAGTATCTTGATATCGTCGCTAAGACGTTTTGGTAGCGAGGATGATGGTTTCAAGTTCTATAACAGTTATGCTCTTGAGAAAAGTTGTAGTGTGCGGAAAAGCTATGTTGAGTGGGATGAAGCCAACCAGGAGATAGTTCTGAGGAAAATGGGTGGATTTCTTAGAAAGGACTAAAGTAAGAATGACATAATCTACTTCAGGTCAGATTCTAATAAGAATGACTACAAATCATGCTAGATGCCTAGTACACTGTGCATTGTTTGTGCTTTGTCCCTCAAAGATCTTATATAAGTCGATAAGGTAACTTCATGATTAATCACATCTTAGTGACTACATACAACATATAATGAGGGGAAATTTGAGACCAAGGGGAAACTCGACAGATGGAACTGGAAGTGAATGTCTATTTTCTTCTTTATCTCTACTCTTAAATGGAAGTGAAAATCTGCAGGATGACTGTATGCAATTCAATATTTCCAGATATTGGGTGTGGCTGAATACTGCTAGGAACGTTCAACACTAGGTGCAATGTGTACATGCATAAACTTGGATGAAACTGTTGGAAATATGCCCTAGAGGCAATAATAAATTTGTTATTATCATATTTCATCTTCTTGATAAATGTTTATTGCCCATGCTATAATTGTATTGATTGGAAACTCAAATACATGTGTGGATAAATAAACAAATACCGTGTCCCTAATACGCCTCTACTAGATTAGCTCGTTGATTAAAGATGGTTAAGGTTTCCTAACCATAGACATGTGTTGTCATTTAATAACGAGATCATACATTAGGAGAATGATGTGATGGACAGACCCAAACCTAAACATAGCTTTTGATCGTGTCACTTAAGTTTAAGTTGCTTATGTTTTATTATGTCAAGTATTATTTCTTTAGACCATGAGATCATGCCACTCCCTAGTACCGGAAGAATACTTTGTGGGCATCAACCGTCATCTCGTAACTGGGTGATCATAAAGGTGTTTTTCAGGTATCCCAGAAGGTGCTTGTTGGGTTGTATGGATCAAGACTGGGATTTGTCACTCCTTGTGACGGAGAGATATCTCTGGGCCCTCTCGGTAATATAACATCCTAATGAGCTTGCAAGTATGCGACTAATGTGTTTAGTTGCGGGGGTATTATATTACGGAACGAGTAAAGAGAACTTGCCGGTAACGAGATTAAACTAGGTATGGCGATACCGACGATCAAATCTCGGGCAAGTAATATATCGCGAGACAAAGAGAATTGGATACTGGATTAATTGAATCCTCGACATAGTGGTTCAACCGATGAGATCTTCGTGGAATATGTGGGAACTATTATGGACATCCAGGTCCCGCTATTGGTTATTGATATTTGATCATGTCCACATGTTCTCGAACCCGTAGGGTCACACACTTAACGTTTCATGTTGCTTGGGTTAGATGAGATAAATGATGATGATATCGAATTATGATTCGGAGTCTTGGATGGGATCCTAGACGCAACGAGGAGCTCCGGAATGTTCCGGAGATAAAGATTTATATATGGAAAGTTGTTTTCAGGGTTCTGGAAAGTTTGGAATATTTCCCGGTTTTGACCGGGAAGCTTCTAGAAGGTTCCGGAGGATCCGGAGGGTTCCACCTTGAGGCCCACCTATCCCTGGGCTAAATGGGCCTGTGAGGGAGCACCCTGGCCTTAATGGGCCGAGGGGCTAGCCCACAGGGCCCATGCGGCCAGGAGGAGAGTCCTGGCCGCGGGAGAGTCCTGGCCGCATGAGAGTCCTGGCCACGGGATAGTCCTGGCCGGCCATGCCTCCTCTACCCCTATATAAATAGAAGGGGGGGGCAAGGGAGAGAGATACCCCAAGCTTTCAGTTGGATCTCTCTCCCCTGAGCCCTCCTCTCCTCCTCTTCTCACGCGCACGGCGTAGCCCTGCCCGTGAGAATATTCACCATAGTCACCACGCCGTCGTGCTGCCGGGATCTCGTCTACCTCTCCCTCTCGCTTGCTGGATCGAGGAAGGAGGAGACAACGTGAAGCTGAACGTGTGGATACCAAGGAGGTGCTGTCCGTTCGGCACTGAGATTGATCTCATTGAAAGTTCCACTACACCAACAACGATCTCGTGATCGTAACGCTTAGCGGTCTACGAGGGTATGGTGTTCATGATCCCTCTCGTTACATACATCTAGTATATATATTCTTGGGTTTTCTTCTGCACTTCTCGTAGGAAATTTTTGTTTCCTATGCAACGAACCTAACAGAAACAACCTTGTATGTTAGTAACCACTCATCATCCCAGTGTCATAAACTTTATGCTTAAAAGGTCATGTTCTAACTACTTTCCTTTTAATGCTTCTCTGTGTAGGAAACTCTACGATCCCAATGGCTACTACGGTGGACGTGCACAAGATGCATGTTGCCTCTTAAGTCATATCGATGCGACTTATTAAATTTGACTTATGCTAGTGTTGTTCCGAGGCATTTCAAGTCAGGTGGAGTACTAATGTTTTAGAACATCGTTGTGCTATCTTTTCTATATACACCTGAGTTTTGACATGCATTATGTGCGGTAAGCACCATATATGTGGGAAGCAAGCAAAATGTGATATTTGTTGCGGTAAGCACCTGAGTTTTGTATTCCTTGAACTCAATCCAGTTAAAAAAAGTGCTTTGGTATTGAAAACGGTTAAGTTTGCATAAATACTTGTCTTATTTAACATGTCTGGTCAATCATTACTGCTCCAGTAGAAGACAAATTATCTATCTTCGGTTTTTATATATGATTGTGTAAAATATTCTTACTAGAACTCCAGTAGAAGACAAATTATCTATCTTGAGTTATTATCTACTGTTATTATCATATTATGTGTGATTTTTTCAATGTTAGCACAGGATTGCACGTTCTTTTGCCATTTAGTTTTATAAAATATATATTTCTTTTTATGTACTTTCCCCCTTTCTGATGACAATTATATTGCTCAAACTTAATTTAGCATGGCCAGTACTCTTCTTTATTGTTGTATTAAAATATTGACTTTGCAAATATCAACTCTCTTAAAATAATGATCATGTGTTTCTGTTGTGGTGAGATTGCCAGGTTCTATAAGATAAAGCAACAAAAGGGCTACATGAAGCCAGAAGCTCTCTAGTTCCTGGAGGAAAGAACCTAAACAATGATCACTATACTTATAGCGCACAGCCAGAGTAGTGTGTGTATGATGATATTGAATAACCTGTGATTCCCTTGTTTTTCGTTGAATGTCTGGATAAAAAGTTGATTATAGTAACTCATTTTTGTTCACCGTATGATTTTATTACAGCAGAAAATTGTTTAGGTGATTAGTCGGAACTCTTAAACTTTATTTGGTAGGTGCTATCTGTTATTGAACCGCTCTAATTTGTAATTCTCTGGCCCATGTTTGGCTTATCGTATTTTTTTGTAAGTCGTTTTTCAGTATGATTCCTGTGAAAGTGCGCTGAGTTTCTTTCTCACATGAGTTTCTTTTGTTATTTTACATTTGAAAAGGCATCACTTCTGAGTTGCTGCAACTATGAAAGCGGTACTGCAAATCAGTCAAAGTTGATTTATGCATGCGGATTACTAGTTAATACAATGCATGGTGTTAATTATGATATGCTACCACTCCTTCCAAAAGCTCCAGCCTTACATAGCTATTACACGGGCAAACGGTCTAGAAAATCCTATGTTCTGCTAGCAATCCATATTAAGGTTGAGCTAGCCTTCGAGAGCGGCCTCGGAGAGAACGGCGCGCTGCACGGCAGGGTTGTGCGTGAGCATGTCGTCGAGCATCCGCACCCACCGGTATTTCCCGCTGCTCCCAACCCGCCTCCACTGAAGAATCGGACCGACGCCGCCTGTACCACCGGTTCCTATCGCCGTGTCTGCAAGTTTCCGACTGGCAACCCCCGTTTCGTGCGGACCCCGGCCGCCGCCGCGTGTCCACGCAGATCCCGCCCGCCGCCATCGCAGAGATCGATCAGGGCGCGGAGGAACTCAACGGAAGCTGTTGGAGATGCAGCTCCTGCACGCGCGGGTGCGCGAGGTCGATAGGGTCTCGGCTGCCACGCGAATCCCAACTGCCGCCGCTGCCGCAGACAGCTTGGAGATGAGAGGGTCATCGACGCTGCCGCAGAGAGCTCGGAGATGAGAGAGTGAGAGATCGACCGCCGCGGCGGCAGATAGCTCGGAGATGAGAGGGTCACCGCCGCCGCTGCAGAGAGCTTGGAGATAAGGAGCAAGGTCGGTTCAGAGGAGTGAGGAGAAGAGGGAGTAGTGCCGGGTGACTCGGGTCAGAGGATTGACATGACAGAGTGACTAACCATGGAGAATTTGATCAATTATTAAAGCACAGCCCAATCTTCAATTGATTGCAAACTCACCTCGCTAATTTACCTCAAGCGACAAGGATATAAAAGGCAGCGTTTGTAGCCACATGCAGCCACACGTTAGTCACCTAGCTAATTTACTGCATGCAGCCACCTAGCTAATTGACCGCATACAACAAGAAAATAATAGGAAACACAAATCAGTTGCCGATTTTCTGCCTTACTGGTTTAGCCTTTTTGGTTAAAAAAATAAATTAATAATTCTAGTACTTTCCGGTATTTAGTACTTTCTATTTCTCTACCGTTGGATCAATTAGGTTGGACGGTTTCTAAAATCGATAACCATTGTAAAACTTGTATTCTTACAAATATACTACTTCCGGTCATAAATTGTTGTCCTATTTAGTTCAAATTTTGTACTAAAACAACGACAAGAATTTAAGGTTGGAAGGAGCATAAGACCAGCGTGAATTTCTATGTCATACTTTGGTGAACTATTAGACAAGTGTAATACGGAGTATTTAACATGCTACGCCTGTGTCTTGGCTTTACATATTTCAAATATTTGGAACTTGGAAAATAGCTCAACTTTTTTTTGTTTTGAAAGTAGCGCCAAACACTCGAAATAAAGCGAAAAAACGTGATGGGAATGACGGAACAGCGGGAGTACCAGGCTGGTCAACGGCAGGAGGGACCTCT
The DNA here is from genome assembly GCF_000005505.3 of Brachypodium distachyon. Lineage (NCBI taxonomy): Eukaryota > Viridiplantae > Streptophyta > Magnoliopsida > Poales > Poaceae > Brachypodium > Brachypodium distachyon. Next base: position 27,178,000 of record NC_016131.3, on the reverse strand, counting down.
TGAGCGGCTCGAGGCTGGTCCACGGCCGGAGGATCGCCGCCGGCTGGAGCGCCGGTGGCAAGTTCCATTTCTATTCTAATTCTTGCACGAAATGCACGGATCCTTCCTCTATATCTGAACCTTGCACACACAGATATATAATCCTCGCACGTATAGGTGTTAGATGTATCCAGACCAGTTTTGCCTGCACTGCAGGTCTGCAGGGGTATTTATAAGCTGAGATGAGATAGATCCATTTCTTTCAGCCAATTAAGCCAACTAGTCTCTCCCTTCCTTCCCGGAGACCGGTTCGGAAGTCGTTGTCCATCTATGTGTATGTTCACAGCACACTACGTACACGAGCAGTTCAGTCCTGACAGCGGTTTCTTCACACCAATTATTGGACATAGTGTATTAATATTGTGCTGCTGGTGGACTTGAACAACTGTATATACTTTCTCCGTCCAACAAAAAATGTCTCGAGTTTGTCAAAATTTGAATGTATCTAGACATGACTTAATCTATAGATGCATTCAAATTTGGTTAAAATTGTTACATCTTTTGTTAGAAAGAGTGAGTACTACTATCTCAAATAAATTAATTGGGTGGCTAACTAACGGAAGGTTTAATACGGCCCACTTGAAGTACGTACACTGAATGAGTACTCCCTCCGATTCATACAAAGTGTAGCCCACTTAGTATAAAGTTTGTAACGACTTAGTATAAAATGGGCGACATTTATTATGGATCGGAGGGAGAGTAACAATTACGTACATTATTTGGTGGGTGGCAATGTAAATATCACCGAGGGAAGTCCAAAATTATTTTTCGATTGAAATACGTGGGAAGTTTAGTATTGGAGGGGTGTCAGATTAATTATAAATTTATGATTGTGTATAATAATTAAATCCCAAAAGTATACGAGGTCACTCCAATCCAACAATTATGTTTTTTCCTCACAAACCATATTAAACGATATCTCATTTACATAGCACAACACTACCAGAAATCTTACACACATATTTGATGCACTTGATACAACATACATACATACATGTTCCACAGTGTTGCGACCATGCCAACTTTTCTTCTTTTCAGTACTCTATTAATTAACATTGTCTATAATAAGGTACATAAACAAGCCACATGCAAGTTGCATTTCGATCGTAAATCGTAATACCACTTGGAGCGTGGAATTGATGTTAGGGACGACGTCCTCCTGGTCTATCGGGAGTTCTGCTCCGAGCAGGTACATCAGGAGCCATACCTCCTCCTGGTGGTCTGCGGGGTGGACCATCCGGTGGCGGCACGACTACAGGTAGGAAGTAATTAGATTGATGAGACAAAAAAAGAAGTAATTCCTTCTTACAAATATACAAGACTAACATGGAATTTCATGTCAAACTTTGATAAGTAATATTTGACATGTGTGCGAAAGTTTTTTCTTCTTCCGAAAATGATGGTATGCCTCCGGCCATGTGTATGAAAGTTTTTTTATTTCCGAAAATAATATTGGCGTAACGTCTCGTGCCATATGCAACTTATTTATTTGGAACGAGGAATCGAGTAGAAAACAGGGAGTAATTGATCTGCCGGGGAATTTAGCACTAAACACCCAAGACGAAGCAATGAAAACGTGCTGGGAATGAGAAGGCAAGAAAGATGATGGCAACCTGGAGCGGCAGGACCGGGGAGCTGAGGATCGACGGCAGGAGGCTGGTCAACTGCAGGCGGAGAGACCTCTGGAGCTGCTTGAGGCTGGTCAACGGCGGGAGCGACCGGAGGCGGAGGATCGGCGCCGCCAGGAGCGCAACCGGAGCCGGTAGGGAGTACCATTTCTATTCTGAACTTTGCACACGGGGAATCCTGGCAGAAATAGACGCCCTGCAGCTTGTTGCTAGACCAGTTTTGCCTGCACATGGTACTCCTTATTTATAAGGAGCGAACCTTCCTTAACCCGGCGACCGTTCCGGAAGGCGTCGACGTGCGTTTACACCACGTCCCGATGCGCTCTCAACCTCGTTTAATTTGCGCAACCTAAATATTCTCGTCCTGACAGCAGCAGATTGCACACATGCTGTATTTCATTTTATTTTGACACCAATTGCACATAGTGACGTGCTGTCGTGTATTATTAATTGTATTTGCCCGTAGACTTGAACAACTGTATATGTACCCGAAATAATGAAATATGTCAACTGGTGGCTAACGTAAGAGCTAGGTTTGAATGGACCTCAGCTGAGGCTGGATTCCGAAAGCATGCATGCATCTGCCTAGCTAGCTTAGCCAGCCAGTTCTCTGACATCGCTTCGGTTTTTTTTTCTGAACTTTGCACACACGGATCGATCCTGGCAGAAATTAATAGACGCCTCTAGGCTCCAGCTAGACCGGTTTTGGCTGCACAAGGTATTCATATTTCATAAGCTGGGATCAATCTCAGTCAACAACTACATTAACCGATCCGGAAGGCATCGACGTGTGTTCAGAGTTCAGACTACGTTCCGTCGTTTGCGCTTCTGGCCTTCTTCCTGATGAGTCCTGACAGTAGAGCATCTTGCAAATTGTTGCACACGTTGTATTAATCGTACTGTAGGTAGACTTGAGTATTTCAGTGATAAGTATCTATGAACGGAGGGAGTATTTCAGCGATAAGTCAACCGGTGGCTAACAAACTTAAGGTTTGAATGAACCGCAGCGGAAGATTGGCCCAAAACAAATAAAGTGAGCAGGCTGGAGTACAAAATATAGCCAATTACAGATTTAGTACAAAATTGTATGAAAACTGAGACACTTATTATGAATTAGAGGAAATAATACCTAAGGCCTTCTTTGGATCATAGGAATTTTGTAGAAAAAAATAAGAGAATTCTAATCCTAAGGAATAATTCCTATATATGCCCTTTGGATTATAGAATTGACATCAAAGAAATTTTATGGGATATGAATTTTTCCTCCAAACTTTGTAGAAATCTAAACACGAGGTCAAATCTCACGGAAATTTTTTTCTTTGAAAGTTTCAATGCAACTTCTCTATATCTCTCCTCCCTTACTCTAATTGAATACCATCTAATCTCAACATTCCTGTGTTGTTTATGTGTAGCATCCAAACACTTATTTTAAACAGTTTGTGTAGTTTTTATTCCTGTAGTTATCCAACATGCCCTGACATTGCAATCCTACATTTTTTTTCTATCCCTATATTTTTGGATCCTTATGATCCAAATAAACCCTAATTAAGTGGTTTCGTGCAGAAATTCCATACCCGTATATGATGCATGCATGTACAAGTGTTGTGACTGTGCCATTTCTTCTCCTTTTCGTTGTCCCAATTATTAACATTGTTTATATGATAAAATTAATGTCGAAGCAAGTCATACACACGTATATATGTCCCGTAATCCCACTTGGAGCGTGGAAGCATTAAGGGGCCCTTGGGTATCCGGAGTTCTGCTGAAAGGTGAGGCCTTTGGAGCAGGATCACTAGCCGGCTGTGGCCCAGCTACTACTTCTTCCGTCCACAAATAAATGTGAGCTATTCTACGGTACCTTGAAATTATATGAATCGTTCATTTTTTCAATCTAAGGGCTCAAATAAACTGTTACATCTTGCTACTCCAACACAAATGTTCACACTTCAAATGTTCTACGGTACCTTGAAATTGTCATGTTCACACTTCACACCAACGTTCGCCGGTGCCGTAGACTGCATATGCGGTTCAGTTCCAGCGATGCGACCGGACCGGCCAGCTGTGCCTCGGGCAGCTTCAGCCTGCCGAATTGCACGTGGTGTATTTTGTACTGTATCCCGAATAATTTTCAACACCGGGTGACCAACGCGCGTAAGGTTGAAACATATGGAACCGTGCCGGGCAGAGCTGAATTCCAAGAATAGCTTCTTTTTGTTTTTAGAGGAATTCCAAGAATAGCTACTCCAGTTCGCTTATGACCGGACGTGTGGTCATTGACTCGTTGGAGTCCGGTTCGATCGTCACTTCGCTTTTCAGGTTCTTCTCTGAAGAACTCGGGCCTCTTTTTTTTTTAGGCGAAGAACTCGGGCCTTGTTTTTTCTTTTTGAGCGCAAGGACTCGGGCCTTGTGACAAGTCCGGTCGGACATGGTGTCATGGGCCTTTGCTACTACTGTGCCTTTGCCCAAGCCCTCTCAAAAAAAAAAGCCAAGGCCCAAGCAAACACGTCGACCCGATCCGAAGGTAAGAGGCGACGAGGGAGTATTTGGAGGATGACAACGTAAATATCACCAAAGAGAGTCCAAAAGTTCATTTTTGAGTGAAATATACACAAAAATATATCTAAAAGTACTGGATGGGTATCAAGTTAGTCATAAAATTAATCGCAAACATATAGGATTCCCAAAATTTACGTACAATAAAACCCGAAAACACACGAGATACAACATATCTATACATGTTACACCGGTCATGCCATTTTTTTCTTCTTCTGGTGCTTTATCTATTACTATCTATTAAATTGGAGTTGGTGGTGATGGTACGGTCGTCGTCACCGTAGGTTAACTTCGTTAAAATTACAACCAATATGCCATTGCCTGTTATTTTCTTTTCTTCCAATTTTTTTCACGATTTCTCCTACTCCGTCTTACAACCGGCGCCACCACACCCACATGCCAACCTTGATGGCGCCATGAGTTTAAATTGGAGTTGGTGGTGATGGTACGGTCGTCGTCACTGTAGGTTAACTTCGTTAAAATTACAACCAATATGCCATTGCCTGTTATTTTCTTTTCTTCCAGTTTTTTTTACGATTTCTCCTACTCCGTCTTACAACCGGCGCCACCACACCCGCATGCCGACCTCGACGGCGCCATGAGTTGCCTACATGGAAAATAAAAATAAATAGTTTGTGATTTTGTTGACCCGTAGCAACGCGCCGGCACACCTGCTAGACCAAAATCACAAGATTAGTGGCCTTGAGGAGACACCTTCCGGCTAAGGATCCCAAAATTCCAAGAGTAACAAAATCCACAAAGGAAACTAGAGGAATCAACTTTTTGACTTGGTGAAACCCTAGATCTTGATCTTCTCCTCCAATCCTCAAAAGATGAATCAAAGGGGGGACTAGGGAGGGAGATCAAGGGAAATGAAACTCTTGTGTTCTTGGGGTGAGAGAGGGGTTTTTCTTGGCTGTGCTTGGTGAAAAAACCCGTTGGGGACGAAGCCCCTTTAAGTAGCCTCAAAATCTAACCGTTACGACCAATTTCAGTTAGACCAGTACCTGGGAGGAGGCAGACCAGAAGTTCTAGGGGGTAGAACTTCTGCCCTGCTACCGGCCTCCTACCGCTATACGCAGTTGGATTCCAGTAGTGTTACAGTACCTGGGTAGAAGTTTTGCCCACCGGAACCTCCTCTTAATTAGGAGGTAGTACCGGCTAAAACTGAAATTGTCTGGCAGACTTAGCAGGATTAAAGCAACTCTCAACTCAAAACTGGGTTTAGGCTTTATGTGGGTGCAATCTAGTAGATTTGTGTACGTGAAGTTGATTCGCCCAAAGCTTTCCCAAATGGACTCTCTCTTTATAGTACGGATTTTCCTACGACTCAATAAAATAAAAGACCGTAAATCCTTATACGCTTCTTTCCTTTTTGAGGGCAATGAATCGTGTCACAACACTAGTTATCAAATCTGAAAACACTTGGCGCACGATTAGTCCACAAGTTATGTTGTCATTAACACCAAAACTCATTAGGGATCGAAATGCCCTTTCACTGGGGGCCTCAGATCCGAGTGGCGGCGGCTGCTGTGTGTGTCTAGCTCCTACGCCGACCAAGCACCACCTGTACCCTCCTCGCTTCCATCCGCTCCCCGCAACAGTCCCGCCCACACGCCCGCGGAACAAGCGCCTCAGCTCCTGGCCCGCCTGGCCTCCTCGCGCCACCGTCTCGGTGTCGTCAACGTCAGCGACGGCGGCCTCCACGTTCTCCGCCGACCCGAGCGTGGTGCTGCGAGCCCTCTGCGCGCATGGGGAGCTGCCACATGCGCCCTGGTTGCTTGAGTCAAATGAAATTGTTGTTTTTTTTATAAACATGAATTTTCGTGTGCAGGTGTTTAAGAGACCGGGACAACGCACGGGCACTCTACTAGTGATATACTAAACACTTCAGAATAAATTCCCAGGTACCAACGTAAACTTATTTCAGCAGAGCACAATTCAAGTTTCAAGGGGGGGAAAATACAACCAATGAGAATGCAACATGCATTTCTTATCTGAAGTTCTGAACTCATTCAGGATTAGCACTCAGGCATGTGGAGTTGTGAACTGCAAAATTATTTGCACGTTCAAGTTGGAGTTCAATCCGGTTGACCACAAACACATACGGAGTAGAACAAATTATCATCTCAATCAAACAACCATATTAGTAGATCAAAGTAATGGTGTTGTGTCGGGATTGTCTTCCATGCTCTCCCACACATGACAGAGACGGCTGCCACGGCAACCTAGCTAGCATCTGAGAAGGGATGGGTTGAGAGGAGGAGTTCAAGCGGTGGATCCGGCCGAGGCGCTCAGGTGGGGGCGAAGCAGAGATCTGCACAAGGGATGGGGCGAGAGGAGGTTAGGGCTAGCGGCCTGATACGGCCGGGATGCGCAGGCGAGACGAACGGGCGGCGGGGTCCGGCCAAGGGGCGCCTCAGGCGGAGGAGGAGCATGGCACGGGGGATGGGGCGAGAGGAGGAGCTCGTGCGGCGGCTGGATCCGGTCGATATGCTCAAGTAGCGGCGGAGCTTTGCGTGCAGGAGCACGGACGAGGAGGAGGCAGCGAGCCGAGTGTCGAGCGGGTTGGATTGTGGAGGGGGCGAGGGAGGTTACGTGTGGGCGATCGGGACGAGGGGAGGGGAAGAGGCAGGAGTGCAGGACGCAACCAACTCCATGATCGAGGGGATAGGTGCGAGACAGCCAGAGGGAGAGGGGATAAGGTCGGGCCGCGTGCAAGGGACTCTCCCGTGCGATAGGGTCGGGCGGAAGGGGTTGAGGACGTACGGCGACTGTACCACCAACTCCAATCTATATCAATATATAAAAAATGATAGCCACCGTAGGTTAACTTGCGACCGTAGGTTAATTTCGTTAAAATTACAACCAATATGTCACTGTCCGTTATTTTCTTTTCCTTCAGTTTTTTTCACGATTTCTCCTACTCCGTCTTACAACCGACGCCACCACACCCGCATGCCGACCTTGACGGCGCCATGAGTTACCTACACAGAAAACGGTCGCCACCGTAGGTTAATTTCATTAAAATTACAACCAATATGCCACTGTCCGTTATTTTCTTTTCCTCCAGTTTTTTTCACGATTTCTCCTACTTCGTCTTACAACCGACGCCACCACACCCGCATGCCGACCTCGACGGCGCCATGAGTTGCTTACACAGAAAATGAAAATAAATAGTTTGTGATTTTGTTGACTCGTAGCAACGCGCGGGCACACATGCTAGTTTAATATATTGGTATAGATTGATTAACATGTTCATAGGATACAGACAATCTGCAACACAGAAACAAGTCACACGCATGAGGCATATCCCTTGTCCCACCTTAGCGACCAACCGGTTTACCAGCTGCTTTAGGACGTGGTTTATCCGGAGTTCCACTGAAGGCACCACCTGAACCACCACCACCTTCTCTCGGTGGACCAGGCGGCCTGAGTACAAGGAACAACTAATAAGATTGATAACACACACGAAAAAAAATACTCGTTTCTTACAAATATATTACTCCCTCCGTCCAACAAAGAATGTTTCAACTTTGATCAAATTTGAATGCATCTATACACTTAGTCATGTCCAGACATCCAAAATTTGACAAACTTGAGACATCTTTTGTTGGACGGAGGGAGTATCTCTGATCTTAAATTGTTATTGTGATTTTCATTTAAATTTGTACTAAAACAACGACAAGAGTTTAAAATCGGAGGAGTATAAGACTAGCATGAATTTCTATGTCATGCATTGGTGAACCATTAGACAAGTGTAATATTTAACATGCTACGTCTGTGTCTTGGCTTTACATATTTCAAATATTTGGAACGAGGAACTTGGAAAATAGCTCAACTTTTTTTTTAAAGTAGCGCAAAACACTCGAAACAAAGCGAAAAAACGTGATGGGAATGAGATGGAAGGCAAGATGGTCGCGACCTGGGGCTTGTGGATGGCCGAACAACGGGAGGACCAGGCTGGTCAACGGCAGCAGGGACCTCTTGATGAGCGGCTCGAGGCTGGTCAACGGCGGGAGCGACCGGAGGATCGCCGGCGGAGCCAGTGGCAAGTTCCATTTCTATCCTAATTTTTGCACACAAGAATCCTTTCTGATCTTTTCTGAACCTTGCACACACGGATCCTAGTAGGTATAAGGTGTCTCCAGACCAGTTTTGCCTGCACTGAGGTCTGCAGGGGTATTTATAAGCTCTCCGGAAGCCGTACTCGTCGATGTTAATTATGTCCAGACTACGTACAAGGGCAGTTCAGTCCTGACAGCGGCAGCTTGCAAATTGCACATTAGTGGTGTTTTCTTTAACACCAATTGGACATAGTGTATTGATATTGTGCTGCAGGTAGACTTGAACAACTGTATATATATTGTTCCAAATAAGTCAACAGGTTTGAATTAATGCACCCCAGCTGAGGCTGAATTCGGAAAGCATAAATATGCTCAATCATGGAACGGTCGTCGACTGGCTGTCGTCGGGCAGCGGTTTGAAAGCAACCCCTCAACCTCAATCGTCAGCAATAACGGAAGCGGATTATGGATCAATGGATTAATTGGCCCAAACTGCGACCGCGTGCCAATTTTCTTCTCTGTACGTCCCGTAATCGCAGTTCGGAGCACGGAACGAAGCATTACTGGCCCTTCTTCGGCGGTCGATCCGGAGTCTGGCTGAAAGGTGGGGCGGCTGGATCAGCAACCTTCGGTGGGCGAGCTACAAACAACGCCAAGGAGGAACTCAACTTACTAAGCACAAGTTGAATACGTTGACACTAGCTGACAAGGAAGACAAAATGATGATGAACAGATGATGGTCGATCGCTATACCTGGAGCAGCTGCAGCTGGAGGCGGCGCCGGAACAACGGCGGGACCGGGTGGCTGAGGATCGCGGCCTTGAGCGGCCGGAGGCTGGGAAGCGGCGGCTGGAGGGGCAGCGGCTTCGCTGCCGGTAGCTGCAGGTACCATTTTCAGTCCTATTTTCTTGCAAACGCTGATCCGGAGATGAGATGATCCTGTTGGTAGGGGTAGAGTGTAGACGCTTCCTGTGTTCAGATTGCTTGCCCGGGCCGGGTATTTATAAGCTGATTGAGATCGATCTTAGCCAACTTAGCTAGTCTCCCCATTCAGCGGCGACCGGAAGAACGTAAGACGCGTGGGTTCACACTTGACACCAACGTACGCGAGTACCGGCCGTAGACTTCATATGTTCAAGTATGGACTGCATGCAGTTTCTGGAATTCTAGGGACGTTTGAGAAGTCTGGTCGGATATGGGCCATTGTTGTCGTTGACAATTTACTTCCTCCGTTTCATAATATAAACCGTCTCCGTATTTCGAGGTCCATCTTTGACCATTAATTAGACTAACAAAATGCGAATTATGTGTTATAAAAACAATACCACTAGATTCATATCTGAAAGAAGTTTTGGACGGTATAATTTTTGTAATACATAATTCATATTTTGTTGGTCTAATTGGTGGTCAAAACAAAATCTTAAAATGCGTGCTTTATATTATGGAATGGAGAGAGTATAAATATCACCGAGGAAAGTCCAAACTTCATTTTGAGTGAAACATACAACAAAGAAAGCATTGAAGAGGGTGTCAAGTTAGTTAGAAAATTAAGAGTAAATTTCAAAAAACTACACATTTCTAACCACTTGTCTCACAGAACCACACTTGTCGCTGATTTGTCCGCTGCGCCACGACCATTCGGACAAAATGTAACAACGCGTCCAAACACACAAGGGTTAGCGATTTTGATGGGATTCCCGACAGACGGGGCCCATTAGTCAGTCCGTTGCCTCAGCCGCTGGCCGTCTCGTCCCTCTCCTCCGTCGACGGCGGCCGGCCCAGGCAATCCTCGCCTCCTCCTCCTCCCGTCCATGCCCCGCTCCCCGCCCTGAAGCCCTAGACCCCCCTCCTCGTGGCGCTGGCCCTGCAGGAGAACCGGCGGCGACTGAAGGAGAACGGGCTGTCTGTGCAGGCGGGCTCCCCGAGAAGTAGTACGGCAAGCGGATGCAGTGGGCCCCCGTGGTGGCAGCGGCGCCGCGCGGCAAGGAGGGGGACGGAGCCCTTGGAGATGTGCCAGCCGTGGGTCTCGACGAAGCGCTGCGGGACTTGTCGGGGAGCGCCTAGCAGAGGACGCAGAGCATGGACTCGAACTGGTTGCGGTTCATGGATTCGCCCACGAGCACCAGCCGCCGCCCCCGGATCCGGGAGAGAAAGTCCATCGCGTTGAACTCCGGGAGCGCGCACCGGCGCGGCGCCCAGCGCCACTGCGTATAGGCCGAGTCCGGCCAGCCAGGGCAGCCCCCGGCGCCCGGAGGGAAACATCAAAGATGCTGGTGTTGTGCGTGCCTAGCCTGGGTGGGTGGGTAGGCAGATCGGGCTCCCTTGGTGCGTAGGCAGATCATCTCTTCTGCACGGCTGCACCGGAGGCCACGCTGCGGCTGCTGCAGGGCGGCTTGGGGCGCGCGGCGGCCAGGCGGATGGCGTTGAACCCCCCATCGTGCGATCTGGCCAGCGGCCAAGACGACGGACTGAATAATGGGCCCACCTGTCGGGAATCCCGTCATAATCGCTAAGCCGTGTGTTTTGGGTTCACTGTTACATTTTGTCCGAATAGTTGTGGCGCAGCGGACAAATTAGCGACAAGTGTGGTTCTGTGAGACAAGTGGTTAGAAAAGTGTGGTTTTTCTGAAATTTATTCTAAAATTAATCATGAAATACTATAGAATTGATTCTTAAAAGCATATATGAAATCCCGGCAACCAGTAATAATTTTTCTTTCCTCGTAGACCATATGTCCCGGCAACCAGTAATTGCATGCGACACTACCAAATCTTACACATGTAACATGTTTGATGCACACGGCACAACATGTTACACAATGTCGACCATGCCACGTTCTCTTCTTCTTAATGTTCTATTAATTAACATTTATTAAAGGATACACATAGTCTTCAACACAAAAACAAGTCACATACATGTAGCATCCCGTGATCCCCCTTGAAGCTCTGGAAGCGACATTAGCCTCTCGGTCTATCGGGAGTTCCACTGCCAGGACCAACAGGATCTATTCCTCCGCTGGAAGATGGATTTGGAACCTTTGGTGTGGGGCTTGGACCAACCGGCAACCGCTCGACTACAAGAAGAAACTAATTAAATTAACGAGAAAAAAAAAGGAATTCCCTTCTTATAAATTTACAAAACTAGCATGGATTCCATGCCTCCTTGCTGAAATTTGATCGACTATTAGAAAACTAATGCTCCTTCTGATTCATATTAATTGTTTCAAATTTGTCTAGATATGAATGTATTATGCTTAAAAAGCGTCTAGATACATGTAATATTTCGACAATCCATATGGATCGGAGGGAGTAATTAAATTGACGAGACCAAAAGAAAACGAACTCCCTTCTTTAAATTTACAAAAACTAATTTGACCAACTATTAGAAAACTAATAATTTAACAAGTTAATTGGATTAACGCTAAAAAGAAGGCAGGAGTAAATGATCTGGCAGCGCGTAAGTCGTAACGTGCTGGGACGGAAAGGGAAGACGAAGATGAAAGATGATCGCTACCTGGAGCAGCTGGAGGCAGCTGAACAACGACAGGAGCGGCCAGCTGAGGATCGACAGCGGCAGGAGCGGCCTGCTGCGGATCGCCGTCGCCTGGAGCGGCAGTGGAGCCGGTAGCAAGTAGCACCATTTCTGTTCTATGATCTATCGACCAGTTTTACGTGCACAGGGTGTTTATATAGCTGAGATTGATATCAAACCAACTACTCCGGCGAGGCCGGAACGTACGTCAACACGGCTTGTTCTTCATCCTGACAGCAGCAGATTGAAAACAGAGGATGCAGCAGCTTGAAGTGTATATTTTACTGTAGGTACATTTGAAAACAGAGGATGCAGAAGCAAGTATCCTGTAACAATTCAACGGGCGTCCAACGTAAGGTTTGAATATATGAACATTTCATTCGTTCTTTGCTAACTAGGAAGATTGTTTACTGAATTCTAGGATGGATGTCGTCGTCCTTCAATGAAAAGGATGGATCGATGGATTGACTCGAGACAAATTAAATGAGTACGCTGGAGAAAAACCAGTCTCTGTGGAACTTTCAATTCCTGCCCTTCGGTTCTTTAGACAACCGATGTTCAGGTAACTTCGTGGAAAAGTTCCTTCCATACGTTCAATGACAATTTCTTTATTTTTTCCTCTTGTTGTGAAGCTGAAACATCCGTCTTAGAAATGTTGTAGGAGGAAAAACTGTACTCCCTCCGATCCATAAAAATTATCACGCACTTATTACAAAATTTGTACTCCTTCCGATCCATATTAATTGTCGAAATATTACATGTATCTAGACGTTTTTTAGGCATAGATACATTCATATTTGCACAAATTTGAAACAATTAATATGGACTGGAGGGGGTACTAACTTGGTACAAAATTAGCAACACTTTTTATGAATCGGAGGGAGTACTGTACCGGCGCCACTCCACTAAATGAGGCCATGGGATTTCTCGAACTGATATATACCAATACTTACAATTTAAACACATGTGCCGGAGTTTGGACACAGATTGCGGCTCAACATAAGAAATTAATCTAGGGTTTCTTTTCTGTTGTAACCGACCAGGATTACACACCCGAGACCCAAGCTCCTATATATAAAGGACTAGTAGGGAGAACCGGGGAGGCTAAGCTATCTCATACACACTCGCCAGATCTCATGTGCGCACTAGAGCCTCCGTGGCATCATTATAATCTCATAATCAATACCACCACCGAAGAGTAGGAGTTGGGGGTATTACCTCCTCGAGGGCCTCGAGCCTAGGTAAATCTTGCCCCCTCCCCTTGTTAGCTGATGGGATCACCAACACACACGCGTCATTCTCCCGAAACACAAAGTCCATTAACATGGGCATTGCCGATAACCAATCTCGACAAATACATATACCAATACTTACAATTTAAACACATGTGCCGGAGTTTGGACATGTATGTTTGCCTTTTAACTGATAACTAAAAAAAGAATCGTTGGATATTTGGATTTTGGAAGGTGGTAATTAATGTAAATATAACCAAGGGGAGTTCGAAATTTATTTATTTTAGAACTTTCAATATGGGTTAAGACACTCGTTTCTTTATCTTTGGACAGGCTCAATTTGTCTAGGGTCTACTTGGAATTTTGGAAATGAAAAACATACCGGTAGAAAAAAAAACATGGGAATGCCAATACAATCATGATAAGAAGATTATAGAAATTGTCACTGTGAATAACTCATAGACTTTTTCGCAAAAATAATAATAACTCATAGATTTGATTTTCAGGATGGCAACGGGTCGGGTCTGGACGGGTCGACCAAATCCATATTCATATCCATCGCCGGACCAACTATCCATCCACGAAAATATCCGTAGATGCAAAACAATATTCATATCCATATCCACCGGGTATCCATGGATTATCCATATCCATGCAATATCCTCCCTCCGTTCAATATTAAGTGACTCAAATTTGTGTCGGACAAAGGATAAATTTTAAGGTGTGGCGGAGTTTACACGGCAAAAAATTGTATGCATAACTATGCGAAAGCTCATTGGATTACTAGATATTACTTTGTGTTCAATAAAAATAAAAATAATCCAAAAATAAGATATTGCTACTCAAAATACCTCAATAGATGAAACTTACGTGGATGACCGATCACCGATTTATAATCTATATTAACCAAAAGACCATATAAACTTACAAAGTACTCCCTCCGTCCCAAAATAGTGTTTGACACTATTCATTGTAAATTTCTTTTTTTAATTTCTTCCAAATGCTTTTGATTTTGAACTTGGAATTTTGCATGTTTGTAGAACATCACACTCCCAACATATGGTATTTTTGTAGAATTTTTTGAAACTTTTAAACGTGGTTTTCATGAAGTTTGCACCGAACGAGGGTTTTCACCGGATAGGTTGCCTGTTTGGATTATGGAACATGGGAACGTGGATTTTTGTTCTTGTTGTTGTTACTGCTGCTGGTTGGATTTTGGAACATGGGATAGGCCGGATTCAGATCCAAATGAACCTCTTTTTTGCTAGCTAGGGAAATTGTCTACTCGATGGCGTGCTAGCTAGCTTTGAAGAAAAGAATGGATTGACTCAAACCATTTACGAATACGTAGAAATAATTCTTAAAAGTACATGAACCCATTGCGATCCAATGAGTATTTTTTCCAGAGAAACCGTATTGATTAAATGATATCTCATTTACATCAACCAGGATCGCACATGATACAACATACACATGTTACACAGTGTCGCGACAACCATGCCACTTTTCTTTTTTTCAATTGCTTTATTGATTAAAACATTGTTTATAGGATACAAATGGTCTCCAACACTGAAACACAAAGTCACACGCATGTGGCATCTCTTATCCCGCCGGTTTATCGAGAGTTTCTTTTCCAGGGAGGTGGTTTAGGGTCTATCGGGAGTTCCGCTGTTAGAATTAACGGGAGCATCGCCATCGGGGCGAAAGCCCGGTAAAACGGCAGGAAGGTGCAGCTGAGGATCGACGGCGGGCGATTCAACCAAGCCCAAGCCCGGTACAACGGCGGGCAGCTGAGGATCGATGGCGGGCGATTCAACCAGGCCCAAGCCCAGTACAGATAGCAAGGCATTAGCACATGGGCTCCAGTCCAAACCACAACTTACCAGGCCCACTACCCATACATACCAGCCTGGGAGCCTCCTGGCTTCGTGTGCTACAGGAGGATCGACGGCGGCGGGGGCGGCCAGCTGAGGATCGCCGGACCCTGGAGCGGCAGCAAGTAGCACCATTTCTGTTCTACTCCTGGTAGGTTAGGTCTGTATATAGATTGATCGACCAGTTTTGCCTGCACAGGGTATTTATAAGTTGATCGAGATCGACCTTGGTCACTCGGCCAACTACTCCCGGTCCCGGAACGTTCGTCAACTCGTTTGTTTCACACTTCACACCAACGTACGTACGCCGGTTTACCTAGACTTCGTATTGTTTCCCGATCGATATATTTTATATACGACCTGCAGCTTCGCCTCGTCTTTGTTCTTCTTCCCGTTGACAGCAGCAGCTTGCGAATTGCAATACCACTAGTACTATTTTGTACAGAAAGGTAGACTTCAACAACTCTATGTATCGCAAATATAACATTCCCTCCGATCGTTGTCTCAAATTTGTCAAAATATGAATGTATCTATGTTTAAAAACGTTTAGATAGATGTAATATTTTGACAAGTAATATCGGTCGTCGGAGGGAGTACATACGGTGGCCAACGTAAGGTTTGAATTAATGGCCCCGGCCGGCGACGACGTCGAATTCCAAAAGCTAGCATGCGGTCATTCCCCTCGTCACCCTGGAACCTTGCTTCGAACACTCGTGTACAAGAAACACTGTAAAATGGTTTCTGGAATTCTAGGGCCTCGTGATAAGTTCAGTTGGATTTTTTTTTTTAAGCCTCAGGTCTCTGCACACAAGATGCATATAGCATAAAGCCTTACATTATTAGTAAAAAAGACAAAAGTGTCAAATAAAAAAGTGTGACAAGTCCAATCAGATATAAACTGTTATTGTGATTTTGGAACATGGGCGAAGATCCAGTCTTGAATGAACCTTCCTTTGCAAAGCTGGATCTTGTTTGCAACCATAGCGTGACTCGTAGCCTGAATGTGAAGAGATAAACGCTTCATGCATACACAACGGGATTTTCTCCACAAGGAATTTTTACAAAATTTCTACGGACTAAGCCATTCCAAATGGATTTCTTAGAAACAGATAATTCTTCATTTGTTCCAGAGGGCCATATAGCAAACTTTCCTATAGGATTCTATTCCTTGAAGACTCCTTCAAAATCATTCAGTAAACAGAGCTTTGGTATTGTGGCAGACGTTTGACATCCAATTCCTGCACATTCCCTGTTTCTACTTTCTTTTTTCGTTTTCTGTGCTGTAGATCACTCCAGTTCCCTATGTTCACTAAATATCCAATATTCTATCTAAGAGATTTCATTTGGAAAGCATATAGTTTTCCTTCAATGAATGGGATCACCTATGGTAATTTACATACTTACATACATGATGCATTGGTAAGAATTAATAGCTACACTTCTCCCAGGAATTTGTGGCATATGATATCTTTTCATTTGTGCCAAAAGAAATTCCATCCCAAAATTTCTCAGCAGGAACATGGCGCGTGAGATGTCCAAATCATTGAATTGTTTGTTACTCTGATTCCTCACCAGAAGCATTTATAATACTGGCAAGGTCCTGTACAATTGCAGACATTGGTGGCCTGAATTCTGGCTCCCGCTGCATTGGGAAAATTTCACATCAGAAATATGATCCCTTGATTCATAACACTCTTGTGCAAAGCACGTGAAGAATCAGTATGTCCTATGGTGTACCTTGGTATAAATGAAAGAAAAATAAAACTGAATTACCTGGATACAGCGGCTGATTATGTCTGCAAACCGTGAAAGTGCTTTCTCAGAACACTGCCCTCGTATAACAGGGTCCACCATCTTGGACAGGGATTCAATGTCATGAAGCTGAAAACCGGCCCATCTAACAAGATGCTGCTCATGGCGTGGGCGTGAACTGCATATTTTTCACAACAAACATGCATATAAATCAGAGAGTTGCTTCCTTATGTCATGCCGAAAATGTTTCCTGAAAGAATTGAGGTGGTGAAGCCAAGCATGAGAGTTTGAATCTCTTACGTATCATATGGTTTACGCCCAGTAAGGAGTTCTAGCATTACTACTCCAAAACTATAAACATCACCCCGTTCTGTAATGATCCCAGATTCCTGGAATTCAGGTGCTTCATAGCTCAGTAGTGTGCGCATTCGACCTGACAACTGCAACAAAAAATAATAACAGTTGTAAGTACACACTAGTAGTCATCTCCGTCAACATACAAGATGCGTCTGTCACTGCCTGGGCGAATTAAATTAGCTTAAGTCCCATGGTAACCACATACTAATGAGTCCAGCTGTAAGTGCACACTAGTAAGTCAAAGGTTGTGGGGTGCCATAGGCCCATGGTAAGCTAGGAACTGGTTGGTACCTCTACTGGACTATACCGTATAAAAGGTTCTAGGAAAGTCAATCTATTATCCGAACTACCAGAATCCTCATTTTCAGACTTTGAATGCATACAAGATCATGCTTATTCACCACCTATATTCAGCAACGTCATTTCCAATACAGCACATTCATTTACGCATGTAAGATCAAGTACTAAATTGTTAGCTGCCTCTTGGCCAACTACAGGAAGATAGAAATATCACATCATGCAATATGCAACCACGTTAGCTAAGCTGATTATCAACATCTGACTTGTTTTTGACTGAAAACTGTAGGAGAGGCTCCAACATCTGACTAGTTGATACAGACTATCTTGTAATGGCCAGGGCATGTTGTGCCCGATAAGGCGATAGCTCACTGTTAACAAATAGGTTTCACATACGTTTCGACCTTTAGGATGTATCAGACATAGAACCATCAGCCTTTAAATAAAGGTCCTGCCTCTTTTCCAGTGTCCATACTCCTTAAAACATGCAACATTTATACCACATATTATAGTTTACCTGAGTGACAGAACTTGATGGCATAAGTTTCGCCAGTCCACATTCAGCAACACACACTGATAACTTATCATCAAGGAGCACATTTGCCGGTTCAAAATTCTGATGCACAATTGGAGGTTGGAAGCTTTCATGGAGATACCTACAGGGAAAATGTAACTCGGAGTGTAAATATCAACATAAGTTGAAGAAAAAAACTGAGAGGCAACTATAACTTCACTTACTGTAAGGCTTTTCCTGAACTAAGAGCAATCTGGAGGCGAGCATTCCATGATAGAGCATTGTGTATTTCCTCTCCATCATGAAGTGCGTCATCTAGTGTTTTTCTGCCAAAGTGGTTGTACACAAGTAATCGCTGTCCATATTCAGCACAGTATCCAACTAACTCAAGGATGTTAGGATCCTTGATCTCTGAGATATGTGCAACAAGTTCTAGAAAGTCATCTACTGATACTCTTCCGTTAGCATTGTCAATCTTCATAACTTCCAACAACTGCATAGAATAGCAGAAATGAAGCTTAATATCTGAACTGCGCAATGAATTGTGAGTTGTACCATCCACTGATTACAATTAAGTATTTTGTACCTTGCCTTCAGGAAGCTCTGCTAGGTATACCTTTCCTAATCTACTGTCCCTTATCACATTCTCCTCTCTGAAATTGCTTGTATATTGCTGAAGAGATGCAACAGAGAAGGGTGTGGCAGAGGTTAGGGTACTTGTCCTTGGTGGGGGACTATGTCTCTTTTCTGGCGGAACAATGGGATTTACGGCAACTTTTCCAACATTTAATAGTGGAGGTAGAGGTGGAGGTGGAGGTGGAGGCGGCACAGCTGCAAAAAGATCTGAATCTGTTCGATCCAAATTAATTATGTGCTCCTTCCGGCTTTCAGGAGACTTCTTCGGGAGAGCTGCAAACAATTGCACAAAGCTTTCAGACATTTTAACTTGATGGGCAGCAAGTAAAAATTAGGCTGCCATTTGATCCAAGGGCTTCATACCTGCTGCTGCTGCCGAACGTAACTCGCGGTCCCTCCTATCAAGGGTCTCGCCTGGACCTATCAAATAAGAAAAAAAAAATTATGTTAATACCCCCCAAAAAAGCAAGAATCCCCTGTCCTAGCAGTATATAAACAGAAGCTGACCTTTTTTAACATCGTCCTTTTGTTGCACTGAAGCTGGCATGATTTGGGGTTCAACCCGATGATGCACCCTTCCTAGCTGAGTTCTGTTGTAATCATATCTTGATTGTCTCTCTTGGTACTTGGACAAACAAAATATAATCAGCAGGACTATAGCTATGAACAGTACTACTACAAGAAGAACAAATCCAGCAATCTTGAGGGCTGACGAATTATGTTTCCTAGATGATGAAGTGCTATCTCGAGCAGTTGATCCATCAGAAGAGTTTGAAGGAGTTTCAGAGGATGGAGGGGCTTTTGAAAGGGGTGAAGGCGGTGATGGTGCTCGTTCTGGATTTGGACCTGTAGGTGTTGGTGTTGGAGCTAGTTTTGGTCCTGTTGGTGTTAGTGTTGGAGTGCCCGTTGGAGTTGGTGCTGGTCCTGCTGATGCTGAAGGTGGTGATGCTGATGGGGCTATGGTGGTATTGAATGGATTGCCATCCTTTCTGCACCAGAAATATGTCAGTCACATAACAAGTCACACAAAAATGATCTAATTAATCTAGCTCTTTAATAGATGAAATTGACATTAGACAATGTAATACTCACTCCTTTTCATATTGAATGATATAAGGCGTATTAGGTTTATTAAGACAAGGCCTTGACCAAGTATTACTCCATTTATACATCGCTTGTATGATGCAAAATCACAGTTATCAGTAAGTACTTTTGAAAATGAATCTAGCGATACAGATTTCATGTCATATAAACCAGTGACAAAGTAATTCTTGGTCAAAGGAGGTACAGAGTAGTATTTATGCCAACGAGGCTAACACTAAAACTGGAAATGAAAGAAAGAAGAGGGTTACTCACTTGAAGGTCGGTATGTTCAATAATTTTGGAGGCACGGATCCAGAAAACAAATTGTTCTCTACATTCCTGATCAGAGTAAGGAATTTATAAGAAAGAATTTAAAGGCTAACATTTAACTATCTGGAGTTTAAAAAAAATTACCACTAGAACCATGTACGGGGTTAAACTTTATTACTTTGGTACCAATAACATTGTTCTCTTTTAGTAATTCAATCGAAAAAGATCTGTAGTTTTTTTCCAAAGAAAAGGTCAAGAGCAAACCAGCTGAATGCAGTGCCTGTTCGAACAACTGTATTAAAAAGAAAACATGTGTTGGCTTCTCAAATGAAGAAATCACACTGGGCAACCATTGCTTCCGCAAAGAAATGAAAGGCAGATGACAGAAGTGCTACATGCTACCAGAAGGTATCAGTAATACTGTACGAGACAGTCAATTATTTTTTAACTTCCTAATTTATTGTGCAAAACTCTAAGAAAAGGACTAGCTTTCGAGTGTCGACAATCACAACCTACTGGTCTGTTCTTCACAATCAAACGTTGTGCAGCTGATGGCCTGATGGCTTATGTAAGTGCATAACTATCTCCATGGGCACATTTAAAATGCTGCAACTTTTATGAAACCAATGGTACAGATTATCCTATAACAAACTCAAGAGCATATACACTAATTAATATCGCATTGCAATCCGAAAGCCTTGATACTCCACAGAGAAGCCATACATATTAAATGCACATATGATAATAATAAATTCCAAATGAATTCAATCCAATGCACTGAGAAAACTGAAAAGGCATGGTATAAGGAAGAAGATATCAAGGGATTACAAGTCTTTAAGGGGGAGATCCTGCAAGAAGTCAAGGGTCCCAGACAGTTGATTGTCTTGTATGCGCCTATCATATAACAGATGAGGAAAGATAAATGAGTTGGGAAAAAAGAACGAGAAAATAAGATAAGATGTAAAACTCACAATGTAGTCAAAGATGACAAGTTTTTCACTGAAGGTGGTAACACGCCAGTGAAGTTGTTAGCAGAAATGTCCCTGTAAAGGAAGCTTGGCTGCTATCATCAATTAATCAACACATTATCCAGATCAACGAAAATGTACAAAACTAAGCGCGTCTTACAAATTTACAAGTCCAACGAGTGAATCGAAAGCATCTGGTAGTTTTCCATCTAGATGGTTGGCATTGAGTGACCTGGGAAAATAAGAATATTAAGAAATGCACTTTACAGCACAAACTAGCATGAATATAGAATTGTTGAGAAAAAGAAAAGAAGAATTTTACATTGCCGATAAGCTTTTAAGATTTGACAATGAACTCGGGATGCTTCCAGTGAGCTGATTAGCAGAGAGGAAACTGTCGCAACAAGGAGAAAATATTTACATTAAATGGGTCATCTCAAGGGCTAAAGGGGTTACCGGAAAGATCAGTAACACGTACAGAGTCTGCAATGTGAGAGGTAGGTCTTCTGGTATACTTCCACCAATATTATTGTTACTAAGATCTCTACACCAAAAGGTAAAACTAAATCAGTCAGATACTCATGTTAGATACAAATAAAGCAGAAATTAACCAGCCAAAAGAAGTCCTAAAAATTACTAACTTTGAACAAAAGGCCATAATGATAATTGCAAAAAGAAAAACAGATCATGATTCCAAAATAAAGACAATTTACAGTGTTAGCGCCCATACATGGTGGTGATTGAAGTGAAGTTCCCCAAGTTGCTCAGCTGCCCTCCCAAGTTTGCAGCATTCATGGTTCTAGAAATGGTGAGTTGACAAGGGTCAAAAATAAACGAATCAACCAAACAAAAGATAATTTAATTGAAGAACCTGACGTACATTTTAGTTATAGCTGAGCCAGTACATACAACGCCCTGCCAAAGCTCACCACAGGGGTCTCCACCATTTGGAATCCATCCAGGAAGCTTTGGAGATCCCAACGAAACGTACAATCCATTTATAGCAGAGACTACAACATCATAAAAGAAATATAAAGAAGCCAGCATTAAGTGGAATCCATAGAAAATTCCCATGCTGCCAACTTTTCACAACAGCACACATGAGCAGCAATTTCTAAGAAAAGGAATGCGCCTGTAAAAGCCCTTTTTAAACAATAATAGTCCCACATTTATGCTAAGTCGACTAAGAAGAAAATGCCAATGAGAATCAACCTATCTGTTAATTCGATCATTTTCATTCCAAACACCACCCCACAACCTCTCATTCATGTCCAGTTGTCTGTCCACCACTATTTGCTAATTCATCCTGAAGTTTCTCGTTCTGCTGGTACTAACTAAGAGGTTAATCTACCACAACTTTCTCCATGCATGCCATCAACTTCCACCGATCCAGAGTGTGACCAACAATCCCTTTATCCCATTGCTATCGAGAACGATATAACACAGCAGGGGTCACCGCGTCACTATGGGCCTCAGAAGCTCCTTTCGTTTATCTCTGCCGAAAGGGACTGGCAGGTTGCTACAAAACCACTGAAAACATCAGCTGATCCGAATTACGCATGTCACGGTCGCCTCGCACCAATTGGCATTGCAACGTACAATGTCACGAGCTGCAGAACTCGGCCCCCGGGGAACCAGAGGGGCCGTCGATCGTTTGTCAGCACGCGAGCTCCGCCACCGACACGAAATTTCACCGCGCATCGTCGATTGCAGAGTGGAAATCGCAGGAAAAAAGCAAGGGAAAAATTCTGGAGGAGAAGATACTAACACCGAAGCAATCCCCTGCTTTGCTTTCGCTGTTCCAGCGATGGCCCGAAGAATTAACCTGAGCAACCGCACGCACGCACGGACCTCCACACGAACAAGCACGAGCAGCAGCCCAACCAAAACAGTCTCGCCGCACGCACCGAAACCGACTGAACGAAAAAGCAAAAAAGCGAGCGGAGCGTACCGTCGGCGGCGTCGGTGACCGCGCTCGCTTGCCGCGGCGCCAATGCCGCGGCCAGCACCAGCAGAAGGACGGGCGAACCACCACCACCCCCGCCGCTCACCCGAGCCCGCCTCATCGCCGCGCCGCGCCCCGCCACAAGTTCACAACCACATCATCCGACTTGCCGCCCCCCAAACAACCAACCGCCCGCCCGCCCGCCCCGCGGAGCGCGGTCAGATCGGAACCGCCTCCGGATCTGCCGCGGGCAACAATGGCCCGCCCGGAGTCAGAGACGAGAACAGGAGGCAGCAGCAGCGGCAGCAAGGAACAGGAGGAAGCAGCAGCACAAGGGAGGGGAGCCAGCACGCAACTGAAAGAGCGAGAGAGTAGAATACGATACGAGATGGGAGAAACGTGAAGAGAAGAGGCTCGGAAATGATGATAGGGATCGAGTTTTATCGGCCGCCGGCCGGGCGTGGGCCGGGTCCAGGTGACGTGGAGCGACTCCGGGTCGTCGGCTGGTCCCGGTCCACGGTGGCGCGCGATGCTGCAGTTCCGGCGGTAGAAGCGTGCATGTGCAGTGCAGGGGATGAGCTCTTGTCCGTCTCTGCCTGCGTTAGCTGTCAAAGCCTCTCTAGTCTGTTCTCTTCTCTTCTCGTGGGTGGGCTCGTAGCTGGTTTTGCCGGCTGGTTTTGGACCCTTTTTCTGCCTTTGCATTGCAACATGTGTGATTTTCCTTTGCCACTCCATAGTTTACTAGTACTAGCCTACATTATTTTTAGGTAACACGGAATCGGTCCACCCCCAACTATCTACACCCTCTTAGTTGCCACATGTTTTTACTTAGGTCCACCAAATTTGACATATACTGCAGAGAGATTAATAAAGAAAACGGTACTTATGTCAGGCATTTATTTTTTTTCTGACTACTTTTTACTTTTCTCTGGTTCTCTCATTTTCTCTCTCCGTGTCCCACTTTCAAGTATATTGTGGTACATGACATGTTTTTAAGTACATATTTAGTACATTATGGTAATTGGACTATTCCTTTATCAGTTTTCAAATACCTTGTGTACATGAACTTATGAGACTAGTACATCATAGGTACATCACATGTACCTTATCAAATTTTAAGTATCTCGTGTACATGGACTTATAAGATAAATACATTGTATGGTACATCATATTTACCTAAAAAAATTGCAGTACATGACAAATACATGACGAGTACATCAAAATACATCAAGTTACATGACAAATACATTAAGGTACATCACAAATACGTAAGTACTTCATCAGTCCTCAATCATTACAATCAGCAATCAATGCCTCAAAGAGATAGAAAGAAGGAATCAAAGAGGAAAACTCGAATTCAACTTTAAATTCAATAAAACCAAGTACCTAAGTACTCGGATTCAACAAGGTATCGTCACAGGTTTGTACTATCCCCTTCCTTCCTAAGTACCCACTCAGTCACAGTGCCTCCAATCAAAGTACCTCATTGATCTATATTTGTACTCTTAGTTCAAAGAGAAACTACGAGATCCCAAATCAAAATACCTCAGGTACCTTTATCCATGTCCCGCGATGGGGATACACAACTCAAATCAATACCAAGATCCGCACGATGGGGCAGCCGGGACGACGGCGGCGGCGGTGGAGCCCGGGACGTCCTCGGAGTGGAGGCCGCAAATGGAGACAGCAGGCCGGGGAAGCAAGGGGACGGCTCCGTTCCTCCAGCTGGGGGATGGGGCGGCGTCCAAGGGAGAGATGGGGTGGCAGCCATGGCGCTTGACCAGGAGCACTTTTGCTGGAGGAAGAAAGAAGAAGGGAGGAAAGAGACGAGGAGATGGGAGAGAAGAAACAGACATGGGTGTGGGTGTGGAGACGAGGGGTGCACCAGGACGTTTGGCATTTTTAGGGCACCAACTCTAATTTCTCTTCGAACACAGGTACTAATACTGGTAACAGTAACTCCTTTGAGTACAACTTCCTACTAAATTTAAGACACTTATTATCGATAGAGTGGGTATATTTTATGGTTTAATAACTCGCCGGAACGTCTTATTTTAGGGAGTTGTTTTGCAAATAAGATGTCTAGCATAATCCTGTAATTTGTTTCTGGAAGGAGGAGCTGCTGCTTTTTCTTGGTAGCACTGCACAGACGAGAAAACTTTGACAAATACGAGGACGTACGTAGTGAGAACCCACTCGGTCGTTTTAATTTGTTCTCTAGCTAGTGCTTGGTTTCTTGTATTGCTACATCGATAGTGATACTCATCTTGACAGTGTGAACTCCTCGCGTGGGAGTTGTTGTTGACCTGGTCATTCATAAATACTGGTTGACTGACTGCTGCATGTATGGCTGCTCATGTCTTCCTGTTGCAAATATTTTATTTTGACATGGCTTTGGCTTGTTTAGCACCGTGAAAAGTTTAGAACTTCATGTGGGCAATGATATATTGACTATTTGCATGCATAATTGCTCGTGTTTTTAGATGCCATTTTGACCCAAACTTTTTGCGTGTGCATAGGGTATCATAGCTTAGCTAGAATTACATGTTGACAGACTTCTGCATGTATAGTTGTCATTTAGAATGACAAATGGACAGGTTTTGTGTGTGCAATTGGTTTATAGATACTACATCGAACATACGTATGAAATTGAGTTGCATTACTACGGCCCTCCGTTTGAAAAATACTACGGAGTAGTCGGTGCCTATGCATAGGAAGTTGGATTAGTGAAGTGAAAGCAGTGTACTCATCAATTTGTCATAAAAAATATCTGCACTTGCAATAATTTAGAAAAAAAATAATACTCCAGAAACAATTGGTGATGTTGGAACATACTCGTATCTCCAAAACATCACAGAGGGTAATGTATTTTTCAATGTCCTTATTTTGCTTCCATGAAAGTTTCCGGTCACATTACACACTAGGGTCTTGCTCAAGAAACTACCAATTGCACCACTAACTAATAATTAATGTTCCCGAATGTCAATGATCTCAAGTCAATGGAGTGTGTAGCATGGAAATTACCCATCATGTAGTTAACTATTTAATGCCACCAAGTGTTAAACTTAAATAGGCGTCCTGGATAATGACACTAGCATAGTAGCATGGATGTCTGTCTCCATCCTAGTTTGAACAGCTCAGTTCACTTGTTTCTTTCTTTTTAAAGGGACAGTTCAGTTCACTTGAGAACAATGGATTTCCCCAAGCAAGCAAGGCATATCCCTGTCTCCCAGTCCCTAGCTAGGGTTGATTAATCAAATCAAATGACCCAGCCTAAAAAACAGTGTGATTGGGTACCTGATAAAACTAAGAGTGATTAGGTTTGCTGTCAAAAGAAAAAGAGTGATTCGGTTTGGCTCAGAAATGACAGTAGTTCACCACGTGCACTGGTGAAGCCGACATGTGTACCGTAAGATCGCAGATTTCGTGATTAATTTTGGTTATTACCGGCAGGAGCCAGGAGGGAATCTGGATCCACTGAGATAACGCAGACAAAAAAAATATGTTAGTTGGATACCGTGCTTCCCGTAGAGCTAGTACCTGATGAGGATTAAGCCTATCCGGACGCTAGGAGCGTTGCCGTAATTAACGTTTTTTCCAAGGTGTGTAATTGAAGCTCTAGCTCAAGAATCCGGGTGACATTTACATTTTGTTTTCATAGATTCTGTTAAAAATTCAAAATTCCATAGGCTGAACATGCACGGATAGAAACACAACACACGCCCATTTCCGCCTTGTTTTTTCATCCAGCCACATACATTTGTCAAGTTAAGCAGAATTTATTTTTTGCTAAATAATTACTCCAGCGAACCACAATATAGAACTAGGTTACCAGTCAACGTAGCCACGACAAAACAAAGCAAGGCAGACCAATGAGAAGACGAAGATCCATCCATGGAATCTGCCCACGGACGTCATTGCTGGAAGTAGATCATATCGGACAGCAAGAAAAAATAATTGTAAAAAAAACTTATGAAAGCAATTTCTAATTTCATTTCGTTGTTGGATGGACCAAGCAAGCATGCCAGCATGGGCAATCGCCATAGTGCCCAACCCAAGAAGAGTGAGCTCACCCATGTGACAGAAAGATGTGCACAGCCACTTGTGACTTGTCCCCTTTGTCTGACCGGCAAAGGCCACCACCAGTCCACAGCCTGCCTCCTGCACGAGACGAAGCTTGCCAAATCTTACCAGGCTTCCTCAGATTATTTATCATAAAATGGTGCCAGAACTTTCAGACAAAACACATGCACTGCGGTCCTCCTAGACGGCTCAGTAAATCCGTTCTCCGTGACCACCGTGTCCTCCTCTTCTCTCGGTTGCTGGTCAACAATCTTATCTGAACATTGGGATTATAACCCAGGCACAAGTCAGGGGCACAGAAGTTGCCGTTGCTGACAACACTCGAGAAGCTTGTGATCTTGGGTAAAGCAGAGAGACGTCACCAACCAGCCCCAATGATTCGGGCTTTTTTACTATATACTCGCCAGGTCAAAGTAAGTAGCCAAGTGGATGGAGAAATCAGAAAAGGGAAAAGCGAACAGATAGGCAAAAAGGCGTGATCAAAGATATGCCTGGAGTTGCCTGCGAAAGTCCCCGGATTCCTCTTTGGGTCACGAGACCTTTGATGCGTGAGTGGATCATCATATCATGGCCACCTCCTCTCCTCCTCCAGGCCGTTTTGTGTTGCATTGCAACCCAAAAATATGTGACTCGTCATCTGTATCCCGGGGGAAACTGTACTTGATGATTACCCATGCACTGGCTCACCGGAAAAGAATTCTTTAACATGGATCATGTGAAAAAGGAACCTCGCAGGACCGGGTGCTTGAGCCCGAAAGAGAGTGCTTTTGCCCGAAGAAGAATGGAGGTGGCGCAAGAATCCAATCCTGCCAGGAAACTTGATGATGGTTTCCGATCTAGAAGCCAGCCCTACATCCACAAAAGGGAAAGATTCTGTTGTAGCTGAAGGAAATCATTGTGGTGGCCACTTGAGCAGAGGCCTTTTATCTATCAGGTTGTTGTTGTTGGCCACTGCAGCAGATGCTACTACTACTAATATCCGTGTAACAGTGGCTAGTGTCGGCTGCTTGCTTATTGGGTCAGGGTGAATGAGTGCCTATCCCCTTTTTCACTTTGGCATTCGGTTTCCTTTGAAACACAGCTTCTGCATCACAGAACTACTTCATCAAGCATGGAATCACTCTCATATTTTAAGACTGACAGAACTTAGTGCAGAATCAACAGGAAAGACAACTATTCGTCCAAATATTTGGCATTGCATTGCACAGACAGTTTATTCCAACAAGCATCATCCTTCTACAACACTCTCATTCGTCTCGTTTTAAAGACTGGGGGCACAGGCATCGTCCTTGCCCCAACCGCCAGTACATCAGATGCTTCTTGGGGTTATTTATTCAGCTCCACTATGCATCTGTTGAATGTTGGCACTTATGAAGGAAATTAAATTTCCTAACTACCACCAACCGCTTCAACAGTATCCAGGATCCGCTTATAACCTCTTCAAGCTCTTCTTCCTGGCGTCCATCTTCTTCTT
Source organism: Brachypodium distachyon (assembly GCF_000005505.3). NCBI lineage: Eukaryota > Viridiplantae > Streptophyta > Magnoliopsida > Poales > Poaceae > Brachypodium > Brachypodium distachyon. The sequence continues at coordinate 27,149,697 of NC_016131.3, read as the reverse complement.
CTCAACTGGAATTCTGGCAGCAAGCAGCCCATCCTTCTTGGGCGGTGCTGATGCTCCTACAACATGATCAGAAGGAGCAGCATTCTGATCCTGTGAGACAAGAATTTTGGTTGCAGAGGAGGTAGATACCACTGCAGGTGCTGATGCTGCGTTCTCGCTCAGAGAAGTAGCGTTATTAGTTTGATCAACATTTAGAGCTGTGGTTGACTCAGAAATAGCTCCAGTCTTGGACCTATTCTTAGGTTTATGTGCATGGATGCCAGTATATAACCTGCATATGGAGCACGGTAAAATAATCAGTGGCCTGTTTGAGTCCTATTTGACACTTCGGTATGGCATGTGATCTGATTTGGTAGAAGTGGTAGCCATGAGATTCATGCCATGTGCCAGAATCACTTGGATACACAATCCTAAAGGGCTGTTGGGAAGAACTGTATTTCTTGGTAAAGTTTGGTATTCAAGTCTAATTTGACTAAATACTGAAACTTTACCAAGAAATACTTCTCTTCCGAACAGGCCATGACACTGCACTTGACAAGAACAGATCTGCCAGAATTATTCCAGGTTTGCTAATACAGAGTTGAAGGCTGACCTTGCAAGGCGTGCATACTCCTCATAGTTTTCAAGCAACATCTTTCCAGCTTGCTCGTTAAGGGCAGATTCAGGGAATGGTTCAATCAGAAGGCATCTGACTACCTGTTAGATATGATATGAGAACAAGGGACACATTAGTAGACTCCAGCATGTTGTGAGAACGAACTTTATTCCTAGGCCATAGCTATCATGTCATGCAGTCATGTTATATTTAAATTCCGCAAACATCTTACAAAGAAATCATGCTTTGCCGCCAACAGAGATAATGACTGAAGTGTGCTGCAATTTGAGCTTACCAGCAGGACATGTCTTAATCCAAGACTAGGGTTCCAATCCTTTTTCAATGTGTTCACACATATCTCACCACTGGTTGCTATGTTTGGATGGAATATTTTTGTCGAGAAGAATCCTGCAAATCAAGGCAGACTTTCAGTTGGAGACTTCACTTCGAGCAATAATTGAAAACCAGACAATTCAGGAAGTTTCAGAAGATTCTACCTTTTGGGGGAGAGTGAGGGAAGTCTCGAGACAACAGTAGCTTCATCCGGAATACTCCAGTCTCATATGGAGTTCCAGCTGCATCACGTCAAAATTCGGATTCTCAGAACATGATGGTAAAGTAGTGCCACTAGATTCAGATTTTCAGAATATATTTTTTCTACCAGAAAGAAGAAGATTCATCGGTAGTTAAATCTAAGCAAACAATGTGTTAGTAAATCATTTGAATCACAAAGACTCCATTATATGTACAGATAGTAAAATAGCAAGATCAGCATGTAAATTCAACAGTGCACACCCAAAATTATGGCAGCTGAAGGCCAAAGTAACTATGGAATCTTACCAGGGCCTTCGATGTCAGCAAAAATGGTGGTGAAATCATCATCATTGACAATAACTTTAATCCCTTCTGGAGGTGATTCATCAAGATTCTTCAGTTCTTTAGCTAATTGCCTGATGACATTTGGTGGGAGGTTCTCGTTGGTCGCCTTTGAATGAACAAACATGCCATCAGAATCATAAAAGAAGGAAAATGAATCTCTTACAAGTTTAGATTTTCAGGTACTCACCATGGAAGCAATAAAAGCAGAAAGCTCTAAAGGTGCTTTGTGGTCAACTCCACTTAGAAATTTTCTTTTCCAGAATATAACCTTTTAAGAGATTATGATCGAATCAATATCAAAATAAAATTAACAGTAGTTATATCTGTAAACTAAGAGATGTAGTACAGCACGTGTAACCTATTTGTTATATATACCAAAATTCAATGTATGTGAATGACTTTCAATAGTACAATTACTGTTGCAAGGATTTATGTGAATGACCGCTACATGTGTTAAGTGGAACTTAATGAGCTAACCAATACATTGATATACGGTAACTTATGCTATATGAGTAAAGCATAACCAATTCCTGCAAGCGCCAACTTAGCAATGTTAGTGGCTTAAGGAAAGTAGTGGAATATTTAGATGAATTAATATTCCTAATTTGCTATTCCGGACAGAACACTCCATTGAGGAACATTAATACATTATGATATACTCGTAACTCCATAAGCCATGTCATTGCTTTTCTTTGATTTACAAAAGAGCCATTCTGGTAGAACAATTTATCCAGTGTTTATTGTTGACTGCTTTGACCATTAAACAACAAAAGAATTATTTACTACTAGAAATAATAAACGGTATGCCCGTCATGTGTGCAAGTCATGCGCATACAGTTAAGTGCCGAACTAGTAATAACTAATAAATGATGCTACGAAATAGTGATATGCTCATTAAGACCTAAAACAGCGCTAAAACAGCAGCTATTGCGATATAAAGCTTGACGTACACATTTTTGTCTAAAATGGTATTGTTTGTTACATATAAATGTTTGTGAGATGAGGAAACCATTTAGACCAGACCATCTAGTTGGCAATTTGGTATTAATTAGGTCGTGTTACTCGTCGTGTGCTATTGCATTTTTGTGAACCTACTAAATACTAATGTGCCATTTCCCGGTGTCTTAACTTCTTTACTAACTTGACAGGCATGCTTGCAGACACTCCCGCCTGCGATGGTACACAGGCAAACACATGGTCACTACTGAAGGTTCAGACCAGCGAGGATCGCCGTGACCACAGATCGCAGGGCCCTCGATGAACTTTACAGGCACAACACAAGCCTGCACCTTTTTTCAACATAAAGGAACTAAATAAACCGAATCTCTTTCCCATAATTGCATTCTGAAGGATATCTCTTCTCAGAGGGGACGGCAATGCGAGCCGAGAGATCAATCGACCGTGGGATCAACGCTCACCTACCCATCAGAATGGATGAAGCGAACGAATCTGAGACTAACCGAGACCCCATTGAGACCCCATCGGACCCAAACGGGAGAAACGGACTGCTCACCTACTGCAGAAGCCACGCGGAAGGCGTGTGCAGCGACCACGCCGCTCGCGTACGCCTCCGGTGGCCTGGGGAAGGGATCGAACCGGCAGGCAGGCAGGCGACGGCCGATCGGCGGCTTCCTCCGTGGGGCCCGGGTGGCAGCGGGGAGGGGAAACGAGCAACCGGTACGCGCGGCGGCAGGGAGAGTCCGCCGCGACGGAGCCGGCGCCGGTGGGACGGAGGGAGGAAACCCTAGGCCGGCGTGGAGTGCTCTCGATTTGGGGGATGCCGGGGGCGAGAGAGAGAGAGAGAGGGGGGAGCGGAGCAGTAATTGAGAATCGGGACTGAAATGATGAGACGAAGCCCATTTGTTTTTCATTTTATTTTTATTTTTAGGATGAGACAGCGACCGGTGCGGGGCGATCGGACCGTTGGCGTCAGGTGGGCCAGGCTCGAGCACGGCCTGGATGAGCGTGGCCCACTGACGAGACGCATGTGGGGGGCCGCCTGCCGACGGCGGGTTTGGTAGCCGTTGGGTGGGGCAGGGGTGGCCGGCCCGGGCGGGCCTCGGTCGGGGTTCGAAATCGCCGACGGGGCGTCCACTGCCGCTGTCCATTTTTGTCGATCATTGAAGCTGAAATTTCGAGATGTTTACAAATAGAAGGAAAAAGACTTTTCTATTTCTCGACCGGTTTAGGATCAGGCGTTATCTGAGCGAGCATATTGCTTGTAGATGCACATATCGGAGAGGTGATTTGGGCATTAGATCATGAGACACAGTGTAAGGTGACTTGACACACAAATTACAGCTTCAGAAATTCCATTTCACTAGTTACCATTTTCTGGAAGGAAAATACTCTCCATCACTCGAGCTTACATTGGAGAATGAAATAAAAAAAACAAATGTAGAAACTCCAGTGTTTTGACAAATATTTTACCTAGCCATATTTTGTGTATGGCAAACTTAAACTTACACTAGCATCCATAACGTAAGGGTCTCTTTAGTTCAAAGCATTTTCATACAGTATAAAATTGGCAAAATTGAGATCCCTAGGAATTTTGTTTGTGTGGGTTCATTTGGTTTATAGGATTAAATCTTATAGTAGGAACTTTCTCTAAGAATTCATTTGCAACATTTCATAGTAGACTTTCTGTGGTTCAATCTTACAAACTTTTCTGTGAACAAAATTGTGTTGGACCTGGGCATGACATTGTACTACTGTATTTTCCATATCTCTACATTTTTAACATCACCGTGAATCAGAGACGCCTAACTTGGTGGTATATGCATAGTTGCATACGATACAATTCCCTCTCTTTTCCATTCTCTACTTTCACATATAGATATCTAACTTCGGCCATTGAGATCTTTGAATTGCTTTGTAATCTCTAGAAATTTCTCACGTGTGGGTTAGTTTACTGTATCTGTATGATTGCAACACTGTGGAAAGATCGTTCGGACTCTTGCAATTCTGTTCTATAGCAACGTTTCCATCTGACTCGCACATCTCGAATAATACTACCATATGCTTTTTTTATACTCCTACAAATCTCCAATGATCAATGGTGCCAGCCTGCCTCCAAACCGTTAGATAATAACATATATGAATTATTTGACACGAGGATCAAAAGTACAACATTCTTTTTAATTATGTAGTGCATTCTATTTTGTTTGTAGTAACACTGTGCTAGTAGTGGCCTCTAACGTGCAATCAATTCTATAGAACTCAAAAGTGACACGACGATTTGATAGTACCTCCTGGAGAACGGATTATTTGATGGAGAACATTTTCCTGAGTTTGATACTTTGATAGGCACGTTGAAGGTGATTGACCTGGGAATACAGTATAAGATGACTTCTTTGGGAGGAAAAGGTTCCCCGTTGCTTTAGTTTTACACTGAACCATGAAATCACAAACAAGAGCAGCAGCAACAGCAGTGCAGAACTAATACAGGACCGGGAGGGAACCAACAGCACATTATTCTCCCTCCACAGTTTGGTCCAACGGGGGGCCAACACTTGGCCCGAACAGAAGAGAAGCATCCTTCTCTGGCATAATCTGTGCCTCTCATTATTTTCGGATGCATCTGCATAATCTGGCACCAATGGTTGTCATTTGACCTGGAACACTATGTTTCGGTTATAATCTCTTCAGACTCTTCTTCCTCGCATCCATCTTCTTCTTGTCGACTGGACCTTTCACGGTAAGCGGTCCGTCCTTCTTGACTACTGCTGATGTTCCTCCTAAAACAGCAGAAGGAGCAGTATTCTGGTCCTGCAAATTTGAGCCAAATGCTTTTGACGCACTAGAGGTAGATATCTCGTTGAGAACAGTGTTAGACTGATCTCTATTCAGAGCTGTGTTTGACTCAGAAATAGCTCCAATCTTGGGCTTATTCTTGGGTTTGAGCGCATGAATACCCGTAAATAGCCTGCATACAGAGCACAATGGGATGATCAGTAACTAGCTGCAGCCGTGCCCAAAGTTTCAGCAAACAGGTCTGATCTCATCTGTCAGAAATAGTAGCTGCCTCTGTAAATGTTAACACTGTTGGCAAACGGGTCTCACTACCACTATATAGTTTTTGACCAATAAGATCTATAGCATGACACTATGCTGACAAAATGAAGTTGAAGACTGACCTTGCATGCCGTGCATACTCCTCATAGTTCTCAAGCAGCAGCTTTCCAGCTTGTTCATTAAGGGCGGATTCAGGAAATGGCTCAATCAGAAGGCATCTGACTACCTGTGAGACATGTCAGAATGCAATTCATAGTAATTAGTAGGTCCGCAGCATTCTATGCTAGAAGTTTAAACTTCTTTCTAGCTCTTGTACAAAATCAAAGCTTAGCAAACTGCTTACAAAACAAAACATGAATTATAGGTTTACTGCCAGCCAACATGGGTTGGTCTGTGTTGAACTTTGAGCTTACCAGCAGAACATGTCTTAATCCAAGGCTAGGATTCCAATCCTTCTTCAATGTGTTAACACATATCTCACCACTTGTTGCTATGTTCGGATGAAAAATTTTGGTTGTGAAAAATCCTGTAAATCAAATAAGGGCCAAAGACTTTTGACTAAATATTTTGCTTCAAGAACTCAAGTATGAACGACTCGCGACAAGATGGCTACCTTTCGGAGGAGAATGAGGGAAGTCACGAGATAATATTAGCTTCATCCGGAATATTCCATTCTCATATGGAGTTCCAGCTGCAAATCAGAAAGCCCAGGTTTAGGTTTAGGTTTCAGAATGCAATAGCAGAAAGTAGTGTAATAGGAAAGAAACGCTCTGAAAACTTCATGTTCTTTAATATGCAAAGCCAGAAGGGCAGATTTCATCAACCACTTGACTAAGAACAAAAAACATGTACCAGGGCATGATTACAAAAAAGGACACTACTAACCAAGCACCAGGGCATGATCATCATAATTTATTACTGCAAAACACAAAATGATCAAAAGGGTAAAGCAATATATATTGACAGAATCTTACAAGGGCCCTCAATATCAGCAAAAATAGTGGCGAAGTCATCATCATTAACAATAACTTTGATCCCTTCTGGAGGTGAATCATCAAGATTTTTCAGTTCTTTAGCCAATTGCCTGATAACATTTGGTGGGAGGTTCTCGTTGGTTGCCTGCAATGAAATAGACAATCAGAATCATGAAGTCGGCATAAAACTCTTTCCGGATATGTTCAAGTCCTAAAAAAGTTATGCTCACCATGATAGCAATTACAGCAGACAGCTCTTAAAGGTGTTCACTGGGTTCAAGAATAGCACCCTTAATGACCACAAAATCTCAGCACTGTGTAAGAAGTGTATTCACCAAACTCTACCTACAAGGAAAAGGTATTTAGGAGATTAGATACTACTGGATCGATATCAAATACAAACATATTAAAGGTACATATTAGGAACTGTAGAAATCAGGTGCAATATGTAGTAACTTAAGAGAATAGCTCGATGTCACTAAGAGAAAATGCTATATGAGTAATGCTTGCAAGCGGAGATCGTTGAGCAACACGACTAGCATAAGGTTGCAAATTAATATTACAATTTCACAAAGACATTACACATTCCATGTCTCAGGTATTGCAGTTCCGTAGTCTATGAAGAAGCGAACTGTGGGCGTAAGTACAGCATAACACGACTTAGTTTATCCTCTCTGACTACTATGGGCGTCTGAGCATAAAAAGAATGATTCCAACTACAAATGGCACTTTTATCCATTCTGTACTCCCCTGTCACCTTATACATGCAATTGACTGTGCCAGCACATGCCATGTACATGTGAATGATGCACCAGTAACTTAATGCTGCTAAACAATGATGTTGTACTGAGTAATGCCTGCAATCAGCTAATACGCTAATACAGAGAACATATGCATAATAAGCAAACAATAAAGCTATGACAGAGCATTTCAGGCAGAACAATTTTTGGCGGAGTATGGTATATTCTTCATCTCATGCTAGCATAACTGTGTTAATTCCGTATTGAGATATTTACGCGGGCAAAATTTATTACTAAGTTGATAAATCAAAACAACATTATACAAAAGAAAACTATTAACTTCTGTCCCTCCTTTCCCTCCCTTTTTCCATCTGTTACCAGACAAAAGCAAACAAGCACACTCCAAGGCTAACTTCCATCGCCTCTTTCCCTCCTTTTTCCCCCATCAGTTTCCACACGCAAGCAAACAAGCACACTCCAAGGTCACCATAACCAGGGGCTGTTACGATGGACATTGCGTCCTACATGATCACAGGACTCCAATGGAAGTAGGGAACAAAACAGGCGAGGATCAGGCGGTTGGCATTTTGTCATCCTGTTCCTGTGCCCTTTTCTTTTCTCTTTTTTCCAGCTGAGTTTCTCGGCCTTTTGTTCGTAGTATGTTTGCAGCCGTTGGAATAATCAATGCCTGTGTGCATCCCTAGCAGGTGCCGAGGCCAGGAGTAATGCAATTTCCCTTAACCCAACAACAAATAAAATCCATTCTGCGTAGCAGAAACAAGATGAGAACTGAATCCTCACTTCAGATTTCAGTGAGACGTCTCTGCTCGTATATCAGCTCGAGGGAAACGCGAGAGCAGTCGGTCGATCCGACAATTATACATCCAATGTCTCCTATACTCTACATAGACGTGAAGCGAAACACCGAATTACACCCAACTCCCTCCCGTAAAATAAATCGACTGCTCCTCACTCACCAGTTAACCACCGACGTGGGAGCGGAGCCTGAGGAGAGCGGTCGCCGGTGGTTGGAGGAAGAGATCGAGGCGGCAGACGGGGTGCAGGCAGGCAAGCGACGGTCGATTGAGCGGGCGGCGCCGGCGCTCCTCTGGGTGGCAAGGTAGAGGAAGAGCAGGCAATTGAGACGGAGGGCAGTGTGGGGGAGCAGCTGAGGAGCGGGCCGGCGGCGGCTGGGGCCGTGGAGGGGAAACCCTAGGTGTGGAGGCAGCCTGTCCTCCTCTCCAATTTGGGGAAGGCGCAGAAGAGCGAGCGGGGGAGGGAACAGGAAAGGAAGGCAGGTAGAAGTAGCAGCCAGCAGCAAGTTGAGATTTGAGAGGGACGCGAGAGCGAAACGGGATCCATACGGAGAGATCCGACCGTTGACGTCTGGTGGGTCCCTTCCCCGTGCGGGCCCAGAGTATAGCCCAGAGTCGCATGCGGGTCCCGGCCCCTCTGCCAGCCCAGCTGCCAGAGAAGCCTGCTGGGCTTGTTTTTTAGCTGAATGCTTGCTGGGCTTTGGTAGCCTTCTAAACCGTCTGAATTCCTTCTCCTCCACCGCTCAAAAGTAGATACAAACTCCTCTAAAAAAAAAGTAGATACAAACTCGTGAACTTCTTCCCCCCAAAAAAAAACTCGTGAATCAGTACAGACTTTTAAATTTTGAACAGTGCCGGGTATACTCGTGGGGCCACATTAGACCTGACGAGCTAGTACTAGGTACTAGGTATGTGTGCATGCTACCTGGGGCCACATTATCGGAGATAGAAAATACAACCATTGGGTTCATTGCATTATAATCATGAAGTTCATATGTAGTATTTAGTACAAATCCTATTGAATTTTGTCATTTTCGTTGGGTTCATCTGAATCCAATGACTATACTGCAGCTCCGCCACATTTATCACACGTGTGAACAGTGGTACTCTACCTGGGGCACAGTTGAGAGACTTAATGAGCTAGTGCAGGTAAGGTACGTGTGCACACTACCTGGGGCACACTGGCTAAGCTGCCTTTTGAGGATTCTGAGCTGTGAGCACGTACGATCCCGACCGCCCTCCTGAAGCTTTGTCACGGAGCCACGCACGTACGCACTCGCTACACTCCATTTCAGCCGAGCATCGGACTGTCACGCAAACAGCACACGGAAAAGCCAGAAAAGGGCCAGGCGCCCACCGAGCAGTGGCACCGTCCATGCGAGCTTGGCCAAATAACCCAGGCATCATCGGCCCCGGCACCGGGACGAAATCCACCGGCTAATGCTGTCCGAACCCATTCGTGCGACCGGGTCTCCATACCCGTCCTTAGTCATGGGTTTCAAAAATTTCCCAGCTCCGTCGGGGAACCCAAACCAGTTTTCTACACGGTCGAAATATCAGCAGCAATATTAAAGAAAAATAATAAAATTTCAGTACCATTCACGCATATAACAACAGCAACATGACAACATTATTTAATAAAACGGAACATATAGTTCTCACAAAATAGCCGATCTCATACAAGTTCACGCAAATTAGACGACGATCTCATGCAATCCGACAACAACACAAGGTGGACCAAAACATTCAAACTGACAACAACACAACGTGGTCCAAACACATGTGGAGGTTTGTGGTAGATATATGGCCTGTGTTGAGCCATTTTAATGGGCTATCTGGAAATTTTCATAGGTTTCACGGGTACCGGGTTTGGGGATTATTGGACCGGATCTGAACCCGTGAAACCCGTTGGGTTTTACTTTTGACCCATGAACAAACCCGCAGTATTGCATTTGACCCAAACTCATCCCCTAATGGGGTAAAAACCCACGGGTTTTCGAGGCCATTGCCATCTTGATCCACAGCAGCAGTAGCGAGTGAATTCTACCGCAACACACATCAAATCGCACCCCTGTACTACATGCTTTTGGTTTCCCGGACTCCTCGTATCATAAAGCCTTGTCATCGTGTTCCATCCACGCGGAAACGACAGCTAGTTTCCCACTCTGATACTAAATTCTTGAATCAAATTTGTCAAAATATGAATGTATCTATTATTAAAAACCGTCTAGATACATGTAATATTTCGACAACAATTTAGGATCGGGGGAGTAGTTTCCATGAAACGTAGAAGAATTAAAGTTAGCTTCCCTTTTAAACAGAAAGCAGCGGTTACGTTACTACGGAGCGTAATAGGAGCTCACTCCTCATGCAGTTCGTTTCCACTTGGGTGAGCGGGATGGCAAATGAAACGAGAACTGTCGCAGAGCACCCCGAAGCCAGGCGAAGCAGCTCGATCGAGCTTCCGTTTCTCCTGAGCTGGAACTCTCCGCACACTTTTAAGCAGTGCACCGTCCATGTTACGTGCGTGAGCTTGGCCAAATAAGCCCAGGCGCATCCCATCCGTTCCATCCCCTGGCGCGCGGGTTCAAAAAAGGCTACACCGCACGTCCACAAATCCCACCGTGCGAGCTTTGCGTTTGCTCTGCTTTCCCAGCTCGCCCTCGGCCGAGATACCGTCCGTGGTTTACTCTTTTCGTCGATCCGCGCCCCAGATGACAGCTCTCGCTGAGGAAAACCGGCGGGATAAAGTGTCTGCTGGCACCAACAAATTAAAGCTGGGGGCCTGGGGGCGGAATTGATTGCCTAATTCGCAGGCATAAAACCCCACCGCCCGAAGCCGCTCGCAGTAAATACCCGCAGACCACCCCCCCCCCCCCCCTCCTCCCCAATCTCCATCCATCCGTCTCGCAATCAGCCCAAGTCAAGAAATCAAGCAGAGAGAAAGGGATTGAGATCCTCGTCGATGTCGATGGAGGGGTCGTCGTCGCAGAAGAAGGAGATGGAGAGGGGCACGGAGAGACCGTTGGGGATGGGGAAGGTGTGCGGGAAGGAGGAGAAGGTGGTGGGGATGAAGAAGGCGCCGGGGAGCTGCCCGTACTGCGGCGGCGGGGTGGCGGCGACGGACGTGGAGGCCAAGCTGCTGCTCTGCTTCCTGCCGCTCTGCCGCCGCGCCAAGCGGAGGTTCGCATGCACCGCCTGCGCACGGCGACTCGTCACCTACCCCGCCATCCTCCATGACTAGCTCCTTCTACATCCTCCTTCATTTACTTCCCGTTGGTTAATTCCTTCTCCCCAGATTCGCTCGCTCTTTCTATCGATCGATCCCCTCCTGCGCGCTTGCATGCAGGCGGAACAACTGAAACTAGTTGATTTTATTGATCTTGAGGGTAGCGGCAGTGGCACAAGGACTGAAGATCGATCATCGCTTCTTTTTTTTTCTTGTTCCCCGAGAACAATTGTTAATGCTAGTGGAAGTATTACGGATTACTAGTAAGTACTGTGGTACTCATGGTAGAATTGGGTTGATTGATTGATTAGCGGCCTGCTTGTTTTCGGTGGATCGACCGGGGACTAGACGTTGTTCCTCGTGGGCCGTGGCCAACCAAAATATACCAGGCAGGTTGAGTGAGAATGGCCGGCGGCCCTTGCTAACAGGCTGCATCGAGTTTTGCTGGTGGTGGTGGTGGTGGATGATATCGAAGGAAGCCGTGTCAATTTTTGTTTTTTTTATTACGGCCGTACGTTGATTAACTGCTTTTGAGGTCCAGCCGTACGTTAATTATTTCTAAATACTTTGCGACAAGTATTTAGCGGAGGGAGCAGCTAGTAGTGTAAATGTGTAATCCGTATTGTACGTGCTGCCATAGTCACTTGACGTGACGTGAGCGCGTGATATCACGCGTAACGTCGTTTGGAGTTGTCTGCGTACATTCCTCGGCTCCTTGTGCGCCGCCAAGCCTGAAGATCCGGTATCGTGCTCAGGTCGGACAGATGAAGTCGCACGCAAAGCAGTTTTGAAGTCTCGAATGGCAGGCACTTAAACATCAGCTGTATTATTCCGAAGATCATCAGAACTTCAGAAGCAGCTAAGCATAGTACTGTAGCAACAATGCGAGTTTGTTTTAATTTTAGAAACACCAGTACGAGCAAAGTATGTCCCCTTTATTTTGGACTTTAGGCCAGCTTCTGGTCCCAGCCAGCTAAAGCTCAAAAGAAGGGAAAATTTCTCGTCGGCTCTTCCTGAAAACCCCTCCAAAGCGTAGTGCAAAGTGGGCTCTGGGGAGAAACTGGTCTGGACCAGCTTCCCGAACTTCTCCGGACGCACGTTTCCAACTTACCCCGAAATCGAACTGTTATTACACTCGAAATGCCACCGTGCGAGTTCCACTGCAAACCCCCAGACCCCGACCTCCTCGTGCTCGTCCTCCTCATCCCAGTTCCTCGCGGTGGAGCTCTCCCCTGCAGCAGCCGCCCCGACCCCGCCCTACCTCTTCCATTCGACCTCGCCGGCCGCCACCCTCATCATCTCCCTCGGATCCGCCGCCGCCGCCACCCCTAGACCAGGAGCTCGTCGCCCGCCGCCCTCTCCTTCCATCCTGACCCCATCCCCCATCAGCCCTCGTCGCGCCACCTTCTCATCTCTCCTGCAACCGCGGCCTTCCTTCCTCGTCATCCGAAAAGAAGGGGGCCTACAAAAGGCAGGCTAGCACTTAGCAGCAGTAGATATGGGCCGGTAAAGGGACAAACGGGCTTTGGTTTGATTTGAGCTCGCTGTTTACGCAGCCCAGTAAGTGAACGGTAGTCGTCTCGTCGCGAGATCCAAAGAAATGGGCCGGGGCTCCTTTTGGTCCGATACTCGCGAGCTCGACCGGTTCCGTCCCTTCCCATTTTCGTTTTAACGCACGACGTGACTGCGTGACTTCACTCTGCGTGTCTACGTGCGCACGTGGTCATCTCAGATCATCGGATACGTGGCTGGTGTGCATATCTCTCTTTTTGACTCTTTCTTCAAGCTCGGTCCGGAATTTGTTTCAGAAAAGAATGGAACACACGCTCGCTCGCTGCCGCTGGTGCCAGCTGCAAGTCTTGAAGAGTTCCTCGTTTCCATTCCCAGCAGAATCATCGATCAATCACCAGTACGAGGAGCTGGCGCCAGGGTACCAGGTGTGCCCTTGGCGTTAGTATTGACGGAGCAAAGGGAAATTAGTCAGTGGCAGATCTGGCCTATGTGCCACAAGTGCAGAAACCGAATGGACTTCAACCTGCCCGGACGTAACCCAGGGAAAGAGAGTGAGGAAGGTTGTGCAAGATAGCACAGGCAGACAGATGGAGAAAACGGTCATACATCGAATGTTTCAAAAATGGATGGGAAGGACATACAAAAATGGATGTTTCAAACCAAGTAAGAGTACTTATTAAATGTAACGACGAAGATGATGTGTGTGAGACCATGGAACTAAAGAAAGTTGGGGACGAGAGAAATTGATGGGAAGGACATACAGGTACATCAGGATAAAGAACAGCATACGTGCACTTGGAAACAACAATTATGTCGCGGTGATGCCACGATAGATACCATATGATGACTGTTGGGGCCGATGGACGAAGGAGGAACCGGAGGAGAGATGACGTGATTAGAACCACGCACAACACAAGAACACACACAGTTTTACCCAGGTTCGGCGCCCTCTAGAAGAGGTAAACTCCTACTCCTGCTTTGTTATATTACCCGAAATTCCGAGGGCTACAATGGTGCTCCCTGAGCAGTTTCTTGAGGAGGAAGAAGAAGAAGAGGAAAATCCTAGATGACTAAGTGAAGGACCCTTCTCCCAGGAGGAGTGGTGCTCCTATTTATAGGCCGCCGATGTCACACTGACATGTGGACCAAAAGCAAACCCTATCTTCTACGGGGCCCGCCGGGTACGCCCCACGGTTCCCTCCGGGTTGCACGGCAGGGACAAAACAGATTTACTTTTCGTAGCGCCAGGCGGCGCGCACTGTAGCCACGCCCCGGCCTTCGTCATCGGTCCTTCTTCGGCGCGTCACTGTGCAGTCGCCTGGCACTGCGACGTGAGCAACGACTGCTTTCCCGTGATAAAGGGGGCGCTGCTTTACTTTGCGCCATGTGCTCAGGATAAGACCGTTGACGCATCTCGGCATTGGCCGAGATCAGACTGTTTGTGCTTATCCTGCAATCACATAAGACAAGATAGATACGCCGCATACCCTTGGTAAGCCGGCCTGTTATCAATTCGGCTTAAGGATGCCGCGTACTCACATGTGTCGGTTTTGCCCTCGTTATCTCGGCTAATATGTGTCGTTATGACCCTACCCGGGGTCATCCCCCCAACACTAGTCCCCGAAGCTGTTGCGGTCCGGCAGGAAAAGATGTCGGACCACGACAGTTTCCCAAGACTTAGGCGACCGAAAACCTAGTAGGGCTGAACCAAGGAAAATGCCGAAACGACCCCGAGCTTTCTTAGCCGAGATCTAGCAACTCCGACATTTTTAGTCGGCGCGGTATTTTCAGCTTTGAGCCGAGACTCCTTTCTTCATCGCGACTGGCAATAGAAAATCCGTTTCTGGCGACATTAATGCCACATGTTGCTCATACTCTTCGCTCTGCTTTAATAACAGGAAGATAAGACCAGAAGTACTGTCGGCGCGCCTTTTGAGGCGAGCGTGTCGTCCCATCAGACAGGAAAACTGGCAGGCCATTAAGAGGGGGAATTTCGGTTTCCATGCGAAGCCTTATCTCCCCGGATCCGGTGGGATTTACTGCGCCACGTTGGGCAGTAATCGCTCGCCTGTGCCGTTTATGGGTTTAAACGCCCCCATGATCGTGCGTGCTTTTACCGTTGACCACGGGGATCGTGGGCGCGGAAGATCCGTGCCCCATGAGTGCGCCCCGATTATAAATAGGGGGACGGGGTGAAATACCTTTCACTTTCCCCCCGAAACCCTTGCTCTCCCTCTGCTCTCGAGCGCCCCGCCATTGCTGCGAGCTCGGAGCTTTTCTGCCGCCGCTCTTCCTAGCCTTCAGCAGCCAAGCTCGCCGCTGCGTTCCCGCGCGCACTTGCCTGCCTCTTGGCCGCCGTTCTTTCGCTCGCCCGCGTCCTGCGCCGCCAGCTTCTCGCCGGACCCCAAACCAGATCTGTTTTCTCGCCATGGACTCTTCTTCCCGCGATGCTGCCGCTGTCGACCCCGCCGTTCAGCATGCCGAGGAGGACACTGGCTCGGAGCGCGCTAGATGGGAGGGCTCCGACGTGTCGCCGACAGATATTGACTGGCTCCGCCGCACCCAGCGGACCCCGGAGGAGGTGGAATGCTGGATCCCCGGCGACGAGGTCATGCCGACACCCGAGCCCAGTGAGTGTGTCGTCTTTGTTGCTCATTTCGAACGCGGGTATTTCAAACGCGGGTTCGGGCTCCCGGTTAGCGACATCATTAGGCAATTCTTAGACTACTTCGGCCTCCAACCACACCACCTTCCGGCTAACGCCATTCTCACTCTCTCGGCATTTGTCATGTGCTGCGAGAGTTATCTCGGCCTCTGGCCCTCTGTCGACTTGTGGGCTAAATACTTTATGTTCCGGCCCCAAGTCCTTCCCGACAAAGACAATCCCGGCGCCGCTAAGCCCATGACCCAATGCGGCGCCGCCACCGTCATACCCTGCCGAGGTTCCATCTTCCCTCGGATTCAAGGTCTTGAGTCCTGCAAGAAATGGCTCAAGACCTTCTTTTACGTCAAGAACTCCTCCGACACCGACAGGATCAACCTGCCGGGATTCGTAGTTGGTCCACCGGAGGAGAAGAAGAACTGGAATCATGACCCCAAGGACTCTCTTCCGGAGATCAATGAGGTTCATGCCGACATCATTGCGCTCAAGGAGAACGGGATGACGGCCGACGACCTGCTACATTTGTGTTCCGGCGGGTATGCCCGCTCCAACGCCGGACACCCAAGATGTGTTTTCATAGCAGCCGGTTCGACCCGAACCGGGTTTCGACCATCATGCTGGACAGATCCGAAGTCCGGCGCCGAGTTAAAGCGATCGCGAAGACGAACCTGTCCGAGAACTGGGGCTGGGGCATGGTTCCGTTTAGTCGGAAGAACCGTGCGCCCTTGGTAAGTTTTTACTTGTATATGTCTTCAATTTTCATCCGACATGATTGTTATGCCGGCTTACATCCGAGAATGACTTATCTCGGCGCAACCTTATACTTCCGTGCAGAGATTCACCCTTCAGCGCAATGAGGACGGGCATTCGCCGAATAAGCGCTTCGGAAGCGAGCACTTGGTTGCTGACCAGGAAGACCTAGACTCGGAGGATCACATGCCGATCTCTCATGCCGGCCCCTGTCGTACCGTAGGTAATGATTCCCGACCTCCTCTCATAGATATCAGAATACTTATCACCAAAATATTCATGCTTGCATTGATCCGGGAACAGCCGACTTGGATGACCCTGCCACTGCTTTGGTGTCGGGTCCGGCTACTGCTACGGTGTCGGCCGGCGAGAAGCGCATTGCCGACACCGATGTTTCCAGGACCTTGAAGCGGAAGAAAACCGCTGGGCGGCAACCAAAGCCGAAGCCCATGGTCGTCGGGTAAGATTTACAGCACTTCGATCTCTGATGTCGGTATTCCTCTTAATCGTCATGAAGGTAACAAACTTTCAATCCTGCAGGGAGGCTCTGACGACTACATAGTTTCAGACCTGCATTGCGTCCGAGATCCCGGCAGCCTCATCTCCGCGTGCAGAGCCTTCAACCCAGGCCACGGGAGAAACCGAGACTGCCGCAGATCCGACATCTCCCGTCCGGGAGGTCGGCCCTGGCATCGACGCTTCGAGCGTCGCTCAAGCCGGGACATCTGCAGCCGGCACTTCGGCGGCCGGGGCTGCTCCTTCGTCGGCAGCGCCTGATACGCAGCCACAGCCGTTGGCCACAGATCCTCCTCAACAGCCGGCCACACAACCCCAAGGACCCCAAGCAACAACAGCGCCACCGCCGCAGCCGCAAGCGACTCAACTAGCGGCTACACGAGCCAAGAAGACCAGGACCTCAGCCATTCCGGTGGGACAACAGCCTCCGAGTTCTTCCGGCTCGCCATCCGTCCGGGGTACTCAGGGAGTTCCCCTTAGGACAGCAAGCGGGCACAACAGGGGGTCGCTTGGCCAGTATGTGATGGACTGGAACAGCGCCGACAGCTACGAGGTGAACTCGGGCACCATCCAGACAGCGCAGCAGAACGCTCTGGTGGGGCCACCACCTGTGGCGGCGACTCCGGAGTCGGTGGCAGCCTGGATGTTCCAGGCGAGGGTCGCCCTGTTCGAGTCCAGCCGAGCTGCCGAGGTACAAAAAATTCCTTGAAGTTTTTTACTCTATCTCTAGTATGCATACTCCTAGTCCCCGAGGTTTAGGGCGAGTAAGAATTAGTCGGCCTGAAGCTCATTTTAGAAAACTTCAAACACTCTGCAAAACTTAAAAACTTCAAACACTATTCCCCGAGATTCAGGCCGGGTTTAGAATAGTCGGCCTGAAGCTTAAGAAAATCAAACACTATTCCCCGAGATCCAGGCCGGGTTTGGAATAGTCGGCCTGAAGCTTAAGAACTTCAAACACTATTCCCCGAGATTTAGGCCGGGTTTGGAATAGTTGGCCTGAAGCTTAAGAACTTCAAACACTATTCCCCGAGATTCAGGCCGGGTTTGGAATAGTCGGCCTGAAGCTTAAGAACTTCAAACACTATTCTCCGAGATTCAAGCCGGGTTTGGAATAGTCAGCCTGAAGCTGATAGCTGTTGACTCGCCACTGCAATAAAAGTAACCGTGGATCACCGTCTTGCAAAGCTACATGAATAAGCACAACGCCACCTTCAAAGTTCTACTCGCGGCGCACCGGAAGCTGGCGGCGAAGCACAAAGCTTTGGTAGCCGAACAGCAGAACAAGAGTTAGTGTATTTCCACCGACATAAAAGCTATGTTGAGCTATCTATGTACTATGAAAACTGATAAGTGCTCTCGTACACAGCCGGGAACGATGCTCAAGTGTCGGAGCTCCTGAAACGCGTCACGGAGGTGCAAGGTATGACCTAGTCCTTATCTCGAGTTGCATCCATTTCAATCTTGGACTCTTGTAATTAATGTCTTTCAAATAGGGGAGAAAACTCGGCTGGAGGAACATCACCGAGATTAGGTGGCTCGGCTAAGGGCGCAACTTGAAACGCAGGCTGAGGCGCACAAGGACGAGGTAGTTCAACTTACCTCGGCCCTCTCCACGCAAGCCGATGAGAAGATCCGCCTGGAAGGCGAAGTGCAGAAATGTAAAGTCCTTGTCGCCAAGGCCGAGGCTCGAGCCACTTTTGCTAAGGAGGAAAAGGCCGAGAGCGCCCATACGCTCAACCTGTGCACTAAGGATCTCGGCAAGATAGATGGACTGCTGGCCATAAGTTGCCTTAACTCAAATATCTTTCGTTGATCACTAAGCCGACAACAATAATATGCCGAGATTCATTATTTCTTCTTTGTCCTTGTCAGAAATTTTCCCCCACTCTACCGAGACTGCTCAGGCCGTCGTGATCAAAGCTCGCGGGAAAAGGGATTCAGCCAGGGCACTGCCCTCGGAGTACGATGTGGAGGACTACCTCATCAGCATTTGGACCCGCGTCAAGCCTCTGAAGTCCTTCGGGGTCGACATGCTCAATACCGGCATCCGCGCCTTCCGAGCTCTTTGGCCGGGAGAAGAAGTGTCGAGTGGCATCCCGGAATTAGCTAAGCGTCTCCTGGGGGTGGAGGACCGGCTAAGCGAGTGGCGTGAGTCGGCCACTCGTGTCGGCACCGACGAGGCACTGTCGTTCGTACTTTCCTGGTACGACGGCATTAACCTTGATGTGCTGCAGTCCATGCGTGTCGGCTCGCCCTTCCTTTCGGACCCGGAGTTGATCGCGAGACATCAAGAACGGGCCTACTCCTTCATCCAGTATGCCGACGTGCATAGATTTGTGGAGGGTCCGATATCAGACGCGGATGAGGAGGCGGCCGAGGAAGAAGAAGAGGAAGTCGACGAAGAAATCGTGGCCGAGTCGCCTTCCACTGCAACAGATGCTCCGAGTGCCGGCACCGACAATCCTTCTGCTTGAGTTTATGCCTAGTTATGTTGGAAGAAACTTTTAAAGCTATTAGATCCCCGGGATGCCGGGTGCAGATGTAAATACTTTGAAGTACTTTTGGTTGTGATGCACAATATTTTTAATTTGCTTATGCCTTTTTTAGTTATCGAGTTCTCAACCGAGTCCCTGAGTTTATTTTTCCTGTTTGTAAAATTATATGACATCGGTTCTTTGTCTGCCTTGTCGGCGTTCAACGTATGAATCACGAAGTCATAGAATAGACCTTTCAAAAAATCTTAAACTCGAAAAACCCGCCTGGAAATGCCCGATATAGGAAGGAAATGCTGGGTTAGGTAAAATAACGCGCATCTTGGCTCGCGCATTTGCTTGTTTCCGCAATCGTTTTTCATGTGTTCAGTAATTTCGTACCCATACTCTAGCTTGCCATGAAGCTGGGTTGGGGACAACAGCTAAGTCATAGAGGGGGTTTTCAGCACCGACACACTACTAAACCGACATAAGATTACACAATCAAGCCATGCCGACATAGAAACAGATAAATGTAATACAACACTCATATAGCATAGAAGTCCCCGAGTTCCTTTTAAGAACCCGACGGATAATTCATTGTCTCGAAATTTTCAACATAAAGAGAAAATGATACAAATACTCATCTCTTAAGTATAGAATGGACGAAGCAAAGCTACATTCCATGGCCTCTTGGTTTCCTCGTCAGACCGGTCCATCCTTTTCGCGTTGGGATCCTACGGATCTATAAGATAGTAGGAATCATTGTGCCGCGCTTTGCTCACAATGAAGGGTCCTTCCCATGGGGGCGATAGTTTATGCATGCCGGCTGTACGCTGCACAAGCCGGAGCACAAGATCTCCTTCTCGGAATACCCGCGGGTTTACCTTCCGGATGTGATAACACTTTAGGTGTTGTTGATAGATGGCCGACCGAGATAAAGCCAATTCCCGTGCTTCTTCGAGCAGGTCGACATCATTTTCTCGGGCCTCTTTGACCTCGGCTTCTGTATACATGGTCACTCGCGGAGAGTCATGTTCAATGTCAGCTGGTAAGACAGCTTCCGCCCCGTATACGAGGAAAAATGGCGTATAGCCTGTGGAGCGATTTGGAGTTGTCTTGAGACTCCATAGCACGGCTGGGAGTTCATCTAGCCAGCATCCTGGAGTGCGTTCCAGTGGCTCAATTAGCCGAGGTTTGCCGGCCAGAACCATGCAGTTTGCTCTCTCAACTTGTCCGTTGGACTGAGGATGTGCCACTGAGGCGATATCCAGCCGGATTTTCTTTTCCGCGCAAAATCGCACAAAAAGTCCCTCTGCGAAGTTTGTTCCATTATCCGCGATGCCGCTGTGCGGGTAACCGTACCTTAAGATAATGTCCTTCAAAAATAACACCGCGGTCTCGCCGTCACACTTCCGTATTGGCTTCACTTCGATCCATTTGGTGAACTTGTCAACCATGACCAAGATATGTGTCATGACTCCTCGCGCCCGCTTGAAAGGTCCCACCAAATCCAAACAGCAAACAGCAAACGGCCAAGTGATTGGGATAGTCTTGAGCTCAGATGCCGGCATATGAACTTTGCTGGCATACCTCTGGCAATCATTGCATTTCCTGACCATGTCTTCCGCCTCTTGTAGGGACTCGGCCAGTAGAAACCGTGCCGGAATGCCTTGCCCACCAATGTTCTTGAGGATGTATGATGACCACACTCCCCCTGGTGAATATCTCGGAGTATTACTTATCCTTCTTCCAACTCAACGCAACGTTGCAAGCTGTTAGTAACACTTCTCTTGTATAGCTCGCCATTGATAATGGTGTATGCCTTTGCTCTTCTTTGAATTTGCCTTGCCGACACTTCTTCTTCCGGTAGATTTCCATCCTTGAGGTAAGACATTATTGGTTGCGCCCAAGCCGGCAACCGCTATTGCTTCAGCCGAGTTAGGGCGCTCAGTCCCCGGGTTACCGGAACCGTTGCCACTATCAATGTCTATTGGAGTGACGTCAGCTTCTGAGCTTGCCGGAATAAATATTGACTCCGATTCTGGTGATGGCTTGATTGGTGGCTTGCGTAAATGTACCAATGCAACACCAGCCGGGATGGCCTGTCGCGTTGATCCAAGCTTCGACAGTGTCGGCTGCCTCGTTTTCCGCCTGCGGTATATGGCAAAATTCGCATCCTTCGAAGTGGCCACTAATCTTCTGCACATGAAAGCGGTATAGCGCCATATTGACATCCAACGCATCCCAATTGCCAGAGGCTTGCTGGACCACCATGTCGGAATCGCCAAAACATTGAATCCGGCGAACACCGATTTCCTTTGCCATCTTCAGTCCGTAAAAAGTGCCTCATACTCGGCGACATTGTTGGATGCTGCAAAATGGATTTGCAAGACATATTTCAGTTGGTCGCGCTTGGGCGAAGTGAGAACTATGCCGGCACCAAGCCCAGTTTTCATTTTGGAGCTGTCAAAATGCATCTTCCAGTAGCTAGTTTCAGGTGGTGGCGGTTCATCCTCCATCTCGGCCCAATCCACTAGGAAATCCGCCTACACCTGAGACTTCACTGCATCTCGTCCTTCATACTGCAGCGTGTAGGGTGCTAACTCAATAGACCATTTAGCTATCCGGCCGCTTGCATCTTTATTGCTCATGATTTCCGAGATGGGTGCTTCACATATAACCCGGATCTGATGTGCGTCAAAATAATGCTTCAGCTTCTTTGCCGCCATGTAAACGCCGTATGCCATCTTCTGGTAGTGGGGATAGTTCTGTTTAGATGACGATAACACCTCACTCAGGTAATATACCGGCCTCTGCACCGACTTGCCGTCTTCATCTCTTTCCACCACTATGACGGCGTTGACGACTCGGTTTGTTGCTGCTATATATAACAACATCGGCTCTTGCGCCATTGGCGAGGCTAATATCGGCGTCGTAGCAATCATCTTCTTCAGTTCTTGGAAGGCAACTTCTGCTTGCTGTGTCCACACAAAATTGTTGGTTTTCTTCATCAGTTGGTATAAGGGCAATGCCTTTTCACCCAGCCGACTAAAGAAACGACTTAGCGATGCTAAACATCCAGTGAATTTCTGCACATCCTTGAGACATTTTGGCAGTTTCATTCTCTATGGCTGCGATTTTCACATGGTTCGTTTCTATACCTCGGCTCGAGACCAGAAACCCGAGTAGCTTCCCCGCCGGCACACAAAATGTGCATTTGGCCAGGTTTAGGTTCATTCGGAATCTCCTTAAATTCGCAAACGTTTCCCGGATATCATCCAGCAGCCTGGCGCTTTCTCTGGTCTTTATGACAACGGCGTCGACATATACTTGCACATTCTTGCCGAGTTGGTCGTGTAAGCATTTCTGCATGCATCTTTGGTAAGTAGCCCCTGCATTTCTCAAACCAAACGGCATAGTGCGATAGCAATAAGCCCCGAATGGGGTGATAAAGGATGTCTTTATTTGATCATTAGGGTTCAACGGTATCTGGTGAAAACCAGAGTACGCGCCTACAAAAGACAACAACTCATACCCGGCAGTGGAGTCGATCACTTGATCGATCCGAGGTAATGAAAAGGATCTTTGGGGCATGCCTTGTTCAGGCTAGTGTAGTCGATACACATGCGCCACACCTTGGCAGCAGTCGGGTCATCTTTCTTCTTCTACACCATGATCGGGTTTGCCAACCAGTCAGGATGCAACACCTCCATGATAAAACCAGTAGCTAGAAGCCGGGATATCTCTTCCGATATGATCTTCCTTCTGTCATCAGCGAAGCGTCGAAGGGGCTCCTTCACCGGTCTTGCGTCTGGCCTAACATGCAATGAGTGCTCAGCCAACTCCCTCGGCACACCCGGCAAGTCTTGATTTGACCATGCGAAGATGTCCCGATTCTCACGGACGAAGCTGGTGAGCTCACCTCCTATTTCTCGTTCAAGCCGGCACCAATGATGACGGTGCGGTCCGGGAACTCACTGTCGACCGGGATCTTCTTCGTCGCCTTGGCTGCCTGAAAAGCCACACTTCCATGGGGGTTGGTCATAGCCGGCAGGCCAATCTGTGCCGACTGAGCCAATGCAACGGCTTCTTGCAGCTTCCTCTTCTCGCCAGCGATAACCAGTGACTCGGCCAAAGCAGATCGTGCCGCCGTGCACACCATCGAACGCTTGTAGTTGCCGGTAACAGTTATGGTACCATTTGGTCCTGGCATCTTCATCTTCAGATAGCCAATGTGGGTAGTCGCCATGAATTTGGCCAACGCCGGTCTGCCGAGCAGCGCATGGTACGGACTGCTGAGGGCCACCACCTCGAACACCAAGTTCTCGGTTCAATAGTTCTCCCTGGTGCCGAATAAGACGTCAACTCGGATCTTACCTACCGGGGCACAAGACACTCCCGGCACAATACCATGAAAGGTAGTCCGGCTGGGCTCAAGCATGTTATCAGTAATGCCGAGCTTGAGCATCGTGTCTCGGTACATGATGTTTATGCTGCTCCCATTATCAATGAGAACCCGAGTGAACTTGACATTAATGTCAGGCCCAATGAGTGTCGGGTCAACCACCAGAGCGTAACCACAAAGATTCGGCATGACCTTGGGATGATCTACCCGGTTACAGCTGAGCTCCTGTTCCGACCAGTACATAAACTTCGGCACTGCCGGCATAACAGCATTGACTTCCATCTCCCGCCTGCGCTGGCTCTGCTTGTCAGAAGGCTCCGTGATAAAGATCATGTAGCTCTGGTGATGCTCCTTGTACTCATTTCTTCCGGCATACTCCGGGATGCCTTGGTCTTCCACCTGATTGACAGCATTGTTTGCCGGAGGGGGTCCATGGATCTGGGCATTGGCGCCTGTGAGCGGCGGAGGAGGGGGCAACCGACTTGCCTCACCCTTCTCGGCCTGCTGCATCCAGCTGCATTGCCGCGTTGTGTGGTTTGCCGGTTTGTTGGGATTAATCGTGTGGAAACGACAAGGATGATCCAGCATCATCTCGAACGTATACTTCTGTTTATCTTGCCAGTGCTTCTTCTACTCTCCCTTCTTGGCCCACTGCTGATTTCCAGTCTTCTGACGCTGGCTAGGACCGGTATCAGGTTGATCCTGAATAGCTGCGACATGGGCTGGCCCATACCGGTAATCCGGCCTGTCGTCCCTTCTCTTGTTGCGATGATCTTGATGATCATTCCTCCAGAATGCCCCGGCAGGATTGTATGTCGGCTGCTCTATTTGCAACTCTGCCGGCATCAGCGATGGCTGAGTCGGGTCACCCAACGCATACATGTCGGCGATCTTGATCATCTCGGACAAAGTGGCCGACATTTCTCTTTGCAGCTTTTGCCACAACATGCTGCCACGCCGGCACCCTTGGGCAAACCACGCTATTGCCTGCGACTCCACTATCCCTTCACAAGAATTGCGGAGGTTGTTCCATCTAGTGAGGTAATCTCGGTCGGTCTCATTGTCCCTTTGCTTGCACATGGACAACTGCTGATGGCGGTTAGGCCTGTTGTATGTGCTGGTGAAATTGCTGACAAAAGCCTCTTCAAAGTCTATCTAGCAATTGATGTTGCCTTCCGGCAGATTGTTCAGCCATATCCTGGCTGGCCCTACCAGCATCTGGGGTACATAACGTACGGTCCATCTGCGATTGCTGCCTGCCACATGCACTGCAGTAACATAGTCTTCCAACCAATCTTCCGGCTTCGTGCTGCCGTCATATGTTCTCGTACCCCTGGGCAGCTGGAAACCTTGGGCTGGTATCTCTCTCATGATCCGGTGCACGGAACAGCGCGGTCCCGGAGGGCCTTGTTCTTCCAGAAGCTCCGACAGATAGATTCTATCGACCCGATGTCGGGCGTCTAGCGGCGACACTTGCATGTTCCCCACTTGGGCTCCGAGCAGGCGGACATTGTCACGTTCTCGCCTGAGATAGCCTTCATCTCCCATGGCAGAGTATCCGTCATCGTAACGGTCTTGCCAGCGATCTTCACCTCGATACAGGGGGTTGCACCCGGCACCCTGCTGACCTGCAGCCGTATTGGATGCCAGACCCCGAGGTTGGCGTCCATGACCAGCCGAATGACGCTCTTGTGGGTCTCGACGATTGTTGCCGAGACGCAGACCACTTTGGCCGTCATCAACTCTCCTAACCATTTGCTTCTCAGCCAGGGCAGGATCATAACGCTCTAGCCGCTTGTCTCTGCCTGAGTTGACACTCTTGTCTCGTTTGCCACCAGGTGAAAACGCTTGCTTGTCAGCTCGACCGTCAGTGCCCGCGGCCGAGTGAATGATTTGAGATGCACCGGGCTTGCCGTGCAACCTCATGTATGCCTCATTCTGCTCGTTAGCCGTGCGGAGCAAGTCCTTCACACGCAGCTGCTGCAGTCGGAGCGCCTCTCCCGTGAGATTCGGCAACTCTTCTACTGCTGCCTCGGCTGCCCTGAGGTTCTTAACAGGTATTTCGACTTCAGTGCCGATGCAAAACTTGCCGACACAGCGGGTATTGCCCTGTCATCCCTAGCTATCTCGACGTTCAGGTTTCTGCAGATGCCAAAGGATGGCTTATGTTGGGGCTGATGGACGAAGGAGGAACCGGAGGAGGGAGGACGTGATTAGAACCACGCACAACACAAGAACACACACAGTTTTAACCAGGTTCGGAGCCCTCTAGAAGAGGTAAAACTCCTGCTCCTACTTTGTTGTATTACCCGAGATTCCGAGGGCTACAATGGTGCTCCTTGAGCATTTTCTTGAGGAGGAAGAAGAAGGGGAAAACCCTAGATGACTAAGTGAAGGACCCCTCTCCCAGGAGAGGTGGTGCTCTTATTTATAAGCCGCCGATGTCACACTGACATGTGGACCAAATGCAAACCCTATCTTCTACGGGGCCCGCCGGTACGCCCCATGGTTCCCTCCGGGTTGCACGGCAAGGGACAAAACAGATTTACTTTTCGTAGCGCCAGGCGGCGCGCACTGTAGCCACGCCCCGGCCTTCGTCATCGGTCCTTCTTCGGCGCGTCACTGTGCAGTCGCCTGGCACCGCGACGTGAGCAACGACTGCTTTCCCGTGATAAAGGGGGCGTTGCTTTACTTTGCGCCATGTGCTCAGGAGAAGACCGTTGACGCATCTCGACATTGGCCGAGATCAGACTGCTTGTGCTTATCCTGCAATCACATAAGACAAGATAGATACGCCGTCATACCCTTGGTAAGCCGGCCTGTTATCAATTCGGCTTAAGGATGCTGGCGTGCTCGCCTATGCCGGCTTTGCCCTCGTTATCTCGGCTAATATGTGTCGTCATGACCCTATCCGGGGTCATCCCCCTGACAAATTCGGTCTGCTGTACATATTTCTATCTAGTCTAGCTTCATGCATGTTTGAATCCTACAAGTGGCTTTCCTGGTGAAATTCCTTGAAATTTCCAGAATCAGGTCCCTTCTCAAGCAGTATAAGATTCATGATGATTGTGGCATAACTTTACTAACACAATCGAGGGTTTGGATCTTAAAGCTGCCTAGCCAGTAAAATCATCAAAAGTTCAAGGCAGGCATATCGCATATGTTTCATAATGGGTCAAGCCAAACTTGTCTTATGTTTGCAGGACAGTTTCATTCATTAACAAATAAAAATTACTACTACATTGGAGAACAATTTGGAACATTTTTCATATGCAGTTAAGATAGAAAAGCATCTTAATCATATTATCATTAACATTTCTCCAGAGGCAAAGAAACATAGAACAGGAAACATGAAGCCATGAAGAATAAAGCTGGTAGGCACTACAAAAGTTTCTTAGGACAAACAAGAACATATTTTGCTACCAGTTCTGAACCAAATTTAGCTGATTTATCATCTTTCAGGCCATCCTTGTTGTCCAAGACCTTGCTGATATCCTTTTTGTTCACAAGGCATGTTTCCTATGAGGAAATCAAAACAAGGATCAACAATAAACATGGTGTAATTAAGAATAAAAAAGTTAACCGAACTGAAAGAGGAGAAGTAGTTACTACAAAAATAGGCAAATGAGGTTTGTCAATTCTATTTGAAAACAAAATAATTTGTTCAACAAATAAATAAGTAAATTCCTTAGTATCCCAGTTTGTATTCCAGTAGTAACAGATAATTTGTCAGAAGTCAACCTAGTATGTAAACCCACTATGATTTTTACAAGTATGATATTAGATTTTAGGCTGGATAATGTAAGAGAACTATATTCATTACGATAAAGAATATGAAAAAACGGATAAGCTCGAGCATGCAGGTTTTAAAATATAAGATGATGAAGTGAAAGTCACATACACAAATATCATGATGCAGTGTACTAGCTACAATGCTCATTCATTATGCAGCAACATTCAGAAAATACGAAACGGTCTAACACAAAACAGCTTGAGCTCACCCATGATGTATGATCATACCATAATGCAGCTAAACAGAAATTCAATTACTCTAACCTACATAATCAGAGCAGTGGAGCAAGAAACAAACACAGATTTTTTTTTTGACAATTTAGCTATTGCAATAGTCTACCATGAAACCATCAAGCATGAGACAATTTCTGTGATAATTACGAAGTTAGGAGATAACTGTATATACCATTCATATTGTCCCTGATGATAATGATGGTGGGAAGTTGGCATATATGGGTCCACACGGGGCATGAGATTTTCTCCACACCTTCTTAAGCTGAAATGTCTCGACGTCCAGTGAGAAACATTTAGAGTACCCTGTTTCGGAATTGTGTTCTACTAGGAGCAAGTACCTCTCGGTTGAATCAATAATAGTATGGCTGTTCCCATGACCCAATGGGATTACCTTATCCATCTCCCACTCGCTGGAACACTCTTGTCCATTTCCGCTAACAAAATAACAAAGGTGTGATGTGCCGTCAGATAAAGAAATCAACCCAAGCCTGCTCCCCCCAGCCTCCACAATGCCAATCCGTCGCCCCGTCCATCTCCCGGGCGGGTAATCAGCAAGGGCAAACTCCATCCTTATGGTGTCAAGCATGAGCATGGCTTCCCAGTTCAGGCCGTGTAACGGCATCTGTTTCATCGGCCAGTACAAACATCCGTAGGCGCACTGACAACGGCCTAACAAAGAGGATTTCAACGGTTCGGTCAGCTGGCCAGCAAACAAATCGCTCCAGCTCCGGGATGCAATGGATTGCCACTGTCCTGTGGTCGAAGAATAGACGATTGTGACGACTTCCGTGGTGCACCGTGCCATCCAGATCAATCTGAATGAAGTCTCGTTGTCTGACTCTTCCTTTTCCTCTTCGTCCTCCTTGCAGGGGGCGGGAGGGACCAGGATGGCGTTGGAGCAGTGGTAGTAGCCCACCGCGAGTGGGTCTCCCACCAGCGCGGCTAGGTCGTCAGGGATTGGGGGAAGCAGGCGGTGCTGCCGGTGCAAGGGGTCGCACACCGCAAGCTCCGGGAAGAGGAGCAGGCGGCCGTTCTCTATTTTGGGGCCGCCACAGAGGAGCACGCGGCCGTCGCGGATGTCCAGGACTTTCCAGTCCACGGAGTGGCAGGCGGGGGGTGGGACGAAGGAGAAGGAGAAATCGGCGGCCCGGGCGACCTCGCGGGCGGCGGGCGCGGAGGGGTGAGGCGGGAGGACCTGGCTGAAGCCTTCCCAGTCCATGAAGCCGAGGAGGGGCGGAGAGTGGCATTTGCGGAAGCGGCGGAGGAAGGAGCGGCGGGCGAGAGAGGCGCGGACGAGGTCGGTTGGGGTAGCCAGGCGGAGGAAGATCTCCTCTTGGAGGACATGTGGGAGGGGGGACAGGCGGTCGTCGGTGATGATCGAAGTTCCCTCTGGCGGCGGCGGCGGCGGCGGCGGGACAGTTTCCCGTCGGATCGACGGGGATTCGGAGGTGGATAAGGGGTTGGGATTTGGGTTGGATCGGGAAGAAGATGGAAGGGTTTCTGGCTTCCGGAGGCGTTTGGTCAGGCACGGGTAATCCATGGCTTCTTCTCCGTGCCGCTGCCCGCTGTGGTCAGACAGTGTGGTCTTAGAGCCACTTGTCCTCTCCATTTCACGTCCGGCGCTAGGCCATATACCGAGGATGCCGACACATCCTCTTTGTTTGAGGTTCAGCCGCGATCCAGCCGCATCTCCAAACGTCGGTCACAAAAAAAATACAATTCAAACAAAATTTTGCCGTCATTTCATACGCTGGCCCAAATCACCAAATCGTCAAGTTCATCGCAAGTTTCGGCGATCAAAATAACATCAAACTTAAATAGAGTGAAATCACTCGGCCCCTTCATCATCTTCCGGCGTTGATGGCACTTCCGAGCCCGTCGGTGGTGTAGAAGTGGCTGGAGTTGCTGTTTCGGGCGGTGATGGCGCCGATGGAGTAGAGGTGGTCGGCGCTGCTGTGTCGGGCGCCGAAGGCGGAGTCGACGAGGCCGGCGCTCTCGCTTCGGCCAAAATCAGCCTGCTTTGACCATCGTACCACGCCTTCACCTCGGCGTCCATGCCGGTGGTGTCGCAAGTCAAGATCAACAAATCCTCCCGTCTCTTCTTCGCCGCGCCGTTTGCCTCGAGGATCTCGATCTTGTCATCTTACTTCTTGATCACCGTCGCCCACCGTGACTCCAAGACCTCCTCCCACTTCGCTGCTTGTGCAGCGACGTCGGACATGCACTTCTCGATGCATGTG
Source organism: Brachypodium distachyon (assembly GCF_000005505.3). NCBI lineage: Eukaryota > Viridiplantae > Streptophyta > Magnoliopsida > Poales > Poaceae > Brachypodium > Brachypodium distachyon. The sequence continues at coordinate 27,119,863 of NC_016131.3, read as the reverse complement.
TACAGTCGCTCCGTGGCCGGCGTGGCATTCCTCATTGCCTTTGCCTTCTTGTGCCCGATGGCCGGAGGAGCGGTTTTCGGGTCGTAGGTGCCAGACTTGGAAAGACCATTCCGCGTCTCCGTCCACTTGTCGCACGTCTCAAATCTTGCGAAGACGTGGGTGAACTTGAAATCGACGCCGTCTCCTCTCGGAAGGCGGTGAACATGGCGACCATGTACAAGACCCCGGGCGACAAATGTAAAATCGGCGACACAAAAGTTGAAAAAAGACGCCGACTTACCTGATCGTGGGCGCTGCTGCCACTTTGGGGTCGCCGGTGCACCTCTTCTTGAATGACATGCCATTAGTTGCACGCTTGTTGGATCATGCCCCATCGATGCGACAAGCCAGACTTGTTGCGATCATGGGTCAACATCGCGAACTCCCGATCGATGACCCGATGCTTATCATACACTGTCTTCACCCGCCTCCAATAGGTGTCGTCGGTTTGATTCGTGCCGGTGAAGGGATCCATGCTCACGACCTTCCAAGCTTTGGCGAGGCACTAGTCTTATTTGGAGGTCCATTTGGGGCCTCGGCCTCCGCCGCCGGCCTTTTTCCTCTCGGCCACCTTCTTCTTCTTCCCCCTCGGCTCCGCGACGGCAGGCTCCTCTGTCCCGTCGGCCCATTCTTCTTGTTCGGCATCCTCGCCGGCGTAAACCTCTTCTTCTTGGGTGTAGGTGTAGTGGGCGTGCTGGGAGCCGTCGTTGATCATATCGGACATGATTGAGTCACTTTGCGACATTCCGCCGAACGGGTTGGGCGCAAGCTGGCTGCAGTCGGTGGGGAACGGCTGGAAGGAGGCGGACGGCGAAGAACCACCATAGGAAAGAGGCCCCTGCCACAAAGGAGGTGAGGCGAAGGCGTTGGGGTTGAATCTGCCGAGGGGATCCGCGGCGAAGGTGTTGGGGTTGAAGCCGACGAGGGGATCGGTGTCGTGGTAGTCCGGCGAGAACCGCGAGAGGGACGGCCTTGCATTTCCATGGTTTTCATGGGGCATATGGGGCGACACCGGCGAAATGTCTGACGGCGACGGTGACGACGAAGAACTCCTTTGGTTTTCGCTGCTCCAGTGCTGGCCAGAGGGTGGCCGCGATGCAGTCATGCCCGCCATGTTCGCGGCCATCTGCGCCGAAGCCGCGACCCTCTACGCCTCCATCTGCCGGGCCAGGTCGGAGTTTCTTTCCTTGGCCTTCCTCTTCCGGCCACGGCAGACGGCGTTCTCGACGCTACGACGGGTACAATCCGCCACCCAGTCGGCGGTGTTCATCCCAGGCGGCCGCTCCTTCTCCTTCGGTTTCTTCGCCGCTGCGTCGCCGGCCGCCGTGGAACGAGGCGCTGCATACCTCTTCAGTGGCGTAGTTTTTTTGGGGCGGTGGTGTCGTTGGCGAGGCACTTTGAGGCGGTGTCGTCGGCGAGAATGGAGGAAATAGCGGGACTGGCCGTCCAGGCAGGGGGAAGTGGAGGGAAAAGGGGGGTGCTGATGAAAATTTGGAGGGAAGTTTGTATTATCTCGCCAACTGGTGTGGCCCGCATTACTTTTTCGCTTCAGTTGGCGCCCCCAATAGCCCCCCCCACCCCCCGAGTGTTGGGTGCGAATTGGGGGCTAGGGTGGGTGGGTTTTTGGATGCCGACGTCCCCATTTGGCGTTTGGGGGGGGGGGGATTTAGGGAGGGCGTCTGGAGTTGCTCTTATCGTTGTTCGTTTCCTGATGGTGGGTGCCAATTTAACAAGGCCAAACTGAGATGGGCTCGCTCGCTAAAAGTAGCAGAAAATTAGGCCCATCCATAGGAGATACGTACCAGTACTCCAGTCTATACTTGGGCAAACCCCGGGCCAGGCTTCATAAAAGCCCGACGGTTAAACCTGAAGCCCGAGCCCGGCCTGACCCAAAGCCCAAAAAATAGGGCATTTAAGCATTAAAATAATTATTTTCGAAGTAAATAAATGTATTTTTATACCTATTTGTCTTAAAATATACTCAATTTAAGATTTTCGGGTTTTTTCGGGCTTTCGGGCCGGCCTTTGGGCAAAAAGCGAATCCCGGCCCGGCCACCGGGCCGGGCCACCCCTGTGGCCATGTCCAGGTATACTCTAGTCCCGTGTCTAAAAAAAAAAAATACTCCAGTCGACCTCGCCGCCGCCCTCTGCGCGGTCCGTTTCGGGTCAGCGGCCGCCGGAAATCTCTCACCCCCTTTGGAGCCAAGGAGGAGTCGAGGATCTTGGAGCGATGGATTCTTCTTCAGAAAGCGCGCCCTCTGATCGCGAAGAAGAGCAGCCGGCGTGGTCCCTGCCGCTGCCGGCCGCCTTTCTACAGTTCCTCGGCGAGAACGGCCTGGACCCCATGCCGTACTCCGTGTCGGAAACCATTCCGTGGTACATCAGGTGAGGCGGCCCCGGCACTCGCTGAGCTTACCATCCCCTGTTTGTATTCCATCCACCAGCATTTGTCAGATGAAGAATTCAGATTAGAGTAGCCTTTTCTTTTTTTCCTTTTTCTTTTTTTGCAATCCCTAGTTTGAAACCAGATATGGATTCAGGGATGGTGGCAGAGATCGAAAGCGAACTCAAGTGCGATCTCCAGAAGGTTCCATGGCTGCCGGCTTCTACGCTATTCCGCCTGAAGTTCAGATTGCTGAGTCCAAGGCTTATCCGCAAGGCAAGGTGATGGAAAAAAATTGCTGCTGTTATTTTGAAATGTCCTGTTACTCGCCGGCATAAGCTTGCCTACAACTGTTAAGATGAAGTTATTCAATCTCATGGTACTTTGGTTTGGCACCTTACCCGTGACTAGATTATTGCACTTTGATGATTCTGAGGGGAAATATGCATGATTCAGTTTGGCACCATTAATAGTTCTGAAGCTGTCTTAAGCCAACTCCATATGTTGCCACTTCACTTTGTGACTTGAATCAGTAATTTCTTTTGTAGACATCAAGCACTGAATGCATTCTATGCGCAGCATAATATTTTTCCTATGAAATATACATTAACAGTAGCTTTGAGTTTTTAACATTTTGAATCCCAGTTGTTTCCTTGCTCCAATTGGGCAGTGCTTTTATGCTCTCACGGGAACACACAAATCTCAAAGGCAATATGATTGGAGCTTGAGTTGGGTGGTTGCAAGCCAGGCGAACAATTTTCTCTAGAAAGTGTACTTCTAACTGTTTCTTTTGACCGAGCACTTTTCACTTTTTTTAATCGTACTGAAACACTTTTATATGGAATTTTATGCTGCCCAGCTTATTTTTGTGGTTGCAATATTCTTTTCCAACTTATTCCACAAATTGGATACCCTCTTATTAGTTTTTGAATTTGGATAAAAATGCATGCAGGTCCTAGTGGATGCAGAGTGTACTCATGATGGATCAATAAATAAATTCAGAAGTTTGAGTTCTGGGGTGGAAAACAATAGATCGACGTGTGCTCGACGCACAACGAACTGAGAACCTGTTCCATCTATAGGTTCTACTTTCATTCTTGATGCTAGCTTAAAGGCTTGGCACTCGATCCAGATATTATATCTTTCCCATCTTAAAATCCAATTCTTGACAAGCTGAAGTTTATGCTTGTGAATTTTGATGAGCTTGCTTTGCTACGCATCTACATCTTCTCACAAATGGTTAAACCGGTGATCACTTGTATATAGTACTTGTAGGCGCGTAATTTTTTGGCATGCAAACCTTTTATACGGAGTAGTTTATTTTCACAGTCTAGTCTTTGTGGTTCATACCCGTATGACCATATCACTTACTGTTTACCTCCGAATAGCTTGACTGTCGCACAAAATGAGGATGTCGTTTAGCAATTTCTTTCAAAATATCCCTCAGTGGTTACAACTTTGTTTTTTTGCTCACTCCCTTGTATTTAAGTTGGAAACGAACTCCTTGATATCTTAAATTTTACGAGATGTCGCTTATCACTTCTATAATGGCCCCTTCATTATTGGTTAATTTGCAATCTGCAGAGCTGCAAAGGATCAGCTGATATTTGGCCCTGCAGAAGTGGCAGCATCCAGAATACCTTGAGATTTGATCCAGCGACTTCACAAACCAGTAGCCTTTTTGTTGCTAAGCTCATTAAATACAGTCTTAGAGCATAGTTAGATGCTCATAGTGTGAGATGTTGCAGCCAAATACCCAATAAAAATGACATTTTTTCTCAAAGCATGAAAATTGAAAAGTATTCAGATTTGACAATTTGTTGCATGTAGTTAAATTTGTGTCGATGTTGTTTTCAGAAAAAAAAACTAAGGAGTACAATATTTTAAGATTCCTTGGAACAATTTTTCAATGCTCTTTCAGGTCTTTCTTGTTGATGGTCTCGTATTGCGTGTATATTTGTTTTTAAAATTATTTTGTACAGTTAATGAAACCTTTAAATCCTAGCTGTATTTTTCCTTAATCAAAGGCATAATACTGTTAACGCGAACACGAACAAGAACAATTTTAATGTGGAGTAAGTAATATCCCTTGTTAGTCGGCACATGCTTAAATTTGTATGCCTAAATTTATCAGACTTTTTTGGATTAGTTGAGAATCTTGATCATAAAAATAATAGATACTTACGATGTTTCCTTGCACATGTTCATGGGCCACTGGGCTAGTTTCTTTACAAAGTATACATGCTGAATCAGTTGGCGTCAGGGGGCATTGGCCAGACTGGAAAAGGTTAGGGCTAATTGTCTGTCATTATTTAAATTTGTTCAATCCTTTCCATAAGACCCATGTGCGTTCCACATATTGCAGTGATGGGGAATTAGCTCCTTGGTTCTATTGTAGATTGGATCGGGGGATTCTGTGCCAAGTTAGTGCTTGCGATCTAGTCCATTGCAATATTTCAGTGGCAACAAACCAGAATTAAGTTGCCATTACAAAATGACAGAAGTGAGTCTACTTCATTTTAGAAAGGGACCCCTTATGGATGCATTCAGTTGGTCCTATCATATTTGAGTGGTCCCAATCAACTTGCCATTGAATATGCAACCACCAACTCATACACAGGAAATATTACGTTAAAAAGAATGACTTGGATCTCCTTCGTGGTGTGAACCTAACCCCCCTAAGTCAAGTCAAGAAAAATTAGTGTGCTACTGCAAGTACGTTCAGCTCTCTCTCTCTCTCTCTCTCATACATGTACATCTAGATCTGACTGGATCATACATATCCTGCTCTTGAGCTCTCTGTCTCTCCTAAGTCCGACAGTTGTATTGTGGTCTTGTGTTTTAGATTGCTATTCATAACCACGTAACTGAATGTACATGTCCTGTAAGTTAACCTCAGTCACAGTGCACCCGATAGTTCTTTTCTTGCTTGCGGTTTGGCAGATCAATGGGTGGAGCACCAACCGAATCACTGCTGGGCCTGTGGAATGAATGGGAGATCCAGCTTCTTGTTGTTCTCAGCTTCACCCTGCAGGTTTTTCTCTTCTTCTTCGCAGGGGTCCGCCGCTACAGCATCTCGTCTGTTCTGAAGGTCCTCCTCTGGCTGGTATATCTGCTTGCTGATTTCACCGCAACATATGCTTTGGGGCACATGTCAACAAGATCGTCTCCCAAGCAGCACAAGCTCGTGGCGTTCTGGGCGCCGTTCCTGCTCCTGCACCTCGGCGGCCAGGACACCATCACAGCCTATGCCTTGGAGGACAATCGACTTTGGCTGCGCCACTTGCTAAACCTGTTCGTGCAGGTTTCTGGCGCTGCATATGTGCTCTACAAATATAGCATTGCAGGCTGGTCCTTGGTCCCTGCCACAATCTTGGTTTTCACTGCCGGGGTTATCAAGTACGGGGAGAGGATATGGGCATTGAAGCATGCCGGCATGAAGGATTCCAAATGGCCTCTTCGCTCCTGTATAGATGTCAAAAATCAAGATCACTTACAAGGAGGCTTCACCACGGCCACCACGGGCGGCCATTTTGCAATGTATGAAAACATCGTACTTATAACACACTCTTTGCTCTATATTTTCAAGCCTGGAATCATAGACAGGAAGGTCGGAATGTCACAGTGGAACGACTATCCGAATCTGTGGGTTGCACAGGGAGATGATGGGATCTCAAAATGGGAGCAGACTATGTGTCTGAAGGCGAGAGCAGAGTGCATCTTCAAGGCAGTAGAGGTGGAGCTCTCTCTGATGTATGACCTCCTGTACACCAAGGCAGCAGTGATCCACACATGGTATGGCTACTGCATCCGTGCTACTTGCCTTGCTGCCTCCCTTGCCGCTCTTGTTATTTTCACAGTAAGCAACAAAGATGGTTACAGCACACCTGATATTGCTACCAGTTACATTCTTTTGGTTGGGGCTTCTGCACTGGAGATCATATCAGCTCTCAAGGCGGTTGGGTCAACCTGGACATATCCCATCCTGAGAGGCTACAAATGGGACCGGCTAGCCCGCGCAGTTCTCTTTATACGTTACTGCTTTGTTGTCGTCAAGGATGGAAGGTGGTGTGGTTCTGTCGGACAGTATAATCTGATTTCTTTCTGCAGCCGCGATGCGACCAAGACCAAGCTCAAAGGAAGAATAGCCAAGTTGATTGGGCTCGAGGACCGGTGGAACAGAGCTCATTACACGAGACATGCCAAACTATCCCCTGCCTTGAAGGAGCTTGTATTAAGGAAGCTCGAACAGATACTGTTTTTGTCAGCCTCACATGAATCTTACACGGATGGTTATAACCGCTGGCCTGGGCGTTGGGATCTCAAATGCACGGGCTTCAATGGGAGTGATCTGCTTAACTGGAGCTTCGACTGTGAATTCGAGGAGAGCATCCTGATCTGGCACTTTGCTACAGGCGTCTTCCTCAATTGCTCTGACGTCGAATCACAGATCGACAAGGATAATCCTCAAGCTGAAGCAATCAATACCCTCTCTGATTACATGATGTACCTCCTCACCGTGCACCGTGACATCTTGCCCATCTCAGCCGGAGAGAGCATCTATGATGACACCTGCACTACTTTTGCCGAGGAATGGCGTTCCTTCTCCATCGAAAACGAGAAGCAAGGCCTTGTGGCTGAACCACACGACATGATTCTGAAGTATAAATTCGTGAAGTTTCATCCGTCAAACACCGCTCGATTGGGCAAAGCTGTGCTGGTGAGAGCATGCAGGCTTGTCCGGGGAATGCTCGGCATGGAGTTGGACCTCACCGGCAAGCTCCAAGTGATTGGCCAAGTGTGGGTGGAGATGCTGTGCCACGCATCGACGAATGCCTCTGGGGACTTCCACACTAGGCAGCTGAGCAACGGTGGCGAGTTTGCGACCCACGTCCTGCTCCTCATGTCAAACGTTGGACTCCACAACAGCGTGAAAGTTAGGTGTGACATAGATCCATTGCCGGATGAATTCATCACCTGCACATATGATGAACATGGTAACCATGTTGTTGTCATGCCGGAGGACAATGATGCGACTCTCGAAGAGGCCGTTGACGTTCCAGAGGACAATTATGCGACTCTTGAAGAGACCATTTACGTTCCAGAGGATGATGGTACTTCTCATGAAGAGGCTGCTGACATCCCAGCTGGGGACGTCAGTGCCCGTCCAAATGTCGAGCTGGATTCGGACAATGTCGAGAGGAACTCTGAAGGGGCCTTCTTAGTTTCTATGCAACTCTGAAGGGGCCTTTTTCTATGCAACTCTGAAGGGACCTTGGAGATGCCGGAGAACGTTACTGTCGGTACAATGTCGTGCCATAGTTGAGCTTGCCCAAAAACTCTGATGAAGCATCCACTTCTTTCTCGAGTCTGCCACCGTATTCGTCAGGTGTTAACATTTGTAATCCCATTTCCATGTCAGTTTCATTGCGTGGTGGCAAACCAGTGATCCACTATGTAATCTTGCCAACTTATAAGTCCTCGAGGAAATCCTGTTGAAAAATCAGAAACTACTCATTGGATTCTACAATCCTTGTGTATTTTTTGACCAGTCTGGTAATCTCTGCTTCTTCTGTGATGTTTCTAAATTGCGGTAGTCATGCACAGATTTAAAATCTTGTTATGTAGCAGTATCTTGTTCGCTGTGATTTGGCATTGGAACCCCGCGGGGCTGGGGCAGCCTTCATGGAAGTTAGAGGTGTAACATGGTGATCCTCAGGATACCATTTGACTCTTCTTAGTTCAAACAAATGAAATAGTTTTTCAAAAAGTTGTGTCATTTTAAAACTTAAGTTCATTTGGTTGAACTAAAGAGGATCAATGGGTACCCCGAGGGTCACAAAGGACTACCAGTTTGCTTTCAAAATTAGGAACTCAAAAGTTGAAATTTTTAATGGATTGTCTAATTGAAAATTCTAACACACATATTGTTTTTGTCTCGGCCAAGGTCTAGCTAGTTCGTGAATCCTCCTTTACGTTTTTCCGAAAATTTCTTTGAGGCGTTCGATTTGTCAAACAGAAGCCTTGCAACTTTTAAAATGGAGATGGATGGTTGATGGGTCCTTAGAGGAAATATCCGTTGCATGCACCTAGGATGGACTCCGCTAGGTAATCTTTCGGTGTGTGATGCCTATCTTTCTTGAGATTCCAAGCTGATGTGGAATGCTTGACTTGAGAGTGGACTATTTGATTATCATCCTCCAGACAACCTGAGCTGGTCTATGTAATTAACTACTGTACATGTTGTTTGCCTCGTTTTACTGGATGCCGTTGACTATTGGCTCATTCATTTTTGTTTCCTGTTCATGTCATTCAGCTACTTTAGCACTAATACTGTTGGTCTACTTTGCTGTAAAGCAGCGAAAGTGCTATTAGCAGGCACATTATTTTGTGTACAAAAATCTCACCTGGGTTAAATTTGCAGATCTGGCCCAGCTTGTTAAATGGAGCTAGAAGGATATGAACAGAGTCCACAGTGTCCAGAACAAATATAGTTGCATGCATACGTCACGGATGATTCAGAATATAAAGAACACCATCATGAAGGTATGATGGCGCTCATCAAGGCTAATCAGGTTGAAGACTCATCTACTACGAAAAAACAATCTGTTCGATATCCTAGACCTCCATGTTTCATGTTCCATGCAGCAAAGGACAACCCACTAGCTGCAGAAAAATAAAATACAGAGCTTCCACATGCATGTGAGGTAGCACAGACCAATAGCATCTAGCTAACATCTGACCACTGAAAGTGAATTAATTATCCATCAAGTCACATTGTTAGGCAGACAAGAAGATGTATATATAAATATATATACTAGAAACAATCACAAGATCCTTCATGCAGCTCAGATCCTCTGTTAAATCCCTAGAAGCCAGCGCTTTTTGCATGTATGAATGGATATGCATCTACTGCCTTGGACTCATCAATGCAAGCTATATGACACCTTTACACTACACATCATTGACATCAATAGATTAACAATGCTTCAAGCTAGCTGATTTGCCGTATGGATCCAGATGCAGATTCAGAGTTGGGAGTTTATGTCAAGAAGAGTTCAGTGTTCAGAGATCTGTCCAGGCAGGAAGTACACTGAAGCATCTAGCTCTTGCCCCCAAAGCATCAGAGTAATCTTGCCATGCCATGTGGGAACCGCGAGTATTAGTTTATCTGGTGTATAGGATTGCAACTACAGTTACCTTTGCATGAACTTGTGTCAGGCAAAAATTGTGCAGATCTGTCATTTGACAGAAGAATCAACTGATGGTATGTCTTAATTTAGTAGCAACTTGTCGATCGATTTAACGGTTCAACTCTTTGTACTCAAAGCTCTAGCCTTTACTTTGGATCTAAAACAGTCGCAAAAATATTACATAAAATAAAATAAAATAATGGAATCAAGGAGATATCTGCTTTTTTCCTTTGCATTCCTGTCTAGGGGTCCTACTTAGTTTTCCCTATCCTCCTGCTTGCTTGATCTCATGCTTCTTCAGGTACTCAAGACTACTCACATGTTCATTTGTTGCCATTTCAATTCTCTATAGAATTCTACACTTGCCTACCCATTAATTTGCTGACATGTCTTGTTGAAGGTCACTCTAGCTATATCCCAAGAAGAATATAATAGAGTATCGTGATCGGGAGCGCGATGAGCATTCCAAAAATAACCCTGAAAAATTCAGGAACACATGTACAGATTCTTCAGCAAGAAGTAATTACTAATGGAAAATTGACAAAGTATACTAATACTGCTTATGATCTTAAAACATGAGCAAAAATCAATAGCTTACGCTGTGCTAAGTATTTGAGGATGGCAATTGTATTCCTTGGCGAACACAAACGGAACGATGCCCTGTGGAAGTGCTGCCTGTCGAACAATCACATATTCAAAAATAATTCAGCTAGATCATCACAATATATACAATCCACACACTTGTCAGGATGGTTCTTATCTACTAGCTAGTAATATTTAAGATTTGTGATATGTTGTTCCATTATGCAAACCTGAACAATGGCAACATGTAGGAGGACTCCCCGGAGCCCGACGGCGATGGAGGTGGCCGCGATCACCGCCGGACCTGTCAAGAACCTCACCGCCATGGCGAACGTGGCGACGGACTTGCCGCAGGAGATGATCTTGGGTTGCAGAGCCATGAACAGACCTGGATCATATTAATTGCATACATATTACCGTTATGATTTGTCGGAGAAAGTAAACACAGGATACAATATTTGAAGATGTCAACGCTTGCTGTACCTAGGCTAAACATGGCCATCCCTAGCCCTGCATCGGACAGGATAGATATGGAACCTTTGATTATTGTAGGCATCTGAATATTCCACCTGTAAAATAAATTCCGGATCAGAAGAGCCAGTTACTTTAGTCAATCCATATTAGTACTAGTAATCTATACTCCTATGTTGCATTGCAAAACATGAATTAATGTGATAAGTGAAGCCAAGAGAGGCTTGTAGCATGGATGCAAGCATGTGATCCCTCTGGCCTAGAAATGCAATGCTAGCTCCTGTGTTTTCCCTGAAGTTTCCTCCACCTGTTGGATGTGCCATCCCGTCTCGTCATGTATAGTAAATACTAGCTAGCACGTACAATGATCGATGGATGTGCATAAATCATTGTATTGTACACATGGACATGTCATGTCTGGATGGAGACAAACAGGGCATTAGCATGGTTAATTTGGTGGTCTCCTACATAACTCCAGGTGATGAGGTCTTCTCTGAATGCAGTACACATAAGACCTGCACCTGCACTGCATGGATGGATTCATGCATGTGCTGGCCAGACCAGATCCAAGATCAACGTACCGGCCATCATGTGCTCTCACATGCATGCAATGCAACACTACCAATTAAGAACCAGCAATAATCATCTTGCAATTACCAGTAGCACCAATCCAGTAGACTAATGAGCATATATGATAAGGGTGTCTATTTCTCAGTCGACTTAGAAATAGTTATTTCTCAGTCGACAATTATCATCATCCGATTTAAATTTTCTCATCCTTTGATTCTTGCACGAATCTCAATGATTAGATCGGACGGTTGTTAGCATCGACTTAAAAATAATTATTTCTCAGTCGTTTTAAAAATAGCTAAACCGATATATGATCAAATGCATGGCAATCTAGATTTAAATCTTACTAGTCCCAATTGACGAATTAATCAATTAATGCATGTATGTGAAGGTAGCTAGTGAATGCCATGCCTGAATGAAATGTGAAAGTCAAGTAACATGAATGAAATGTGAAAAGTTCAAGTAACATGAATGGAATGTGAAAAGTTCAAGTAACCTGAATGAGACGAGTGACCAGACGAGGCCGATGAGGCTGGAGTAGGTGTTGGGGTTCCGGATGAGCTTCCGCCACACCATGATCAGGATCAGCCTCGTCATCACGCTCGCCGGCGGCATCGGGTGCGCCGCCTCCTCCTCCACCAGCCCCCCGCCAGCGCCTTTCTTCCTCGGCGCCACGTACGGCGACCCCGTCACCGGGAACTTCGCCGCCAGCCCCGCCGCTGGGCTCTTCATCGTCCCATCCTCGATCTCCAACTCCACCGCACCGCCGTCCTTCATCTTCATCACCGGCGTCACCGTGCCGCTCACACCTAAACAAAACATGATCAGCAAAGCGTGCGCTCCAGAAGACTAAATGACGAACGTTCGCTCCTTATAAATTCCATTGAGTGTTCACTCCTTACCTTTGGGAGTGGCGGCGGCGTCGTGTGGCGTGGCTGAAGCCGCCGCCGCGGGTGGCGCGGCGGCAAAGTCGGTGGACGCGGCGTGCGAGATGACGGCGTTGCGGAGGTTGGCCTCGGACACGGGCGACGCGCTGGAGCTCCACACGAACATGTGCAGCTCCTTGTTGGAGTTGGAGTTTGATCCCCCCAGCTCCTTCTTCCTCGGCGCCGGCGCCGCCATCATCCCGGGGTTAGGCGCCGGGTAGTCAACCCCACCCTTGAACTTGTTCGCCACCTGCTCATCGAGCCCCACACGAGCGCCACCACCATTATTCCCATTATTCTGCCCCTGCTGCCCCATGGGACTCGGGCTCGCGAGCTTGCTCGTCCCAGTCCCCGTCCCCGCTGCAGAGAACATGGAGTAAAAGTCATTCTGGTTAAAGCTCGACTGCCTGGGCGTCGGCTCCCTGGACGTCTGCAAGGAGTAAATCTCAACCCCGGTCAAATTCGACGCCCTGGGCGTCATCCCCCTAGACGCCCTTCCATGGCCGCCAATGCCATAGCCGCCGCCGCCATGGCCGGCGCCAGTGGTGGATCCTGAAGCGGACCTCCGGATGACGACATGGACGCGGCCGTCCGTCCCAACCTCGGCGTCCGCCTGCAACGGCTCCCTCCCGTTGAGGGACACGACATCGGAGTCGACCCGGAAGGAGGCGATGCTGGCGCCGACGTCCGGCGGGAACTGCTCGGAGATGAGCGCCTTGGCTCCCCGGTACTCGAAGAGGAAGAGCATGAGCGTGTACCATATGACGCTCTGGAGCACCACGATCTGCACCATGAGAGATCCCGAGAAATCCCCGTACATGGCTCTCAGCAAAGGGATCCCCATGACCAAGGTGTTGGGCAGCGTGGCGAGGGAGAAGAGGGTGATGGTCCAGTCTAACTGGGCCGGGCCGCCGTTGTTGGGCTTGAAGCGGGAGAGGAGGTTGTGCCAGAGTGCGAGCGCCGCGAGGATGACGAGCTTCTGGAGCGAGTCGGCGGCCAGGAAGCGGTAGTCCATGGCGTAAGGGTCGTTGGTGGAGATGAAGTGGAAGGAGAGGAGCGGCACCGCGAAGACGGCCACGAAGCGGTTGATGCCGGAGCACTGGTCCGGCGTGAAGATGCCCCACCAACGGACGCTGCCGTACGCCATGAACATGGCCACGTACAGCGGCACCACCGCCGCCAGCACGTCGTAGATGTCCCGCCCCGTGATCATCGTCGCCGACGCCGACGTACGCCCGCCGATCGGGAGATCCTTAGGTTTGTTTTTTGAGGGGTCGATTTGGAGAGGATGACGATGATGGTCAAGCAGAGCAAGCTAAGCTAGTGTGGCATGAGAGGTTGGGGCATTCGTTATATAGGAGGGCGATCTCGATCGAATGGTGGTGGTTGATTAACAAGTACGAGCTCCTGTGTTGATTAAGTAGCTAGGAGCAGCTGTTAGATTAAGTTAAGCATGGTGTGCATGCATGTGTGCGTGGGGAAAGATTCCAAGCTAGGAGGGGACAAAGTGAGGACACTTGCACGCGCATCTACCTGGATTTTGTTTAGGAAATTCGTTTTGCAAACTCTAGCCAGAAAAAAAACTGCCGGTACATCAAGTGCATTCATCGTGCGTACATGTACAATTCAGGGCCCGGCGAGCCGTGGCGGCCCGAGAATTGCAAAGATTTGAAGGCCCAGTCCACCAATTCAGTGAGATAATAACTGTAATAAAAAAATAGGGAAAAATATGCCCAAAACCGAGTAGTATGTACCGACTACAGATACAGCGAATTAACTCGCACAGAATCCGTATGCCCAAAAAATAAATCACATAAATATCCCCGACATTTTGTGCCGTTCACGAGGTGCTTCTTCTTCTCTTCTTCTAGGGCGATGCATGCATGCATGTGCTAGATCATATGGTCACAACGGCCAGAAGAGAACCTTTTTGAGCAAGGCACTCAAGGTAATCAAAGCGATCACATCTTCCTTACGGTGATTAGTTTAATCATGCGCGGTCTGGTTGACATGTTTGACTACCCCAACAGCATACATTAATCAATGCTACTCCTATTAATTAGCGTTCACTTGTTGCTCTTGCCGTTACTGGAGCAGCTAGCTAGCTGTGGTTTTGTCCATATGTGTGTGTGTGAAATCTGAAATGTCCTGCTCCCTCCGATCCATATTAATTGTCAAAAGATTGTATGTATCTAAACGTTTTTTAAATATAAATACATACATATTTAGTCAAATTTGAAACAAATAATATGGGTCGGAGGGAGTAATTAAATTTTATTTTACTTTAGGGGATGTTTCTGCGTGTAATCTCTTCTTACGGGTTAATTAAAGTTTTTATTGTTTTTACGATGCGGTCGTTTAAATTTCGATCACCCCACTCAGGCGTAGTGTTAACTTCGAACAAAAACAAAATGCATACCCAACTTTTACACGCTTAACTAACTGATGACTCGATCCAATGTATTTGCGCTTTTGATGTATGTCCGTACCCAACTTTTGATGCATGCATATTCTGAATCATTATACGGAGTAGAGTATATCCGATCATATATAAGTATAGTACTCTCTCCGACCGAAATTACTTGTTGAAATATTTGTATCTAGACGCTTTTTACACATATAGATACATCATCAAATTTGAGACAGTAATACGATCGGAGGGAGTACTAGGAGTACTATATATATAGACGCACGTACGTCGAGCCGTTATGTACGTCCATATGCGTAAGTTGCAGCGCGTAACAAGCTGTCCTTGGGCAGTTGCATGCATAGTGTAGTGTCTGCCGCGGCAGCGACACCACCATGCCTGCATGCCCCGATCGAGGCGCGCGGTGCCGCCACTTATATATACCGCTCCACGTACTATACCGGCCTGACAGCTGATATTACTTGTCCGGCCCGGCTTAAGCTAATTAAACCTGGCCAGTGTGGATCCTGACAGCGTCGACCGATCGACCGGCCGGTTTGACCCGGCACCTCTCGTGCATGCAACCGTGTTTGTTTGCTTAATTTGCATGCTACACTATTGGGACCAGATTGACTTGCTGCTGGACGGAATCCCATTCACACCCCGTGTACTGTCTTAAAAAAAAGAGTGATGTGTATTTATATAAAAAGTTATACAAATCAACCTTCGTTTATTTCGGTATGGAGGGAGTACTGTACTCTCTGGATTCGTTTACCTCTCGGCCTTACGTTTGAAAGGTCAACGCAATAGCTTTTTTTTTTTCCTTTTTTTTTACTTATCGAAGCCATGTGCACCCGTACGTATGTTCTCTGTCGTCCATGGGTGGCTGGCTGTTTCATAAGCTATCGAAAAACTACAGATATTTTGGGTAAAGATGGTGGACAAATGGCAGAGGCTTTTTTGCTTTTGTGCAGTGGTGAGGAAGACGGGAATGATTTGAATGGAACGGGATGACGAGTAAACGGCCGTGTGGCCTGTGCGAGTGCGACACGAGGCCCAGACAAAAATGTGTCAAAGAAAGGCCGTGCAGAATTAGTTCCGAAGGTGGCCACTTGGCCCATTTTGTTGATCAAAACGGAGAATAGAAACAGAGGGAAACAAGGCCTTAGGCCCTTATCTGGCGTACTGGACCGGCTAAAAGCAAGCAAGTCGGCCAGCCCGCCCGTGAAGCGTACGCGAGGGAATACGGCCCAAGCCATGCATCAGGAGGTTCCCGTCCACAATGGGCCCGTTCCCTGTGGATCGTGCTCTGTCTTGTGCTTCCCTGCCGAAGTGGTTTAAGTGCCGATCCAGGGTCCTTGGCATCTTTGGAGCTACGAGAGATATCCACGGTGCAGAGCTCGTGCAGTGTTTATTTTTTCTTTTTTCCGATAGAAATTTTTCTCTAGACTCTGCATCAAAAGTCAAAACAATGTACACAGCCGCAGAAAGGGCCAAACACCGTTATGCATGCATGGAGAAGCTAATTGGGAATCATGGCTGTTGCATTGTTTGGAGTCTGGAGCTAACACTGCACGTCACGACACCAACCTGGCTGGGTGCCTGAGAAACGGACAGGATCGCCTCTGTAGTCTGGATACAAAGATCAGGATGCTCTTTTGTCGTTCCCGTTTTATTTATTTTTGACGAAAAGCAACACGATTCATTAATTAAGCAAGGAGGATATATGACTATACGACAGTCTCAACGGCACCTGAACGGCAAACAATAAAGAGGTATATACAAAGATTGGCAAAGGCCGGCAACAAAAGGAATTACTCGGGAGGTCTAAATCGGTGGAACCATAACTATTCAATCATGGGATAAGGCTAGCTAGCTTGTGCCCCGTGAATTGCTAGGCAGCAATCTCCTCAACGGCGAAGCTAATGATCGACGAGTTGGTGGAACGCTTCGCGATGAACGTCATGTCATTTCTTTTCTTCCAAATCGTCCACGAAGAGCATGAAGAAGACGCCAAGCCGCTCCTTAGCCACAGACGAGGTAGCGCCATCCGCACAGATAGTCCAGTGCTCCACCATCGATTTGTCCGGGGGACCACGCCATTCAGGCGACAGGTTCTAGAGCTGAAACAGCTCATCGCATGGATCCGCCACGGACGGGCAACCGATGAACGGGTGCTGCGCATCCTCCGGCGAGCTTCTACAAAACTTGCAAAACGGATCATGGTCAATTCCTTTGCGGGCAAGGCGGTCAACGGTGAGACAACGGTTTTGAAGCGCCATCCAGGCAAAGAAGCGAACTTCAGAGGGATCGTCACCGGCCAAATTAGAGCAGCCATACTAGGAGTGGAACGGCCATGGAATTTCATGCCATATGTTGGTGCCTCTGCTTTTCTTTCTTTCCGGCCTCTTCTCGCATGCTTGCAACTTTTTATATGAGTTGGTATACATTCCGATCCATACGGTTTAATTAGGCATCTCTTTCACATGGTTAATTTCAATTAGCGAGCTCGCAGAGAAATCAGTGTGAATGCGATGGGTCGTAACCGGGATCTAAATCCCATGAAAAGAAGAAGAAATATATACTTGCTTCGGCCGGGATCTAAATCCCACGGAGAGAAGAAGAATATATATACTTGCTCCCTGTGTTCCAAAATGAGTGATGTGAATTTGTATAAGAATTTATACAATTCGACGTCACTTGATTTCTTGATTTGATTTGGGCCTGAAGGAGTAACATATTTGGTACCGAGGGAGTACATACACATGGTCCCTTGACGTGATTGGTTTAGGTCCGATCCTGTCCTAATCACATTGGTCGGTCAATCGCAAATCAAGAGCTGGAAAGGAGGGCATGCATGGATTTTCTGAAAATGATCTTTCTGGGGCCGCAAAATTAACTTTAGTTGTTGCAACTAATGCTTGATACCGACACTGGTCCTGATCAAGGCATTAATTTCAACTAGTCTTTTACAACATTTTTTGGTGGATGCTTTGGCACTTTGTACAAATTGATCTGTTAGCAGTGTCGGGGATGACTTCGGGTAGGGTCATGATGACGCAACTCTAGCCGAAATAACGGATGCAAGGCCGGCATAGTTACGTATGCCGGCATCACATAGTACAACTAACGCTAAGCCGGCACGCCGAGCGTATGCCGGCAGCGCTATCTTATCTTATGAGTTTGCAGAATAAGGATGAGCACGTTGGACTCGGCAGTAGCCGAGATCTCTCAACGGTTTTATCCTGACCACGCGGTGCAAAGTAAAACAGCGCTATCATCACTCCAGGAAAAGCGGTCAGCGCCTGCACGTCGGTGTCAGGTGACCACGCTAAAGAAGCACCGAAAGAGAATCTATGACGGAAGCCGGCAGAGGATAGTTGTACCCGCTGCCGGCTGGCAGGAAAAGTAAAATTGTCTTGTCCCCTGCGGTACTGCCTGGAGGGAACCAAGCCGTGTGCCTGGCGGGGCTCAAGAAAGATGACGGGGCCCAAGGAAGATGACGTTAGACTCGGCCCATATGACAGTGTAACATGTGTGGCCTATAAATAGAACCTTACCCCTCTGTTGGGAGGGAGAGCATTCTAGGGTTTCTCCTTTTTTCTTCTTCTTCCTCAAGAATACAGTTCAAGGAGCGCCATTGTAGAGCTTATCAATCTCGGCTAATACAACTAAGCAGGAGTAGGAGTCTTACCTCGATAAGAGGGCTCCGAACCTGGGTAAATCGGTGTGTTTTGGTGTGAATTGTGCGTGTTCTTCTTCACGTCCTCCCTCCTCTGGTTCCTCCATCGTCCATCGGCCCCAAGTTAAGCCATCATATGGCATCTGCCGTGACGCCACCACGACAGTTGGCGCCCACCGTGGGGCTAGCAGCGGCGCTGGCTGGAGTTTTCATCCGGACGGGAAGCTTCCTCGTCACCGGAGAACGCGTGGTCTCCGGTTTGGTCCAGAGATTCGGTTCTCTGGGCTTCATCGACAACAACGCGGACTGCTTCAACAACGCTCCGCTTCCCTATGCAGGCCGCTTCATCAACTTTGGCATGCACGAGGTCTATGTTGCTACTGACAGCCCTTGCAGGTACCCAGAGCAGGTGGTGATGGTTGAAGACCCTCCCGCCCTCCGCACGGCTCGCGACCGGCATGTCGACTGCCCCGCTGACCATGTGGAGGTCATGGTGACGGCTCATGACGCTGATGCTGGAAGGGACGCTGCGGGAAGCGGCGCAGTCCCAACCAAATCCGGCAGAACGACGAAGCTCCCCCTGGAGAAGCCGTAGAACATCGCTGCTCAAGCCGGCACGTCGGCCCTGCCGCCGAAGCCGACCCAGCTCCAGGCCACCATCGAGCGGTTAACTGCGCCGGTAGCATCAAACGCTAACCCGGCCCAGCTGCAGGCGGAGTTAGAGTTGGAGAGACAGAAGCTGCTAAAAGAGGCAGTCGATGTCGCCAGCACTCGACAACAACTCGAGATCTCGCTTGGTGAGTATAACAGAGCTCATGGTCTTAGTTCTACTGCGTTTACTAACCCTAGCAGAGTCGGGGAGGTGCGCAACCGTGACAAGAACTTGAATGCCGAGATGGCAAGAGATGGCAGGGGTGTGCCAGCTGTGTCGGCAAGTTTTGCCTCGGCACTTAAGCCGAAGTACAATACCCCAGCCAAAAATCTCAGGCCTGCCGAGGCTGCGGCTGAAGAGTTGCCGAATCTTACGGGAGAGGCACTTCGGCAGCAGCAGCTGCCCATAAAAGAGCTGCTACAAACAGCAAATGAGCAGAATGAGGTATACATGAGAGTGCACAGTAAACGCGGTGCATCGCAAGTCATTCATTCGGCCGCAGACGCTGGTGGCCGGGTTGACAAACAAGCGTCCTCACCTGGTGGCAAACGGGACAAAAGCCTTAACACTGGCCGGGATAAGCAGCTGGAACGCTATGGCCCGGCCCTCGCCGAGAAACAAATAGTCAGAAGGGTTGATGACAGCCAAAGTGGGCTGTGTCCCGACGGCAACCGCCGAGATCAGCAGAAGCGTTACTCATATGATCGTGGGCACCGACCTCAAGATCCGGCACCCAATACTGCTGCGGGACAGCAGGGTGTCGGGCGCAACCCCATATATCGAGGTGAAGATCGCCGTTATGACCGTTACAATGACGGATACTCGGCCATGGCTGACGAGGGTTATATCAGGCGAGAGCGCGACAATCTCGATCCGCTCGGAGGCCGAATTGGGAACATGCAGGTTTCGCCCCTGGATGCTCGACACAGGCTTGATAGAATTTATCTATCCGAGCTTCTGGAGGAGCATGGCCCTCCAGGACCATGTTGTTTCGCGCATCGGATCATGAGGGAGAGAGCAGCCCCGGGTTTTCAGCTGCCCAGGGGTACAACAACGTATGCTTGTAGTACTAAGCCGGAAGATTGGCTGGAAGACTATGTCACGGCAGTAAGCGTGGCAGGTGGCAATCGCAGACGGGCAGTACGTTATGTACCCCAGATGCTCGTGGGGCCGGCAAGGATATGGTTGAACAATTTGCCGGAAAGCAGCATCAATTGCTGGCTAGACTTCGAGAAAGCGTTTGTCAGCAATTTCACTGGCACCTACAAGAGGCCGAACCGCCCTCAACAGTTGTCCATGTGTAAGCAAAGAGACAACGAATTCGACCGGGATTACCTGACAAGATGGAACAATTTCCGCAATTCCTGTGAGGGGATAGTGGAATCGCAAGCCATAGCGTGGTTCGCCCAAGGATGTCGGCACGACAGCATGCTATGGCAGAGGCTGCAAAGAGAGATGCCGACCACTCTATCTGAAATGATCAGGATCGCCGGCATGTATGTGCTTGGCGATCCAACTCAGCCATCGCTGATGCCAGCAGAACCACAAGGGAGCAGCCGACATACAATCCTGTAGGGGTTTTCCGGAGAAATGATCATCAAGATCACCCCAACAAAAGAAGGGATGACAGGCAGGATTACCGATACGGGCCAGCCCATGTCGTTGCAGTTCAGGACCAACTTGACGCTGGTTCTAACCAGCATCAAAAAACAGGAAATCAACAATGGGTTAATAAGGGGGAGCAAAAGAAGCCCTGGCAGGATAAGCCGAAGTATACTCTCGAGGTGATGTTGGATCAGCCGTGTCGTTTTCACACGACTAACCCCAACAAGCGGGCGAACCACACAACGCGGCAATGCAGATGGATGCAACAGGCCCAGAATGGCGAGGCAAGCCGGTTACCTCCGCCTCCACCTCTCACAGGCGCAAACGCACAGATCCAAGGACCCCCTCAGGCAAACAATGCAGTCAACCAGGTGGAGGGACAAGAAATCTCAGGGTATGCCGGGAGAAATGAGTACAAGGAGTCTCACCAGAGCTACATGATTTTCATCACTGAGCCCACTGACAAGCAAAGTCAGCGCAGGCGAGAAATGGAAGTCAATGTTGTTATGCCGGCAGTTCCAAAGTTCATGTATTGGTCGGAGCAGGAGGTCAACTGGAACCGGGTAGACCATCCCAAGGTTATGCTCAACCCTGGTGGATATGCCTTGGTGGTCGACCCGACGCTCATTGGGCCCGACATTAACGTCAAGTTCACTCGGGTTCTCATTGACAATGGAAGCAGCATCAATATCCTGTACCGGGACACGATGCTTAAGCTCGGCATTACAGATAACATGCTTGAGCCCAGCCGGACTACCTTTCATGGTATTGTGCCGGGAGTGTCTTGTGCCCCACTAGGCAAGATTCGAGTGGACGTCTTATTCGGCACCAGGGAGAACTGTCGGACCGAAAATCCAGTGTTCGAGGTGGACCTTAGCAGTCCGTACCATGCACTGTTGGGTAGGCCGGCACTCGCCAAGTTCATGGCTACTACTCACATTGGTTATTTGAAGATGAAGATGCAGGGACCAAATTGTACCATAACTATCATGGGCAACTACAAACGCTCAATGGAATGCGCGGCGGCTGGATTTGATTTGGCCGAGTCGCTGGTCATCGCCGGCGAAAAGAAAAAATTACAAGAAGCTGTTGCGATGGCGCAGGCAGCACAAGTCGGTCTGTCGGCAATGACCAATCCTTATGGAAGTGTGGCTTTTTAGGCAGCCAAGGAGACAAAGAAGGTCCAAGTCGACAGCGAGTTCCCGGACCGCACTGTCATCATCGGTGCCGGCCTAGGGGAGAAATAGGAAGGCGAGCTCAGCAGCTTCTTCCGTGCGAATCGGGATATCTTCGCATGGTCAACTCAAGACCTGCCAGGTGTGCCGAGGGAGTTAGCTGAGCACACATTACATGTTAGACCAGATGCAAGACCGGTGAAGCAGCCCCTTCGACGCTTCGCCGATGACAGAAGGAAAGTCATATCGGAAGAGGTATCCCGGCTTCTAGCTGCTGGCTTTATCATGGAAGTGTTGCATCCCGACTGGCTGGCAAACCCGGTCATGGTCGAGAAGAAGAAAGACGACCCAACTACTGCCAAAGTACGGCGCATGTGTATCGATTACACCAGCCTAAACAAGGCATGTCCCAAAGACCCATTTCCATTACCTCGGATCGATCAAGTGATTAATTCCACTGCCGGGTGTGAGTTGTTGTCTTTTGTGGATGCGTATTCTGGTTTTCATCAGATACCACTGAACCCTAATGATCAAATAAAGACATCATTTATCACCCCTTTCGGGGCTTATTGCTATCGCACTATGCCGTTTGGTTTGAGAAACGCAGGAGCTACCTATCAAAGGTGCATGCAGAAGTGCTTACATGATCAAGTCGGCAAAAATGTACAGGTATATGTTGACGATGTCGTCATAAAAACCAAACAGAGCGCCACGCTCCTGGATGATATCCGGGAAACATTCGCAAATCTGCGGAGGTTCCAAATGAAACTGAACCCGGCCAAGTGCACATTCGGTGTGCCGGCAGGAAAGTTGCTCGGTTTCCTGGTATCAAGCCGAGGAATAGAACGAACCATGTGAAAATTGCTGCTATAGAAAGAATGAAACTGTCAGAGTGCCTTAAAGATGTGCAGAAATTCACGGGATGCCTCGCATCACTGAGTCGTTTCGTGAGTCGGCTCGATGAAAAGGCTATGCCCTTATACCAGCTGATGAAGAAAACCGACAAATTTGTGTGGACACCACAGGCGGACCTAGCTTTTCAAGAGCTGAAAAAGATGATTGCTACGGCAACCATATTAGCTTCGCCGATGGAGAATGAGCCTATCTTGTTATACATAGCAGCGACAAATCGGGTTGTCAATGCTGTCATTGTAGTAGAAAGGGATGAAAATGGCAAATCAGTGCAGATGCCGGTATATTACTTGAGCGAGGTGTTATCATCGTCCAATCAAAATTATCCCCACTACCAAAAGATGGCATATGATGTATATATGGCGGCAAAGAAGCTAAAGCATTACTTTGAGGCACATCAGATCCGAGTTATATGTGAGGCACCCGTTTCGAAAATTATGAGTAACAAAGACGCGAGCGGCCGAGTCGCAAAATGGGCTGTCGAGCTGGCACCCTATGCGCTGCAGTACGACAGACGGGATGCCGTGAAATCTCAGGCTTTGGTGGATTTCTTGGTGGATTGGGCCGAGATGAAGTATGAACCACCGCCCCCGGAAACTAACTACTGGAAATTACATTTTGACGGCTCTAAGATGAAAAGTGGGCTTGGTGCCGGCATAGTTCTGACCTCGCCAAAGCGCGACCAACTTATATACGTATTGCAGATTCACTTCGCAGCATCCAACAATGTTGCCGATTATGAGGCACTTTTGCACGGATTGAAAATGGCGAAAGAAATTGGAATCCGCCGGATTCAGTGTTTTGGTGATTCCGACCTGGTCATCCAACAGGTTTCTGGTAATTGGGATGCATTGAATGCCAACATGGCGCTATACCGTTTTCATGTCCAGAAGATCAATGGCCATTTCGAAGGATGTGAGTTTCATCATATACCTCGGGCGGAAAATGAAGCAGCCGACACATTGTCGAAACTCGGTTCGACGCGACAGACTATTTCAACTGGGGTGGCGTTAGAGCATTTACGTAAACCATCCATCAAACCCTCACCAGAATCAGAGTCGATATTTATCCCGGCGAGCTCAGAAGCCGACGCCACTCCCATGGACGTTGATAGTGGCAGCGGTTCCGATAACCCGGCGACTGAGCGCCTTAACTCAGCAGAAACAATGGCGGTTGAGCCAATGGAGATAGACGAGCCGGATGAGCCAATCTTCACCACTCGTCCTGTCCCGGCCTGGGCGCAACCGATAATGTCTTGCCTTAAAGATGGGAGTCTCCCGGAAGAAGAACTGTCGGCAAGACAAAACCAGAGAAGAGCGAAAGCGTAAACCATCATCAATGGTGAGCTTTACAAGAGGAGCGTTACTAACGTCCTACAGTGGTGCGTCGAGCCGGAGGAAGGACAAGAAATACTTCGAGATATTCATCAAGGCGAGTGTGGCCACCACGCATCTTCGAGAACACTAGTGGGGAAAGGTTTCCGGCATGGTTTTTACTAGCCGAGTGCGCTACAAGAGGCAGAAGACATAGTCAGGAAGTGCAACAGCTGCCAGAGATACGCCAGCAAGATTCATATGCCGGCATCTGAACTCAAGACTATTCCAATCACTTGGCCTTTCGCCGTCTGGTGTTTGGATATGGTAGGACCGTTCAAGCGGGCGCGAGGAGGCATGACGTATATGCTGGTCATGGTCGACAAATTCACCAAATGGATTGAGGTCAAGCCGATAAAGAAGTGTAACGGCAAAACCGCGGTGTCATTTCTGAAGGATATTATCTTGAGATATGGGTACCCGCACAGTATCATCACGGATAATGGAACGAACTTCGCGGAGGGACCTTTCGCGCGATTCTGTGCTGAAAAGAAAATCCAGCTAGATGTTGCTCCCGTGACGCATCCTCAGTCCAATGGGCAAGTTGAAAGGGCGAACGGCATGATATTGGCCGGCATAAAATGCCGGCTAATCGAACCATTGGAGCGTACTCCAGGATGCTGGCTGGATGAGCTCCCGGTTGTGCTATGGAGTCTCAAGACGACTCCCAATCGCTCTATAGGCTACACGCCCTTCTTCCTCGCGTACGGGGCGGAAGCCGTCCTACCAGCCGACATTGAACATGACTCTCCGCGAGTAACCATGTATACGGAGGCCGAGGTGAAAGAGGCCCGAGAAAATGATGTCGAGCTGCTCGAAGAAGCACAGGAATTGGCTCTATCTCGGTCGGCCATCTATCAACAGCACCTAAGGCGTTATCACAGCCGAAAGGTCAACCCGTGAGTATTCCGGGAAGGAGATCTTGTTCTCCGGCTGGTGCAGCGCACACCCAGCATGCACAAATTATCACCTCCATGGGAGGGACCCTTCATTGTGAGCAAGGCACTTCACAATGATTCTTACTATCTTATAGATACACAAGATCCCAAGGCGAACAGGATGGACCGGTCAAGCGAAGAGACCAAGAGGCCGTGGAATGTAGCGTTGCTTCATCCGTTTTATACTTGAGAGCTGAGTATTTGTATCGTTTTATCATTATGTTGAATGTTCTAATTAAGACAATGAAATTATCCGCCAGGTTCTTAAAAGAGACTTAGGGACTTCCTTATAATTTAACTGCTTTGTTACAATTCTCTTTTGTATGTCGGTATGGCTTAATTGCGTAATCTTACGTTAATCTAGTAGCATGTCGGTATTGACAGAACCCCTCTATGACTTCGCTGTTGTCCGTAACCCGGCTTCATGGCAAGATAGAAATGGGTATAAAATAACCGAGCACATGAAAGATGGCTACGAAAACAAGCAAAGAGGCGATCCGAGATACATGTTGTCTTAATTCGTCATTTCTTTTTAACTCGGTTATTGCTGAGCGAATTCTTCGAGTTACTTTTTTTGAGAGAGTGGTTTTGCGACTTTGTGATTCATACGTTGAACGCCGGCAAGGCAGACAAAAGAACCAAAGTTGTAAAATTTCACTAAAAGAAAAACTGAACTCGGGGACTCGGTCGGGAATTCGACAAGCAAAAGACTTAATTGAATTAAAACCAAGATGTCTTACAAGCAGAATTACCTGGATTACATATACGCCCGGCAATCCGGAGATCTAATATTTCTAAGGTTTTTAGAGGACTAAGCTAAGAGGAGATGGAGGGGTTGGCACCCGAACTCGGCGCAGCATTCCCGGTGGAAGCCGACTCCACAACATCTTCCTCTGCTGCAGCCTCTTCCTCTTCCTCGTCGGTCATCTCGGCGTTAGCTTCAGAGGTTGGGCCCTCCACAAACGTATGCACGTCGGCATACTGGATGAAGGAGTAGGCCCGCTCCTTGCGCTTCGCCACCAGCTCCGGGTCCGTGAGATAGGGAGAGCCGGCACGCATCGATTGTAGCATGTCAAGGTTGATGCCGTCGTACCATAATAGTACGAACGACAACGCCTCATCGGTGCCGATGCGCGCAGCCGACTCCCGCCAGTCGCTTAGCCGGGACTCCGTCTCCAGCAAACGTTTTGCCAGAGTCAGGATATCCGCAGGAGCTTCTTCTCCCGGCCACAGCACGCGGAAGGCCCGGATGACGGCGTTCAGCAGGTCGACGCCGAACGACCTGAGCGGTCTAACCCGGCTCGCGATGCTCACCAAGTAATCCACCAAGTCGTACTCGAACGGCTCTCCCGCCGCTGCTGCCGGATCCCTCTTCTGACGGGCGACCTTCACGGCCTCTTGAGCATGCTCGAGAGATGTGGGGAAGAACTCTAGCAGAGACAAAAATAGCAGTGAGTCTCGGCACATTGTCGCTGCTACTCAAACAAGGAATTGGATGAGGAATTTAAGTCGAGATAACTTACTCGTTAGCATGTTGTCGATCTTGATGAGTTCACGCTGAACAACCCGGAACAATGCGATCTTCTCGACGTCCTCCAACTCCGCGGAAGTAGCACGGGTCTCGAGCTGGGCAGCTAACTCTTTGCCCTTCTTCACCTCGCCTTCCAGCTGAATCTTCTCATCAGCTCGGGAAGAGAGGGCCGAGGTGAGTTGATTCACCTCGGTTTGGTGCGCTTCCGCCTGCGCCGCGATCTGCGCCTGCAGCCGGGTCACCTCCTCCCGGTGCAGTTCGGCCTGCCGAGTCTTCTCATCTGTTTAACAGACATATATTACATAGATTGATATCTAATATGGATGGAACCCAGGATACGGACGACGAGTTACCTTGGACTTCGGCAACGCGCTTCAATAGCTCCGCTACTTGGGCGCTGTCCCCGGCTGTGAACGGGAGCAGGTGTTAGTTCTCGCAGAACATTGATACTCGGACAAAGATTCTTTTCTGGTAAAAGATACTTACCCTGGATCTCGCGCTCAGTTTTGAGCGCCTCATGCTCCGCCTCCAACTTCTTATACCTTGCTAGCAAAGTCTTGAAGATGGCGGTGCGCTTGTTCATGCAGAGCTACAAAACAGTGATTCACAGTTAAGGTTACTGCAGCAGGAAGTTAATGGCCCGAATAGGTGTTTGAAGTTCTTCGGGACAAGCTTCAGGCCGACTATTCTAAACCCGCCTTGAACCTCGGAGACTAGGAATATGGATACTATGCTAGATTTAGAAGTTAAAGTTTTCTGAAGGATTGTTCATATCTCCGTGGCTCGGCCGGCCTCGAATAAAGCCACCCGGGCTTGGTACATCCGGGTCTAGATTGACCCCAGAGTTGCTGCGGGCGAAGGTCCCACCAGCGGGCTTTGCCGAGCCGACTGCAAGGTGTTGGAAGTCACCTCGTAGTGGTCGGTGCTGTTCCAGTCCATGACGGACTGGCCCAACGACCCCTAGCTGTGCCTACTGGTCATCCGAAGGGGCACCTCCTGCGGCCTGATAGAAGGCCGCGGGGCAACGGAACCCTGAGCTGCCAACCCTGCTGCAGCAGCAGGGCCTTTGGCCTTCTTGGCCCGGGCGGCAGCAGGTTGGGCGTCCACCGGCCGCGATGGAGACGGAGGCGGCATCGGGGTCGGCTGCGGCCCTTGAGGTCCTTCAGGACCCGCAGTCGGCTGCTGCGGCATCTCCGAAGCTGGTGGCTCCGTCGACGTCTCGACTGCAGCCGAGGTAGGAGCGGTCCCGGTAGCGACCTCGCCTGCTGAGACCGCGGCCGCAGGAGTCTCGGTCTCGCCGACGACCGCAGCTTCGGCACTTGGGCCGACGTCCCGGGCGGGGGATGTCGGATCCCTAGCAGTCTTAGTCCCGCCCACAGCCGGGTTTGAAACCTCGACGCGGGAAGTGGGAGCCGCCGGGATCTCGGACGCGATACACGTCCGAGATTGCGTGGCCGTTAAAGCCTCCGTGCAGAAATAAAAAGCTTAGTCACTCGCATGATTTTGAAGAAGGAAGCCGGCATCAGAGGTTGAGGTAATAAGAGCCTTACCCGACGATCAAGGGTTTCGGCTTAGGACCACGTGCCGCAGTTTTCTTCCGCTTCACGTTCTGCAGAAGATTTTTCTCGGCGGGGCGCTTTGCAACCGCGCGTTTCTCCCGAACCGGAGCAGCAGCAGGAGCCGGTTCCGGCGCCTCAGCGGCACGCTCACCCGAGTCAGCTATTTCAGGGATAAGGCAGGAATAAGCGTTTTGGTTACAAGAATTATAAGGGTTACAAGAAGATGGTAGAGACTCTTACGTTTCGTACGGTGAGGTGAGCAATCGGCATGAAGTCCTCCGAGTCCGGATCTTCATGGTCGATGGTCAGGCGTGGGGCCGCAAAGCGTTTGTCCGGGGATCTCCCGTCTTCATTCTCTTGACGGGCGAACCTCTGCAGAGAAAAATCAGGTGCTGCCGAGTTAATTCAAAGCAAGGCTGGTATAATCTTATATCGGATGAGAGCAGAAGTTACATATAAAAAAAAAACTTACCAGGGACGCTCGGTGCTTCCGGTTGTACGCCGACATACCCCAGCTCCACTGCTCCGGCAGGCTGGTCTTTGCAATCGCTTTGACCTGGTGCCGGACTTCGGCCTGGTCAAGCCGGACTGTAGACACTCAGTCCGGGTCAAGCTGACCGCTGTAGAAGCACATTTTGTGTAACCGGCGCTGGAGCGGGCACAACCGCCGGTACACAAAAGTCGCCAGGAGATCGTCGGCCGTCATCCCCTCCTCCTTGAGCTCGAGGATGGCGGTATGGATCTCGTTGACCTCCGGATTGGTCTCCTTAGGGTCGAAGGACCAGTTCCTCTTCTATTCCAGGGGGGCGACTTCGAACCCCGGCAGGTTGATCTTGTCGGCTAAAGAGGAGTTTTTGACATAGAAAAAGGTCTTGAGCCATTTTTTACATGACTCAAGACCCTGTATCCTTGGGAAAGCCGAGTTACGGTGAGGGACAATGGTGGCGGCGCCGCATTGGGTCATCGGCTTTGCGGCGCCGGGATTATCTTTGTCTGGGAGAACCTGTGGCCGGAACATAAAGTACCGGGACCACAGATCAATGGATGGCCAGAGGCCGAGATAACCCTCGCAGCAGGTGACGAATGCTGAGAGGGTAAGAATGGCGTTCGCCGGGAGATGGTGCGGCTGGAGGCCGAAAAAATCTAAGAAGGTTCTAAAGAAATCGCTAGCGGGGAGAGCAAAACCACGCTCGAAATGCGAGAGGAAGACCACGCACTCACCGACTTCTGGAGTCAGAACGATTTCTCCCCCGGGAACCTGGCATTGGACCTCCTCCGGGACACGTCGGGAGTGGCGGAGCCACTCGATATCCACCGGGGTCACGTTGGAGACCTCCCAGGCGGCGCGCTCAGAGCTGGCCCTCTCCTTCGCCTGAGCAGCAGGGTCGATGGCCGGTTGGCGAGAAGAAGAAACCATTGAGGAAAGAACAGATCTAGGGTTTGGAGCTTCGGAGGAGGAAGTGCTTGCGCGAGGTCTGAGCTAGCAAGCTAAGCGCGGCGGAGGCCTAGGTGGTTGCGGGTGAAGCGACGGCTGCGAGCTCGGAGGCGAGAGACCGCGACGGCGGAGATGCTCGAAGCTAGCAGGCGGCGAAGAAGTGCGCGAGGAGCAGAGGAGAGCGAGGAGTGTGAAGGGTTTTCTGCCCACGCCCTCCTCCTCCTATTATACCCGAGCCGCAGTAATGGGGTGCGCTTTTCCCGTGCCATCGACTTAGTGGCTAACGGGAAGATTGCACACGATTTGGGCAGTTATGCTCATCAAGGCGTGCGCTCGGTTACAGTGCGGCGTGCCGCCAAGAATCCCGCGAGATCTGGAGGATAAGTGTTCGCGTGGGAACCGAAGTTCTATCTTTAAAGGCTCTGTCGGCTTTACTGTCCGACGCGACGGCATGCTCGCCTCAAAAAGCGCGATGGCAGTAACTCAAGCCTTATCCTCCCGTTGGTGACGGTTATGTCGGCAGAAGTGAGCTTTAAACTGTCGGTCATGGAGAGGAAAGAATCTCGGCAAAAAACTAGATAAGCATGCCAACCCGGAGTCCCGGATTAAATTGATCTCAGCTAGGAGAACCTGGGGATATCTTGGCGTCCTTCTTAGCTGGACTCGAGTGAGCGTTGGTGGTCTGTCTATGGGAAACTGTCGCAGCCCGACATCTTTCTATGCGGACCACAACAGCTTCGGGGACTAGTGTTGGGGGGATGACCCCGGGTAGGGTCATGACGACGCAACTCTAGCCGAGATAACGGAAGCAAGGCCGGCGCAGTTACGTATGCCGGCATCACAGAATACAACTAACGCTAAGCCGACACGCCGAGCTTATGCTGGCAGGGCTATCTTATCTTATGAGTTTGCAGGATAAGGATGAGCACGTTGGTCTCGGCAGTAGCCGAGATCCCTCAACGGTCTTATCCTGACCACGCGGTGCAAAGTAAAGCAGCGCTATCATCACTCCAGGGAAAACGGTCAGTGCCTGCATGCCGGTGTCAGGTGACCACGCTAAAGAAGCACCGAAAGTGAATCTATGAGGGAAGCCGGCAGAGGATAGCTGTACCCGCTGCCGGCTGGCAGGAAAAGTAAAGTTGCCTTGTCCCCTGCGGTACTGCCTGGAGGGAACCAAGCCGCGTGCCTGGCGGGGCCCAAGGAAGATGACGTTAGACTCGGCCCACATGGCAGTGTAACATGTGTGGCTTATAAATAGAACCTTACCCCTCTGTAGGGAGGGAGAGCATTCTACGGTTTCCCCTTTCTTCTTCTTCTTTCTCAAGAATACAGCTCAAGGAGCGCCATTATAGAGCTTATCAATCTCGGCTAATACAACTAAGCAGGAGTAGGAGTCTTACCTCGACAAGAGAGCTCCGACCCCGGGGTAAATCGGTGTGTTCTGGTGTGAATTGTGCGTGTTCTTCTTCACATCCTTCCTCCTCCGATTCCTTCATCGTCCATCGGCCCCAAGTTAAACCATCATATGGCATCTGCCGTGACGCCACCACGACAAGCGGCCCTAGTGCAGCAGAGTTTTTTATACTTCTTTTGTTTATGTGCCAATAGCCGCTTGCGTTGATTAGTGGAATTCCCTCGAGGTCATCCATCACAAAATCTACCTTTTGGGCAATATCTTTGTTTTTTCAAACATGCTTTGTAAGCATAGTGTCAATATAACCTCCGTCCACAAAGGATGTGTTTAACTTTGATTAAATTTGAATGCATATATACACTAAGTCATGTCTAGATACATCCAAATTTAACAAACTTGAGACATCTTTTGTTGGATGAAGGAATACATCATTCCCAATAGTCTATGGAATTCCTATATAGAATTTGTAGCATAAGACACGCAGCCACGTCCCAATGCATTTCCATGCATATGCAAACAAGCTAGTGTGTGTATATATATAATCCACATACCAGCCGACACTGCCCAAATCATTGTAGATGCCTTTACATACTTTATATTAGCTTAACACTAAACATGAGCTAGTGGTAAGAATTAGTGAGAGAGGATTTTGCGTAAAGACAGAGAAATTCATGTTGCGTACGAAGCTCATTCTCTGCAATCTTGTCTTGTTGACAAAACTGGAAACTAAAGGATCCTATATATAGTCCCATATTGTAACCTCATTTGGGTTGGATTTGGCTGAGTGGCATATATATGAAAAACTAATCCTCGATCGGAGGCTAGCTCGGATCTCGTGCCAGCCTTCTCCGATTTTACCAGCATGTGGCGTGCATGCCTCCTTGTGCTTAGACATTGCTACCCATATATATTTAGAGTACTCTATTTTAGTACAGTGTGTGCTTTAGATTTGGTTAAAGCAGGGACAGCACCGATAAACAAGCATGAGGCTAATTATACCCCCTTCTTCGACGACTCTTGCCGTGTTCTACCTCTTCTAGATCTGGGATGTCGTCGCTCTGATTTTCATGGATGCCATGAAAACTACTCTATTTTGGTAAGGAAAGTCAATCATTACTGTC
This sequence comes from Brachypodium distachyon, assembly GCF_000005505.3. Classification (NCBI taxonomy): domain Eukaryota; kingdom Viridiplantae; phylum Streptophyta; class Magnoliopsida; order Poales; family Poaceae; genus Brachypodium; species Brachypodium distachyon. Next base: position 27,087,895 of record NC_016131.3, on the reverse strand, counting down.
CAAGAGCCTGAGCGCGGTAAAATTAACTAATCGGGAACCTCTGATGCATACACTTTACTCTAAATAAAATAAAGCTAGTACTCCGTGGTAGAGTAACTCGTATTATATATCCAGCCATGCATCAGCAATAATTAATTTCGGAGAAGGATTTAACTATATTCCAAGCGTAGAGTCTGCTAGAAGCACCATCGATCTCTCTCAGCTGGCGTATAGCAATCAGCTTTGGAGCCTAGCTAATTCTGACAATTAATCCCAAGGGGAAGGAAGGGAACAAACACATGGAAGCAGCAGGGATGGTCAGGTGGGCCGTGCTTGATTGAGGAGGGCGATCATCAGAATTAAGAAGGTATCCGATGTGCTATTGGACGTCAGCCGCTTGGCGCCTACCGCTCGCCGCCAGATGCCGTCGTTAACCTTAACGACACTAGTAGAATTTTTGCCTTCGTTGGTATAACTAGTACATTTTAAATACATGTCATGGTTTCAGTGCAGAGGGAGTAGCAGATCGTATCTATCTGGCCAATCTTTTCTTTTTTTTTTGACCAGTCTATCCGGCCAATCTTTGGTTTTGATTAAGTTCATCCTCCTTTATGAAGTGTGTATAATAAGGTAGATGTACAAATTTATTAGACGCCCGTGGCCCCTACTAATTAACATTAATCCAGAATTTTCATTTTTGAGAATGTTTGACAGGCCGGGTAAAAATGTTATAGCTATAGCTCGAATGCTCGAGCATACCAAGCCATTTTTTTTGTACTGCGCGCGCGACATGGAGGGGTAGATTTTGGCTATGAATAAATGCGCCGTACGTACGTAGCATGTGGAGTATATTATCATGATCATTACAGTTACAAATATACAATACTATACGGGCGTACGTACGTGGAGCCCTCTCTTCACCTGCGTCTGCATATGCCATGAAACGTAAAGATACAAAATTAAAGCAAGCATGCCTGTTAGTAGGTGGCAAACCTAAATCATATCGTACACTACTACTACACTTGACATCATGTACAGCTACCAACTTGGCTTTTAGTACAAATCTGGATCATGTCGTTCGGGCTAGCTAGCTTATTTTATGGCCGTGGAACAACTTAGAGCTAGATATACTACATGCATGGTGTAGTAATTAAGTGTGAGTGGTCCGGTCCTGAGCCTTTTTCTTTTCTTTCTTTTTTTAGATCTATCTTCTGTGATACGTACGCTGTTACAGAAGTTTTTATTGTAGAAAAAAGAGCGCGTGGTAGTGTAGTACTACTAATATTTCAGGCGGTGTGTGTGTGTCATATGTTGCACTGGGCCGCTTTGAGTAAAGAACGTCCTTAAATCCATTATTTATAGTTTGCGGCACGGTTCAGTGATTGTGCCCTGCCACCACAAGATTTGTTTATGTGAATTTGCTTGTTTTTTAACTCGTGCTATCTGATCGTCGATCTGGTAGTGGACACAGAGATTATTGCCTGTCTTTCTTTATTTATATATTGAGCATACAGTTATATAAATTTTCGACATTTCATCGTGTTTTCCAGCACCGGAATTTCGAAATTAATGTGAAATTGATTGATCGTATAGTTTCCCTAGACTTAGTTTGGATGCAGATATTAAAGGTCTTATACTCCCTCCGTCCAACAAAAGATGTCTCAAGTTTGTCAAATTTGGATGTATCTAGACATGACTTTTATAGATGCATTCAAATTTAGTCAAAGTTGAGACATCCTTTGTTGGACGGAAGGAGTAATTGAATTGGATCAAATACCAAATTGGCAGAAATGGCTCTACTACCAATTTGTTGTTTGTTGGTTGAACAGGATATTGCTAGTTAATTAGATTCAATCTATCAACCAATTCAAAAATTTGTCTGTAGAATTGGATTTGGCCAGAGCTCGCCGGAATTCACCACCGGCGTACTCGGACGGTGGAGTGGTACTACGTACCATACAATTCCACCCAATTCGAGGGGTAAATTAAGCTCGGAATCTAGAGGACACTATTTTAATTCAAACCCAATATTAATGGATTGAGTGTCCAGTTCCATTTCCTGATTATATGGACATCCAAACAATGCAATTCGCAAAACGTACTCAATTTTGAATTATAAGCTTAAAATGTCTGCGTCCAAACGGGGTAATTATCTGATTGATTAGATGTGTACTGGACTAGTACTAGTAAGGTCATGTATGTACGTACGTATGTAGTGCCCAAGAGATGTTCAATCAATTATCTCGCCGGTACGTATATGCATATATTACAGTAAGACGATTGTCCTTCTGGTGTTAGTTAATTCGCTGCGACTATATGTCCCTTGAAGTTTATTTACTGAATCATCCCTGCGACCACTTCCATTGATCCATGCATCTGTATGCAATTCCGTATCATCTGACCTTCAGAGCCGTGCACATTTGACTGCTAAGTACCATACGTACGTGCTGCTGTGTGCTGGGGATTATTATTTTTTGCGTACGTATACGTCACCTGATCCCCACTAAATTATAAAAATGTATATTCTAGTATTTCTCTAGCTATCTACCTAGTTGAGATGGACTGATGGAGTAGTTGGCACCAACAGCTCAACAGCAGACAAGTTTAAGGTTAGTGTGGCCCATATATATAAAGGTAAACAAACAGGGTCTGGCTTTCATATACAGGTCATGCATGAAGATTTTTCCCTTGCTAGCTATGGAGTACTCCTTAATTTCTCCCCTTTCTTTAGTGCCTTTGTTTTCCCGTGTTTCCTTGTAACCCTATGATCGAATGTTTCGACTATCTTGGCAATAAATAGCACGCTGGTCTGTTTCGTTAAAATCATGAATATTTTTTTTAATGCTCAGTCACACTTGTATGCTTTGTATCAACGCATCCAACTATCTGTATCTCTAAGTGTGTGTATATAAACCAAAATTACACTGACATTTCACTGAATTTGCACATCTTCAAAGAGTGCAATTTAGGCTTATTATTATTGTGTGTTTTAGGCGACCGAGATTCTCAGAGATACTAAGCAAAAGTTTGTTAAATAATAGTATTCCCTCCGATCCTAAATTGTTGTCAAAATATTACATGTATCTAGATACTTTTTAAGAATAGATACATCCATATTTTGGGCATATTTGAGTCAAGAATTTAGAATGAGAGGGAGTACTAGATAGAAATCCAAGAATAAATTAAAGTAATTGAAATCTCCAAAAACAATGTGTAAATAAGTAAAACCATTATAGTAGTTTTGACATCGATCGGCTATGAACTCCAATCAATTGTAGTTCAAGCACTGAATTACTGGCATACTTACAGAGTATATACTGTGTGAATGTGGGCAGCAAACAGGTCTGCGAAGGTGGTCCACCGGTCCATATTGCATCTCGATCAATTAATCAAAAAAGAAAGAGTGAGGAAAAAAATAATACGGATTAGTTGGCAATCCTGCAGCTATAGTTATAGTTGTTCCCCATATTGATTTGGTCCCAATGCATGCAATTTCATGCAACGATGATGAGGAGGAGACTTATGGCCTTGCATTGGGATCGATCGGCTTGCCCCCACGGAAGCATCTCTCATCTCATCTCTCACACCATATTTATGGCAGATGCATGGGCTGCTGGGGTATCATTCAAGGATCGGCCATGCATGCATGCAGGTTTTTCTGTTTGCTTAACACACAATGCAAGCAAGCTAGCCAAAGGGAAATATGGCCAAGGGAAGAGCCAAAAATTTGGAGGGAAATGTACTTTGAATTCGAATGTACCCTCCTAAATGCATTGATAGTTTCTCCTGCCCCTGCTCTGGTCCATGGGGGGCGGCAGTTAAGTTGTAGAGCTAACTTGTTTGTTTTGTTATGTCGGCATTAACTCCAATTAATTAACCCCACTGGCCACTGTAATGACCGATCAAATCAATTAACCCAAAAGCTTATAAACTAAGTTACCAGCTACTACACTCAAGGCAAAGCAATATGGGCATGTGACCCCAAGCAGGTCTTGCAGAGTGAGGGAGGGAGAGATCCAGAGACAGAGACAGAAAGATGGTACACCAGCTTCGCTAACTTGGGCCAGTAAATAGAATTACCACTAACGAGTGCCACATGTAGTGTTGTGCAAAAGCTAGCTAGTGCAGGCCCCTGTTGAGTGTTGAGTGTTGACTGCGCGGCAGAGAGCTTTAGCGAATGATGGCGGATTAGGTGACACTGAAACCCAGAAGCTTTTTCGATCGATCCAGGTCTAGCCAGCTTCTTCTTCCTCTGCTGCCAGATGCATCAGATCTGATCCATCCATCGATCTAGCTGCTACTCCTAGATGGTGAATAATATACTGATACGAGAGTGTCTATTTCTCAGTCGTTTAAGAAATAGTTATTTTTTAGTCAACGATCGAAGCCGTCCAATTTAAATTTCTTGTCCATCGGATTTACATTAGTTTTACACGATTCTCGATGATTAAATCGAAAGGTTGTTACCATCGACTAAGAAATAGTTATTTCTCGGTCGCCTAAGAAATAGCAAAACCGTACTGATATACTCCCTCCGTTCCATAATTCTTATTGAAATATTACATGTATCTAGACGTTTTTTAAGAACAAATACATTCATACTTCTACTTGGACAAATTTGAGACAAGAATTAAGGTACAGAGGAGTATTTATTTACAGGGGAGAAAATCGAAGAGAAGAAAAATATGTAATGCGTCCTTCTAATTGTGGCATGCTCTGCGAGGATCGGAGGGATCCAGCGGCAGGTGTGATACACGCATAGATGCATGATGCGTTGCATGCAGACATGTCAGCGTGGCGACCATAAAGGACTTTGCAGGGCTTTGCTTGGGGCTTGAATGCCTGCCTGCATGTACGGCCGCCGTCCGACGTGGCGCCTAGCTAGCTACGTGACCAGCTGCATGCATGCATGCAGAAGAGCTGGCAATGGCGCGGGAAAGAAAGATGCTAGCTGCCGGGCCGGGGATCGCGCGCTCGAGAGAGGGGCGTCAACTGTACGTGGGATCGACGTCCGCTTATTGCCCTACCTTCTGAGTTCTGCCCGCCACGCTATAATTTCAAGGTTTTATTGTTGCGGTTTTCATTTCTCTGTCGGTTTCGACAGTGGTCAGTTGTCGATCTGCCCATTAGAAAACAAATCTTTTGCCACACCTTCAAGTGCACGTTAACAGACCTAACTTTATTTTATTTTTGCGGAAAGAATACATATTTAATTGTAAAGGTTTAGCAGAAATACAAATCATCTCAGAGATAATAAAAAAAAACTATACTACATTGGGATCACTGAACCGTTGGATGCACTGCCGTCACCGGAACGAGCCGGTGACATGCATGTGGTAATTATAAGCATGTACTCTCTGTGTTTTCTGAATATAAGATGATATAGATTTGTCGTAAGTCAAATATTTAAACAAGTTTATAGAAAAATCTGCCAACACTTACAACTCTAAATTAGTTGTATTAATTCCATCATAATGTATAGAGATATATCTTCACTGTATACTTTATTTCATATGGTAAATGTTGATAGACTTTACTATGGTTAAGCTTTAATTTTGTTGATTTAGAATGAAGTTAAAACACATTATATTTAGGAATAAAAGACTTATTATGTAACCTGTCGTGGAAAAAAAAAGTTAGTTAGCTAAAAGGAAAATGATTAAAGCTGGATACGGTAATATGTCAAATGTAGCTTTACTTTTAATCCACTCACCTTGGTACAACTGGGGACGAAGAAATATGAACGTGCTCATCTGTCAAAGCGGAATGCATGCTGGTGTAAAGTTCACGCAGAGCAGAATGAGCAGATGGATCGATGGGACGCGTTGCAGAGACACATCATCATCAGGGCAAAAGTAGGCCATCCAACGGCCGAGATGGAGCCAGACGAATCGGATGGTCCATCGGCGCCAGTCCGAAAATTATTAGGCCCCCACCAGCCCCCTGTCGCGGGGCGAGACATGATACACGGCAGCCAGTCCCCACAAGAAAGGCCTAAAGCGCGCGCGTGTGTGTATACACATCTCTCTCTCTCTCTCGGTGAGACATGATACACGGCCACATGATGTTAAAGCTGCCCGTTAAATCAGTGGCTCGTACATATATGCATATTTGTATCAACATATTTCCAATTTAATTTTACTAGTACCGCTAATCAGGTCTAACTGTAAAATGCTGCCACTAGTTAGTAGAATACTACTCCTCCGGCTGGTATTACTTGTCGAAATATTACATGTATCTTGATGCTTTTTAAATATAGATACATCCATATTTGTGTAGATTTGAGACAATTAATATGCATCGAAGGAAGTACTAGTACTAACAAAAATGTACACTGGTTAATGTTGCTGGTAAATTAACAGTTGGAACAATAGGATTTATAATCCGTGACAAACAAAACGGGACAGGTCCATGTGTGCGTTGTATGCACACATATAAAGCACCCAGCGATGCAAGAATTGATGAGGGACATCCAACCCAGCGATACACATGGCAATTCAGTTTTAAAGTTTTACTACGGATACAGTGTGCCGTATAGGTATAGAATTACCAATACACAGTGTATGCAGATCGACAGAGTAGCATGGAAACGGAGATTAACTTTCACTGTGCATGCATGCATGCATGCTGCAGTAAATTAAATATCCCTGCTGTCCGTATAGATCGAGGTAGGTAGGCAGGCGACATTCTTACTGCCCTTTTACACAACCAATTCTCGGTCAGCCAGCCAGTCAGTTGCATAGCTGAATGAAAAAGGCAGAAATTAACAGCGGTGTCCGGCATCAGTAAAAATTCACACTGTGCCGATAGAGCACTATAGTATAGATCATCGGAAAGAGAGCAGATCAGTAGAACATGGAAGCTCATCTCATGTTCCGCCGCTGGATCCAAGATAGGTTGCAGTTAATTTTCACCGTGATCCGCATCGCATTCCTCCCACAATCATTTGCGGCACCCCTTCCCTGCTTTGGCTTGGCACGGCACCGGCACTGCCACTCTCTCTCTCCCTTCCGTCAGTCTCTTTCTTTTCTCCCATGATCTATTTAACGTGCGGCGAACCCGGCTTTCTGTTTCGCAGCTGCTTGCTTGCTTGCCTTGCCGGCATATAATTAGCTTGCTTGCTCGCTTCCCTTCCCCTCCACGGCCTTCTCCATCCATCATCACCTCCACGCGCTCTCCCCTCTTGTGCTTTACGCGTCTACATAAGCTCGATCCTTCCATCCCCAATTCTCAAGCAAGCAAACATACTGTGATAAGATAAGTTTTTCTCGCAGAATTGCTGCTCAATTGGAAGATTCAGACAAGTATAGCACTCCAGCCGTGGCTACGATGGGCATGGAGCTCGGCCTGTCTGAATTGCCTGAATTGGCGCCGCTCAGCCCGATCCGGACGCCGGCCGGAGACGGAGACGAAGATGCCGCCGCTGCCGCCGCCGGGTGCTGCGTCACGCCGAAGGCGGCAGGATCCGTGCTGTCCGTGGCCATGGCGCCATCAGAGGAGCTAGGCGCCGAAGACGCCGCCGGGCGCTGCGTCACGCCGACGGCCGCCGCGGGCTCCGTGCTGCCCGTGGCCATGGCCATGGCGCCATCACAGGAGATAGAAGGCGGCGGCGCGGCCGACGACGCCGACGTCGTGTGCTGCGTCACGCCGATGGCGGCGACCGGCTCCGTGGCCATGGCGGCAGCACAAGTGCCGCAGGAGGAGGACGGAGGCGTCTCCTACACGACGCCGACGGCAGCCGAGAGCGCGCTGCGGGAGGCCACGGCGTGCCCGCCGGCGCCGAGGAAGAAGAAGCCGTGGGCGGCGGAGGAGGAGTGGGCCAAGAGGAAGCTGCAGCGCCGGCTCTTCGTCCAGGTGCCGCACGACCTCACCACCGTCTTCCTCGCGCGCGGCGACCCCCCGCCGCCGCCTTCGCCTTCGCCGCCGGCCGCCAAGAAGCTCCGCCGCGGCGCGTGCCGTGCGGGCGCCGCCATCGACCTGTGCCGCGCGCTCTCTTGAGTTTTGACGCGCCATCGATTTGGAAGAAAGGGAATCGGCCGGCCATGTGGCGACGCGAAGATCGAGCTGAAGACGAAGGCCGGCCGGCCGGCCGGCCACCGCATTACAGAGAGCATCATGCTTGTGTACGTAATACTAGGGGAAGACTGAGCCAGCAGAATAATCGACCGAATTTGTGCATAATATTGCTGGCTCCGGTCCGATCGATCGCCCGTCTGTTAATTCCGCCTCAATCCAATTCTTCCGCTTGTGTGCGCTGCTCCCTTGAATTCTCCATAAAAATTCGGGCTTCATCGATCATTCGATCGATTGTACTGTAATTCCCAATTGGAATTTGGAAGCTGACTGATTCATCCGTGAAGCTTTCAAAGAGTAGCCTTTTTCGATCGGCTACCAAAATGGGTGCATGCATCGAACAGGGAGCAGGCAGAGGGCAGAACAGATCTGGAGAGGAAAGCAGTTAATGGCAGCTTCAGATCTGATCGCCTCTAGCAGCTTGCAGCAGCTGCTGCTACTCTCCCATCTCCAGGCTTCAATGACTCGGCTCCGTTCCCTTCCTCCACAACTGTTCATGCATAATTGTGGTGCATGCTAGTATGCAGTGTTGGGCTCCTGAAACATTTTTTCTTTTCTTTCTGTCTCTGGACCAGTACGCACGTAACTCGTACGTGCAGCACAATCAGCAGCAGGCTCCGTAGCTCACTGTATGAGTAGCTGCGGCACGCATGTGTGCTTTTTTTGTCTATTTTCGTGCCTTGCGTATCCAAAGAAGTTCTTCGAACATCAATTACGCACTGCGGAAATGTAAGGTGTGATCGTTCACTCTTTAGTCTTAGCGAGGCGGACGGTCATCCCCTGTGTTCTGAACACATGTAAAACAGCTTCAACCGAACCATAATCGCCGAAATTCACCGGATTGCCAATGGCCGCAAACTGTGCACGCACGTGCTGCTCAACTCGGCCATTCTAAGGAACAGATTATAAGTAAGTGGAGTAGATACTAGGCGACTAGCTTATCCAACACAATGGTAATGCATATGCAGATGCAGGCCTCCTGGTGGCGGTACGTGCCAAAGCATATGTTCCTTCTCGATCGTCTTGTAGCTGCTGTCAGAACAATATTCGGTAATCTTGTACATGTGGATATCATGCATCCATCGATTCCTAAACGGTCAGAGATCCACAGTGGGGAGCGCGCCGCGGCGTGGATGTATCTGCCTGCGTCCATGTTCAGATGGCGCTGATCAGATGGATGCATGCATGGATGGATGTCCACCACTAAGTTCCAAAGGCACACCTATTAAAGGTATCACACTTTTCTGAAATGAGCTTTATTTGTTGACCTGTTTCTTCTTTTAGGTAGCATTACTAGGAGTCCATTTATCTTTTCAGAGGCTATAATGGCTAATTAGGTGTGAATTAAACAAATGTTGTGTTTAAATAGTATAAGTGGATTGTCTAGTCATTTTCATTAGATCGGTCTTTTGGTTGTGTTGAGTAGCGCATGAAGCTCTCCAGGCTAATTATATTTACGTATGAGGAATTAGTAAAATTCACAAACCACACTTCTTGTGGCTAGTGTCTCATAGAACCACGATTAACGCTAATCGTCTCACAGGACCTCATTTCTTGGGACAGACTTTCTCACGTACCTCAAATCTCGTAGATTAGGCGATTTGACATGTTTTCGGATAGGTATGACCCACATGTTACATGGCATGTGGACGGGCTGGACAATTATCTTTTGCCACGTTAGATTCCGGCCCTGTCCTACCCGTTAAGTCTTCTTTTCTCCGAATCGCTTTGCAAGTCGGGTCGGAATCCAATGTGGCAAAAAAATCTTGTTTAACCCGTCCACGTGTCCTATGACAGGTGGGTCCGACCTTTTAGAAATCCTGTCAAACGACCTAATCTACGTGGGTAGGGATTTGTGAGAAATCCCGTCCACACCATTAAATGTGATTTCCTGAGACAATTAGCGTTAACTGTGATTCTGTGAACGCATATCCACAAAAAGTGTGGCTTTACGAAATTTACTCTCAGAAATTTCATGGATTGACCGGTGGAGTGGAAGCCATTCAAATTATGGAATGATTGTGTTTGTGTGTTGCTACAAAAGTAGTGGTAGGATTATATGAAATGTGTTGGTACAAAAGTAATATAATTAATTATGTCCATCAAATGGCACATCAATCCCCACTTAATAGAAATCCAATGCCCCACCTTTGTCTCCAGATCGAGACTGCGATGGTTGGTTAATTAGGTGGGGGAAGAGACAAAGACTACCTTCACATGGGAAATATCTCATATATAATTTACATTGTATTATTATTGGTTCAATAATGATCAACTGTCCTGGTGCAAGAGTGACCGAAATAGTACTGTTTTGCTGATTACCAATAGCCTTATTTTTGTTTCTCTCCCAAAATCTTGATACCTTAAGTTGCACATCACTGGTCCTGGAATCGCAGTCTAAGAAATGGACTTTTTAAAAAGGAAAGTAACACTTATCGCCAATGCTATTTTGGTTACAATTGTATACAGAATGAGATAGACAAGAAAGAGGTCGGTTGGATGTTGATTAATTCAGAGGCATAGAAATATTAGCAAGATCTAGAATTCTTAAAACAACTTAAGAGTATGCAGACAGATCAATCCCAAACGGAATCAATAGTCACAAGATTTGGCATGGGACTTGAGAATAATATATCCTCGTTAATGTTGCAAGAATTATGAGCCGAGAAACAGAGAGCTAGTTCAGAAAACGGAAGGCGAGAAACAGAGACCTAGTTCACAGTGAGTTTTCTGAACAAGCCAGATCAGCTCACAAGCTCAGCTCACCTGGCTTGTTCAGAAAACTCACTGCAAACAGCAGATAGCTGAAGGTCAAGAAGCTATCGATCACTGAGACCCTGACCCTGAACCACAGGCCAGCAACAGCAACCAAGAAGATGACCGAGATCCCCGGCCCACCGGTGACAAGGGAGTTACGCCGCTGTTCCGCTTTTGTTTTGACAAGCACAAAAGGCTGGCTCGAGTACTGCTACTGCTAGAGTGAGTCCCCGGCTGGCTTTCGAGCATCATCACGTGCTGTTTCCCTTTCATTGGATGGGGCTCATGGCATGCCGGCTTTGCTTTGCTCCTGATGATGATTCTGACGGGAGAAAAAAGGCTAAAAAGCGGTAAATAATGGATTGATTAGCGTACTGTATGGTGGTATGGGAGCTGATCGATTGGAGTGGAAGCCAAGGAAAGAGTATAGCTTTCCACAAATAATTTCGACCGTCTACTTGTTCTGTGGTACAGTTATCGCTCTGGCGGCTGGCCGGGTTCTCTTGCACATTTGAATTTTTCCATAGAATTATCGTTGAAATTGCAACCGGATAATCCCTCCGATTCTAAATTATTGTCGAAATATTACATGTATCTAGACGTTTTTAAGAATAAATACATCCATATTTGGACAAGTTTGAGTTAATAATTTAGGATCAGTAAGTAGTTTAGTTACGCACATTGCACGATGCAAACAATTTGCAAATGTAAGGTTGATAATTGTACAGTTCGAGTCTCGATCGGTCGAGAAACGTAGAACGGAAGTGGTTGGCTGCGAACGTTGGCCAGTACTTTTACGGGGCAACTGACTTTTTTTTCTTTTTTTCTTTTTGAGAGGAGGCAAACTGAAAGTCGAAACTCTACTCTATGGCTGCGGGCACATGGTGGAGCAAAGGTAAGGCGTAGGCTTTTTGGTAAAAAAGAAAAACAAAGTGAGGCGTAGGCCGGTTCTAGGCCCAAAAGTCTGTCGTCTCTTGTAGTCGGACAGCCCGGTTTGCTTTGGTCGCCGTTCAATAAGCAGTAGGGCTGGGTGTAGGCCCAATTTATTTCCGGACTAAACGGCACCCTACTTCATTTGTTTGCCTTTCTCCAAAAAAAAAAGAACTTCATTCGTTTGCCCCGGAGATAAAACCCAGTCCGCACCCAAAAAGAAGATAAATCGAGAATAGACGATTTTGAATTGACATTTTCTTTTGCTAATGTTTACATAGAACTGGAAAAAACGAATTGTAAATGCAACAAAAAATGTTTTCTACAGTAATTGTTTCGGGAAAAAAAAAGGAGGGGTGTGAAGGAAAAATAAAATAACATACTCCGCCAAATTCCGCGGCGGCGAGCCGGGAGAAGCGACCGCGCCACCTCTTCCTCCTTCGCCTTTGCCCGCCCCGCCGGCAAGCTTCGCCCCTCCAACCAAGTCCCAGATCGCAGCCCGACGCAACGCGCAATCCCTCCCGCTGCCCTCGAAACCACGATCAAGGAGGATGGCGTACGTGGACCACGCCTTCTCCATCTCCGACGACGACGACCTGGTCGGCGGCGCGGCGGGGGGCCCGCGCGGCGCGCCCGTCAAGGAGATCGCCTTCGCCGCCGCGCTGCTCGCGTTCGGCGCCCTCGGCGCCGTCGCGGGCCTCTTCATGGCCGCCCACCTCGTCGGCGGCGACCGCTCGCACGGTGAAAATCCTAGACCCTTTCCATTGTTTGGCGAAATTAACGAAATGTGTTTGTATGCCAGTTTAACCCATCGCATCGCATAGATTAGATGCTTGGTTCTGCAGAATTGCAGATCGTAGAAAAGATTTAGCCATTTATAACGTGCTATTAATGTACAGGGGAAAGTGGGCCAAATAACTAAAATCTACAAAGCAATTTGGTCATGGGAGTGATATACATCCATTCGATGTCATGGTGAAGTGACGAGAAAGTAAAATACGGAGTAATATGGGCTGAGAATGTCTGCTTCAACAAAGAAACCAAAAGCCATCTGTGCACTGTAATGTGGATCCATGTACAGATGGAATTGTTATTGCACAACTTACTGGCACTCAAAAGCTCAGCAATGTGCCAATGCCCACTACATGTTGCAGAAGAGTTACTGAGTTCTGTAGAAAGTAGAAACGTTTTCTTTGTTTCAGTAACTGGATGCAGAATCCTTTTGCATAACGCTGGCAAGCGGTGTGATTCCGATAAATGCAATTCAATCTGTAAGGAAGGGCTGATACCTGATAGCATACGAGCTTGCAAGCCATTGTTGCAATTTGCAGATATTGTTTAGTACTCCAAATGTTAACCTCTTAGGGAGCACTGCCACCCTATTTTATTCGGAGTACATACATAAACAAAATTTTCAACATCTTTGGCTTTTGCTGATCTTCTTTTGGATACAGGGATCTTCTTCACCGTGCTGGGCGTAGTAATGTTCATCCCCGGGTTCTACTACACAAGAATAGCATATTATGCTTACAGAGGGTACCATGGCTTCTCTTTCTCCAACATCCCTGCTATCTGAACCTGGTTGGATCGTCGCGTCGAATGACCCTTCTTAACATATATACTTGCTATTTTCTTTTCATTTCTTTCTCTGTACCGTTACAGAGTGGTGTAGTAGTTGTACATACGGAGTACAAAATTAAATAAAAATACCAGTGTAATGAGACCGTGACATTATGGCGATTCCACCTGAGAAGTTGACCGTTCTGTGATCCTGTTGAGCTGTCAGCCTACCCGCACCTGCTACTTACTGCATTCGGTTCTGTTGTCTGATAGTGCAGGCATCGTCAAGGCAGTTGAATGCAGATCTACTCTGTCTCTGTTGGGTACTTGGGTTGCAAGCAATTTGTCGCACTACCCAATGGCATCCATTTGGAATGGGAAACATGGCAGGGGAATTTCGACATGTTATATCAACTGTTAAGTTTGAAGCTAATTGTTCATGATGTGTCGAATAACAATAATATCATTATCTTGGAATTTTCGTTTGGAGCTTGCAGAAGTTTTTTTCTTTTGAGGGGACTTTGGAGCTTGCAGAAGTGAGCGAAGCATGTGCATGCGCCGGAAAATCCTGGTATTTTTGCCGATGGTACTGGGCTGCTGGCCTGCAGGAACGCAGCACTGCAGTCACGGCTGGGCCTTTGGGCGCTGGGCTGTCTGGAATCAATTCTGTGGGCCAAAAGATAATCATATTTACTGTGTTCTACACCTGGGCTGGACCCGTGCTACAGCCCAGGTATCACGGGCCGTAGGCTCAGCCCTGCACTCGGCAACGGCCTTAAAACACTCGAGCCTGCAACGCCTCACTCCACCTCTACAGAACCCAGGCCGGCTTTGCAAGTTCACGATGCACTCACGGGGTCGTAAAAAAAAAAACAAAAAACAAAAAACCTGACACCTCATGAACTTTCCAGGCTACACCGTCTGGGCGACGTTGGTGTTTTTTGGCATGGACTTGAGCTGCATTTGTCTCATCTAACATCTATATCCGGTGGTTGAGCCGGAGAAAGCCAACATTTTCTTTCTTTCTTGCTCAAGTGATCGGTGCTTGTCAGACGAAATAGTGAGGTTGGACACGCAACGTCAAACCGAAAGTTTACACTTTCCCGTCTAATAAAGGATGTCTTAAATTTAACTAAATTTGAATGCATCTATACACTAAGTCATGTCTAGATACATCTAAATTTTAACAAATTTGAGATATCTTTTGTTGAACGAAGGGAGTATAATGTTACCAAATGCTACATCATCATCTTAAAGTATCTCTGTTTGGAGCTATATAGCATTGCATTGCATTCGCGTGCGGCCGCTGGAAAGTTCTTCCGTTATGTGTTGTCGTTGATGTACCTTTTATGGGTCGGTCTCAGGACAAAGGAGAACTGAAATGGTATTGTCTTAACGTTTGGGCCCAAATTTCCTGCGGAAAAAAAAATGTTTCGCCCCAAATCCGGCCCAAAATCCATTCCAGCAATTCCGCCGTGCCCGATTTCAGCTGCTGCACTGTTTACTGCCTGTTTCTGCAGCAAGCAAATTGGCATATGAAGTACTCCGATCGGAGGGAGTACTTGAAGGCACGTGAGAGTTCTTGTTTACTACCTGTTTTCTGCCGGGAAGTACTTTAATTGTCCTAGGCCTAATATTGAGGACCCGTGAAATAATAAGTGACGTATAACATTGGCAAATGTTTTAGGTGAAACATTGGTGTGGATGTTTGGAATAACATGGATACTTATATGATGATTTGTATCTTGTTTGGATTTAGTGCTTTGTCAGTGGTGGGTTGATCCATTAGTTTCTTATGTGAAAACATGACGTGGGTTGTGTGGAACTTACCCTGAGTCAAGTCGTGGACTTGTACTCGTACTGGTTATTTGTGTGTTCACTTTCAGGTGTCATGCGAGACGTTCGTGCGAAGGAACAACGAAAACAAAGACTATGATGATCCGGGAGGGCACCGGTTTTTCGTACGTTGTTTATACCGGAGGTGTACGGTATTGGAGATATTCGACACGTGATGTTCGAGTTTTGAAGACATCACAAGAAGAGTTGATGGCACGGAGTGACATCGACGTGAAAACATGTAGGTCCAGCCGTGGCTGGATGAGAGTTGTTTAAAGATTAAACAACAGCGTCATCAAGATGGTGTCCGATGGAAAAGTGGTCCATATGAAAGTTGTGCGCGTCGTCGAGGCGAACAACTTTGCTTTTAGGGTCATCTCAATCCGAGGTCTTCTGTGGTCCCCACGGGCAGAATAATGACTGGGACAGAGGAATTCGTGTTGGATTCAGACTCAGTTTAGGGTCGCGAATTTTCGCTTATAAATAGAGCGCGTCCTAGTTAGGGTTTTAGCAAGGACATGAGAGAACTCAGAGCTTTAGATCTAGATCAATTCTTGGAGAGTTCTTGTTTGCATGGTTGCATCTTTTGTAATCGATCGACATCGTTGTAATTAAGAGATTCATTGGCGGTGTCATCTTTGTTCTTCTCGGATCTTCGTGGATTATTCGTGCTAGATTTTTCTAACACTTTGCTGCAGATTTATCACGAGTTCATAATATTTTGCTGCAGGTTTATCACGAGATTAAGGAAAGATCGTGATTATTTCATCTTTCTTGTTATTCCTCGAAATCGATTATAGATTAATTCTCGTAACTTTCTGTCAGCTGTTACTTTTTTGATCATATCTTTTGATTGGTAAATCCGATTGAGCTGATTCTTGTTGCGTTGGTTAGATAATTTTAATACCTTTATTTTTTATACTCGTACGTATTTTTTGGTTCATCCAATCAAAAGTTAAGGCTGTTTTACTATCACGAACAGAAAGATGATTTAGCGTTTGAACTTTCGGGAAAATGTTTAATTTGCTTCCGCGCAATCATTCACCCCCCTCTGATTGCCTGTCTCGATCTCACAGGACCATTAAAAAAGTGTGAATTCCAATTTTTTTTTCCTATTTGACAAAAATATCCTTCGTTTTACCCCATTTAATCAAGATACTTCTTTTGACACAGTTTTAGCCTTTCAAGATTTTGGCCATCCTGACAGAGTGATCTATAGAGGTGCCCTCACGTGCAGTCCTACATGTAGTCTCTATGCTAAAGCCTAAAGGCATATCTTTTGATTGCGTTCCCGATCAATGTTTAATATTTTAGGCAGCGAAATTTAAAGAGAAATTCAAAAACAATTTTTTGCACGCACCCTCATGAACTTTCGAGGCTACCATCTGCGTGACGTTAACATTTGTGGCATGGACTTGAGGTGCGTTGTCTCAGACGAAATAGTGAACCTCCACACGTAGTAACGTCAAACCGAAGCTTTAGTTGTGTAGCAAGCTTTAGTTATATCTGTTTCTAATACTCCATCATTATCTTAATTAAAGTAGGACATTAAAGTATCTCCGTTTGGAGCTTGCACACGTGAGTGAGCAATGCATTTGCGTGCGGTGCCGAAAAGTTCTTCCGTTATGTGTTGTAGTTTTTTTCTTTTTCTTTTCTTTGTCGTTGATGTACCTTTGTGAATCGACCCGTCTCAAGAAAAAAAAATCAAGAACTGGAACGGAATGTTAAAAAAAGAACAAGTTATCTATTCTAGCAATCCTGCCGCGCCCAATTTCAGCTGCTGTTACTGTTTAGTGCATGTTTTTGCAGTAGGTAAAACTCTTGCCAATATCTAAACGAACTCGCGTATGCAATGGCGGAGCCAGAAAATTACTCTGCGGGCCATTATAGTGTATGAGAGTTAAGAGAGTGTAATTAAGGAAGAGAAGTCCCATGCCATGCTTAAAATCAGTGTAATTTAACAATGAAAATATAATTTCAAGACCCAGGCCACGGCCCCCCTTGCCTGGGGCTTGTCTTCGCCTATGTGCATATGCCACACTACCCAAGTACTCAACACACACTTGAAGGCTTTCCATTCTGTTCGTGGAACAGTTGGCAGAACTCCAGTGGATGCTAATGTAGAATTCAGTGCGCAAGCACTCGCAAGCCCGACGGGTTCAGAGTGTAGTCTGAATTCTGAAACTCAACTCCTTCAGATCAAAGGGCTCAAGTGAATTTGGTTGTACTCAAGTTGTTTGCTAATCAACCCAGGCAGGGCTTAGAGCATGTACAATGCAACTTTCTTAGAGAGGTGCTTGTAAAAAAATAAATCAGGTTTTATCCCCAAAGCTAGGTGTCTAAACTTACAAATTGAAAAAACTTACAAATAGCCCGACGCTATTTATAGCGACGCTTCACGCTAACAGCTCGCATTAGCGCCGATTTTCGGGCCGCCGCTAAACTGCTTAGCACGCTATTTAAAACTTTGTCGATCCATATTATATATTCGCAGTCGCTTGCTCATGAACTATATATACAGGAACTACACTGGACGGGCCAGATGGCTTTAAACTAGCTAGAAATTTACAGCACCCATTAATCACTCCTCCCAGTAAAAAGAAGGCCCTTCTTACTCACAGGCCTTGACCGCCGGCGGCGCCATTGATCAATTGAGGTTGCGGTTGCGGACGAACGGCACGGGCGGCCCGGGCTGCACGCGCGGGTAGCGCCGCAGCGGCGCCGGCATGACCATGTCGTTGATGTGGACGACGTCCCGGCGGCAGAGCGGGCAGTTGGCGCGGCACGAGCCGAGCCACCGGTCCACGCACTCCATGTGGAACGCGTGCCCGCACCGCGGCAGCACGCGCGCCGTCTCCCCGGCGGCGAGCTCCCTGATGCAGATCGCGCACTCGGCCGTCTCCTTGAGCTCCCGCCGGGGCAGGGACGCGATGGCCCTTTCCACCATGCATCCCCAGCTGACGGCGCCCCAGAACAGGTAATACGGCGGCAGCGCTACAGGCTCCGGCTCCGGCTGAGGCTCCGCTCTAGGTCTAGTACCACGGCCGGCGGAGTGGTTGAACCGGAAGGCAGCGAAGACGGCGATCAGGACCGCCGCCATGGCCCCCGCTGCCGCGCCCACGGAGGAGACATCCATGTCCATGGATCGTTCCTCAATTTGATCCCCCAAGAACGCGCCTTGGGATTCCGTTCCCCACTCTCTAGGGTTCTTGGCTTGTAGTGGTAGTGTGGAGTGAAGCTAAAGCTGAAGCTGGATGATGATGGCCGGGGGGGGGGGGGGGGGGGGGGGGCGTGATCTAGCTAGCTCTATATAGGTCTGGACAGTTCTTGCAACAACCCTTTTCGGACGTATTTGCTGTTAGATATCGATGCACTGCTGGAATTGGAGAGAGGAGATATGGGTAAACCCAATTCCTTGCTAGGATGGGGGAAGGGAGCAAGCAAACCATGGGAGATCTCTGCTGCAGGTTTTTAATTTGCTCCTGTTTTTGACCTCTAATTAAGGGCTAGAGTTGGCCAGAATTGGTAATTTGAAAAGGATCTACTCCGAACTCTACTCGGTGGTTGGTATCTGCATTCTGTGTTCAATCGGTTTTCGCCCTAAAAACCTCGGTTTTCTAGCATATGTGGTTTCTTTCAGAAACTGCGCGGGAAAGCGCGTCGTGCTCTCGGTGATTCAAATGGCCAAAAAAGGCCGACCTAACGAGTAGCGGCAAGAGCCGCCCACACGCAAGGTATAGTGCAAATCGTCTGCTATTTCTGAAGTGCACCATCAAGCCCTGACTAAGCAACTTGAAAAACAAATGAACCATTGAAAAGTGCGAGAAGCCAAGTGTTGAGGATTCAGACCAGTTTTTTTTTCCGGAACAAATTTCAGGTAGATATGGCAACTGCATGATTGGCAAGTATAAGCAAAATAACAATTTCTCCGGTCCCTGCTGATTCACAACATGGAAAGGTAAATAAGCACGGGGCCAGCCTGGTGTAAAAGCCCTCGGTGACAAAAATACAACCATTCTTTTATCTGCAAACTTCTCTTTCGAAACTTCTCTTTCAAATAGGGCTACCCCATTTTCCATTGAAGTAATGGAAATAATTTTATCTACAAACCACCCCATTTCCATTAAGCAAAATGAAAATAACTTTTATCTGCAAAATACCCCTATTTTCCTTTAAGCAATGGAAATAAATTTTATCTGCAAACTTGTAATTACAATATCACATTTCTGTCAAAATAGCAGTAAGATCTGTAAAGAATCACTGCAGTCAGTGGCTCAGTGCATCATATATAAGTCTGCTTGCTGAAGACAATGGTACGGACCGCAGCTGTGAAGAAGCACAAAATATCGATGGTTATCATAGGATTCAGATAGGAACAGAAAAATGTGTGATAGTTTAGGTATAAAAAAGATGAACTGTTTCAGTTTTCAAGACTATCTAGGAAGACAATTTGTAGGTTTTAACATCTCTCTGCTAATCTGTCAAGCAGCCTTAATTCTTTTTTAGCACGTATATAATCAAAATGCTCTACTAGGTTCTTAGGCAAGGCATGATCAACACTTTTATTAGGAGAAAGGCGTTACAACCCAGCTTTTGTATTACCTGAAAAGAAGGACCCGTGGAGTCCGAGTTTGTTTAGGAGATTCTACGAGTCCGAATTACACGTGGAGAGGTAGATAGATATCGATGCACTGTTTGGAATTGGACAGACGATATGATAAACCCAACTCCTTGCTAGGTTGGGGGAAGGGAGCAAGCAAACCATGGAAGATCTCTGCTGCAGGTTTTTAATTTGCTCTTGTTTTTAAACCTCTAATAAGGTTCGAGGTGGCCAGAATTGGCAAATTGAGAAGGCCACTACTCTGACCTGACTCCATGGAATCCGAGTTCTGCGTTCAATTGAGTTTTCGCCCTAAAAAGCTCGGTTTTATAGCATATGTGGTTTCTTTCAGAAACTGCACGGGAAAGCGCGTCATGCTCTTGGCGATTCAAATGGCTAAAAAAGGCTGTCCAAACGAGTAGCGGCAACAGCACGGTCGGTATGCAAGCTACGGTGCAAAACATCTGCTATTTCTCAAGTGGACCGTCAAGCCTTGACTAAGCCCAGATCCACCATTTGTCGTGCAAATGGCCACAACTTGAAAAACAAATGAATCATTGAAAAGTATGGCAAGCCAAGTGTTGAGGATTCAAACATTTTTTTTCTTCAGAACAAATTTCAGGTAGAACATATAACGCAAGTGCATGATTGCGCCAAGTATAAGCAACAATAACAATTTCTCCAGTGCGTGCTGTGTTCACATGTATATCATACAAAATAAATAATGGTCATGGTAACAAAACATGGAGAGGTAAATAAGCACAGGGCCAACCTGGTGTAAAAGCCCTCGGTGACAAAAATTCAAGCGTTCTTTTATCTATCTACCCCATTTTCCATTAAGCAATGGAAATAAATTTTATCTGCAAACAACCCCCATTTTCCATTAATTAAGAAAAATGGAAATGAATTTTATCTACAAAATAAATACCCCCATTTTCCATTAAGCAATGGGAATAAGTTTTATCTGCAAACTTGTAATTACAACATCACATTTCTGTCAAAATAGCAGTAGGAATTGTGAAGAATCGCTGCAGTCAGTACGGCTCAGTGCAACATAGGTCCGACTGCTAGCTGAAGACAATTTTACGGACCACGGCTCTGAAAAAGCACAAGATATATCGATGGTTAATTATCATATGATTCCGATAGGAACAGAAAAATGTGTGACAATTTAGGTATAAAATGAACTCTTTCATACAGTTTTCAAGACTCGCAGGTTAACATCTCTCTGCTAATCTGGCAAGCAGCCTTAATTCTTTTTGGGCAAGGCATGATCAACATTTTTATTATGAGAAAGGCTTTACAACCCAGCTTTTTTATTAGCTCAAAAGAAGGACGTGTGGAGTCCGAGTTTGTTTCGGAGATTCTACGAGTCCGAATTACAAGTGGAGACGTAGTTCCGCCATAGAGTTGCGGCTACTTTTTGAGTAGGTTTACAAAAAGCGAATGGACTATGCTTGCCTCGAGTGCTGTTGTACGGTATACATAGATCGTATCCATTAATAATACACTCGCTCATACAGATTGACTGTAAATGCATAGATCCAGGTATAGATAATAAAGTATACATAGATCATCTCCAGATATAGATCATGTCCATATACCCTAATGAACTTGCTGCATACTGTACATACATAGATCATGTCCAGATATAGATAATAGTATACTCGCTAATACATAGATCATGTCCATCGACATTATATGTATTCGCTAAAAAAAAGACATTATATGTAGCGTCGCTTGCTCACAGACTATAAAGGGCCAGCCAGGTGGTTCTAAATTCACATAACCATTACTCCTCCTAGCAACAAGACCTTCCTACTCATAGACAAATTCAGGCCATTTTAGCATACAGAAGAATGGTAAAACAACAGGGAAAGGCAAAAAAAGCACCAGGCCGGGCTGTTGTAAGCCCTCGGTGACAAAAACACAAGCATTATTTTATCTGCAAACTATTTCTTAGAACAGGGCCGGCTACACCCATTTTCCATGAAGGAATGGAAATAACTCTATCTGCAAACTTGAAATTACAACATTAAAAATTCCTGTCAACCACTGTTGCCACTCTAGATTGCATGTGTCAAGAGCTAGCTAGCAGCATCTCTCCAATATATGAGATACTGATACCGACCGTTAGGTATACAGTTCTGAAGACTATCTAAGAAGACAATTTGCAGGTTAACATTTATCTGCTAACCTGTCAAGCAGTTTGCTGCCCAGCTTTATATTTCTACAAACGAATCATTCGACCGGTTAATTCCACAATCAAATCAAAGAGATAACGGAGCAAACATCAAAATTTATAAAAAGCCCAGCTTAATTCATATTGAAAGCATATAGTTACAGACTTATACTGCTCACCTCGGGAAACCTCTCGGGTGCTGCTGTACGGTACACACATATATCGATCATGTCCACAGGTAACACACTCGCTCATGCATACATACTGTATCTCACACATCACACGGTACATACACACATAGACTTAATTAGGAGTATACTGCTCGATCCTTGGATTGGATGCCCTGAACTGAATCGAAATGATTAAATGAAAGGCCCAAGGAGGAGCTAGTAGAGTTGCAGACCGGACACAAATCGGACAATGATCGGACGGAGGCAAATTAAGCATCAATCAAGAACCTGCAGGCTGATGTGGCCTTCGCCGCCGTCGCGAGCCTGTGCCAGCGGCGCCCTGCCGTCGGCCTGCGGCAGCGCAGGCGGCAGCATGACCGGCCCCGGAGCCTGAGCCTGAGCCTGAGCAGCCGGCTGTGCCGCGTCCCGGACATTACGGCGCGGCATCCCGGTGACTTCGTTGACCGTCTGGCGGCAGACCGGGCAGTTGGCGCGGGAGCGGAGCCACGTGTCCACGCACTCCCTGTGGAACGTGTGCCCGCACAGCGGCAGCAGCCGCGCCACGCCGCCCGCGGCGAGCTCCCCGAGGCACACGGCGCACTCCGCCGCCCGGGCGAGCTTCGTCAGCGGCAGCGCCGCGATGGCCTCATCGGCCAGGCCGGCGGGCCTGCCGTGGATGGCCCGCCAGAGCTCGTAGAACGGCCGCAGGCCCTGGGCCTCGGCCGGCTCCGCTCTGGCGCTGTTGCCACGGACGAACCTTCGGCCGCACCAGCCGAACCAGAAACCTATGATGCCGAAGATGATGAGCAGCGTCGTCATCATGTAAACCGCCCCCAGGCCGCCCATCGATCCCCAATTCTCGCCTAGGAAGCTCCTAGATCTTCTCCGAGCCCTCCCAAGAACTCACCTTGCTCCCCGCCCTAGCGTTCTTTCTTGAGATGGTGTTAAGTGAAGCTGGATGGATGATGGCCGGACGGGCCGGGGGGTGTGATTTATGGGGATCCTTGGAGATTTCTTGTGTGCTACCATCAAAACTTTTCAGAGGATTTGGAACCCAAGAGGGGACTGGCCGGTTTGTACGTATTTGCTGTTGGATATGTATGACCGGATGGATTAGGATTTAGGAGAAAGGAGATTAAGAGATAACCCACTTCCTACTAGGATGGGGAAGCGAGCAAGCAAACCTGAATGCATGAAGATCTCTATACTTCAGGTTTTAATTTGCTTTGTTTTTAACCTCAATGGGTAGAGGTGGCAATTTGAGAAGTTGTGTTTAACCATCCTGCCACTGTACTCTGAACCCGACTCCGTGGTATGCGAATTCCGCGCTTCAATCCGATTTTTGTCCCCCGAAACCTAGGGTTTCTTTTGGAAACTACGCGGGAAAGCGCGTGGTGCTCTCGCCGATTCAAATGGTCATAAAAGGCCGTCCAAGCCAGTAGCACCAAGAGCGGCCCACCTATACGCAAGTTATGGTGCAAACCGCCCGCTATTCCTCAAGTGGACTGTCAAGCCCTACAGGCAGTGTGATCTTGGACTGAACCCGAGTCCACCATTTGTCGCACATATGGCCACCTTTATTAATTGCCTCGGAAAATTTAAGTGTTGGGCTTGTAATAGTTTGTGCCCATTTCCATGCCCCCAAAATTGCAAGGCCGTGAAGGTCATTGGATTTGTGCCCATTTCCATGCCCTCGGCCATGAAGAGTACTCTAACTATCGTAGGCATAATGTTTTGGGCCACGTAAAAAAGGTAAACAAGAATCTCGTCGAGCCTCAACTCTAGACACCTATTCTAGTTTTACCAAGTTAGAGTACCTTGGGATCCTGTTGGTTTCCATGTTCGTTGGTGCATGTGGGTTTAGGTCTGGCTCTTCACTACGCCAGAATGTGACACTGGCGCATGACCTTCAGTGGCTGTTCGAGCGAGACAAAAAAATCACGGCCACTAGTGCTCCACCAGTGGCGGTGGTCCACTGGTGCTCCACGGCCACTGGTGAACCCCCAATAGTGGTCGTCCATGGGAACAACCACTGGTGACTCCCAACAGTGGCTAGTTTTTTCAGCCCGCCACTGATGGGGGTCACTAGTGGCTGGTTTGTTAGCCAAGACCGGCCACCGTTGACCCCCTCAGAGACCGCTGAAATTTGCAAAAATCATAACTAATTCATAAAAAATCGGAACGATGTGATTCTTTTTGCTGAAGTCTTCATTTCTATTCCTAAATATGCTAGAACAATAATATCACATCATGTTTCTCAGAGAAAATGATTTTCCATTTTTTTCAATGCAAAAAATGAAGTAATTTGTGAAACAAGTAGAATTTTATGGTTCGAATTGGGCCCAGGTGGTCACATTTGTCATCGATCACATCTAATTAAGCATGTTAAAACACTCAAAGGGTTATGCTAAAGTGTAGTATATATGGCACTCTCAAGTGGTGGTTTTGCATAATTATGTCAATTATATTAGACACAAGAAGACATTTTTAAATATACTTTTGTAGATACAGAGTCATTTTTAAATACATCAAATTTACCGAAACAAACAGCATGTACGAAGATTTTGTGTTTTTCACTTAATTAAAGCGTATAGGAGCAGAGAATAATAAACTCACTAATAATATTTTCTGTACAATGCTGCATATCAAACGCTGTTGTGCTGCTATTCAAATATAGAACTCTTCAAAATAGAAAGAATCCCATCGGTTTTTGGTTTGATACCTCTCCTAGTAGCATTACCTCTCTTGGTCAATGATGTAACTATTGTTTCTAGGTATTTCGCGGCCAAAAATAAGAAGGATTGATTCATTTTCAGCTTCGATTGACGCTGAATTATTCTCTTTGAGAGGTTTGGCGGTCACTAGATTTTTTTTAGAGGTTCGGCGGTCACTAGATTTGTTTTTAGAGGTTCGGCGGTCACTAGATTTGAAAAGGCCACTACTCTGAACCCAACTCCGTGGTATCCGAATTCTGGGTTCAATCGGATTTTCACCCTAAAAACCTCGGTTTTTCTAGCACTACAGTGGTTTCTTTGAGATATTGCGCGGGAAAGCACGTCGTGCTCTTGGTGATTCAAATGGCCAAAAAAGGCCGTCCAAACGAGTAGCAGCAAGAGCGGCCTGCACGCAAGCTATTGTGCAAATTGTCTGCTATTTCTCAAGTGGACTGTCAAGCCCTGGCTAAGCCCAGATCCACCATTTGTGGTGCAAACGGCCACAATTGAAAAACAAGAACCATTGAAAAGTGCGACGAGCCAAGTGTTGAGGATTCAGACCAGTTTTTCTTCAGAACAAGTTTCAGGTAGAATATGGCAAGTGCATGATTGCCAAGTATAACAATTTCTCCAGTTCCTGCTGTGTTCACATGTATATCATACAAAGCATGGTCATGGTAACACAAAAAAGTAAATAAGCACCCGGAAAGTCCTCGGTGACAAAAATACCCCCATTCTTTTGTATGCAAACTTCTTTTTCGAATAGGGCTACCCCATTGTCAATTAAGTAATGGAAATAAATTTTGTCTCCAAACTACCCCCATTTTCCATTAAGCAAAATTGAAATAACTCTTATCTGCAAAATACCTGGCCCCATTTTCCATTAAGCTATGGAAATAAATTTTATCTGCAAACTTTTAATTACAACATCACATTTCTGTTAAAATACCAGTAAGATTTGTGATTCAGTTAGTGACTCAGTGCAACATAAGTCTGCTTGCTGAAGACAATTGTACGGACCACGGCTCTGAAGAAGCAGATATCGATGGTTATCATAGGATTCAGATAGGAACAGAAAAATGTGTGACAATTTAGGTATAAAATGAACTATTTTATACAGTTTTCGAGACTGTCTAGGAAGACACAATTTGCAGGTTAACAGCTCTCTGCTAATCTGTCAAGCAGCCTTAATTCTTTTTGAGCAAGTATATAATGAAAATGCTCTAATAAGTTCTTAGGCAAGGCATAATCAACACTTTTATTAGGAGAAAGGCTCTACAACCCAGCTTTTGCATTACCTGAAAAGAAGGACCCGCGGAATCCGAGTTTGTTTCGGAGATTCTATGAATCCGAATTACGCGAATCCGAATTACACGCGGAGAGGTAGTTCCGCCATAGTGTTGCGGCTACTTTTTAGTAGGTTTACGAAAAGCAAATGGACCATTCTTGCCTCAGGTGCTGTTAATTGTACGGTATACATAGATCATATTCATATATAGATAATACACTTGCTCATACATACTGTAAATACATAGATCATGGTATAGATAATAAAGTATATATAGATCATGTCCAGACATAGATATATAGATCATGTCCATTGATAATGGACTCGCTCATATACATACTGTACATACATAGATCATGTCCAGATATAGATACTAGTATCCTCGCTCGTACATAGATCATGTCCATAGACATTATATATAGTGTCCCTAGCTCACAGACTATAAAGGGCCAGCCAGGGGTTTTTCTAAATTTAGAGTAACCTTACTCTTCCTAGCCACAAGACCGCCTAACTTGAAATTGCAACATTAAAAATTCATGTCAACCACGGCTCCAAAGAAGCGCATGGACCCGCTGGTTTCCTCGAAAGAGATCGTCATGTTGCCACTCTAGATTGCATGTGTCAAGAGCCTGTAGCTAGCAGTGTATACCGATACCGGCCGTTTAGGTATACAGTTCTGAAGACTATCTAGGAAGACTATTTGCAGGTTAACATTTCTCTGCTAATTAACCTGTCAAGCAGTTTACATCCCAGCTTTATATTTCTCGAAACGATCTTTCGACCTGTTCCAATATTAATCAAAGAGATAACGGAATTACAAACACCGAAATTTATAAAAAGCCCAGGTTTACACTGAAAGCACAGTTACACACTTATACTGCTCGCCTCAATCTGGAAACCTGATCGGGTGCTGTTGTACGGTATATATACATAGATGAACATGTCCACAGGTAACACACTCCCTCATGCATACATACTACCAATCCGGGCCTCGCCCCTTTCCATTACTAAAGCAACCGAAATACAAAGTACCAGACAACACAACAGAGACGGAAAGTTTTAAGAGCACAAGGAAGAACCCAACTAACCTATTTATGGGCAGGAAACCCACTGGCTAGCATCCGCAATTGGATGCTAACTATGGGACGAAAACCTGCCCCGAGTTGCAGACCGGACACACATCGGAGATTCGGAGCAAAGCATCAATCAATCAAGAACCTGCAGGCTGATATGGCCTTCGCCGCTGTCGCGAGCCTGTGCCAGCGGCGCCCTGCCGTCGGCCTGCGGCAGCACGACCGGCCCCTCAGCCTGAGCCTGATCCTGAGCCTGAGCAGCCGGCTGTGCCGCGTCCTGGACATCATTGCGCGGCATCTCGTTGACCTCGTTGACCGTCTGGCGGCAGACCGGGCAGTTGGCCCGCGAGCGGAGCCACGTGTCCACGCACTCCACGTGGAACGTGTGCCTGCACAGCGGCAGCAGCCGCGCCACGCCGCCCGCGGCGACCTCCCCGAGGCACACGGCGCACTCCGCCGCCCGGGCGAGCTTCGTCAGCGGCAGCGCCGCGATGGCCGCATCGGACAGCCCGGCCGCCGGCCTCATCATTTGGAGGGACGTTTGGTAGGCCCGCCATAACACGTGGAACAACAGCAGGCCGCTGCCCTGGGCCGGGCCCGGCCCGGCCTCGGCCTCGGCCGGGACCGGCTCCGCAGCTCTAGCGCCGGCGCCGGCACCGGCAGCCCTGCCACGACTACGGCTATGACCACCGGCGAACCTTCGGCCGCACCAGCCGAACCAGAAGCCTATGATGCCGAAGATGATGAGCAGCGTCGTCATCATGTAGACCGCCCCCAGGCCGCCCATCGATTCCCAATTCTCGCCTAGGAAGCTCCTAGATCTTCTCCGAACCCTCCCAAGAACTCACCTTGCTCCCCGCCCTGGCGTTCTTGTGATGGTGTTAAGTGAAGCTGGATGGATGAAGGCTGGCCGGGCCGGGGGGGCGTGATTTATGGGGATCCTTGAAGATTTCTTGTGTGCTACCATCAAAACTTTTCAGAGGATTTGGAACCCAAAAGGGGACTGGCCGGTTTGTACGTATTTGCTGTTAGATATGTATGCCCGGACGGATTAGGATTTAGGAGAAAGGAGATTAAGAGATAACCCAATTCCTACTAGGATGGGGAAGCGAGCAGGCAAACCTGAATGCATGAAGATCTCTATACTTCAGGTTTTAATTTGCTCTTGTTTTTAACCTCTAAGGGTAGAGATGGCAATTTGAGAAGTTATGTTTAACCATCCTCCCACTATACTCTGAACCCGACTCCATGGTATGCGAATTCCGCGCTTCGATTAATCCGGTTTTTGCCCCCCCCCGCCCCCCCCCCCCCCCCCCAAGGCTAGAACACCAAATCGAATCCGTTTCTGGTTAGAAGTCTGGTCCGTTTAGGTGTAGGTCTCGTATTCAGTGTTCTAGTCTAATTGCATCTGGCCGTGTATATATGCATGTATACGGTACCTTGTAAGTTAATCCCAGAAAATAAGAAAAAGAGAGAGCAGGCTCGACAAGGGCCTCTAGCCATACCAAAATCAATATTCTCCTGTGTGTGCGTCACGCGAGTACTACTGGTGCTAGCTGCTAATCGATTTGCTTGCTGGGCAGTTTTGTACGTGTGCGTCTCGCCAGAGTTCATCGGCTCGTCGGAAAGTACTCGACGTGTGCGTTGCTTGTTGTTACTGCGTGACAGAGATTTTGGGCTGATTTCCAACATTTGGTATCAGAGCCAAGGTTAATCCGGCAAAACGGTCCCTAGTACACGGGAGCTATGCCGACGGATGCGGGGACGTCGGGAGCCGCGGCTGGAAGGAACTCAGCACCGGCGACGTTTCCAAGGCTCGATCGCAGCGACTACAGCATGTGGGCAATGAGGATGGAGGTGGCTATGGAATCTCAAGAGATCTGGGACGCAGTCGACCCTGGCGGCAACACGTACGCCAAAGGAGCGGCAAACTATCGCATTGATCGCCTGGCATTGGCGGCCATCCACGCGGCTGTGCCGAACAATGTGCTACAACACCTGAAGGGAAAGAAATCTGCGAAGGATGCATGGGATACGATCAAGACCCTACATCAAGGACACGAGCGTGTCCGAGAGGCAAACCTTCAAACCTTGCTGAAGAATTATGAGAGTTTGAAGATGGGAGAAGACGAGGCGATCGACGCGTTCACAGCGCGTGTAAGGACGCTCGTTAACGGGATCCGCGACCTAGGTGAGACACTCTCCGAGATCTCCGTGGTTAGGCGGTTCCTACGCGCGGCATCACCAAAGTATATCCAGATCGTAACCTCAATCGAGCAGTGTGTCGATTTGAAGACCCTCACGGTGGAGGACTTGGTGGGGTGCTACAAGGCGCACGATGAACGACTTTGGATGGTGTTTGGAGACGGCAAAGATGACGAGCATCTGATGATGACCCGTGCGCAGTGGTCTGCTATGGCCGCAAGGAAAACTGGCGATTCGTCATCGTCCAGTGGAAGAAGAGATCAAGCTAAAGGAGGAGGTCGAGCACAAGCAAAGAAAGCTCCTCAAGGTACCGAGGAGAAAGGTGCGGCCCCCAAGAAAAAGTTTGATCGCAAGAAGGTTAGGTGCCACAACTGTGGAATATACGGGCACTTCAAGTCGGAGTGCTGAAAGCCACAGAAAGAGAAAGCATATATGGCCAGGGAAGAAGATGATGATCCGGCGCTGCTGATGGTAGAGATGTGCGAGCTGATGGAAGAAGGTCAAGAGGAAGTCATCGAGGAGAAGTCTGAGTCCGTAACCCTTGTTGAAAAGAAAGTCTACCTACATGATAAAGCAAGAGTGAAGGCGGGCAATGTGTGGTACCTTGACACGGGCGCTAGCAATCACATGACTGGCGACAAAACCCAATTCGCAGAGCTTAACCTAGCGGTGGGTGGCTCGGTGCGTTTTGGAGATGGTTCCACGGTGGCGATACAAGGGCGAGGCACAGTTCTTTTCGAGACAAGATTTGGCGATCACAAGGTACTAACCGACGTATATTATATCCCCAAGCTGAAAAGCAATATAATCAGTCTTGGTCAACTCGAGGAAAGGGGATGTAAAATCGTGTTAGAGGATGGGTACCTGTGGGGCTACGACCGACAACGCAAGCTACTGATGAAGGTCAAGAGGGCAAAGAATCGCTTGTATATTCTTGACCTAGACAGAACAGAGCCGATCTGTTTGCTAGCTGGTCTTGATGATCCAGCATGGAGGTGGCACGCTCGCTACGGGCACTTGAATTTTCACTCGCTTCGACAACTCGGCCAGAAGGACATGGTGGTTGGGATGCCGACGGTGGATCATGTTGAACAAGTGTGCGATGGATGCCTAGTAGGGAAGCAACGGCGAGCGCCGTTTCCCAGAGAAGCAAAGTACCGGGCAGAGAAGGTACTAGATTTGTTTCACGGTGATCTGTGTGGCCCAGTTTCACCTGCAACCCCAGCCGGCAATCGCTATTTTCTACTCGTGGTAGATGACTACAGTCGGTACATGTGGGTTGTGCTGCTTAAAACGAAAGCTCAAGCGTTTCAAGCATTCAAGAAGATCAAGATTGCTGCTGAAGTAGAAGCAGAGGCAAAGTTCGGCTTTCCGGACTGACCGAGGAGGAGAATTCATCTCACATGAGTTTGCTGCATATTGTGAGGAACATGGCATCAAACGTTTTCTGACAGCCCCATACACACCGCAGCAAAACGGTGTTGTTGAAAGAAGGAACCAAACCATGGTAGCAATGGCTCGAAGCATGATGAAGATCAAAGGCTTGCAGGGGAGGTTTTGGGGAGAAGCGGTGACTACAGCGGTATACTTGCTAAACCGTGCACCGACGAAAAGTGTCATTGGCATGACACCCTATGAAGCTTGGTGTGGAAGAAAACCTTCGGTCGATCACCTTCGTACTTTTGGGTGCATGGCACATGTGAAGAATGTTTCTGGACATGTGGGAAAGCTGGAAGATCGGAGTAAGCCGATGATCTTGATGGGTTATGAAGCAGGCTTGAAGGGACACTCGAAGGCTTATCGTGTGTACGATCCACGAACAAGAAAAGTTCACGTGGCACGCGACGTCGTCTTTGAAGAAGAGAGGGCATGGGATTGGTCCTCAAACAAAGAAGAGAATCAACAAAATTCGGATGATATGTTTGTTGTATCTTACCCTGTCCCTGAGCATGCAGGTCATAATCGTGGAGAAGGCCACGACCATGACGCAGGTGGCGAAGATCCACCAGGAACGCCGCCGGGCCACGGCGCTACACCGGTGTTCAGCTTCAGTAGAGCACCGGCCTCATCCTCTGCCACGGCAGGATCCGCGGCAGGAACAGCGGCAGGAATCCCTCCCGCGGCAGGATCCGCGGCAGAAAATTCTGCCACGGCAGAAATCGCGGCAGGAAGATCTGCGTCTGCCACGACGCGAGAAACGGCAGAAAATCCCCTCTGCCGCGGCAGGAGCGAGTGAAGGGGAGGATGCAGCAGCCGGCGGAGACGCTGAAACTTCTACCGCGGCAGCAACCTCTCAAAGGGCATCGACGATGGTACGATCGCCGGTGCAGACTCGGTCGCGGACTCGACGACCTACGCCCGAACGACTTCGACCTCTATCGGAGTTGTACCCTTCTCCAAAGAAGATGATCCGCAAGACGAAGACGGTCAAGATGAAGCGCACATCGAAGGAAAGGTGCTTGTTAAGTACCGAAGAACCAACCTCGTTTGAAGAAGCTAGCGAGGAAGAAAGTTGGCGCAAGGCAATGGAGGAGGAGATGGGATCAATCCAAGATAACACGACATGGAGCTTGGTTGATCTCCCTGCAGGGCATAAACCCATAGGCCTTAAGTGGGTATTCAAAGTGAAGAAAGACTCCAATGGCAATGTGGTAAAGCACAAAGCACGCTTGGTAGCAAAGGGCTATGTGCAGCAACAAGGCGTTGATTTTGAGAAAGTGTTCGCTCCAGTCGCAAGGATGGAATCGGTACGGTTGTTGATTGCTTTGGCCGCTCAAGAATCCTGGAAGCTGCATCATATGGATGTGAAATCAGCGTTCTTGAACGGTGACCTACAAGAAGAAGTATATGTACAACAACCTCCAGGTTTCGTCGAAGGGGGAGCGGAACATAAGGTGTTGCGACTGCACAAGGCATTGTATGGGCTACGGCAAGCACCGAGGGCATGGAACACCAAGCTGGATGCTACGCTGGTGTCCCTCGGATTTGAGAAGAGTCCATTGGAGCATGCTATGTACAAACGAGGTGATGGGAAGGAACGGCTCCTAGTTGGAGTATATGTTGATGATCTGTTGATCACGGGTGCAGATGAGAGGGAGATTGCAAGATTTAAGAAACAGATGCTAGATCTTTTCAAGATGAGTGACCTTGGTTTGTTGAGCTACTACCTCGGGATAGAAGTATGTCAGCGAGAAGACTCAATAACTTTGTGTCAAGAAGCTTATGCGAGGAAAATCCTTGAGAAGTGCGGCATGGAAGACTACAATGCTACCTTGGCATTGATGGAAGCAAGGCATAAATTGAGCAAACACAGCGAAGCAGATCCTGTTGATAGTACCGAATATAGAAGTATTGTGGGAAGTCTGAGATACTTGGTGAATACAAGGCCAAATTTGGCATACTCGGTTGGGATCGTTAGTCGATTCATGGAGAACCTCACAACAGAACACTTTGCAGCAGTGAAGATGATTTTGCGGTACATCAAAGGAACCCTGAATTATGGGTGTGTTTACTCAAAGAAGAAAGAGGAGAAGACACAACTAGTCGGGTACAGTGACAGTGATATGGCCGGCGACGTTGATGACCGTAAAAGTACTTCGGGCATGGCGTTTTTCCTAGGTGGAAATATTGTGAGCTGGATGTCACAGAAGCAGAAGGTTGTGGCTCTATCCTCGTGTGAAGCTGAATACATTGCAGCAGCTACCGCAGCATGCCAGGGAGTGTGGCTAGAGCGATTGCTTGCTGATCTACTAAACCGAGAACCAGAAAAGTTTGAGTTAAAGATTGACAACAAGTCCACTATATCTCTGTGTAAGAATCCGGTATTTCATGATAGAAGTAAACATATCAACACCCGATTTCATTACATACGAGGATGCGTGGAAGAAGGCAAGCTTGATGTTGATTATATAAGCACAGGTGAACAGTTGGCCGACATATTGACGAAGTCTCTTGGAAGGATGAAGTTTCAGGAGATGAGGAAGAAGATCGGTGTTCATGCTGTCAAGTAATTTTTCGTTTTGATCTTACAGGCAGAATGTAAGCTTAAGACCAAATCGAATCCGTTTCTGGTTAGAAGTCAAGTCCGTTTAGGTGTAGGTCTCGTATTCAGTGTTCTAGTCTAATTGCATCTGGCCGTGTATATATGCATGTATACGGTACCTTGTAAGTTAATCCTAGAAAATAAGAAAAAGAGAGAGCAGGCTCGACAAGGGCCTCTAGCCATACCAAAATCAATATTCTCCTGTGTGTGCGTCACGCGAGTACTACTGGTGCTAGCTGCTAATCGATTTGCTTGCTGGGCAGTTTTGTACGTGTGCGTCTCGCCAGAGTTCATCGGCTCGTCGGAAAGTACTCGACGTGTGCGGTGCTTGTTGTTACTGCGTGACAGAGATTTTGGGCTGATTTCCAACACTAGCTAGGGTTTCATTCAGAAAGTACGTGGGAAAGCGCGTTGTGCTCTCGCCGATTCAAATGGTCAAAAAAGGCCATACGTCCAGTAGCGCCAAAAGCGGCCTGCGTGTATGCAAGTTATGGCACCCGCTATTCCTCAAGTGGACCTTCAAGCCCTATAAAACAATGCAATATTGGACTGAGCCTGCGTGAGCCTGAGTCCACCAATTGTCGTGCAGATGGCCACTCCTTTCGTAGTTGCCTCAGAAAAAATTAAGTGTTGGGCTTGTAACAGTTACACGAATCTTCCCAAAATTGCAAGGCCGTGAAGGTCATTGATTTGTGCCCATTTCAATGCCCTCGACCACGAAGAGTAATATAACTGTCGTAGGCTTTGGGCCACCTAAAAATGGTAAACAAGAATCTTGTCCAGCCTCGGCTCTAGCCACCTATTCTAGTTTTACCAAGTTGGAGTACCTTGGGATCTGGTTGGTTTCCATGTTCAATGGTGTGGTTTTAGGTCTGGCTCTTCCGATCTAAGGTTTCATCTTTTGCAATGGATGATGCCCTCATGCGCTGGTCCCTTGGGGCCTTAGCATAACGACTTCCCTATCGCGTACTACAACAAACTCTCATTTGGCAAGCCTTGATCGGCACCGATAATGGATAGAGCGAGGGCAGCGGCCTGTCTTCGGCTCGTTCCAGGTATCATAGTCATCGCTAGGTGGTCCGAGGACCTATTTATCATTTTTATTGATTATTAATAACATAGTGGACCTTTTCAGGGGAAAAAGTTTATCCCGGTTAGCCATTCTAAATTTACAAATAACAATACATTATTTTTTTCTTTCTTAAAAATGAAAAGCAGTGCCGGCCCCAGTGTTGGTGAAAGAACCCTAATTTTTTAAGCTAAGATCATTTTGCCTTATGTTTTACTGTTTAATCGATATTTTATATGAAAATTACTTTGGTTCTTGTTTCATAGTGAATAGAGTACACACAAACTAATCGAAAAAAAAGAAAGGAAAAATAGAGTACACACAAACTAATCGCAAAAAAGCAAGAAAAAGAGTACACACAAACTGCACGCGCGCCGGCCCGTTCTACGCTAACACACACGTCTGCATACACCCCCACGCTACTTGCCTACTTTCCTTTTTCTTCTCAGCTATCTATTTCTTTTATTCGGGAGCAAGTTAAACATATAGTTTGTCTCTTAGCTATTGCTGAGAGTATAGATCTTATCCTTTATTTTTATTTTATTTTAAAATAAAAATTGGGCCCAGGTGGTCACATTTGTCATCGATCACATCTAATTAAGCATGTTAAAACACTCAAAAGGTTATGCTAAAGTGTAGTATATATGGTACCCTCAAGTGGTGGTTTTGCATAATTATGTCAATCATATTTGACTAGAAGCCATTTTTAAATATACTTTTGTAGAATGCAAAGTCATTTTTAAATGCATCGTATTTACCCAAAGAAACACCATGTACCAAGATTTCGTTTTTCACTTAAAGCGTATAGGAGCAGAGAACAATAAACTCACTAATAATATTTTCTGTACAATGCTACATACTGTATCAAACACTGTTGTGCTGCTATTCAAAAATAGAAATAATCCCATTAGTTTTTGGTTTGATTCCCCTCCTACTAGCATTACGTCTCTTGGTCAATTATGTAACTTTGTTTCTAGGTATTTTGCGGTAAAAAGAAAGAAAGAAAGATTGATTCATTTTCAGCTCTTTTTTTTTAGCGAGATTCATTTTCAGCTTCGATCGGCGCTCGGCGGTCACTAGATCCTTTGGAATTGTTCTCTCGACACCGAGAAGCGTACGGCACCGTCTATCGGCCCAGTAAGTGAATCTGGGCTCGATGAAGATCCAGTCCGGCCTAGTTAGCCGACCCCATTCCATTCTACACGGTAGGAGGCCCATGGCTCAGTGGTAAGGACGTAATTTCGATAACCACGGCTGCACCTATATACCCCCTCTCTCGTGCTTAACCAGTAGGAGGCCCAAAAATGTTGGGCGAGAAAAAACAAACTCCAGAAGGAGCCGCGCAGGATCAATTCCGATTGAAAAGTTCCTAATATCTAAACAAACTGCTTCCCAATCCTACTGCAACAAGCAGAATCTTATCGATCCCCTTGGTCCTCTACTGCCGGGTAAGTTGTTTAACAACTGGTGCTTATCCCTAATTCCCTATCAACGTCAAAGTGAAGTACAGTAGTTACAGCTTCAACCACGCACACGCAATTCTACACAGAGCGCAGCAATGGCGGAAGGCGGCGCGGCGACCACGGCCACCACGTTGCCGAGAGACGTCATCTTCGACATCCTCTCCCGAACCCCGGTCAAATCCATATGCCGCTTCCGGTGCGTGTCCAAGGAATGGCAATCCCGGATCTCCGACCGGGCCTTCATCGCCGCCCACAGATCCCACGCCAACCCGGAGCCGCTCCTCGTCGGCACCGCCCATGGCGCCCTTCTCCTGATGAACATGGACGGCAAAATCGTGAAGAAAATCAAGGGCTTAGGCGTCCTCCCCACCTTCCGCTCCACCCTCGACGACCTCATCTGCGTCTGCAGCACGGATTCCACCACGCGCGTCCTCGACATGGCCACCGGGAAGCTCCTCCTGACATGCCGGCCGATGCCGGACGGCGGCAGGATCTACGCCGTGGGCCTGGGCCGCGCCGCCGCGTCGGGGTCCATCAAGGCCGTCCGCCTCACCGAGGGCCTCCGCTACGACGGCCCGTCCGACCAGGCCTGCGAGGTCCTCACGCTAGACGACGGCGGCGGCGCCTCCGCCGCGCAATGCCAATGGAGGCCGGCGCCGTCGCCCCCTTTCCTGGCGTGCCTCTACGCCTTCTCGGGCGCCGGAACCACGGCCAACGGCGCCGTGCACTTCCTCACCCAGAACGTCGCCGCCGCCCGGGCCGACGACGACGACGACGACATCCCCGTAGACAGCGTGCTCCGCTTCGACCTCGAGAGCGAGCAATGGCGGAGCACGATACAAGGGCCGTTGCTCAAAGGGGATCACGACGGCGACGACGGCGCCGGGTCGGCGTGGATGAAGACGGGGCAGATCCGGCTCGGCAAGCTCGGCGGCGCCCTGTGCATGGTCCAGACCGAGGTGCGCCGTGCCGGCCGCGTGTACTGGGCCGACATCTGGCTCCTGGATGATCCCGACCGCAGCGTCTGGGCCAAGGCGTACGCGATCCCGATGCACTTGTCCTCTGACATCATCGAGCCTTTGAGGGTGATGCCTGACGACGGCGTGAGGCGGCTGCTCTTCCATTACTTCAATCCGGCCGTTCAGGTGCCCTGGCTGAAAGTCTATGATCCTCGGGATGAGGCTTGCACGGAGGGGGTGCAGATGTTGCATACCAGCGGGAGAATTGGCCTTTGTAGCTTGCACTTGGAATGCTTTGTGGGGGCAACGACCAAGAACTAACCTTCCTGCTTCAGTCTGCGATCTGGAATTAGCAATCGAGAAGACATTTTGTCATGTTCTCTCTCCGTCCCATTTTGACTGACTAGACGCTTTTTAGACATAGACATTCATATTTGGACAAATTTAAGTCACTTGATATGAGACGGAAGAGGTACTGCCTTCAGATTTTCTAATCGCCATAAATTGTTTAGTAGTAGTCGACCACCGGGACACGATCAGCAAAGAATATTGAGTTCTGGGATCCAGCAAATGTTCTATCTTTTCAGTAAACTCGTTTCGGGTGGTGAACACTAGAACTGGATATCAGTTGCGTCCACTTCTCCTCTGTGCGTTGCAGAGGAGAGCTCCAGCAGGAGCAGCATAATTAATTTTCCGACTGGAAATAAGAGTAGGCGCATTTTCTACGAGCAGTCAAAATATTTCCAAACAGAGCGGATGTAAGTCACCTAAATATTGTATTGATCGACAAAAAATTTAAGCATATGAACATCGAAGATTCATCGTAGTTCACAAACGACTACATTACAAGTGGCTTATCACTGGTTTTTGTAAACAAATATCGCCTTGCGCTTGCTTCACATATACGGTTATTACCACACATAATGCGTTTGAAAATTCAAGTACAGCACACAATCAAGTGCATATAAAAGACAGTACAATAATAATCCAAAATATTAAAACTCCACTTTAACTTGAAATGACTCGGTGACTAACTCCAAGCTTGAAATTTACAGCTAGCCACAAACATATTAAAGAGACCAGAACACCCAACAAGAAAAAGACTTTCTACAACAACAGGCTGCAGGTTTCAGAAAACAAAAGTAGCTCAAATGAACCGAGACCTCTTAGCCTGCCTTGTCCCATTGTTACTCCTCATCTTCCAAACCCCCTAAAGTTGGAGGCTTGGCATACATGTCTCCCATCCCTTTTTTGTCACTAAGATATCAGTGCTCACATGTTTCAGAAGTAATGTGCCCCCGCCGAAACAGCTCCGGTGCGTTTTAGAGAGAATAATCCCAAGTGGTTCATGGGGCCATTCATTTTCAAAATGACCCACAACATATCTGCAATCCCTGGAGTCGACATGTTTTCTTCCCACCTCTTGTCGTCCTCACACAGCAGATCTTTGGCTGCTGAAACGGTGGCTTCTGGTGGTTTGCACATAGGTTTAAAACCATTGACATCCGGAATCCAACGATCAGTCGAAATGTTGGTATTTGCAAATCGCCGAACCAATTTGTCTTTTTTAATAGTGTCAATATTGAACATTTGATCGATGTACCGGAGATGTAAAATGTAACATCAAAACATTTCTCAGTAAAACTACAAATGAAAGAACTACTGCGTACTACAAATCATTCTAGAGCAAACATGTTGTACTGCAGTATTTATTAGCAATATACTTTATGGGTTTCCCCTACAGTTTTTCCCTAAAAAAAATAACAGAAAGAAAAGTGGTTCTATACTTTCTGAAGAAAAAAACACACACGAAATTTAAAGCACAGGAAATGCTATGACAATTAGAGGAATCTAATCCACGAGTCGGTCCAAACTGTTCCACCGTCGCTCCTCTTGCGGGCCTCTCTCATTGCTGCTGTCTTGCAGAAAAAAAGCTTCTTCACCGTACGTGAGTAACGATGAGATCTCGAGAGGAAGCAAAAGAGACGCGGGTGGAAGAGGCAGGCGAGCGCCTTCTGTCCATGTGGTCCGAGTCATCCCCGCGCCGCTCCTCTGTCTCGGCCGCCGCCGCCGTGGGTAGGGCTCGTCGGCGCGCAGCGTGGTAGGGGAAGGAGGAGGGAGGGGCGTCACGGAAGAAATCTGCTTCGCAGCGTACGTGCCAAGGCGCCCATTTCACGAACGAAGACGCACGACGACTGCAGGACTCCTTTTCTCAGGTAGGTAGATAGATAGATATCAGGTGATTACTCGTCCAGAATTTTTTCAGGTGTCGATCTGCTCCTTTTTCACGTAGGGGTGGCTGTTTTCTTTCCCAGTAAATAAATTATTATATTCCTTCCATCCAACAAAAGATGTCTCAACTTTGTCAAAATTTAGATATATCTAGACATGAATTAATATATAGATGCATTCAAATTTGGTCAAAGTTGAGACACTTTGTTGGACCGAGAGAGTAATAAACTCATGTGTCAGAGTTGTACGTACTAGGTTCTAGACTTCGAATACAATCCAACAACTGCTAGCTGCATAGAAAATACGGAGAGCAGATGACCCTGATGACGACACAAGGCCTTGATAACAACTAGCTAATCTGAAAACGCAAATCGTCTTTGCTCTCCAACGCAACCAGCAAACATGCCAGGACCCGCCGAAACCCCTGCGTCCTTACCAGACGACATCATCTTCGACATCCTCACATGGATGCCGGTGAAGTCCCTGTGCCGGTTCCGGTGCGTCTCCAAAAGATGGCGTGCCCTCATCGCAGACCCCGCCTTCGTCGCCGCGCGCCGGCGCCGGCACGTGCTCATCACCAGCTCTCCCAGCAAGGAACCCGGCAGCAGCAAAAGACATGACCTTCAGCTGATGGACATGGACGGCAGCGTCGTGAGGGTGATCGAGGGCGTGGGCTTCTTCTCGACGGTCTTCTGCCCGAACCTGCCGGACAGCCCCATATGCCTCACCCGCGACGCTTCCGTCGCGCGCCCGTGCAGTCGATCTGGCCACCGGAGAGGTTCTGTTGACCTTCCCGATATTTGGACCGGGAGGAGTGTCGTACTCTTTCAGCATTGGCCGTGCCGCCATGTCCGGCGCGTACAAGGTGGTCCGCCTCGGCAGCCGCTGGGGTTG
Organism: Brachypodium distachyon; assembly: GCF_000005505.3. Taxonomy (NCBI): domain Eukaryota; kingdom Viridiplantae; phylum Streptophyta; class Magnoliopsida; order Poales; family Poaceae; genus Brachypodium; species Brachypodium distachyon. Next base: position 27,047,869 of record NC_016131.3, on the reverse strand, counting down.
CCATGTTGAGCAGACATGCGAGGTCCTCACGCTGGGAGGCGGCGGCGTCGAGTGGAGGCGCTCGCAGCCGCCCCAGACCCGGATCCGTGCCCGGTACTGCCAGAGCTCCGTCGCCGCGGCCGCGGTCAATGGCGTCATGTACTTCCTTCGCGACTTTGACTACTACACGGTAATACCGCAGGTAGATGATGATGGAGATGACTATTATGTACTATGCTTTGACCTTGAAAGCGAAGAGTGGAAGAAGATGATCAAAGGGCCATTGAAAGTGAGCGACGAGTCGTGGACGAGCACGGAGGCAACCGGGTTAGCCGAGCTCAATGGCGCCCTATATATGGTTCAACTCGAAGAGACATTTGGCCATCCAAGCACGAATATATGGCTCTTGGTTGATCCCAAGGAGAGCATATGGGTCAAGACCTACACAATATCCATGGCCCGAACCACTAGTCTTGTGGTGCCGAGGGTGATGTCACATGGTACAAAGCTGCTGATTTCTATTTTTCGTGTTTACAACTTAGGCCCGACGTTGCAGGTCTACGATGCCCGTACCGGGTTATGCATCGATGTGATGAAGACATCGAATAACCTCTATGGTGGAATCGGTCTTTGTAGCTTGCACATGCATCATTTTGTCTCGGCTGAGATCTAGTTGCTATATCGTACTTGTTGTACTCTTCCTCCTTTTGCCTTCTTATATCTAAGTAATTTTTCAGAGAATATTAAGTGTATTACGCGGACCAAAAAACATGGCCTTGTGTCACCGAATCGGACATGCGAAGATTATCGACACGATGATATATATATCGTCTCGTGAAAATAACCGGTGCCGATGGCGCGGCGTACATGGTTGGGAGAAAAGATGCTTGTAGTAGAAAATTCTGAAAAAGGACATCGCACAATGAAATCTTTCAGGTCTCAGTTGATGTGCATCAGTTTTATTTTACACTTGATTTATTTACATGGGACATACATACTCCGTCCGTTTCATAAAAATTGGCACACATGTTCAAATTATTACCCGAAGTTGAAAACGATTTCAGGTTCATTTTGGTTTGAATCGTGCAACATCAGTCGAATTAACCACGCTGGGGATTTAACTCCTTTCCTGAAATATATTGCGCGATGGAAAAGACCTGGGTTTTTTAATTGGGGATGGCTAGGTGGTGCGCACGCATTTTTTGGCATGGGGAGTGCGTCCCGACGTAACATGTCCGAGTGGTCCCAGATTTCCCATAAAGGGAAGTGAAGCATAGCTGCTTGATCCGTTTTGTTGTCCACTGCATGCAAATCCACGAAGCAAATCCCTCTGCGTCTCTCAATAAACAACACAGAAGCAAATTCCTACACGTCACTCAACAAACAGACATAAGCAAAACAAATAGCTAAAAAACCCATACCGCAGTCTCCTTCAGAGTCTATCAAATCTCCCTTTTCTTTCGTTCTATCTAGGAGAACTCTGTACATCTACCAGATTTACTTTGTCCAAACTCACGATTAACATCTATAAAAATTCAAAAAGTCAACTCTTAACAAATCTAAAAGTAACTCTAGGCATCACATGAACTCAGCAAAGTAACTCACACATGCAAAACTACATCCAACAAATCTAAAAGTAACTTTTAACATTTGAACTACATCCAGCAAAACTCTTCTCTACGCATTTTGTGAACTTAGGAAAGTAACTCACACATGCAAAACTACATCCACCAAATCTAAAAGTAACTCTTAACTCTACTGAACTCATGAAAGTAACTTACATGTTAAAGCTACATCCGGCAAAATCTAAAAGTAACTCTAACCTGGAATTTACATCCGAAGAAATAAGATGGTCTCTTTATGGAAGAAATTCCTAACTCAAAGCTGTCACTAAGGCTAGAGGAGCAGAGTGCAGCAGCCTCGATGTCGCGGGAGAAGCCGGAGGGGTCGAGCACCGTCAGACTCGGGAAGGAAGGGGTGCAGGCCAGTGAACCCGTTGGAGGAGACGTTCAGCACCTCGATCGCCGGGAAAAAGGACTCACCGTCGCCGGTGCAGGAGCTCGCAGGGACGAACTTGCCGGAGGGCCTTGGTTCGCGGAGGGAAGGAGCGGCTGTGGCAGCAGGCCAGCGGCTCGCGCGGAAGAGGGAAGGGGCGGAGGCGGCGGCTCACGCGGAAGAGGGAGGTGGCGGCGGAGGCCCTCGCAGGATGGAGGCAAGGGGCCGCTGGGTGCGCCGATGTGGACTGTGGAGCACAGCAGGCAAGACCGCGAGAGGGGATCCATTCGTGGAAGAGAGAAACTCGTGGTGTGTGGCTGTGGGACAAAGAGATAAGGAGCAGGGAGAGACTGAGAGAGATAAGGACGGAAGTAAAAACAGTAACGGACAAAAAAATTGACAAAAGGAAACGTTCGGGAGGAAATACAGCCGCTCGATTCGATCTGACGGAGCTCCCGTGTGCGCACAGCTCAGGACAAAAGAGTGCCCACGCACAAATAAGATTTGGCGTTTTTAATTGGGTCTGTCTACCAGGCAGTCGCCTGGTTTTGCAACAGAAATCAGTCGCCTGAATTTTGATCTTCTTCCAGTCGCCTGATTTTGGCTGTTAAAAGCAGTCGCCTGAAAATTTTGGCAAAACCAGTCAACATGTACTATTTGGAGGCGAACTGGCCAAACATTCAAAAAGCAGGCAGTTTTGGTGCTTTTGTGCCGTAAGTCAAGCCCACTGGGTGCATTCTGGCCCAAGCAGAAGCAAAAAAAAGGCCCACACATAGCTAGCCTGTCAAAAAAAGACCCCACGCAGCACAAAACCACCGCTAACACACCCCAGGACAGATCAGCGGCACGCGGATCCCCAGAAACTCACCTGACGGCGCAGGGGGGTGACTGGGTAAAAAGATCACGGCGACCGGGGGGCACAAAATCGGTGGGACATGGAACCTAACCTTCGATCTTCAAGGTATGTCCCTTTGTTGTTCTTCTTGCCCGAATCCCCTTCTTCTTCTCTGGAAGCTGCCTGCATGCAAGATGATGTTATGTCATTATCATAGTGCAAAAAAAAGTGAAAAGGGTATGGGTCAACTGTCGAATTGCTGCTTGCTAAACACCCTGAATCATGCTAAATCATGTCTTATTGGGCTGTAATTTCACCCTTTCAACCGCTAGAAACCAAGAAACACACTGAATTGCGCTGTTGTACACAGATAATTGCAGAAAAGTGAATCTAGTAGAGAGTTGATGTAATTGGTCATGCTGTATGTTCAAAATTCAAAAACCAGTTGCACCCACTTTCAGTTCAAAATAAAACGCACTGTCAATGTAGAGGGATTGCATAAGTGCAACAACTGCGCAATGAAGAATTATTTGCACTTACTTGGTAAAAAATGCCTGGCAAAAAAAAAGACATGTTCAGTTTAAAAAAAATTAAAAAAAAATAGCTAACATTGCACACCCATAGAACAGTAAAATGCAAAAGTGCAACTAGTACACAATAGGAAGTCGATTGCGTTTCTTGTGTACTATATTTGCAAAACCCAATCAAACCTCTAAGCTTACATATAAAGACTCCCCTACTGTTGGATATTGGACTCTTCTATATTCTTATAATCGAGCCTTCCACGGTAAAAATGCGCTGTCATTATACAGGGGATTGCATAAGTGCAAATACTACAACAAATATATAATTACTTGCGCTTAGATACTAAATGCGATAATAAATCGGCAAAATAGTCCAACATTCAGAAAACATGCATAGAAAGCACCTAGTGTACCGCGGGAACAAGATTGCACTTGCTGTAAGATGCAATTGCATAAAAGTAGGCTATGGGCACTTTGCAAAAAAGAACAGTTGCTGCAATTTAAAAAGGCAAAAAAAGGTTGCTACAATTAGAATGAAACTGAGGAATCGATATAAAAGAACCGACATTGACAAATAAATAGCTACATTGTTCAAAAAATAAAATAAAGGAAATATACTCACAAAAATATAGCGAGCGAGATGAAAAAAGGGATCGACGCAATTTAATTTAAAGGTCACTGCAAAAAAAAGATGACAATGCAATTTATTTTGATCTGCTTTCGATATGAAAATATATAGTTTTAAACGAGCTTTTATTAATTGTTATGTTATTCAAAACATTCAGCGTGGTTGATCAAAGAACACAGCTCATAGAAGAAATGCCAGAGGATGGGCTCGTTTCTTCATCAGCCAATTGGATGACAAGTGGAGACACACACAATGAGGTCTCTTATATCCCCCAGATATTACATAGTTCCATTGATATATTATGAAGGGAAATTCATTAGAATTGACATTTGCTAAAATTGGATGAACATAGTGCAACAAATTAGGTGGACCAAATACTCAGAATTCTGTCGTCATTGATGAAAGCTGCTTGAGGGATACAGTATCAGAAAATCCTGACGGACAACAACAGGTTTGAAATTTTCCCATTTTTTTGAAGAAAATAACACATTTTGTTGTTGTGAGAATTTAGTTGACCAAAACTGTATGTTGTTTTCGACACTGACAACATTGTTCTAAACACGCCTGGGCAACACAAAAATAGCTATTTAGGAAATAAGCAAAAATCGATGTACAAAACAAAGCATATATACAAGCAACATTGATGTACAAAAAATAGCTACTTAGGAAAGGCGCAAAAACAAATACATTGCAAAATCAAGTTTCCTCACAATGCGGTTGTCGATTTCCTCGTGATACTGTGATTCCTCCTTGTAATAAGAATCCAAAATCAAGAAGCACCTCTCAGGGATGTCAATGACAAGAGCAAACCAATGTGCAATATGTAGGACTGGAATGAATATCTAAATACCAAAATTGAAATACAAATTTGTTACGCAAAAACGCAAGTAAAAAAACAGAAACAAAACAGGTAAGGCTCATATAAACAAACCAGATCACACTTGTCAAACTGCGGGAGTGCATTCTTGAAAGATTTCTTGACTTGAAGCAATAACTCAGCTTTTTGTTCTTCACTCTCAAGATTTCCCAATATATACTCCTTTGAAAGGCACAAGTAGATCCACCGGGTGCATGAAAAACAACTAGTGATGAAACATACAATCTTCATGCAATGACAGTGCCTAAAAAAAATTTAATTTACTTACCCCAACAATGCTGAAAAGGAAAATTTTCTTAGACTCTGCTGGAGGTACGTCCAAACTTAGCTTACGAGAATACCCATTGAGGACCCACAAGTCTACTCTCCCTCTGACCCTGAGAGATTCTCCAAGAGACTTTATTGTAACTCTAACCTTCTCGTAATTGATTGCTGTTTTGCTGGTGATTAAAAATGAAAGGAATCATAAAACCCAAACTCATAAATTGAAAACGCAAAAAGGAAAAAAATTATGCACATAAAACACTCACTATGCAGCAGATTCAACTTGAGAAAGAGACACAATTGCATTATAGTACTTGATCTCAAACTGCTGAAGATGGCATTTCAATTGCGCGTTCTCATAGGGGGACAACTTCCAGTAACTTGGCTGAACATGCCTCTTTGGACGATACATTGCATTTTGGCCAGATGAACTATCACTAGCTTGGCCAGATGAGCTACCACTAGCACAGCCAGAATTAGCGAGATTAAGACTGTTGTTGTAAATCCTTTCAGCATCATCAGAAAGAGAATTGCATCTCGAAGTGAATTTGGTTTCACCACAGAAAACAACGTCGGGAGACTTTGGCGTTGACTCTGAGGTCTAGATGATAACAAGAAGTAAGTAAAAGTTCAAGACAGAAATTTGAAGTTTGGCAAAAAGGTGAAAACATAACATGGCTACACGCAAAGGAAAAATTTACCAGGTCAATGATTTCAGATGGCTTATTCGAAGAGGGCGTGGGCTTTGGGTACATAAAACTGGTATGGGGATATGCTATCGCATTCTCTTTTCCTGAGCATTGCGGCTGTTGGTTGTAGTTGGCAATCTAGGTTAGAACAAAAAGAGGAGGAAAAAATGATAAGTGTTTTCGACACTAGGATAATAAAAACAAAAAATAAACTCACAGTAGGGTGCCTGCTGCGATCTGAGTTGGCATCTTGGAGAACATTGTTGTATTGCTTGACCTGCAGAAAAATCAAAGACACCTATTAATGTAGACAGAAAAAAGCAAACAAACAGAATAAGAAGCAAATTTGCACGGGAGCTTACATTGGACCTAGCAAGGGCGGGTTTGTTATATATATTGTTAAGCCGAAACCGGTTGTACTGCTGGGTACACTTAAGATCAAAATCAACAGACAGCCATTGTTTTGGGTCTTCAATCTTATTACCAAGATCATCTTCCCATTCAGAAAAGCGGAAAGAAGGCAAAGTTGGGTCGTCGTGGAAGTAAGGAACTTGTTTAGGAACAATATTGCTGGGCTTTGATAATTTCCTGTTAACATTCGACCTTTTGACTTTGGTCATCGCAGGCTCGCTGTCTTTGAAATTTAATCAAAACAATAAGAAGGGAAAAAAAGTCAGAAAAATAATTAGCTGAGTACAAAACAAAAAAAATCAAAAAGGTTTGCCGAGGGGAAAAAAATTGGTTCGACGAAAAGTTACCATCAGTTTTTGGATCTTCACAAATAGCAACACCCCCAAAAACCGGCAAATCAATAGCATCAGATTCTAGCTGCCCAATGCTGGCTTCATAGTGGGAAGGTGTGAGAGGGTTATCTGCAATAAAAGACAAGCTATCAATTCCCTCGAAAACCATGGCACAAAAAATTTATCCAACTCCAATGCCCCTGGAAAAAAATATAAGTGAAGCCAAGGCAGAAAAATATACATCCGTACAAAACACAATACTCGAAGCTCCCTGGATGTTAACATCCGTACGACTAGTAGTTGCACCTGCGTGGCCTTGGCTTGTCTTAATTTCACGATCAAGAGGGCGCCATAGTTTGGGGTCGTCAATAATATTGCCTAGATCATCTTGCCATTCGCACAAGCGGAACGAAGGCAAAGTTGGGTCGTTGTGGAAATAAGGGACTTGTTTCGGAACAGGATTTCTCGGTAGAACTAATTTCCATTTCAATTTCATCCTTTCGAATTTGCTCATTGGATGCTTGGTGTCTTCAAAAGATGTGAGCAAAAATATAAAAAAGGTAAAGAAAAAGATCAGGACTGAAAACACACAAAAAAACTAGGCAAAAGGCCATAGGGTTTAATGCAGAAGTTAGGATACGTAATATTTACCAAACAAGAGTTCCCCGTCGGGATTTTGATCTTGACATGCAGAACTGGTAGGTTGTACATGCAAATTAGTTTCTCCCGCTGGCTTATGCACATTTTCCAGATCCAATTGATTTTTAGCGTTCTCAGGCAAGTTTTCGAGAGGGGCTGCAGAAAAACAACAATGATGCACTCTCTACAAGAAACAGTTCTACTAGTATGGGGATGGGAAGGGGAAAAGATACAAAACGTGACACAGAGAATTTATAATTGTATTTCACAAACTGAGAACCTGAAAAAAGGGTGTACCCATCGTGTGCATGCCATTTAAATCAGAATTGCAAGCAAGCGGGAAAACAGGCACATCGATATCATCAGATGCTAACTTACCAACAGTGGCTTCATCATGCAAATGCATAAGAGAGTTATCTTGCATTAAAAAAAATTGAACTGTCAGTACCAAACAAACCCGTGGCACACAAACTGATCAAACACTTATGGTCTTAAAAAAGATAGGTGAAGCCACTGCAAGAAACAATGAAGTAAAAGCACAGTACCTGCAGTTTTCTGCATGTTAGAATCAGGAGGGCTAGAGGTTGCAACTGCATGACCGTGGCACGTTGGCGGCGCAACATGACAATCATCAGAGGGGATAGGCACAAACCTCGAATGGGTACTAATTTCCGGCAATACCGCATCACAATGGCCTGCAAAAAAAAATAGAACTCAGATACATAGTAAAAAACAAATTTCAATTTGAATTACATCTATTCCAACAGTACCTGGAAAAAAAGGTCATAGTACCTGAGGTTTTAGAGTCAACAAGATCGGAATGCATATTCGTCGGCATTAAGCGACCATGTTCAGAAGTTTCGTGATCGTCGATGTTAGGGAGGGCATCATGCGCAGAAGCCAAAACAGCGCTAGTATTCGATTGAGAAAGAACAACATCTTGTACATCCATGCATGTCAAAAAACCCACAATTTATAATTCATACTAATGACAATTAAAAAGAGAATCAATTTCAGCACAAATAGTACCTTTGATCATACTTTCGTTACAGTTAAAATTCACACGCATCGACTGTAGTTGTTCTGGACTCAGAGTTTCAAGTCGATCAGGTCCACGGATAGTGCCAGATTTATTGCTTTCATGGGGAAAAACTTCATTCACAAGATTCCGACATGTTCCTTTGAACGAATGATCAGGTAAAAAACAGAGTGAGAAAATTAACAGTGCTCGCTAACATAAAAAGGATGTATTAACCCAACAAAACAATTAAGAAACCACACACAGAATACCTTGATTGCTTAATTGTTCCGTGTCAGAATTAAATACCAAAGTTTCAGCATCAGACAGTTGGTTCGGCAAATCATGTGCCCATTCGGTGTCATAGGAATCTTCAATCTTTTCAGTTGCTTGAGAATCAACAGCAGCATCGGCGTCAATCGCTTCAAAATTTCTGTTGCAGTTTTGAACAGTTCCAGAAAATGCAGCCAGGTTTTGATTAACAACAGGGGACAGCTCTTTCCCACTTGAAGTAGACCCTTTCAGTTTATAACTAGCATCTCGAATACAGTTGAGCACAGATATAGAAAACTGCCCCGCAGCATTCATGACATCGCGTCCAAGATTATTTTCAGATCTTTCAAACAGATTGCATATGTCTTGTACCACCTACAAAACACAAGAAAAAATACCACTATATATCAGCCATTAACGCAAAAAATAAAGGGATGACGGCTACATGAACTTAGAAAAAACAACGTTGAGTCATTACTTTATCATGTAGCGAATCGCGAAACAAATTCTCCAAAGAAGATTTAAAATGAGGCAGATATGAGCTGACACAAGTGGATTTGGAAGCAGAAGCATAACAAGTCCTGGATAAATCTCTCACCTTCGAAAAAGAAAAAGAACATCTATAAGCAAATTAGTTAGGAATTTTTTTTGAAAAAAGTCAAAAAAGATCACAAAATTGATGCAAAAAAAAACTACACATACATTCCGTAAGCCATACTCATGAGCACTCTTTTGGTCAAGGCGAGCGAAATCTTTGATAAGATCATGTTTCCAAACTAGAGTCTTAGGGAAAGAATTATCAAGTTTCACTTCGCCGAAATCGGCGAAATCCAGGTACTTGACCTGAAAACCAGAAATTAGGTAAGGGGAAAACATAAAAAGAGCCTTTCATAATGCTGTTAAAATAAAAACAAGGATAAAAAGGTTTAAGGAGAGTGAGACGTACTGCCGCGACATACATGCATCCCCCCAAAGTGAGATTTGACCTTGAAGACAAAGCTTTTGATTTACTCTTATCCTTTTGATATTTAATGACACTCTCAATAAACCACTTGTGACCAAATGATGCCCAATTGTAAATCCTCACATCATTGGCGATGAGCAACGAACCCAAGTACTTGACGCTGGGGTATGTACTTGAATTAGGACACAAAAAACTGGACAGAAAAATAACCATAAAGCAGATAAAATATTTATCATTTGCAAGATCATTGGTTAGGAGCATTTTGCCAAGCTGTTTGATGGTAGGAAGCTCAAAAAATCCCATTAGTGAGAGAAATTGCTCCTTTGCACCCTCAAAATCAACTTTCACATCCAAACCAGAATTTCCAAACCCAATAACGTCAGAAAAGGTGTCTGCCCCCAGATGAATACTACCACTCTCGACAATAATGTCAGAACTCTCAGGCTGGATGTGATCAACTATCCATTGGGCAAAAGACCGAGGCGCGCCAGAAGAATTGAGATGGAAAACAAAGGGGAACTCATAACCGCAGATAATCTCTTTCTTGACATATGGTATGCTATTGATGATGTGAGACAACCAAGCCAAATTTCCCCTGTTAGTAGCCTTTGTATGATCAGGCACCTGGTTGGCTTCATGCCTCTTTTGCCTCTATCAAATAAACAACGTAAAAAAAAAAGGGACACAGCAAAATTTAGTGGAAAAAAAATCAAGCAAAGCAAAAAAAGAGGCGTGCTAACTTTCAAGTGGTGACATTGAGCATCACAACGTTTTCGTTGTCAGGCATGATGCTCCTGCATCAAAAGAGTCAATGTCAGGCATGATGCTCATGCATCAAAAGAGATAAATTAACGAGAAACAAAAACCGAAAACAATAAGTAACGAATATGCACAATTCAGGTTGACGTGCTTTCAAAAAATTCATACACTAAAGGTACCACCCCCCCCCCCCACCCACCCCCCAGCCCAGACGGAGAAGGGATACGCAACATTGATCGACCAAAACATCACAAGCAGAATGAATTTGGACATATCCAAATCACATGCAAAATGATCAAATCAAAAAAGGACGCTAGCTGTCATCCAGGGGTGGAAAAGACCCCCCATTACACAACTGCACCTATACAACCACACACGCAATTGCCATTTTTCAGGTGGGTGTGTAGAAAAGCCAATTTAAATGGTGGAGTTACAAAAAAATCGCTACCTGTAATTCATCCCTATCGCTAGCTTGCAGTACCTAAAAAGCTGAACATAGTCTGCAAGTTGTTACAAATCAAAAAATGCAGAAAAAAAGCATCAGCTTAAGCGATCAAAAAATCTATCACTGCGCTTGTAACGATTAATCATCAGCTTAAGCAATCAAAAACCTATCAAAAAATTGCATGTATATGTTACGTTTTTCATAACGAGTTGCAGTTATAGAACACTAGATAATACTGGGGGATGCAATTTCCTCGCGTTTGGAGCAATCAGGCTAAAAATGAGCTGTCATTGCTCATGAATTGCTATGCCCCAACAAACCAACACCAAAAAGTGTCATGACAGTACTGCTAATCCAACAAAAATGCCATCGGCAAGCAAGCTCAGCCCCTCCTAACCACCCCAGGGCAACTACCACACATCATCAAGTTGGATCCCCAAAAAACAGATCATCATTACAGTAGTACACCTCCCTGCTCTGCACCACACACAAACAATTCCTCTCAAAACATGTCCCCGCACGCCCCTGGAGATGCCACTGCAGAGCACGAAAGCCCCACGCGAGGGGGGGAATGGCGTCCTCCCGCGACGCATAAACCAAAAAATCGTCGCAGCCGATGAGCAAACCTCAAAACAACGAACGATCTGCTGTAGCACACCAGGAAACGAGAACCTAGACCCTCGCGAACAACTACGCCAGATCCACAGAGCAGCGAGCTCCTGCCCCCGCCCCCCTCCCGCTATTTCACCGGGCAGGAAGCAAAACGAACCGCCGAGAACAGTGACACGGGCACAAAGAAGCTGGAAGAGAGGCGGGGAATAGGAAGGTGGAGCTCACCGGACGGCGGCGGCGCGGCCGGGACAGAGGACGGCGACGAGGAACTCAGAATCGCCTCAAGCCCCTCCCCGCCCGCCTCTCCTCTCTCCGTTTTCTCGATAGTTCCACCAGCTAACAGACAACTCGGCACGGATTTCAAAGAAACAAAGCTGCGAGCGGTCGGACGAAACAACCAGACCCGTCAAAGAAACACAGATCTCAAAACAACGATCGGACGCGCAGCGCGTTGCCTGGTTTTCAAACAAAACCAGGGGTGTATAGCAAAATCGTTTTTAATTACCAGAGAAAAAAAGACCAGGTTGTTTACGAATTACCCTTTTTATATCTGTACGTAACAGATCACGCTGTATATTTTCGGTCCATAACTGGAGTACTGCTTAGTCTGAAAAAAATAATATAAACATCTATCCTTAAGCCACGTACGATCAAGGTCTTGACAGACAATCTCAAGAACGAGCGATGCCTGGACCAGCCGCCGTGTCGTTGCTGCCAGGAGATGTCATCTTCGACATCCTCTCCCGGACTCCGGTCAAGTCGGTCTGCCGATTCCGGTGCGTCTCCAAGGACTGGCTGGCCCTCATCTCCGACCCGGCCTTCCTCGCGGCGCACCACTCCCGCACCGACGGGGACCCGCAGCTGCTCGTCACGGGCTACCACGGCGAAGGCAGCCGCGTGCTGCTGCTGGACACGGAGGGCAACGCCGTGCGGAAGATCACGGAGGGCTTAGGCACCTACCCCAGCTTCTGCTCCACCCTCGGCGGCGATTTCCCCTGCGTCGTCTGCTGCGCCGACGAAGGCATCATCCGCGCGGTCGATCTGGTCTCCGGGAAGCTGCTCCTGACCTGCCCGGCGCCGGGGAAGAGGGAGATCCTCGCGTTGGGCGTCGGCGCCGCCGGATCCGGGTCCGGGTCATACAAGGCGGTCCGCCTCGTCCAGCGCTTCCCCCCGCGCTACGGCGACCCCGAGCAGATCTGCGAGGTTCTCACGCTCGGAGGAGACGGCGGCGGATGGAGGCAGGCGAAGCCGCCCCCGGCCCAGCTCTGCCTCGACCTCTGCTTCCTCCAGGGCGTGGTCATCCCGGCCACCGTGCTCAACGGCGTCGCGCACTTCCGGAACGGATCGACGGCCGCGGCGGGGATGCACAAGGACAGCGTGCTCCGCTTCGACCTCGGGAGCGAGGAGTGGGCCGACGAGCCCATCCACGGCCCGCTGGGAGCCCACCCCGGGCTGTGGGCCGAGACGCGGCAGATCCGCGTGGCCCAGCTCGGCGGCGCCCTGTGCATGGTCCAGACGGAGCTAGCATGGCCCAGATGGAGCGAGAGCGGCGGCGGCCATAGGTGCACCAACGTATGGCTCCTGCGGGCCGGCGGCAGCGGCGGCGTGTGGGTCAAGGCGTACGCGGTCCCGGCGGCCGTGGCCTCGGAGATCATGGAGCCTCTGATGGTGATGCCTGACGGCGTGAAGCTGCTGTTCTATGACTATCTTAGGGAAGACAAGGTGCGGGTGGTGCGAGCCTATGATCCTCGCGATGGGACTTGCACGGAGGTCATGAGGTTGCCCACAAGGAACTTCGGCAAAATCGGGCTTTGTAGGTTTCATTTGTATAATTTTGTGGCTCCGATAACGAAGATCTAGTGACTAGTGGATCCGTCATGCTCTTTTTCACGGATAGCCGCTGGTCGTCGGCAATTGAGTTTCTGGGATTTTGCATTCTGTACCATCAAGTAGGTCCTTTGATCCATGATTTCGTAATGTACTCGTATTTATGCTGAAGAACAACCGCGCAGTTCCTACAAGCGATCACAGCTACAGTACAATATTTTGGAACGGAGATGGAACCGCATAAATAATGAATTCAACAGATTCAGAAGGCGTCAATGTATTAATTATATTATCATTTATTATTACCAACTATGTATTATTCGTATTGTTATTAGCTGCTATTAAAAGGACATGAGCGTCAACCCAGCATCACACAATAAATCACAGTGCCATTAATCGGGTGAATACGCCACAACATCACTTTCTCAACACAAGATGAAAAGCCAAACACAACAACATACTAATCGCCAGGGTAGCCAATAGAACAAAAAAGTAGCCTGCTCCATGAAAATAAACATCTCATAAAACAAAACTATAGGAATGTCTTGCAAAACAGCCATATGAAATTTGAAACTGTATTTGTCAGCTCCAACTCAATGATAGCAAGTGACAATTGGCCTTGTAACCAATGACTCCACCCTAACATCATCTGGACTAAATAGGTGAGCTTCTTCCAATTCACTGGGTGGTGCCAGGGGCGGTGCTGATGATGTCCGAGTCACCTGAAAGCATGACGTGACCAAAAGTTCAGTAAGTCACTAGGACCAAATGAAAAAACAGGAGAGAAGGATTTTGACAGCAACGAACCAGGATCAATGATGCTGAGACAGCACACCCTGTAGTACTTGCCGCAGGCAGTTCCAAGATCAACATTGTCTGAAAGAACATAGCCACATAATTTAACAAATATTATACCAGAGAACCACTCAAACATAAGCATTGGAAAAAATGTTCCAAACAGGATCAAATAATCTTACTTCCATGGAAGTGATGCACGCTGATCTTTGCCAACATAGCGTAGTACTCAATCTCAGACTTCCTAAGTGGAGGGCAGTTGTTTGCAAGGATGATCAACTTCCCTGCACAAATAAACAAATTAGAATATTTGAACAGAGACACATGTAAAAGAACACCAATATGGAGTACAAACTAAATTAGTTCATCTGAAGCTTTGATGACAATGGGCAATCTTAAACAGCTAAACCAGAATAGCACAAGCATTACAGACATGTAGGATTACAAAGATGCAGTGGCTACGCCATGATGTCAATCATTTGAGCCTAATTGTACATCAGAATAACCTGAACATGGTTTTGATCTCACTCTCCTAACAGAAATTTATCACTCCTAAGAATAAGAAATCATTTCAGAATACGTCTCCATGTGGTTCCCCACTGGATAAGAATGGGCCTGAATTATAACAAAGCGGTAAACTGCAGAGCTATACAACATCAACAACTACAAATGCCCTGAGCTACAAATTTTACACTACTAATAACCTGAAACTACTACAAAACACACAATGAGAACTAACGTCGGCAAACAACAAGTATTGCAACCTCTATTCTCTCACAGATATTTAGAAGATCTTAGAGTAGTCTTAATCAAGAAGCTGGCAATGTTCTAGGGAGCTGTATTCATCTCTGCGGGACGGCAAAAGCAAGCCAAAGAGGTAAACTTCAGTCCCATTCTAGAATCTAAATTCCAAACAGCACACAGTGAATATCGTCGCACAAACTTAGAAATGGTCTCAGTGCATATTTCAACTCCCCATTGATAAGAAATAGATCTTGGAGAAACTTCACCCAGAGGATGGCATTGTGGAGCATTATGGCTAATTGTACATCAGAATAACCTGAATGTTGTTTAATCTGCCTCTCCTAAGAATAAGAAATCATGTTGAAATAAGTCTCCATGTGGTTCCCCACTAAATAATAATGGGGCTGAATCATAACATAACTAAAGACCTTAGCACCTACAAAATTCAGATTATGAATATCATGAAATGACTACAAAACACATAATGAGAACTAGCGTCAGCAAACAACAAGTATTGCAACCTCCATTCCTCGCAGATATGTAAAACATCTTAAGAGAACACCTACAGATTTTACATTACCAATGACCTGAAACTACTACAAAATACATATGAGAACCAACGTCAGCAAACAGCAGGTATTGCAGCCTCCATTCTCTCGCAGATATGTAAGAGATCTTGGAGAAGTCTTAATCAAGAGGATTGCATCGTTCTAGGGCGCTGTATTCATCTCTAGGGCACGGCAAAAGCAAGCCAAAGAGGTAAACTTCAGTCCCATTGTAGTAAATTCCGATATATCGTCGCACAAACCTAGAAATGGTCTCAACCCTATTTCAATTTCCCATTAATAAGGAAGAGATCTGGGGGAATCTTAATCGAGAGGCTGGCATTACTACTCAAGGGCTGTGCAATCCAAAACCGAACAACTACAGACTGCAGTACATTGAATATATCCTAACATGGAGAGCATTGTACCGTGCTACTACAAATCTGCAACTTATTCTACTAAGAACTACTACCAGTAATCAACCTACAGCTAAAGTCATAGAGGCCACGAGCTTCTTACAGTTCCACACACAAACAACCACAGGACAAACATAAGCCGCTCGTCTCCACACATGAGGCTACGCTGCGATCTGCAAGAAGATTTGATTCTGCATTTCTGACATTTGGATCCAGCAAGCGAGCGGGCCTAACCAATACATTCACCGTAACGGATCAAACCAACCAACCGAGAGAGCAGAGAGGCCAGCCGTACATACCCTTGGAGCTACGCAGCGTCTTGAGGACGGTCTTGTAGCCGAGGGTGTACTTGCCGCTCTTCATCACCAGCTGCAGCTTGTTGTTGATGTTCTCCGTGCTCTTCTTCTGCAAAGCCCGGAGCGAAACCCGTCAGAAAACCAAGCCCAGCGGAGGAGGAAGAGAAGGAGGAGGGATCGAGGTAGCGTTCGTACCGTCTTCTTGGTGGGAGCCATCGCGTTTCGGGCAGCGGCGGCGGCGGCGAGCGAGCAACGGAGCAAGGGAAGAGGAGAAGGAGGCGGCGAGCGAGCAACGGAGCAAGGGAAGAGGAGAAGGAGGCGGCGGCGGCGCGGTAGGGTTAAGTGCGAGAGGGAGTATATAGGCGCGGCCGTGGTTACCACTGGGCCTCCTACCGTGTGGACTGGATCGCCTAGATGGGCCTAATTGGATCTTGCTAAAGCCCAGATTTACTTACTGGGCCCATCCATGGTGTCCTACAATATTTGGTAGTTGGGCTTTATTGGATCTTGCAAAAGCCCAGATTCACTTGCTGTCATCAACCATTTCGAAGGAACTCGATGAAATGATAGTAACCGTGAGCGCCGAAGCTGAAAATGAATCAATTCTTCAGAGTTTTGATTTTGAATAGCCAGCACAATAGTGTTTGATATGCAGTATTGTGATACTCTAAAAATATGCAGTATTGTGTACAAAATATTATTTGCGAGTTTATTGTTCTCTGTTCCTATATGCTTTTAAGTTAAAACAAAATCCCTGTATGGGGTGTTTCCTTTGGTAAATTTGATGTATTCAGAAACCAATAATTTTTACTCTAGGAAAATGTATTTTAAAATTACTTCTAATAAAATGTAATTGCCATATTTATACAAAACCACCACTTGAGGGTACCATATATGCTAGACATTAGCAATACATTTTGAGGTTTTGAACACGCTTAATTAGATGTGATTGATGACAAATGTGACCACCTGGGCCAAATTATTTATTTAAAATAAAATAAAGTAAAGGATAAGATCTATACTCTCAGCAATAGCTAAGAGACAAACTATATGTTTAACTTGATCCCGAATAAAAGAAATAGATAGCCGAGAAGAAATAGGAAAGTAGGCACTAGCCAACAGTAATGCCTTGGACCAGTGGGTGCTGATGACACTAGCGTGGGGGGTGTATGCATGACGTGTGTGTTAGTGTTGAACGTGAGCGCGCTTAGTTTGTGTGCACTCTTTTTTTCTTTTTGCGACTAGGTTGTGTGCACTCTTTTTTTCCTTTTTGTGACTAGTTTGTGTGTACTCTATCACTAAAAACAAGAACTAAATAAATTTACATATAAAATAATGATTAAACAGTAAAAAATATGGCAAAATGATCTTAGCTTAAAAAATAGGAAAAAATTATGTTTTTCTATGAAAACTGGGGCCGGCGCTGCTTTTCATTCTTAAGAAAGAAAATTTTGGATGGCTGATCAGGCTAATTCTTTTTGTGAGAAGGTATACCGATTTATTAATAGTTAATAAAAAATGACAAATAGGTCTTTGGACCACCTAATGACGACTACAATCACCAGAACAAGCTGAAGCAGACCGCCGTCCTCGCCCCTCCATCACCGAATCTGAGCAAAGCTTATCAAATGAGAGTTTGTTGTAATAGACGGCGGGAAAGTCGTCGTTCTAAGGCCCCAATAGACTAGCGCACGAGGGCGGCAGCCATTGTCAAAGATGAGAACCGTAAAACAGAACAGTCAGACCTAAAACCACACCAACGAGCACAACAACCAGTCAGATTCCAAGGTACTCTAACTTGGTAAAATTAGAATAGGTGGCTAGAGCCGAGGCTGGACAAGGTTCATGTTTACCCTTTTTGGTGGCCCAAAACATTATGCCTAGGATAGTTACGGTACTCTTCATGGCCGATGGTATGGAAAATGGGCTTGGATTCAATGACCTTCACGGGCTTGCATTTTTGGGAAGATTCATGTAACTGTTACAAACCCAACACTTGATAACGTTCGAGGCAATTAGGAAAGTTGTGGCCATTTGCGACAAATGGTGGACCCGGGCTCAGTCCAGGACTGCGCTGCCTTTAGGGCCTGATGGTCCACCAGAGGAATAGCATGCGGGCGCCATAACTTGGGTATAGGCGGGCCGCTCTTGGTGGTACTGGTTTGGATGGCCTTTTTTGACCATTTGAATCAGCGAGAGCACAACGAGCTTTCCTGTGTAGTTTTCGAAAGAAACCCTAGACGCTAGAACACAACGCGCTTTCCCACGTAGTTTTCGAAAGAAACACTAGACGCTATAACACAGAGGTTTTGGTGCAAAAATCTGATTGAACGCAGAATTAAGACACCAGGGAGTGAGGTTAAAACTATTGTCAAGACTATTAAAAAGTAAAAGCTACTTATCAAATTGCCAAATTTGGCCACCTTTACCCTTGAAGTTAAAAACAAGAGCAAATTAAACCCTAATTAAAGCAGGGTTTGCTTGCATTGCTGGCTTCCCCATCCTAAGGAATTGGGTTTATCCCTTGATCCCTTCTCCAAATCCATCAGGGCATACATATCTAACCGCAAATACGTACAAATGCAGTTCCCTTTTCGGTTCCAAATCCACCAGAAAAAGATGGTAGCACAAGAAATGTCCGTGTTAAATCACGCCTCCCCCGGCCCCGGCCCCGGCCATCATCCAACTTTACACTCTCACACAAGAACGCCGAGGAGGAGAAGAGGAGCTAGTAGCAAGGCCAATTGGGAATCGATGGACGCAGCCGGGGTGGTCGGGGCTGCGTACATGTTGGTGACCTTGCTCGGCATCTTCGGCACCCTGGTCTTCTTCCTCAACAGGTGCGCCGGCGCCGGCGCTGGAGCTGCGGAGCCGGTGCCGGCCGAGGCCGAGGCCGGGCCGGGCCGGACCCAGGGCGGCCTGCTGCCGTTCTACGTGTTCTTGCGGGCCGTCCAATCGTCCCTCCAAATTATGAGGCCGCCGGCCGGCCTGTCCGATTCGGCTATCGCGGCGCTGCCGCTGGCAAAGGTCGCCCAGGCGGCGGAGTGCGCCGTGTGCCTCGGGGAGCTCGCCATGGGGGAGGCGGCGCGGCTGCTGCCGCTGTGCCGGCACAGGTTCCACGTGGAGTGCGTGGACACGTGGCTCCGCTCGCGGGCCAACTGCCCGGTCTGCCGCCAGACGGTCAACGACGTCAACGCACAGCCGGCTGCTCAGGCTGAGGGGCCGGTCGTGCTGCCGCCTGCGCTGCCGCAGGCCGACGGCAGGGGGCCGCTGGCACAGGCTCCCGACGGCGGCGAAGGCCACATCAGCCTGCAGGTTCTTGATTGATGCTTAATTTGCTCCGTCCGATCATGGTCCGATGTGTGTCCGATCTGCAACTCTACTAGCTCCACCTTGGGCCTTTCTTTTCGATTCAGTTCAGGGCATCAAATCCAGGGATCGAGTAGTAATTAAGTCTATATGTATATATGTATACAGGAGCCGGCCACTCGGCCGCGCGCTATAGCCTATGGACATGATCTATAGTGTGATGTGAGATACAGTATGTTGTATACCTGTGGACATGATCGATCGATCTATGTATACCGTACAACTTTGCTTTCAGTATAAACCCGGGCTTTTTATAAATCTTGGAGTTTGTTCCGTTATCTCTTTGATTTGATTGTGGAACCGGTCGAAAGATTGGTTTGGAGAAACATAAAGCTGGGTTGTAAGCTGCTTGACAGGTTAGCAGAGAAATTTTAACCTGCAAATTGTCTTCCTAGATAGTCTTCAGAAATCAGAACTGTATGCTAGAGTTCATAATATACTGGGAGATAATATGCTGCTAGCTAGCTAGAGGCTCTCTTGACACATGCAATCTAGAGTGGCAACATGATCCCTGACGAGGAAACCAGCTGGTGCTTGCGCTTCTTCAGAGCCATGATGCATGGTTGGGTTGACAGGAATTTTTAATGTTGTAATTTCAAGTTTGCAAATAAAGTTATTTCCATTACTTTATGGATAGTGGGGGCAGGCCCTGTTCTAAGAAATACTCCCTTGGATACTAAATTCTTGATTCAAATTTGCTCAAATATGGATGTTATTCTTAAAATGCGTCTAGATACATGTAATATTTTAGGATCGGAGGGAGTAGTAATTTGCAGATAAAAGAATGCCTGTGTTTTAATTAGTCACTGAGGAGTGAGGACTTGCACCAGCTTGGCTTGGGGCTTTTTAAATTACCTTTCCGTGTTGTTTTACCATGCTTCTGTGTGATATACATGTGAACACAGTAGGCACCAGAGAAGTTTTTTGCCTATCCTTGACAAACATGCACTTGCCATATTCGACCTGAAACCTGTTCGAAGTAAAAATTTGTCTGAATTATATCTGTGCATCAACTCTTTGGCTATACTTGACAAACATGCACTCTGCCAGCTACTTGATCCAGGACCTATGGGATGCACCATCTTCTATTGATTCTATGGAGAATCTGGGACTCAAGAAATGATAAGGTGTTCCGCGCCCTGTCTGCATCTCCTTTTGTCATCAACTATAATATTATCTCAGACTTAACTCTATGGACTCATCGTTTCTAGACAGCGAACGATCAGGTGGCCGCTACTCATTGGCGCAGCCACCTATCCGCATGTAATTCGGACTCCAGGTGAGTCCGAAACACTCTCGGACTCATTTTCGGTCCGCCTTTGGATTAATATATTCAAAAATAAAAATTGTTCTGAATCATCACTTGGCCTATCACATTTATTCGATGGGTCTTTTGTTTCCAGGTTGCTGTGAATAATGTAAAATTTTGGTCTAATATGCATATTGTGCAAAGGCGGTAATAATAAAGCTTTCATTTTAAACAACCCTTGCTCCAAAAGCTTCTACGTTTCTCTAAAGCCTTCGGCTTCTCCTTTACCTTTTTTTGGGGTGGCCGCCCAAAGCCTTGTGTTTAGGACAATGAAAGTACTCTTCATGGACGAAGACGTGTACAATGGGCACGGGTTGACCTTCACCGCCTTGAAGTTTTTGGGAAGGTGCATTGGACTGTTACAAGTTCCGAGGCAACAAAGAAAGCTGTTGCCATTTGCGCGACAAATGGTGGACCCCGGCTCAGTCCATGATTGCACTGCCTTTAGGGTTTGTCGATCCATTTGAGAAGTAGTGGGACGTTTGAGCCATGACTTGTGTTGTTGTGTATAGGCGGCCCGCTCTTGTCGCTACTCGGTTGGGTGGCCTTTTTAATCAGCGAGAGCATAACGCGCTTTCCCGCGTAGTTTCTGAAAAAAAACCTAGATGCTAGAACACTGAGTATTTAAGGCAAAAATATGATCAAACGCGCGGAATCCAGAAGCGTGGGAGTCGGGTTCAAATTACTGAAATTAGTGTCAAGAAGATTAAACAACTTCTCGAATTGCCAATTATGGCCACCTCTACGGCTCTACCCCTTGAGGTTAAAAACAAGAGCAAATTAAAACCTGAAGTATAGAGATCTTCTCTGGTCTGTTTGCTTGCATTGTTCGCATCCCCATCCTAGGAATTGAGTCTATCCCTTGATCCCTTCTCCAAATCCAGCAGGGTATACATATCCAACAGCAAATACGTACAAACCCAGTCCCCTTTTGGGTTCCCGAATCCACCAGAAAGGATGGCACCACAAGAAATGTCCAAGGCTTAAATCACGCCCCCCCGGCCCTGGCCATCCCATCATCCATCCAACTTTACACTATCACAAGAACAGCAAGGCGTGTGTTCTTGGGCCGGAGTCGGAGAAGAGGATCTACCTAGCTAGGTGAATTGGTAGGAACCGATGGCGGGTTTCATGATGGCGCTGCTGATCGCCATCTTCGCCGGCATCTTCGTCTCCTTCTTCAACAGGTGCTGCGCGAATCTAGTCGCCCGTCCTTGCAGTAGGTTTGCCGGCGTCCCCCGCGCCAGAGCGATAGTGCGGCTGCCGGCCGTGGCCGGCGCCGGGCCCCTTGGAGGCTGGGGGGCCCGCCTGGCGGACGCGGCCATCGCAGCGCTGCCGCTGACGAGGCTGGCCCAGGCGGCGGAGTGCGCCGTGTGCCTCGGGGAGCTCGCCGCGGGGGAGCTCGCGCGGCTGCTGCCGCCGTGCGGGCACAGGTTCCACGTGGAGTGCGTGGACACGTGGCTCCGCTGGCGCGCCAACTGCCCGCTCTGCCGCCGGACGGTCCGGGACGCGGCGCAGCCGGCTGCTCAGGCTGAGGGGCCGGTCGTGCTGCCACCTGCGCTGCCGCAGGCCGACGGCAGGGCGCCCCTCGCACAGGCTCACGACGGCGGCGAAGGAAGCTACAGCCTGCAGGTTCTTGACTGATGCTTTGAATTGCTCCGATTCAGTTGAGGGCATCCAATCCAATTAGGATCATCGAGTAGTAAGGTAAGTCTATGTAGGCGCGTTATAGCCTTTGGAGTTTGGACATGGTCTATGGATATCTTTAGTGTGATGTGAGATACAGTATGTATGCATGAGCGAGTGTGTCACCTGTGGTCTGTGGACATGATCGATAAATCTATGTATGCCGTACAACAGCACCCGAGAGGTTTCCCGAGGTGATCAGTAGAAGTCTGTAACTATGCTTTCAGTGTAAAGCTGGGATTTTTTTATAAATTTGGGTGTTTGCTCCGTTATCTCCTATTTTGATTGTGGAACCGGTCGAAAGATAAAGCTGGGCTGTAAAGTGCTTGACAGATTGCAGCAGAGAAATGTTAACCTGCAAATTGTAGACAGTCTTCAGAACTGTATATCGGTTTCTCTCAACAACAACAAAAAACTGTACATTGGGAGATATACTGCTAGCTAGCTAGAGGCTCTTTGACACATGCAATCTAGAGTGGAAACATGATACCTGGCGGGGAAACCAGCGGGTGCGTGCGCTTCTTCGGAGCCGTGGGTCCATAGAATCGAATTGCGCTTCTTCAAAGGTTACTGCTAGTTTGACATGAATTTTTAATTTTGTAATTTCAGGTTTGCAGATAAAGTTATTTCCATTGCTTGATCAAAAATGGGGGTAGCCATGTTCTAAAAACTACTCCCTCCAATCCTAAATTTTTTGTCGTGGTCTTAGTTCAGATTTGAACTAGAATTTAGGATCGGAGGGAATACAATTCTACAAAAAGGAGATACACAATCGGTATTGAGTAGTTCCAAAGTTGGCTAAATCAGAGAGCACGCCAGCCCGGTAATCTGAACGAGTTGAGTTACAGAATTCAGACTACACTCATATACCGGATGTGTGAGTGCCTGCGCCGAACTCTCCATTAACTAGATGTGAAACCAAAGCTTCCTCAATATATGGATTCGTTTGGTGGATGCACAAAAACTCGATGAAACTAGAATACGTGGCTAGAACCGAGGTTGAACAAGGTTCCTGTAATCCTGTTTACCTTTTTTAAAGTGGCCCAAAACATTATTATCCCTAGGACAATTAGAGTACTTCATGTTTTTTTTTTTGAGAAAGAGTACTTCATGGTTGAGGGCGTGAAAAATGGGCACGGATCCAAATGACCTTCACCGCCATGCAGTTTTTTTTTATAAGATGCATGTATGTACTTATTACAAGCCCAACAATCAATTTTTGACACCTAAGAAATTTGTGGCCATTTGCATCAAAAATGATGGACGCGGGCTCGGTCCAAGATCGCACTGACTCAAGGGCTTGACGGTCCACTTGATAAATAGCATGTGATTTGCATCATGACTCGCGCATAGGCGGGCCGCTCTTGCTACTACCTGTTCGTTTGTATGGCCTTTTTGGCCATTTGGATTAGCGAGAGCGCGACACGCTTTCCCGCAATGCTAGAACATCGAGATTTTGTGTACCGGGGGGTTGGGTTCAAAGTAGTGGCAATACAATTAAAAACAACTTTTCAAGCATGCCATTTTGACCACCTCTACCCTTGAGGTTTAAAAACAAGAGCAAATTAAAATCTGAAGTAGAGATCTTCCCAGCTGGTTTGCTTGCTCCTTCCCCATCCTAGGAGTTGGGTTATCCTTCCTTTCTCCAATTCCAACAGTGCATCGATATCTAGCTATCTACCAGCAGTCACCTGTTGGGTTCCAAATCAACAAAAAAGTTTATTCCACCATCGATCACAACACAACAAGCCACCCATCAGGCTACACTATGAACACATCGGACGTGCATTATAGCATCCGCTGGGGTGGCGCCGAGGGTCCGGACGGATATATACCCTAATTCCTGTAAATGTAGTTGCATCTTGCCATGCAGATTTGGCTGAAATGCCCCGTCGAGGGTGTTCTGTTCGACTGTTCCGCACGCAGAATGGAAAGCCTTCAAGCTGTGTGTGTTGGGTAGGGTGGCATATATGAGAGTTCGTTTATACATTACGGCAATTTACTCACGGCAGAAACAGGCAGTAAGCAGTAAATAAGATCAGCTGAAATCGGCCGCGGCAGAATTGCTGGAATAGATTTGGGCCCGGACATTTTTTCGCAGGAAATTTGGGCCCAAACGGTTACGAAATACATTACGTTCCGTTCTTCCTTTTTCCTGAGACCGATCGATAAGATACATCAGCGACAAAAAGCTAAAACAAACAGCACCGCTAAAAAAACTTCCCGGCGCCGCACGTATGTGCAAGCTAGCTCCAAACAGATATACTTTAAGATGATGATGTAGTATTAGAAACAAATATGAACGAACGAATTGGCTTCAGATTACGTTACGCTTGATAAAGCTTCCGTTTGACGTTACGTGTCGAACCTCACTATGACAAATGCAGCTCAATTCCATGCCAAAAACCGAAGTCGCCCAGACGGCATAGCCTCGAAAAAGTTGATGAGGTGCCGCCTGCGTGCACCTCATGAGTTTTTTAGAATAACCTGTAATTTTATTCAAACACGAGAACCATTACAGGTACAATGTTTTGAATCATAAACTCTTGAAACTACAAGGTAACTCCTATAATTAAGAATTACAATGAAATCTCTTAAAAACATCTTTTCCGTGATTTCATAATTTGCAACATGAAATTCTGCTGAGGCTTCAACATAGAGACTGCAATCAGACTGTAGCAGCAACATCGTTACTGGTATCCCTGCACGAACTTGACTACCTTCAAAGGTTTCGAAAAGCCACTTGAGTCGCTCATCCAAAAAGATGAGAAGTCATGAGCGTTGAACGTATTTGGGCCGGGGATGATCCCCTAACTGTGCAGGTCGTCGAACCGCAATATCTTTATCAGAATGCCATAGAAGTATTCCAAAATTACAAAAGATAAAACCAACAAAAGCACCATGACACACTAACAAAAACTCAACATATACGTATAAACACGGATCTGCGAGTACACAAACCCAAGATCGATCCACAAGATCGGGTACACTAAGCTCACGGGGATTAAAAATTTCTGGCTCCGCAACAACACCCGTTGAGGCACCACCACAGCAGAGAAAGAACCAGAGTACCTTTATTCACGACGGCATCGCAATCTCCGCCATTGTGTCGCTGATCGGAACCAAACAATTAAAATATGCAAACACTTCTGAATAATCTTAGCAAGAACCGAGGTTTCCCCCACCTCCCAGCGTCAAGACGGCGGCCGGAGATGAGAGAAACGCTAAATCTTCATCGGTGACGGCCGGCAAAGAGGAAAACCTGCGATTGAAGATTGTCTGGAGAGCAAGTTGCTGTTGGTGTATGTTCTAGGCCCAGCTGGGTCGCAGGCAGCCCAGGCCATGGCCCGAGTCTTGGGGATAAAACTTAGCCCATGCCATAGCAGATTTGGTCCTCTGCCCGGGCCGTATTATTTGACACACCGTGACCGAGTGATTTCGCTTTGTTACAGAGGACTATATAACTTCCCCCGTATATAACTTCAATCAATGGGACCGATTTCTAGTCTTATAGCTTCGTAGTAATAATTTGGCAAAGCTGCAGCATAATTTCCTTTGAAATGGAGTCAACATCCATTGTGGTCCTTCATTCTATTAAAAAAATCTCCGCTCCAAAACCGTACATCTATAAAAAAAATCTTTTCAGCATAATTTCTTTCCGATCTGGTAAATTAGTATTGTATGACTCATACATATTGTAGACAGTGCTAAGCTTCAAGGACAGGCGAGCTATGTCTGATAGGACAGAACAAATTTCAATTTGCTGTGTAAGACTGTAAAGTGATGCATAAATGGTCTGGGGTTGGTGCTTGAAATGCAAACTATCAGCATGTCAAGAAGCAAATGATAGAATTAAGACGTGAGATGATCTATCCAAGGGACTGCCACAAAAGTACGGTCAAGACCGTCTGAACGGTGATACAGATATCAGTGATAGACTCTAGGCAATTGCAAATCCAGAGTCGCATAGCAATGCCTCGAGTACATGAAAACAAGAGCTTCCACTTTCAAAGATCTTCCTTGACACTAATATTCAGAAGTTTAGCGAGCTCCCCACTTTCATAAGCGTCAACAGTATCTGCAATTTTATCCATGAAAATCGAGAAGGGTCAGGATGGAATGGTTGTTTATAGAAATCCTTGCAGTAACCGTTTTGTGTGTACCAGAACACTACATACCATCAGAGCCTCCCAAGTGCTTTCCACGGACAAAAACTTGAGGAACAGTGCGCCTGCCAACCATGTCGGATAATGCATCCTGAATTTCCCCACCATCCTCTGTATCACAACGAGAATAAAGGTTCATCATGATAATCTACTAAAATTAACAGGGTCTTGGTGTCTCGGGTCTCAGAACAATATGTGTACCTCAAAAAAAGAAAGGTCCAAGAACCAGGGGCAGATACAGGCATAGCCGCATAGGGCTGGTGGAGCTGTAGCCCCAGGCTTAGCTAAATTACTGGTGATAAATTTAATACTAATTTGTTCAATTTGTAGATTTATAAAGGCATATCCCTAGGTTTCTAATATCTAAATACGTTTTCTATCTCCCCTGTCCATAGGATTTGGAAGATCCTAGCTCTGCCACTGCCAAGAACAATATATGTTGAAGGTTCAAGGAGTAAAACTAACAAAAAGGAGTGATGGTCGAGACAGGCTAAATCTGATATACCTGCTCGTTTTGTTTTATTGTGTAAATGGGGACAAATGGTTAGGGAAAAATGATGTGTGGGGCCTTTACGCCTTACTTATTCCATCAGTTTGCCAATGTCTTCTGTCCAGTTATCTGAAGTTTTAAACCTATTATATGGTAACTTCAATGTGTTATTTTAGAGAAAATACAAGCTACAATATGACCTGGAAAAAGAGACTAACAGCTGCTGAAGGTGATATTTTAGGATCGATTCATCAGGTAGGATGAAATGAGAGAAAGGGAAGATGCTGCCTCGACATCTGTTTGTCCGCGGTAAGGGTAATGTGCCCTAAACCATAAGTTGGAGTATGTCCTCTCGGACAACCGACGGTTCTTCGATTCCTTGGCCCTCTGTTGGTTCTGCTACCCGGACCCCAGCCGGGGCTTTAATCATTCCCGGTGATTCGGTGCAGACGCTGTACTTATATCTTCTGCACATCTTTTCATTAAGAGGAGAAGCAGCTTTTAGTTACAAGAGAATACCGGCAGGGCAAACATGTGCCCCAAACGAACACCTATTCTATCACATGCTAAGAAAAAAGTATTTCAATGTTGTTTTTTCAAATTGTGATAACATTCTATACAAACCTATTCCATAGGCACCGCCTGGTTAGTCAAACGGAACTATGGAACTTCCGCTGGGGGTAAAACATAGCTGAATGCTCAAGACATATACCTCAAGATTACCAGACTCTGAGAACAAAAAGACATAACCACCTGTACTTTCTGAAGTGGAGTACATAACAGTATATTTTGAAGATAATACCTTTTACATATGGGAAAACAAATAGCATAAAGACATCCGAAAATGTCTATAAATACAATATGAACATGGTTTTAATACAAACCTCGCTGATCAAGCTCGACAACATACGGGTCCTTCTTCAATTGAAGTTCCTTGAACACAGCTTTTGCCCTTCTACAATACCTGCAGAATTGAGTACTTAAACATAAGAGTTTCTTCTGACAGTATGACAACTGGTAGTTGTTTTTGACAACTATGGGCATCATGATAATTCATTTTATTCATATCATCTGACTACATCTGCCTTCTTAATTCATATTGTGACCTTATCTGTGTCGTCACACAGACATGTACTATCTATAAGTGTTCAGTAATTTTCATACATACATTTGAGTTTAGCTCCTTTCACTATATCTGGCAAGGTAACCGGACCGAGCTTTACCTGACAAATCCACCTAACAGACCGTTCTAAAAGGAAAGTAGAGGGCCAGATTCTCCTACAATTTCTATGATAATGAAACAAAAGCCGGATTAATTCGACTACACCAGAACAGGCGTTTTAAAAATTTGAGACCAAACAAGCAGAATAAAAGAAACTGCCAGCTTTCTCTTGTCACTTAGCAAGAACTGAGAACAAATAAACATTCAATAACCAAGTAAGGCCAGAGACCTAAATACCCTAGAACTGCAAAGCAGATAATCACTTGGATCTGCGTCCAACAGTTTGTACGATTCCCGTCCTGGTTTTACTACAAAGCAAAAACCCACCAGTCTACAGTTACCAACGCAAGGGGCTAAATCTATCAGTAAGCAAGGCTCGAGATTTCCTACAGCGCCACGATTGGATCAGCGCAAGCCCACCACAGCGACCACACACATCGGAGCGCAAACAGGGAGAGGAACCACGGATCGAGGAGTTGGAAGAGAAGGGGTGGGGGGCGTACGGGCAGTAGGACTTGGAGAAGATGACGACGTCGTGGGCTTTGACGGTGGATTTCACGAAGGCCGACTTGGACGACGACTCCGAGGCGGATCCGAAGGCCGCGAGGGCGAGGAACGTTGCCGCCGCTGCCGCCATGCCGAACCGCCGGCCCAGAAACGCCGCCATCGTGTTCCGCCGCCGGCGAGGTCGAGATGCGCTGGGAGCTCGGAGACGGCAGGTAGTTTCGGAGGGGAATGCACTGGTGGTGGTCCGACGAGTCTTCCCAGCGTGGGTCTTCTGAGTCTTCTCTTCTGCGGCTCCGAGGATCCACGAATACACAACCACGTCTCGATTACGTAAAATCAGAATACGTATCCTGTTATCGATCGTCTAAAACTAATACAGTACGTCTTCAATGGTCCTCGTCCCCAAAACACGGTTTCAGAAACAGAAGTTCAGAAACAGTGACCTGCTAAAATCTCCAAAATTGCTCTCAAATCTTGGCTTCAGAAAATCGAAACAAGCTACTACCCGCAGTACTAATCAAGAACACAACACGCATTTTTCATTTTTCTATAAGAACACAGCACAAAATTTCTCCCTACATTTCTTTTCTTTAGACAATTAATTACAAGCTCAGATCAGATGTCTCATCTTCTAAAATCTCATCTACGATTCCAGGAGCTGGGGCTGGGTTCCATGACGAAGGAAGCATAAATAAGCTCGTTCCAGACATCGGGCACGCCAGGGAGGCACCAGTGGCTGCAGTCCTGCTTCTTCTTCCTCCTCCGTTCCGCCGCCCCCGCCGCCTTGCCGTACACCGAGGGGTGGGCGTCCTTGCGGAAGCTGGTGAGCCTGGTGACGTTGAGCAGCCTCACGGGGAACCTCATCCGCGCGATCACCTCCGCCGCGATCCTCGTCTTCTCCGGGTAGCTCTCCACAACGGCGCCCCTGAACGCCGGCTCCGTCTCGCCGCTGCACGACCCTCCCGCGTCCCACTCCCCTCCCCTGAAAACATACATCAGTTTAATTCCAACATCGTCAAGCTCTGGAATCGATCGATGGAGCTGAAATTCAGAAATTGGTTGGTCAATTTTGCCTGAAGTGCGCGGTGGAGTAGCCGCGGTAGAAGACGACGGTCTTGTCCGGGTCCATGTTCTTGTCGACCCAGCGCGCCCACGTCGTGAGCGCCCGCCGGTAGGCCTCCGTGGAGTCGAACTGCGGGTACAGCGTGTCGCCTTCCTTGTAGTAGTTCTTGCTGCAGGAGAATCAGGAGCTAGCAAACCCATGGAAAGTGAGAGCAAATTGGCATGCATTCCCGTGTTTACCCTCTGGCCGTCTTGCCGTGCGTCCACCAGTGGCCGGTGTTGAAGACGAGGACGTCGGCTTTCTTCCACCGGCTAGCCGTCTTGTCGATCCGGTCGATCTGCAGCGTCGGGTTCGTGCTCCCTTGCCGGTTCACCCGCACCCCTTCCCGCACCAGGAAATGCGACCGCACGAACGCCACCGTGCACCCGTAATCCTAGAGATGAACGTTCATTCTTCAATTCTTCAATGTTCAAGGAACAATTGAACAATGGATCTGAATCTTTTTGTACCAGGAACTTGAAGACGAAGAAGCCGCGGCCCTTGGAGATGCGCCAGCCGTGGGTCTCGACGAGGCGGGACTTGTCGGGGAGCGCCTGGCGGAGGACGCAGAGCATGGACTCGAATTGGTTGCGGTTCATGGAGTCGCCCACGAGCACCAGCCGCCGGCCTCGGAGCCGGGAGAGGAAGTCCGTGGCGTTGAAGGGCGGGAGCGCGCACCGCCGCGGCGCCCAGCGCCACCGCGTGTAGGCCGAGTCCGGCCGCCCGTTGGCCGCGCACGCGTACGCCTCGTCCACGAAAGGGCACGTCCCCGCCGCGTACAGCGGCCGGGAGGCGTCCGTGCTGCGGACCCATGTCCCGTCGTAGATGTCGCACCGTGCCTTCTTCTCGATGGCCGGCGGACTGGGAAGCGGCGGCGGCGGCGGTGGTGGTGGAGAAGGTGATGTAATTTGTGTCTGCGGCGGCGGATAAGGCGGCGCGTTTGTCGCCGGAGGTGGAGGAGAAGGGATTTGAGGGGAAGGGAGCCAGGTGAGGCGGTGGAAGGAGAGGGGATGAGGGGAGGAGGAGGAGCCGGGGCGGAGGAAGAGGATAAAGGGGAGGGTTAGCGGGAGGAGGAAGGGGACGGAGACGAAGGCGACGAGCGGCAGGGCCAGGCGCCACGCCCACGGGAGCGGCGGCGGCGCCATGGATCCCGGCGGGCGAAGGGCGTGGCGGGAAGCGCGCGCGTCAGTTACCGGCCTCTGTTCAACAGAGTTGTTCGTGTCTGTCCGATCGAGCCCGGAATAATCAGATAATGGGCCGGGTTTGGGACGAGCCCAATAATGGTAGGACGGGCCCAAGAAGATATAATAAGCGATCTTGTTTTCTCAAAGGAAAAAAAAAGCGATCTCGTTTCATCCAAAATACCATGAGCTCTCCTCCCTCGGCGGCGGCGCCGGCATCCCCTTCCCCAGCCACCTCCAGCCATCCTCCCCCGTCCGGCTCTGATGGGCCTCCGGTTCATAGCAAGATTGCTCCAGATTGTAAGCCGATTAGATTTGCTTATCTGACCATAAAATCTTACTACTTCAGTTTACAGCAAGATCAGTTTTTCCTTTTCCTGTTATGCGTAGCATGTTATTAGGTCTCCAGCTCAGATCTTCTCGTCACAAAACAAAAGCATACTCGCAATTTTTTGAATTATAATCCACCCAATTTGCATTTCTTCTGAAAGCTTGGATTTTTGGGTTAGGGCCACACAGGAACACCATCAAATAGATTAAATTGGGAGGAGATCCCAAGAGAAATATGTTGTTCAGTTATCAAATAACTATACTTGGCCGGCTATAATTGGGTGGAGCTCCACTGGAATGTTCTGTTTGCATTAAACAAATTTGTTTAGATGAACGGTTTGAACAAATCTGAGGATACTCAACCGTTTTTGCAGAGGATCAATACTCATATTGAAGTATCTTTTGTCCCATGCTGAAGCAAACTGCAGTTTTAGGGCATTAGCGTTCTTGCTCTGAATTAGTTGGATTAACGTGGATCCAACTTGGATCTGTCTATATGTAGAGAAAATGCCAGCTTCGTCTTGTATTCATGCTTCCCAATTCCCTTAGTGCATGTCTGTACTTTTCCATAACCATAATGTTGTGTTGCAGATGGATTGATTTCAGTGCCTACAAGAATGAGATCTCACCACCACCGTCAAGAAAACAGTTCTCCTGGTGGCAAAAGAACGAGATTTCCTGGGCCAGAGCTTCCAGAGGTACAACCCGAAATGTTATTTTTCCTGCTCTAAGCAGATTTTTTAGGGTTGCAATGATCTCCTAAATTCTGCTGCATTAGGTTTGTGTAAGTATTATTCTGGCAGTTTCAGATTTAACCCTCCAGCAGAGAACTGTCTTATGAGTCTATTCCCATTTGTTATCTTCCTATGGAGAAAATATCCACTAATGACTCCTGGGAAAAAGATATTTGTGTACAGTTCTCAATTTACTAGGCTGTTAGTCCATCTGCTTCTGTTGATTCTTCCCCTCCATCCTGTAGCCATTTGCCTTTACAATTCCAGTGTCTTAAATTTGCAGGACATCTGGTGTCATATACATTCCCTGATGCCGATGCGAGATGCTGCCCATGCCGCCTGCGTGTCTCGGGCTTTTCTGCGTTCCTGGAGATGCCATCCCAACCTCGTATTCGATCGAAAAACACTGGGCTGCAGGTTCAGAACTGTTTGGGATTTTGAAAGCAAAGTTGATGATATTGTGAAAAAACACTCAGGCATTGGTGTGAAGACATTCAGTCTTGAATGGCACTATGGCATCAATGCCAAGGCCTGTAGTTATCTTGATAGCTGGCTTCAGATGGCTAATGCACCAGGCATTGAGGAACTCACCCTTAACACGTATTCAATATATTCAAGGGGAACCGAGTACAACTTCCCATGCTCACTTCTATCCGATGATGGTAGAGGAAGCTCGATTCGGTACCTTCGCCTTGCCGGTTGCTCCTTCCGTCCCACGGTTGAACTTGGCTGCTCCTTGCGAAGCCTGACAACGCTGAACCTGTGCGATGTGCGTATTACGAGGGATCAGTTAGGGTGCCTTCTCTCTGGGTGTGCGGCTTTGGAGCGGCTGGAACTCAGGAGATGCTCCGAGATAACTTCTCTGAAGATACCTTCCCTGCTGAAGCACCTCAGCCACCTGCAGGTGTTTGGATGCCGCAGGCTGCGAATGATAGAGAACGAAGCTCCAAATATCTGCAGTTTTCTATTTTGGGGTCTCCAAGTACAGCTCTGTCTTGGACAGCTATTGCAATTGAAGGACCTGGAGTTGTGCTGTACCAGTACCACCACGGTCTGCTATGCACGTCAAGAGCTTCCATCCGTTGCGCCGAATCTGGAAACTCTTACCATACGTTCATATCACCAGGTATATATACTCTAAAACTTTAGGTGATTAGTATTAACTAAGAGATTTAGTAGTATATGTAATTAGTCATACCTTTGATTAATACTCCCTCTGATCCATAATAAGTGTCTCAGGTTTAGTACAACTTTGTACTAAGTTAGTACAAAATTTGAGCACTTATTATGGATCGGAGGGAGTACTAATCAACATCTAACATCAACTATGAATGCAGATGGTCAGTACAGCAATGTTACCTAGCAGATTACTCCACCTCAAGTATCTGAGCATTTATCTGAGTGGGGACTATGATTATTTCTCTCTGGTTTCTTTTCTTGATGCTTCGCCCTCCTTGGAGACATTCATCCTGAATGCAAGTCGATCACTGTTCATCCTGCAAATAATACAATATGGAGTATATAACTAGTGTTCACGGTCGGACCATTAATTCAAGTATCTTAGCCTTTCTTTCTTTTTTGTCTTTTTTCAGGTACCGTCGTGGGAAGATTTGGCAGAGGACTCGGTTTATAGAGAACCCTTGCATCTTAGGCGGATGCCAGCATACCACCATGACAAGCTCCGGACAGTGAAGATCTCTAGGTTCTTCCATGCAAAGAGCTTGGTTGAGCTAACGCGCCATATTCTTGAGAATGCACCATCACTTGAATCCCTAACATTGGACACCACTCATGGCGTTCTTTGGTGCTCTACCAGCAAATTTGGCGCATGCTATCCTCTGAGAACCCCTTTGGAACCCCATAAGGCAGCCCTCGCTATCAGAACATATATCGAGGAGAAAGTTCCATCTACAGTTGTGTTCAATGTTGTGGAGCCTTGCAGCCGGTGCCATGCTATATAAATAAGCATCCTAGTTCTTTCTGTGTGTGTAATTGGAGATGGGTCGTACTTGTACCTTCAATTATGTCAAGTGTCAACTGTCAAACCTTCTTTTGTTTCCATATTTATGCAACTGTACAGTGTTAGCACTTCAGTGTAACATGATTGCACAGGCTAAAATTTCGGCAGAAAAATTGGTCATTAGGTTTTTTGGATTGTCCACACACAACTTCAGCGCGTTGATCCACAGGGAAGAAGTTATCCACACACGCATTAGCTCCATTTGCCAGCCACCCCAAATCTAGCCAAGGAGCAAGTGAAGATGAGACGAGAGACAGTTAATTTCCTTTCCCGCTGCAGAAATGACACCGAGTATTTCAGGTCCAACCTCCGTTGATCAAGCTACCCTTGGCCAAAAGGCTATTCTTAAGCAGAAGCCACATAGAAACCTTGTTTTTTAATTTTGAGGCATCTTGAGTTTCCGCCTACGCTAAGTAGCATACTCCCTCCGTTTCATAATTCTTGGCTCAAATTTGCTCAAAAATAGATGTATCTATATTCCTAAAAAGTGTCTAGATACATCTAAGATTTCGACAAGAATTATGAAACGGAGCAAGTATAACATTGCTGCAGGTCTGAATCGCAAATATACAGACAGACCAGTAGTGTGGAAAAAGGGAAAGGTGAACTCCTCGCTGTTCAGATCGAGCCATCGGCTCAGGTAACAAAGACGGGCCCAGCAAAAGACGAGCCCAACAATGCTAAGACGGGCCGAGTTGCAAAAAATACTTATTGAAGTTGTGATCCAAATTCTCCAGGCATCGAAACTTCTGTCTCAACATCCAGCCGCACCTCCCGTTGTTCCAGGGGCGGAGCACCATGTATGGCAAGTTATGGCCTCTGCCATACCTTGATTGGGCCGGCCGGAAGACCCAGGTCCAGTATTTGTGTGCCATGGGATCAGTTTGGGGCAGGTTTTTTGGCTAGGCCTTGGATGGACGGTGCTACAGTGGGCTTTTTTTTTTTCAGGCAGGCCCAGTGGTTGGTAAATAGAGGACACGGAGTAGATCGATCCATATTCTCGTCTTCCTGGCTCGATCAGTTTTCTGGTCTTCCTCCTTGGCTCCCTCGAAGTTAGAACATCAGATTACATTAGATCAACTACAGATGCTATTAAGATTTGCTAAATTTGGTTTTTTAGACACTTTATTTCGTAAAACTCATGGTAAAAATTTATGAGTAAATATCACAAAACTCCTAGTTTCTGACGAATTGTATCGCAGAAGTACACATTTTCGTTTTTTTTTCACTTAACCCATATTTTTGGACTAATCCGTATCGCAAAACCCGTAATTTTGCTTTCAACGATGCTAATAGGGAAACTGCCATGAGGGGCCTACTTGTCGGCCTATGAAGCGAAATCATACTTAACTTAGTAACGCATGCCCTGCCCCAAGCCCCCTCCCGCGGGTCTTCTTCTCCAAGACCGGTGAAGTGCCGCCCGCGCCAATCCCCTTGCTTGCAACCTTCCGCGCCAAGACGACACCAGCAAAAGCAGCGTGACGTCTCGAAGATCCCTCTGGCGCACTCGCCCTCATCCCCGGCTGCCTCGAGTGCCCCCGCACCGAGCTCCTCCTCCGCCGGCCGTGCCTCGCCGTCGACTCGCCTCAACCGGCTTCCTCTTCCCTGATCGACCTCGCCTACGAGTTCGTGGTGAGTTTCTCCTTTCTTCCCTCCTCGGATCCACCCCCGTAGAGCCCTGCCGTATTGGATGCCGCCGGCGAGTTTCTCCCTTGAGCGTTCTGCTCCCCTGCGCCGTCCGTCCATGGTGGGAGCATTCCAGCCCAAACCAGGCCCGCAGCCCCGCCGCACCTGCAGCCCCCCTGCCCCGCCTAGCCGCCATGCTGCCCAGCCGCGCCGCCCGCTCGTCGTCCCGGACGGAGGCGAGGCCGCCACCGCTCGTCAGTTTCCCTGTTAGCGTCGTTGACAGTCAGATTTAGAGTTTTGTGATACGGTTTAGTCCAAGAATACGGGTTAAGTGATAAAAAACCAAAATGTGTAGTTTTGCGATACAGTTCGTCAGAAATTAGGAGTTTTGTGATATTTACTCAAAATTTATCTTACATCTTACTGTTTTTTTATCAACTAGATGTAACAGGTTGATGTAATTGCTCTTCGTACCAATATACTCAATAAATTGGTGGTGTATCCGTTGGAACTTCACGCATTGTTCACATCCCGTGCTATTGGTTTCGCCACATCAAAATTTGAGTTCGTCCTCCATCATTGGTTGTTCTCTGTTACTATTCGAGGAATTTGCAGAACTTTCGGCTGCGTATCCAGAACTTCCGAATATTCAGCGATAGCCCGTGATTTATTTTTCCTCTCGTTGTTTGAGAGATTATTTCATGTTAAATCCGTGTATACTTGTGTATGTTATGTGGTGGTTTCTTCTCGTCCCGTTCCTAACAATACCACCTTCAGCAGTAAAGGCTACCCTGAGCTGCACGTGCGTGTACGTACGTGTTGTCCGATCTGCTTGGATTCTTAGTAACAGTAGCACCTGTTCCACTTGTTTTTTTCTGGACACTCCAATCCTCGATCGTCATGATGGTCCTGATCCTCTCGCTCTCTCGCAGCCTGATCACCGGTTTCTCGGTACTAACTCGGTCATCATGTGCCCGAACTGATTGCTCCAAACTTTTTTTTTGTGTGTGCCCGTCAAATTCATCTACAGTGGAGTACTTAACTCGAGGGCAAAACGCCCACAAAGACAACACCCCTGAACGACGACATGTATCCGGTATCCAACGCACGGGCGCCATATAACTACTCCTGGGCAACTCCACCCTGTCAGCCCGGTGTCCAAACACACCTCGACGACCCCCCAGCCCAAAAGAAATGCATGCAACTAAACTATGCCAGTGTGGAAGAAACGAACGCGGTACGGAACTCTTGTCTTCGCTACTAAAAAAACGTCCATCAGTGACGGTAAAAAATGCCTATCAGTAATGGGCAGACCGTCTGTCACTAACTTCTTGCCAGTGATGTGTGGTACATCAGTGACGGATGGTCGGCCCGTTGGTGATGATATGTACATTAGTGGCGGGCACTGTAAGGACCGACAGTGATGACATTTTGGTAGAAAAAAATCCGCCCCAAATTCCGCTGGGGCACATCCATGACCGTGCCGTCCACCTCAGCGCCCGAATCAACAAATCCAACATCACGGAACGAATCTCAAATCACATTTTTTTCTCAAGCATCACAGCGGATTACAACGGAAAAAAAAATCCAAAAACAAATCACGAGAAAATCGCCGACGTCCTCGATCTTGATCTGCTTCTGCATGCTGTTGTTCACGCCGGGGCCGGATCCCGCGGCGGCAGTGGGAAGAGGGAGGGATCCGGCGGCCGCGAAGTCGGTCTCGGCGTCGATGGTCGTGGTTAGCGACTGCTAGAGAGATAGAGATGGTGAGAGATAGAGGGTGGAGAGAGAGAAGTAGATGGAGAGAGATAGAGGGTTACCGGCGGCGGCGTAGGTAGTCTCGGCCGGAACCAACGGTAGTATGGCGCGGCTGGCGGCGGGGGAGGCCGGATCCGCCCGCTTCTGGGCTGAGGTATGCCGGATCGGGCCGCTGCAGGGTCATGGCCGGCGGATCCGGCGCCGCTGCGCGCCATCGCTGCTGCTCTCCATGCGCCGCGTGACGGGTGAAGGGAGGGGGCGCCGTGAGACGGAGGTAGGGCCGAAGTACGTGGTCGTCGGAGGCGGGGGCCGGCGGTGGGCGTGCGCTGCAAGGAGGAGAGAAAGGGAGAAGGAAGAGAGAAAGAAAGGAGGAAGAGAGAAAGGGCTGTGGCGGCTGGGAGGAAAGAAAGAGAGAGAAAGGATGGGGATTCTGGAGGGGGTTAGGATTTGCTCTTATATAGATATTTGGTATGGGTTGGGCCTGGGTTGGCCCAAACTAGCACTAGTGACGGGTATAAATGTCAAACCCGACACTGATGAGCCCATAAATTTTTTAAATAGTTGCACATTTGTTTGTCATGACAAGAAGCACGTTTGTGCAAAGCATGGATACATTATCATGAATAATGGCATAAAAATGGCAAAACTCTGGTCATTTGGCTTAAACCTAAAATTCAACTATGAGAAATAACAAGATTGTACTACATATGTCATTTTTCAAATGTTACCATATTATATTATTATTCTACTATGTTAAGAAAGAAAAAAAAGATTTTAGCAAAAAGAATCACATTTTTCTGATTTTTATGAATTAGTAATGATTTTTTTAATTTTCAAAGATCTCCCGGGGTCATCATTGGCGGGCCCAGATGAGCCCGCCACTGATGTGTGTTTTTGTGATATTTGCAATTTTTCATATTTTAACGTTAGTGGCGGGCTTTTCGTGCCCGTCACTGATGAGGAGTCATTGGTGACGGTCGCAATACGCCCGCCATTGATGAGGGTTCATCAGTGACGGGTGTTGTGCGCCCGTCACTAATGAGGGTTCATCAGTGATGGGCTCACCGCAGACTTCATCAGTGACGGACACGAAAGACCCGTTGCTGATGATGATTTCTCGTCAGATATGCAGTGTTTTGTAGCCGTGGCTCCCGCCTTTTCCCGAAGCTAAGCTAAGCTAGCTACTTGATTAACAGGCGCACGTCACCCTCATCATCGTAAGTTCGACTTTGGAGGATGGGCGCCCTGTCGCTCTCTCCGATCCTATTTTTTTTGACTCCATCTCTCGGCCGGACTGGGCGGTGGCCGACCTTATTAGGTTTGCAGCCAGGCAAACCTAATAATCCTACTTGTCACCTTTCGGCCACATTTCTTCCATCCGTGGCCCCCTACACGACCGGCCCCAAACAAACAGCTCGGCTCAGCTCAGCGCCAACGGCGGTGGCGAACGCAAAAGCTGTATAATTTAGCCAGCTGATCAATCAATAAGTACTCCAGCGCGCGGCTGAATTGGAAAGAGTCTCGAGAAAGAGACGGAGGCCACGTTTAATCAATCGGTAACTTTTGTTAAATAAGCGGCATCCGTGCCGGCTGTCCGTAAAAAGAGGATTTTCCTTTCGGTCGTTGCACTTAAACTCTTCTGTAATTAAGTTAAAGGGGAATTAAGGCGTGTCTCTTGGCACGCCATCTTAGCCATTTTGCTCACATGCCACCCTCTTAATGATGAAACTGTTTCTTATACTAGCGATTGTCTCTTCACACAAACCAACAAAAAGTCATTAATTCTCTCTCACAAACTCTTAAATAAGTGCTACTTTAGATACAACAACAAGAGACAATGCATTGGGGGTAAGAGACAACACCTCAGAGACGATCCATTGGGAGTGACATAAGATCGATCGATCGGTGCGAAACAGACATGCATATCTTTGTAACCGAAAGAAAACATGCATATACTCGATCATAAGTATATGGAAATATATTTTGCAAGATTTGTAACATGGATCAATGTGAACTTGATCATAAATATTTTTCATGCATGAATTTACTCCGCTCGAAGAAATATGCATGGTTTGCCCTTGCATGAATGGAA
Organism: Brachypodium distachyon; assembly: GCF_000005505.3. Classification (NCBI taxonomy): domain Eukaryota; kingdom Viridiplantae; phylum Streptophyta; class Magnoliopsida; order Poales; family Poaceae; genus Brachypodium; species Brachypodium distachyon. Next base: position 27,008,410 of record NC_016131.3, on the reverse strand, counting down.
CGCCGCATGCACTCTAGTTTCGCTGTCCAGATTGCAATATATTCTTCTTCTCTATAACAACAAGGACAGTAATGGGATCATGCATATATATCTACTTAATGAAAATTGTCTACATAATCTGTACTTAATGAAAATATGATTGTCCCTCCATAAATTGAAACTGCGAGTTGGAACTTCCTGGCATGTTTTGAATACATACACGGTTACTACCACTCTAGGATGCTCAACAAGTAAAGAGTTTCCTTCTGTTTCGGTTCTTCTATAATCAGAACGGTTACTACCACTCTAGGATGCTCAACAAGCAAAGAGTTCCCTTCTCTTTCGGTTCTTCTATAATCGGAAGGCCAGCATTGGGATCATGCCTAGCCCCTTTGTGTTTGAAATATGGAATATTTACACGATCAAAAGGCGGTGCTTCCGTGAATGGAACCGGTGGTGTGGACATCCTCTCATATTCATAATGTTTACACGATGGCAACTCTAGAAGCGTTGCAAAGTTGGAATGGTCGTGCCAAATCTATACTTGATGATACGAAGACGTTGTTGTAAAAAGTGGAGCATGAATGTGCCGAACGAATGGCATGGCATTATTCGAACCGTTACCGAACTAAGTTGAATTGCTTTCCGTGCCACACTTTGTGCATAATGGCGAAATAAATGTTGTTGCGGTGGGCTTTAATGAACGTAAGACGACATAATACCTGAACTATCATGCCACTCGGAGTCCAAGCGTTTCTCATGTATTTTGCAATCTTTTCATATGTTCGATACAAACGGTCATAATATGTTTAACCGGGGTTTTCGCGCCATACAACATGTAACGGAATAGTCATAACGCTACTCTGAAATAACTACCATCAACCTTTCTTTCGCGCCATATTCAACACATAGCAGGTGCAACCTAACTACGGGGTCTATGAATCGTCATGCTGCTCTAATTTTTTTTTCCCTTCATTCATCATCTAAATTTATCCTCATTGAAAACTTTCAAACTTTTAGACAAAATGCAGCATCCCCTCTCATTTTTCCAAAGAGTCAAATTCCAACAACCTGATCTAGCTGCTCGCTCCACTTTGGGTTCTTTGGCACACTTTCTACCAACTCTCTCCTCGGCCGTTGGATCGATCCCATCGCATCATCTTTAGGTATATCCTGTCCAGCTCTACTCTTTTTTTTTTCCAGTTCCTCGTCAGAGTGGGAATTAATTTTTCTTCCCAAAAATATATAAAGAGCTCAACAAGCTCCCAAATCAATTCTTCCACCACCTCGCCGCTCGTCCTCCTCCTTCCTCCCTCCAGCCCGTAGTGGCGACCACGCCTCGCCTCCAATAATTCCCCTCGCTCTTCTCCACTCCACCGCCGTCCCGAGCCAGCGTGGTCTACCGGCGGATTCACCGGGGTAAACCCGCGCTATGCTGACGCCATCCATCTAGCCAGCGCGCCCGAGCCAAGCGTGTGCAAGCAAGCGCGCGCGGCACCACCAGCGATAGCAACAGCCGGGGGGTAGCTAAGTCCTGCGCACGACTCTCTCTGAGTGTGACCCCAGGTGAGCGCGACCGAATCCCGTCTGGCCGGGCGCCGATCCTTGATTTTTATTTTTAGGAAAACAACGGAATGGGGTGGGAGATTTGTTTAATGGTGGCTTTGCGTTCGGGGGTGGGAGTGGTGGGAAGGGAAGAGGGGAGTTGTTAAGTTGGTCTGGTCGATCGGCGCCGGGGGTTACGGCTTCTTCTGCTGCTGCTGCTCTGTTCTGCTAGTCTGGGGCCGATCTGAGGGAGGGCCGGGGCCATGGCCGCGCCGGGGTCCGCCGCGAGTAAGGTACGTACGGCCGGTTTCACGAGTTGCCGGTGTTGGGGGATCTGGGGGGGATGCCCGAGTTCGGGGAGGGAGGGACGGCGTTTTGTTTGCTGGTCTCTCTTCTTCTCCGTGTGTGTTTGAGTTTTTTGATGCTACGGATTGGGTTGGCGATTTAGTTGGGTTTTGTGGTTAGCTCCTCGATTCTGTGTACCGCTGTGCAGACGGGATGGATTTGGGCTTTTGCTTTGGTTCGTATGGTGATCTGGGATCTGGTGGTCTTGGCATTTGGCCTGGAGGTGGCGGTTCTTCCGTTTGGGGTGTATGCATTCTGGGAGAAGCTGTTTCAGTGCTTCTTTTTCCTTTTTGCGGTCAGTTGGATCTGTGTAGCCGGAAATTGATTCTGTTTGCGCAGTGTTCATTTGCTTCGTTTTCTTGCGTCAACCTCCAACTTGATGGCTTTGGTGTACGATTCTGATTATCTGTTGCTGACTGAAAGTCACAAGATTTGCCGCTCAGGTTGGGCTGTTTTTGGAGACGATGCTTTGATCAGGTTTACGTTTTAGGAGCTTCGGGATTACGTGATTCACATTCCACAGTAGGATCTTCGGGATTATGTGATTCACATTCCAGTAGGATCGTTGGGATTATGTGATTCACATTACAGTAGGAGCTTCGGGATTATGTGATTCACATTCCTTTCCATTAGGAGCTTCAGGATTATGTGATTCACATTTCCATTAGCCATTAGGAGTTTCGGGATTATGTGATCCACATTTCCATTAGACATTAGGAGGTTCGGGATAATGTGATTCACATTACAGTAGGAGCTTCAGGATTATGTGATTCACATTCCATTGCATTAGGAGCTTCAGGATTATGTGATTCACATTTCCATTAGCCATTAGGAGCTTCGGGATTATGTGATTCACATTTCCATTAGCCATTAGGAGCTTCGGGATTATGTGATTCACATTTCCATTAGACATTAGGAGGTTCGGGATAATGTGATTCACATTCCACTTCCCCGTGGCTTTTGGTTGTGTGTTTAGTGAGCTGGATGTGGATTGTTTGTCCCATCCTGGATGCCAGGCTTAGTACTTTGGATTTTGCCTGTTGCACAAAAAATGACACATTTCTTGGATTTTTGTTTGACTTTTTATTGGGTTGATCAAATTCAGCCTCTGTTGTATAGGGAATAGAAGGAGGTTCAATTTTGACATACCTTCAGGCTTCAGCTTAGGGATATCCACAACTTGTCATCTTGTTTTTCTTGACGTTAAAGTCTTGATTAGTGGCGTGCGGCCATTGGGGTTTTGCAGGTGGTGGGTTTATTGATCCTCGTTGCCACCATCTGCTTCAATTCGTCGATTCCCCTCCCTTCTGCTGTGCATTTCTTAGGGCTTTAGTAGAGCATGGACACCACCGGTTTGAAAGCAAAGTTTACTGGTTTCAAATCCTGTTGCCAAATGGCATGAGAAGTTGAGAACCAGCCTTAGGCTGTCTGATCCTGGAGAAGAGATGTGGCTTGATGACTTCATACACCATATTAGGATGGAGTTGGGAATGCCCTGCAGATGGCTTGGAAAGGCGAGAAGTAGGATGGACTTGTGAAATTTATCTAAAGGACCTGCATGGATCATGATAGAAAGATAACTGAGAAAGTTAACTTCAGAGATTTTGTCACTAAGAGTATTAATATAATGACACTCCATGTAAGCCCTCATCCCTTTGGATGATCACATTGGATTATGTTTTGATTCATGAATGGCTGTGTGTACTATCTAATATATATTTATTTCCAAAAAAAATCTTAATTAGTGAGTGGGTTTTCGAAGATATCCATAGTCCATATACAGAGTCCAGGAGTGCATCTGTGTGTGTTGTTGCCACTTTCCACGGCCATCTGTGGAGTCTGATTGAAGCAGCTTCATTTAATACCAACGATGTGTTTAGGTACTGTCTTTGTCATGGGCACAGGAGGTTGATACTGCAAAAGGATGCACCATTTTGTCTGGAATTTGCTAAATTTTAATTGGTAGTTTCAAATCTTAACCTTGTGCCCAATTTTAAGTGAGCAACTCTTGGTGTATGGTTGAAGCCGGTTGATGTTTGATCTGATTGTACCCACTCTTAATTTTGATTTATTATTTCTCCAAAGCAACTGTTTACTATGCTAGATATTAAGCGCCTTTTGTTGGAGCTGCAATCAGTGTATTGGGGTCTAGCAATTGGCAAACATTTTGTTGTATCGGAAGATGTAAACTCTCAAGCTTTTGGCGTGGTTTTGTTTTTCATGAGATGTTTCAATAGGAGAACTTTTTTATCCTTTGCTATTTGTTAATTTATATAATGGGCTTGCCTTGAGCCTCAAAACATTATGTTACAAATGGTATCTCCACTAATTCACTTATGAATTTTCTGTTTTCAGCACACCTTCTCTTCTCTCTTGAAGCAGAAGTCACTCAAGACTAGTCCGACCAAATCTAGGAGTACTATGGCTGTTTCAATGAGGGAAGTGGACCCTGTCTTTCAAGGGGCTGGTCAAAAGGAGTATCCTTTAGTTGCTAATTTTGTCACTGGGTTACATAATCATTTTCATGTGTGTTTCACATATCTATTCATCCATCATAACTGTTATGCACTATGTTTGAATTGATGACGTGTATGAGAAAATATTGCACCGTAAGTAAGTGAACATAAAGACCTGCAATGCTTATAGTCATATTCGATTATGTTTATTCGTATAATGCATGCTTAATCATCTCTGGATAGTTATTCTTAACGATTCTCAGTGGATTGGAGATATGGCGGATTGAAAAGTTACAAGCCGTTCCTGTTCCAAAGGAATCGCATGGGAAATTTTTTACAGGCGATTCCTACATAATACTGAAGGTATGCTACCCTGTTCAAATTGTAGATGCACCTAAGTCCTGTGATTAGTTCTGTGTGAAAAACATTTCAGAGCTGTATTATGTCAGCAATGCAATGCATCTCATTCCTTACACTTATAGCTACTATAAGTCGTTTGATTATTTTGGCGTATTGTTTATGCTACATAATAGTAATAACATAATAATAATGATGGAGATAGTGTCATCAGCACATTGGTGATATGTCACCCCTGTAGGAATTAAGTGTTTTGTTAATACTACTTGTTGGAGTGCAATCTGTTAGAATTAATATATATTACTGCAGAATTGTGATTGACATTATAATTATTTTGTCACTGGAACAGACAACTGCCCTTAAAAATGGTTCTTTTCGGAATGATATCCATTATTGGCTTGGAAAAGATACCAGTCAGGTTTGCTATTACATTTACCTTATCCGATATGCCAATAGCCTACCTAATGAAATAGCAGACTTACTTGTTGCAGTGTAACTAATGAATAGGATGAAGCTGGTACAGCTGCAATCAAGACTGTAGAACTGGACGCTGCTCTTGGTGGCCGTGCTGTTCAATACCGTGAAGTACAGGGAAATGAGACTGAGAAATTCCTTTCATATTTTAGACCCTGCATTATTCCAGAGGAAGGTGGAGTTGCATCTGGTTTCAGGCATACTGAAATCAATGAGCGGGAGCATGTAACACGATTATTTGTCTGCAGAGGAAGGCATACGGTCCATGTCAAAGAGGTGGATAATTTTTCTGTGTTTCCATCAAAGGAATATTTTTCTGCATTTATTTTGTTACTCTGTCCTTTTACGTTGATAGTTACCAGATTCAGATGTCACATCGCACTTCTCCTGAACAGGTTCCTTTTGCACGATCATCACTCAACCATGATGATATATTCATTTTGGATACCAAGTCCAAGATATTCCAGTTCAATGGATCGAATTCAAGTATTCAGGAGAGGGCTAAAGCCCTTGAGGTTGTGCAGTATCTCAAAGACACTAACCATGAGGGAAAATGTGATGTAGCTGCAGTTGGTAAGTTCATTTTTTTAACAAAATGTTCTCCATGGACCAAGTAATTTTTCCTTCCAGAATTATAATTTACTTATTCAATCAGAGGATGGAAAGTTGATGGCGGATGCTGATGCTGGTGAATTCTGGGGTCTCTTTGGTGGATTTGCTCCTCTACCAAGAAAGACATTTTCCGAGCTTAATGGAAAAGATACTGCTTTCGCTTCAAAGCTGCTCTGGTAATGTATATCACAGGAGACGAATTCCTTTCTACAGTAAATGCACTCTTCTAAAATATGTGGTTGTTACATATTTGTTTTTTCTCTTGTGATAAAACATTGTTTTCATTTGTATTTTCAGTGTCAATAAGGGCCAAACAGTTTCTGTTGATTGTGAAGTTCTAACAAGAGCACTGCTAGATACAACAAAATGCTACCTTCTGGACTGTGGATCTGAAATCTATGCCTGGATGGGTAGAGAAACAGCACTTGAAGATCGGAAACGAGCAGGGTTGGCCGCTGAGGTAGTATTCTGTCATTTCTTCTCTCTGGACTGAATAATTTTGACAGTTTGTGATATTTTGCAACTCAAATTAATTGCATGTCATACATGATTGGGAAATCGGTATCTGGTTCATATCCAGATTAATCAGTAAAGTTAAGAAAAAAAAATCCTATGGTCCCAGCTAATAAAGTTTACCATCACTATGGAGACACACCATATATTTGCTTAGAAATGTCGCCACCTGTTGCTATGGTTAGGGATGGCATAGTTAGCCAGTTAGGCACCGGGCATCGAGTATTCGCTTTTCCGTGATAGTGTTTTATTCTCACTTCTGCAGGAATTACTTCGTGAAGGGAATCGACCAAAATCTCATATTATTCGTCTCATGGAAGGGTTTGAAACTGTCATATTCCGATCAAAGTTTAACAAATGGCCTAAGAAAGCTGAGGCAGTTGTGTCAGATGAGAGCAGAGGAAAAGTTGCAGGTTAACGTCTATGTGATCTCTAATATTTTTATTGGTCATGGATTATATTTTGTTCTGCTTTATTCATTTTCTGTATCAATAATAATACTTGTTGAGTTGTTTATAAATTGTAGCCCTTCTTAAGCGCCAAGGATTTAATGTTAAGGGAATAGCAAAAGCTGCCCCTGTAAAGGAAGAACCTCAGCCTCAGATTGATTGCACAGGAAATTTACAGGTCAGTTAAATTTCCTTCCTAAATACTCCCTCCGTCCCATATTAAGTGACTCAAATTTGTCTAAAAATAGACGTATCTATATACTAAAATACGTCTAGATACATGCAATATTTTGTCACTTAATATGGGACGGAGGGAGTATTTTGCAACCAGACCAAACCCAGTTATGGCTGTTCCATATTTCCTTTCCTGGTAAATATTTTAGAACCAGGCCATACCCAGTTATGGCTTGTGCATACTTGTTTGTCGGACTGTTGTGAGAATACCACTTGTACCCTGGAACAAGATTGTTGCTAAAATTTCATTTAGACTTGCAGAATCTGAAATTTGGTACATCTTACAGGTTTGGCGCGTAAATGATAGTGACAAGACTTTCCTGTCATTCTCTGAGCAATGCAAGTTCTACAGTGGAGATTGCTATATCTTCCAATATAGCTATACTGGCGATGAGGGAGAGGAATGTCTTGTTGGTACTTGGTTTGGAAAAAGAAGTATTCAGGTACTATTTGACATTTACCATCTTTTGTAGTAGCAGTTTTTTTTTTTGAAGAAATAGTAGCAGTTTCTGAAACAATAGAAATGCATAATGGTCATGCAAGTGTACTGGATTGATAACTGGTGAAGGGGGATTAGTGCATTGTGAGTTATCTTGCCTTTTAGGTTATCATAATTAAGTGGGAATATATTTTCCATTATTTTGCCCTTAATGGAAACAAAAGCTTTAGACTCATGAGAATATGAGCATGACTCACACTTGATGGTCTTAATGAAATTGACTCTGTTTTTTCTTCATTCTATTTCTACCAACATTTGTGTGTTAAATATATCGGATGCTCTCAAGCTGGAAATAATTGCATGATCACATATTTCTTTTTGGGGACAGGAGGAGAGGACAGCAGCCATTTCACTTGCTGATAAGATGGTCGAGTCACTGAAATTTCAGGCAGTTTTGGTAAATTTTCTATCCTTGTCTGAGACTGAAAGATGCGCAAAACCATGGTTGAGAATCTCAAAATTCTCTGGTTATCACAGGTTCGCCTTTATGAAGGAAAGGAGCCCATTGAATTTTTCCCAATATTTCAGAACTTGGTTATATTCAAGGTTGGCCTTCTACTAATTCTCGTGATTATCTTCATTGTCTTATTTTCTGCCTAACATATCCCTTTAGTATTTACTGTGAAAATATGGTTGCTGCACCTGTACATTTTTTTAATGAAATAATACAGGGTGGTGCTAGTACTGGGTACAAGAAATTTGTCTCAGAAAATGGCATTGAGGATGACACATATTCAGAAAATGGGGTTGCACTTTTCCGGATCCAAGGTTCAGGACCAGATAATATGCAAGCAATTCAAGTTGATACGGTACTTTCTGCTTAGATCTCTTTTTACTGGACGGGACATTATGTTTGTGTTATGCGCACTTTATCTTAGCCTATGTCTACACCACTTGTTGTAACTATGATATGGTACTTCTTATCAGGCAGCGCCATCTCTGAACTCTTCTTACTGTTACATACTACATGATGGAGACACGGTATTTACATGGGTTGGCAACCTAAGCTCGTCAATGGACCAAGAGCTTGCTGAGAGACAGCTAGATGTGATCAAGGTATGAGGAATACTCTTAAATATGATTCATATGTGAATATGTGTGATCGTTCAAGTGCATCTTGGTTGACTTATTTATGATGGTTTCGTTTCACATTCATATCTATCTTGAAAGGTGGTAGTCGGTGTTGGTTAAACATTTTTCCAATTAATATGTGAATAATTAGTTACGAGTCGACATAAAAGAGCAGTTACTACAGTTATCTAGGCATCTATGTTCATTTTTTAACAATAAGATGTTAATTCTTGTTTGTGTTCCCACGTTGTCATTTTGTAACAATATTGATGCACATCTTCATATAACATCATGTATGTTTTCTGCTACAATTTCCACGTTCGCTTCCTGTACACAATTAACGTCAAATATATAGCGTGTGTGACCATATTTACAGTTCTACAACATTCATGAAGGTTTAATGTAGTTATTGCAGTAAATATTCACCATCTGACATTTGCTTCCTAATTATATCTTGCAAAGTTAAGTATTGCCTTAATTAATGTTTGTACTTTACCCGAGCATGTTTTCTGTTCAAATAAACTACTGTAACGCCGGACTTTCCAATTCTGCTCATCCAATGTATTATCTGCAGCCAAATCTTCAGTCCAGATTGCTGAAGGAAGGATCAGAATATGACCAGTTTTGGAAGTTACTTGGAGTCAAGTCTGAATACCCCAGCCAGAAGATTGTGAGAGATCAAGAAAGTGACGCCCATTTGTTCTCTTGTACTTTTTCAAAAGGTATGAAAAGGTTCATAAGCTTTCCCTCACCCATTTGTTTTCTTACTCAGTGTTTATCATTCAATATGTACCTTACTTATCCACATGTTCTCCTTCCTAATCAATGTTTTCTGCGGCATGCTTGGGCGTAATGAAGGAGTGCTTAAGGTGAGCAAACATAAAGTTTATATGTACTATTGCAAAAGTAAGTCAAATTTGATGAAAAATTAATGGCGGTCTACTGATATTACAGGTTAGAGAGATTTTCAACTTTGCACAAGATGATATGATGGCAGAGGACATATTTATTTTGGACTGCCATTCATCTGTCTTTGTATGGGTTGGACAACACGTGGACACAAAAATACGAGCACAAGCTTTGAGCATTGGGGAGGTAAATAACAATTTCATGATTTTCTATGTGTAGAGATAGAGAATTCCTTTTTTAATTTTCCGTTGGATTCATAAAACTTCCTTTTCTCCCAGAAATTTATAGAATTTGACATTCTAATGGAGGACTTGTCACGAGAAACACCCCTTTATGTCATCGCCGAAGGAAGCGAGCCCCAATTTTTCACCAGGTTCTTCACTTGGGACTCTGCAAAATCAGCTGTAAGCATTTACCTCATAAGTTTCTGTGATTTTTTCTGTGTTGTAAACTCCAGGGGCTAACCTCACGCATTTTGTCTTATAAATTGTCTCAGCTACATGGTAACTCATTTGAAAGGAGGTTGTCTATAGTGAAGGATGGATTGAAACCGAGAAGAGATGTAAGATTTCTGTACCTTTCATATTCCATTTTAAGCCCCTAAATTGCCTCTCCTCCTGCTATGTTAGGTAGTTGTGATCAAAGGTGAGCTTGCCTGTATCTGCATGTCCAGCATAGCTGTTGTGCATTTATCCCTAGTTATTGCAGCCTTCTGCAGTGGAACATTAGTTTAGGAAAGGTTATTGATTTGATGGACACTTTGTGTTGTGCATGAATATAGTCGGTAGCAAATTGGTATTACCAGCTGTTAAATACTGTTTCTCCTAGAGTATAAGGTTAACTCTTGGTTGTGTAATTTGCAGAAACCTAAAAGAAGACCAACTACATCATCACACACTGGAAGATCCAGTGTACCTGATAAATCACAACGGAGAAGTGCTTCTTTCAGCCCTGACCGTGTAAGAGTTAGAGGAAGATCACCCGCATTCAATGCATTGGCTGCCAACTTTGAGAACTCCAATACCCGAAATCTGTCAACCCCTCCACCAGCTGCTAGAAAACCATTTTCAAAGTCTTCCCCTGATCCAGCAAAGCCACCCCAGAGGGCTGCTTCAATTGCTGCAATGTCTGCTTCATTTGAGCGGCCTAGACCGACTTTGATACCAAAGTCAATTAAAGGTATTCTAACATCCTCAACAAGGACTAGATATATTTTATGTTGCATACATAGTTATCTTACCTGCTATGTTCTTTTGGTATCAAGCGAGCCCTGATGTAAACAAGCCCCAATCTGAAGCAAGCAAACCAAAACCAGAGGTAAATGCCAAGGAGAGTACCCCTGCTGTGAAGGATGGACAGACTCTAACTTCAACGATACAGGAAGATGCAAAGGAGGGTCAGCCAGAAGACGAGGAAGGGCTTCCTGCATATCCATATGACCGCTTGAGGACATCTTCCACCAATCCTGTCAAAGACATTGATCAAACCAGGCGTGAGGTACCTGCTGTTCTACTGACTCTTTCATCTAAGCCTCCTCCAAACCTAACCCTACTGCACTGGCACATTGCAGACATATCTATCTTCAGCGGAGTTCAGGGAGAAGTTTGGCATGACAAAGGAGGCTTTTGCGAAGCTACCAAAGTGGAAGCAGAATAGGCTCAAGATCGCACTTCAGCTGTTTTAAATCTGCTACTGTGAAATAGGCTATTATCTCTGCTTACTGAAGAAACAATGAAGAGATTGGTTTTCAAAGGAAAATCTCATTTTCCACGCACAGACACTTGAGGATCTATTGCACTCATGGCGATGTTAAGAGTCATTAGAAGTGTTTGCCTATCCGGGTCAAGGGACCCTTGGTAGGTGTCAGAGGAGCGGGCCCAGTGAGTTTTTAGCTGCTCATGCTCCCGAATGGTGTTGTTGACTGACAATTTTTCATGTTGTGTCGGATTGCTGCATTGGCAATCCAGCTGCACCGATTCTTTCCACCCCAGGATCACAAGTTTGTTTGTGAGCTTGCAATGCTGCTTTCCCCCCTTGAAAGCTCACATTTGTTTCATTTTTTTTCAAGCTGGGGGGTTTCCCCTGAGACAATAAGGTTCACGTATATGATGTAAGTTAGGCAATGTCATGAACATGGGGTGAAAAATCCCCTTTCTCCGAAATTTTAGGCAATGGAAAGTTGTGTACAAATCAGTTTGTAAAATGTCTTGCCTGTTGGTGTCTTGTACTCCAGAGCTGTTCACTTAAAAAGTTGTGGCCAAGATTTTAGTTTCTCTTCCACGTTGCCATGGGGTCCTGGCCCGCTTGCAGCAACGGGGGTTTCTTGTTGTCTTCTTGATATGCCTACAGAACCATGGTTTGCTCATGGATATGGAAGTTTGTTGTTGTCTTCTCGATGTAGCTGTAGAGACGTGGTCTCACGTGTGGCGATGGAGGATCTTTGCCTCCTTGACGTAGTTACGGAGAGCACGCTGCTATGGAGGTTCTTCATCTTGACTTTGTTGTGGAGTCATTGCTCGTGTGTTCAGTGACGGAGGTTTGCTCTTGTACTCTCGACACATGACCATGGAATCATGGCTCACACACGGCTATGGAGGCTCTTTGTCTCTTCTCGACATGGCCGTGGGCAGTGGCAGAGCCAGGAACTAATTTAGAGCAGGGCCATCATGAAAACGATAGTCTTCTATTCGTCCGTCCGACAAAATATGTCAAGTTTATCAAATTTTGGATGTATCTAAATATAACTTAGTGCATAAATGTATTCAAATTTGGTCAAAGTTGAGACATCCTTTGTTGGACAGAGGGAGTACAAAGTTTCAAAGCAGGAAAAAATCAGCAAAAATGAAGTTCAGTTCAACACTCGTACTTGGACATGGAATCTCTTCGGCATCTTCTCGGCGTAGATGCGGACTTGTGACTCGTACCTGGACATGGAGTCTCTTCGGGATCTTCTCGACATATCTACAAAAGTCCTAGCACACACTGAGCTATGAAGGCTCTTTTGATGTCGTCAAAAGAGTCATTTTTTATGTCTTCTCGACATAGCTGAAGAGTCATTGCTACCATGCGTCTTTGGAGGTTCATCGACATATTTTTGACATAGGCGCAGAGTCCTTGATCATCTTCTCAACATGGCTACGGAGTCGCACACGATCGTGGAGGCCATCCTTGTCTTCTACTACCTCCGTTCCATAATTCTTGACTCAAATTTGCCCAAAAATGGATGTATCTATTTCTAAAAAGTGTCTAGATACATGTAATATTTCGACAAGAATTATGAAACGGAGAGAGTACTCAACATGGATTTGGAGGTATTTGGTCTTTTTCTCGACATGACCATGGTGCCATGATCGCACCCGGCCATGGAGGTCCTTTGGCTTCTTCTCGACATGGCTTGCACACCGTGACCATTGTTTGCGCATGCCCGTCATTATCTTCTAGGCACCGCCGCATACTCATGACTTGTGTGCGCTGATGGAGGTTCTTTTTTTTTCCGTCTCGTTGACATCGTCTTGGAGCTCAGAGGTACATAGGGGCTTTGCCCTTCGTAAGCGGCATGTCATGGTTTTGTCGTCTGATTTGCCATGTTGGCATTTGGTTAATTAACCGGTTCGACGCGAACCCTAGACGGATGGGGTCAACGAGACTGACATATTTTCCCGTGCCCATGTGGGTCTATTGAAGTCTTTTCTTGGTTTTTGCGGCAAAAAGAAATGGACCGGCGGCAATAAATAATAATATCGGTTTTGCTATTGATAAGTCACCCGTTTTTTAGTTAGAGATCAAGACATGTTAGCCATCGGATCTTAATCCAACGATAGAAAGTGAGAGATGAGAGAATGGAGATGACCCTTGGATCTTAATCCAACGGATTTGAAACGTCGACTGATATTTAAAGCTCATTTCTTAAAAATCGAGCGACTTAGAAATAGTCACACCCTAATAATATCTAATGCCAACATAGCGTACCGACGTGACAGGTTCAGGATAAAATCATGCCACATTGGCACCTAAAACACTTTAGACGGGTGAGGGACTATTGTGAGAATTGTACCACCAAAAGCAGTCTGCTTCCTTGTGTTTTTTATGTGAAAAATACAATTTTGGTTAGCTTTTTATTTTTTCCAGCGGGAGGAAAGAAGAAAATCGAACGAAAATCATCGTATGTGTGCCTGGTTTCAAAAGTTGGGAGATCAAAAGTATAAAAAGAAATTGACAGGCCATCTGCGTACTTTTCGACTTTTCTGTTTGCCCTATATAAACGAGTACAAGACGAAAAAAAAGGATACGAGAAGCTAAAAGTCAGATCACAATATGGAGCGCCGCTCCAAATCCTCCGGAACCCTAAACAAATTCATACATCTTCTTCTTCCCGAACCAACCCACCGTCGACGACCGCTCGAGAGACGCCGGCGGGCACCTCTTCGATCACCGACGACCGCCTCTCCGCGCTCCCTCATGTGGCCCGTTGGCCATCTATAATGTGAACGAGTGTTCGTCCTGACCACTCGGGTACCGCCTCGTCTTTATTCCCACAAGCCTATATATAAACGAGACGGGAAAAAAAACGGTGCACATCACAACATGGGGCGCCCCTCCAAACAGCTCCGAACTGTCCCCGCGCCGCCGCCGGGGGGATCTTCTTCGATCACAAGCGGCCGCCTCTCCGCCCTCTCTCATGTCCTCCAGGAGGAGATCTTCCTCCGCCTGGCCACCCCAACCGACCTCGTCCGCGCCTCCGCCGCCTGCGTCTCCTTCCGCCGGCTCATCGCCGACCGCTCCTTCCTCCGCCGCTTCCGCAGATGCAACTCGCCGCCCTTGCTCGGCTTCATGGATCGGAGCCGCCCCGTGGACTGGAGGAGCTTAATCGCGCCCTCCAGCCTCACTCCTCCGCGCCCATCGCCCGCGCCGCCGATTTCTCCTTCTCCTTCCTCCCGGCCACCCTAGGAGGCTGGACCGTCCGGGGCATCCGCGACGGCCGCGTCCTCCTCGACCGCGGCCCCAATGTCTTCCCCGAGATCGCGGTGTGCGACACTTTGCACCGGCAGTACCGCCTGCTCCCCCCAATTCCTGACGACCTAGCTGCGTCGGTCAGGTACACTCTCGAGGTGGGATTTAAGCGCTTCTCTGAGGTCATCCTCGTTCCTCCTGCCCCCGGCAGCAGCGAGGACGAAGATACTTCATTCAGAGTAGTCTGGATGGCACAGTGCAGCACTGAAGCCGTTGCATTCATGTATTCTTCAACCACAGGACAGTGGCAACAAGGCATTGCATCCCGGAGCTGGAGCGATCTGTTTGCCGGCCCGCTGACCGAGCCGTCGAAACACCCTTTGTTCCAATTTTTTCAGTATGCCTACGGATGCTTGTACTGGCCGATGAATGGGGCGGCGTTATGGTGTACGGGCCTCGAGAGGAAGCTATGCTCGTGCTTGACACCACGACCATGGAGTTTGCCCTTGCTGATTACCCACCTGCAGGAAGAGCATGGAGGGGCCAAAAGATTGGCATTGTGGAGGCAGGGGAAGGCAGGCTTGGATTGCTTGCTATTTCAATCGGCGGCAGACCACAAGTACTTCATTATTACAGCGTTTTTAGGGGAAACAGAGGTGAGACTTCTTCCAACGAGTGGCGGATAGAGAAGGTATTCCCATTGGATGTTGCAGGGTACTGGCATTCTATCGAATGTTCAACCGAGAGGTACTTGCTCCTACGAAGGAATGCTTTCATGATGTGCGCCTGGGACTTTGAATGTTTCTCACTGGACGTCAAGACATTTCAGCTTGAGAGGCTGGGTAAATCTGGTGTCACGTGTGGACCCATTTATGCCAACTTCCCACCATCATTATCGTCAAGGACAGTATGAAGTGGTATATAGTTATCTCCCAAATTCATAATTGTCACATAAATTATCTGATGCTTGATAGTTTTATTTGATACGTAGTAAATTATTGTAATACGGAGTAGCTATATTGTCTTTTGTTTGTTTCTCTCCATTGATTATGAAGCTTATTGTAATTGAATCCCCGGTAGTTTCCAGTCAAAAGAATTCTCTATTTTAGCTTCCTTATGGTATGATCATAAATGCATCATTTTTATATTAGATCGTTTCGTATTTTCAGAATATTTCTGCATAATATGGAATGAGCTTTGTAACTACACTGTAGCATGCTACTATTTTCGTATGTGATTTTCAATTCTTGATCTTATATTTTACAACCAGCATTCTTGAGCTTATCCATGATTTCCTATTCTTTATCATAATGATATATAGTCCTCTTACACAAGTTCGTTATCCATCCTAAAATATAATATGATAGTAGGAAATATCATAGTGGGGTTGCATACTAGGTTGGCTTCTGACCAGGTATTTGTTTTTAGTGGAATACAAACTGTAGGAAAATGTCTGTTTGGGATGCTAAGGAATTTAATTATTTATCTTTTGAACAAGTATTTTGTTTTCAAATAGAACGAAACACACTATTTGTCTATTGTTGTAGTATAACTACTTCTCCTCTTTCAGTTGGGTTAACTTCTTTATTATTCTTAATTACACCATGTTGACTGTTGATCCTTGTTTCTGACCAATTATTTGCAGTGTGAAGAAAAAGCATATTAGCAAGTTCTTGGACAGTCATCAAAGATGATCAATCGGCCGCATTTAGTTGAGAGGTGGTTGCAAAATATGTGGTGTTTGTCCTTTAGAAACTTGTGTAGTAGCTATACCAACATTATTCTTCATGGCTTCTTGTTTCCTGTTCTATGTTCCCATGCAGTACCTTTGGAGAAATGTCAAGGATAATATGATTGAGATGCTTTTCTATGATGTTAACTGCATGTCTGCGTATCAAAGATGTTCCTCGTTGTTCTCCAATCTAATGTTTATTCGCTAGTGAATGAAACTGTCCTGCAAACATAAGACAAGTTTGGCTTGACCCTTTCTGAAACATGTGCTTCCCTGGAACTTTTCTGATGATTTCACCGGCTAGCTATGCAGCTTATAAGATCCAAACCCTGGTTTATATATGTTATTAGTACGGAGTATACTAAAGTTCTGTCACGATCGTCATGAATCTCGCACTGCGTGGAATGTCACAAGGAAACCCGCTTGCTAAATTTTCGGGTTGCATGAGGGGGTGGTTGAATTGCTATATAGGTGACTCTGTAAATATCTTTCTTTTTTTCATCACATGAAAAACCTAGTTCCGTGCAGAAAATTTGAGAAGAATATATCTGGACTATTTGTAGTCGTTCTTGCAGAGGCCAGATTGCGTATCCCCGTTGGTTTTCTTTGGCAAAGGTTATTCCCAATTGCTTCGCTTCGAACGGGCACGCATGTTGGAAGCCGTCCGATTCATCCTGGTGCTTCCGTGCCTCGCGATGCAGTTAAGACAGCCTCCCCCCGTCGGTCGGGTGGGCCCCACGTGTCAACATGTTAAGCTCTTTCTTTTCAAAGCTTTGGGGGACACGCCGTTGTCTCTTCCGCTTTCCCATTCCCCATTCCCCCCTCGCGAACCCGACCGCGCTCTCTGCGCTCTCTCTCTTGATTTCGCATCGGCGATTTCGGCGAACTTCGTGTCGACGAGGCGCAGCGGAACAGCAACAAGGCCGTCGACAGTGCCGGGACGGTCGGAGGCGACATTGGCGCCGAGTTTCACTGGAGGCGGTGGGGGCAAGGGTTTCGGCGAGGAGCGAGTTTTCACCATCGATGCTATGGGGGTGCACGGGGGCTCCTGCATGTCGTAGGGCGCGTTGCTGAGGGCTCCGGGAGGGCGACCCCGGCGCTGAAATCCGGTGCTGGTGGCCACAACATCCCCGGCGGGCACATCGACCACCGCTGGCGCAACCAGCACGACTGCACGAGGCGGGACGCATCGACTACGGCAGCGAGCGTGCGCGCAACATCTACGGTTAGCCCCCCCTCCTCGCACATCTCTCCTCAACATACCCAAACTCGAGCATGCGCGCACACCATCTACAGTAGATGAATCCCTAGTAGATGCTCCAGGCTAGCGATTAGCTCATATTAGGGTGCCATGGATATTGGGGGGTAGACGTCTGGGAGACGTTTAATCTACATAATCTGCGCCAATTCCAACCGTAACCAAATCAGTTGGAATTGGATTGGAATTTTTGGACCCAGTTCAGTGCTGAGCACTTTTTTGACGGGTTTTTTTGGGCCCTAAATTGCATATGGCAACTTCTAATTCAGCAGAGCATTCTAAATTGCTTATGTCATGCTTTTGTCCGTACCAAATTATCAGGGAATTGCTTTTACTGTGCATGTATATGGGGTAAATTTGTGGTAGTTGCTTCTATTGGGCAATTTTTTTCTCAGGGAGTTACTTATAGGAGTATCGTAAATTTGTTCAGGTAGTTGCTTCTACTGGGCAAAATTTTCTCAAGGAGTTGCTTCTAGGAGTATCATAAGTGATTTTTGTGTCTCTTTTTGCCTTTTGTTTTAGGGGGATTTTGCATTTTTTTTACTTGCCCCTTACTGCTGCTTAGGCAAATTCTTAGGAGTTGCTTTTTACTGTGCTTAGGCAAATTCTTAGTCCAATTCTTAGTGGGGGCACTTATATTTTTGCTCCAGGTGTTTTATCAGGATGCAACACTGTGTTTTAGGAGTTGCTTTCTATAGGAGAATCATTACTGTTCCCACTTCTTTAGGCAAACTTTTGACACATCTGTCCACGTTGAGGTGATTTTTAGTTCCCAGGTTCAGGGCATAAACCTGTGCTGAATTAGAAGTTGTTAAATGAGCTATGCTATGTCTACATTTCCCCATTTTTTATAGGTTGATCAGTAACTGTGTATGTCCATTTTTTTCACTCATTGGGTTGGGTTGTTTTTATAGTGCTGTAAACTAGCCACAGAAAATTCTGCATCTTTATGCATCCCTTTTTTCTGCAGGAGCTATAATGAACATTATCGAGGAAGGACCTGAAGACGGTGAAACTGGGGGTTTAATCCATCGCCGCAGGAGACGCAATTCTAAAGCCATAGCAGAACCCGTGGGAGGCATAGCAGGCGGTGTTGCTATGCTATCCCTAGGGGTACATTTTTATGTTCTTGTGTTTTGTTTTGTTTTTGCTTTTTTAGGAACCCATAGTAATTATTTAAGTTGTTTTTTACATGCAGCGTTCTCACGAGGCTTCTGTCGCTGAGGCTCCCACGGAGGCAACTGTTGGCGAGGCAACTATTGATGAGGCTCCCATAGGAGGGAATGTTGCCGAGGCCCCTAATGAAGCTGTCAAAGAGATTGTAGATGTGCAGGTTGCTAAATGCGTACCCCCAGGAGGACAGAGAAAGAGGTAATAGAATCACTTAGTTTGCTAAAAAATAGGTGGCAACCTTTTTATGATTGTTTAAAGTTGCTAACTACATTATTACAATCTCATTTAGCTTGCTTATTTTCTTAATCTAACCTTTTATTTCTGCTTTCTTTGGTAAATACTTTAGGTCGGGAGGAACAAGGCGTCTCCTGCTAGGCTCTACAAAATTAACAAAAATATATCACCCGATCAGAAGGCATTGATCATGAAGAGGCATTTTGGTGGCTTACTATTTTTGCCTTCTCACACAATGCCAGCAGAGTTCTATAAGTTTGTGATGAGCTGCTACAACCCGGAGTTATCAGAATTGGTTGTTCCTGAGAGGGGTATCATCGAAATAACGGCTGACAGTGTGTACAGAATGTTTATGTTGCCAAACAAAGGCGGGAGAGTCAACTATGTGATGAACCAGGAAGCCACATATTTCATCATGCAAGAGTATGGCTTCAAAAAAGGTTCATCACCAGATATCACAGCTTGGTGCAAAATGATTGGCGAAATGAAGGAAGCAGATGACAAGTTTCTCAGGGCCTGGCTGATCGCCGCAATGTCCTGCTTTCTTTGCCTAACTACAGGCCTGAAACTCAGCCCACGGTGCTAACCGTCCTTCATAAATTTGGATTCTGTTGACAACTTAAATTTCTGTCAGTTCGTAGTTGATCAACTACAAGTAGCTTTTAAGAAGTTGGGTGATGAAAAGAACTCAGTCCGGTGCTGCGTGTATCACCTTTTCGTAAGCTTTATCAAAACTCTTTCCTTATTTAGTAGGATTCATTTTTCCTCCATTTTTCCTTCTTTTTTTTTAATCTAAACCCATAACTGAACTTAAACTAATTTCCAAATCTATTATCTCGATTCACTGATCACCGACGAGCCCTTGAGCAACTGCCCTGTGCGTATCCAGGCATGGACGACGGAAGCCATAAACAGAGTGATCCAACAAGATATGAAAGGACCTAGAGTTTATGGGAATTTGCATGTAAGTTATTCTAAAATCGCGTTCTCAGCTCATTTATGCAGTCCAGCGGCTAATTTTTCTGCTTGTGCATTTTTTTCTAGCCCTGGAAGCTAACTGTGTCTTTTTTTGGTGTTTGTTCCCCTTGTTTCAATGTGCCAAACAGCTGAGAGTTGCACCGAGAACTACAACAAACGGTCCCAAATGCTGAGTTGCCAGCGCAATGTAGCTTGTTCGTGGGATTACAACAGGCTGAAGAGTTTGTTTCTTCAAAGTTGCCATTTACCTACAACAAGACGGTATGTGCTCTACACCAATCGGCCTCCATTTTTGTGTGCCTTCTTTTTTTTGTATTGCAAATTTTCATTTTTCTTGTATATAGATTGTCCTTTTTAACTTACCCTTCTCTGTTGTTTTTAAAATCCACAGAACAAGAGGAAATTAGCAATTATGATTGGAGAACTGTGCACATGAATTTCAGACAAGATTGGAAATTTTGTGAAGAGCTTAGGCAAACTAGGAGATGAGGAAAATGACAACCAACCCAGGGCTGGAGATGTGAAGAGAAAAAGGGTGGGAGGCACTCGAGTTGATACCGCTAGAAATGTTAATAACAAGAAAAGGAATAGAGATGGCGGAGACCATGTGAAGCAACCCCAAGCATGCGGCAAGGACAACAGAACGGATTGTGTTGCGGATGGCAAGGAAGAGGTGCAAGGAGATGACGACGATGAAGTCGATGAGGAGGATGACAAAGATGACGAGGATTACAAGGGAGGTGATGATGATACAGGGTCTGAGGGGGGTAATGATGATGATGGTCGGCAAAAGGCAAAGACAAAGAAGGAAACATCATCTCCCTCCATCGGTCCAACAATCGTCACTTGGCTACGGAATTCAAATAAGACAAAACAGAACAGTGTTGCCGGGTCTCCTAGGCGCAAGCTTGGACTTGCAGATTGCAAGATCAATCTCACTCATCTTGTAAATGCAGAGACAAAAAGGGACGGCCCGCCCTTGCAAACACCGGTTTTTTCGGTTGTACCGACAGTAGTAGTTAATGAGTTGTCAAAGTTTGCCGAACCAACAGTCAAGCCACCCAACATAATTGCTGAAAGTCGGCACAACAAGGCAACAGATGTTGTCATTGTAGGCATGACAACACTTGGCGTTTCTGCAGACGGAATTAAGGTTTGGGACTCAGCTCACATCGCGGCAACAAAAGATGTGAGGGGTACATCAATCAAGCAGGGAGAACTGACTGAAACAAAACAAGAGGCAAATAATCTTGAAATTGAAGATCTCATACCAGCTACAAAGGAAGCAGATGTGGCAGCAGATAAGGTCAAAAAGGCAACGCCTGCGCTCAAGGCCAAAGGCAAAGTTGCAAATCAAGGTGCACAAGCTGCAAAGCTTTTGACCAAATATAAGAAGCTAGTGTTTCGGAGGAATCTCAGGCTACCTTCACCACCATCTAGTGCGGGCGTGGCAGCAGCAGCTGTAGAATTTCCAAAATTTGTTGAAGTTGTACCTGCTCATAGTCCCATGCACCAAGGCAAAGCTGCAGAATCCGCAATAACAAAAGATGAGAAAATCTTCCAATCGCCAGCAAATCGTGAGTCAGTTCAACCTGGAGTAGTAGTAGTGGAGAGCAACAAAAAGCCAAAGTTGCCACCAAGAAGGGCCGGCATTGCAGGGCAGCGCAGTGCTGCGTCAAACAAGGTCAGATATTGCCCTGAACCATCCCCATTTAAAACATGGGCTAGAGCTGAAGATGTGTTCGCTCATGAGCTTAAAGCAAAGTTGCCAAATGGACAATGAAAGTCACCAGACAAGGCTTGTAAATGGGAAGATCTGGCTCCAAAGTTGATTGCCCCAGCTTCATTTGTTCAAGCAATCGCAGAGGTGAAACCATCTAGACTAGTTGGGACACATCTGCAACTGTACCCCCCAAGGAATAGAAATGTGCAGAACAGCAACACACCATACAATGGGGCAAGTATAGAAACACGGCCTCCGAATGCTCTCTTACGGCCAGCATTCCACCGCAGCAAGTCAGACGATAATATGCATTCAACTCCGGCAAAGGATCACACGCAGAACATCAAGCCTTTGATGAGAAGCAGTTCAGGCAGCGCCACTAACAGAATGGATTTCCCCGCTCCATCCTTCGACATGGGTTTTGGGTTTGACTCACCACCTGATATGCAAGGAAAGTCAGACGGACAAGCAATTGGAGGGATAACACATATCAACCTAGAGGATTTTGATGATCTAGCTGATTGGGATCCCGTGTTGCTATCGGCAGCTTGTGCCGACACAGATAAGTTGACCCTCGAGCTAAAAGTAGCTGCTGAAAAAAAGAAGCAAGAAGAAGAAGCAAAAAAGAAGCAAGTCCATGTTGACTTGTCCACACCTCCTGAAAATTTAGCCGAAGACCTAGAGTTAAAAGACGCGGAAACTATCGATCTTAGTACACCACCCCAACAAAAAGCAAGCAACAGTGAAAATTGCCAAATAAACAGTTCTGGATCAACAGCCCCCCACGGTCCTGAGAGGAGATTTATCAAGGCTCTGGCTTGCAAAAGGTATCCTTATGTCGACTACAATACAAAGAACTCCTTCTCCTATTCAAATGAAGTCAAAGAAACCTATGCAGCAGTACTTGCTGTTGGTCGGAGAAATACAAGGGTTGCCGGAGAAGATAAAAGGTTTTTTTCCTTTGCCTAACTACTCCGCTTTTCTATATTGAAGAATCAACCTCTCTTTTTTTATCAAATGCATTGACCCTATTCTTGTGTATCTGTAATGTCGAAATGGAGCTCAGAGATTATTAATTACAGTGGCTATTACAAGCTTGGTTGAAGAGATTATTAATTATTTTGAAAGAATTGGTGATGTCAATGGCACCACAAGCTTGGTTGAAGAACACCGTCGTCGAGATTGGCATCGAGTACATCAAGCTAAAAGTACCAAGAAATGTCAACAAGATTGTGATGCCATTAAGAATCACCATAAGCATCTTTCTTGCTTTTCTTTTTGTTTTAGTTTTTTCAGAGACAGCAAACCATGCAACTAAAAAGGACTAAAAAACTTGTTTCTCTGCTCTGTCAAACAAAAAACGCAGACCTGGTTGCAGCGTTCAGACCTGACCAGCTGTGATTTAAAGAAAAGATTAGACAGGGGAACAATGCACCTTGATCGGCTGGATGGTGAGGAATTGCGTTTTTCAATGCCCCATTTTCATGTCCTTTTTTTCTCCAAAGTCCATGCATTAGTAGTTGCTGGAGCGGGCCAAAAAACTTGCTTTGTTAACTGTCAAAATCATTTTTCATCCCCTGAGTTGCTAACTAAGCCAAACTTGCCTGCAGCCTAAGTTTCTTCTCAGAGAGTAATTGCCTAATTTGTTTTTGCTTTTTTTTTCTGTAGGTAATGTTCCCAATGCTTGAAACATTTGATTCAGAAAGCAAGGATGGCCGCTATTGGTTACTCAATATGAATATAAGGGACAAGAGATTCGAAGTTCTAGACTCAATGAGATCATTAGGAAATAAGACGCTGGACAAATGCACAAGGGCTATAATTGCATCAATATCACTCCTGTGGACTACGCATTACACAAACTCAAAAGCAAAAGTTGACATCTTCGAACTTAAGGATATTGGAGGGCCAAAACAGGAAATACGTAAGCTCGCTTACATAGTCTTTTCAATTTTTTCCTGTCAGCAACTTGAACTAACAGTTACATTTTTGTGTGTTTCCTTTGATTTTTGCTCTCGGCCGTTGGGGTTTTTGAAGACACGACTGTGGGATTTTCATGCTCATGAATGCACAGTTATGGGATGGAAGGTTACCCCCAGATTACGGGCAATCCAACGTGCCAAACATCAGGAAGCTGTTCACCTATCTTTGGTTGAGTGCTGACTTCAACAGCATGCCATGGAAAAAGATTCTGAACCTGAAATAGGTACACAAAACTTCTTGTTCCATGTCTCTTTGAAGCATTTTTTGCATCACATGTTTTGGTTTTACAATAAAGCAGAAAGTACTACCATTCCAGCATCTCTTTTATTAAAGAGAAAACATAGGTCTCAAATATTCGATCCAGCCAACATTACAGCTGTTATACAGCAATTAACGAAAAGTTAAGAAAAACTTTGTAGCAACATTCTAGACCATATAATACGGATTACACATATCACCGATATAGCATATCACGGATACAACGTATCTTATCATACTCACAATCAAACCAATCTAGAAGTACATGTTGCTTGATTGTGCTCTTCTGAACAACACAAAGCACATTTGTTCTTATGCTTGGGGCACAGCTCAAGTGCGTTTTCAAACCTCTTCTTCTTTGTCCTCCCTTTAGTTGCCAACCTCACTGGATTCCTAACCGTCGAAGCTTCAGGATTTGATGGGGCTGTAGGGGCTGCAGATGATGAAGGGTTTGATGGGGCTGTAGGAGCTGTCTTCTTCCTAGCATCCTTCCTTGTCTTGTTAAGATGTAAATTTCAATCCGCGCTGCACGCATGTGCTTCTTTGCAATCTCTTTTGATGCGGCGGATGCAGAAGCAAATTTGGCAAATTTTCCAAACTGAACCGACAAATTGGCCAGCCGGATCTGCTTCTCTGACTGTTCCGGCATAACATCAGGTTGATCACCTTCACTAGCACCTGCATTCTCTCCCTGAATTGCTTGCTGCGTCCAACGTTGCAATATGTAATGCTCTAGTATCTCATCAACAGAACAGCGAGTAAAAATCTTCAGTATGTGGCAACAAAGCAATCCATACTTCAGAAATTTGCAGCACTCACATGAATAGGAAGCTTCTTCAATCCTAGCAACGACCTTGTAAGTTCTTGTGCCATAATTGCAGGAGTACTTCTTATTGCGCACAAGTTTATAAACATCACCCCCAAGATGTTTAACATTGTATCTTCCGATCATCTCGAACTCTTCCCGGAATTTGTAATAAATGTCTCTTGTGTAGACATTCAAAACTTGCCTTTTCAATTGGGTACGAAGACCAAGTTTGGACCTTTAAATGATCTGTCCTATAGTCATTCCCACCTTCTTTCACAAGGATCTTCAATTGAATCTTCTCATATTGGTGCACAAAATTTAGGATAGAATTGTGTGGGTTTACATAACGCTTCAACACAGCATTAAAACCCTCACTACGTTGTGTAGACTGGAGAAACGGGAAGAAATTATCTTTGAAGTAACATGGCACCCATGTGGCCCTTGTATTGTACAGCCAAACGATGTGTTTGTAGCCAGCAACCTCATCTCCATGTTTTGCCATCATTGTTGTCCAACTTGTCTCAAACTCCTCAGGGCTCAAGCTGTAGTCCACACATTCATTGAAATCAGCAACAAATTCTGGCCTCCTCCCTAGGAATGAACCCAGTTTTTCGTTTGCTTACTTTATTATGTGCCAGCGGCAATTGCAATGAACGGTGTTTGGCAAAATTTTAGCAATAGATTCCCTCATTGCCCAATCCTAGTCAGTTATAATGTTCTGCGGGGCCCTCCCATGCATTGCATCTAGGTAGGTATTGAACAACCATTCGAAGCTACTTGCCTTCTCATCCCTCGGGAAACCACAACCCAACATAAAAGACTGCCCATGCCTGTTTATCCCTATGAAGGGGGCAAAAGGCATATTGTACTGATTTGTTAAGTAGGTAGTATCGAATGAGATGCAATCAGAATATGCCTCCTCATACGCCTTCCTTGCAGCTCCATCAATCCAAAACAAATTTTGAACTCTCTGTTCATCGTCTAACAAGACACTGAAGTAAAAGTTTGGGTCATCAAGCTTCTTGTCAGAGAAATATGAAATTGTCTCTGCCATGTCACACCCCTTCATTTGTGAACGCAATTTAGATCGATAGTTGCTTATAGCTTTGGTTCTATAGGGAACCAACAGGCCAGATCCATAGAATGATGACATCAAGCACATCATGCGCCCTGAAAAAGAAGACAAATATAGAACAACTAAGCAACTTCCAAGTTTCTAGTGTGCATGTACACAAAAGAATTGCGGAAGTAAATTTTGACCCTTTCTGTTTGTCGATGGATAGGTTTTTTCAGCATACCCAACGTGAATTGCTTTTCACAAAAAAGCAGCAGCAGCAGCTTTGCATAGCACTGTAAGTTGCTTTTTTACGGTGCTGGGGCTCAATTTTTTGATTTTTTGTAAACCTGTTGCTAAATTTTGCCTCCCAAAATAAGTGGAATTTTCCTGTTTAATTTTGCTTTTCCTAAACGTACATTTTGGCAAGTTTAACATACAACTAGTAAAAGGGGGGCAACTATTAGGGAACACAATGGGCGAAAGCTAATTATCACCTGTCTCGACGTTGCAATCATGTAGAACTGTCAAAAACTCTTCTTCCTCCTTGGATATACCTGATGCGAACGGAGATACTTCGTGAGGGATGGCTTTGCAGTCAAAGGATGATTGTGCTCACCAATGAAATATGTTACTTCCCACCTAAAATCTATTAGCTTCACCATCATCCGTGCTTTGCAATTAGTTTGTTTAATTGTTTCTCTTCTTCTCTTCTTCACTACTTTCTTGCCTTTAGCAAAAGCATGTTCATCAAGTTCGGATTCCTCATCGCTATCCCCTTCAGACTTTAGGCTTATGTGTACTGCTACCTTCAGGTTTAGGCTTTCTGAACTTGCTGCAAACAAACTGTTGTTTCACAACTTCATTCATGTAGACCGACCTCCTAGAAGTGTTTGATCTTATTGAGAACCCAAGCTTCAGTGCATAAGCATTGTAGTGGTTACGAGCACACAACAAAGTATCAAATCTCATCCCTAGGAAAGGCTCTTGTGGCTGTGACAAAGCTTCTTCACCATCATATTGTTCTTCAATATGCACTTCTCCAGGGGCATCAATCGATTGCTGGTTTAATGATGAAGACTCAAACTACCCAACATGCCTTTCGTGAATCAAATTGTCCACTGCATTTGCATTTGCATTATGGGACTCACCACAATCACCTTCATACTGATGGGTATCTTTGTCAGGCAGTTTTTGGGTGCAATACAATGCGAATGAAGTTGTTCCATACCCTTCCTCAATCCCAACAGCAACATTGAGTTCGACAGGACACTCGTTTAAGTCAAAATCCCCCATCTGCAACCAAATAGGAACACGAAAACAACCAAAAGATTCATAAGCAGAACCCTTAAAATGTCCATGTCACAAGAACCAAGCAACTTTTTTGTACTACATTTTTGTCCCATTTTTTGCACCAATAGAAACTGAACCAGCAACTTATCCCCCTTCCCCTGCATTTTTAATTCTTTTTTTTTTGGCAAGCCACAACTCATAAACCAACAATTTTTTGATCTACAGGTGTTGTTCAGCAAGGTGGGGCTTTTATGTGTACAAATACAGTCTGTAGGCCGTGTAAAGATGATGCACAGGTTTTCCCAGGTTTTGTATAGATGCAGTTTTGGGCAGGTTTGTGAACATGCACATAATATCAATTTGATGGAGATCAGATGGATAAGAGCAACATCTATAATGCAGCAAGCAACATCCCTTTTTTGCTACATCATGTACTCTCTCCTAGTTTGTTTGGAAAAGCAGATTTTGGAACGACCCATCAGGGATGTTTTGCATCTTTTGTTACAGCAAGTATAGTGTGTGTTTTGGTACTGTGTTTGCTAGGTGTTGCTTATGCACTTGTGCTATCTTAGATAAGTCTCAGATAACGTGGAGTGCAAGTTTGATCTATCCTGTTTTTGCATTGTCTGGTGCGAAATCAACCGATTTTTTTGCTTCCTATGCATTTTTATTTGCCTTTTTTGCTTTTCTGAAATTTGCTTTTCCCTAATTTCGTACTAATTTTTGTGCCCAGTTTTGTGTCTTGGCAAACCAAAAGCAACTACTATGCATGACCCCTGTACACAACTTCAAAAGCAACTACCGGGTACGCCCCCTATACCACTCCCCACAACTTTGATCATAGATCAGCAGATTAGCTACTGGGCATAGATCAGCAGATTAGGGATGGGGCAGTCCTACAAGGAGATTCATGGGAGGTTCTGGCAAATACCTGCAGCGATTTTGCTTTTGACGTTGGGGCAGCCTCGTCCGTTGCATCAGTCAGGTTTTTGCCTGGGAATTCATGGAGGTAAAGCAATGGCGGGGTAGGGGGAGAAGGTAGGGATCGGTGGAAGGGGAAAGAAATCAACCAGATCTGTTTTTTGGGTACCGAAGTTGCCTTCTGCTTTTTTCGCTCGTATGCACTGCGTTCTGTAGACAGGCTGGCGCGCGCCTGGGCAAAAAGGGTTGGGTGGGGGAGGGGGTTAATCCTGGAGAAAAAGGGGGCGGGTCGGGTGCGGGGACCGAATTTGCCTTTTTCGGAATCGCGGGACGAACAATTTCCATATATGGGTGTGTGCCCTGTGCACCCTAATAGTGCACGGGCACCCCAAGTCGCGTCCAAGGTTATTTAAGTCCTTTCATGTTTTCAGTTTTCGTACAGAAGTAAAACAGAAAAGAAACTAGAGTCTCTTCTCTCTTTTTTTCGGGTTGGGGGGGTACTTGGGAGTTGGGACAGCACTGAGCTGATCAGCTGAGCAGCAACGGCAAACTCTGTGGCTCGGGCGCGTCTCGGGCTCTCGGCCCTTTTGCGGCCCACCTGCAAATTCTCGACCTCCGCAAAGCTTCCTCTTCCTCCCGCCCGCCGCCGCAGGCCGCAGCCGCCTACCCCACATGCTCGCCCGCGCGCGCCGCCTCCTCCTCCTCCCGCCCCACACACCTCGCGCTCTCTCCACCACCACCGCCACGCCGGCGCCGCTCTCCGCCGCGGAGCTCGAGGCCCTCCTCCGCCGGGACCACTACTCCGCCGCCACCCGCCGCTTCCACTCGCTCCTCCCTCTCCTCACCCACCCCTCCCTCCTCCTCGCCTCCGCCCTCCTCCTCCGCCGCCGCTCCCACCCTTCCCTCCCCCTCCCCCTCTCCTCTCCCCTCAACCTCCCCACTCCTCTCCCCACAGCCCCACCGTCCCCGTCCTACCACCTCCGCCTCATCCTCCCCTCCCGCCTCAAAGCCGCCCCGCTCCCCTTCCCCACCCTCCCCCTCCACCTCTCCCTCGTCACCGCCGCCGCGACCCTCTCCGCCGTCTTCGCCCCGCGCGCCGCCACCTTCGCCTACCGCGCGCGCCACGCCGCCGTCCGCTACCTCCGCGCCATCCCCAACCCTTCCTGGTTCTTTCGCCTGGCCATCCCTCGCCAGCGCTTCTCCCCGCGCCACGTCCGCCGCCTCCTGGCCACCGTCTCAGCCAAAATCGATGACCCGGGGTTCCTCGACTACATCCACCAGCTCTTCCTGTCGGACGCGGTCGCCTTCGACCTCGGGGGCAACGATCTCGGCCGCGGGTTCCCGCAGGAGTCGGACCTCGCCGCCACGCTGCTCAACATATTCTTCGATCCCGTGGATCGAGAGGTCATGGCTGTCCGGGAGGAGGTGCACAAGAGGAATCCTAGAGTTAAGGATGAGAGCGTCCTGCATACGCCCGTGAGAGTGTATGCCGCGCGGTATCTGGATGAGATGATGGTCGTGACTTCCGGTTCGTCGAAGATGCTCACGCTTGAGGTCAGAGATCGGATTCTAACAGTGCTGGAGAAGGACTTGGAGGTGAAGGTTGATAGGCTGGGGAGCTCGGTTCATAGTGCTGTGTCGGAGAAGATGGAGTTCCTGGGGATGGAGTTCCAGGCTGTGCCGCCGTCGGTGTTACACCCTCCCATGTCGGAGAAGGCGAAGAGGGAAAGGAAGATGTATCTGAAGAGGAAGGCGGCACAGGCACAGGAGCTGAAGAATGCTCGGGAGACGCGGAGGAAGAAGCTTGGGTTGAAGATACTGAACTACCTGTTCAAGAAGGTGAGGCGGGGGTATGAGGTCGAGTTTGGTTTCCGTATTGAGCACGAAGTGCGGCAGCAGTTCAAGGGTTGGGCGGAGGAGACAGTGGCCGAATACTTCAAGTCGCAGGACCACTGTCGCTATTGGCACCGGTTGCTCATGTCTGGTGACTTCTTGTCATTGAATAGGGTGAGGGATCAGTTGCCGCCAGCACTGGTAGACTCCTATGACAAGTTACAGGAAACAGTCGACAGGTTCTTGATGCCGATGAAGGGCCATGACATGACTGAGGACAAGGAGAGGCTAGCAGAGGAGGAGGATGAGAGACAATATGAGAAGAGGACTGTCGAGGACTTGACAGAGTTGAAGATGAGGGTCAATGCACCAATGGAGCTTGTAAGAAAGGCTGTAAAGTTGGCTGGGTTCACAAATTCCATGGGACGGCCACGGCCAATAAAGCTACTTCTCTGTTTGGATGATGCCGATATCATCAAATGGTATGCCGGTGTTGGGAGAAGGTGGCTAGATTTCTTCTGCTGCTGTCGGAATTTCAGGATGGTCAAGATTGTTGTGAGTTATCACTTGAGGTTCTCCTGCTTCTTGACATTGGCTGAGAAGCATGAGTGCACCAAGAGGCAAGCAATCAGGCATTATACAAAGGATTTGAAGGTGACAAATGAAGATGGAGCGGCAGAAGTGTACTTCCCAACAGAGCGGGAGATCAAGATGATGGGTGATAAGAATCTCTCTGATCCGAAGCCTGTCGATGGAGCCTTGACAATGATCTTGGTGAGATTTGCAGTCAATGACACCTCCTATCCTTGCCTGGCACATTTTTGTACTGGAACAGATACTCTGCTTTACCGAATACGTCTGCTTCAGAATCGCCTTAACGTAGATCCCTTGAATGAGAAGAAGTGGGTCCAAGGACTAAGCGCCATTCATGAGAGTGTGAACAAGAAATGCCTCCCATTATGTGCCATGCATGCAAGCGATCTACTTCTTGGCAAGATTACTCTCCAAGATATTGACTGTACTCAGTTTGTTGATGTGGAGTGAAAAGAAACACACTTGCATGATAACCTGTTTAAAACAGACAGTTCGCACAAAGATGCAATACTTCAGTGCTTGTCAAGTGCTTTTTGTGTTGGTTGCATTTGGTGGAGTTAGATTGGCATTGTACATATCATGGATATCCATCATCCTGTCATTGGTTTAGAAGAAATACTGATTGTTTCTTTTTCCAGAGGTACATGTTCCTTGTTTACGAGAGTTATGAAAGCTACTAGGCACCACATCGCCATTAGCTGAATTCTCTTATCTATTTTCTGTTCAGGCATGCTGTGGTGTCCAAGTTTTAGCATCGCATGTCCAAACTAACTTCAGATCAATGTTCCTCAGGTATTTCTCTCTTTCAATAACTCTGCTCAAATCAGAGGCTAATTTTTTCAACTTGCTGTTACATGTCTTTATACCTTTCTAGAAGTTATCTTTTTTGGGGGATAGTGAATTTTTTTTCTATGGATTACATTCAAAGGTTTGCTAACTTGCTAAGAGTTTGATAGCATCTTTGCTGCTTGAGTCACTGTAAAATGATTTATATAGTTATCATGACCGTATTAAGTAACCATATGCATCTCATGTCTTGTATTTAGAAATCAGGAAGTACACTCTGTAATAGTGTGGTGGCAACTTCATTGTTGATTTGTTTCTGTAGTATGTCTGCCCTAACATTTTCATGATTCTGCTTTTGTTTGTTCCGACTTCTGAGGGCATGTTGCAGGCTTGCAGCTTATTTAGGATATTTGTAAGGTGTGTGGCTTCTGCGTGTAGTGTGATCGGTTATTTATCCTGGTTCCGTCCTGTCTCCACCCCTTCCTTTCCTTCATGTCTACTTTCTGTAACAATTATTTTTCAGGTAGGCTGTATTAGGTTTACCGTAGCTTCTCTTAAAAAAATGTAACCGTACCGATGTTGTCTTAAATCATCTAGGTTCGTTTGCTTGTCTGATTCGTGAATACCGTTAGCCTGTAATACACGTATTCTTTGTCAGGTTTTTACTGCTACGAGGCCAATGTTATATCAATCATGTTATACTATTTGCTGCTGTCTCGGCATACTGGGTTTACCTTTTATATTTTTAAGATCCTTGCTTGTATATTAACCCCCCATATCCTGATGCACTTTAGCCAGCACCAACCTCTTAGACATTTTTAGTATTGTCATCGATGTAAGCCCACGTTATGCTCTGTTTTGGGACAGGCTTGCTATTCTGGGGCTTGACTGCATGTGCAAAGTAGTACACACATAAACAAAAACCTGCTGTCAGATGTCCCTGTGGACAACTCTCTAATCATGCTGAAATCATTTTTGCAGGGTCTGCTTGTCCCCCCTTGACTGTTTATATGCATATCTAGCCAGGGATCCATCGTCATCATGAGGTGCTGTCATCCATGGTTAAGCTTCCAAGTGGCTCCTTCCTCTCTCACAATCACATGGCTGTGGATTGAACAAATCAGCAGGAACCTGTTTGTGATTACTCGTCAGATGAGTCGTCTCCTTTTCCACTGTGGATTGAACAGCCACTATTACGTGCTCCACTATACTTTTCCACAGTTTCGCACACAAGGTTCCACCAGCTGCAGGCTACTGCAGAAGCTGCTTCTACAACTACTAGCAAGCATACATCCATCCAAGAACCTCAGTGCCATGTAGGCGATTTGATCGATCTGCTGCATTTCTGCATCGGACAACCATCGTGAACTGCTCCTGTTCCTGCCTGGTAGTAATGCATTATGCTAGTGTCCTGCACACTTGGCCACGTTTCGGGTAACAGCATGTTCACTCTTGCTGCTGTGCTGCTGACCGGCTGTGCAGGCTGGCAGTGGCAGGCAATCAATTTTTTCCATGATTGTTCGCGTGTGCAGTGCAGGCGCCTACTGCTGGACGGTGCAGGTGCTTCCTTCCATGGCATGGTGGACCATTGTAGTGGTATGACTGTGTCCTCCCATGACTCAAAAGCCCTGTGACGTTCGTTCTAAAATATGTCATTATTGTATTAGCTTTCTAAAAACAAATACTTATGGTTATGAGTTGGATCACAAAGGTCTCATGTTAATGCAGTAATTTTTAAGTCAAACCTTGACCAAAGAAAAAAAAACTGTCTTCTATTTGTTTTGGGATGGAGGGAGTATTTAAGATTTCTCGTATTTCATGTGCTTGTGTTCCTTTTAATTGTAAAAGATTTTGTAAGAAAATAACGGTTTTTGTAATACATCATTGACACAGAATTTGCACATTTTTCTGTACGATGGATAAGATGTTAATTGGGGGACCCCAAAGCTAACAAACAGCATGGGCTTTGTGTATATGTTCCGGTGAGGATTCTCTCCCCCAGTGATTGTCTTGAACGAAAAAAAAGAGGCTATATATAGTAGATAGAACGGCTAGCTAAAAAGGAGTGTGCTGCGCTTCACAGGAAGCGTTAGTTCCCGTCAGTAAGGGAGGAGGCAGAGGCAGCAGGACTCCCTCGGCGCCAACCACGGCGAGGCTGGGCGGCCGACCCCGGCGTCCGGCGCCGGAGCCTTTTGCCGGCTCTGGCGTCAGCGACGCCAGGCAGCCATCGAGGATGCGGCGCCGCCGCCCGCAACAGCAGATCGGCACGCGGGTCGCGGCGTGGTGGCGCGTGGCGGTGGTCACGCCCGTGCGCCGCGCCTGGCTTGCCGTCGCCCGCGTCCGCAAGGGCGGTACGTAAGCAACTGTCTCCTCACGCCTCCCTGCAGCTAGCTGTCTGAAGACTCCTCAGCTCTTTGATTGTCGCATGCATTTTGCTAGGGTCGAGATTTTGCTTTTGCGGGCAAATTAGTTAACCTGCCGTTCTTGTGTTTGCAATCTCAGTAGATGCATGTTTGTTTAATTCGCATCCATAGAATGCATCTCTGGCGCCGCAAAATCTCCATTGCTAGCTCTAACTGGTAGGTACAAGAGGCAGAAATGCAGGAATGGTCCGTGCGCCGCTGCGAGTATATTATACCCAGACCAGAAATGCTATCCCTTTTTTGCTTCCAACCGTCCATTTCTGGTCTGGGTATATATAGAGAGTATATTATATTCCATGTGGACAATCATACATTATTGGACCACCTAATCTGCAGCCCTTACGGACTACGGTGGTTACCATGATCCAATTATGAATTTATCCTCTTTTTGGTCCCTCTCGACAACTCGACACGACACATGTATAATGCAAAGTTAACTAAATGTGTACTTGCTGAATTGGAGTACTGAACTTGATCAGTTGTTGATCAATGGCGATATGGGTTGCAGAGTGCGGAGGGAAGGTGCTGATCAACCTTCACCAGGACGTGCAGACCTGCGGGTACCAGGACGTGCAGGTCATGTGGGACATGCTCAGCTCCGACACCACCGCCGGCGCGTCAACGCCGAAGCAGCGGCCGTTCTGGCCCGCCTCCTCCGGCGCCACCGCCGCCGTGGCGCAGTGAGAACTGAGACGAGACGGGGAAGCCGTGGAAAAGAAATGGTACTGCTCGTACATGTGAAGCGACCAGCTTTAGCCCTGCCATGTGCTTAAGAGGATTCTTGTGTAGTTTGCAGAGCAAAGCATATGCATCTTCCTTCCTTACTTCCATTGATCCTGTGCTTGCTGTGCTCTAGTAGTCTCTAATCTGGTGGTTGACCGTGCGCTGTCGATCTTGTGTGCGTGTGTTGAGAGATGGATCGAGACACTGAGGATATATACATGCAAAGGCAAAGAGTGGCACACAAAATTAGCATAATTCATTGATTCCATGGATTCGTTTCCAGATTACGGAGAAGACGCACACGACGACGGCATCTAGTCCGCTGGCCTCTCTGAAATGTGAAATCCTACCTACCGATGCGAATGTGAGCCGGAGCTCCGAAAAATTTACATCCCGCTTCTCCTTCTCTTCGTTCGTAACAGGCCGGCCGTCTCGACTTTTCCTTTCCGACGGGCCTGGTCTACACTTCTTACTTGGTGTGCGGCTGAAAGCCCGTGCCATTTCGATATCTGGCGGCCCAGTCCCAAACTGGGCGCCAAGCTCACCGAGAGCCCATGAGCTACATAAGTTCAACTAATTCCACACACACAAAAAAAAAAATCCAATGCCATTGAGGCCGTGCCAATTGCTGGCTGCATGCAGATTAATTTTCCGGGGAGCTCTCTTGGATTTTTGTACAGTTCTACTACATACATATGACCGATCTGTCAATGAATTTTTGAAACTTAGTTCTAAAAGATGAGGGCATGTGTGGCCAAGTTTCCGAAAATCCAGCTCCCTCTAAAACATGGGCATGGAAAATTTCTTTTTTTGTAGAACACGTACATCACAAACGCAGACGCTCACACACGCGCGTACACTCACCCCTATGAACGCACACAGCCACACACGCACACTTTACTCCTACGAGCACCTCCGAAAGACTGAGCCAGCAGATCTTGAGAGATTGACAAAGTCACCGCCGCCGGTTAAATCCTGAAATAATCCAAGTAAATGTAACACTCATGTCAAGTCTAGAACTTAAACCTAAATGGCTGGTTCCACCACAAGGAACCAGCAGGTCGCTTGACGTAGGCTCAGTTCACATGGGCATGCAAAATTTCAAGAATGATCGATCTATATATCCATGTACGCACGCAAGAAGAAGGAAATTAAGCTTGAATGCGTGGTCCTGGCCTTTGGGGGCAACCAAATCGGCCAAATACATATGCCATGAATGGCCCATGCATGCCTGATCGATGAAGAGCTATAGCTCAAATTAATACTCCCATTGCATGCAATAGACACTATTTACCATGCATGCATGCATGCATGCACAGGCAGCAGCATTCAAATTTCTGGCGCATGGGCCCTGCCGGCCTCGCTCCAATACACCCACACGTACGATGAAACGAAAGCCACACACGTTTATTAGTGCATGGAGTACAGTACGCCGTACGTACAGCCTAGTTAACACACTTGTTTTAGGAGCATTAATCTTACGGAGTGTAATGCTTTCTCCGTTCCTTTTAACGAGATGTTCTAGTTTTGTGGTAAACCGAATTTCAATCTATCTGATCAAATTTATAGAAAGGTGTACTAATACCTACGATATCAAGCAAGTATATATACCACGAAGGTACTATGTATCATGAGTAGTATAGTACCTTGAGGCACCTAGATCTCCAACATAAACCATTATTCAATTAGCAGATCTCGAGTTACTAATAATAATTAATGATGAACTCCAAGAGCTAGCGTAATGTACGTTCGTATAGTACTGGTAGTAACAGTATATAGGGCTAGGCTTGTTGTGAATTTAAGGTTATGTATCCGGGTGGGCACGCAGGATCTGTACGTGTGGGGCTGCCATATTTTCACATGCAGTTAATATGTGTAATTATTTTCCTGCACATTCATATGCATGGCCTCAAGATCTCTATCTATCTCCCTCCAAATTAATTGCGATGCATATGCCAGTAAAAATGGAGAACAGAGATTAACTGGTCCTCCTCCTGCTGCTAGCTTGCATCATCCATGGTCAAAGTAAAAAAAGAAACAGAGGCTGTGGCAGATTCGAAAAGATCCTGGAGTAATTCTAAGTTGGGACCAAAACTTATTATGTATAGGCCATGGTTTCATTAATGGAATCATCTTTGGGACCTTCTTTCATCAAGGAAACAAATATGCAAATAATTGGGACCTCACCTGCATGGGGCATGCATTCAGTGAAATGAAATGGTAGAGTAATTCTTGGAGCTATCTCTGTTAAACAATTAACTGTAGGAGATTCAACAAAGGACTGGGACAGACATAGATACTTCAACTCTAATTTCAAAAGAGAAAAGTAAAGAAAAGGAAGATAAAAAGAAGAGCACAAACATTATTTCCTCACTGAAACAGAAAGGCAGGAAGGATGGCATGCTTGCTTTGCAGTACAGGAGCATGCTATGCCTTGCAGGGTGGTCAGAGGGAAGAGGGGCTTGCATTGCTTAGCTAAGCAAGCTAAGCTAGGCAGCACACTGCACAGCCTTTATCCTTTTCTTTTCACTCACTTGAAGAAGTTGGGGGGCAGCAGCAGCTGAAGAGACCTGATCACTTGACACTCTTTGGACGATTATACCCTTCTTTTGCTCTCTGTCTCTCTCGTTTCTCTTTTAATTACCTACAAACAAAATCAATTAAACAGGACTAGTACTCGATCCCATGCTTGCATGGTCTTCGATCTCTGCAGACTGCAGCTAGAGCTTTGATTGGTTGATGTGGCATCGATCTACATGAAGTCCACCTCGAACAGATGCATGTTGTTGCTGTTGTTGTTGCCGTGGTGGTTGTTCTGGTCGGAGACCTCGCCACCGCCGTTGTTCGCTGTCGCAGGCGGCGGCATTGCGTTGGAGCACACCGAGGAGCACGACAGGATGTTGTTGTTGTTGCCGTTGTTGTTGTTGTTGTTGTTGTGCAAGAGTGAGGTGATGAAGTGCTGCTCCTGATGATGGTGGCCGTGGCCGTGGCCGGCGAGCTGGTGCACGGCGTTGCTCTGATCCTGCGGCGATCCGCCGAGGGTGAGCGCCGCCGCTGCCGCCGCCTTGCTTTGGTCCTGCTGCTGCTGCTGCAGGCAGCTGATGCCGCTGGTGTTGGAGGAGATGGTCGACGACTTGGCGGCGCTCAAAGCTGCTCGATCACACGAAAATGCGCAAATCAAGATTAGTTCATAATTTTAATGTGAAAATGACCAATAAGGATGAATAAAATGCATTACATAGGAATCTAGCGCTAGGATGCATTGCAAACTAGTCAAGCAAAATACCAGCAAAATAAGGTGTAGGTCTTACTCTTGTTGTCGACAGTGTAGGAACCGATGATGGCACCACCGGCGCCGTTGTTGGGTTTCTTGGAAGAAGGTGGCGTCGCCGAGTCCTTGGCCGCCGATGTCGCCGTGCCATTGGTCGTCGCCGGCTTCCTCCGGCGACGGTTGTGCTCTGCCAGCCGCTTCCGGCAGCTCCTCTTGGCCTCGTCGAACTCAGTGAGCACGTGGAACCTATATACACATACACAACAAAATTAAGCTAAACTTCAGGAATTCCAAACCAAATCGTCCGTGCACGTACGTACTTAACAAGAAAAATACTATCTAGCACAACAACTAATGTTCAGTACTACTGAAGTCTAGTGAGAAACAACAACGGCACAGGACAGCATCAAAAAGTCTTTTCTAGTCTCGCTGCAGCTGCAGCTGCTACCACAACCACATTGGTCAATGCATGCGAGGAGGAGGATAAAGAGAGAAAGAAAAAGAAAAGCAGCAAGGAGATATGCTCAGGGCCAAAAGCCTGACACCGGATCAGCCTCCCCCAGCGGCCGGCCAGCAGCAGCAGGAGCAAACAGTCTGCAGCGGCCGCGGCGTCCCAAAGCAAAGCAAAAGCACGCAGCCTTTTACCCTTTCCTTCCTCCTAGTCTGATTCTCTCCCACCACACACAACACACACATGTCCCTGTCCGTCTGTCTGTCTCCATCGATCCCCAGAAGAGAGAAGACAACACACATGGCCGGAGAGAAAGCAAGAAAGAAAGGAAAAGGCAATGGATTTCCATGGAAAGCAAGCTCTGCTATAGCTAGCTGGGTGCATGCCCTAGCTAGTGCTAGTGCTAGCATTGCAGTGTTCTTTTGTGGATGTCTGTCTATACACATTTCGTTTTCCCTCTTGACATGACTGGTCGTTGACTGGTGTTCTTGCTTTTGCACGCACACACACAAGTGCACAGCCTTTCCATGGCTCGATCGAGGAGGCCGCAACGGACAAAGCAACACGAAACCCAGTAGAGAGAGTGGACAGTGGAGTAACTGAAAAGCCAAACAGCTTCCACTTGGCCCTACCCCTACGCTTCTAGCCTAGCTACCTAGAGCTAGAGCTAGCTATACCTAAAGCTAGGCTAAAGCTAGCTCTAGGCTGGTGCAAAGAACTCCATGTCTGAAACTCTACAGTGTTTGCAACAGAGAGGAAAGATGGTGATTTGGGTTTTTGTTGTGTACAGTAGTACCTGCTGCATTGCTGGCAGAAGCGCTGGTGCTTGCCGCCGGCGGAGACGAGGGAGGCCTTGGCGTGGTACTCGCAGACCTTGTGGCGCCGGTGGTAGTGCTTGGCGCCGGAGAGATCCGCCTTGCATCCCTCCGCCTGGCACCGGGGCGGCTGGTGGTGGTGCCCATGGCCCCCCGGCCCACCGAAGCCCAGCCCGAACACCCCGCCCAGCCTGGACCGCATCAGCAGCCGGTCCACGGCCATCATGTCCCCGGGGGAGAAGTAGGTCCGCCGGCCCAGGTTCAGCCCGATGTTCCTTCCCTCGGCCACTTCTCCCTCCCGCTTCACGGCCATCCCCAGCGCTGGGTAAATCATGGCGTCTCCGCCGTGGCCGTGCATTTGGGGCATGGGGATTGGGAGCTGCATTGACATGGCTGCTGGGGGTGGGGGAGGAGCCATGGGGTGGTGGAGTAGGTTGCTTGTGTTGGCGTTGGGGGGGAGTGAGAGCATTTGGTGGTGTTCTTGCTGGTGCTGGAACTGGAAGGCGGCGGCGAAGTCGAAGCTGTCGTACAGTGCTCGCTGCTCGAAGCCGCCGTAGGATGGCGGCGGCGTTGGGGCGAAGGGGAAGTCGTCGCTCCCCGTGGAGTTGTTCATCCTGCCGCTCATCATTTGGCAAGCAAAGAATGGAGGAGAGCTAGAAGAAGGTCTCTGTGTGTGTGTGTGGGTGGATAGCTAGCTGGGTTGATCAGTGTGGAGCTTCAGTGGCTGGAGGAGAGTGAGAGTGGGGAGTGGGGAGTGGAGTGGAGGCTGCAGGGGTGGTTAAAAAGGCAGCGTGGGGAGAGAA
This sequence comes from Brachypodium distachyon, assembly GCF_000005505.3. Classification (NCBI taxonomy): domain Eukaryota; kingdom Viridiplantae; phylum Streptophyta; class Magnoliopsida; order Poales; family Poaceae; genus Brachypodium; species Brachypodium distachyon. The sequence continues at coordinate 26,968,903 of NC_016131.3, read as the reverse complement.
GGATGGTAGTACGAGAGAGAGGAGTGAGCGTGGGCGTGTCCGTTGGGATGGAGGCTTGGCGTGTAGCTTGTCCGGGAGTGGCATGTGTCAGCTGCCTCACTGGACCTGAGCGAGCACCACACCGCACAGAGAGTAGTAGAGTAGTACTGGACTGGAGGCGACTGTGGGCCGGCCGGCCGGGGCCTGCTAGGCTGCAGCTGCTTGCTGTTTCGGTGCAACAAGTCGCCGTGGTTGTTTTGGACAGAGAAACATATGCCACCCCAACCCACGGATCACAAGACACACACATATGTGCAATGTGCATACGTGGACACAACGTTGGCTCGTGTGCCAGCCTGCCTAGCTATACCGGCCTCTTAGTTTTACTGGTACTTCTCCGTCCAACGAAAGATGTTTTAAATTTGTCAAAATTTGGATGTGTATCTAACATGATTTAGTTGAGATGCATTCAAATTTAGTCAAAGTTGAGACATCATTTGTTGGACGGAAGAAGTACCAATTTTCTCACTCTGTATTTCTTGTCAAAAGAATTCACACGTTTATGGCTTGTAATTTGGTTTCCTTGAGTTGTAGGAATTGTAGTTTTTTTCTCCCTGTGTTTTTCTCTTCTTCACAGGAGATTTCTATTTTTCCTGCCTGTTTTGTGTTGGGACACTACAGAGCACATTGACCAAAAATCATGGCGCCCCTGTCCGGATATGCATGGAACCCGGTCCAAAGTAGTATCAGAAAGAAAAGCAGCAAGCAGCTGGGTTGGCATGCATGCAAACGTACTGTGAAACGACGACGGTGCACGCAGGCTAGCTGCACCGCTGCAGAGACCCGTCCCAACCAGGGAGGAAGAGGACTTCAAAAAAGACTACTGCTGGTGCTCCTGTTACTACGGCTTGTGACATGATCTTTTCTGTTTCTCTTTCTAAAGATCTTTTCTTATAACTTGATTTGCCAAATATTTGTGATGGAATCTCTTTGAACGGAGGGAGTACTCGGAGGGAGTAGAACATAAAGAGCTTATTCAATATGCATAATACAATTGGCAGTTCAGGGATATAGTAAACATTTTTGTTGGAAGCCCAAACCAGGTACTAAAATAATACTCTATCCGTTCCGAATTAACTGACGTGGATTTGTATAGATCACGTCAGTTAATTCGGAACGGAGAGAGTATATACATATTTCATTATATATTTGTAGGGAAATGCAATGATGCGAACGCATAGTAGTACCGTAGCTGAATTCAATCACACATAAAGGTCAATCTGCACATAAAAAAAATGCAATGATGTGTCACGAAAAGCACGGTTGAACTTATAGTCATGGTCCTTTTACGAGTTATTTATATAGTTGGCAACAATGATGAATTTCTCTTGGGTAGTACAAGGTTTTAACGCATAGCCCTAACAACAAACATGCACATCACCCCCATATAATTGCTATTGATGTCGTTAAATTAAGTATAGACAATGAATGACACGATTGATGAGTCCAGGAAGAAAAATACCTACTATGTAGACTTTCATGTCCCACTCACACCCTCACAGCTAAACAATTCGAAACAGTGGATGCTCAGCAAAAATTGTAATAATTAATAGTGATGCACAAATACGGGGTAACACCGAAGTTAAGTGAAAGGTTCATTTTGTAAGATTACTCACTGCTTTCAAAGCAAATTAATAGATCACTAAATGTACAGATTAACCAAATCGGAAAATAAAAACTCAAAAGATATTTTTTCCACCTGGGGTTTTCCCCTTTCCATTACTTAAAACGGAAATACACAAGTTCACAACAGACATTGAGGAGCAGAAAGTATTTTGAACTACGCCTACGCCTGGGCAGAAAACCCGCTGACCAACAACCTGCATTCAGGTTGTTGACTACGGGACAAAAACCTGCCCCTACAGAAAACCTACCAAGTCTTTAAACCAACATTATTACAACCAAAATGAAGAAACAGAACAAGTCTAGAACAACATCCACAACGCGCTCAGCAAAACATCAGACAGAAGAACTGATAGCAAACCATGGTCTTCGAGTAGATCAGTCAGCAACAAGGCGAGGCACGCTCCAGGTAGACGCCTCAGCAGGCGCCCCCTCCTTCATCTTGCGCATCAAGACTTGTGCATTACAGACCAGCTTCTTAGTACCTTCCTTCAGTAACTCCACGTCCACACCTTTCTGAAGCCCTGCCCAAGACATGAGATACGCACAAGCAACAAAAACAATTTTAAAAGGTGATTTTAATTTGTAGTTCTCAAAAACAACTCGGTTACGACACTTTCAGGTGGCCCAAACAATAGCTGCTAATCCCACCACAAAGAAACGATCACCCTTAGGTAAAAAGGCATGCATCCAAGCAAAGAATTGCCAAAGAGAAGAAGGAACCAATTGTGTTCCAAACAGAGAGCCCACCACCCTCCAAACAACTTTCTGCACAGAACGGGTGAAAAAGAGGTGTCTGGCATTTTCCAACAAACCACAAAAGGAGCATAAAGGAGAACCATGCCAATTTTTCCTCAACAAACATTCCCTAGTAAGAACTGCATCCTGAAATAACAGCCACAGGAAAATTTGAATCTTAAGGGGAATTTTGGATTGCCAGATCCACTTATTATGAGCACCATGATTATCTCGTTCAAGCCACTGGTATAAAGACTTAACATAATATTTTCCATATTTTTCCAAACTCCATCTTACCATAGCAGCATTATGATTTAAAGGCAAGGAGACAAACTTGTTAGTGATATGAGCCCATTGGCCAGCCAAAAGAGGATTAAGCTGTCTATGAAAAGTTACCAAAATAGGATCCTCCCTATACATTTTGATAGTGATGTTAGGAGACTAACAAATACAATACAAATCAGGAAACTGGCTTGCAAGCGGCTCCCCAGTATCCCAACAATCCTCCCAAAGTCTCATATGTCCCCCATCCCCAAGATCAATTTTCCTACCAGTAAGATAAAATTCTCTAATCTTTAACAAAGCTTTCCAACAGGGTGAATCATTCTGCTTTATTTTAATTGTAGGAATAGAAGCATTACTAAAGTATTTCCTCCTTACAACAGATTGCCATAAATCAGAACCAGTTTCAAGCCTCCACCACCATTTACACAGGAGGCTCACATTTTGCCTCCTTAAATCCTTTATACCAAGAAAACTCAAAAGATATAGTTGGTTCTAGATGTAAGTATATTCTTTGGCTTCCAATTGTCAATGGAAGTAAACATTGGGTTTTCCAATTGTCAATGCACGTGGGGACGTTTCATGTATGATAAAGTTGTTGGGTTCCCAAGTTAAATACATAACTTGAAGTTAAGAGACTCATTTGAAATTAAAGCCTCAAGAAAGCAACCATAGGATTTGGGAAGCATGCATTCCTAGCTAGTTCCTACATGACCCAGCTGTCAGACCCATAGGAAAAAAAATCCTATGGATCGAAATCTTTGCAAATATTTAACGTTTAGAAAGAAGCTGCCGAGACGTCAAGCCGGTTTCCGAGTTTTGCCAAGTAACAACAGAAGACATCAAAAATTCAAAAGGTTGCTGGTTAGTATAGTGACACATTCAAAGAATTAATATATTTTTGCACTGCCCAACAATTCATTCCAACACTTGCAACTAAATAAAGAATGGCAATAATTAAGCTGACAGCCCTACAGTTTGTAGTACCAAACTAATTAAAGGCCATACCATCAGCTTAGTTAATCCATTTGTGACCATGCAAAATTTAATCTCACTTGAATCCTTGCACGGCCAGGCTTTAGATCTCTTTTGTTTGCAAGATTGGCACACAACTGATTTGCATAGCTGCTACTAGTAGGTAGCTAGATCCCTATCTTTAGTAGACGCAACCAGTACTAGTACTAGCAAAAACCAGCTGACCCCTGCCATGCATCAATCCCCTTGGCCTTGTGTACATGAGAACTCAACACATAGCAGTTTCAAAGGAGGAGGCACAGAGCAACAACGACTACACATAGGCACCCAGCAGAGAGAGACATATATGCATGTCGTTCATCAGCCGTTCTTTCTCTTTTCAGAAAACTGACAGGTTTTGGACCATGCAGCTAGCTAGCTGAGATCCATATACAGGCCTCCTGACATATTTTTACCGTATCGTGTACAAAAAATGTACAGTGCCCCTTCTGCCTGCTGCTGCCTGCTTCTGACTGGCTCTCTCGGTAGTGGGCTTATAATGGACTTGTTTGATGGATGGAGTAAATAGATTAGCAGACGGTAAAAACAAAAAATGTAGGGCTAGCTTTCATCCGGCCCCTGCGTGCGTGCGTGTACACGGACCCATTTTCCCATACACGTAAGTACACAGTAAAATACAACAGCAACCTGCTGCTGGCCAGTATAGTACATTTGCACGTTCACTATGTGTGGCATGCACTTAATTAATTACCACGCGGGTAAAGGCCGGCCGGCATGCATCTCCAAAGCGGATCCAAGACTGTGTATCTTCATTACACGGAGAAAACTAAACATGCTGATAAATGGGATCAATACCATGTATTCTTGCAAAATTTATCTGGCACACTTAGAAGAAATAGTAGGAAAAAAATGTAAACATTTTCGTACTTTCGTGCAGGTCAGACACTACATATGCATATACAGTAGTCATATTTTTTGGAATCAAGTTTGTTGTTCAGGCATGCATGCTTTGATACCATGAAGTTTGTAAATAATTTTTCTCAGTTTCTTCCATATCTTTTTTGTCCCGAGAACACCGTCAACTCATTTCTTTCATATATCTTCTGAAGTAAACTAGAAGAGACAACACGATCGACACGTATGTAGCTGAGCTGATGGATCTCATTCGATCAGCGCCGTCGATTCTTTGCACTCTAGCTATATAATATGTGCATATAAATGTCACACGTACGTACTCCGTACGTATAGTACGTCGTACGTGCATGGTTACTACACGCGCTCAAGGAATGATCTTGCCCGTATATATATAGCCAGCGTACGTGCATGTGATAGGTTTCATTGATCAATTGGCTATTCATGTCGCCTCAATCTAGCTACATGTACATATCTTTCGTACGTACGTTACATGCATGCACGAATCTATACACACGTGACACGATCTAATCCGTCGATGTACACACACACATATACTTGCTTGCATGAGCCTTGCATTGGCTAGCTGCCACGTTTGACTTGGGGGCGCCGGCCGGTGTGCAATGTACAGTGTGATCATGATCACGCATGCATGTTACCCGCTTTGAGTGACGATACGTGTGTACGTACACGGCCGAGGTACGTACTTAATTCGTACTGTACCCGTACGATTTTATTTTATTTTGCATGCTGCCATGCATGCATTGGATCCATGTGCCCTAGCTCGATCTACCTCTCTTTACACCGTATCACTGTCTCTGTGTGTATTTCTCTTTGTAGCTAGATCGCCCGGCCTCTCTCTCCCTGGCGTCTCTTAATTGGTACATGTACATATACAGGGCAAGTATACGGTGAACTCCCAATATATATCCCTCTAGAAAATTCTGATATATATCGGCCGGGATTCAAATTCTGATATGCTCACATTTTGCATATACACATCCATGTAGAAAATTATGTTTTTCGTATATCAACTAGCACGAAATTATAGAAGGTTGAAGGCATGTGTTCTACAAAAAACTTGAAACTAAAAATCAGGTTTTCTTCATCAGTGTTTAACCCGAGTTAATTAGGCCACCTATTTCCTAGGCCTGCGTCAGGGAGGTTATCGGGACTTCAACCAAACAAGTAACATACGACTCTCAGGCACAGCTTCCGGCGAGACATGTCTTCTCGAGCCTTCATTCAAACAGCCCATGCGTGCGAAAGTATAGGATAAAACTTTGCAACATTGGTGGCAATATCGCTTCTAGAGGGATGTGGAAGACCAAAATTTTCCGGTTTTGCCATTTGAGAGATTAAAATAAGTCTAGTTACCATTTTAATTTGTTTCTCATACAAGGAGAATTCAGTAAAAGTTTGTCAAGATTTTATCCTTTGCTAGTAAATCTCTAAAGAAAAAGGAAATCTTCTTGGGGAATGTACAAAAGGAAAGAAAATAGGGACAAGCTACGAAACAGTTGAATCTGCAATCGATGGGTAGATTCTACTCCTATGGGAACCAATAACTAACTCCACATGCATGCGAGTGCATTGAAGCATGCATGCAAGGGGATCGAAGGCAAGAACACACACATTGAATTCAGTGGGGCGCCAGGATCCTGTTCCCAGAGATTTGGCCTCAGAGCTGGTAGTTAATAAGGAGCTAGCTACTCCTAGGTTGGGAGAGGTACTTGGCCTAGCCAATACCAAAACTACTGTTCATCAGATCGAGCCCATAGATCACACTGCAGCAGAGAGAGATCAATCGATGGATCCATCATGGCCTTGATCATAGCTAGCTGGCTAACCCTGGCTAATGGCTAATGGCGAGAGGGGATTGAGTACGTAAGGAACGCACATTGATGCCTTGCTTTTGACAATATGGAGCAACATTTTATGAAGCACACGTGGATGCGCGCGTGGATGGATCCATGGAAATCGATCGACCATAAATAGTGGAGTAATTACCAAACTTGAATATGTCCATAGCCATTATGCTAGGAGGAGTAGCTAGCTTAGCTGAGTGAGCAGTTAATTAGGTTTAAATGGATCTACTGTGGTGCGTATATGACGCATGGACCGTATATATGTATTTATACTGGTAGTATACATGGTGGTCGTCAGGGATCAAACATCAGGTTTAACATATCACTTGATGTAGCCAAAAGTTTTTTTTTCTGTTTAGCTAGATGATGTATATGTCAAGGTCGGTGTCTCGGTGAGGTTGTCTATGATGTATTCGTCCTCTTAATTAAAGCTTTAGAGCCTCTTTTAATTTTCAAGATTATTGAAACATACTCGGTCTTTGATAACGAAAAAAAACAAGCACTCACTCCAATCCATAATAAATGTTGCCCACTTAATACAAATTTTATATTAATTTAGTATAAAATGACCGACACTTTTTATGTATAGGAACTACCTTGTATATTCTTGAATTTTACACGAATTAACATAGAAGTGTGTTTGACACACCACATATAAAAACAAAAGGATAATTTTTTTCTCTAAAATAGACTGCTTAGAAACTCTAGAATTCGTTCTTAAGGGTCGAAATCCTGCGAACCAAAGAACCAACGCAAGAGAAATTCCTAAGGATCCAAATCCTTCAAAAGGAAGAAAACACGAACAAACGTAATATTTTCTAGCAGGCGGCGTATCAGTGGGCTTTTACATGCATGCACCTTTAGCTAGCTAGGTATTGTACCAGTGATTCACAAACAAACAAACAAAATACGTCTGCGACGTACGTATACAAATACGTATACGGTCGATCGAGCGGAAAAAGGATACGCGCGCGCGGCACGTGCATCCATGCACGTACGTACGTACGTACTTAACGCGGTTTCATGCACGCACGCTGGCAATGCAGACGAGTACGTACTTACTTGTGTGTACGGACCGGCCGGCCGGCACGTGACAGACGTAGCAGGCAGGTGCATCATGTCCGATTTAACGTACCGTACATGCGCGCGCATGCATGCTCTATATATCTATATATATATATATATATATATATATATATATATATATATATATCTATATATATATATGTTACTATCTATTAAATCGGATTTGGTGGTGATAATACAGTCGTTGTCACCATAAGTTAATTTCGTTAAAATTACAACCAATATGCCATTGCACATTTTTTTTTCCTGCAGTTATTTTCATGATTTCTCCTACTCCGTCTTACAACCGACACCACCACACCCGCATGCCGACCTCGACGATGCCATGAGTTGCCTACACAGAAAATAAAAATAAATAGTTTGTGATTTTGTTGACACGTAGCAACGCGCGGGCACACCTATTTTTTTTCTGCAGTTTTTTTCACAATTTCTTCTACTCCGTCTTACAACCGACGCCACCACACCCGCATGCCGACCTCGACGGTGCCATGAGTTGCCTACACAGAAAAAATAAATAAATAGTTTGTGATTTTGTTCACCCGTAGCAACGCGCGGGCACACCTATTTTTTTTCCTGCAGTTTTTTTCACGATTTCTTCTACTCCGTCTTACAACCGACGCCACCACACCCGCATGCCGACCTCGACGGTGCCATGAGTTGCCTACACAGAAAAAATAAATAAATAGTTTGTGATTTTGTTCACCCGTAGCAACGCGCGGGCACACCTATTTTTTTTCCTGCAGTTTTTTTCACGATTTCTTCTACTCCGTCTTACAACCGACGCCACCACACCCGCATGCCGACCTCGACGATGCCATGAGTTGCCTACACAGAAAATGAAAATAAATAGTTTGTGATTTTGTTGACCCGTAGCAACGCGCGGGCACACCTATTTTTTTTCCTGCAGTTTTTTTCACGATTTTTTCTACTCCGTCTTACCACCGACGCCACCACACCCGCATGCCGACCTCGACAGCGCCATGAGTTGCCTACACAGAAAATAAAAATAAATAATTTGTGATTTTGTTCACCCGTAGCAACGCGCGGGCACACCTGCTAGTCTATACCAATATATTAAATTGGAGTTGGTGGTGATGGTAAAGTCACAGCCGTACGTCACTTCACCAAAATCACGAATTTGCCACCGCTGTCACCACTTTTAATTCCGAAGCGTTTTTTTATCCGATTGATTCTAACCACCGCCGTACGTCCTCGATACTTTCCGCACGACCCTCTCACGCGGGCACGCGGCCCGACCCCTGTCCCCTCTCCCTCTCGCACCTATCCCCTCGATCCATCCTCCCCGAACTCTTCTTCCTCGCACCGCTTGATCCGCCTCCTCCACGAAGTCCAACTCCTCCCTTCATCGCCATCCTCGCTCGTTCTCCATGCCGTCGCCGCCGCTGCTCTCCCTCGCCGCGCCGCCCTCTCTCAAGTCCTTCTCCGGTCTCTCTACCGATCTGGCCCGCGCGACCACTCCTGTCTCCTCATCCCCTGCCCCGTCTCCTCCTCCCGAGTCCCGAGGAGACTCGATCTGGGCATCTGGCGGCCTAGCGCCCCCTGCCCTCTTCGCTCCTCCGGTGCTCCCGATCCCCTGCCCCTTCCCTCTTCATCTATCTGGACGGCTGGCTGTAGTCTGTGGAGGAGATCAACGGTGTGTTCTGGCAGAGGCGGGGCGAGCCGCGAGCGAGGTAGGTGGAGCTCGGCGGCGGCGCTGCAGTCTGAAGACGGAGGCGCGACGGCAGTGCTGCAGAAGATCGGGAGAGGCCGGGTGGCGTTCGACGACTAGGTGGAGGCGTAGGACGACACGCTGCCAGTTGGGTCCCGTTGACGGCCGGATCCTAGTGACGAGGATCCGCGTGGGGCCGGAAGACAATAGTGTCGCTCCTTCGTCCGGCCTCCGTCCGGCCTGCGTCGTCAAGATCCTCCGCGGCGCCCGCTCCTTGGCGGGTCGGTCGGGCGCCTCCTTAGTTGGTCGTCGGCGCGCCGCGGCTGCGGATCCCATGCGCAATGGCGGAGATGGGCATGGCGGTAGCGCAGGCGCCTTCCTCCAGCGACACCGCAACAGCAGCTACTCCCGAGCGGGCGTTTTGGCGCTGCTACTACCGATGCTTTTCTCTACTTTTTCTTTATTTTTGCTGAAATCTTGGCCTAATTGATGGTACATGCAGACCATGCTTTCTAAATTTAATTAGGACATGGATCTGCTCTGAAAATTACATTGATTTAATTCCCCTCTGTATATGATTTTAGTTTTACCATTTTTCTGGATCTATTTTTTGACCCCATTGGACTTGATCATATGACTAATCGATGATGTGCTGGATCCTTAATTTTCCTTAAAGATCATGGTTGAAACATGCTCAATATATGTGGCATGGCATCGCAGAGATGCGTGATGGAGCGAAGGGAGAGCAGCATCTCGTCGGGGCTAACATGATTTTCATATGGGCTAAAAATTATAAAATATGAAATTATATCAGAAAAGGCGTTTTCGTAGACTGAATTAACGTTTTTTCGATCAGAAATTTCGGTAACTGCTAGTTGCTCTCAATACGTAGCTACGTGCAAAAGACACCACTTTTGAAAACTTAAGTTAGCATGTTTTTCAAAATTTTTTCTTCCGTAGCAACGCACGGGGCTTTTTGCTTGTGTGTGTATATTTACGAGCCCCATCGATCCTATGTACGTACGTACTCTGATCTTGTGTATATATACGTTGTCTCTGGCTCTCTGGATCACCATGCAGGCGCTTCAATTAATTATTCTCGACCAGTTTTTAAAATTCAATTTTTATATATGTGCACGTACGTACTCGTGGTAATTAGTTAATTAGTATCAACCGTACGTGCGCTGGCCGGCCGGATCGAGTACACTTATTTTACAGTGCACGGTAAGCGCAGTGAGAAAACTGTACTGTACTTATAGTAGAGCTAAGAGAACATTTTGCGGTAAATTGTGTTCCCAGAAGTGAACTCGATCGATCTCTGAACGCATTTGCAGCTAGTGTATTGTTGTGTGTACCTCTCGATTATTTAAATTACCTCGGACCGGGGAAATGTACTGCGTGTGTGGTGTGACTGCAGTCAGGCTGCCTTTTCTTTCAAACGTGTTTGGAGTGCTGTTCGGGCTCGGGCCTCACTCTCTCAAAAGCTTTCATCTTAGCATTCCCAGCGGACTAGCTAGCTGTCGTGTCGTTTTTACTATACTTTTTTTTAGATATATACCGGAGCAGTACCCTTCTTTCGAGACCTGTAGATAATGAAAATTTTATTACTGCTGTCTCTGTATTCAGAATGCATATCTGTCTAAATTCGTACATATTATCCTCAACAATTGAAAATACATGACCACATCACGAGTGTGACATACCACGTGAAGAATCGATATACAAACTAAGAAACTTAGAGCTACCACGCCACCCAAACCGGGACACATAAACTTCCTAGTTATCCACTCTAGTCGGTTGGCACGAAACTCCATTGATTTCCGCAGCCAATTGGTATATAATACCTCTTCCGGTTTATCAAAAGAAAATACTGCGCTTGTGCCTGATCTCAAAACGTATGAACAAAATCCAGATCTGTGTGAAAGTGTGTAAATTAAACGTGTACTCCGTATTTTATTAATTTGTTAGAGAAAATTCGCCACTTATGCATATCTTAAAGTACTAAACATATCTACTTGTTGTTCCCTTTCAGATATCTTTAAGTACTAAATATGTATGTACTTCACGGCCGGCTAGCTTCACCCTGCAATTTTCTTTTCTTCTGTAAAAAACTGCTGTGCCAGAACTGTAGTTTGCTTTTGATTAATTCTTTTTACCGCACGAGCTTAACGCGCAACTTGCCAGAGCGGGCCCGGAGTTTAATCATGGGAACAAAATGCAAGCGTCCATCGATAGACCTTGCATGCATTATCGACGCAAAGAATACAGCCTCAATAAATACATATGGTAGCAGCAGAGATTTACACACCTGTAAGAGAGATCCGGTACACGCACTAGGCAGATCGAGGCCGGGCGGATTTAAGCAGCAGCAGCTAGCGGCCGTGGATTTTCTTGGGGCCTAATTAATTATGCATGTATGGATTGAGATAAATATATCCCCTGCTTATAAATTGGCTGCAGCACGTACACTGGGAGGGACAGTACGTACTGGACGGACGGACGAGCGTCCAACAGCTATCATCCATCGGCCGATACGGCATATGGCAGGGAGAGGATCTTGGCAGTGATTTCCAACAGTAATTACGATATCTTTGGGTATTAATTTGCCGTACAGGTTGCAAAGTGAGTATTTATTCACCGCAGTGGTTAAGGTCTTCGATCAGGGCATCGATGGAACTATGCCGTTGCCGTTAATTTTTTCTTTAGTAAAATACACCACTAGTCTATTAACTCGATCGGCAAAAATGAACAATTTGGTACATGAACTTGAAAAACACACACTTAAATCACTAAACTGAGATTACTATGTCACTTTAGTCAAAAACGGTTCGTCAGGGTTTATACACGTACGCCATGCACGTGGCCGCCACGTCGCCGGCTTCGGCCAGGAGCGCGTGCTGCATGCTAGCCTGCTACTTGATTTTCTCAGTTTTTTTTGGCAAAATCACCACGCTGATCATGGAAGATTTCACTTATGTGGTTAACATGATAGAGAAAATTTGTGTGAAAAATCAACAACTGACACGCTCCGAAACGACGGACCACCTCCACCAATTGAGGCTTTTACATGACAATGTGATTAGCCCTGAGTAACAAGTGCAATGAGTAAAGCTTGATCCGGTCCCATGCAGACCCCAGAAGCTATGGCGTCTTATGGCACTAGTTTGGTATACGTACGACACCCGTCCCGTCGCGGAAGTTGTGGAAATTTCTCCAAAATATTCACCATCACACATAGATATAAAATCATGCATGTGTACTACGTGTGCGACGAATCCGACTTCAAATTCCAATTGAATCCACGGCTCAAGAACAAAACACCGACAAATCCAGTGATATATGCAGATAATGCCAGACTCTAACGTAATTACCAGCCGGTGTGCACAGCAGGAAACACCATTAATTAAACCATAATATGCATGTGATTGATTAGTTCATTACACGCATGCAAGGATATTACTACTAATAGTAGGGTCAGAACATGGGTAAGAATAAGTAGCGTCCATCCTGTAGACCAAGATAATGGCGATCTGACAAGCTAATTAAGCTGGATATGTTAGGTTTTGTTTTCTACATGATTCAATAATGATACTGCTATTTATGATCAGAGCTTGCAGCCGGCCGGCCCCCGGCCCCCTACTAGTCATTTCAACGGGATGATAAGTTGATAACAGGAATAAGGGTCAAGCGTTAATGCCTTGTTCCTTGGATAAGACTGGAGTGTTTTAATATCCTCCAGTGCCATATGTCTTGAATCATCATATGACGTTATATACAGAATGTAGGGAATCTCCTGTCGTTACGTGCGTATATGGATGGAATTAGGAGAGCAGCTTGAATGATACTTGAAATGACACACCAGAATTTACAAAAAAAATCGAGCTAAAATCTGCACGCATATGGATATCGTCCCTATGGGACGTTATGGATCGATTTGATGCCGGCCGGCAATGGCAACCCCGGCAATATACTCCGATGTCGCAATCAATTACGAGATCTGCATGCACGCATGCATGGCGTGGAGGTGCATATATGCCGTGCATGCATGGGCCGGCCGCGCGACCGATCGATCCAATGTAACGTACGGGCCGGGCCTGCATATATGTCCACGCGCGCATGTCGATCGGCCTGGAGTACGTGGTAAAACCGGGGCCCAGCTGACGGCGGCCCGTACGTCTGCGCGTGGTCGTCCCTGTAGGCTAGCTGCTGTATGTACGTACGTACGTACGTACGTACGTGGCAGACACGTGTTTTGTAGACAGTGGTCGGAGACGGAAACTGTTGGTCACCCCGCGCCGCCCGCTGCTACGTACTTGGCCGCCCAGCCACGACCATGCATGGCTAATTCCCGGCCAGCGACAAAGGAGGAAGGAAGAAGAAGAAGGAGGCAGATGTTGGAAAAGAATGGGGGCAATAATATTACGAAGCTGCTGTCGAGGGAAAATAATAAGGAACCGAATTAAAGAGAGAACACGAGGACGTACCGCTCCTTAAACCTCTTCCTGCTGGGCCGTACGTGGGGCATATGCATGCACGGTCGCTGCTGGTCAGGCTCGCGCGCCGGTGGTTATTTTAAAACGACAAAACCGTTAAACCAATCATCTTCCCGGATCGCGGTTGGTCGGCCGGGGAGATCGACTACTGATTGATTGATCCATCCAACTTGGCGCGCGGCATCTTTTATTTTGATTCATTCGATCCATGCATGGAATCATGGATTGATTTGTTTGGCATCAACAGAGCCGCTTCAATTCCTCTGTCGGCGAGTTATTGCATGCATGCATGCATGCATGCTCCTCGACGATCAGGCCTGATCTCGCGCGCCAAACTGCACTACCGCTGCTGCACGTACCGTGTGTGCATGTACATGGTTCCGTTGCATTTGCAATTGCACGCATGCATGAATTTGAAGCCGGCGTGCATGCATGGTGCTGGCACCGTACGTACATGCATGCAGGCGCGAATGAGCTAGGGAGCTAGCTTCGCGATCCACAGCGTGCGTGCGTACGTACGTACGCCGGTGATCTGCTGCATGCCTCGGATGCATGCATGCATGCAGCAGCACGTACCGGCCGGCTGAACATACGCTGCGAGAGCATGCATGCATGCATTCACGGTATCCATGCATTCTTCGTCTCAAGCCATTTAAGCATGCTAGCTTCTGACACTTACATCACCTGCATACCGGCCGTTTCTGTGGTACATATGTATGTAGGACGTCCGTGCACATTCTGCTCAGCTTTTGGACGTGTATACTCAATTGATGTGTACAACAATTATATATACTAAACCGAAAAAATACGAGAGGAAAAATAATTAATGAGCTGCTAATAAACTGTATCGATATATATATGCACGCAATGATATACTCCCTAAGATCCATAATGAATATCTTAGACTAAGATTTCGTACTCCCTCTGGCTGGAATTACTTGTCGCTGATTTAGTACAAAGTTGAACTAAAATTGGGACAAGTAATATGGGTCGGAGGAAATACAAAATTATACGATAAATCTGAGACACTTGAGTATTAAACTGGATACGGAGTATATTCATCTATAGGGGCGGCGGCGCATGTTGGGTGGTTTGAACTGGCCTGGCCGGAGGATGGATGGACGTACGGGATATGGCGGGAGATAGAGATAGAGAGAGACGTATACTGTGCGTGAGGATCCGGCGCCGTACGGCCGTGCGATCCGCTGCCGGCGGAGGGCGGGACAAGAGCACTTAAATGCTTCTCTTCTCTTCCCTCACGCCGGCCAATCTCTCTCTCTAGCTACCTCTAGCTCTTCCCCCGTTAATTTACTGCCGCCGCGCGGCCACCGGGTCCGGGATGTCTGTGATTTCTCGCCGGAGCCCCACTGGTTTAACTGCACTGGAAAAAACAGCCTGATCGATGCAGGCACGTACACATGTACACGTCTAGCTCCATCGGACAGCTCCTGTGCTACTAGCAGCTATGCCATCTCTGAAACGGTGGTCGGCCAGGATCGATCCTTTCATGCATGTTTTTGATCTCATCACAATTAAAACTATACGAGAAAAATTGATTTGCTGAAATGGGACAGCATTTTGTAGCTTCCACGTACGATAGATACAACCAATTAATAAAGAGTGTTAAACTCTAGGCATCTTCCGGTGCTCCTATGTGACCCCCATTTCATGATCATCCTTAGTCAACATTTTGACTGTGTAGCACATTATATAGTTAACGAGGAAAGATCTAGAAAGAAACCGTCTCTTATGCTAGATACCGTCTTCGTCGATCTCTTATGCTAGATACCGTCTTCGTCGATCTCTACAAGCAAACAAACACTGAGACATTAAATTTCTCTCAAATAGAAATTATTTTTGGTAGACATTAAAAGAAGATGGATTGGCCGGGGAGTTTGTGTCTTAACGCTAACTAATGAAGCACCATGAGACAACACTTAAAAAAAGTTGCCACGGAGGACTAAAAACAATCGTATCCTCCAGGGGGCATGGATTTTCTGCAAACAAAGATCCTAATTAAATCCCTCTCGTTGCCACCGGGTTAACAACTAACGGTTTTGCTATTTCTCAGCCGACTAAAAAAATTACTGTTTTTAAATCGACGCCAACAACAACCATTCGTTCCAGTCAATAAAATTCGTGCAAGATTGATATAAGAACGAATGATGGATAATTTTTTTATCGACCGAGAAATAACCGTTTCTAAGTCGACCGAACACATCGATCGACAGTTGTAATGAATAAACAGTCGTCGGTCTATATAAGGCTCCTCCTTGAACGAGTACGTACTCCTCGCCGCTCATTTCCGTCCCTCAAAAAAACAAACCAGAAACGCTGCCGGCCGAACGAACTCGTCCTGTCCTTGAACTCGGGCTCACACACATGCGTACGTCGTTACGGGCTATATACGTGCCGAACACACGCTGACAGGTTTCTCCTCAGCTCGATCACGCGTTGCGTTGCATGGCGATGGCGTCAGGACTCACGCGCGCGTATGCCCCTCCTACCGCTACAGCTGACAGAATGGCGTCACACACGCACATAGATATCCGGCCGGGCCCGGGGAGATCAGGAATTTCAGGAGGATATATACGCACGGGGCAATATTGATTGTTTAATTACTGCAGGACGTACACGTCTGTCCCGGTCTGAAGTTTGCTGAAATGGAAACTTGACGTTCAGAGGCTCAGAGCAGCCAGCACGGCGGGTTGCCGGCCGCCGAGCCCAACGGCCTGTGCATCTCAACGGTGCATGACTTGAGCAGCAGCGGCTCTGCACACGCACATGCTTGCATCCAGGCGCCGCTAAGCAGCAGAATCAGAGCCTCGACGACATGGGAATCGCGGATCCTCTGCTAGGCCCGCCCATCCAACAATGCCGCCTGCAGGGCACGCCACAGAACGGGGTAAAAAAATAAAAGAAAAATGTACGTACCACGATTTACTCCTCGTCAAGACGAACCAGACATGCTGCCATCATTCATGGGAGTTTTGTGTCTATGAATACGTGCCGGTGTTCAGAAGGACAACGCCGGAGACGGAGACGGAGACGAACCAAAGTGAAATCCGCGATATTTGGGGTTCCGGCAAAGACTAGATCGATCAGCTAGCTTGGGAAATGTGAACAAAAGACAGCCAAGAACGGCGCCCCCGCTGCGGGGAAGTCAAGGTAATTTACAACAGAATGAAATTCATGGTGGCAGAGCTTTATTTTCCAGCTGCGTCGCTAGCTAGTGTCCACAGCTCACCCGGCCCAGCTTTCGGGTGGGTAGTACATTGGGGAAGTCGTCCATCTTCAGGGATTGCTTTGATTTGGTTTCATCTCATGGCTGGAATGTATGTATCCAGCACCACGCTATGGATGTACTGTGGGCGAGCGCACGGAATTTTATTGGGGCACAGTCCGTATCTATCAGCAGCCGTGTTCCAGAGGTTCTGAATTTCAAACGGATGGGCGCAGAGGTTTACTCAGGGCACTCATGTTCTTCCGTGTGGAGTTGTTCTTCTTGTCCGTCCGTCCGGCCGGCCTCATCTTACCAGAGGGATGAGCAAGTATTCCGCGTAGAACAGCTGCGCAGCCATGTGAGGAGTAAATGTAAGTTGTCATGGTTATTATTGATCCAGGATGTCAAACGAGGTGCACAAGGTAAACTAATTGAATTCGGGCAGTACAGTTGGCCCCTACAAGGAAATCTTAGAGAGGATGCTGCCGTCTGTCAGCAAGTAGTACCTTCCAGATGAACATGTAGAAGGATGTTATTGCAGTTTTGCTCGTCAAGTCGACCGATCTGGCGCTGTTCCATAAGATCGTAGCGAGGATTGCATGGCCTATGACCTGTGAAACATGTAACTTTTCAGACCGTCGTAACAAGACTGCTAAAATTTGAAACGGCCTAATAGCAGGTGAATCCTTGTTGCTTAGGTTGGATAAGATGAATATTTTAAGAAATTATAAATCTAATGACCGAAATCTCTGGTGAAATCCATACAGTTACAGATTTGCTCCACAAAGAGGAAGAAGTTGCCCCCATCAGTACAGCAACAGCATAGGCCATCTCAAGTAGACCAACACAGGTCCAGAAAACCTGTGTGGAAGTTCAAACCATTAAGTCCAAAAATAAGTTTCTGAGCAAATAGTCAAATAGCATTACCTATCATTTATTACTAACCTTGTTTTGACCCAATCGAACACTGAAAGATTGAATTCCAAAAATGCGATCCCCTTCAATATCAGGTATATCCTGCCGGAAATAGCAAAATCTCTTAATCTTATATCAAAATTCCAGAGGAATGCAACAAATGAGTGTTCCATCAGCATATCTTTATAGATAGAGGAAATGATTCTTATGGACGTTCCATTCGCTGTAGTAATGCAGCACAGAAACTAGATATTGTTACCTTGAATAATGCTATTACAACTGAGAAGAAGGTCATGAAAGCAGTTGCAAATATCAATGGTCTTGAAAACACTGCCGGTCTTCTGAAAACAAATGTCTGATAGATAAAGGCAAGATTGCGTAAATCATATGTAGCCTTTATCATGTGAAGTTCATAGAACAGAACACATCAAAGTGTAATTACAATTGCATACACAAATTCGTTCATTGTTCTCAAATATGTCACCAGAAGACTTGCCTGAATATGGAGAAAAAATGCCAGTTGAACAATCACTGCACGTACTGCTAATATGCAGAGTGCTGCAACAACAGCAAATCTCTTCCATCGAAAATATGGCAGCTGTAGAGTACCAAATTGGGAATGTCAGATCTCTATAATTAGGTAATAAAGGGCATAGCTCCAGCACACCAAACATGGTGATATTCCATGCAGGACTATAAACTTCTGAAATAAAATGCATTTAACATTAAATAAGCAATCATTATTTTATTTTAATTTAAATGGCAAGCAGTAATGATACTTCCATTCAAGAGAATCTATTTTTTTATCCATTGCCTTGGGGCTTTACCACATGCCAACCCCAAAATGTTTTGAGGCCCATTTTAGCCCAGCAAATTTGAGGTTTCTGTGGAGCAAGGCTTTCAGCTGTAATATGTCAGCTCATTAAATATACAGGTGGGTTCCAAACCTGCCAGCTGTCCATATCATTCAGGCCCACATGAAAGTCAAACACGTGGTTTGTATAAGCATTTCATTTAGATTGTGATAGCATAGTTCGAAACCATGTTTCTTCTAACATACTTCTGGAAAAACAGCTGTCCTACTAAAGCTTTGTATTAGAGCAGAATAGGCAACAGACACCATCACAAAGAGATATGAATATAAATTTAGTTAATATGACAAATCATGAATTGATGACCATAAATACATGATCTCTTACATTGATTGAGTAAGCTGTTCCAAGAACAAAGCTAATAAAAAGAGCCCAGAACAGAGGAGGTGATCCAACAGCCCATCCAAGGCCAAAGCTCTGCAATTCACATGGCGAAACTCCTCAATTAGTCTGACAGAACTAAAAGCAAAGAAGATAGACTATCAAAAGCTTCTTGCAAGATTAGACTCTGTCCACTCCATAATAGCTAGTAAATAGGAACCGATGAACTACAATTATAAAATACACCTTCACTAGATTTAAAGAGAAATGGAAGTGTTGTTTAGAGCGGCTACTCAATCATGCATAGCTACCAAAGTTCAGAAGTTCCTATGTAATTGTTTCTCTACTGTGCTGCTCAATCTCACTGCTGAGAATTCCATTAGTTACAAAGATCAAAGAGTAATGAACTCAATTGGTGGAGGTGGTCCGTCACCTTCAAATCGTGCCACGTATGATTTGGCACAGACCATTGGGATGAGAGCCGTCAAGGACTTGATCCGAGACAACAAATTATCATTCAACATTCTCTTTAAACATGTAGTGTATTCTTTTTTAGTCCGCAGCAATACACAGGTATCTTGCTAGTATTAAAGAAACAAGAGATTTTACTCTGACACCCACTTCTGGTATTTCATGATCCTTATACATGAAAAAAAAGTTAGTTTAGTTACCATAGCAGCAAAGACTGATACTATTGCAACCCCAACTGCAGGAGAGTATTCGCCCGATGCTAGTGGGAGAGTTGGCTTGTTAATCTGGTAAGTCACCGCATTAGCTCCCACAGAAGTTCGAAACAGATATATAATAAAAATCAGTACTGTAAAGTCAAAACCTAAACATTTGAGATTACAATGAATTTAAATACCTTGTCTATTTCAATGTCGAACAACTGATTCAATCCAACAATATAGATGTTCATGAAAAGGGCGGCTACCACTGCCTACAGAGGAGTAACACACATATTTTTTTTTATACAACTCCGTCATTGTAGAAGAAAAGTGCAGCTCAAAGTAGTACCTCCATCAAACCAGTCAGGAACAAAGGAGAAAAATCAGACATGCTCTCGACAGCTAGCAGGGAAACTGAGACTATGCTTAGTGCCTGCCTAAACAAGAAATTTTCTCTTAGACCCAGGGAGATCAAAAGAAATCAAGTGCAGTGCAAGTGTACTAGCTTCATAAAACGAAACAAAATCAGCATGACTTAACTGTTCCTATGACAGTATGTGGCCGAGAAAACCTGTAAAACGCATCCAAAGAAGATGATATTGGCTTCCAGATGCTTGCGGCATCATGTGCTTCAGTTTCTGGCTGTAGTGATTGCCCCGAAGCATTTGCAGAAGTATTGATTGGTCGATGTGACATCCTATGGTAGGAATACTTCCAATCCAAGAATTTTTGACAAAGATTAACAGTAGGGCCTCTGGACCTTTGGATGGACAAGGAAATCCGCCCTTTACCATTTTGTTGGATAGGACGAAATGGTGGTAGAATATGATCTGGAAAATCAACACTTTGTAACTACATCAAGCACTCAGGACACAAAGATTGAAAAACTTTATCCAGAAAGCAACGGTATGCGACCATATGTAAGCCTAAAAATCGGTGGATCTATTATCTGATTAACTATGTGACTCTTGTTATTTTCGAAAAGGAGGACAAGCCTCCGGCACAGCCATTATATTATCGCCACTACTCAACAGGATCAGTCAAAGAAGAAAGTGACTTCTGCATGTTACATACTCCATTTTCCATCAGGTCAGTTTTGATTAAGTTCATCGAAAGATGGGAAGTGCCCAATAACACAGACACAATACATACTTCACAGACCTCCATGAGTATCATCACGGATCACCTCAATCAAAACAGAAAATCGATTTCCAACTACAGAAAACGTTTTCTCAAAAACGAATTGAAAAAGGAAAGAAGAAAAAAAGCTTCTGCTGCCTCATCTCCCATCCCTTTTTGGTTTGCCTTTTCTGATCCGGAAAACGGCGGAACTTATGAAGGTTCCTATCCCATCCCACCGAATCGCATCCCGGGACATCGCTTTCGGTCGAGCACCCCCCCTCCCCCCCCCCCCCCCCCCCCCCCGCCTACACATCCATCCATTCGCACTAGTACCAGCAGAGCAGCATTCTAGCCAAGGAAACTGAAACCCAAGGAG
This sequence comes from Brachypodium distachyon, assembly GCF_000005505.3. Taxonomy (NCBI): domain Eukaryota; kingdom Viridiplantae; phylum Streptophyta; class Magnoliopsida; order Poales; family Poaceae; genus Brachypodium; species Brachypodium distachyon. Next base: position 26,947,721 of record NC_016131.3, on the reverse strand, counting down.
CTAACAATAATAATATCACGAGGAGCGTGCGGAGGAGGAGGGGTGTCGAAGCACTCACCTCGCCGGCGGGCGGCGGCGGCGGCGGCGCAGGGCGCGGAGAGGAGGAGCGACGAAGGGCGGAGGCTGAGCGAATCCATCGCCGCGAGCGAGAAGAGAGAGGGGGAGAGGGGCAGTACTGAGACAAGACAAGATTAGGGAAAAGGAGGAGCCGCTGCTGAGCCCTGAGGGCAGGCCGGCAGGGAGACAAATCCAAGTGTCCAACCGTGCAATACAGTACTTGAAAAGCAAAGCAAATCTCAAAATTGCAAACAAACAATTGGACCCTAGTTGCTGAGGGGAAAAAAACACTGCGTGGGACAAGTAACGTGACTCGCCTCGATTGCGGAGGTTAGGGTGGTGTGTATCGTCACCGCGTGGGTCGGGACGGGGCTATAAGCTTAACTCATCTTGATTGAGTTTTTTTCGGATTCTATGACCGGCTTTTCTTAGAAGCTGCACTCACCTACCTTTCTGGAGAAGCCGCATCTCAGATTTAGCTAGATTTTCAAAAAAATTTAGACCAAACTAGTTTGATAGCCTAATTAAATTTAGGTGGCGGCTTCTCCAGAAAGTTGGGTGAGAGCAGCTTCTCAGAGAAACCGGTCCAGGAAGCCGAAAAGAACTGGCCCATTATATGAGTTTCGAGGCATTCACGTGTACTGCCAAGCAGAGCTTGGCCTCCTAGCCCCAGATATAGCAAAGAGCAATGCGTATGGGACTAGTTAGGCAGCAGTGTCTGGGTCGGAGATGGATGGATCATCGAGGCCGGTGGAAGTGTCTGGGGACGGGCAGTGGAGTCTCTTCGTACGTGCCGTCGGGATCGAATTGATCGGTCCGGATCTTTGATTTTGCCGGAATTGGTTCCGGGCGCAGAGTGCTTTCCGTTTGTGACAGCAGCTTAACTCATCGGTAGTACCGCGTCGGCTTAACTCATTGGTGTGTAGAGAGCCGTAGAGGAAGGAAGAAAGCGACAGTGTATGATACATATTCCCTCCCGTCTTTTTTCTTTTTATAACCACGGGTCTCAAAATTTATACTATTTGACCACTAATTAGGTATAATTAGAACGATACTACCTCCGTTCCATAATTCTTGTTTCAAATTTGTCAAAAAATGGATGTATCTATTTAAAAAAAAAATCTAGATACATGTAATATTTCTATAGGAATTATGGAAAGGAGTAAGTAATTTATAGTTTGTGTACCACAAAAATTCAGGAAAATCATATTGAAAAAAGTTGAGGTAGACGATATAGTTTATGCCACGTTACACGCAACCCAGATGTCATTGGTGTAACTAACGTAAAAATGTGCACGTCAAAAATAAAGTGCAGCACGTAAATGGGAAATATGTGAATCGCTACGGAGTAGGGTAGAGTTTCTGATGGGGATGAAATTTTTTGAGGGGAGTGGAATTTTTATAGGGGAAGAGTAGGGTAGTGTTAGGGTTGGTAAAAACAAAACAAAAACTGTCCAAGTAGCGTGCCGGTGTGTAACAAAAGACTACCGATTACGACAGCCGGATTGGTTGTTTGTGCTAGACTACAACATTCAGCAGCTGAGAATTCCGTAGAATCTGGGGACCAGCTCAACCTTACGATACATATATTCTCTAGAATCAAATGATATACATCTGGGGCAGCTCAAGATTCAGACTCTCAATTAACATCTGTACAGAGGGATGTGACTTCACAGCTTCACAAGGATGAGAGGAAAACTTGTTCTGATTCCTGACGTAAATTTTTCGCAGCACCGTTTGCCGGCTCACCAGACTCTTCACAAGTAACAATATGCTACACTCCCCTACCAAAACTTGGAAATTGCCCAAAGTCTGTAATAAACACGCAGGAACACGAATCTATGGACAGTTTTAACTATCTCCTGAACTGGGCGCTCTCGACACGGGCTGTGAGCGTGCTGAGCAGTTTCTGGTCTGAATTACGGTCGGTTTCTGCGATTTCATACAGGAAGCCGCGAGCTTCGTCGAAGCGCTTGGCCTTGCAGTAACTGTCCACCACTCTCCTGTAGGTCAGCTCCATGGGGCTCAGGTTGCGCTGGATCATGTAGCTGACGACCTCCCTGGCCTCGCTGAACATCTCCCGGCTCGCGTAACCCCCCACGAGCGTGTGGTAGGTCACGACACAGGGACGAACGCCATCGGCGATCATCTCGGACAGGATCCTCTGGGCCTCCTTGATCAGGCCTTGCTTGCAGAACCCGTTCATGACGGTGTTGTACGACACGACGTCAGGCTTCAGCTGGGAGGTCTTGAGCCGTTTCAGTATCTTCTCGGCTTCCCAGGACTCGTTGCTCTTCGCGTACATGTCCATCATGCTGTTGTAGGTGATCAGGTCAGGGCTCAGCCCGCCCTGCTTGATGGAATCAAACATCTCACCGGCCTTTCTGTACATCCCGTTCTTTGCATACATTGACAGCATGGAGTTGAAAATGACAAGGTCTGGCTTGTGACCCCGTGCCATGACCTCTTGAAATGCCCTCTCGATCCCCTCCAGCCGCCGACACTTGAAGTTGGAAATCACAAGGGTTCTCAAAATAACCCAGCTTGGGAAGACGGTACCTTCGTAAACTTCTTTTTCAATGGCCTCTATCCCAGCGGCATTGCCCCCCTTGGCATGGCACTGGAGCAATAGTGAATATGACATATCATTTGGCTTGAAACCCTCGTTCTTCATTTTGTTTATGATGGACTGAGCAGCTGTCCAATCCCCTTGCCGAGATAGCACACTCAGCAATGCATTGTATGTGGTGAGGCAAGGGGTGAAGCCTGCAGCGGTCATTTCATCATACATCTTGAAAGCATTGGCCCTTGAACCACACCGGCCATAAGCAGATATCAGTGTATTGAAGGTGTCTCGGCACAGCTCAACCCCACAAGACTTCATCCTCTCAAGTACCCTAGTAACATAGCCCTCCATACCTCGCTTCCCACAGACTGCCAGCATTGTGTTCCATGTCACCCTATTCGGTGTGCACCCGCTCCTTGACATCTCCCCAAGCATCTCCAGCATCACATTGAACCTTGATTTCTTCCCCAGCATGCCAAGGATAAGATTGTACGTGTTCACATACGGGATAAACCCATTCTTCTTCATCCAATCAAACAAGGCAAGCGCCTCGTCCACCTTTCCGGCATTCCCATACGCTGTCATTATTGTATTATACGTGAACGCATTAGGTAATATCCCCTTGCTGACCATGGTATCAAGACATTTGGCGGCCTCCTCATAGAACCCAGCCCTTGCATATGATCCAGCGAGTTCATTGTAAGTGACAGCATCAGGCTTGCAGCCAGACTCTTCCATCTCCTTGAGCACCCGCAGTGCCTCCATGTAGTTTCCGGCCTTGCCAAACACTTGCAGGAGAGCATTGTAGGTGACGACACACGGGACATGGCCACGGGACTTGAGGTCCTCGAAGAAAGCGACCGCCTCATCGACGAGCCCATCCCGGCCACAAGCAGCAATCACCGTGCTGGCGGTGAAGCCGTCAGGCTCCACCCCTGCGGCCCTCATCTCCTCCAGCATCGCAACGATCTGCGGCCACGAGCGGCCCATGCGGCCGTACACGTCGAGCATGACGTTGTACATGACGTGCGTGGGCGCCACACCCTCACGCTTGAGCTCGGCGAAGAGCTCGAGAGCGCGCTCGTACCGCCCCTCATGGGAGAGCGCGTGGAGCACGGTGGTGTAGGCGCGGACGTCGAGGCCAGGGGAGCCGGGCGGGAGCGGCAGCATTTCGTCGAGCAGGTCGCAGACGGCGTCGTGCTGGCCCTCGCGGGCGAGCGTGCGGACGACCATCTCTAGCGCGGCGGCATCGGCGGCGCCGCCCTCGGCACGGACCCATCGGACGAGCGCCAGGGCCCACTCCCAGTGGCCGGAGAGCTCGAGCGCCTTGAGCAGGGAAGGCACGTCGGCGGCGCGCAGGAGGTCGTCCTTGCGGGAGGAGAGGAAGGCCGGGAGGGAAGCGAGCGGCGTCGAGGAGAGCTCGAGCACGAGCGCCTGCGCGGCGGGGGAGAGGAAGGAGTGCGCCGGGGTCGGGGTCGGGTGCTGCTGGTGGTGCTGGTGCTGCCGGCGCGGGACGACGGGGGCAGGCGGCGGCGCCGCGGTGAGGTGGAGGAGGAAGGAGTCGAGCGGGAGAGAGGCAGGGGACTGCGGTGGTGGCGCGGCCGGGAGGAGCGGGGTGGCCGACGTCCGCTTCTTGGGCCCCGCCGGCAGCGTGGGCTTGTTCGGGAACACCCCGCGCCCGGTGGCCTCCATCGCCATCGCCGGCGCGGCGGGTCCGCTGCGAGCTCAGGAACCAGCCGTGGGGTGGGAGTGGAGAGCGGAGCGTGTCAGCTCAGGCGATGGAGAACGGGGGATTTGGGATACGGTGGTTGGGTGGACGGGGATTGGCGGCCAAGGGATGACGAGACGGGGCGAGCGCCATCCGCCACTGCTGCCAGCAATTCGTTGCGCCCCCTGGGAATATCTCATCTGGTCATTTCAGTTCAGTTGGGACATGGGAGATCTTCCCTCTTTGGTAAAGCACAATACTACAGTACTAGTAGTAGCACCAAGGAACTGGCAGAGCAAACCGAAGATAAAACAATGATGGTAAAACAGCATCAAGGTTGAATCTCATCTCTGTTTTCCCTTTTTCACACAACAGGGTTGCACATTAATCAACTAAAATTAGTTTTGATAGCATTGCTGATGTGCTACATTCTGAAGAAAATGGCATGACGTGCACACTGGTTTCAGTCTAGAAACTGGTTAGGTTAGACTAGGGACATAACAGGGCTGTCTTCCTTTCCTTCTCCCTCCAAACCTCGGAGGGGCAAACCTCTGGTGTGCAATGCAAAACATTGCGATCCACGAGTATTGCTGCGACCTGTCTCACCTTTGAAGGTTCTTCTGGGCAATCCTCCCAGGTTTACACGGGGTGGAGGAGGACGACCGCGTCCCGTTTTCACCTTCCTTTCCTTGGTCTCCCGACGGGTCTCTTCTCCGGGACGTAGTCCGGGTCTTGCTCCTCTGCTAAAACCGGCATCCTTTGTTCCAGGGAGTCAATCTCTGATTTGACCACGGCGTCGATGTTTTTGCGGCGTGTGCCCTTGGCAGGCGACCCTGTGGGTTTTGGAGCTGTCCTCGGAGAGTTGGGTTGCCTTCTCCTGCGGTTCTTGGAGTCATTTTGCAGCTGAACTTGCATCGGCAGGCTGAAATAGGCAAATAGCAGCAGTGAGCGTAAGTTACGTTCCAGTCCAGTTAAAAGCAGGATGATCTAGACAGAGTAAAATATTCCGAGCTCTAGTGACAAAGAACAGTCAAGAAAATGCAGCAATTGAATAGGTGGGAGTGTGATAAGATATACCTAGGTGCCGCACCAATATCCGCCATAAACATTAGTTTTGAAACAGAACATGAATCATCACATGCGGCATCTGATCAGGACAACCAAGAAAACTAGACGTTATTAGGCATCCTCCTCATATTGACCGCAGGAAACGTAGCGAATTAAAGATGAAAACATACGCTCATGCTTCTGATGTGATAAATCCATCATCTTCTGCTCAAAAGGAATAAAAGAATCCAAAGGTTCAACCTTCAAAGGCAAGCTGTTCTTCAGATCCTAAGATAAGGTTGGTGTTGCCTTTCATGTCAGAACACATTACTACATTTATTTGACTGATAAGGAAGGAAGACAACCAACAGATCCTGTTTTCCGAGGGGTTGTTCCAGTACCTTAGTAGAACATGGATTCAAGAATGCAGAGTCAAAAGTTTTCTGGTCACCACCAGCTAACAAGGAACTTGAATCAACATGTTGTGATGGTACTGCCAAAGGTTTCTTAGGGACATCCAATATTTCCTCAGCTCTTTCAACTTTTGAAACAATGTTAGTATGTTCTACGTTGTTGGTCCCAAGAAAGGGGGCATGTTTAGTGTCATCTCTCCCGAGACTTGCTGCTGATGAAGAAAAATAAACAAAAACAATTGTAGATGGTTGGTAAGACAAATTGTTCTTATAGCTTAATGGCATTTCTCTAAAAAAAATGCTATATCTACCTGGACGATTTCTAACAACATCAACTTGCTTAAATTTTGCAATGTTTATCGTATCTCCATTAATCTTTGGTCTGATTCGTCGAAGGTTATCAGGAGTATCCTGGATAACAGAGCAACTTCGTTTTGAAACCTGCAGTCCAGTGAACAAAAAAACAAATTTGGCCATGCTTTATAGCTAATTACCCTTAGACAAACATGGGTGGTAGTGATATAAACAAATGGGGCTGAGATATCATACACACAACAAATTAAATTTCCTACAGGCAAAGAACACTCACAGACTGAATCTTGTCAGCATTGTGCTGTAAAAGGTCAGGAATGGCAGGAGTTAATGTTGGAACTGCCCCTGCACCAGCACTATTATCAAAACCATGGCCATGGATTGGAAGACTTGAAGATGAAGGCGTTGACACGTTTGGACTAAATGAAGAATATCCAATGGTTGGTTGTCTGCCAGCCTTCTGACTGATCGCAAGAGCAAGCTCACCATCAACAGTTCCACCTGAATCTGGGTTAACGACCCGCTCTTGAATTATCTTTATTAGTGTACTGCACTCAGACCTAACATTAAATTGAAGAGATGAAATGATATATAGTATATTAGTAACTTGGTTTTATTTTTCATCCATGGAACAAGTGTTAGTTTGTCCAGAATAGAGGGATATGACAGCATAATAAAAAGGAGTCATTGGTTGCAACTTTTGATTGCTAATATCATGGTACGCAGGCTGGACTAACATAATACAACTGATTATTGAAAAGGTCAATGCTAAAGGATAAGCATTTCAGCAACTTTCAAATATCCCCTTTGCATAATGTCAACATATACATTAGTGCATTTACTAAAAAAGACTGCAGCACGAATGCTTTAACAAACCCACATATATGAATATTTATTGGAAAATAATAATAGCAATATGACAACACAAAGAAAATACAAATTAAATGATACATTCCAGAAGGACATCGATGCAAGTAAACAAGATATATGGTGTATATAATACCTCGAAAAAGTTTCCTGCATAAGCAACTGCGCTATGGCATCTTTTGGCTCAATATCCGAGACAATTGCTAGGGATGCCTCTGCATAGTCTTTCAGAACAGTCTCCTTCTCAGTCTAGAATCGGGAAAAAGAATTGTATATGACATCATTTGAAATCTTCAGATAACTAAGGCCTTACTCCTAAGCCCAATGACAAACGGTTATTCGAAAATAACGGGCATTTAGTTTGTAAGATAACAAGTACAGTATATAGCTTGCAGAATACCTGGTTTAACTGATTATTTTCTGGTGAAAAGGGCAGGAAATAATTATGATCTGTGAAATAAAATAAATCAGTAGACAAGCACATCACATAATTTATTCACAGTTGAGTTGCTGAATACAATGCCAATAAAGCTGCAAAACACTTCATTTACTGGGGGGAAATGAACTACTCCCTCCGTCCAACAAAGGATGTCTCAAGTTTGTCAAAATTTGAATGTATCTAGACATGACTTAGTGTATAGATGCATTCAAATTTAGTCAAAGTTTAGACATCCTTTGTTGGACGGAGGGAGTATAACAGACAATAAACACTGACCATGCAAATTTGGGAATATGTATTGTTCGGTACACACTACAAAGTTCCTTTTGCAATCCAAATAAACCCAGTTGATTAGTGACTTAGTAGTGCCAATGCACTCAGGTCCATGATCTGACGTTCAGTTTTATATTAGTGAACATGGATTGACTTTTGTCAAGGAGCACTGCAAGTCTGCAACACCAATGAAATGAAAAATGCACGAGTAGCACTACCATGACTGTAACAACCGAAGAATAAAACTTTGCTTTCGATGCAGGTAAGAAATATGCAAGCGCAAAGCATCCGATTCTCCATTCTACCGTGGAGCGGGGGACAGCTCCACGAAACTTAACGTGCAAGCGATTAACTCAAAATTGGGAAACCGTTTTGTTCGCAGCAATGCATACGAGGTTACCACGCCAAACTAGTCTAGTCACCGATCTAGCTGGCGAATCTGGAATGAAACCAATGCGGCCTCACTCACGGCATCAGGGATGAAATGAAATTAAGGCGCTAGCTAGTTCGAAGCACAACCTGAGGTGGAAGCAAGGTGCTTACCGGTACCGCTATAGTAACCCTCGCTGCGTGGACGGAAGGAGCTCGGGGAGGAGGAGGCGGACCCGTCGTCCGACGCGACGGAGCCGGAGGCGGAGGCGGAGACGGAGGGGGAGTCGGGGCCGAGCACGGCGGCGAGGAGCCGGCCGGCGCCGGAGACGAGGCCCGCGAGCCAGCCGCTCGGCGGGGGAGGCGGCGGGGGCGGGGAGGAGGCGCCGCCTCCGGACCGCTGGGGCCGCTCGCCGCCCGCGGCGGATGACTCCATGGGAGGAGGGGAGGAGGGCGGGGGAAGTTGGAGGGAAATAAAAAACGAGACCGGAAATAGACCGCCGGCGGTTCCTGGGTCGCACGTTGGTTTCTTTGGAAAGTGGTGAAATTTGGGCGGTCCGGTTTTTTTTTGGAGGGGCCTGGCAGTTGCACTGCCTTTTCAATTAGAAAAAGAGAACAAAAGTTCACCTACTACAAACTAAGAGCACACCATCACCTGAAATAGAAATCACCTAGTACAAAGATCAAAAGGGGCAACACTTCACAATTTAACTATCTCTACCTTGCCTCCACCAAGAGACCATATTCATCCTCAATCATTCGATAGAGAGCAGCCGCATTTATTTCTTTCTGTTGAAAAACTTTACTATTCCTCTCTTTCCACAGATGCCAGGCAATAAGAGCTGCCATTGCAATCTTCTTGTCTTTAGAAGCAGATTTTGGTCCTGAAATGATTTGCCTCCACCACGTCCGCAACGAAGGACTGGCCGCCGCAACCGTCCCAACCGGTTTTTAAAAACGTTCCAAAATTTCGGGGCTCCCCGAGGACGTTGCCGCTCGGGTGATCCTTGTGCTCGACGTTTTCTCCATGGCCCACCTGTCATATGTCAGCCACCCTGCTCTTTTTCTATTTTCGAGCTCGGCGGGCGACCACAACTACTCCTCGGCGGCCGGCATGCCGAAGGCGGAACAAATCGAGGGCTTCCAGGCCCTCCCTTACGGGCCACGGCCACTCTCCGTCGCGATGGATGGGAGGAAACCAGCGGGCGTGCGGGGAGCCTGGCAGGAACCGGCGAGGTACGGCGAGACTCGATCAGTCCTGCAAACCTCCAAAGCGAATACTTGCTTTGTGTGCAGCTTCGTCTGATGCCCTACTGTATATGCTCTCATATGTGCTGCGCGGGTGTGGCGGGACACTGGACTACTCCAGTTTGGTATGGTGGAACTAATGGGGATAGACGGACAGTGCGGCCAAGGTGTTCGTTAGAATGCACCTACATTTTTCCAGCTAGTTAAAAGAAGTTCCACTTGCACCTGTAATGTAAAGTATTTAAGGACACCGTGTTCACAGTGAACTTTGTTTGTTTACAGGAAATGCACATGCTATAAGACTGGTTAGCTCTTCAACGGCCGAGTGAGCGATACCTGAGGCTGAATCCCAAGTTACTTCAGCCAGGCTTCCCCGGCAGTTGGTTGTTGATCGTTGAGATTGAAAGGTGAACTTTGCTCAGGTTGGTACTAACTTTGAGCCACTTGATGACCTCGTACTTTTGTCTCCCCTATGAATGATTTGTGAACCAATATGAGTCAGTGATGTTGCCTTGTTATTCTGTGTGCATCTACAGCATATATCGTTGTCCTTGCTGTCTGGTAGCTGGTCACCGTTTGTGTTCAAACTGTGGGACACTGGCAGTGTTGCTTGTTTCTCCATATCATTGATATTTGGATCTCTTTGTTCTCCTTGTGAATCTCCATCTTCTCCTTTTTTCTCATGTCCACATTCATTTTGGTTATCTCCTTTGCTCCCTCCATTTTGCTGATACTTTTTGTAGCCGTTCATCAGCACGGCTACGAAAAGGGAACATGCTGTCACAATTCCAGTTAGGAGGAACAATCCCCCAAAACTTTCAAAAGTGATAGCGTCCGAACCATCAGTTTTGTCATCATTTTGATGGCTATTACTATCAACCCATTTCTTTTCGATTTGGATAATTTTAGCGCTCTCTGTTATGTTGAGTATTGCCCTTGATATTTCAGCACGTAGCGGAGAATTCTTGGGCAGCACCTAATAAAAAATAGATAGTTGTTAAAAGCTGCACATGCTAACATATAAGAATTCTTCATTGTAATATCTGAATCAATAAAAGCCTGAAAAGTAAAATTTCCAATTGGCTAAACATTTTTTGGCTGAAATGACATTATGGCGGATGGTCAGTGATGGTGTTATTTAGCAGTCCAATATACCTTCAGAAAATCATACCAAAAGTTGCTCGAATACTACAAAGATCCAGTAAACTGACCATAGGGCTTGCTTGCAGGCCTAGTTCATTGTTAGTGGTACATTATAATGTACTCCCTCCGTTCAACAAAAGATGTCTCAAGTTTGTCAAAATTTGGATGTATCTAGACATGACTTAGTGTATAGATGCATTCAATTTAGTCAAAGTTGAGACATCCTTTGTTGGACGGAGGGAGTACTTATTTTAATAGTTGTTGTAAAAAGGAAGTAGTGAAAGGTCTGTTTCAGAAATCTGTTAGAGTTAGATGAAGTATTATTGATGGTTTACTTCCCATCTGACGTTTCAGAAATCTGTTAGAGTTAGATGAAGTATTATTGATGGTTTACCTCCCATCTGATGTTTCATGTGTTCGCAAAATGCAAATTGTGCAATTTGATTTAGAAAAACAGTTAGCCAAAATCCCAGATATCTAAAAGCAATCCAACCAACCGAGATTTTTTTAACATAATCCACTGGAATGCCGAACACAGCCTCAGTATGATCAGTTGCAAATATTAGCCCACTTACAGTTTCTGATAGTAAACCTATGGATCTATGTTGTTACGTGATGGTTGCTCCTAGCATATTACTTGTATGCTGTCGTTTATGGTGGTTAAACTTATAAAAATGGATACTTTTGTTCACTTTGCTATTTATTTACTGGTCTTGCATTGCCACCGTAGCTAGTTTGCAGGAATTTCTCGTCCCAATATTGCATCAGTCCACTCGAAGATACGTTGTTTACCTTTTGCTATTAGATAGCCACACTCCATTTTTTTTGTTTTTAAAACGTAATTATGTATGTCAAGTTTTTTTAAAGTAGCAATCTTATTGTTGACATGGATGTAGAATTGAAGGAAAAGCCATGAGCATAACAATTACAAGACTAGCAAACTTGAAAGGCAGATCAATTTTTGTGTGTGTAATTTTTCATGATAAAAAATCTAAACGTCCTAGTGAGTGTAGTCGAACTTACAAATGCAAAACCCGCACTCTTATAAATAGGCCCCACCATTGTGTAACCTTTGTTGTACTTTGCGAGAAACAGTTTGATGTATGGGACCTCAAGTACAAGCGCAGCAATGCCACCATTTTTGCTTCCATTAGAAAGAGCATCATAGAGATCTTCAGGTGTATCATAGGGCCTGATCTTTGATCTGTCAAAACCAATATCCAGCAATAGACCCTCTATATAGGACCCATTGTGGAATCCTACATATTCTCCCTTTTTCTGGAGTTCATGAACATCAGTCACTGTCGGTGAAAGCTGCTCTACAGTAAGCATTGATGCAAAGCTTGCTGTATAACTTGATGTAAGTACCAGAAGAACAAACATCCATACACGTAGAACAATTCTTGATAGAAAGCGTTCCAGCTTCTCGTCTACAGAAATAACAGATAACAGTAAAGTTATTATTAAGATACTAAAGACATTTGAAAGCTGGGATGCTGCAATGCACGCTATTTCAGGAATTGGTGTGTGATATCTATTCTTTGAATGATAGATGCAAGTCTTACCATCAGTTTTTCAACTGATGCAAACAGAGCACAAATTTCAAGATATATTTCCTCTTTAGTGAAGTGCAATTATGAAGAACAGGCACGCGTTTTTTAGCAGATACAGCTAGCATTAGTTCATTTGCCCCTTCTTATTCTTCATATTGCGTTTGTTAAGAATTATTAATTAGCGAAATCTAAGTTCTTATTTTGGAAAATTTAAGATACATTTAACTTAAATAGAGTCCTGGAGAGTCCTTTTCTTTCCTAAATTTTATAGAGGTGCAGTTTAGTCAGATCAATGTAGTAATCTTTCTTGCAGGAATCTTTCGATGATGCATTTCCTTTAGATGTAGTGCAACATATATCTGCTCTATGCAAATGAAATACTTGGATAAATATTTTGCAAAGATCTTGGAAATCGTAATGTTTACTCAACTCTCTTCAGAAATGGAGAAAAACATTGTAATCCCCAGTTGTTTGAGTGAAAAGGGACCATGTACATGTTCATTGCCATCTAGATACTCCAGAAGCCAGACAACAACTCCTGTGTACATAAAGAATATGATGCTGCCAAACCACATTCCAGCACTCAATGGTTTCAAGAAAATCCACATATTCTTGATCATGTTTTCCTTGACTGGAACAATCATCCCTACTCCAGATTCTGTGTATGGTACAGTGAAGTCGACAAACAATGATCTGTTGCATCTTATAGTAGTATCTGCAACTGCTATGTCATATTTCTGCAAAGGCAGCAGTCAGCTTTATCTATTTGAGAAATAATAAAAAAGAAGAGCTACTTTTTAAGATTGATTGTACACTAGAATCTCAATTGTTTAATGAAAGGACATATGTAGCATGCAACAGACTTTTGATTTTCTGGCTAACATCGTTTTGTATAAAATAAAAAAGCAGCTTGCTTTCAGTTGAAAGCAGAATAGAACACTGGATGGAAATGCGGAACTTACAAATATCTGGTATGTTTGAACTAAGAGTTATTTTTCTTAAGAGTGCATGTTTAATTTCCGTAGATGGCAGATTGAGATATTGGAAGCTATATGTTTGATAAAGTATGTCTTACCTGAAGATAAACTTGGTTAACAAAATCATCGTAGCTCCCCTTACTACGTGGATCAGCTGTGTCAAATGCTAGGTACTCATAAGTAAGTGCAAAAGGTAGCCTCTTTACTGCCTCCTCAAATATTTCAACTGAAAGGCCGCTCGCTCTTGTTTCACCTGTGGCATGATCTCTGAATGTCTCTATAAACTCTGGATAGATGCTTGTGCGCACACCGACTCTAAGCTTCTTACCAATTGTAGGAATTTCCCAGCCTCTTGGTATTTCGGTTGACTCTCCTGGCCAGATTACTGGATTTAGATCAATCATTAAGGCTGGTCCTGTTATTTTCAAGCCAGTTTGATTGAACTGCCGTGAAAGTCCACTATTCACAGTCCAAAACCCGATTTCTCTCCAACCTCTCCCAACCACATTTATTATTTGGAACACAGAAACTGTAAGCTGTCTGTTTGTAAGGTCGAAGTCTCCACTTATACCTCTGAACTTATTTTGTACAATTGCTGTTAAGAGATCAGGGCCATTTGTGGAAATAACCATGGAGTCCAAACATGTGGAGTTTTTAATGGACTGTGGTTGCTTATTTGTAACACTGGAGATCCCAGCCTTTTCCGCTGCTTGTGCTAATGCCCTGATCATATCATAGCCCCATAGTCCAACAATGCTTAATTTATTAAAGGGTGATTCATCTGGATTATCCCGTTGGTACATTCTGTTCCATCTTATGGTGAAGCTATCAAGTTCTTGTGATTTGGGAACATAATACCTCACTCCTAGTACACCATTCATTGCCTCAATGACACTTGGGTCGAGTGAGTCGATGATGTTTGCTACTCCATCTGTGGTAATCCACACAAATCCTTTGTTCATCATCCCTGCCTCTTTGGCTTTTGTAAAAAAAAGAGAAGTCATAGTGGGTGACATATGAACAATAAATACTCTTGTCTGCATTGCCTTCAACTTATAGAGTTCTTGGGTAATGATTTCACTTGTTGCTGATGAAGGGGTGACACTGCGATACGGAACACGGGCATCAATTTCTTGTAGTGCTTCAATGAGGGATGGTAGAATGCCTCTCCCATAGTCAGTATCTTCATATACTGGCACCACTTCTCTCCATCCATAGGCTTTTATAAGCAAGGCAATGCTATTGACCTGAGCTGAGTCATTCAGTGTTGCACGCACAAAATATGGCATACTATCTGAAGTAAGAGAGGGGCTTGTTGCTGTGAAGGATACTATGGGGACTTGGGTTATATTTCCAATATTAGATATGAATAGAACTTCTGATGATTTCTGGGGACCAACGATGGCTTGCACTTTGTAATTCTCCAGTAATTCAATAGCTTTTGAAATTGCACAAGAAAACTTCGGTTAGATAGTGCCGGTGTTATAGTGTAGAAACATTATCATAACAGGACATAGTAACTTTTTTTTCCAACTACATATAAGAAACTGCCCAGCCGCTAGTCTATGTATGCCTCTAGTTAAGATGTCAAATGCGAAGTATGCTTTATCTATATAGTTTATAAATAGGAAATAGCAAAAATGGTTCTTTGGTTTCATACTGCAGAGGCAGAGCACATATGACATACCTGCAGAGGCAGCCTGAACATCGCTGCCCATGGAGTCCCTAATGTGCAGAACGAGCTTTGTGCGGTGGTTTCGGTGGACCGAGTAGAAATCTTCAACGGCCAATGAAATGCTTGTTCGTGCCACTTTTCCTGCCAGCGTGCCCAGGTCGAGGATCACTCCGACATGGAATTCATCTCCTTTGCTGGTGGTATTTTGGGCTACGCCAAAACCGACAATGAGTAACAGGAAGAGGATGGCTCGAGGTGCTTTCTCCATTACTTGGAGCCTGGAAGGTTTACAGTTCATTTGTGCTGATTGTTGAGAATCACATCCCATTACTCTTACGCTTACTCTTATATAGGCCTCTCCTTGTTCTCAGCTTTGCTTCTTAACTGTGGTGCCAATGGTCAACCCGTAAGTTTCCAGGTAAAAACTCAAGTTGTGACAGGTTAATTGTTTATTTTCCAGGTTAGTACTTAGTATACTTGTTTGCTGTTCCTCGATGGACTTTGGTGTACCTTTGCAGCCAAAGTACCGGAATTTCAACTGGAGTTGCCTATGCCTCACATCGCAAGAAACAAGGAGAGACGCGGAGAATGAATCTATTCTGTCCTCGGGAAGACTACCCATAGTGAGTAGCGAGTAGCGACATCTGCGTGAGGGTGACATGCCGGTATCTTTGGTTGTTTTATAAAACGGTTTTGATATTTCTTAGGCGAGTGAGAATAACTATTTCTTAAACGATGATACCAACCTTTTGATTCAATCATTGAGATTTTTGTAAGATTAATGTGGGTCCGATGGATAAGAAAATCTTCATTGGATGGCTACGATTGTTGACCGAGCAATAACTATTTCTTAGGCGACTGAAAAATATACAAATAAACACTCCATTTATAAAATAAACCTTTGCAAGTGTTTGAGTGCTTGACATTTTTCCCTTTTGGGCTTAGCCTGTTGCGCTTGAATCGCAGAGGTGATGTGCTTAAATATTTAAACAACCGTATTAGGCAATGAACAAAGGTACTGATCTCAAAGTTAAGTAACATTCGACGTTTCCCTCAAAAGAGGTTGGCTTGGAGAAGTACACTGGAAGGCCTTTTTTTTTAGAAACATTTGGCTTTATTGATTCGATAAACAAAGTACAAGTGATCGAAATTGAAACGAAAACCAACAACAAAAAATCCTAATGAAACTAAAAGTTACGTCAAGATTCTTTGAAGTAAACAACTCTTGATTCGCCATCTGTATCTTGAAAATTCTTCATGTCTTCGGTGATAAAATTGCAGAAAACAAAAACTGCACAAGCTGGACTAACCTTATGGGTTTTGAATAGCAGCATGAGTCACTCACCACGACCGATGAGAACCTAATATCGTTGAATGAACTCTGGCCGGGGACACACCCCTTGACAAGGCAGGTTGTCGATCTGCTGATTCGTCACTGAACTGACTAGAAAGAAGACTAAAATAACAAAAAAACAAACCGCGAGATCCGCTAGCTCCATGGAGTAGACCGTGTTGACTACGCCAGGAAGAGGATGGACCTAGGAGACTATTATTCCATACGCCGTCGTCTCCTCCACCAAGACGCCGTCGCGAGGACACAAAACCTCACAAAGAAGGTACACAAACTGCAGTCAGACGTTGATCTATGATTTCCCTGGTCACCCGATTCCGAATCGGCTGTCAGAGACGAGGGGAACCGGAAAAAAATCGCTGATCGGAAGGCTCCTCGCGGCTAGGGTTCCACTGGAAGGCCTGTACATGACACCATAGTTATGCTTATTTTTTTCGTTCTTTTAGAAAGCAGAGCAAAGTTAAAGTTGGCTTCGAAGTTCTCTGGGCCTGTGATGAGGTGGAACGTGCTGGTGGGCTGTTGTCACCGTGTCTTCGTGGTTCGGCCCATACGCGGCCCAAGACATCGTGCCCGATGGCGAACTGCTTCGGCCGCTGCTTCAACGTTCAGAGCACTCTCCCTCTCTCGCCTTCGCTTCGGGCTTCCGCTACCTCTCGCCACCGGACCGCAGCGAGCGCGCGCTTTCGTCCCGCAGCCCCGCCTCCAATCTCCAGAACCCCGCGCGCGGAAACAATCGCCCCCAAATTCGTCAAGGTTCGCACGAATCCATCCTTCCCTGCACGTCTTTCTTACGGCGAACAGGCGGAACCGAGCGGAGGTAGCTGGGGAATGCATTGGGTTTTTCTCTGTCAAACTTCGATCGCGGCCCGGAAAACCCCAATGGTGCTCCGCAACGATGAGTTGGTGGTCGAGGAGGGAGCGGGGGGTTCCAATTTCTGCGGAATGCGGCTGGGATTGCGGTGTGGTTTAGGGTTTAGGTGGTGTATAGGTGTTTGTTTACGCTTCTCAGTTCCAGCGTTCTACTAATCATGGAGACTGTGGGAACCTTATGTTTTCGCTACCATGAACGGCCTCGGTGTTCAGTTGAACGGACGGTGAAGTTTGGAATCGATTCGGTGTGCTTGGCTCGATGTAGCTGCAACTCCTTTTCAGGGAGATGGATGTAGATAACTGCTCTGTTTGGGAAATTGGACGTTGGGCATTGCAATTGCATAGTTGTTAAGATTTCCAATTGGGGTACGGTATAGGTTGGAGTCACCCACTCCATGACGATACTATCTAGTACTCCCTGCTGTATTATTATCATCCTTCAGTATCTATCTTCAGTGCAGTACCATGATTTGGTTCGACCAGTTCAGTGTGGAGAAACTAGTATTCCTCCATTGCAAATCCATGTCTTACAAGGCTTGATGGTGTCTTATCAAACTAGAGCAATAGCTTCCAAAATTGTGTAAGTCAGCATCCATTATCTGCAGTACATGCACAACAAATGAATCGTATAGCCTGCATCATGTGTATCCTATCAGGAATTACACATGTGGGGGCATAAACATGAATTCGTTGTGGTGTTCTTGTCCAGACATGTTCCTTTTTATATAGAAATAGGGTTTATGTTTTCGATCATTGTTTATCCATTCGTGCCGGTTCTCATGCTTTACTTTCAGTTGATCCCTTGATCTCCACTAGACTCTTAAGAGAGCATTTCGAGACATTTTCATCATCTGTTAAGTTTATTGTGGTGTTTTCACTCTCATAGGTATCACGGTGGCAGCAGAATATTATTCGAGCAGTTAGCATGGTATAACTTGTGTAGTATTCTCTGGCGTCCCTGGTTAATCAGAAAATCATGTTATATCACAAAGGCTTGTTCTAGTTTACCACAGGATAATGGCTAATGAGGATTTACTTAGTTACTCCCACTGATCCATATTAGTTGTCGAAATATTACATGTATCTAGACACTTCTTAGGCATATAGATACATCCATATTGGGGCAAATTTGAGACAATTAATATGGATCGGAGGGAGTAATATAATATCAAAACAGATAATTCCTTTAACTGTTGAAGTAGTGCCTTCATGTGACATGTTGTCAGTTGTTTCATTTCCTAAGAGTCAGTTCTTTCACTTATGTCTGAGCCTTAGTGATGCTTACAATTTAGTAGATGGATCTCTTGTATTTTTCAAATATGCATATATTAATAAGAACATCCACTAAACTTAGTTAGTATCTGTGAAAATACATTTCATAGCAATGGGTTGTCTTTACCCTAGTATAGATAATTTATCAAATATCAATATGCATCACTACAGATGGTGCTGTAGCCTACACTTCTTCAGATGTATATCTGCTTGTTGCTGCTTACGTTTATGCTTAACCACATGGCCCACATATTATTTGCTTCAAAGCAGCACTATTAAAGCTTACTACTAACTTAATCAGGGACAGTTTTCCATAAGTTTACAAATTGTAATGTGGCAAGCCTTTATTTATTTCTCTTTGAAAAGAGATGATAGTTTTACACATTTTGAGTTTTATTTTACTTTTGCACATCTTTGCGATATTTATTCATCTTGCCAATTCTTCTATCTTGTTAACTGAAGGCACCATTTACATTTACATATGCATGGCTATGGTTTTGGGTTAGTCAGCGCTTTTCTGTGTGTGTTTTTTTATTTTAAAATCTTTAACGCAATAAATTTTACCACGTTTGATGTTTTGAACCATCGCAAATGGTTCTGGAGATTCAAGTTTAGTTAATGGAATTAACAAAACTATAAAATCAATCTTGTATTGTTTTGTTGTTAGATCATCTTCATGTCTGCATCTGTCTTATGTCCTTTGGTAACTAGTTTGCTTTGCTTTGCTGGATGCAGACAAGCATTTCCTAAATTTAGATAGAGAAGATTCTTTTCCAGAACACATATGTGGATATGTCTATCAGAAACTGGAAAAGACTGTCCAAAGTTTCAGATTACGTGATTGAGCTATCTGTTTGTGTAAAGATGTATATGACTGAGCCACCTGAGGTTTCTTTTCAGGCAAACTGTGATTTTTCATCTCATCTAGAAAGTGATCTAAATCTTATAGAGTGATGCTATAAACTTCCTATACCAACTATCCTCATGCTGAGTTGTTGAGTCAGCAAGCCATGGTCATAGTTGAACAGTACCAGAGCAATCTATCAAACTAAATTCAGGCCATTATGATTCTTTTATTTGTATGTGTAGACAACAAGGCCTTCTGTTTTAAAGCCCCTCAGTTGTACATTAGAGGATAGTTTATGTATTTGTGGTGCTCCTTTTGTTGTAGCACTTCTTGGTGTTCAATATAACCCCTTTCTCACAGAATGTCTCTGCTTAGCTGCTCACAGTGATGGACATAATGTTGTTGACATCGGGGATGGGGCTAGGTTCTTAGCAATTTGTGAAACCGTTATTGTGTAGGAGCGGCTTTGGTTCCCTTGTCAGTTTGGGCTACTATAATTTCGCAAGAGAATGGCCTACAGCTTTGTACACACACACGACACACTTTTTTTTTCCAATTGATCCAGATCCATAACATCATTAGCATGTGTAGAACCTTCATTTAGCCTGTCGCAACATCTGCTACCAATTTTTAGTTTCATACTTCCATGTTGACCATTTTCATTTTGTAGGCTTGCGCTGTCACACGGGCTGCACAGTTAATTAACAGCAATCAAGCAGCATCACGCCCTTGTCTGGGATTCTTCTACCGGATCTGACCGTATAGATTATTAGCTGCTTAATCTATAATATAATGATTTGTCTTCACAAGGCAGGCCCTGGTCCATGATTAAGGCCCATTTACAAGCCGTATATCTTTCATTCACTTCCTGGTCCCAGTGCGGAAAGGTAAAAGTAAGCATATTTATTGATCTCATTTTAAGGCTTCAGATGGTATAGAAATGCACTGGTTTTGGCTTCTCTACTTGTCCCTACTGTAAATGATTATTTTTATTCCATGTAATGTCCTTGGTCTCCATCTTACATGCTGTTTCTAATAGTTAAGACAGTGACAAACTTTTCTGTTCCATTTCATTCTGTAGATACAACTAATTTCTGTTCCACTTCATAATAGGCTCATACTTCATACTTGCATTTGTTTTTGATTTGTTCATGTCCATTCGATCCTGCAGAGTATCCATGAAGCTATTAGATGAAAACATTGCAATTTGTTTGGGCAT
The DNA here is from genome assembly GCF_000005505.3 of Brachypodium distachyon. Lineage (NCBI taxonomy): Eukaryota > Viridiplantae > Streptophyta > Magnoliopsida > Poales > Poaceae > Brachypodium > Brachypodium distachyon. The sequence goes on along the minus strand of NC_016131.3, from coordinate 26,927,515 downwards.
ATTAACACTGTACGTAGTCCCTCTTTTTTCAACCTTCTGAAGTTTGATGCATCAGTGCTTTCTTGGGGTATAGCTTGGGTTGGAGAGCAGCTCAAATGACATGCCTGGCCCGACATAACTTCCGATGTGAAACATGACAAAAGCAGCAACCAAACAAACTCTTTCTAAAACCAAGGGAAAGGCTCCCCACAGTACTGCCAAATGAGACACCTTTTTACAGTGCTGTATTTGACTAATGACCCACTTTGCCAATCATCTTTTTCTTAGCTAAAAAGGGTTCTCCTGCCTTAATTTATGGAGTAAAAGCGCTCATGACTGAGAATCTGCTGGGTGTGAATCTGCTTATGTGGGAAAAAGACATCATAAAGTATCATTGGCAAATAGCCGTTTTAGTGTTGTCTTGTTGCCTGCTGCCAGTTGGTCAAACTTAGCTTTTCTGAACAATGTAATGCCTGGTTTCCATATTAATTTTCTGCTAGAAAAGGTTTGTTTTGAGTGAGTTATACTACTATTATGTGAAACATCACGCGAGGGGTATTTAATCTTTCAGGACAGATGTTTTCTTATTGTATGGGGATGACATATCTTGCAACTGCTGATAGTTACTTGGAACTCACATATCTTAGTGTACATGAAGATTCAATTCAAATCAAGAAACGTTGAATTTTCCGGCATTCTAATAACTACCCTAGTCTTGAACCATGGCCCACACTATGTCACTGATATCATTCTCCAAATATCCTTGTAACAAGTGCCTAGTCGTGGTCGCTAAGTTGTTATAAACTAGACCTAGCCTTTGGATTTACGCCAATCTGTAAATTAATAATTCCATCAGCACACTGATACTACCTTGCAAGTTGGAATGCACACTAGTAGTAGTCGTATGTGAGGAGATTTAATAGTTGTACTCCATTTTGGTTCACTTCACTCATTATGAAGTTGCTAGTAATTAAATTCCCTTTTCTTAGGCTTCACTTTACGTCTGGAAACCACTGCTTGAAGTATGCATGGCATCTAGTCAATGGATCATCTTCTTGTCTCTGTGAATCCATTGAAAGAGCTCTAGGATCTTGTAGTACTAAACTAAGAGGGATATGCTAGGATTTGTGAGACTCAGGGGGGGGACAAGTATAGAAAAGAAGGAAAAGGAAACCTACAGCCATGCATGCGCGCGGCAACGTGGTTCCAGTTCATAGATAGATGTGAGGAAGATAGTTTGGTCCAATGGGGACAATAGGGGAAACAAGGATCAAGTAACTGTTCTTACCTGTAGTAATAGTTCGTTTCTCACTCACTGCCTCATTTTTTGACTGGTCAACTGCTTAGAGAGAGACAGGAGAGGTAATTAAGCCCGGTGTTGCGTCTCCGTGCAGTAGCCGCCCCCAGCATGCTTATGAAAAGGAGTGAATTAAGTAGTAGTTTTAGGCCCCTCATGGGCTAGATAGTCTAGAAATGTGTGCACAGTGTCCCCAGTAAGAATCTTGAAGGATAGCTTAAGTTGTAGACTGTTTGTCCTTGATCCCATGTGAAGCTCTTCACTTTATTCCATGCACTACTAATTACTGTACGTTTAGAGAGGACACGAGATCACCAGCCTTAATCTCCTGCAGCTAACTATCTGCTATTTTGTGTATGTGCTTTGTACATTCTCGACAAAAAGGAAAAGCGTACGTGAAACCCGGTGTCTCTTTTGCATTTTTCACCAAATTCTGGAAGTTCTTCTGTAGTTGGATTGTTTTTTGTACACAAGTAAAGTAGTGTGGCATACAGTCGTACAGTCATACTTTTCTCTGAAGACACGCGTGATCATACTGCCACCGTGTCACTAGCTGTTGCAACTAAAATCATAAACTACACTAATAAATATGGGCAATTTGGCATTATATACACCTGAGTCGGATAAGACATATGAGTCATATTCTTTGATGTTGCAGAAGATGCTATCATCTGGCATTTGATAAGATCAGATGTCTCTGCTAGTGCAGAAGATACTTCACCTGATGCAGCAGCATGATTATTCTCCTTAATAATTCCAACTATGCTGTGCATTCATGCGGATCATTCCTGTTGACTGCATGAAAACATGGTTCTCACCATCCTGTTTTTTTATACAAGAAAATATGTTTCTTGATCTTCCATTCGTTCTCTTTGGAAATCCATACGTCTGACGATCTTGTTTTCTTCAAGACATCTCTCACTCCTTGTTTCTATGCAGGTAGTAACTCGTAATGGTAAACCGTACTTCTCTCCAAATCCCAACGGAGACATTTTGTCTGCCCCATCCATGATTGTAGTCCAAGTATGTACAATACTCCACCCTTTATTTTCAAGTTCATTGATGGTAATTGACCGTATGCAAGTTTAAAATGTTTTTATAGAGATGCATATATGTTGTAAAGTACACATACTGTAGGTGACCACAGAACTAGAAGAATAACTTGAATTAGAAATTCTGCTGATACACGAGTTTGCTGCTACAAGAGTGTGTCAGGAATGAAAAGGAATAGCAGAATAATGCATTGCATTCATACACATGCAATGCATGCAGCAGCAGCCAAAATTTTGATCAGTTCCATGTTAGTCCTAGGCCTATCACTCAATTTCAGCTAGCAGCTAGCTAGACAGTCAGTGACTAGTGACCTACTCCATTCCGAAGAGATAGTTGTAGAATTGAGGAGCTGTGCTTGGGTTGCTCGTGACCCAGGTGCCATTGTTGCCAGTGGAGCCCTCATACACAGCTGCTGATCCAGACACCATGGCAGCAGCAGCAGCATAAGGAATGTCGCTGGAATAGCTGTTGCTCTGCCTGTTGCCGTCGTCCTGCTGCCCAGTTGCACCCCACATGGCACCACCGTTGCTGCTGCTGTGGCTGCTTGTGCCCATTGTGAAGTCTACGTTCACGCCGGAGCCATAGGTCTGAAATGCAGAGGCATGAAACTGTTGCTGATGTTGCTGTTGCTGTTGTTGATGTTGCTGCTGCTGCTGCTGCTGGTAGTGCAGGGCGAGCTGGGACCAGTAGTCCTTCTCCAACGGCGGCAGCATGTCTGGTGACACCACGCCAGCATTCTGCGGTGGCAGTGATGGGTCTGCCTGGAATTTGGAAGCACGGGTAGCTGCCCCACCCCCGACTGGCAGGTCACTGCTGAGGATGCTCTCGACATCATAGCGGCTCATGTCGAAGTTGGTAACAGCGTTGAGGCCACGGAACTTGATCGCCGCAATGTCATACGCCTCCGCTGCCTCCTCCTGCGTACCTGCGGTGCAGAGAAGATTAGATTTGAGACCAGAAATATATACAATAAGAATTGTGGTGCCCAACGAAATATTTTGGAACCCGGAAGACTCACTGAAAGTGCCCAGGTACAGGTCCTTGTTTCCGGCCACCCTGCCGATCCTTGCCTGCCACCGGCCATGCTGATGATGCCTGTCAAATATTTATACAATTATTAAATATCCATTGTTACAAGATTTGACAAGAAAGTGCCTGTAAGCATGTTATTTCTTGATTTCTTCATATCTCGAAGTCCACTGCTACATTTTCTTTTGGAAAGCTCATTCCAGTGAAAATATTCATAATTAATGTACCTTGTTACTCCTCTGTAGATGGATGCCCCTCGTGAGAAGCCGCTGCTCTTCCTGGCAAAAGAGTAGGAACACACAAAGAGGTCAGCACGCATGCATGCATGTGTGAGAACCAAGGTAAAGCAGACAAGCAGAGCACATGCGCACGAGTACGGCATGGTGCGTACGTGGAGAAAATGAACAGAACGCGCCAGCAGCTGGCCGGCCGGCCATTGCTGCTCATGAGTGCTCTCTCACCTGCGAAGCGACGCGATGAACTCCTGCCTCGTCATCGATTGCATCTCCTCCAACTCCGTCTCATAGTTGGTCACCTGTGCGTGGCGCGCCACAACACAGGTACGATCAGCATAGTTATATAGGAGGAATGCTATGAACTGTATGCATGTAGAGTGCTAGTCAAAATGTTGCCGGAGTTGATAACCGATTGCTTACCGGGAAGTTGGTGGTGGTGGTCGGGCCCCAATACTTGAGCGCCGCGAGGTCATAAGCTCGTGCGGCCTTGTCCTCCTTATCATAACCTCCTGCATTTCCCCAAAAATATTCTTTAAGCATCAAAGATTTATAATTTCCAAATCATGAGGCATATATCAATGGAAGTGAATTTATTAGCTGGATGTGGCAAGCATTTGACATACCTAAGTAGACTGATGGATTATCACCAATGCACAGTCAAGTTGAGAAAGTTGTGGGGGGGAAATGGCAGCGAATGATGTTAGTGATCAGAATTTATGTGTATTTTTGCAGGTTTCTTGGACAAAGTATGCATGATCGAATGTATTGTGTACCTTGGCGGCCTTTGCGGCTTTGACCTTCCCGGCGGCAGCTGTTGTCCCACAGGTGTGCCTCGTATCTCCCCGTCCACCGGTGCCTGTAGATGCATTTCCCCACACCAAGATTAACAAAAACTTTGAACAAAACATGTAACCAACTGCACTGCATGCCATAGATGCATGTCGATCTAGTACTCAAACACCGTATGAACCAAAAGTAATTTTCACTATATATGGAGTGATTAATTAGTACTCCAATATATAAACTCATGCATTCATGCAACAAGAGGCCTTGGTTAGATAGAGTATCATGTGACTAGTCTTTTAGCCGTGATGATATTGGTGCATGTGATCGATTAGCGTACCTGGTGACGCCGCGGTAGATGGAGGTCCGCTGGCCAAACGTCTCTGCGGGCCTCCTGGCCTGATCGGATTCCACCAGGTCGGTCGTCGCCGCCGCAACGGTAACCGCGCCATGATTCTCCGGCATCCCAGGCGCCGAATACTGGTGCAAGAACCCGGCAGCGATGCTACCAAGCTCGCCGCAGCCGATCTGATCCACCGCGGTCGTTCCAGCAGCGCCGCTGCCCACACCACCTAGAAAGTCCTCCATCTTAGGCGTCTCATCCACTGTCCCCTCTTGATCTCCTACACAACAATCACACCAAAATATTGTACCGTTAGCAACAAGGATCGATACTTAGATCATAAGAACATGATACTCATCATGAATTAGGTGTTTGGTTTTTACCAAGTTGATGCGCAGAGGAGGAGCTGGACAGGGCCTCGAGGAGGCCGTGGTGGTAGTTGTTGGAGAGGGAAAAGGAGAGCCAGTGATGAGGGTGAGTCGTCGAGCTCATGTCCATGTCCATGGCGTCCGGCCGGCCGTGCAGTGTGTGCCTTGAGACGAGTGTAAGCAAAGAATGTGACAGGCTGAGAGTTTGGGGAAGGGGAACGGGAGAGTTAGGAGAGAATAGTCAAGCCTGGTATATATATAGAGAATTGAAGGTGCATTTACATACACGCGTGTATCGCTAGTCTCATCAGTTCATGGCTTTGTTTGAAATGCACAGTGTTCACATTCTCAAATGTGAATGCGTCCAAGAAACGAAAGAGAGAGCGCAAGGGCCAAGAAGGGTATTAATTAGAGAGAGAGTGATTTGGGGACTAGTTTAATGTTTAAGCGTGGTGAGAATCCAAAGAGGCTTGGCCGGGGCGGGGAGGGAGAGTAATGTGGGGGCGACAACGTGGAGGCGTTCCATGGGGTGGTATGGGCGGTCTCCTTTGACCGGAATGGAGGCCGCTGTTCCCTCGCGTGCAGCCCTATCTAGCCACCTTTTTGTTTGCTCTCTACGCTAAACCCGTGGAGCTGCATGCTACTACTAGTAGCTAGCTGCTGCAGGACGAGAGTAATTAATATATTCGGGAGGATCTGAATTACTCCTACGTACGTGGTGTGGCCATTGCTTTTCACCCGAGTGGGTGTTTCACTCTCACTGACGCATAGATTAATCTAGTTTCAGTGTGATCTTGTACAATCTTGCTACTATTGTCACTGAGGTGCTTCTGAAAACGTACACCAAATAGGTCTTTAAAAAGAACAAGATAAGTATGCATAATCAAGCATGCATCTTGCAAAAAATCTACGTCTGTTCAGTCAAAAAAAAAATCCAGGTTTGATATGTACTCCTGCACCCTGACTGATCGTTACTCCCTCCACTCCTAAATATAAGATGCTCTATTTTAAAGTTGTCCTAGTGAAACTTCACAAAATTTGACGAATTCATAGTAAAATTTACCAACATCTATAACTCTGAATCAGTTTTATTGAATTTGTCATCGTCCTTCGTAGTGTAGTTACTGATATTGTAGACATTAGTACAATCTTCCATAAAGTTGGCTGGATAAATCTAGAACAAATTATATTTAGGCAGAGGGAGTATTATTTTTAAATAATTCACCGTGTCTAACTAATGCACCTCCTTTTCTTTATTGAAAAATGTCTAATAAAACCCTACGGTCGCTTTTTGTAGCATGAGCAATATGCTTTTGTGAGACGAAGACACTCGTCGGCGTGCATATGCTTCAGTGACCACTAGGCAATGGTGTTGTGCCATTTGCAAGGTTTCAATGTCGAGATGCCTTTCGATGGCGCCGGGGACACTTTTCTGAGTGCGGTATGTGACTTGTGGCGATGGTCGACGTGTAAGCTATCTCCTTATTAATTCCATTGCAATCTCGTGTCTTAATATGATGAAAACAGCGCGATAAAATAAAGTCAGAATGATTGAGAATGTTTCTTGCTAAATAGAATAATTAAGAACACATAAATACTCCTATTATAGTGGAGTAACATTCTTGTTCTACCACATGATAGATAGTGCGCGCCCATTACTAAATAATGTGCATCATTTTGCACTGCCCAATTAACAATGTCACTTCACAGATTACGCATATCTATTCCTGAATTCTCTCTTGGGTTCGCCTGCAGGTTGGAATGAGTAAGCCAGATTGATGCATGCTTGCTGGCTAGCTGGCTGGTCAGTAGTGCGCCCGGTGTTGTGTTGGGAAGCAAGACGGGCTAGCAGGGGACATGCGCATACACATGCATCATGCTCATGCATGGCAGAAGCATGTTTTGATCATTGCTTGCGTCATCGTTAATTACTTGGCCATCCAATCCATGCATGATTAATTAGCTACATTTTCTCTAAGCTGAAGCGTTTACATATTGATTTTTGCAGAACATACGAGGTTGTGGATCATGGAGAGGGTCTATGTCAAAATGTCAAATGTTTACAACAGCAGCAACGCATCTCCAACGTACTCTTGGAATTCATATTACCAACTGAATTTCTTGTACTCCCTCCGTTCCTAAATACTTGTCGCTGTTTTAGTGCAAGTTTTAACTAAAACAGCGACAAATATTTTAACTAAAACAGTGGCAAGTACTTAGGAACTGAGTGAGTATTTAGAAACGGAGGGAACAAATTAATTAACAAATGGCCCAAACGACGAAGAACTTTAGAGCGACGGTGACACACGTATGTGCATGCATGCATGCACCTCACTGTTGCTCGAACTTCTAATTAAACCTTGTTCTATCTCAGAAAAATAAAATAATCTGCCCCTTTTTATTTACGAGCGCTGTCGCCGTTGATGCAGCAGCAACACATTGCTGGCGAGGGAAATCATTAACCTGCGGAGCACGTCGTGCCACGTCCGGACATCTCACTCCTCCCCTGAGCTTAATCAAATTATCATCGCCAGGATTTTCCCCTTATCCACGCATAAACTACGTTATCTCTTATCTACTACTAGTATCTCTTTCTCTTACCATCAGAAGCAAATACAACCAGATTGACAGGTCGATATTATATATGCAGATAACATTATCTTGCATGTTACGACGGGACGTTTCTAGACTCACATAGATATGTACAGACATTTTAAGGGGAGATATATACAGACAAAATAGCTGGCTAGCAAAGGCTGATTTTTAAGGCTGTGCGTGCGTGCATGTGCTCCCGGCCTGATCTCTGCTGCTTGGACCTGAGAGGACTGACTGACTACACGTGCGAGGTTTTAAGGACATGTACATGTCTGGACGCGACGTATTGTGTACATGCATGTCGGCTTGGCTTGGACACACATGCTATATATTTCTAATATCTCACACCGGTTGCACTTTTTGGGATTATTGCGTGGTGGTATATATCTCCATCTATATATTAATACGCGCATGGCGCCTATGTGGTGTGTGTATGATTGATGTTATATTAGTTTGGAGGTGGAATAATGAATCTTTGGAGTCCGGCCGGCTAGATTGATTAGATCGATCGATCGATCCTGTGAGTCTTGTGCATGCATGATTAATGGCATGTGTGTGAATATTCAGGGCCATGCATGCATGCTTGCTGCACGTTTTGACTGGATCGGACATATATATACGTATTGTCTCTCTGACATGTTAGCAGAAGTGGAAACAATGGGCGAGGAGGGCATAAAGTTGAATCCAGACCACCATGTGTCTGGTTTTGAGATATCTTTTTTTTTCATCTGGGCTTCAAGTTTCCTTCCTCCATTGTGCAGGGCCAGCCAGGCCCAAGAGGGCCTTTTGCATGCTAAGGCCCAAGATGCCAGGCCCAAGAGAAGCTAGAGCACGGTGGATCCGATGCGATCACGAGCACTGGATGCCGATCAGACAGTGGATCTCACTCCTGCATACATTCAACCCCGAGATGCACCATGCAAGCTCGCCGCTTGAGAAGTGGTCAGAGTGAAGACTGATTAACCACACCTCCAACTGCTTAACCCCCCTCTGATCACTCTCCCCCCGCCACGCACTTTCTCCTCCCTCTCCTATATAACCACAACCCAATCACCCAAGCCAACACTAGCAAATTAATTAGCACCACTAAGCACTGATCTAGCTACTACCTGGGTTCTATACGTGTGCACGGGCCGGCAATGGCGCCTCCCAAGCTCTCCCTCCTCGCGCTCCTCTTCCTCCTCTTCCCGGCAGCCGGCAATGCCGCCGCCGCCGCCGCCGCCGCAGACCCCGCCGACACGGTAGCCGCGGCGGCGCCGCCGGCACTGTTCAACGTGACGGAGATCCTGGGCCGGTTCCCGGACTTCACGCTCTTCAACTACCTCCTAACCAAGACCAAGGTGTCCGCCCAGATCAACCGCCGTGGCACGGTGACCATCCTGGCGCCGGTCAACGCCGACGTGGACTGGCTCCTGCGCCGGAGCTCGCGGCTGCCACGCGCCGCCCTCGTGGAGCTGCTCGCCGTCCACGTCATCCTCGACTACATCGACGCCGCCAAGCTGGCGGCCCTGCCACGTGGCCGCCCGGGGGCCCCGCCCGTCGTGGCCACAACGCTGTACCAGACCATGGGGGTGGCCCCCGCCGGGGATAGATCCGGGTTCCTGACGATCACGCCGACGGGGAACGGCGGCGCCGTGTTTGCTTCGGCGGCGCCGGGAGCGTTAGTGAACGCCCCGTTTAAGAAGGCTGTTACGGCTAAGCCGTATAATATATCTGTGTTGCAGATTAGTAACTTTGTTGTGCCGCCTGGGGTGATTTCAAGGCCCAGGTTCGGCCCACCGCCGCCCAGGAGGATCCGTTCCATGGCCGTCGCGCCCAGCCCGGCGCCGGCCCCGGTGCTTCCGGCGGTGCCGCCCGTGACGATGCCCGTGGAGGAAGGCACGACGGAGACGATCCCGGTCGCTGCGCCGGAGCCGTCGGATGGGAATCGGGCGGTGGAGGCGATGAGGTTGTGGTTTGGTGCTGGAGTGGTCATGGCGTTGGCTTGCGTGTTGGTGACGGGTTTGTAGGGCGCAGCAGCTGATGGGAGAGGTGATCGAGATATTTGCAAATTTTGTTTGATCTTATATAATTTAGTAGGAGGAGATTTTGCTTAGGTTCGAACAAGGATTGAATTGAATTGTTTTTTCCAACAAAGTTCACGTACGCAAGGTTTATGTGAGATTTAAATGTTTCAAACTAAATGTGCGTTGTTGTGTTTTTATGCCATTACAAAATTTATGTGGCAAGTACAAGAGACAATGTCTACGATGTCTTCAGTACGACGACGGTAAATTAACTTGCAAACTGAGCATGAACATATATCCTCACACTTGCAAAAAAAAAAAAAAAACTAGATTTGTTACCGTGCCCTATTGTCGTATCGTACGAGTGATTTGCTGACAATTGAGTTTGAGATGGGATTGATCACCACTGGCTTAGATTTGTTGGTCAGAAACTCAGCATACACAGTTAAAACGGTACATTCCTAGCATCACAACGTATCGCTACAGAAGGAATCAGCAATCACCAATCAGCCGTTTAAAACATGCAAGTTGATCATTCATTCATTCGGGATACAGAACTCGAGTTAACATGGCTCGGTGCCCGCAAAGTGCAATCGGAGACGAGCTATGACTGTTTTACAGTAGCGGACAACATGCATCAACCTAAGAACAGTCCATGTACTCTTCACTCTGCATCTTCTATCTCTGTGTCCTCTGGAACGCCTCGGAGGTACATAACATTGTTGCATCTGCAGATTGAGCAGCAAATCAGAATAGTGGTCATCGATCCATTGGATTCCATAGATAACAAACAACTCATGTGACGTAAAAACTAATTTCGAAGAATATGGCACTGCCACAGCTGATACAGCTTGTTCACTTGTAAGACTATAGGAGTCCTACGAGTCGTAAATTCACAGAATCAAAATGTATGATACAAACTTCATAAGAGGGGATATTGTTTTCCTGTGAAATTTCACCAAATATATAACCATATACTACTGACTCATTCTAACTACGATAACAGATTCGCAGATGGATTACCTTATCAGTATCTCCCCGAGATTTCCAGAGAACTGCCCATCGATGTATTCCTCAGTATTAGCAAGCTGCAATCAGTAGGAAGTGTAAGTAACAAAGTTTCTTGCTATATGGAGATGGATCTAGAATTATAACAGTGACGTGAAATGATGAAATAGTGTGGGTGTCCCTATGAAGTTGTTAATCATAAATAATAGGAACTCTACCTGCAGATTCATGTAGGAATCCACCGAAACAAGATATCCTGGGGTAGAAAAGGAAACATTTATGCGTGAGTACAATTAAAGGCAAGTACTGATGTACGAGAATGAAACATTTAAATATAATGGATGTACAGAACAAGTTAGGAGAACAAACAAAAGTACCTTTGTACTCCATGCCCCACTTAAGCTTGACGATGACGGGCTTCCCGGTTAAGTTGTTTAAGAATGGCTTTGGGTTAACTGGCACAGTCTGCAGCAGAGTAATGAAAAACAAGAGAAATTAACAAATAATTTTTGCGAAGATGTGTAAGAAGGTATTCATTTGTGGCTTTTGAGGTTTTGGATAAACTCAAGACAATTGGGTAGTTTAGCAACTAAGCATGGAGACACATACTGGTATTTTGCTACATGACATGTGAATTCTACAGCTTAAACTACCCTAACCAAAAATAATTTCCTGGCAAGGGAGTTGTTCTCGCTAGCCTTGCACCACTAAACCAACGATTAACAGGAAGATTCATCACAAAAAACTGATAATTAGGGCCAGCTAGTACACAGCGAAGCTGGAAAAATATCTCCACACGTAATCACTCATGAAAAATATCAGAATCGGCTGCCATAACAAGAACTATGCCAACATGCTAGTATTCATACAGCAAGACGTTGAATTTCAGCAGATTACTGTGATACACATCCAATCCTCTGCTTTAAAGGACAAATCGGTTTAGAAAAAAGATTTTACAATTTTGCATTCTCAACAGGATTATCCTGACTAACTGCAACGCCTTGAAGTAGCATATACAGAATTCAGCAACTGGTGATTGACAAATCCAGACAGGGACATAGCACTGCAGCAAAAAGGTTGACAAAATTGGCCCAAATTTCGTCGTGGCTACACTAGTTCATAAACCTCAAAATTCGACCCATCTAGTTAAAAACTAAGCGGATATCCCCCGAAAACTGACGAAAACGGCTACACTTTCGATAATAATCCGTGATCTCCACGCTGTGAAGCTGCCACGTTTGCAACCACCGCGACACGCAGCATCAGGACAGCAAATCCAACAGGCTATTGTCAACTCGGAGCTCGGGGGAGAACCCCTACTTCGAGCTCGAAATCTCCCGCTGCGCGTTCTCTCAGCCCGGCAGCCCGTCCTTGTCTACCTACTGTCTGCTCCTTATGTCCTATGGCGACTTAACGGCGGTGGTCTATAGGAGGGAGATGGGGGGGGGGGGGGGAGAAATCGTACCGCCATCGGAGAAGACGAGCTGGCGCGGCGGGCTGGAGGCGGAGACGAAGGCGACGAGGGGAAGCAGGAGGAACAGCCGTGAGGTTCGTGCGGAAGGGGATGTGAGCGAGTCTAGTCTAGGGTTCTAAGAGAAGGAGGTGGGCTGGGCTGGCCGGTGGCGTAAGTCGGCTGATCAGCTCCAAGCCCAGGATTATTAATTGCTCTGTGCACAAGGCCCATAGGCCGCTTCCGGCCCTGCTACCGCCCGGGTTGGGTTAGGCCTGATGTTCGTTGCGAAATTGAGCACATGTGAGTCCCAGTCCCACGCCTAACGTATATTGCTATGGAGGAATCACGCTAGGGAAACTGTATGCGCTGATAAGGTGACGGACGTGGGGAGCATAATTTGTCCCGTCCTTTAAAGAAAATCAGCGATCAAACTTTAATGAAGAGCTCTTTTAAGGTACTCTGGATTTAATATGAACCGTTTATTTGTTCCGATCTAGTGGTTGGTATTATTTGGCACTCCATCATCGGTTCTACGGAGTACCGAGTCGAAAGCTACCGGATTACCTCAAGTTGCAGGGCAAAATCGTAATTGCATGAGTAGTTTGGTCCTTTCCCATGGATTTTGGTTTGCAATTAAAAGAAAAATACAAAAGCTTGGCCGCGCCGGCGGGGGGACAAGCCCGCCGCTCCGCTCGATTGGGCCGCCGTGCCGGCGGAGGGGTCGGGGCCGCCGCGCCGCTCGATTGGGCAGCCGTGCGCTGCGCCGGAGAAGGACTTCCTTTTGATTTTCTAATGCTAGATCAAATCACGGAGCAATCAGGTTGCAGTCTGTTCCCAGCCGGATATGTTTTACAGTATGAAGATGGTTACCTCTTTTATTTTCTAACGCTAGATCAAATCATGGTCCAATAGATCAAAGCCTCAAGAAAAGTAGATCAAATCATGGTCCAAATTTCTCCAATTTGTCAACCCCAAACCATGGCACATCAACACCAGAATCGATCGGCAACAGTTGAAAGACACAAGAAAAGTAGAAATAAAAGAGGGCGACGTCCCCCCTGTCGTCTTTGGCACTGAGAGAGCAGCCATTGTCGAGGATCTGAGCGGTGAGCGGACGGCAGCAGGGAGGCGGCGCTGTGGCTTGATAGGGAAAACAGCGGGGTCGGCGCTCCTGGAGATCACGTTGGGATGACGAAGCAATCGTTTCCGGCTGCGGCTTGATGGAGAACAGTCTGGGTCGGGCTGGGCTGGACGTGGGCATACGATTGGATGATACGAGGGGAAAAGACTAAATTACCCTTTTGTTATCAAAAGGTGGGATACGTTTGGTACTCCCAGGTATGCTTTTGGAGTACCAGGGTACTGTAAAAATGCTCTTAACTAAAATATCTCCATCTCTCTTCTCACCCAGGCGATGGACGGTAGGGCAGCGAGCTCCACCTCTTCGGCGGCGCCACGACCATCTACTTGTCGTCAACAGTGACGCGGCGACCTAACCCCGCCCTCAGCGGAAGTAACGCGGCGAGCTGCCCCTCTTTGGAAACTGGGCGGTGACCTCCCCCTTGTTATCTGCCGCGCGGCGAGCTCGCCTCGTTGGAAATCGGAAGCGGCACGGCGAACTCTTCCTTTTCGGCGGATACTGACATTAGAAATTGCATCCTGCTAGGCAACTTTCCCCTTGACGGATGTTGAGCTGCTCCGTTTGCCTCCGGCTTCTGATACTACTAGTTGCCAAGATTCACGTTTCCTCTAGCTTGTGGTTGTTCGCATCTTGCAAAATGATCATCGTGTGTCCAATTCTTTTGTTTGATCATCCTTTCCTAGTACAGTTTTATCACGGGCGTACAAATATACCCTGACACGAGAAAAGATCATGAACGACGGGGCTGTTGATGGCAAGCACCTAGGCCGGCGGCACGACGGGGCAGTCAAGCTGCTGATTGAGGAAGAATGTGAGCGACCTGCGCGGCCCGGCCGTTCACGACGGCGGTGGAGGCAGCTCGGAATCGTGGTCGATCTGAAGTTCCGAACGTGGGCAGTTCCTGTTTCCCTTGCGTAATTAGCGGCATGCCCTTCTTTTACTCGTTCAGCGACCACGTTGGATCAATTCCACCGTTAGCGCATAAAACGTCCGTAATCGTCCGTAGGTGAAGCATTAGGTGAAGCATTACTGACGCCTACCAGGCATAATTTTGACTCGAGCCTTTTGCCATGTCAGCCCTCACGTATGGTTTGCAACGACATTTTCTTCGTGCCAGTGATTTTTTTAGAAAATTACCAAGATCGATAGTTACGGTTTTATGTAATTTACTGCTCTCAAATTCAGGGCATTTCAGCGCAAACGCATCTTCGGTCTCATGGTTTCTGTAGTGTGCTCTAGGATATCCCAACAGACACGCTGCTATGGTCAAGGAATTCACCGCTCTTACTTGCAACAATACTTAGGATGATGTGCCCCCTCCTCTAAAAATGTCAAATATTGCTTCTCGCAAGTGGATGTTTCTCCTGTAAACTTGACGGCGCACTCTTTGTTTGATCAGTGCAAATTAAGCCCATTGTATCAAGGATCCCCTTAGATTAACGGACAGATGAGGTGTAAGTGTACAACTATGGATATATCGATTCCGGTCTGTTAATTCAAAGTTCAACGACGACGTATTAGAACTCTAGGCAATGCATGTACCCTCAGATGAAAGTCCTAGCTAGGTATATATTCGGGATTGATTCCTGTCCGTTAATTCAAAATTCAACGTTGTATTAGCTAGAACTTAATTTAGGTACGTACCCTCAGATGCAAGTCCTAGGTATTCGGAAAATTCTAAGTCAAAACCTACTTCGTGGAAGGACGACGGATTACACGATGGCAACATAAAATATCAGGTTTAAGTTATGGAATACATATATAGAATACACCATGCAGGAAAAAAAGTCCAGCATGAACAAATCGACGTGGTGATAGAGATAGAGATAGAGATATATATAAAGAGACCTCCAGCTAATTAATCAGCCCTGGGCGCAGCTATTTCTTTTCTAATAGCGACTTATCACAAAAATAACCGATTGATACTGTCTTCACAAGGTGGTGCTCGTCCCAAAAGCTACCGAATTGGCCTATCATCAGTATCCAATCCAGATCCTCTTCACTGACAACATATGCATGCTTTTGTAAGGTCAGGCATAACTGCTAGCTGTTGCCTGATGGGAACTTCCCCCATGTTGCTATCAATGTCTTCATGTCGCACGACGCTACTACAGAAAGAATTATCAGTAACGGTCGGAAAACAACATCAGTAACGGTCGGGGCCGCCGTTGCTAACTTCGTGTTACTGATGATGGGTATCATCAGTAACGGTCGCTCTGACCGTTAAGTAACGGTCGCAGTGACCATTACTGATGTATATATACATCAGTGGTGGGCGGGCCGACGCGACCGTTACTGATGTATATATCATCAGTAACGGTCACGTTGCCACATCAGTGTCGGTCGAGCGACCGACACTGATACATTTTCGGTATTTAAAAAAATAATTAAAACCAAAGACAGGAAATACACAGAATTGTATATACAGCACAGCACAGATTGTATATAAAGCACAGCACATAAAAATACATATAAAGCCGCATCACATCATAGCACAACACATCACATCACATCATTTAAGCCATACAACTGTATATAAAGCCGCATCATTTAAAGCATATAAAGAATACAAAAGTATCTCACTTCATGACATTGATTACAAAGTGTCAAAATTTCATAAAAACATAATTACAAAATGTCAAAATTTCATAGAAGCATATAAAGAATACAAATGAATCTATTGTCGTGGGTGAACCCTAGACACGACTTGTTCCACGCGTTCGAAGAAGTCCCCACTAGGCTTGATGACCTCATTGTTTATGAGATGGGCGAATTTCCTTTGAATGTTATAAACGACCCATTTAGGTCGGTGTCCCATTGTCATTCGGGGCCGCCAGTACTCTTCCATCGCGGCGACTGACCCCTTCCACTTAGGCTTGAACATGCTGGCATTCTCCATAAGGATGTTACAGCAGTAGTAGCCACAGAACACACTACCTGGCGGCTGTTGCTAGCAAGGGAACCTGTGGTTGTGGTGAGGCTCGTCTTTATAGCCTTTACCAGCTAGTTTTCCCTTGGTCGCCACTTTCCAAGCAGTGTTAATGAGTGATTTGATGGGTTTCTAGAACCTACCTTGAACACCCTTCTCCGAAAGTAGTGAATCGAAGTAGTACACCACGGACCAAGACAAACAAATGAGTAGTGTGACCCAATGGTCTCTGTTTTAAAAAACAAACAAACTTTAGTATCTAAGGGTGTGTATAAGAAAGACTGAATTAGAAAAAACAAACGGTTCCATATATAAAATTGAACTTACTCCAAATTAAGGAAGAAGAGGATAAAGTCGTGGTCCGCGTATTTCTCGAGACATGCCACCAAGTATTTAGATGCAAGGTTTCATGAGGCAGCCTTTTCTGGCTCAAGATCGATGTCACCGTAGTTGAACATCGCGGGGTATAGAATGGCTATTTTTTTTACCTCCATTTGCCGCGGTTCTCTTATTTGGTAGGCAGACCACAGTCTTAAGAGGTTGATATCAAGCTTTTGGTGGTTCAAGAGGTGGAACAGTTCGTTGAACTCCACACCAAAGGTGATAGGACGTTCCTGAATGTTCCCGGTTTCTTGGTCAAAGAAGCCATAGTCTTTTGGGATTCGAACATTGATCTGTTGGGCATGCTGTTGAGAACCAGCTGATGCTTGCATGTAGAACTGATAAAGCTCTTGCATCTCTCTGGACACGTCACGCAGGGAATCTTCGGGGACCATCGGTCTTCCAGGATAGTAAATAAGCACCCGGTCAAACTTCCTAGCCACGAAATAGGATCCGTCTTCGAATCTCTGGCCTTGACGGGGGTTCTTGATGAGAATGTCACGCCTATTGTCCTCCCAGACTCCAGTTATGTCAGGCACATAGTGCATCTCATCTTGAGTGACATTGGAAGACTCATTGATGGTCTTGCCGCCGCGCCCCCTCTTTTTATGCCTCCTCTTATTGTCCCATGCCTTCTGCTCCTCTGCCTTGTACTTGTCATCGATCTTGCGGCCACCCATGGACTCAACGGCACCCAAGAGAGAGAAGGTAGGAGGGACGCTTCCAGCCTGTGCCGACCATGTGGTCTGGCTATCTTTGAGCTATGGAGGCATCGACATTACCCGCTCTTCATCTCCGCCGGCATCGACGGGAGGAAGTATCCTAGGGGAAAGGTCGAGCGGCGATTGAGAAGTACCTTTGTGGGCGGAGGGAGATGGAGTCATAGAGGGCCGACGCTGGTTGTAGAGAGATACCAAGATCCTAGGCCACATAATGCGGTAGTTTGGACAACCGCCTAGATATCCACGCCTTCCTCCGGAGGTAGCGGGATAGCATAATCACGATGGTCGTCGACAACGGAGTCCACCATCACACTCACTTGTGCGTCGTTCATAAGAGTGCCGTGCACCAATGGTGGTGATTGTCTGGGCATCAGGCGGCCAATGGCACCTACAGGCTTCCCAGGCTTGTCTACGTGGATACGACACTTCACTGGTTCCTGTGCGTAACAAGAAGAAGGCATATGTGTGTAAGATCTTTATTCATGAATGTAAGGAGTGAAAAAGAGTTTGAAAAGTATGCTTACAAGAATGTTGTCACTCAGACCCGAATCGTTATCCCGGATGTCCTCGCTTGGGTCCGGTTGGCTAGGGGGGGGGGGGGTTGTCCATGCTAGGAGCCGGGCTGTAACCTGGGGAGTAAGTGTCTTCATCGTTCATACGTGTGTCGGAGGCGGCGCTGCTCTTCAGCGGGGTCCTCTTTCGCGGGGGAAGAGGAGGAAGGAGGTTCCTCAAACCTTCCACTCCTCCCCCGAGTATGGCGTCAAGGGCGGGGTGGTCTTTGGCCAATGCCGACACCAAATGATGGACGGCTTGCACTGCATATTCCCGCGACACCTCTTGAGACACGATAGATGCCTGCTCTCGTGCCTCCGCCTTAGATTGTTCTATTATTTCAGCAGAAGCGAGGAGCTTTTTCTGGACCCTGCTTCGCTTCGGAGCAGGCGGGAAATAATCATCCCAGCAGGCCCCTTCGCCTTCCCCTAGAACACGGCCCGTGTGCTCCACCTTTTGCAAGCTGGCGGTCACAGCCGACTCTCATCTCTTGCTCTGCACGGAGTTGTCGGAGGTTTCTGACCTCTTGCTCTCCTCCCAATTGTGGGCATTTTCCTGTTATCATATAAGACAGGACGTGAATCTATATGGATCAGGAGTGTCATAATTAACGCCGAAAAGAAATAAATGCATGTGAACCCTTACCGTAAGATTTTTAACAGGCGACTGCATTGGCTCAATGCCCGCCCACTCCTTTGGTGTCATGTGCTGACGTGCATATTCTCTAGCACGTTGGTCCTCGAGCATGTCATGCACTAGAGGCACCCTGCCTGCCGCCTCGAGAATTCGGTCCTTCTTGCGCCAGACCTTCTTCTTCCCCTCTTTCCTTGCACTCCCTAGCCTGTGGTTCAAGGGCTTCCTCGCGCGCAACGCCCTGATATGTTCACTCTTCGCAATGAAGGCAGGGTCAGACGATTCCTTCTTGAATTTTTCCCATTCGGCCTCATCAGTTACCGACGGCCATTTCTTCTTGATGATCTCGTAGGGTTTGTCCATCCACTTTCTAGCGGTGGTTTTCCAATTAGCAAGTCCATTGCGCACTGCTATGTTGACGGCCATTAGGAATCGCTCGCGCTACTCGTCAGTGACTTGGAACCTCCTTGCAACGTCCGCGATGCACGTGTTTCTAACGACTTCGGAGATGTCACTCCACTCATCGGTGATCTTGCAATACTTACGTGCAACGGCTCCACAGGTCGTTGCGAAGGCCTTCTGTGCCCTCTCAGGCGACTCCGAGCGGCCTCTCTCAGAGTGCCGGGTGACCACATAACATAACTCCTTCAAGTTGTGGCTCCCCCTCGGCGTCTTCTTCCTTGGCTTCTTAGCGGGAGTTTCAGAATGCTGCGGGTTACTCTCTTCCACCCGTCGCTCGTTGTCGCGCTCTTCTGAACGAGAGCTACCTGAGCCAGAGCTGGCAATTTGCTCTCCCGATGAAGACTCTTCATCGATACGATTTACCTCCTCCCGATCAAGAACTGGTTTCTGGCTACTCTTGCCCATTTCGTACCTATGCCATCAAAACCATCAAATATATATCGGCCGAAAATTTTGGCATGACCTATGCTAAAAAAACTAGCAAATTTTCTCTACTAGGAGCTTGAAACCTGCATAAAAAACCCACCCGCATATGTACCCGCTCGGCACGATGGCCGGCCCCTTCTCCAATGACCCGACACGATGGTCGGGCCCACAATTCATTACTCAATTCTCCAAAATAGCATATAAAACCGCTATATACTCATGTGTATATAGCTTATAAAACATCATGTATATAGCATATAAAAAACTACAATGCATATACTCATGTGTGCTATATATTATCAAATGCATATACTCATGTGTGGTAAATAAAATGTATCCATGTTACAAATTAGCTATTACAATATGTGTGCCCATCTAACTCAATACTATATCAAATTCACAATGTATACATGCCCTAGTGTGTGGTGGGAAATGTACTAACCCTACAATGTACTAACCCTATATCAAATTCACAATATGTGTGCCCATCTAACTCAATTATCCACTACTACAAACTACAATGCTAATCCTAAATTAACATGCTTCTTTTCCTAAATCCTAACCCTAAATTAACAGCAACAAACCCTAACCCTAACCCTAAATCAAGCTAAATCAGAGGAGAGGGAGGGAGGCAGAGGAGAAGGAGGCAGAGGAGGCGCGCACCTGTGGCTCGGGGAGGACGGAGACGGCGCGGGCTCGGTGAGGAGGGAGCCGGCGACGCGGGGTGGCGGCGCTCGGGGAGGAGGGAGAAGGCGGCGCGGGGTGGCGGCGCTCGGGGTCGACGGCGCTTGGGGTGGCGACGGTCGGGGTCGACGGGCTCGGGGTCGACGGCGGCGGAGGTCGACGGGCTCGGGGGAGGAGGCGTCGGGCTCGGGGTCGACGGGCTCGGGGGAGACAGCGGCGTCGGGCTCGGCGCAGAGGAGGTTGACGGCGGCGGCGGCGCGGAAATCCGGCAGGGCTTCGCCTGGGGAGGAGGAGTGCCCACTGCTGGTCTGCTAGAGGAAAGCGACGTCCAGGCGAGAAGTAACGGGCTAGGGTTTCGGCGCTTCCTTTTATATGCCCAAGCACATCAGTAACGGTCGCAGTGACACGCGACCGTTACTGATGTATAGATGCACATCAGTAACGGACGAGCCGCGGTGCGACCGTTACTGATGATATGTATATCAGTAAGGGTCCGGTAAGAATGCGTCCGTTACTGATGTAAAGATGCACATCAGTAATGGGCAATTAACTAGCCGACCGTTACTGATGTGCATCTATACTTGTTGAGCTTTGTACCAATTTAAATTATAGGAATGTTTAAAAATTTTAAAACCTATCCTTTTGAGTGTTTTAGGACACGTACTTGTCACATTTAATAGATGAAACAAAAAAGTGAAAGTTTGATGAATAAATTCATGCATTTTGTCTAGTATTTGTGCTAAATTTAATTTAAAAAAGTCATCACATAAAGCCATGTACTAACATGCATACACAAAAGTACATGGATCACACATAATTTCACTTAGTACAAAGTTTGCATTAAGATTCAGTACGAGTACATTACAATGTGACTACTAGTGCTTCTCCTTCTTTCGGTAAGTCATAACTTGACTCTTCGTAGAACTGCTTCTAAGGCAGGGTTTTGTGGTATTTTCTCGCTCTCGCTCCCATCACTTCTTCTTTTCCCTCTACTTTTCCTCGTTAATATCGTGCGTTCCGCTTCTTCGTCATCTGTGGCGGTCGTCGGATCATGGAAACCTTCGTAGTCTTCTTGTGAAGTAACTCCGTCCACTCCAACAATGCTTCTTTTTTCTCTTCTTACTACGATGCGGCCTTTATTTGTCGGGTCGTCTATGTAGAATACCTGCTTGCATTGTTTTTGCAAAGACCTATGGTTCCTCTCTTGCTGGGATTTTTCTCACGTCAACTTGTTCACGAGGGATCTCAGGAGGTAGCACCATCGTCGTGAACCTGTGACTTTCTTCTTTGTCACCTTTGGTCCATCTTACACGAAACATTGGGATCTTTGTGTTCGAGTACTCCAATTCCCAGATCTCCTCGATAACGCCGAAGAACTCTTTGGTTTTGCTGTTGTCATCGGCCGCAGTCTCAGAAGTCATGACTACACCACTATTTTGGTACGTGCTTTTACGGTCCTGAGACGCAGTGTAGAAGTTATAGCCGTTGATCGCATATGATTGTCAAGTAGAGACGTGGTAAGTAGGTTCCCGTGACAAACATGCAACTGTCTCTTTTGATACATTGGTCGTCTCCCTGCCGTACCAATAATTCTTCAGCCACGCTGCGAATGTTTTATTGTGCTCCCAGTGGATCCAGACTTCTCCTCTTTTAGGGTTTTCATTTCGCAGTTATTTCATATGCATTTCCTGATAAGGCCTGTAGCAATCGACAGTTTGCAACACAACCAAATGTGCTCTTTTCAAAGTGATCTTCCCTTCCTCTTCCATAGACATTAACGTATGTATGTCCAAGGCCACCTTCGCCATCAAGCTTGCCCTTGTGCCGTGATTCGGGAACACCTATTGATTTCTGATCGGCTAACCAATCCGTGCAGAACTCGATGCACTCTTCTGCCCTAAAGCCCTCCACGATGCTACCTTCCGGACGCGATCTGTTACGAACGTACCGCTTCAGAACCCCGTTGTATTGTTCAGGGCCATACATGTTCTGCAGGAACGAGGGCCCTAGGGACAAGATCTCATCACATATGTTGATCATTAGATGGACCATGATATCGAAGAATAATGGAGGGAAGAACATCTCGAGCTCGCACAGAATCCGTATCATACTATCCTTCAGTATCTGGAATCGTCTAACGGTGATTGACTTCTGCGAGATGCCGTCAAAGAAGTCAGAAAGCTTCATGATTGTCTCCCTTACGCGCGGCTCCATGATACCTCTGATTGCGACTGGAAGTAAATGAGTGAGTATGACATGGTTGTCGTGAGACTTCATGCCAGATAGCTTGTGACTCTTCATGTCAACTAGATGCTTGATGCTCGACGAGTAGTTCGATGGGACTTTAATGCCCTGCAGGCACTGCCGCATCCTATTCAACTCGTCTTTGTACAAGTTGTAACATGCAAGACGACACCGCGTGGTCACTGTCACGAAACCATTCTTGTCGGCTGCCGACACTTGATCTTTGCCCCACAACTCTTTTCTGATAGACATGAGTTCCAGGTTCTTCCATGCATTGGGTCCATCTTTCGTCTTCTCTGGAATGTTCATTAGCAACCCCAGCACGCTGTCGCATACATTTTTCTCCACGTGCATG
Source organism: Brachypodium distachyon (assembly GCF_000005505.3). Lineage (NCBI taxonomy): Eukaryota > Viridiplantae > Streptophyta > Magnoliopsida > Poales > Poaceae > Brachypodium > Brachypodium distachyon. Next base: position 26,904,836 of record NC_016131.3, on the reverse strand, counting down.
ACATCTATGTTGTGTCGGCATTCTAAATGTGCCCAGTACTCCAGGTCCCAGAATACGGACCTCCTTTTCCACACGACGCCTTCAGGTTCCTTATATTTCTTCGCATCAATCTTTCCGGTGACAATCTCAAGATCGTTCACAATTTCGAGGATTTGCATACCAGACTTCTCCTTCGACGCTGTCCCGTGCTCCGTCTTCCCATTAAACCTTTCCTTGTCATCCCTGCAAGGGTCTTTAGCATCCGACCACTTTCGGTGGCCCATGTAAACAATTTTGGATGAGACGGGCAACTTCTCCGATGTCGTGTTTTCCCTGCACTTTGTACAGGCCTTGTAGCCATGTGTCACCTGGCATGAAGTATTTCCATTCGGGGGGTAGTCATGCACACAGGTCAGAAGCGTTGCTCTCATCGTGAAGTACTCCCTCCTGTTTGCGTCCCAAACTACTCTGCCAGGGTTTCAAAGCTGTTTCAGCTCATCCTTCACTAGCTGCAGATACACATTTAGGTCAGCTCCCGGCTGCTTTGGACCCTGTATGAGCATGCACATGTGGATGTACTTTCTCTTCATGATTAACCATGGAGGAAGATTATAGACAAACAAGATCACTGGCCATGTGCTGTGCTTGTTGTTCATGTTTCCGAAATGATTTATCCCGTCAGTGCTGAGACCGAGCCTCAGATTTCTGGGCTCTGCCCCGAAATTTGGAAATGCCGTGTCGAAGTTCCTCCACTGAGTCCCATCGGCAGGGTGTCTTAGGACCCCAGTTTCCTCCACACGGTAGTGTCCGTCAGGATCGAATGCAGCCTGCGCCGGATCATGATAGACGAGATACCTCGTGTCCTTAACGTTCTGCATCCAATGCTCAACTCGGCCACCTGCCGTAAGATACCAGACAGTTTTTGCCGGCCTGCCCTTCATCACTTCTTCCCCATCGTCTTCGCCAGCTCTGGTGTTTTTCTTCTTGTATCTCGATGCACCGCATATGTGGCAGCTCTCATGGTTCTCGTACTCTCCAATGTATACCATGCAGTCGTTTGGACGTGAATGATGTTTCACGCAATCTAATCCAAGTGGGCATGTAATCTTCTTCGCCTCTTATGTGCTCTTGGGCAACTTGTTTGGCTGTGGAAAAACCGAAGCAAGGTAACTCAACAAGTTCGTGAAGCCCTTATCGGACCAGCATGATGCTGTCTTCAGCCACAAAAGCTCGAGCGTCACTTCGAGCACGTTGTTTTCTTCGCCAGCTTCATCATACAAGGGTGTGTTTGCGTCCTCCAACAATTTTTCGAACTGAGTAGACTCTGCCTCATCTTCAGGGTCCTCCAGCTGGTCTCGTAGGTACGGGTCATCTAGCATTTCGGCAATCCTGCCACGTGGAGCTCCTTCACCTTCCACATCAGCCTCCTCATCGACCCTTGTTTCTTTCTCGGAATCATTCGCCAGATCATACTGCAGGACATCATCATCTTCGCTACCGCTACCGACATCAACCGCATCCTCCCCGTGACAAGTCCAGCGAGAATAACCTTCCACAAAACCCGATGCCAGCACGTGCATCTGTACATCTTCAGGCTTCATCATGCATGTGTTTTCACATTTGCGACATCGACAACGCATCATCACAAGTCCTTTTCATTCCATATCACCTTTCGCGACTCCAAAAAAGACCGTCCATTCGGTCACCCATCAAGCATTAATTCTTTTCTTGGCGTACATCCAAGAACGATCCTTCGATCTACAACACAATACACAATAAAACAAACAAAGCAAAATAGTTAGCCTAATCATTGACAAGGGGATTAAGGGGTTTACTAAAAATTTGAAATTTGAAGTTAGAGGGAGTTGGAAATTGGGCACATTCGGAGAGAAATTGGAGGCCGGAGAGAAAGATCAGGAGTGAGAGATAGCTCGCAAGGGAGAGGGAAGCTCGGGGTGACGACGAGGAGGCCGCATTTTGGCCGGCGGCCGGAGCTCGAAAATTTGAAATTGGGGAACTTCGGAGTGAAATTGGAGGCCGACGAGAAAGATCGGGAGGGAGAGAGAGCTCGCAAGTGAGAGGAAAGCTTGGGGCTCGAAAAATGGAGCTCACCGGCGGCCGGCGGCCGGAGCTCCAATAATGGAGCTCGCCGGAGGCTGACGGCCGGATATGGAGATGGGGGCCGGCCGGGGGAGAGAGGAAGAAGGGAGAGGGAGGGAGGGAATACCTGCAGCTTGTCCCGTCGGCCGCCATGGCGAAATTCGGAAGGGCTCCGCCGGATTTGGAGGAGAAGGGGCCGCAGTTGGTCTCGGTGAAGACGCGCAGCACGACCAGCTGCGGCTCTGTCCAGTTTATTTAAACCGCGACACTCATTAGTGGTGGTCGGGACTTGGACGACCGTTACTGATAGTAGGGGGTACATCAGTAACGATCGCGCTAGGGCGACCGTTATTGATGCATGGTTCATCAGTGGCGGTCTCCTCTTAACCGACCGTCACTGATGTATCTCGCCAGGTATAATGGTTCATCAGTGGCGGTCGCCTCGCGCGACCGCCACTGATGTATGGCTGGGCGGGGACGGACAGACCCCGCTCTGTTCATCAATAACAGTCGCAGCTGCGACTGACACTGATGTGCCGTTGCATATAGACCGTTTTGTAGCAGTGCGACCTCTTAACATTACACCACTGAATCCCCAATCCTTTGCTTGATGTGCAGTGACAGTGCCAATATCCACCGATCGTTGTTTCCAGATACGGTTGCCGGTTGACATCTCTACTAATTCGTCGATAAGTTTCGATCGGTTAATAACATTGTAATAGCCCCCGCTAGTACCAAAAGTGATAATAAAATTAGGAATGCTATCACTAGAGGTCCACGCATGTTGAAGATAGTTGTTATAAAATTGATAGAACCTAAAATTGATGTGTCAAATGGGATGGAAATCAACTAGTACATGAAGAGATTGGGAAAGGGACAAAATGGTGGACCGGTAGATTCATGCTGAGCTAATTAATCTAGGCCGGTCAAAAAGTGATCAGTATATTTTGTAATATATATATATATATATATATAAATATATATATATATATATATATATAGAAACTCTATTAGATACCCAGGGTGTAGAATAACTATTCTTCACCCTGGTCGTTCTGACTAGCCGGACGACCGGACCAACCTGGCCACCCGACCGAGCGAGCACCCCAGCGACGTAATTTTTTTAACCACTCAAAAAATAGCAATCCGGTGATTTATGAATCAACGTGACCAAGCAACAGAGCCTTCTGAACCACTCGATCGCTTGCCGTAATTTAAGGTCGTACTAGCTGACTAGCATCCTACGTTGTTATAAGCTGCAACGTAACTTTCTTATGTCTCATCCAAACACAGTGGACACTCCTCACAAATTATGCCCCCTGCTGCCTCAACGTAAACTTATTACGGTGCATGCAGATACCGAACGAGACGTGAGCTCGCTGCTGCTGCCTCAAACGTGCGCTCGCTGCTACTACTCCGGCGTAAATTTGTTACGTCGCATGCAGATACCGAGACGAGACGTGCGCTCGGTGCTACTACTCCTCGACGTAAATTTGTTACGTCGCATGCAGATTAATATTCATGGTCCGTGCGGCGGGGTCGTGTGGCGCGGTGCGGGGCGGTCGCTCCAGCAAACCTGGCGCGGGTGCAGAATAATATTCTGCACCCAGGGAGTCAAATAGCGCCACTCTATATATATATATATATATATAAGACTCGATGCCATATTATTCATTCGTTTGATCCACCAAAGAAATACATCAAAATCCAAGCAAAAAAGATATTGGAGTACATTGAAAAACATGCAGAGAGATGGTTGAACTAGGGCTTGGCACGAAATCTAGGATCCAAGCTGAGGCTGCACAGACCGATTCTGCCAACGACGTTGGTGGGCGCCTTCTCCACGCGTGTGCATTTCCCGGAAAGAGGGTCATATACTTGAAACAATGGCGTTGATCTGGAATAAGGCCAGCTGCAATACTTGTAGAAGAGCAGCTTCCCACCGGGATGTATCACTCTCAAAGGCATGACAATATGGCGGGAGTCCAAACTCTCCAGGTGGAGCGTGTATGCCTTGGCCCAGGTTCCCTTGGTAGAATCAGCCTGCAAGAGCCACAAGTGAACCGTGGTTGTTTCTTGGTTTTCTAAACCGAAGATCCTGGTTCTTTCCATCAAGCACAAGGAGCCATTGAGCTCGGCCAGGCTAAATCGCCACGGTTCTCCGTCAGCTTGGGGTCCTCCATGGATCATCGTCCACTCCTCTCTCTCGAGGTCGAAGCATAGTATCTTGCCTTCGAAGAGAGACAAGTAGTACACGACGCCATTGATGGTGGTGCCGTTATAGTAGTCATACGCATACGAGACATCGAATGGGGGCAATTGCATTGGCCTCCATTTGTTGTCCCCTAACGTGAGGATCTCCCAGGTCAAGTAATTGTCCCGGATGATCTTGCGAGCGCCGGACTCAGCGGCACGTCCAACTCCAAAGCCTATGTAGGAGCGAGGGTGGTCGGATGGTTCATCCACAAACATTCCGATTTCCCCCGTGGCTAGATCGACCAAGCATGTGGCAGAAGGGCGATAGAGGCAGACGAGGTTGTCAAAGCTCGTGCAGAATTCCCCATCGGAGCTGAAGTCTTCTTGGAACTCCCCAAACACATTCCATAGCCCATCCTTTGGCACGACGTTGCCTTCCATATCCATCAGCTGCAGCTGGAGGCCTCCGGTGGAGCGGTCTCCGGACACAGCAACGAGGAACGGTTCGGCGCGGGTGAGAAATGCCCTATCAGACATGAGGGCACGCCATGGCTGGGACACGCCCCGGAATCGGAGCAGGCACTTGGCCGGTAGCCGTGAGAGGATATCGGAGAAGATGTCCATTGGTAAGGAGGCACCATTTTTATTCTCTGTTTGAAATAAGTAAATTATTATAATGACTATTGTAATTTTGGAAGCAAAAAGGACTTGGTGCGCATGGAAAACTTTTTTTTTTTGATAAAACCGAACTTACCAACAGAAGCTACATCACACCTGCCTTCATGGTTAGTTGTACTAGTCTTGGTCAGTCGCATTTGCTTCAAGGGAGAAGAGAAAACAGAAAAAATCATAAGTGAAAAACCTTCTTTAGCTCGCTTCTTTGAAGAGGAATTGCCCTCCTGCCGCTCTTGGTACCCTTAATTTGTAACAATAGAGCTTTGGGCTCATGAAATTTTTCTTATTGAACAGCTCATGAAAAAAATAATCAAGACAGCACCAAAAGCCTGAGAGTGTTCCGATAATAGGGGCAAAACAGAAGGCACCTTTCTAACAACAAAATGTTTGCCAATTGCAGCCCCAGGGCCAGGGGTATGGACGTCTTTCAAAACGAACTTATTCTACAGCCAAGTTACAGCAAAATTGAAGAGCCTGATCGGTTGTTACAGCAAAATTGAATCGAAGAGACCTCTTGAATTAATCAACTAGTACTATACTATACCTTCTGTTTCCACGACATCAGAGGCAGAATATGAGCTATACCCAATAAAAAAATTATGCAACTCAAGCGAAGTCCAAAGTACTAATTGCCTGGCATCCTAGGATTAGACAAGCAATCCACTGCACATCCAACACACAAAATACCAAACCAAAGTTCACGAGGAAAATGGAATGGAAATCGATCACATGGTCGCAAAGCTCATAAAACGTGAACCTGATCCAACCATGTACTCCAAAACAGCCCAATTAACCTGACGGGCACCCAAATCCTGTGGCTTTGGTCCACGACACATAACATAATCAGATATCGATAGTTAGATACCAAAAGCCAAGGTTCACGCAAAATATACCGGCAAAATTCAATATTTCGATCCAAACAAAACCACACCACACTTCCAGGCCAAATTCACCACAGGGATCAGAGCAAAAAAAAGTGAAAATACCGGCGAAAAAATGAAACACAGCGAGAGAAGACACGACAACAAACACAACGCTGTCCCCTCCCCGAAGCCCCAGATCCCCAAAACACCGGCAACTCTGGATTAATTCTGGAATCACGCACCTTAGCAAAACGTTGCTGCAGAGCCATGTCTCCGACTTCAGATTGGCCCAAGAGCAGCGGAGAGCAGTCCCCGGCCGTCAGGCAGAAGAGGAGGAGGATGGGGAGGAGGACGACAAGACGCGAGATGGAGGGAGGTGGTGGAAATGCTTGGGGGCAGGTGCTCCATATATAGTGTCGTGGTTTGGTTTTGGGTCCAACTTAACGAGGGGGCTGTTAATTGCCAAACTAGATATATCCAACCGCGTAGGATAGAGTTGGTGGAAAAGGGCAAAGTGAATGCTAGGCGGGTTCTTGAAATTTGAAAATGAGAGGGGATGTCGTTGTATTTTTTTTTTTTGTATTTTACTGGGAGGAGGTGACTCAATGAAAAAAAGAAAGAAATACGCACGATTACTGGATATATGAAGAAATGGGAGTGGCCATCTATAATTCTGTAGTTCAAATCGGTATACTCACGTAAATAAGGATTAGTCATCCACTATCGAGAGGCCACCTTGTGATAGCATCTGCTTTGTGGTAATATGGTGTGAAAACGCGATGATCATTGTCTTACTGCAGTATTTGACTATCTGTTGTGTGGTTAGTATGGCGTGAAAAGCATTTAGCGCTAGTATGATCATTGGTGTTAAACAGATGGAAAGATTATAGATTCATGAAAAACGCTTGGACTTCAGGCGCCAAAAACAATTCTAATATTACATCATCTTTAAGGCGGGAGGCTATCATTGCATTGATCATTAGGGTTCGTTGAAATATTGCAACAACATTTATTTCAATGCACACGTAAGGCTTGAAAAGCAATATATCCAACTTAGTTAGTTTGATAACGGTTCAAATAATATCATGTCAATCGTAGATTCGGCTCACATTCATGTGCTGCTTTACAATTGTGCCCCATATGGCGCGAAAACCTGTTTCGACTCTGCTACACATTCTAGAGTGGTCATTGTGTTAATATTGCAAATATGAGAGAATGTTCACACCACCAGTTCCATTTACCAAATTAAAGGATCATATTTTCTTTTAGCTAGGTAATGAACGACTCCTGTCAAATATATATGCATCCACGTTCTTATCATGTAAGTATTTGAAATATACAAGGTTACGCCTTCTAGTTATAGAAGAATTGGAATCAAAGGAAACTCTTTACTCGCCATGCAATGGCCCAGCGAATTCCAGAGTGGCAATTGTTTAAGTATTTCAAATAGATGAGGAAGTTCCCACCAAAGATTCCATTAGTGGAAGGCAGTGGCGATTCTAGAACCTCAAATGAGGGTGGGCTCAAAATGACAAAACACTATACTAAATTGACTTCAAAAGAGGGACTATAGTCTAATGTGATTCAGATTCATACATCAATGTGTGATAGTATTGAAAAACACAAAAATACAATTAGATACCTTGCTAAGTTGCTAATATAACGAGAATTAGTCCCCACATAATAGTATGCATCGGCTATCAAGTGACCTGCACGTCAAAATAAGCAAAATCAGTGAATACTAGCTAGGCTCAAAATTATATTAAATTCAAAATAATTATGTATATCTCTAAGTTATTACGTTTCTTTCTTTCGGCAAATGTCCTCTGCGATCTTTCATCGATTGGAATCGCTTCGTAATTTTAGCATCATCAATACTTTTGAATATCTCCCGCTCGGTGTAGCACACCATCAAGTCATTGAGCCACCCATCTGATAGCTTGTTTCGCAAATCTGTCTTGATGATACTCATTGCTGAAAATATTCGCTCAACAGATGCCGTAGCCACAGGAAGGATCAATGTAAGCTAATAAGCCGATAAACCAATGGGAATGTTTTATCTTTTTTTGTTTCAACCATCAATTGAGAAAGTTTGGAAATATCAGAACACCCATGGAATTTCTCACTTCTCCTGATATTAAGAATAAAGATTTGTAGCTGACTTCTTAACATTAACCGATCGGAGATGGTGAAATCCGCTTCATAGATCTCAGCAAGTCGAACAAGTTTATCAACATTAAACATAGCGAAGGAGTTGCTTGGATTAAGACAAGACATGCATACCAATAACTCTGAGGAAACTTCATTGAAGCGATGATTTATCTCAGTCATAGTCGCATCAATAGCAACATTGAATATATCGACCTTGTAATAATGGCGTAGAGTCACTTTATTCTTCGACCGAACAGATTCACCCATTGGTACAGTAAGATCATCCATATTTGGCACATTTATGCCATACTCCTCACAAAAACTTTTCACTTGGTCAAGTAATGGTTCCCACCCATTGTCCCTGACATCTTGCAAGCGTGTTTTCACATCTGAGATTAAACCCATAGCTTTAACAATATCTTGATCCTTCCTCTGCAAAGCTTGTGAGAGATCATTTGTGATGGTCAACAGGCCTATTAAAAAGTTCAGGATGAAAACAAATTCATAGCATTCCATCTTCTTTACCAAACCACCAGCTCCACCTACACTAGAGTGTTCACGAGCATCGGTACTTACAATTGTTAGCACATCTACTACCGACTCCCACATCTGATATATACGGAGCAAGGTTTTTAGGTGTGAGCCCCATCGAGTATCTCCAGGTCTTGCTAGGCCAGATTCCTGATGCAGCCCTTTTCCAGATGAGATCTTACCATTTTCTAACTTTTCCAACAAGACATCTTGGTGCTTTGCAATTAGTGTATCTTTTCTCTTGCAAGATGCACTCACTTGAGTAACTATCAATGGAACGTGGTTGAAGAAATCAGAAATACACTTACTGCACTTAGCAACGGTTACAACCACCAGTTGTAATTGATGAGCAAAGCAATGGACATAGAAGGCATGTGGACTATCGTCTCGAATCAGTTTTTGCAAACCATTAAATTCCCCCCTCATATTTGAAGCTCCGTCATATCCCTGTCCACGTAGCCTAGAAATAGGTAAATCATGTAATGCAAGAAGGTGTAGCAGAGCTTCCTTTAACGCAGCGGATGTACAATCTGAAATATGCTTCATTGCAAGAAACCTTTCCATGACCTTCCCTTGATTGTTCACGAACCTACATGTGCCACAAAATTTAAGTGTTATGAGAACTCATGGCATAATAATTTTATAAAAGATAGACAAAATATGTGAAGCTAACCTCACAATCACAGCCATTTGCTCTTTTATTGATGAATCTCTAGCCTCGTCAATAAGCACTGCAAAGTTCCTATCTCCAATTTCACTCTTAATTACAGATGTGACTTCTTGAGCGCAACATTTTGCAAGTTGCTTTTGAATATCTGAACAAACCATAAGTGCATTTCCTGGCCCCTTCTCAAATGCTTCCTTCACTTCACTATTCTTATCTTTGTACCACTCTAACAACTCTTTGAAATTTCCTTTGTTGATGGAAGTAGAAGATTCGTCATGTCCACGAAAAGCTTCCCCCTGTGCTATGAGATATCTTGCACAATCTAAAGAAGCCGTCAAACGGATTGTGTACGCTATTTCAGACTCTTTAGAGTAAGTATGTATTTTACTAGACACACTTGATCGTTGATTTATGAAATCTTCACATTTACCCCTTGCAATGTTATGGAAACTATTTGGACCACCAACATGTTTTTTAAAAGCAGCAGTGGCGGTCTTCCAACGACTATACCCATCTCTTGAGAACACATCATTTCCAAATGTGTTGGGTTGTGCTGTTTTCTTGAAAAGAAAGCAGTAGAAGCAAAAGGCGGCATTCTCTTTCACACTATATTCCAACCAATCATACTTACCAAGCCATGATCTTTGAAACGATCTCCATACTTTACCATCAAGTGTCTGCTCAAAGACATGCCCATTTGCTTCTGTTCGACCCTTCAATAAATATGCCCTCCTCACTTCATCTCTAATTTCATTAGCATAATCTTCGATGGGTATCCGAAGAGCGGGGTCAGGAATAATGTGATTAGGATCAAATTCCAGCCGAAGCCTCTTAGGTCGATGTGTGCTCTCATCAACTGTGGAATTTGTGCTCACATTGGTTGCAGGATTTGTGCTCTCACTGATTGGTGGAATTGGATCGCTCTCATTTCTCGGGGGATTTGGAATTGTTCTCTCAGTCTCATCGGCGCCATCATCAGTTGGTGGAGCACTTGATTTTTTCGTCAAATACCGACGCAAATCGCCTGTACTGCGATCACCGGATGACACAGAACGTTTCTTCATTTGAAAATCTATTTCAAAAAATAAAAAATATACTACATCATTGATCAAACAAGCTAGTACGAAATAAACTGTAATTACATACACCAGGTCACCAGCAGACAGCAGTAGTCGCTAGTTTACTAGCGTTTGCATGCTTTTTGTACCACGACTTTTCCTGGAAGCTGGCCGTCGGCCGCCTCTGCCTTCAACTTCCGTTCAGGCTCACGATCTGACTGGCGAAGTGGCGAATTAGCGATCCTGGCTGGTGTGTGCCGCGGCGGCTGTGCGAGCGAGACCAGAGGAATCGATCGAATCTGTTGTTCGTCTGCGGCTCGTAAATTGGGAATTGATCGATCTGACCACGATTCCTCCCGTAACCCCCCCTCTTGGGCCACTATAAGGCCTCAAGTTAACCTCCACAAGGCCCAGTTAAGTATATTAGTCGGTATTGTTTTTTTTACGGGAGTTCTCTTCTTCCCTTGGCTAATGAACTCCTTTGTTGAAGCGATCCTACATCCCTGCACCTATATTTGACATTTTTTTTGCAAAAATGGAGGATAGGCTAGAGCCTGACGAAGCCCACCTGGTGAAACCGCCCCTGGTGGAAGGGCTACCATGTCTTTCTTAGGTAATGAGTTACCACCATCAAATATTTATGACCTCACATTCCAAAATATAAATCCCTAAATAATATACAGTGATATGCACGATTCAACAAATTAGCCTTCTGGTTATAGAAGATTTGCATCGAAAGGAAACTCTTTACTCGCCATGTGCCGGCAAGAGATTCTAAAGAGCCAGTTGTGTCTAAGTATTTGAAATATGCCAACAAGTGCCCGCTAGCGGTTCCATTTGCGGAAGCCTGCCATCTTTTTATGTAGGCATTGAATGGTTTCCATCAAATATACTCTAGAGTATATATAAAACGTGTAAATATCTCAAATATAGGAGGATACACGTGATTCCCACGGCTGGCCTTTGAGATGTAGAAGGTCTCCAAATCGAAGGAAACTTTTTACTCTACGCATACTGGCAGCCCCTAGCTCTAACCGAAGTTACCAATTACACGTGCAATCCTTCGTGGCCGGACGGCGGACGCGCGGCAAGACGGCCAGAGCCCGCTCAGGTTCTTCAAATTTTCAGGACATTAAACTGGACACTAGGATATCTTCTTCTTTCTTGAAGAAAAATACGGCTGGTAAAAGTAACCAAAAAGAAAATAAAAGTTTACGGAGACCAAGCTAGCATTACCATAATTACGTACAAGCGGTCATCTAAGACGAGTTGCTAAACGGGAGAACATACATAACTCCCCAATAGGAGGTGATAGATTTGCAAGCAGGACACGTGCCGTGGTATATTCACGGCAGATGCCATCGAGTGTGGCTAACGTATGGTGAAAATTGTAGCGTAAAGTTAATTGTAGGACGATGTACCCATTTTATGATTCGAGACTTCGCATTGTAATGGAATATGAAAGTTGTGCACCATCGGAAAAGAAACGGGGACAAGCTAGCACGTATAACAAACAATAGCAGTTACTACAAACAAAGTTTCGCATGCTCCACTTCGAGAGAGAAGATAAACCCTAGCCGCCGTCCTTGAAGAAAGTTTTGATTGCATCTCCAATGGTTTCTCTCGTCTCGGATAGCCGATCTAGCGCTGAGAGACGGGGAACCACGGATCTATGTCTGACATCTAGTTTTGCTATTTTTTTTATTAGGTTGTAGGTTCTCCGTGGTGACATCTTGACTTTGGAGATGATGTCATATCGAAGGTTGGTGTCCTGCCTGCTTTCTCGTTCTGGTGTACGCGTTCCGGCCTACTTCATGGAGTTAGTGGTTCTCAGAACTCATCTTTCGATGTTTTTCGTCTTTTTCCTTGTCCATTCATCGAGGAAGCAGCGGTTTCACAGTTTGTCTTGCATGGGGTGCGCCCTCAGTCATGGTGCGTTCAACTATTTGAATTGGGCGGCTCTCATGCGTCTACTCAAAACCTACGAGGTTAGTCTAGCATGCACGAGGATGAATGATATTCTGCAATTTCTTCACCTAATACCTGGAGAACTATCAAGACGATGTGGAGGACGGATCTAGTGACGTTGATTCATAAGGACCATGATCTACGCCTCTATGGATCTGTTTTTAAATAAAGACATGTCATTGTTCTAGAAACAACAACATGAAAGTTATGATCCCATATCCGTCATAGTCTAAAAAGTTGTGGTTTTCGTCACATTGGTTAAGGCGCCTATTCTTCCGCCCAAGTCAAGCGAAACTTATAGGGGTAGGATGTGCGTGTGTGCGTTCATAGAGTGAGTATATGCGCGTGTTTGTAAACGTCTGCATTTGTACTGTGTTTCTCAAAGGAAAAAATTATAAGGTTTATAAATGGTTCTTAAGCACGCCCTCTAACATTCGCTCCGCTTTTAGTCTCTTCTAAGAGATAGTCTTGTAAAAAAATTTGCGAAGAAATCTTGTCATATTTTTTGAATTTAAATAACCGGCACTATCAAATTTACAACTTTTCTTGTTACGCTGTATATTTAATTCGAGAATGTAGGTTGGATATTTCTCTACCAAATTGTTCTTTGAGAATGTTTTTCTTTTTCTCTTGTAAGTTGTAAGAAAGTCGATGAAACACGAAACCACTCCAGGCTTGAAAATACAACGAACGCAAGGAGGGTCCAGGAAAGAAAAATGCCACGACGGCCCACCCATCGACTCATCCAAGCCTCGAGCGCAACCCAATATTCAAAAGCCCACACCACACAGGACAGTTCTTCGCCACAGCCACATTCCTAATTCAGAAAAAAAAAAGCAGCCACAGCTAACACTCCGTGACAACAGGCGCGGGCTCAGGTTAAGAAGTCAAAACAAGGTCGTAACCCGATGACATGAGACCCCACGTCACAGTCAACCCCACACCCCACCCTCTTCTGCCGCTGTCCAAGCCAGCCTCGCCAACCCAGCCGCTCCCCCGCACCGGAGAACTTACCCCGTCCCACTTCCACGCTGGTCCCACAAGTCAGACTAGACTCACTTACCTGTTCCCCACCAACCTCTTTCCCTTCCTCGCCGCGCCGGTATATTTAACCCCGCCCCCAAATCCTCTGCTCCCAGCAGCAGCAAGAGAACACAAGCGACGAATTCCCCGGCCCCCCATTTCCCCGTCCGATTCCCCGGAGACCGATCGGCGAGGACCATGGGTTCTGTCGCGGCTGAGGAGTTCCCGGCGCCGGTGCCGACCCCGGCGGCGGCGGAGACGGTGTTCCGGTCGAAGCTTCCCGACATCGAGATCCCGGCCCACCTGACCCTGCAGGCCTACTGCTTCGAGCGGCTCGCCGAGGTCTCCGCCCGCCCGTGCCTCATCGACGCGCAGAGCGGCGCCGTCCACACCTACGGCGAGGTGGACGCGCTCTCGCGGCGGGCCGCGGCAGGGCTGCGGCGGCGGCTGGGCGTGGGCAAGGGCGACGTGGTCATGCTCCTCCTCCGCAACTGCGCCGAGTTCGCCTTCGTCTTCCTCGGCGCCGCGCGGCTCGGCGCCGCCGCCACCACGGCAAACCCCTTCTGCACGCCCCACGAGATCCACCGCCAGGCGAGCGCGGCGGGGGCCAAGGTGATCGTCACCGAGCCCTGCGCCGCAGAGAAGGTCCGCGCGTTCGCCGCCGAGCGCGGGGTCGCCGTGGTCGTCGTCGTTGAGGGAGACGGCGCGGCGCCTGACGGCTGCCTCGAGTTCAAGGACGCGATTCTGGGGGAGGATTGCGGCGCCGGCGAGGAAGAGGAGGAGGAGGAGGCGGTGGTGGACCCCGACGACGTGGTGGCGCTGCCGTACTCCTCCGGCACCACGGGGCTCCCCAAGGGCGTCATGCTCACGCACCGCAGCCTCGTCACCAGCGTCGCGCAGCAGGTGAGCTTCTTCTTCTTCCCATGCTTCCGCTCCTCCCTTACTACCACCGCCGGCGCCGATCCACTAGCTCCGATTCCTTTCCGCGTTCCCAGGGTGCCGTTTTACGCTTTCCAGCTTGGAACTCGGCAAAACGCTGTAAGATCCTCAAACGCGTTTCTTTTTTTTTTGTCGGCGCCCAAAATTGCCCCCAATCCACTTCGAATCCATCCTTCTTAAACGCCGCATCATTAATTGTATCCACGATCCCGATCCACCCACGGCCCACACCGGGCCCACAAGTCAGCGAAAGCACCCGCCAGCTGTAGCCCATCGTCCCGGCCCGCCTCGAGATTCGCGCCGAACTTTTAAATTAACATTTCGAAATTTCCGAACCGGGGTTTTCTGAATTTGAGAATTCTGAATGTTGTTTGTTGTTCGGAATGTCGGATTTCAGGTGGACGGGGAGAACCCGAACCTTTACTTCAGGAAGGAGGACGTGGTGCTGTGCCTGCTGCCGCTGTTCCACATCTACTCGCTCAACTCGGTGCTGCTGGCGGGGCTCCGGGCCGGGTGCGCCATCGTGGTGATGCGCAAGTTCGACCACGGCGCGCTGGCGGCGGCGGTGCGCGCGCACGGGGTCACCGTGGCGCCCTTCGTGCCGCCCATCGTCGTCGAGATCACCAAGAGCGACCGCGTCACCGCCGGCGACCTGGCCTCCATCCGCATGGTCATGTCCGGGGCCGCGCCCATGGGCAAGGACCTCCAGGACTCCTTCATGGCCAAGCTCCCCAACGCCGTCCTCGGACAGGTAATTAACTGGAGTAGTACAGTTCTTCTTCAGTTCCCGTTTCTTCACTGCTGTCTGGAGGAGCTGCTACGTAGCAGGACTACTAGGATGGATTGGTGATTGATTGGCTAGTGTGCTAGTGGGCGCGCAAGTTAAGGGGAATACCAGTTGGTGGGTGGCATGGTGGTGTCCAGCTTTTGGCCCCTTTGGCTAGAGGTGGTGTGTCTGTTGCTTGCTTCAGTTGCTTGGGATGTGTATGTCAACAACGGCGACATCTCAACCACGGGGGGATCGGATGGATTGATGGATGCTCTCTGCTTGCCTTAACGCATCGAGATGGCTGCCACGGGACCGACGTCAAAGGCCGGAAGCGCACGCCACCCCCATGATCCAGGCCGGCCGGCTGGTTGCCGTGTCCGCAAGAAAGCATTTCCAATTATTATTGCCAACTGCCTGTCGTCAGATTCTTTGTTCTTTCCTGGACAACTACTGGTCGCGGATGGACGTTTTTAGCGCTGCAATTAATTTTCAATCGAAATCAAATCATGTGCAGTTTTTCAGTAATCGATTTTGATGTACAGAAAACATTGGTCAACTGAGAATTGGCAAAACTGTTAGTACAAAATTTTGGAACAACGAGGGAAATACAGAGTCCTGTTGGTGACTGAATTTTTGGGGGATTTGCTGAGGGACCTCTCTCGTTCTCTCTGCAGGGGTATGGGATGACCGAGGCAGGGCCCGTGCTGGCCATGTGCCTGGCCTTCGCCAAGGAGCCGTTCGAGGTCAAGTCCGGCTCCTGCGGCACCGTCGTCAGGAACGCGGAGCTCAAGATCGTCGACCCCGACACCGGCGCGTCCCTTGGCCGGAACCAGCCGGGGGAGATCTGCATCCGCGGCCAACAGATCATGAAAGGTACGCCGCTAGCTAGCTCATCCGTCGCTTGCACCATATAATTACAAGTACTATCACCTCTGCTCACTTAGTCACTTCCGCTAATTTATTATGCAATCCGGTTTATCAGTGCTGAGACATGTCGGTGTATAGCCCTTTAATTGAGTCCCTTTCCTCTGGATCCAGTTCCAGCCATCGCTATCCGACAAGATTAAAAAAAACTTGCTTAGTCCATGATAAAAGAAAACTAAATTTATACTTTCTTAATTAGTCGTCTTATAAGACTTGGCAGAGGAAATTAGTCACCGGACTCTGGCTGCCAGGGTGATGATATTGATGACCGGGAAACCTCCCTGGGTTGATTGAGTAGTCCACTAGCCTGCAGCTAATTTAGGTGACTAGTTTGCAATTAGGCCTAGATGGGTAGTTGGGCGATTGGTTAGGAGTGCTCTCTCTGCACGCAATCATTACTTCATTAGTCTGTGTGAAGTGAACCCTTCCCTTTTTCTGGATTTTTTCTTCAGACAACAGAACATATCCTGGGGTTCCCATCTCATCCAGCAGTTCGAAAGAGATGCGTCATATATAATCCTCACAGCCATGTGTGCTCATGTTCTGTCTCTGTTTGGCCACATGCTAGCAAACGATAGAGTATAGTCTAAATAATCTGTGTAGTTGCATTGCACCAAAGTTTTCCCCCCTTTCTGCTGTCCAAACGTCCGGTGCATATCCAGTTAGCTTTTAGGTAGCTGGTGAGCCTTCTTAGTTAAGTCGTTATACCAAACCATCACCAGCTTTACAATTAAGCAGCTCATGATCGATGACGACGGCAGCAGAACCAGGAGCAAGATACCCAGCGAGCAATCGTTATCCTGTACAGTCTCCATTGGCAGCACATACATCCTGACTTGGTGTGACATCACCCTGCACAAGCTTTATGGGGTCTTGGCTGGCTGAAGAGTGTGAAGCCATATGCATGTCAGATGCAGAGACGCGCCGCTTTGTACACAGGCGCATGTACGCATGTGCATAAATGCAGTGCCGAGAAGAAAACAAAGCCGACATTTTCGTGAATATATACGTATTTTCCAACCAGACTTTGGCATGCTTGCGTGATGTGTCCAGCGCGTCAACCACCAATTTCGCCTAGCATTCAGACGATAGTTCTTTTCTTTTTCTTTTTTCTATGTGTTCAAAACCAAGCAGATGAAGTTTTTTCTTCTTGCTTGGTATGTTGAGCTATCAAGCACTTCGAGTCTGTGACCCATCAATCCGACCCACATGAGACCGTGACCCATCATCAGACTGGACTAGAAAAGGTTGACAAAAAAAAGAGAGATATTTTTCGAAGTGCTACCTAATCTGACTGACCAAGTGAACAGTGCGGCGGTCCAGCGTCTAGTTTTAAACCAAATAGCCCAAATATATGGAGAGCTCCAAATTAAAAGTTTACTCCAATCCAGCACGGCAACCCTGAGTACGAAGAATCAAGCTGGGCGTCATCTAGGTGGAGTGGTGGACCATATTTTAGCTTGCATTCATTGATGCGGCGTGCTGGCCATGTGAAAACATTATTCTAGGGACTTTAATTACAAATTCCCATGCATTGGCAAGTTAGCTTTGTTTATCCTTTTTGGAGTAATAACTTAAGTTTAATCATGTTAATCATAAAAATTAAATGTTTAATCCTGACGTCCGGTGATGTGGACATTTTAAGCTTGTTGTCACTTATTTATCACTACCATGTAGTAGTATGATTGTGTACATGATGGCAACAGGCTGTACTTCGATCACCCATGTGCAAATTACTTGATAGGAATATCCATATATAGGTTCTATTTCTGTTCGTTACATATTATTATTTTTATAAGGGCATAAGCACCGTCTAAGTTTGTTTGACAGTTTGCAAACATCAACTGGACTAAGCCCAAAAAATGAGTGCCAATTCTTCTATTGCATTGTTTTTTTTTTCCGAGAGGTTCTATTGGATTGTTGACTTCTTTGTACCTTCAGTAAAAAGGAGTGCTAACTCTTCTATTCGAAAACTAGACACACAAACAAAAGACCCTCCTAAGCCCAAAAAGAAGTATAAAATATATACTTCGTATGTGAATTTGGATATGATTTCAGAAAACAATGTTGCTTTCACCGACAGCTGTCTACGCGCTCAATGACTAGGACATCGAATAAATATTCCACATTTCCTTTTCCTCGCAAACAAACACACACTTCTTACTCTAGGCTGCACTTGGCAGAGTAATTATCACCATGTAGCACATGTCTACCAAAATTTCAGACCTGAAATCTGCCATTCATTCTAACAAAAAATCTAGCTCTTAACTTGGACAGCATTTGTGTTTTATCCATGTAAACCGTACCAGTCACGTGTGATTAGGCATTGATATGAAGTAGATTAAGTGAGATTTTTTTTTCTTAATATGCACCAGAATACTTAAAGGTAACAGTTCATGCAAATGACCAAGCCTATGATTGCAGGTTATCTAAATGATCCAGAAGCCACAAAGAACACCATTGACAAGGACAGTTGGCTGCATACTGGAGACATTGGTTATGTTGATGATGACGAGGAGATCTTCATTGTCGACAGGCTCAAGGAGATTATCAAATATAAGGGATTCCAAGTACCTCCAGCGGAACTTGAAGCCCTTCTGATTACACATCCTGAAATCAAGGATGCTGCTGTCGTATCGTAAGTTCAATGAATCATGATTATTTAAAGGAAGGAACTCAGGGTCCATTTGGTGCATCTCAAATTAGATTTGACGATAAAAAAAAACTAATTGATCTTAAACTGTTGCAGGATGCAAGACGAACTTGCGGGTGAAGTTCCAGTTGCATTCGTTGTGCGAACGCAAGGTTCTGAGATCAGCGAGAACGATATCAAGCAGTTCGTTGCAAAAGAGGTACTACCGAGTCGTCCAGTTTTCAGAAGTACTCAATTTATGGTGCAAGAAACAGAGGTGAAACAGTTCTAACCCAACAAATTGTGAGTTGCAGGTTGTTTTCTACAAGAGGATCCATAAAGTTTTCTTTGCGGATTCGATTCCGAAGAGTCCTTCCGGCAAGATCCTCAGGAAGGACCTGAGAGCCAAACTTGCAGCTGGCATCCCAAGCGATGACAACACACAATCCAAAAGCTAAGTCCGATACTGTTTCACCTCTGTGTCCAAAATCATGTAATGTTCCTAATGAAATGGCAACAAACATTTACATATATACAAAAGGGCTGCCACACCGGTCGATTCTTTTAGATGGCTAAGCTATAATTTTGTTTGTTTGTCCGTGTCCTGTATAGATGCGCCTTTCCCCAACAACAAAGGGGCTGATTATAATGTATACCGTGAGCTGGATCAAAATCATTTTGTTCATCGAGATCCATCGTGTTGTGATTTGAGTGGCAGTTCTTCCTGGTTAAAAACAGTTCTTGTGACTTGCGAACCGAAAAAAATAAATTCACGGGAATTGGTTTATTGCCCACTCCAGACAGGATAAACCAAAAGAATCCTCATGATACCTTTGTGGATTTCCTGTACAGATTTGATTTCTTCTCCAATACTCCTTTTTGGTGATTGCTATTTGCTTTGGCAGTAGTAATATGCACGGATTGATGTAGATCATCAGGTATAGGTTCATTGGATGGCCAGTCGCCAGACCCTCCATGTCGAGTACTGCAAGAGAGTTTGTATTTCATATCCTCATTTGAGTGCTCAGAACATGACAGTTGATAACAAGGGCCTGATGCCCTGATTGCATCACAATGCCGATATGATAAAGCCGCATGCAACAAATACTACAGTGGCTGAGAACACAGAAGATTGTACTCGAACCATATCTTACAATACCACATTTGATTTTGCCAATTAAGCATCACATCAGATCAGATCAGAAACCAGAGTCATTCCCAGCAAAGCGCAACATTATCCATTCTTCAATTGGAAAGTGCTACTTGAAGCCAACTTTACAGGAAACAACCTTCCAGTACACAAATGGATGCTGAATTTTAGTGTCCACTGGAAGCAATATGCATCGTACGATCAGTTAATGAAATATTGCAGATAATTTTAGTGTCTCTAGAGCTTGTCGTCGAGGTATCACTCGTTAGTTACAACTAGTGTTTCTTCATTCACATCAAAAGCTTTCCTTGCTTGCTTCAGCTCTTCATTCATGGAGAGTAGCTCAGTAGCACGATGCAATTTTCGCATATCCTACAAGGAAATGAAGTGCGGAATATTAGCTTTTTTAGGACTCTGGACATGCATTGCAAGCAACGAGGCAATCACATAATCACAATTGGAGTTTCAGGAACATACCTTACGAATGAGGTAAAGAAAATCCTCTGTCAACAGCTTTCCCCGCTTTGATGCGACATTCTGGGCCTTGTGGACCTGAGAAATGGCACATTATGGAGCTATTCGACTAAGGAACCATAAGCAGACATGAAATTGTAACAAGCTTGCACAGAAACTAGCTACTGCATTCCACATGAACAGACCAAGGAGTGCCCCGAGTTCATCTGAGTGATCTTTCACTTCAAAAACAACAATTGTATATCTAAATCGTTAGCTTTAATGTGTGCAAGGTAGGGGAGCATTCACTTGTGATTTGTCTAAACTACACATATTTGAATATCCATCACACTGGGCATACAATTCTATATTTGACAAAATGATTATCCACCTAGACATGTGCATTTTTCGTCCCTCATCATTGCAGAAGTGCGAACTTTGTCCCTCAACTATTGCAAATTCGCACCAAAAAATTGTCGAGGGACAAAGTTTGCACTATAGATGAGGGACGGAACACAATATCTCTTATCCACCACACTTGGGCAGAGTATGGTTGTCAATCAAACAAACCCAAAAAATTACATTGCCGTATTCACAAATCATACATGGACAAATGAGATACAATATACAATTACAATCAAGCAAATCAGTAATCACCACCCATGTCACACAAGTGCAATTTAAATCTATAATCTGCTCAAGCTCAAGGCTCCATATCACGCAAGAAAGAAGACTGATGTCAGTCACAGTAGTGACTTGTTTCAAAGTTTTTAAGCGGGACAGAACTAACAACATGTACCGGTGTTTTATTAATTATGATAATGGAAGGTTATATGTGCCTGGGAAGAGCATAGTGGTCAGAATTGCTAAGTACCATCGCAGACTAAGTGAGAACATAATGAAGTCTTTGTATATGAACGAACCTAGCCTAAACTTTCTAAAATGTACTTAATGGACTATACAAAAGATAAATACTTGGTCAAATACTCAACGGGTACACCCAAAATCCACAACACGATCGCAGTAAACATAAACCTCCCTCTGTGAATAGTGTGCACTCTCAGCAGACCAAACATAAAATTCATAGTTTTACAAAAGCGAGAAAAACTTACAAGATCAGTGACATATTCCACGACAATGTCCTCCACAAGTGTAACTGTTTCTGGAAGTGGCTGCAAAACCAACAGATAAAAAATCATTTACATCCCTGTCCAGAAGATCTAGGCTTTAAACGGGGAGCAGCATGTCTCCTTTACATATATTTTTCAGTTTTAAGAAGCCTGGCAAGAGCACCACATGTTTACTATGAATGAAACTAAATTATTACAAGGCATGCCTTCCTAGCCGGCAAAAAAGCCAAGGGGTCCTCCAGGACAAGCCCAAAAGAAAGACATCCAGCTTAGCTCTTCCTGGATAAGAACTGGCATCTCAATGGTCTGTAGCTCCTTGTGAGGTAAAATCCGGCGATTAATTCCTTCCGCACATTCAAAATAACATAGACAAAAATCCTGCAGGATTTTTCTGAAATCCTTATTCGGTTTGCAAGCGACCTCTATCCCAATACACATTGATAGGATCATTTGTTGTCTGATTGTAAAGATGTTCCACGAGCTAACCAATGACCATAACTCCATGTATAAACAGTCTTTGCAAAGATGTTTTACCATTTTTGTGTAAGTATCTTTTACTTTTTAAAGATAGTTCACAAATCAATATTTGCAAAATAAATCCATTCCTCGACGCCAAGTGCCATCATTTCTGCAAACTATCACTTACCGTCCATTGTATCTGAAGTTTTTACATGTAGGCAGTAATTGCATTTCTGTTCCACATAATTACTAACCGAACTATGAAAGGACCAAAGAGAATTGGTCAGGGGTGGTTGACTTACATTTGGATCGTCTCCAAACCCATACATCATGTGCTGCACTGCAAGAACAGGAAAAGAAAAATACAACATAAGAATGGAACTGAGTGAGTAATAAACAGAAAATGATCACACAATTTTAGTAAAAGGGGACAAGGGCGTACAGTCTTTCTGGAACATTCCACGCTTGCGCTTAAGGCTCGAGGCGGCTGCATCGGGGGCACCACCAGAGTGGTGGTGGTGGGAGGAGGATGGTTGGCCTGACGCCGCGGCATGTGCCGAGGACTTGGACTTGGTCGCGGCCGGCGTGACCGGGGAGGAGTGATGGCCATGGCCCGAGGCCGCTGCCGCGACCTGCGCCGAGGACTTAGACTTGGCAGTCACCGGCGTGGCCGGAGAAGGCTGACGATCGTGGCTCGACGCCGCTGCCGCGGCCTGCGCCGAGGATTTGGACTTGCCCGCCCCTGCCGGGGCCGGGGTGGGGTGTTGGCCGCTAGGGTTCTGCATCCCGGTGTCCAGAGGCGGAACAGGGAGACGAGCAGCAGGGCTGGGGTTAAGTTTGGCTGCCTCCGCTCGCCGGCGGCGCTCGAGCCGTCGGGTTGCGGCTCCGTTTAGGGCTTCCGGTCCACTGCCACGGTTGATTTCTGCGAATAAAAAGAAGAGGAACACACGAATCGAGCAGCTCAAGTCGCAATTCCAAGTCGTCGGGGTTCATGGTGGGCGCAGGCAATTGACGAGGATTTTGAGGAGGCCTGGTCGGAGAGGCGCCGCCACGGCCGGAAGAACATACCTGCGGAGCCCGGGGAGCGAGGCATGCGGGTTTGCGGGTCAGCGTGGCGGAGGATTTAGAGGGCCTGTTCAGCTTCAGGTGGGGGGAGATCGGGGTGGCAACGGCGGGACTCGGAGCGGAGGAGCTTGGGAGGCGGCCGGCGGGAGCCTAGGGACGAAGAGCGGCGAGGCTCGTGCTCGGCCGGTAGGGAGAGGAGGCGGCGCCGGCTGCTGGGGAAAGAGGATCTCGAGTTTTTGTTCTGAAGATCCAAATTCCTGAAAGACCCCTCTCCCTTTACAATTACATGTTCTAACAGTAAACCCGCGGTCGATTTCTTGGAAATTGACATTGGCCTAAAAATCCGGCAAAAAAAATTCGGTATTTTTTTAAAAGAAACACTCAGACACACACGACGTACACTCACGCTATGAACGCACGAACGCACACTCTACTCTTATGACCACTTCCGAAAGACAGGGCGCCGACGGATCATCTTGAGATTGACAAAATCACCATAAGCGTATTGTGGTTAACGGGTACGTCACTTCCACTGAAAGCACAACGCTGGTTAAACTCTGAAATAAATTCAGAAAAATGCGAGTACCCATGTCAAGTCTGAAACTTGAACCTGTGTGGACTGGTTTCACCGCAACAAACCAACCATTGCAAAAGAAGTCATTATACGTGCCTGTGTAAAGACACATCCTTTTTATCCTGACAACTTCCTCAAGAGCTTGCTAACTCAGTATACTCTAAGCCATGGCCTCCTACTAATTTTTGTGAAGCACGTGCCATTTCAATTTTGTATATTGATTTTTCTTATTTATCCCAAGCTTATGGCACCACGCCAAAAAATAATAAAAATGGTGGTTTTAATTCGCATTACTCACGAAACCAGGGTGAAAAATTCAACACATCATAATTTGAGTGAAATGAAAACAAAGAAAGAGAAAAATAACTTTGTTATAAGATGGGCCTAGCCAGGGGCGGTTTCACCAGGTGGGCTTCGTCAGGCTCTAGCCTATCCTCCATTTTTGTAAAAAAAATGTCAAATATAGGTGCAGGGATGTAGGATCGCTTCAACAAAGGAGTTCATCAGCCAAGGGAAGAAGAGAACTCCAGTAAAAAAAACAATACCGACTAATATACTTAACTGGGCCTTGTGGAGGTTAACTTGAGGCCTTATAGTGGCCCAAGAGGGGGGGTTACGGGAGGAATCGTGGTCAGATCGATCAATTCCCAATTTACGAGTCGCAGACGAACAACAGATTCGATCGATTCCTCTGGTCTCGCTCGCACAGCCGCCGCGGCACACACCAGCCAGGATCGCTAATTCGCCACTTCGCCAGTCAGATCGTGAGCCTGAACGGAAGTTGAAGGCAGAGGCGGCCGACGGCCAGCTTCCAGGAAAAGTCGTGGTACAAAAAGCATGCAAACGCTAGTAAACTAGCGACTACTGCTGTCTGCTGGTGACCTGGTGTATGTAATTACAGTTTATTTCGTACTAGCTTGTTTGATCAATGATGTAGTATATTTTTTATTTTTTGAAATAGATTTTCAAATGAAGAAACGTTCTGTGTCATCCGGTGATCGCAGTACAGGCGATTTGCGTCGGTATTTGACGAAAAAATCAAGTGCTCCACCAACTGATGATGGCGCCGATGAGACTGAGAGAACAATTCCAAATCCCCCGAGAAATGAGAGCGATCCAATTCCACCAATCAGCGAGAGCACAAATCCTGCAACCAATGTGAGCACAAATTCCACAGTTGATGAGAGCACACATCGACCTAAGAGGCTTCGGCTGGAATTTGATCCTAATCACATTATTCCTGACCCCGCTCTTCGGATACCCATCAAAGATTATGCTAATGAAATTAGAGATGAAGTGAGGAGGGCATATTTATTGAAGGGTCGAACAGAAGCAAATGGGCATGTCTTTGAGCAGACACTTGATGGTAAAGTATGGAGATCGTTTCAAAGATCATGGCTTGGTAAGTATGATTGGTTGGAATATAGTGTGAAAGAGAATGCCGCCTTTTGCTTCTACTGCTTTCTTTTCAAGAAAACAGCACAACCCAACACATTTGGAAATGATGTGTTCTCAAGAGATGGGTATAGTCGTTGGAAGACCGCCACTGCTGCTTTTAAAAAACATGTTGGTGGTCCAAATAGTTTCCATAACATTGCAAGGGGTAAATGTGAAGATTTCATAAATCAACGATCAAGTGTGTCTAGTAAAATACATACTTACTCTAAAGAGTCTGAAATAGCGTACACAATCCGTTTGACGGCTTCTTTAGATTGTGCAAGATATCTCATAGCACAGGGGGAAGCTTTTCGTGGACATGACGAATCTTCTACTTCCATCAACAAAGGAAATTTCAAAGAGTTGTTAGAGTGGTACAAAGATAAGAATAGTGAAGTGAAGGAAGCATTTGAGAAGGGGCCAGGAAATGCACTTATGGTTTGTTCAGATATTCAAAAGCAACTTGCAAAATGTTGCGCTCAAGAAGTCACATCTGTAATTAAGAGTGAAATTGGAGATAGGAACTTTGCAGTGCTTATTGACGAGGCTAGAGATTCATCAATAAAAGAGCAAATGGCTGTGATTGTGAGGTTAGCTTCACATATTTTGTCTATCTTTTATAAAATTATTATGCCATGAGTTCTCGTAACACTTAAA
This sequence comes from Brachypodium distachyon, assembly GCF_000005505.3. Lineage (NCBI taxonomy): Eukaryota > Viridiplantae > Streptophyta > Magnoliopsida > Poales > Poaceae > Brachypodium > Brachypodium distachyon. The sequence goes on along the minus strand of NC_016131.3, from coordinate 26,879,436 downwards.
TTTTGTGGCACATGTAGGTTCGTGAACAATCAAGGGAAGGTCATGGAAAGGTTTCTTGCAATGAAGCATATTTCAGATTGTACATCCGCTGCGTTAAAGGAAGCTCTGCTACACCTTCTTGCATTACATGATTTACCTATTTCTAGGCTACGTGGACAGGGATATGACGGAGCTTCAAATATGAGGGGGGAATTTAATGGTTTGCAAAAACTGATTCGAGACGATAGTCCACATGCCTTCTATGTCCATTGCTTTGCTCATCAATTACAACTGGTGGTTGTAACCGTTGCTAAGTGCAGTAAGTGTATTTCTGATTTCTTCAACCACGTTCCATTGATAGTTACTCAAGTGAGTGCATCTTGCAAGAGAAAAGATACACTAATTGCAAAGCACCAAGATGTCTTGTTGGAAAAGTTAGAAAATGGTAAGATCTCATCTGGAAAAGGGCTGCATCAGGAATCTGGCCTAGCAAGACCTGGAGATACTCGATGGGGCTCACACCTAAAAACCTTGCTCCGTATATATCAGATGTGGGAGTCGGTAGTAGATGTGCTAACAATTGTAAGTACCGATGCTCGTGAACACTCTAGTGTAGGTGGAGCTGGTGGTTTGGTAAAGAAGATGGAATGCTATGAATTTGTTTTCATCCTGAACTTTTTAATAGGCCTGTTGACCATCACAAATGATCTCTCACAAGCTTTGCAGAGGAAGGATCAAGATATTGTTGAAGCTATGGGTTTAATCTCAGATGTGAAAACACGCTTGCAAGATGTCAGGGACAATGGGTGGGAACCATTACTTGACCAAGTGAAAAGTTTTTGTGAGGAGTATGGCATAAATGTGCCAAATATGGATGATCTTACTGTACCAATGGGTGAATCTGTTCGGTCGAAGAATAAAGTGACTCTACGCCATTATTACAAGGTCGATATATTCAATGTTGCTATTGATGCGACTATGACTGAGATAAATCATCGCTTCAATGAAGTTTCCTCAGAGTTATTGGTATGCATGTCTTGTCTTAATCCAAGCAACTCCTTCGCTATGTTTAATGTTGATAAACTTGTTCGACTTGCTGAGATCTATGAAGCGGATTTCACCATCTCCAATCGGTTAATGTTAAGAAGTCAGCTACAAATCTTTATTCTTAATATCAGGAGAAGTGAGAAATTCCATGGGTGTTCTGATATTTCCAAACTTTCTCAATTGATGGTTGAAACAAAAAAAGATAAAACATTCCCATTGGTTTATCGGCTTATTGAGCTTACATTGATCCTTCCTGTGGCTACGGCATCTGTTGAGCGAATATTTTCAGCAATGAGTATCATCAAGACAGATTTGCGAAACAAGCTATCAGATGGGTGGCTCAATGACCGAGCGGGAGATATTCAAAAGTATTGATGATGCTAAAATTACGAAGCGATTCCAATCGATGAAAGATCGCAGAGGACATTTGCCGAAAGAAAGAAACGTAATAACTTAGAGATATACATAATTATTTTGAATTTAATATAATTTTGAGCCTAGCTAGTATTCACTGATTTTGCTTATTTTGACGTGCAGGTCACTTGATAGCCGATGCATACTATTATGTGGGGACTAATTCTCGTTATATTAGCAACTTAGCAAGGTATCTAATTGTATTTTTGTGTTTTTCAATACTATCACACATTGATGTATGAATCTGAATCACATTAGACTATAGTCTCTCTTTTGAAGTCAATTTAGTATAGTGTTTTGTCATTTTGAGCCCACACTCATTTGAGGTTCTAGAATCGCCACTGGGCCTAGCTACAGCATAGAATCGAAGCTGTTTCCTTTGTTGTTAACCGCGGCGTGCAAGGACACGTGACCTCCATATCTGCCAAGAGTGTGTCTTCGTCGTGGGCCTCGGCCCATATCTTTGTCCTCGGCTTTTCTTTGTTGACGGTTTTTTTGTAATTTTACAGTGTGCTATGAATTTGCTGGAGTCTTTTTTGTTTTAGCTCTCGGCAAAGCCCTTCGTACACAAATATCTGTACTTCTTGGTTTTAGGTTTTGTGCTAAGTTAAAAATATTAAAGTTTGATGATTTTATTGAAAAATATAGCAATATTTATGACGCTAAATTCGTATCATTAGATCCGTTTTAAAATGCACTTTCACAATATACCGATTTAATATCATATCGTGTTGATACTCTCTTCAATAAAATTGGTAAATCTAAAAACAATTGACTTACGACAAAAAATATTGTGTTAAAACTTATTTGTGTTATTTGTGGGTGAAGGGAGTACGTTGAAATGACTGATATGCAGAGCTGATATCTGTGGGCTTGCATCAGACAACGCTACCAGCTTACCACACTGCATGACTGCGGCATGGTACTCCGGGCCCCGGCATGCTTGGATAATTAAGGGGGCTTAATTAGCCTGCAGCGTCGACAGAATCAATGTCTACGTAGCTGCCAAATGCAGAGGAGAATCAGGTCAATGCTTCCTTCGCTAAACCTGTGTACAAAAATAGGTACTCCGTCCATTTTTAAATAATTGTCGTTGTATTTAAGAACGGAGGGAGTAATATGGAGTACAATGGTCTTCTGATCTCTCCTGTACGTGTTAGAGTTCTAAGACAAATGAAAGAGTTCATCTTTTTCGGTCTCTTTATCCAAAGGATACAGAAAGCCATGTGGTTGGGAACTTAGGAATACAAGGGCCCTATGTGAGTCAATTTGTTTCTGCAACCAAAATAAAAATAACAATGCCCGAGTCAGTATGGAAATTTTGATATTTCTCCGTTCAACAAAGGATGTCTAAACTTTGACTAAATTTGAATGCATCTACACAGTAAGTCATATCTAGATACATTCAAATTTTGACAAATTTGAGACATTTTTGATTGAACGGAGGGAGTATCAAAATTCACATGAGATGAGGTACCATCGTTGTACGGTTTTTTGACAATTGAGTTGTAAGAATTGACAATTGAGAAACGAAAAATATAAAAATGATTAAAAGAACGGAGGGAGTATCAAGTTAGAGGACGAAATATATACTTCTCTCTAAAGAAAAAAAAATCAACGTGTGCGCAAAAATTAAGTGAGGTGGAACCTTGTATTAAGCCTCCACCAGTGCCGCGTGAGAGTTCATGGACGATGATCGACCTAATGAATCATGCATATACAAGTACACCAGGTCGAGCCGGCGCTCGCAACGTTCTTCTTCCTTGGAATTGGAGAGCATGCCTTAGGCACGACGAACGGACTTAATTAGGGCATATTTTCCGTTTGTCCATTTGAAGATTATCTGGACAAATGAGAATGAACTAGATGACATGCTATCTAATATGGCCCTCCATTTGTCCTCCCCATTTGTCGATTCACTATTTTCTATTTTGTAATATATGATTTGAACAACATTAAGAAATTAAAGGTAAATATCAGTGAGGAGAGAGAGGAAAAAATAGTGTGGTAGAAAAGGAACAAATGGATGACGCGATGAACGAAAAAAAAACCCATTTCACCTCAACTTTGGGAAGAAATGGGAGTGTGGACAGTTTTGGACAAATATTTGCCCCTAACTGGATTTCATTTTATTGTCCACACCCCCAAATGAACAAATGAGAGGAAATGGGGCGCTTCCCTTGGAAAAAAAAACTTTACAAATTTTGGCAAACCTCAAACACTTTAGATCACGCATGCCCAGCGGATCTCGCGTGCATGGACTTTCGGTCATCTCCTTTCGGAGTTGTCAAGGTCAATAGGTACGTACTGGTTTTGCCTTCGTGTTTTGTAGTTGGTTTTCGTGTCTTAATGCTTCTTCTTCGTCCAAGAGGCTCGGGCAGTTTTGACTTCTTCGCGGAACTAGTGACAGGGCAAGTCTCCCTGGATCTGTCTGGGTGGATCTGGGGTGGTCATCTAGCTGATCTCTTCCTTGCCTTCTTCTTCAGGACAACAGTCTGTTTCTCAGATCACCGTCACCGACGTTTCGGGCTCCAACCGGCGGTTCGCTCGCCGCGTGATTTTCCTACAAGGAGTTGTGCGTTATTTTCTTTTATTTGAAGGATGCTCATGTAATGGTTGGCTGATTTACTATGTCGCAACATTGATTTATAACATGTGGCCATGGCCTCATAAAAAAATTTCATTGCTTTTATTTAAAAAAACGCAATGTCATCGCTGACGGTGACGGGTAAAAAAGCACGTTTTTTTATGATTAGCCCTTCCTTGAAAGCAACGGGCCCAGAGAACATAAACGACAAATCTTACTTCACTAGTACAAAACAGGCTATCAGTGTCGTGCGAAATTGCCTATCAGTGGCGTGTGCGCCGCACACCACAGACTTCTGGCCACTGATAGGTGAGCTATCAGTGGCGGGTGAAATACACGCCACTAATAGGGAGACCTATCAGTGTCGGGTTTCCCTGACCGACACTGATCGGCACTACGCCCAACAGAGATAGATTCCCGACGAGCCGCGCGACAGGCCCAGATGGTCTATCAGTGGCGGTTGCAGTGTGAGTATTAGTGGCGGTCAGTGCCCGACATTGATAGATTTACGGCACTGAAAAAAGTTTGTTTAATTTATTTAATTCCCAGGTTAATATACATAGCAATATACCAGAGTTATACACAGAAATCACACAGTTCATTCCAGAGCATATATATATATATATATATATATATATATATATATATATATATATATATATATATATATATATATATATATATATATATATATATATATATATATATATATATATATATCAGAACAGCATCCATATGCATAATAAAAACCTTCATGCAGCACTACATTGTTAAGGTTTAGAGACAACAAAAGCAAATCATCATATTACATGAATGGATTACAAAGTTTAAGCAAGATATGACCGAACAACAGGTCCTGCGTAGAAATCGCCCGCGTCATCAATCACCTCCCTCTTGATTACCTTGGCCATGTTCCTTTGGATGTTGTAGACAAACCAACCTGAATCGTGTATATCCCGCATCTCCTCATTCCATTTCTTGTGCAGCTCCTTCAATGACATCCTCCATGCGGGCTTGAAGTTGGTGATCCAATTCTCGATGTGGTGGGCGCAGTAGTAGCCGCAGTACACGGTGCCTCGAGGCTATTGCAGGCAGGGGAACCTATAATTGTGTTGGAACCTAGGCCTGCCAAAGGGAGGAAACCCGTCTTTCTTTGCTGAATCCCAAGCCGAATCGATCAGATTTCTGATGGGTCCCCAATGGCGTTGTGCTTCATCTTTGCCTTTTCAGAGTGAATCGAAGTATGCGACCGTGCCCCACGGTACACAAATGATTATTAGGATCCAATGTTCCCAATTTTGAAAAGAAACAAATAGTTATAGGCAAGGATAACAATGTAGTGGATCAACAAATAGATATATGTTATTAAATAAACTTACTCCAAATGGTAGGTTAAAAGGATGAAGTCGTGGTCTTGGTATTTCAGCATTGCTTACTGAAGGCACAATTGCGACATATCTCTTGAAACATCTTTATGCTCTCCAGGACCGATCATTTGGTAGGAAAATGGTAATGGGTCGAATACGACCACATCGTGCTTCTTTATCCGCATGGCCTCCCTTATGTAGTACACACACCACAGCCTTAGCAAGCTGTCGTCAAGCTTCTGGCGGTTGAAAAGGTGAAACATATCCACGAAATCCAGTGCGAAGGTGAAGGAACCTTTCTGCATGCCCCCCTCTACTGGGTTAAAGAAGCCATAGTCCTCTGGTACTAGAACGTTTAGTTGCTGGGCGTGTTGTGCAGAACCTCTCGATTGGCTCATATAAAACTCGTGAAGTTCTTGCATCTCTCGTGGCAAGCCACGAAGGTTATTGGGCCCTACCATCGGTCGTCCAGGGTAGTAAATGAGATATTTGTCCCCCATTCTACTCACGAGATAGGATCCATCATCCAATCTGGACCCATATTGAGGGAAGCGGTCCAAGCTTGAAATATCAGGCCTTGTTTCCCAATTCTCATCGACTTCTGGCACATGAAATGGATCCTTGCCCTTCTCCTCGGTGTCCTATCTGCAGCCCTTTCCCCTACTCCCTCTCTTTTTGTTGCCTCGCCTGCTTTTGAAAACTTTCATCTCCTCATCTTTGTAGACCTGGGGGATCTTGCGGCCAAACGCTGACTCTGCGGCCCCCAACAGTGATTCCATCTGAGGTGGAGGGAGGCTTGGTTGCCTAGAGGATAGGCGTGCTCTCTCATATGGCGGCGACACTTGAGTGTTTTTTGCGCCATTGACGTCAGCAGGGCACGAGTTTAATTCAGGGTCTTGGGAATCCGAGGAGTCAACAGGGGACGGCATACCTGGGGAATAGCCAAGAGGCAATGAAGAAGGAGCTCGCTTGTTTGAAAGAGCTGGAGACACACCTTTTCTCGTTGATGGAGATGGAGTAGGAGAAGGCATGCTCCGTGTCGCTACCAACCTCCTAGGCCATGCAATGAAGTTGCTCTCGCATGCGCCTAGAGTATCCACGTCTTCCTCTGGAGGATAAGGGACTATGTAGTGAACATGTTGCTCGACGACGGAGTTTACCTACACCTTCACGTGGTCATCAGGCATGACTATTCCATGCAAAAGCGCCGGTGTTTGTCTGGGCATCAAGATGCCGTGTGCGGCCACCTAAACCGTGCCATCCTTGTCCACAAGAATGCGGCAAGGGATGCCATCCTGCGCGTAACAATGTAACATTGTGTGAAAGCATGTTGAGCAATGAAATGAGTGAAGTAGGTAAGGCAAAGATGCTTACCGTGATGTTGTCGCTTGGACCCGGATTAGGTATTGGAACATCGGTAGTGGCAGACCCGGAAGCAACGCTACTGCTCCTCGGCGGACGTTGCAGACCCCGACTGCGTGTGGGGAGACCTTGAAGCAATAGACCCTGAATGCCTTGCGCACCGGACTTTTGCAGCACCGCATTAACGTCCACGCCACTTTCGTGTAAGCCATTGAGTAGCACAGAGAGAGCTTTCGCTGCGCCAACTGCTCCGGCCTCCTCCGCCCTTTCGAGTATATCATCGTTGTCTCAACACTTCCTTTTTCGGCACTTGGAATCATCCTTGGCGAAAAATTTCTTCCATGGTGCACCTTCTCCCTCCCCAAGTATATGGCCTATATGCTCGGGCATGTTTAAGCTATAGATCAGAGTCGACTCCCACCTCTTGCTATGGACCGAGTCGTTGGAGCCATCTGACATCTCCTTCTCCTTCCTCTGCTCGTAACCAATAGCTCGGTCCTGTAATAGTAAGACAAAGGTAAAGTGAGTATTGACGGTGTTATAGGAAGCTACACTATAACATGAGCACTTGTCATCATTGCCTTACCCAAACTTCTTGGAGGTCCTCTTGCATATCCTCTTGCCCCGCTCACTGTTCCTTTCTCATATGCATTCGCATGAAATCTTCAGTGCGTTGATGCTTAAGCTTCCCTTTCAAAGGAGGCACTATGCCATCTTTGGCCATCTGCGCGTCCTCCTTGTCCCAAACCTTCTTCTTGCCCTCTTTCCCACGACTTACGAGATGGTGGTTGTGCTTCTTCTTCTTGAGCATCTCAATATATTTCTCTTGCCTCGCAATGAAGTCCGGGTCCTTTGCTTCCTTCTTGAAAGATGCCCAATCTTTTGGGGTAATGGAAGGCCATTTTTCCTTAACCTTCTCGATGGGAACATCGAGCCCATGCTTTCTAGCAGTGGATTGCCAGTTACTTATGCCCCTACGCATTACTTGGTTGGCGGCTCTATGAACTTCTTTGACATGCTCGGGCTTAACCTTGAACCTAGCCCAGACATCCGTGAAGCAAAGTTCTTTTATCGTCTTAGGAACGGTGGTCCACTTGTGAACTATACGGCAATTTCGCCGGACAATGGCTCCTAGGGTGTTGCTGAAGGTATCAGCTGCCTTCTGAGGACTCAAAGGCCAGCCTCTAGCAGAAATCCTAGTGACAACATAGACATCGTCCTTCAAAATGTGGCTCCCTCACCTGGTAACCTTCTTTTCCTTACTAGCCGAGAGAGTAGGTTCTACTTCCCCATCAGTGGGTTGCGCTTCGTCACTTGGGTTTGAAGAGCCAACACCACTAAGTGATGAGCCCGAAGAAGAATATCCACTTGAATATCTCTCATTCAGACCTTCTTCCGGTTCCTAGCTGTGATCTTGCGGAGGTGCTTCTTGGCTGTGATCTTGCAGAGGTGCTTCTTGGCTGTGATCTTGCGGGGGTGATGCTTGAACAACTGGTTCTTCAACCATTGGGGTTGGTTTTCGATGGGTTTGTTTATTCCTAGTCATTTTGAGTACCTATATCATCAACGTAAACATATATAGTATATGGAAAATTTGGGCATAACTTAGTTGGGAAAATGAAAAAAATCGGCATGACCTATGCTATAAAACTAGCGATTTAGACTACGGAAATTTGTACCTGCATTGGAAAGCCCCCACCCTCAGATTTAATTACCCCCTCGGCACAATCTAAACTAGTTAGACAATATCCTATATGAAGCCCAGCAACTCATGCATCTACATGCAGGATACATAAAACTATGCAATGAATTTCCCAAAAGTAACCGAAACATTAGCAACTAATAGGTAACACTAGCAGACACATCCCCATGAAACCACACCGTGAAAACTACAGGGAAATTAGTGAAAGCATTAGCAACTAATAGGTAACACTAGCAGACACATCCCCATGAAACCACACCCAGAAAACTACAGGGAAATTAGTGAAAACATTAGCACATAGAGTCCCCCAATGTCGAACGAAAAATGAACTAATAGCACCTCACCTGCCAATCCCAGGGATTAATGAGGCACAGAAGCACAGAGCGGTCGGGGACGGGGTCAGGGAAGACGCGCAGGGTCGGGGACGGCGGCGGCGGTCGGGAACGGGGTCGGGGAAGACGCGCGGGGTCGGGGACGGCGGTCGGGGAAGACGCGTGGGGTCGGGGACGGCGGCGACGGTCGGGGACGGGGTCCGGGAAGACGGGCAGGGTCGGGGCCGGAAGACGGGCGGCGGTCGGGGCGGCGCGGCGGCAGGGCTACGCCGCTTAGGGTTAGGATGCGCCAGTTGCTAGTCTCGAATGAGACGCGTGGGCGACGAGTGGAAATTTTGGCTAAGTCCCGCGCCCTTTTATACTATCAGCCTATCAGTGTCGGTTCCTAAGGAAAACCCGCCACTGATAGTAAACATGCTATCAGTGGTTTACAGAAAACACGCCACTGATAGATGTTCTGCATTTCCTTCTTAAATTGCTAATATATTCTCTATTAATCCAAAAAATTATTGAATTGTACTTTTGGGTGTGTTTAGTCATGTTTCTATCCCAACCAAAAGATCAATCCCAAATTCAAAGTATAAACACATAATTGTATGATTTTCTGAGCCATTTTGTAGTAATTTAAATTTATAAAATTCATTTGACATCAGAAATAGCTCAAATTTGGTATGAAATCTCAATTTGTCCACTTGAACATACACAAAAAATTTTTGGAAAATAATAAGAAATTTAAGTACAAAATATGTTCAAATTGGAATCTCAGATTAAAAGTATACTAGATATTGACTCATAAGAGCTAAAGTTGAATGAAGTATGTGCTTCATTTCATATTTTCACACCAATTTTTTTGTGTAGTTACATTACTGTAATAATTGTTTCCATGCCAATTTTCAGAATATTTTGATCAAAAATGAATTTTATAAAGTAACCCTCAAAATCATACAAATATGTGTTTTTTTTGGAATTTTGGATTCATTTTTTGGTTCGGATAGAAACATGCCTAAACTCAAACAAAAGTACAGTCCATTCAGTTTTTGAGTGAATAGAGAATTAAATATGAATTTAACAAAACAATCCCAGAGATCTATCAGTGGCGGGTTTCGTTCTAGAAACCGCCACTGATAGGTCACCAAAAATTTCCAAAATCCTAAGTCCCGCAGGTCAGCTATCAGTGGCGTGCGGAGTAGTAAATCCGCCACTGATAGGTCACCAAATTTGCCCTTAATCCTGCAGTTCAGCTATCAGTGGCGTGCTCCATGGATTATCCGCCACTGATAGTGCTCTCACTTGCTGTTTATAATTGAATAAAGGCTAAACACAAACTTATATACTGCATTTGACACAGGACATATAACAAACATAAAAAATAGCTTAAAATTCGAATATGGTTCAAAATGAGTTGCTAACACATACATATATGCATGGTTTCCGACAAAATACACACATATAGGACATAAAACATAAAGAGATACAATTCTTTAACCATCTTTCCTACTCTTCTTCTTCACCCTCGTTCGGTACGTCAGTTTCTCACGGTGGGTTTTCCTGACGTATGCTCGTGTAGTTGCTTTCTCGTTACCGGTACTTTTCCACGCCCGTTTCCTCGTCTCGATCGTGCGTTCCGCCTCTTCGTCATCTGCAGCCGTCGTAGGATCATGGAAACCGTCATAGTCTTCTTGCGAAGTAACTCCGTCGACTCCCACGATGCTTCTCTTCCCTCTCCTTACGACTACACGGCTTTTATTTGACGGATCTACTATGAAAAATACTTGCTTGCATTGGTTCGCAAATACCCATGGTTCTTGGGTTGCTGGGATTGCTTCGACGTTAACTTGGTCACGAGGGATCTCAGGTGGTAGCATCATGGTTGTGAATCTATGGCCATCAGGTTTCACGTTCGTAGCCCATCTCACACGAAAAAGTGGGATCCTGGTGATGGAGTAGTCCAGGTCCCAGATCTCCTCAATCACTCCATAGAATGCTTTAGTCTTGGCTTGGCTATCAGTTGCAGTTTCGAAAACCAATACTACACTGCTATTTTGATATTGACTTTTACAATCCTGAGATTTTGTGTAGTACGTGTACCCGTTAATAGTGTAGGCTTTCCATGTGGCGACGTTATAAGTTGGTTCCCACGACAACCTTAGCATCGTCTTTTCATTTTCATCTACCGGCTCCCTCTCATACCAATACTCCTTTAGCCACTTAGCGAAATGTTTATTGTGCTCTCTATGGATCCAAATTTGTCCTCTAGTAGGGTTGTTGTTTTGAAGCTCTTGCATGTGCATTTCCTGGTAAGGCCAGACCGCATCAATGTGTTGAAGCACCACCAAATGTGCTCCGTTAAAGTCAGTTGCTCTCCTCTTTGATTGTACTTCGATATACTTCTGCCCAAAAAGTCCTTGGCCAGCTAGCTTGCCCTTGTGCCTTGATTCCGGCATGCCTATTGCTTTCTGATCCGCCAGCCAATTTGTGCAAAAATCGACGCACTCTTCTACCAGGTAGCCTTGGAAGATGGTCAGTTGCTCTCCTCTTTGATTGTACTTCGATATACTTCTGCCCAAAAAGTCCTTGGCCAGCTAGCTTGCCCTTGTGCCTTGATTCCGGCATGCCTATTGCTTTCTGATCCGCCAGCCAATCTGTGCAAAAATCGACGCACTCTTCTACCAGGTAGCCTTGGACGATGCTACCTTCAGGACGCCCTCGGTTACAAACATAGCGCTTCAAAATCCCGTTGTATCGTTCAGGCCCATACATGTTGTGCAAAAAAGATGGCCCTAGGCACAATATCTCGTCGACGATATGGACCATTAAATGGACCATGACATCGAAGAATGTCGGAGGGAAGTACTTCTCAAATTCACACAATATCTGTACCATCATAGGTTGCAGTAAGAGACAACACGGTAATTGACTTTTGCGAGATCGTGTCAAAAAAGTCACAAAGCTTCATCACAGTCTCTCTTACCCCATGCTCCATGGCACCCCTGATTGCAACTGGAGTAACTGCGTGATAATCACATGGCAGTCGTGAGACTTCATACCAACTAGCTTGTGACTCTTCTTGTCAACGAGCCGCTTGATGTTGGAGGAGTAGCTCGAAGGGACTTTGATGCCTCGAAAGCACTCGCACACTCTATGCAGCTCGTCCTTGGTCAGATTGTAACAAGCAGGATTAAAACGTGAAGTCACCGTCACGAAACCACTTTTGTCTTCCGGTGACTCTTCTTCTTCTGCCCACAGTTCTTTCCGTATCTTCAAAATTTCCAAGTCTTTCCTTGCCTTCGGTCCGTCTTTTGTCTTGTCAGGGATGTTCATCAGCAATCCCAACATGCTGTCACATACATTTTTCTCGACGTGCATCACATCAATGCTGTCGACATCGCAAGTGTGGCCAGTATGGCAGGCCCCAGAATATAGACCTCCTCTTCCACACGGAGGTGTCCGGGCCGTCCTTATCTTTGACATTTTCTGCTTTCCCAGGCCTAACCTCCAGATCGTTGACAATATCATAGATTTCAAAGCCAGACTTTTCCCTAGGTTTACCCTCGTGCTCTTCCTTTCCGTTGAAGCTCTCCGCATCAAGCCTCCACGGGTCTTTAGGGTGCAACCACCGTCGGTGTCCCATGTACACAATTTTGCGTGATGTGGGCAACATCTCCGATATTGTATTATCCGCGCACTTTGTACATGCCTTGTACCCTTTTGTGCACTGGCATGATGTATTATCGTTTGCTGGGTAGTCATGCACACAAGTCAGCAACGCTGCTCTAAGGGTGAAGTACTCCTCCCTGCGAGCGTCCCAAACCTTTCTACCTCTATTCCAAAGTTCAGCAAGCTCATCCTTCACTAGCTGAAGATAAACATTTAGGTCAGCTCCGGGTTGCTTTGGGCCTTGTATGAGCATACACAAGTGGACGTACTTCTTCTTCATGATTAACCATGAAGGAAGGTTGTACACAAATATGATCACTGGCCATGTGATGTGCGTGCTGCTCATGTTGCCGAATGGATTGATTCCATCAGTGCTCAGCCCTAGCCTTAGGTTCCTGGGATCACTGGCGAAATCTGGGAATTCCGCGTCCAAGGTCCTCCATTGAGCCGCATCGGCTGGGTGTTTGAGGATCCCAGCTTAAGTATTGTGTATACGGTACTCTCCATCTGGATCATACATCTTCACACGCGGATCGTGATAGACCAGTCTCACCGCATCCTTCAAGTTCTGAAACCAACGCTCAAACCGACTACCCATCGGAAGATACCAAACGATCTTCGCCGGCCGACCTTTCCCCAATTCTTCCTCATCGACTTCATCGTGATTGCCATCTTTCTTCTTGTATCGTGAAGTACCACATATTGGGCATTTGTCCTTGTTTTTGTGCGGTCCCGTGTATACAATGCAGTCCAGTGGACATGCATGATATTTCACAACGTCTAATCCAAGCGGGCAGGTAATCTTATTCGCCTCGTATGTGCTCTTAGGCAATTTGTTGCCCTCTGGAAAGACTGTAGCAAGGTAACTCAACATCTCCGTGAAGCCCTTCTCAGAAATCCCAGATTTTGCATTTATCCTAAGAAGTTCAAGTGTAACATCCCAATTTTTTCAAAACTCTTCATATGCATTGCATATCATAAGCATCAAGTCACCCTTGCATTTGATCACTTTCAAAACCCTAAAATTTGCCCAGAAAACTCTTCTGCAGAAACGCCTTTATTTGATTTTGGTCGTTGATCTTGCTTTTGAGTATTTGCATTTTAACCCATGAGGGTATTGTGATAAAAAGGGATTTAAAGCATATATAAAGCTATCCCATAGATTGGCTTTTGAAAGTATTTTGAAAGATAATTTGTTTCGATAGCCTAAGGGGCCTAAAAGCCATTTTATAGGCAAATGTATTTTTAAATATTTTATTTTGAGGAAATTCTTGTTCCAAAAGTTAGATCATATGAAAATATGATTTTAAAAATTTTGTTGCATTTTATTTGGATTGATTTGGAGCTTCGAGTCAATTTTGAGGTTCAAAAACAGAAAAGAGATAAAAGAAAAAGAAAAACCGAGGAAAACCGGCCGAACCGGACCGGACCGACTGGCTCAGCCCAGCCCAGCCGCCCGCTCCCACTGACCGGTGGGCCCCGCCACCCTTCTTCCCCAAACCGCCTACCCGAGAAGCCCGGCCACGCACGACTCCGAGTCGCTCACGATTCCGTTCCGATTTCTTTGCGCACGAACCACCAAATCCGAAACCCCGCGCGTCATATCGATGCCCCCGAACTCCTCTACCACTTCCCCAAACCCCACGATCAATTTCGCACCAGTTAGATATTAATTTCTCGCTGAAGTTCTTCACGGACGTCGCCGTTCTTCGCATTTTGCCGTCGTTCCGGTGAGCTTCCGCCCGCGTCCGCGCGCTGCTCCGCGCCCGGCAGCCCCGCGAGCCCGCCCGCGCGCACCGCCCGCCTCCGCCTCCCGCTTCGCTTGGCCGCGCCGCCCACACGACCCGTGCGCGCCGCTGGCCGCCCTCCGCGCGCCGTCGCCTGCCCGCGCGGCCCGCGCCGCCGGCCGGAACCCTAGCCCCGGGCCAATCCCGCCGTGCCACGTGGCAAGGCCTTTTATTTTATTTTAATTCGGCCGAATTAGATAATGCGATTTTGAAGAAAAGGCCCTGTAACTTCAAAGCCTCATATCTTTCAAACCGTTTGTCCAAAAATTGTGTTCCGCACCTTTCTGGAATCGTCACAACGTGTAGAATACTTTGGCACTGTTTAATTTCAGTTTTGAACAACTTAGACAGAAGCTATTTACAGAATGTTTGAATATGGTTTAAATTTCAAATGAATTGTTTCAAAATAGATTTGAGCATGTTATCTTGCTGTAAAAAAATTTAAACTTGTTCTCTGTCCATTAGGACCAGAAAAGAAATTATTTTGTGTATAATCATGGCATACAAGTTTAAATATTGCTCTATGTTGCAACAGCCGCACAATCTTTTGTTTTAAACCCTATCCATGTATCATGCATATAAATTACCACTTTGATGTTGTATAATCTGTCCAAACCATTTGAAAAAAATTTCAAAACAGAAACAAAACTTTTTACCTTGGAGGTAACCTTTGTGTGCATCATCATGGCATGGCTTTTGTATTGAATGTTGTGTTTATTGTGTGTATGTTTCTTTTATTTTAGATTGTGTGGAGTGTAATTCCTTGTTGTTGCGAAGAGTGCGAGAACTATCACAACCTTGGACAAGGCAAGTTCACTTTGATCATATCCCATTATTATTGTTGTTTTAAAATACTTATGCATTAGTGTTGTTGGTAGAGATGCATTGATAGGACTATTACTCGTACCTCTATGCTAGCTATAAATCCCAAGTAGTATAGTTTACCCTCGCCATTACCTTGCTCCCAATTGCCATCGATTGTAGTTGAATGCCGAGCTATGGTAGTATCGTGGGGGAAATAACTACATTATGATATTGTTATGCCTTTGGCTATATGAAATGTTTTTGTTAGATGTAAGGCAAAACAACTAATTCAATGAACCATCCTGGGTGGGCTGCTTTGAGGATTATGAGGATTAGCGGCGTCAAGTCCATTTCTATGGGTCCCTCTGAGTCGAGTTCCTGTGGATTCAGGAATGGATCGTCCATGGACGTCTCCCCCGTGGATTCGGGGAGCACCTACGTTGCAAATGTGGAATGCCACCTGGGACAATCGAGACTGGACTAGTTTCCTATTTAGCAGCTTCTAGTACAACCACAATGCTATATGGGCTCTGGCGAGACAAGAGTAAGTTGTATGAACCTAGACCCGAGGAATTGTACTGAGGTAGCCGTGTAGGGGGAGCGTGATTCTCTTGTGGTTTAGTGAATTACCTCTGAAAATCTCGTAATCGATGCCGTTGCTACTCTACCCTGAGGACAGCAAGGGATTAACACGTCGGTTTCTTGTGGAGAATGTGTACAAACTCTCAAGAGCGTCAAAACTAAGTACTTAGCCGTGTCCCCGGCAACGGACAATTTGAGCAACTAGATGTGGAGCTGTAAGGAAAGTCTCACTCATTCCAATTTCTTAAATAAAATGAATGGTTTGAACATGGTAGGAGCACTTGAAGAATCCACTTCAATGTACTCTAGGTTAATAGGAGCATGGGTGTGTCTACCCCGTGTCCAATAGTTAACATTATTATAACATTCCTTTGTAGTAGGGTAATTTATGTTCTGCTTCCACGCAAACAGCCTGAACTCCACCTTGCCAAATACTGCATATACTTGGTAGGTTCTATTATAACTCCTAGTGAATCTTGCCAATACATTCAATGTATTGACCCTAGTGGCTGCATCGTTTAATGATGCAGGAAGCTCCGACGTCGAGTAAGATGTACGTTCTGCTTGTTTGGGTTACGGGCCTACATTCCAACACGCTCTCACCGTGGTGTTGATGTGCCCTTGTATCTTTCGCTTTTCCGCTGCTAAACAGTTGTTTTATTTCCAGCTAACCCGTGAGGTTATGCGAGTTGTAAGTACTTTTAAATTCTGGATGATTCGTTGTAATATTCAGACCTTTGTTCTATGATATTACATCTTGAAATTGTGTGTGCTAGTGAGTCGATCCAGGGACTAGCACTAAAGCACAGAGATCGAACCCTTGTACGGGGGCGGTCGCTTCATCAAGTGTCACTTCTAGGACATTATTGTTGATGCCGGCATTGTCATACACTGGTGTGTTTGCGTTCTCGACTAGCTTCTGGAACTTCTTCTCATCTATGGCATTGTCGGGGTCCTTCAGTTGATTCTGTAAGTGCAAGTCATCTAGCATTTCCCCCATCCGACCACGCGGAGCTCCATCGACCGGTGTTTCTTCATCCATGGCGTCGTCACCACGATATTCTTCACCACTTTGGTCGAACTCTATGTGTTCTTCTTCAAAGCCACTACCCACTTCTACCGCAACCTCCCCATGCGAAGTCCAGCAAAAATAACCTTCTATGAATCCATTTGTTATTACGTACTTGCATCTCAACATCCACTGGCAGGTGCATCACTGTGTTACGACATCTGTCACATGGACAACACATCTTTACATTGCCCCTACTCTTCATATCAGCTACCGCGAAATCATAAAATGTGGCCCATTTTGCAACCCAAGAAGTCGACAATCTCTCCTCATACATCCAACCACGAAGAGACGAGCTAAGAAAACATAGAAGAAATTGAAGCAATTAGTCACAAATTACATCACCGGGTATGAATTGAAAACACATTGCATAGAGTAGGTGGAATGTGGCGGCGTGCTGCCCGGAATTTGACCGGCCTCAGTGTGGGCAGTGGGGAGGGCGTGGGGGCCAAATTAATGGGGATCGAGAGCCTGTACCGCCGCCGCTTGCTGCGAGAGAGAGCTAGAGGGGAGAGGAAGAAGATGGGGTAGAGAGAAGGGCAGGGGCCGGCCGGCCGGTGGCACCACCTGGGGGGCCGAGACCAGATCCAGGGGGAGAGAAGGGGGGGGGCAGAGGAAGAAGAAGGGGAGGAAGGAGAAGAGGAGGGCCGGGGGAGGAAGGAGAGGAGGATTATTACCTGGTGGTGGCCGGCGCCATTCCGCGGCAGAGCTCCGCCGTGGAGGAGGAGGATGGCGCCCGCAGCTGGTCAAGAAGACGCACAACGCACAACCAGCAGCGACCGCTGGGCCTATTTATATGGCCAACCTATCAGTGGCGGACAACAAGCAGAACCCGCCACTGATAATATCAAACCATCAGTGACGTTTTCAGATTTGAAACACGCCACTGATAAACCACCTATCAGTGTCAGTTGAAAATGGAAAACCGCCACTAATAACCACCGTCACTGATACCTGACTATCAGTGGCGGTTTCCTGGCCGACCACCACTAATGGATGACCCGCGGGACGAGACATGGACCATCGTCGGTCCATTAGTGGCGTGTTCTTTTGCACCCGCCACTGGTAGTTATCTATCAGTGTCGTGCCCTCTGCACACGACACTGATGGGGGTCGCGTATAGCCTGTTTTGTACTAGTGCTTTCACGCGAGATCAGATCCGGCGGGATTGTGATGAAGGCTAGGAATATACTGTATATACAGTACATAGCATACACCAAAAGCAGGTATATATTGTGTGAAAATAGAAATAGAGAGTGGGGTACGATGCATGAGCAGGAAGGCTCCAAAACAAGGGGAATCACGGGTTTGCGCTAGAGAACACGACCATAATCGAATTAAGGGGTACATGTACATGCATGTCGGACAGTCTTTCGCTGCCCACGGACGTCAGCAAATTTTAGGGCAACGTGCACGACCCTGCTCCACTAGACCTTGTCCCGATCCCGGCCGATTGGGTTAGGTTACAATGTTGTTAACATTGCAGATTGCACTACATATACCCGTTTAGGCCGCCAGTGCGTGTTGTGCGGCAGTGCTATATATGCGTATTTAATCCTTGGCTTAGCAGTAACAAAGACACAGCCGCGTAAGATAGCCCTAATTAAGATAATGGAGCTCAAGAGTGAGCAGGATGTTGAGCAAGAGGTAAACCTGGAGCTCACCCTGGCCCCGGCGGCGGCGCCGGAGCCCCGCGGCTTCTTCTTCTGCGTCTACTGCGACCGCAAGTTCCGCTGCTCGCAGGCGCTGGGCGGCCACCAGAACGGCCACAAGCTCGAGCGCAGCCTCGCCAAGCGCCGGCGGGAGATTGCCGCTGCCGCCGCGCGCGCGCACGGCATGGCGCGCATCAAGAGCAGCAGGAGCTCATCGGAGCATGGTTACGGAGCCATCGAGCGCGCCGACGAGCTGGACCTGTCTCTCAAGCTATGATCTCCATCTGGTAGCTGACTAATTCCTTCATCCCCACCTAGCTTAATTAGCTACCTGATCAAATAGGTTTGTATGTTTCGAGTCCATGTGTGTGTTCGATCGATTTATATGGTGTACGTGTTCTTCACTTCTTGTTCTTCTAGTTCAGTTTGTCTGATGGGGAGTTCCTGATTGGCCAGAATTATTTGGTGATTTAAATGGCACTAAGATTTGGTATGTTCTGTATTCCTTTCTTTCTTGTTTTGGAAAAATCCTAGCTTTTCAGACCAGCTTTATTAATTAGAAAGCTACCATGTTCTGTATTCTTCCATTTCTGATTTGCTGTGGTTCTCTGATTAGTTTCAAATTTCGGAAGTGTTGAAGAAGAAGAAGAGATTGTTTGGGGGCCCTTCTTCAAGATTCAAAATTGGGCATATCCCATGTGAGATTACTCTAGCTATTTCAGAAACAAATATATCCCTCATCTCTCGTGTTGACCACGCACTATCTAGGCGGGCTCCTTTCCTCTGGCGGTAGGATGGTGTTGTGCAATGCCGTTCTGAACAACCTCGTATTTTATGTGCTATCTTATTTTTACCCCATGGTGTGGTTGAGGATTTAGATCGTCGTCGTCGTGCTTTCTTTTGGGGGAGCAAGGATACTTGCACTGGTGTGAAATGTTAACTGTGTGGCAAAGATAGTGTATTACGAAACAGGAAGGTGGCTTCGAGATCTGCGACCTACGATGTGAGAACATGTGCTTGCTCCTTGGTTTCGTCCACAAGCTCCACCAACGCGACGACCTCGCCTGGAAGGTTTGGTAGCGAAGCCACCTCGCTGGTGACCTCGGCGACACCTCTACTTCAACTTCATGACATCTTTGCTTCGACCTAGCTCGACCATTGACGGCTTCATTGAAGTATAAGTCAATTGCCCTCTTTTACCCATCAGTATGAACTTTTGGCTGAACTGGTTCGGTGCATGAAACTCTTCATGGTATCGATCAGAACCAATAGATTCGGCAGAGCACCTCCCTTAGCCCGTAAAAAAAAGAACCAATAGATCTTGAGTTCAAGATCTCGGTGGCACAATTAAATTGCAGCTCATTTTCGGTTCACGTTTAGACCTGAGGACGCCACACGTGAGAGGGGGAGTGGTGAAGTATAAGTGGATTGCCCGCATTTCCCTATCAGTTTGAGCTTTTGGGCGAACTGGTTCGGTGCATGAAACTATATAAATACCGGTAAAATCGCTACCTGGTTATCTCCCCTGTAGACTTTTTCTTCTCGAACGGGCACCCAAATGGGTGTCATTTTGTAGTTTTTATTATTATTTTCCTCTCTCTTAGTAGAACTGTAGTATCATATTTAACGCACCAAAACACACACGTCACGCACGCCCACACCTCACGCGCCCGCAAACTATACCAAGCGTTGAGAGGAAGCCCCATAAAATGGGACGATGAGGCACGACACGCTGGTTCAGGGCTCCAGCCACCTCCGCGCGCGCACAGTCATCCCAAGGCCTCCAGGCCTCCACAAATTGGCTACAATGTGACGCGCGAATTCGGCCCGCAGGACTCAAACTCGCGCGGGCGGGCCGCACCACCACATCCCTAGCCGGCCACCGGCGCTATTCACAATTCTCTCTTTTAATTTTGTAGTTAGTGGTCTAGGAGGTCAACTTTGACTGTTGATAAGACACACTTGTCAATCTCCTTGATGAATGGAGGCGGATTTTCCACTCCCGAGCATGTTGCTCCACCTATAGTAGCCGCATGTTTCGCTAAATCTGTCCACTTGCTGGGCTTTCTTCTATGTCCCTGCTACTCTCCTCCTTCTTTCTCTCCCCGCGTCGGCCACTGATTCCAGGCGGCAGCCCCCCAGTGCCCATCGCCCCCGGTCCTCCTTTATCTCCCTGCCGCCGTCGCCCCCAACACAACCCCCCATCACGCGACCCCTGCGCCGTCTCCCACCTGCGTCTCTCCATCTGCCATACGCAGCTGACCATATGGCAGCATGGTTGCCGCTCTCTCTTTCTCTCTCCACCACGTCGCTGGCCATAGGGCAGCGTGGGATCCCCCCACCTCTCTCTCTCTCTCTCACTCTCCCCACCCACTACTAAAAAACGGTCTATATATGTCACGGCACATCAGTAACGGGTCCGGTGCGACCGTTACTGATGAACAACATCAGTGTCGGTCACGGCCGCGACCGTTACTGATGAACAGAGCGGGGTCTGCCCATCCCCGCCCAGCCATACATCAGTGGCGGTCGCGTGAGGCGACCGCCACTGATGTACCATCATACCTCGCGAGAGACATCAGTGGCGGTCGGTTAAGAGACGACCGTTAATGATGAACCACGCATCAGTAACGGTCGCCCTAACGCGACTGCCACTGATGTGTGGTACATATCAGTAACGGTCGCTCTCGGCCCGACCGTTAGTGATGTGTGGTACATCAGTAACGGGCTGTGTTAAAGCGACCGTTACTGATGTATCCCCTATTATCAGTAACGGTCGCCCGTGTCCCGACCGTCACTGATGAGGGTCGCGATTTAAATACGCAGACCAGAGCCGCAGCTGGTCGCGCTGCGCGTCATAACGGACCAACCGCGGCTCATCTTCCCCGGCGACGGCGAAGCCATGCCCAAATCGGCCGGCGGCGAGCCCCGCAGGTACCCCTCCTCCCTGTCCCTTCCTCCTCTCTCCACCCCGCGCGTGCCGGCGGCCCCCATCCCCATGGCCGACGGGCGGCAGGCCATGGCCGGCGAGCTCCGATCTTCGAGCCCAAAGCTTCCCTCTCCCATGCGAGCTCTATCTCCCTCCGATCTATCTCGCCGGCCTCCAATTTCTCTCCTAAGTTCCCCAATTTCAAATTTTTGAGCTCCGGACGCCGGCCAAAATGCAGCCTCCTCGTCGTCGCCCGGAGCTTCCTCTCCCTTGCGAGCTCTCTCTCCCTCCCGATCTTTCTCACCGGCCTCCAATTTCTCTCCGGATGTCCCTAATTTCAAATTTTTAGTAAGCCCCGGTTGATTAACACCTTAATCCCCTTGTCAATGATTAGGCTAACTATTTTGCTTTGTGTTTTCTTGTGTATTGTGTTGTAGATCGAAGGACCGTTTTTGGATGTACGCTAAGGAAAGAATCAATGCTCGATGGATAACCGAATGGACGGTCTTTTTTGGAGTCGCGAAAGGTGATATGGAACGAAAAGAACTTGTGATGATGCGTTGTCCATGTCACAAATGTGGAAACACATGCATGATGAAGCCTGAAGATGTTCAGATGCACATGCTGGCATCGGGTTTTGTGGAAGGTTATTCTCACTGGACTTGTCATGGGGAGGATGCGGTTGATGTCGCTAGCGGTAGCGAAGATGATGATGTCCTGCAGTATGATCTAGCGAATGATTCCGAGGAAGAAACAGGGGTCGACGAGGAGGCTCATGTGGAAGGTGAAGGAGCTCCAATGCACGGAAGGACCTGGAATTCATGTCTATCAGAAAAGTGTTGTGGGGCAAAGATCAAGTGTCGGCAGCCGACAAGAGTGGTTTCGTGACGGTGACGACGCGGTGTCATATTGCATGTTACAACCTGTACAAAGACGAGTTGCATAAGATGTGCCAGTGCCTGCAGGGCATTAAAGTCAAATCAAACTACTCGTCGAGCATCAAGCATCTAGTTGACATGAAGAGTCACAAGCTATCTGGCATGAAGTCTCACGACAACCATGTCATACTCACTCAGTTACTTCCAGTCGCAACAAGAGGTATCATGGAGCCGCACGTAAGGGAGACAATCATGAAGCTTTCTGAATTCTTTGACAACATCTCGCAGAAGTCAATTACCGTTAGACGATGCCAGATACTGCAGCATAGTATGATACAGATTATGTGCGAACTCGAGATGTTCTTCCCTCCAACATTCTTTGATATCATGGTCCATCTAATGATCCACATATACGATGAGATCTTGTCCCTAGGGCCCTCGTTCCTGCATAACATGTATGGCCCTGAACGATACAACGGGGTTCTGAAGCGGTACGTTCGTAACAGATCGCGTCCGGAAGGTAGCATCGTGGAAGGCTTTAGGGCAGAAGAGTGCATCAAGTTCTGCACGGATTGGTTGGCCGATCAAGAATCAATAGGTGCTCCCGAATCAAGGCACAAGGGCAAGCTCGATGGCGAAGGTGGCCTTGGACATACATTCCTTAATGTCTATGGAAGAGGAAGGGAAGATGACTTTGAAAGAGCACATTTGGTTGTGTTGCAAACTGTCGATTGCTGCCGGCCTTATCAGGAAATGCACATGGAACAACTGCGAAATAAAAACCCTAAAAGAGGAGAAGTCTGGATCCACTGGGAGCACAATAAAACATTCGCAGCGTGGCTGAAGAATTATTGATATGGCAGGGAGACGACCAATGAATCTGAAGAGACGGTTGCATGTTTGTCACGAGAACCTGCTTACCACGTCTCTACTTGGCAATCATATGCGATCAACGGCTATAACTTCTACACTGCGTCTCAGGACCGTAAAAGCACATATCAAAATAGTGGTGTAGTCATGACTTCTGAGACCGCGACCGACGACAACAGCAAAACCAAAGCGCTCTTCGGTGTTATCGAGGAGATCTGAGAATTGGAGTACTCGATCACAAAGATCCCAATGTTCCGTGTAAGATGGACCAAAGGTGACAAAGAAGAAATCACAGGTTCACGACGATGGTGCTACCTCCTGAGATCCCTCGTGAACAAGTTGATGTGAAAAAAATCCCGGCAAGAGAGGAACCATGGGTCTTTGCTAAACAATGCTAGCAGGTATTCTACATAGACGACCCGACAAATAAAGGCCGCGTCGTAGTAAGAAGAGGGGAAAAAAGCATTGTTGGAGTGGACGAAGTTACTTCACAAGAAGACTATGAAGGTTTCCATGATCCGACGACCGCCGCAGATGACGAAGAAGCGAAACGCACGATATTAACGAGGAAAAGGAGAGGGAAAAGAAGAAATGATGGGAGCGAGAGCGAGAAAATACCACAAAACACCTACCTCAGAAGCACTACTGCGAGGAGTCAAGTTATGACTTACCGAAGGAAGGAGAAGCACTAGTAGTCACATTGTAATGTACTTGTACTGAATTTGAATGCAAATTTTGTACTAAGTGAAATTATGTGTGATCGATGTACTTTTGTGTATGCATGTGATGAATTTTTTGAATTTAATGTAGCACAAATACTAGAGAAATGCATGAATTTATTCCTCAAACATAATTTCAAAGGGACAGGTTTTCTAAATTTAAATTGGTACAAATGCCCAACAAGCATAGGAGCACATCAGTAACAGTCAACTACTCTGTGACCGTTACTGATGTATGACTGTTACTGATGTATAGGTGCTCATCAGTAACGGTCGGTCGCTATGTCGCCCGTTACTGATGTGCGCACATCAGTAACGGTTGCTTAGTGGCTCGCCCGTTACTGATGTATAGGTGCTCATCAGTAACGGTCACGCGGGAAGGCGACCGCCACTGATGTGCTTCGGCATATAAAAGGAACAGCCGAAACCCTACCCCGTTATTCTTCTCGCCTGCGCGACGCTTCCTAGCAGACCAGCAGTGGGCGCATCAACCCTAGCGGGCGAAGCCTTGCCGGATCTCCGTGCCGCCATCGCCGTCAACCTCCTCCCCGTCCCCGAGCCCTCGAGCCCGACACCGTCGTCGACCTCCTCCTCGTCCCCAAGCCCCAGCCCGCGCCGTCTTCCTCCTCCACCCCGAGCCCGTGTCTCATCATCCTCGCCCCGAGCGCCGCCACCGCGCCTGGAGCCTGCCGCCGCCGAGCCTGACGCCCCCGGAGCCCGCCGCCGTCCCCGAGCCCGACGCTGCCCGAGCCCAATGCCGTCGTCGACCTCCTCCACGTCGAGCCCGCCGCCGCCTCCCTCCGCGACACCCCCGACGCCATCCTCCTAACCCTAGGTGCGCGCGCTCCTCTGCCTCCCTCTCCTCTGACCCTTGTTTTAACCCTAATTTGATTTAGGCTAGTGTTAGAGTTAGAGTAATTTAGGTAGTCGTGATTTGTATGATTGTATCAACTCGTGATATATGATATCATAGTCATTAGTGGAACATCATATCAGTTAGAAGGTACCACGGTGATTTGTATGATTGTATCAACTCAACTGTTTGTGTGAATATCATTGCGAAAATTATAATAACAATAGCATTATTTTTTAATCCCATCGCGGTTTCTTATAGAGAATGTCAGAGCAGGATCTCGTCAATACTAATTCATCTCTGCAGAAATGGTCATTTGTTTGTGTATGTATGTAAATCATAAACTGAATCTAGGTGTTACTTGAAAATGATAGAATCTGAAGGTTGCTCAATTAAAACTCACACAACTGTGGTCCACCTTTTCATTAAAACATGCTGCTTCTTTCAACTTCGGGACTCAATTAGTTTAAGTTCAGATCTGCATAACTCATGGTGTTGTTACCATCAGGCATATTCCAGTGACTTATGTTCTGACATTGACTTATGTTTCTAGCACATGCCCGTAAAATTAAAAAAAATCACACTTATGTCAGAGTAATTTAGGTTAGGATTTATATACATCTAGTCAAGAACATCAATTTTGTTTAGGTTAGTGTTAGAGTAATTTAGGTTAGTGTTATGATTTTAGCTATATACATGCTGTATATGATTTCATCCCTGATGTATACATGTTGTATATGATTTATACATGCTGTTTACTTATATAATTTAGGTTAGTGTTAGAGTATATGATTTTAGCTATATACATGTTGTTTACTTATGATCTTAGAGTAATTTAGGATTTATATACATGCAGTTTACTTATGCTATATACATGTTGTATATGAATTTAGCTAGGTGTGATGATTTTTTGCTTTGGAAAGTGCTTCATTTATGTGAATTGTGGGCCCGACCATCATGTCGGGTCGTTGGAGAAGGGGCCGGCCATCGTGCCGAGGGGGTACATACGCGGGTGGGTTTTTTATGCAAGTTTCGAGCTCCTAGTAGACAAAAATTGCTAGTTTTTTAGCATACGTCATGCCGAAATTTTCGGCCGATATATATTTGATGGTTTTGATGGCATAGGTACGAAATGGGCAAGAGTAGCCAGAAATCAGTTCTTAAGGACGTAGCTCCTGAGGAGGTAAATCGTGTCGATGAAAAGTCTTCATCGGGAGAGCAAATTGCCAGCTCTGGTGGCGAACCTAGCTCTGCCAAAGGTAGCTCTCATTCAGAAGAGCGCGACAACGAACGACGGGTGGAAGAGAGTAACCCGCAGACAACTGCTTCTACGGCTAAGAAGCCAAGGAAGAAGACGCCGAGGGGGGGGGGGCACAACTTGAAGGAGTTTTGTTCCGTGGTTCACCAGGCACCTGACAGAGGCCGCCCGGAGTCGTCTGAGAGGGCACAGAAGGCCTTCGCAACCACCTGTGGAGCCGTTGCACGTAAGTATTGCAAGATCACCAACGAGTGGAGTGACATCTCCGAAGTTGTTAGAAACACGTGCATTGCGGACGTTGCAAGGAGGTTCCAAGTCACTGACGAGTGGCGCGAGCGATTCCTAGCGCCCATCAACATAGCAGTGCGGAATGGTCTTGCTAATTGGAAACGTACCGCTAGAAAGTGGATGGACAAACCCTATGAGATCATCAAGAAGAAATGGCCGTCGATAACTGATGAGGCCGGATGGGAAACATTCAAGAAGGAATCGTCTGACCCTGCCTTCATTGCGAAGAGTGAACGTATGAGGGCGTTGCGCGCGAGGAAACCCTTGAACCATAGGCTAGGGAGTGTAGGGAAAGAGGGGAAGAAGAAAGTCTGGCGCAAGCAGGACCGAATTCTCAAGGCGGCAGGCAGGGTGCCTCCAGTGCATAACATGCTGGAGGACCAACGTGCTAGAGAATATGCACGTCAACACATGACACCAGAGGAGTGGGCGGGCATTGAGCCAATGCAGCCGCCTGTTAAAAAATTTACGGTAAGGGTTCACGTGCATTAATTTGTTTTCGGTATTAATTATGACACTCTTGATCCATATAGACTCACGTCCTGTCTTCTATGATAACAGGAAAATAGCCACAAATGGGAGGAGAGCAAGAGGTCAGAAACATCCGCCGACTCCGTGCAGAGCAAGAGGTGGGAGTCGGCTGTGACCGCCGGCTTGCAAAATGCGGAGCACACGGGCCGTGTTTTAGGGGAAGGCGAAGGGCCTTGCTAGGATGATTATTTCCCGCCTGCTCCGAAGCGAAACAGGGTCCAGAAAAAGCTCCCCGCCTCTGCTGAAATAATAGAACAAGCTAAGGCGGAGGCGCGAGAGCAGACATCTATGGTGTGTCAAGAGGTGTCAAGAGAATATGCAGTGCAAGCCGTCCATCATTTGGTGTCGGCATTGGCCAAAGACCACCCCGCCCTTGACACCATACTCGGGGGAGGAGTGGAAGGTTTGAGGAACCTCCTTCCTCCTCTTCCCCCACGAAAGAGCACCCAGCTGAAGAGCAGCGCCGCCTCCGACACACGTATGGAAGACGATGACACATACACCCCAGGTTACAGCCCGGCTCCTACCATGGACAACCCCCCCACTAGCCAACCGGACCCAAGCGAGGGCATCCGGGATAACGATCTGGGCCCGAGTGACAACATCCTTGTAAGCATATTTTTCAAACTCATTTTCACTCCTTACCTTCATGAATAAAGATCTTACACACATATGCCTTCTTCTTGTTATGCGCAGGCACCGGTGAAGTGTCGTATCCACGTAAACAAGCCTGGGAAGCCTGTAGGCGCCATTGGCCGCCTGATGCCCAGGCAATCACCGCCACTGGTGCACGGCATTCTTATGAACGACACACAAGTGAGTGTGATGGTGGACACCGTCGTCGAGGAGCATCGTGATTATGCTATCGCTCTAGCTCCGGAGGAAGGCGTGGATATCCTAGGCGGTTGTCCAAACTACCGCATTATGTGGCCTAGGAGCTTGGTATCTCTCTACAACCAGCGCCGGCCATCTATGACTCCATCTCCCTCCACCCACAAAGGTACCCCTCAATCGCCGCTCGGCCTTTCCCCTAGGATACTTCCTCCTGTCGATGCCGGCGGAGATGAAGAGCGGGCAATGTCGATGTCTCCACAGCTCAAAGATAGCAAGACCACAGGGTTGGCACAGGCTGGAAGTGTCCCTCCTACCTTCTCTCTCTTGGGTGCCCCTGAGTCCATGGGTGGCCGCAAGATCGATGACAAGTACAAGGCAGAGGAGCAAAAGACATGAGACAATAAGAGGAGGCATAAAAAGAGGGGGCGCGGCGGCAAGACCATCAAAGACTCCTCCAATGTCAATCAAGATGAGATGCACTATGTGCCTGACATAACTGGAGTCTGGGAAGACAATAGGCCTGACATTCTCATGAAGAACCCCCGTCAAGGTCAGAGATTCGAAGACGGATCCTATTTCGTGGCTAGAGAGTTTGACTGGGTGCTTATTTACTATCCTGGAATACAGATGGTCACCGAAGATTCCCTGCGTGCCGTGTCCAGAGAGATGCAAGAGCTTCATTAGTTCTACATCCAAGCATCAACTGGTTCTCAACAGCATTTGGCAACAGCATGCCCAACAAATCAATGTTCGAATCCCACGAGATATGGCTTCTTTGACCAAGAAACTGAGAACATTCAGGAACGTCCTATCACCTTTGCTGTGGAGTTCAACAAACTGTTCCACCTCTTCAACCGCCAAAAGCTTGATATCAACCTCTTAAGGCTGTGGTCTGCCTACCAAATAAGGGAAATGCAGCGAATGGAGGTCAAAAAAGTAGCCATTCTAAACCCCGTGGTGTTCAACTACGGTGACATCGTGTCTTGAGCCAGAAAAGGATCCCTCAAGAACCCTGGCATCTAAATACTTGGTGGCATGTCCGGAGAAATACGCGGACCATGAGTTTATCCTCTTCTTCCTTAATTTGGAGTAAGTTGAATTTTATATATGGAACCGTTTGTTTTTTCTAATTCAGTCTTTCTTATACACCCTTAGATACTAAAGTTTGTTTCTTTTGAAAACAGAAACCATTGGGTGACACTACTCATTTGTTTGCCTTGGTCCGCGGTGTACTACTTCGATTCACTACTTCCGAATAAGGGTGTTCGAGGTCGGTACTGGAAACCCATCAAATCACTCATTAACACTGCCTGGAAAGTGGCGACCAAGGGAAAACTAGCTGGTAAAGGCTATAAAGACGAGCCTCACCACAACCACAGGTTCCCTTGCCAGCAACAGCCGGCCCGGCAGCGTGTTCTGTGGCTACTACTGCTGTCACATCCGTGCTATTTCCTGGTATAAATGAGTAAATAAAAGGAAAATAGTTAAACCGGCCCATTAGCTAGCGATAGCCACAAGCCATATTGGCCCAGCGCTGCAAATGGGAAAACAGAAGAAAAAAAAATGTGCACTAGGAAACAAAAATAATTTTAGCAAGCACTTTTTTTGTCTAACTAGAATGTCACAAAGAACGTCATGGAGAGGTAAAGGTATAATTTTAGTCATCCATGACGTTTTTGCTCATGACGATATTTCGTTTCTGTCACAGGGTCATGTGGCAATTAGGTTTTGGACCAACCCATGACGTTTCGAAAAAAATCGTCATAGCCAGCATGTTCAAGCCTGAGTGGAAGGGGTCAGTCGCGGCGATGGAAGAAGTACTGGCGGCTCCGAATGACAATGGGACACCGACCTAAATGGGTCATGTATGACATTCAAAGGGAGTTCGCCCATCTCATCAACAATGAGGTCATCAAGCCTAGTGATGACTTCTACGAACGCGTGGATTAAGTGGTGACTAGGGTTCACCCACAACAATAGTTTCAAACTTGAAATGAGATACATTTGTATTCTTTATATGCTTTTATGAAATTTTGACACTTTGTAATCAATGTCGTGAAGTGAGATACATTTGTATTCTTTATATGCTTTAAATGATGCGGCTTTATATACATTTGTATGCTTTAAATGATGTGGCTGTGTATTTTTCTGTGCTGTGCTATGATGTGCCGTGCTGTGTATTCAAATATATATTTTTCTGTGTATTTTCTTTGGTTTTAATTATTTTTGTAATTACTGAAAATGTATCAGTGTCGGTCGCTCGCCCGACACTGATGTGGCAAAGCGACCGTTACTGATGTACATATCATCGGTGACGGGCGCAGAAATGTGACCGTCACTGATGATGGTATTCATCAGTAACGGTTGGGTCGGGCCGCCCGCCACTGATGATGGTACATCAGTAACGGCCGCAGAGACCGTTACTGATGATAGGTACATCAGTAACGGTTGCAGCGACTGTTACTGATGATACCCATCATCAGTAACAGGACGTTAGTAACGGCGTCCCCGATCGTTACTGATAAGCTTTCTGTAGCAGTGACAATGCGGCACGGAAAGACGTGTTCTGCACATGCGAAACACATGGCGGCGGCGGCGCGGCGGCATGCCGTGTGGTGGTGACGGCGCTAGGTGGCACGCCATGTGCTTCCGACAAGCGATTTTTTTTCTTCCAAGCACTGTAGACGCAGGCGCAGTGGTCATGCCGATAGCTTCTTCCTCAAAGAAAAAAAAACACACACTCATACAGTGTCGAAAAAAAAGCGGCTGGCCTAGGGCTTGCTGTGTTGCTGATGATGTCATATGTGCTTAACTCGTTGTGTGGAGTACGTATGACAGGGCAACAGTTTGCACCGATATTAACTCAAATGTGGCAATGATTGAAAGCTCGAAGGAGTGCTAGCGGGCGCCACAACCCCGCAGCTCCGTCTGGTAATAAGAAAGATCCATCCACCAATGGCTAGGCCTAGGCCATGGAGGAACAGGGGCTTCGGTCTCTCGCTGCTTGAAAGGGGCCCCTACGTACGGCCGGCCTGCTTCCCCGGTTCCCCTTTATAATTTGTTGCTCCGTCTGACTTTTTTTTTTTAAGAAGAGAATTTTATTCATTAACAGCGACGTCTATTCTTTGCTGCCCTGGCAAGCTGATGAGTAAGAGTATTATTATCGTTATGAGTGTATAAATCTGGAAATTCAGCTTAGAATGGGTAGATATAATTTGAGAAAGATAAACTCTAATAGACCAATGTCCCGGATGGTTAACAATGTCCTTCTGCTAGAGCTTGACTGTCAGTGCGATCGGGCCGATGGGAGTGCGGCCGGTGCGATCGCACAGGGCCCCAGATTAGGGAGGGCCTAATTTTTTGAGTTGTTAGTATGCAACCATCAGCGTTTTCTTCAAAATCTGCTCACCTGGACGCACTGCAGCAGGCAAAGGAGAAAGTAGTCGGGTTGTGCGGCTGGACCCGTGGGAACGATCCGTAGGAAAAGGCCCGCCTCTCGGAAGTGTCGCCCGATGTGTGACACGCAGGAATTTCGTGGGTTTCTTTTCGTCTGCATTTTATATTCCCGCGATAGAGATGATTTTGTTGTATGTACATGTTATTTTTTTTTGAAAAAAAATGTACATATTATTCAAATATCAAAATAATGAACTTAAATAACTTTGAAATGGTGCATCTGAATTACGCATGGTTTTCACATTTGTTTTTCTCGCATCGAGATCATTGAAACTAGATTTATATTCATAGTGTTTTAATGAAAAAAAATTCTAATAGAAAAACTAGTATACTCGTACTGTTCATTAAATCTTAGAGCAGCATCGTAGCTGTTTGATCAGGACACGAGGTGAGTTACCCGGTCTACCTTTTTTTTTGAGGAAACACAGAATAGACGCAGACACTCACAAGTACGCACGCACACTCACCCATATGAACACACGCATGCACGTCCTATTCTTATGAGCACCTCTGAGAGACTGGTCCGGCTCCGAGAACAGACGCGGACACTCACAGGATGAGTTACCCGGTCTACCTAATCAAGGAAATTCCCAATTTTGATTATTCATCTTTTGTATCTAGTGTTTCAATAATCAAGTCATCATGACAAAACATGAATCTAATGCACAAAAGGGCAACGGGAAATAAAAAGAACAAGATTTAATTGTATGTGAAAAAAGGACACAAGGACATTTACAGACGGGGCCCGATTTAAAGTTTCTCACAGTGCCACGGATTTTGCCGGCCCGGCCCTGGCTTCAACGTCCACCTCATGCATGTGCTTTCGCAGCCGCACTTCATTCCATGTGCCATCATCTCGTAAAAGCTGGGACACCCGATTAAATCTGCAGGTACCCTGCAAACGGTCGGCGTGACATGTCCCTAGGAATCCATGGATCCTTCCAGCATCTCACCGATCGTCCATCACCAATGCGACGATAATAGTACCTTAATTTCTTGAGTAGATGAAGCCCATGCATGCATGTTCAATACCTTGCCACACCGGGGCGTTACCCCGTAAAAACAGTGAGTTTCTTCCTCTACTTTTTCCGATCTATGATAAATGTCTTGAATTTAATACAAAATTATACTAACTAATTTGTACTGCATTTAATTCAAGACACTACATGGATCGAAGTGAGTATATATAATATTTCGCCTTCGTCGATCTAGCACCCAAGCTATCAGGTCTGTTAATAAGCCTCGATGCCGATAGCTTTGCGTCTTCCTCGAAGAAAAAGAACACACGCGCTCATAAGTGTAGTAAAAAAACGGCTGGTCCAGGGCTTGCTGTCCTTTCCGCTGATGGTACGTGTCATATGTGCTTAACTCATTGTGTGGACTAAATATGACAGGGCAACAGTACGTACGGTTCGCACCCTTGAAAGCTTGAAGGGGTGCTATATAGCGGGCTGGCACGAGATCAGGTCACACATCTTGATGGTCCAAATGATGAAGAGGACTGCAATATTATACTGCAGTGCTACAGCTAGCGACACCTTGATTAAGCTTTCAGCTGACAAAATTAAGGAAAGCTAGTTTGTTTGGAGGTGTACGTGTGTCTAAATGACATGACAAGCTTACAACTAATAAAAAAAACGAAAACACCTGGAGTGGCCTAAATCCCACAAGGGGCGCTGCAGAATCCGACGATGTAT
Source organism: Brachypodium distachyon (assembly GCF_000005505.3). NCBI lineage: Eukaryota > Viridiplantae > Streptophyta > Magnoliopsida > Poales > Poaceae > Brachypodium > Brachypodium distachyon. Next base: position 26,846,782 of record NC_016131.3, on the reverse strand, counting down.
CCTTACAACCCCTAAACAAGGTAGTATTTTTCTTTTCTTTTGAAACTAAATTGACAGGTGTTTTGCCTTTGCATTAAGAAGAGGGAACCAAAACAGTTACAGATAAAAAAAAAACAGGAAAAGACGAACCGTATATTGAATCCTAATTAATTAGGCCAACTCCAACGGGAAGACCAGCGGGGACAAAACGCGCCCTCCAACGGGGCGACTCATTTCCGCTCGCGTCCGGATTTCGGTTCGTCACGACCCATTTTCATCCCAAATTTGGGTTGGAAATGGGTCGGGACAGACATCACATTTGCACTGCGCTTGTTCTTCTTTTGTAACTTTTTTCTCCCGTGGCCCGCGCATGTGTATAACCAGTAAAACGGACCAAATGGGTGGTCCTGTTGGGACACTGGCAAATCCAAACTACAAAGTCTGTCCGGACCACGACACATACGAACCAAAATGACCACAAAATGGACAGAAAATGGGTCTCACCGCCTGAGTTTAGCTTTCCAGCATCCACGCTTAGCTATCCCCACCGTGTGCGCTGGCTGTCGCTTTGTCCTCGGCCTCTCTAGATCTCTCTCTGTTTCGCTCCCAAAAGCGCTCGCCAGTCCTCGTAGGAGCAGGCCTGAGGCCAAGCCAAATGTACTACTGTTAGGTGCGATGGAGCTGTCGCATTCTGGCAGGAAGCTAGGGCCTACCTCCACAGCCGGAAGCATATCATATGACCATATATGGACCACGTACGGCGGTCGATATATATATGCGGTCAAGGCTAGCTGCAGGTTCGGCTCAGTGCGTGCAGTGCATGCATGGGTACCTATGATTAACACATTATGTGGTTATGGGCTCATGGCATCGGTGTATCACTGAACCTGCATAGGACAAAATCAGGTACGAAGAGCCAACAGAGAGTCTTTTCTCAAGGAATCAAAGGGCTCGTTTGGTTTTAGACCACCCACGCCGATTTGGCGGAGGATTTCGCACCGAGCTTTTCAGTGGGCGTAAAAATAAACTACCGCGGATGATTTTTTGCAAGCGACGTGTTGATGAACCAACAGCTTTTGGAGTCACGAGCGCGTCAAAATTGTCTGGACGTGGGTTGGTACCAAACCAAACAGCCTTAAAACCCTCGAGGTAGTTCTTCTCAAATAACACACAAATCTGCCACTTTTGTGTGGGTCTGACAGAGTTTCTTGTATGGGTTTGCCGTGCCCACGTACCATATATAAAACTCAAAGAAGTTAGGTACGGTAAAAAAGAGTTAACGGTTGAATGAGTGGTTCTGTGAAAATGTTATCGCAGTATCCAACACATAGTACATGTGAAAAGCTAGCTAGCGCAGAGAGAGGCCGTCATCATAGGTTCATAGCGGATGCAGATACGACACGACGCACCGGCCGGTCGGCGGCGCGCGGGGCCTGCCCTTACATAGCAGCGATAGCAGCGATCAGAAAGGAGACCCTCTGCTCTGCATAAGCACTGTCCCTGTGTGTACGCACACGCTCACAGCAACTCCTATTCCAAAGCTTAATTTCAAGCCAAACACACCAACCAAGATACTCCGCACAAAAGGCACGCTCTTGTCCGCACAAAAGCCCACTGAGAATTATTATACGGTTCCTGCCCGTAGCAACGGCATTTTTTATGCAGTTTTTTTTATGATCATCGTTATGATTGCCTAATGACGCTTTTTTTTCATATGTTCTTGCTCCGGCCTCTCGGTATTCAGGTGGGGATTACCTCCCCCGTTGATTTCTCAAAAAATGACACTTTTATTTTTGCGATCCTTTACCCATGAAACTGGTATGCACATTTTCATAAAAAGACTTGTAAAATCTGAATTAATCATCCATCAACTTAGTAAGGGGGAGCAGATTAGTACAAAATCCACCGTGGCATGACAAGCTGGCTAAAGGGGTCGTCATATTTTTTGCATATAACCCTCGTATGTTTCTCAGAACTTTTTAGCTGCAGGTCCACGACCCATTCGGTCAAAATCCCGATCCTTGACCTGGTCGATCGAGTCCTTCGTTCTTCCCACCCGGCATCCCCGCACTCCCCGATGATCTCCGCACTTTTGAGGATTAGCGAGTAAAGAAGTAAACCGACGGCCAAAAACCTTACCAATATTCTACCGCGCAAAACACTAACATCATAAACCCTAAACCCTAAAACATCACAACAATCCGTCACAGTTGACCTTAAATCACTTTAAATCCGTTCACAAATGCTCCGGTTATCCACATAAAAACCCTATGTTGTGGGCGCCAAAATCATAGAAGTTGTGAATAGGCCTAGCTATTTTGTGATGACCATTTTGTGAAGAGTAAAATGTACCCGCAATCCTAATTCTTTCACAAAGGTATCAAGTTAGTCCTAATCTTTCAAAATACACGTCTATGTCATAATAGTTTTTTAAGTGGTTCATCTCAAATCCTAATTGTGCATGTGCTTCTCTGACCGTTTAACGTGACGGTTTGACTAATGCCACGTAACCCTGATCCCACCTGTCAGATTACCACATGGACTGTCATCTTTCAAAGAAACCGTTGCATCTACCGTTCTTTCAAAGAAATCGTGTCATGGTTGTCCTGGGATATAGAAAGAAGTGCAATCTAACACTGGGTTAAGAATTGGATGTGTATTCTAATCATGAACCCCAAATTCATATGCCAGAATGGCAATCAGCAGTATATCCGCATGTTCCCAACATGTCCAGATACATAATAATTTGCCTCGCAGAGTTTGAATGTACAAACACAAAATGCGAGATCATGAAAAATATAAATTCTATCAGATGGCTATAGGTATGATAATCGTTGCATTTAGAGAAGTCCTTCTACAATGACAGACATCTTTTCGAAAAAAAATTTAAATAATGAAGTTAATTTTAGAGATTGAAAGGTCCCAATTTTCTACTGTTCTTTCTCAAACCCACACAATGAGGTATGCACCAAAGCTGGACCTTGATGGAAAATATGCTTCAATTCATCACATGCCAAGGAAAAGGAAAAGACAATAACCATACACTTGATGCACTTGAGAAATTTTAGAATGGAACGAAAAGATTACATAACAGATTTCAAATGCTAATGCAGTTGCGGTTAGTTACCCCGAGCTGAGGCCGCGGGCGCCTCCCCTCCTCTGTGCCCCGCGCTGTTGATTCCCACCGAAATCCGGCCGGCGGCCGTTCTCTGGGGTGGGCAGCCACTGTGAGCCCCGAGGTTGCCGCACTGCTGTCGCCGAGGAAGTGAAGGGCCGCCGCCTTCGCCGTCGCGGCGGAGAACAGATCAAGAGGATGCAGAGAAGGATCGCCGACTTTCGTTGTCACCGAAGGTCACCGTGGTAGCCCCGCATGAGGCCGCCATGGAAGGCAGGGGAGAAGATGTTTCTGAAGGGGGTTGAAAGAAGAGGCGGCTATCACTAAGATCGGAAGGACCTGAAGAGAATGCCAATGGCCACCGCTCGTACGGAGCCCCCGCCGCCGACGGCCCGGGCGGCCCCGTCGTCGCCGCGGGATCGCGGCACTGGCGAAGAGCAGCGAGGGGTTCGTGTGCACTGCAGCCCCTCTCTCTCGGCCGCGCCGCCGGCCACGGCTATGTCGATCGAGCAGACGCGCGCCGCAGCTCAACTGTTCGACCAAATGTCGCAGCAATGCAAGTCTCACCGTGCTGCTATCGACGGCGGCCACCCTTCAAAGCCTCTCTCCGCGCAACAGCAAGTGCTCTGCTCCATCGTGTTGTCTACTGGTAATTGGTAACTCTCTCCATCAGTCTGTCCTGTCCATCCACCTTCCTGCCAATCCCCTCACTCTTAAAATTCTCCCTGATCTTCCTCATGTCTTCGGATTCATGCTTCCACCACCAATTCCTGTCCAGGCTAAACATTATTTGCTGACTTTTCCTCCCTTTCATTTGCAGGAATATCAACCACGGAACGCACAATGTGTTCAGCAACAAATCACTCGAGGTCTCCACTCCTCGGGATGATGAGATTCGTTAATCTTTCCAGATCTGTGGGTCATTTGCAGTGCCACTTATATTGCTTACAAGCGTGCCCACCAAGTGTTCACCAAAATGTCACAAAGCTAGTTCAACTGTTAGTGTTCCTTTGGTTTTATCTCCTTAAGCAAAGCCCGCTTAAGCATTAGTATTTTTTCAGCCAGTGCAAGTAAACTGATGTCAGATTTGCTGTATCATACAATTCCTTTGGTAGACTCAGGGAAGTCTGGCTTAAGGTCTCCTACAGCGAAGCAGTCAAACAACACTTGCAGCTGAAACTCGCAGAGCATCGTAACAATCCTGTCTTGAGGGAGCTGGATGAACAACGATCTCCCGAATCAAATGGCCCTACCCCTTCTGCATGCTGAAACATGTATGCTTCGTCTTGTTCCAATTTTATCATCCACATGGACTACTAATGGTAACAGTTTTTCACTCTCAAACTTTCCCCTAGTCTAGGTTACTTATTGTACCCAAGATCAAGAGTGGGCTACGGAAATAAGTGACTTGTTTCGACTTTCGGGGGAAGAGATGAGTTACACGGGCGGGCAAAATCGACGGCAGCCGGAAGGCTCGTGCTTTTTAAACAAAGAATTGAAGATGCTTATGCTTCAGCCAGGTAACAACGGAGGAACAGATGGAGAGGACCGATTCGCCAGGCAGACTGTGCAGCCCAGACACACAATGGAACGCTGACGCAAGTTTTTCTTGTTTATGGCGGCAACCCCTGCTCCGGCTCCTGCAATTGGCGCTCCATCGATCGGCTGCTCCATGGCCCCAATGCCAGTCTTCCACATGGAGGCCAAGCCATTCCGTATACATACACACACGCTCCTTATTACTGTGTATCACACCAAAATTAGCACTAAACCAAATTAAACCAGGTCAAACCCATAAGAGCAGAAGGCATAGTAGGCATAAAGATCTCCGCCGGCCATGGTTGGCCGTCGCCGTAAACGCCAACACCATAAGTATCTGGACACTAGCTTTGCCTTGCCTCCTATCTCCGCCTCACCCAGCTAGTTAACTCTTCCAGCTGACCGAGAGCCCAGAGCTTCTCCTACGCACAAATTAAGCTCAGCTCGATCACCGTTTGTTTACTCGGATCCTGAGCTCGGCCGGCGTCGCCATGGGTTCCGCCGCCAGCTGCTGCTGCGGCTCCGAGAAGGTCGAGCACGGGTACGCACACGCAACAAGATGATACCTCTTGCACACCTTCGAATTCAATCAACATTTCTCATCTTAAAGAGTAGTACTATTCTGGCAATATTACTGGAAATCATGGAAGTTTTTGTACATGTTTGTGTTTATATCCAGGTGCGTGAGCACGTCGTCGGTGGGCAACACAACGTGGAGGATATTCAGCTACAAGGAGCTCCACGCGGCCACGGGAGGGTTCAGCGAGGAGAACAAGCTGGGGGAAGGCGGCTTCGGGAGCGTGTACTGGGGCAAAACACCGGACGGGCTCCAGATCGCCGTGAAGAAGCTCAAGCCCAACACAAACACCTCCAAGGCCGAGATGGAGTTCGCCGTGGAGGTCGAGGTCCTGGCCCGCGTGCGCCACCGCAACCTCCTGGGCCTCCGGGGGTACTGCGCGGGCTCGGCCGCGGGGGCCGACCAGCGCATGATCGTCTACGACTACATGCCCAACCTCAGCCTGCTCTCCCACCTCCACGGCCAGTTCGCCGCCGACAACACCCTGGACTGGGCCCGCCGCATGCGGGTCATCATGGGCTCCGCCGAGGCCCTCGTGCACCTGCATCACGAGGCCTCCCCGGCTATCATCCACCGCGACATCAAGGCCAGTAACGTGCTCCTTGACTCTGACTTTGCGCCGCTTGTCGCTGACTTTGGGTTTGCTAAGCTTGTTCCTGACGGGGTCTCCCACATGACGACTCGGGTCAAGGGCACGTTGGGGTACCTGGCTCCCGAGTACGCCATGTGGGGGAAGGTCTCCGGGGCGTGCGACGTGTATAGCTTTGGGATACTGATGATCGAGCTCGTCTCCGGGAGAAAGCCCATTGAAAGGCTCCCGTCCGGGGCCAAGAGGACCATCACGGAGTGGGCCGAGCCCCTCATCGCGAGGGGCCGGCTCGGTGACCTCGTGGACCCGCGCCTCCGAGGCTCATTCGACGGAGCCCAGCTGGCGCAGGTGCTCGAGGCTGCCGCGCTCTGCGTGCAGGGAGAGCCCGAGCGGCGGCCCGACATGCGGGCTGTCGTCCGCATCCTCCGCGGCGAACCCGGGGACGATGCGGCGGGCAAGGGCGGGAATAATAAGCCGGTGAGGCTCGAGAGCGTCAAGTACGCCGACCACCTCATGGAGACGGAGGTCGACAGCGTCTACTCCGGCGAGGAGGACGAAAACGAGGAAGAGGAGGATGAAGAAGAAGACGCCATGGAGCAGAGCAGCGACGAGGTCGAGGAGTACTCGCTGATGATGGACGACCGGAGCAGCGCAAACTTCGGGGTGTTTGGCGCCATGCCAGTGCCGGCGCAGACCATGGTGCGTGACACCTACGTCAGGAGGTTTGGAGGGAATAATGCTGTCAAGATCTGATCAGGAGGAAAACTGTATTCTAGTGGTGTCACAATGCCAGATATGTTATATTGATTTCGTTGATGTAAACCTGTGCTTAGTTAATTTGGGAGAAGAAGAACTACGGCCGACTTGGTATGTTAAATTAATCCTTACTATATAGTTTGCTTTCTCTTCAGTCTCTTTTGTGATTTATGGAACTTTGGACGTCTTTGAAACGATGCTTGAAATGGTACTTGAACATCTACACAAACACTACATGTATGGTATGGGAAACACAAATTAAACATCTCCTTGTTGAACGAAAGCGTTCGAAGCTTCTAAATACTTGATGCATGCATCAGTGTACACATTTCATTTCTCAAACAGCTGGATTAAGATTGAAAAAATCTAGCTAGCTAGTTTACAATGCTGTTGCATGTGCTTCTTAAGAAGTGGAATTATATATTGGATGCAGAGTTACAAACGTTGTTGCTGCATGGATTGTGACTCGCGAGCTGGCTGTGTTTGCCTTGAATGTCTCGCTGATTTCGGATGTACCATTTGGCAGTAAGGCAGTGTGACGAGAAACCATGCATATACATACAGCTGCAGTTCAAGACAGTTTAGCTAGGTAAGCAAAGTGTCCCTTTTTCTTCAGACAAAAACGTTGTGCGCGCCATTTGGATCTTTCATGGCTATTCCAATTAACTAACCTTGATATGTTTCAGAATCGTGTGGCATCTTCGGGCCCATTATAAAATTAGAGATGGGCCGCCCGTGCCTGATGTTTACGTGAGGATCTACATATAACCGGTTCTTTGACGTTAGAATTTTTTTTAATTGTTGGTTTCACTGTCGCTCGTATACACATTTTCTGAAGAATCTTCAAAGACAGTTTAAAAAGTCTGATACAGTACACCACAACAGCATGCAGGGCAGGAGAGGATCGATGGTGATTTGATTAATTTACCAGTGAAAACGGAGCTGCCATAACTTAATCAACCGGCATGATTCGACGGTTGATCTATTCGTGGCCGGCGGCGGCTATACTGCTTGTACTCGCAGATCCAAAATATTACGACTTTACGAGCATATTAGTCTATAATACTGTTCCGGAACTTAGATCACTAGCGCGATGGAGCTAGCTCAACTCCAAGGGATTAACTATACTAATTAATCCCCTAACCGTATGTACATGATCGAATTAACGGTCGATCGATCGGTACAAGTACAAAGCCGACGGCGGTGATCGAGTATCAGAAGGATGGCACGACGCCGTAGCCGAAGTCGAGCATGTAGGAGGACGGCGGCACGGCGGCCTCGTTGATCTCATCGGAGTCGTCGTCGGCGCCGGGGCTGCTGCGCTTGGCGAAGCGGCCCTTGACGCGGGGGCGGGACTCGGCGTAGGCCTTCCTGGAGGCGTAGCGGATCGTCTTCTCGAACCGCCGGTTCTTGCGCTTCTCCCTGTACCGCGTCAGCCTCGCCTCCCTCTCCTCCCCCGTCGCCGCCGCCGGCACCACCATCCCCATGTTGTCCGCCGCCGCCGCAGCCGGCACCTGCAGCACGTTAATTGATTCGATTATCTGTGATCGTTTATGGATGCGTCCTAATTAATTAATCGATTGATTAGTTAAAGGTGGGGTTGTTGTTATTTGGTGCTTATTGCAGTACGTACGCAGTGGGTCGGAGGAGGCGGAGCCGCCGTGTACGGCATCGGCATGTTGTAGGGTGCTGGATATTGAAGCTCAGTTCGGGTGAAATCGAGCTCGAAGCTCCCCGCGGCGCCGCAGATTGGCGCCTCCGGAACCACGCCGGCCTCCGACGAAGAGCCCTGGAAAGACATATCAACTCAAAAGTGTCGGCCATCTCCAAATCTCGATGATTTACGCGAAAGCATGGAGAAGGAGATGTGTGAAGAAGGCAGGGCAACTGACGCTGTGCCCGAGGGAGTTGGTGGCCGCGGCGGCGGTGTAGGAGCCGTACGACGACGGCGGCGGCGGCTTGGCAGCGCCGATGCCGCAAGCAAAGTCCATCTCGACAACGGCGCCGGCGCTGGGGACAAGGCAGCTGTCGGCGTGGCCGTTGAACCGCGCGGCGAAGTCATGGACGCCCCCGCCTCCAAGGTAGGGGCCGTCGACGAGGTCGGAGAAGAGCAAGTCCAGCTTCACCCCCTTACCCGCCTCCACATTCAGGTTGATCAGAGCCAGATCCTCCTCCTCTTCCTCCTCCAGCTCCGGCGCCCGCATGGCCATGGCCGCGCCGTGGAAGCCGAGGATGGGGGAGATGGGGACGCGGACGTGGCGCTGGGCGAGCGGGTTGGCGCGGTGCACGTCGGCGTCGCAGGCGGCGCAGAGCACGGCCGCGTCCGCCTTGCACGTCACGGCCGCCGGGCTGGCCTCGCACACCTCGCACACCCACACGCGCTCGTGCGCGCGCCCCGCGTGCTCCGGCGCCGCGTCGCACACCCCGCAGAGGTACGAGGCGCAGGTCCGGCAGTGCACCGCCGCCGCCGCCGCCTCGCCCACGCAAGCCCCGCACCGGCGCCCGCCCACGCCCCAATACTTGCGCAGCTCCATCATGGCTTAGTCGTCCGTTGTCACGTCGGCGTCCTGACAGAGCTTCGTTTCGGCAGGCACTGCAGCAATGGCCGATCGAGAGCGCGTAATGGAGGAGGATTAGAGGAGAAGGCAGAGGAGGTAATAGTAGTGGGTGGGGGACGGTGACCCGGGACTTGGGCCACGTGGCGGAACGGGAGCCAAGCGAAATGAAATCGGGGCAAACGCAATGGGATTATTACAGGATAAAGAGGCACAGTGGGATCTCATTTTTGGAGGGGATTTGGGGATTTGTGGAAGACATCGGCGTCAGGCGCGTGCATCGATCGGCTCGATCTGCTGGGTGTTGGCTTTTCGGGGGAGCCAACCGATGGAATGCAAATGTGGGTTGTCAGCTTGGGACTGGCAATGATAATCCAGCACCCGTAGTAGCAATCCCGTGATCCTATCCTCATCTTCTCCTTTCGTCCCATCCTGGATTATAGTGCATTGTTACAGCGACGCAGGGACGGAGAGGGAGATTAAAGATGCACTATTTACAGCGACGTCGGGTCGGCGAGGCCCCTGTTTTCTTGGAAAGGGAAAAGCTTCAGGCCACTGCGTAGATTGATCCAGGCCGACATAATATCATTAGACGGGATAAAAATAGTGGTGTGGCTATATCTCAGTTGCTTGAAACTTAAATCTCACCTGACCTACACTAGTCGTTCGATTATATTTGGATACGTCTTACTCTTTTTTCCGTCGTTCCTTTCGGATTTTAAAGCAAAACACATATTCAATGGTTGAGTAATCAACTTATCTCTATATAAAAGTCAGGCCACTGAGGTATAGCAAAATCCAAAAACAATACCAGCTAGATATGTTGTCACGAGGTTCCGTACATGACTACACTGGTTAGAGGCATGAATAGTTTTGTACGAACATATGTTCGGCGTACTAATCTTGTGCATGTTATATGTTGATTCCTCCGTCCAACAAAAATATGTGTTAACTTTGACTGAATGCATCTATACACTAAGTCATGTTTAGATACATTTAACTTTTAACAAACTTGAGATATATTTTGTTGGACAGAGGGAGTAGTATAATTTTTTAATATACAGATGCTTCTGTAGTACTCTCTTTGTGAAGTACAGGACATATTGTTTTTTTCTACCAAGAGTTTACCAAGAAATACTTTATCATCCTGTAAATCCTACTTCCTCCGTTCCGTATTAAGTGACTTTTTATTACGTGTATATAGATTTTTTTTAGACATAAATACATTCATATTTAGGCAGATTTGAGTCACTTAGTGTGGGACGGAGGGAGTATGATATAAATCATAACCATATGTGCTTTACAATATGAATACAATGGTATCAATTTTATGTCACATAAGTTACACGTTGACTAATTTTTTGTTAAAGTTTTGGTAAAAATAATAATTTAAAATACATTATATTCCTCTGTATGGGCAATCATCTTTCTCAGACATCTTAAACTCCAATTCCTAAATGGCAAAAGCAGCTCTCTCACGCGCGTGCGCTTTGCCGAAACTTTTTGGACCAAAGAAAACAACCCCTGAACCATTTGGATGCTACATTACTCCTTATGGTATTATCACTCTAGCATAGATTGCCCTTTGAAGTCGAAATCTACCATAAATAAGGCGATCTTGGGTGCCCATAAACAAAAGATTTCCTGAAAGCAACAGCTCTACTCTCCTGGTGGCCGCTCACCACTGGCTTAGCTTCCTGCAACCTGCCCTACAATAGTTTCTAAAAGCTGGAAAGAGACAAAGATTGGCTTTATAGGCCGTATTGCATGACCACGCCGTCCATCCATCCATTGTTCTCTTTTACGAGATTAACCAACCTTGATCTGATCGTCTTGATTAACTAGACAGGGTTGATTCTACGCATGTAGAGAGCAATGTCCGAAATGCCCCAGGCCTTATCCAGACTGAAAGCGAGCGCACGGCTGCTTTGGAAACGGACAAAGCTTCCCTTTTCCCGTTTGGAAGCTGAGGAATGGAACGTGGGAGAATATGCCGTGCAAGGACGACAGATTGGGCTGTTTTGTAATTTCGTCGCAAAAATCGTGCGACTCGGCAAAGAAGCCTCTTCAATCAGGCCTGGACGTCGCAGTCCGGCCCATGATCCCAGACGTGGACGCGTCGACTCGCCACGGCCCAAGCCAGAAGCGTCAATTCACTTCCTGGCCTTGTCCGGGGTGACGAACCGGATGCCGTCATCTCGGGCCTCCGTCGGATCCTTTGCGGCCTCCCAGCCCATGTGGCCTGCATCGTAAACTCGGGCCATCGTCTCTCTCCCGGCCACACGGGATCCCGGGTCACCGGTGGGACCCGGTGGCAGCTCGTAGTATATGATTGGCTTATCCGCCAAACGTCTTGGAGGAGAACGGTCCCGCCTTCAGCGAGGAGTCAAGCTTTCTTCGCGTGATTTCGGCGTTGAAGGGGATTTTGGAGTATTGTTTTTATGATCGACTCATCGCTCTCGGAACTTTCCAGACGCTTTGGGCAGTGGTGGATCGACCATGAGTTTTGGTTACGCTGTATGTATCTTGTATTTGAAATCCTTGATGATACACACCTGATTAGACGTATTTTAGAAAGAAAAAAATTACAGGTTCACTGTTGACATCAAGATTAATTATGCCGCTCTCCAAAGTTCAAGCAGAAAATCGAGTACATCCTAAGTGATGATATAGTAATAGCACTTTCGCTATCGGATCGTCGATTGATTGATTAAATTTTTTCCTTGTAAAAACGTGCTTCTGTGAATAAATTTCGAGCGTCGAGTTAAAGAGACCTTGTCGGAGTCAGGGAAATAGCCAAATAGGTTTTGGGTTCCATGGCCGGACGCCGAACAGCAGCAACTTCCTAACGCTACAAGTCGCTGTCAGCCGGGGCATGGCAACATTTGGACTGAAACCACATGTACCAGAAATGCACACCATATGAGAACTGTCAACTGAGCCTTTCAAAGTATATAAACCAGATGATCATTCATACTTTCATAGCTCCTGATATGCATGAAGAGGATCATACCACCTCCAAGGGGAAAAGCAAGTAGGATTACCATCTAAGCATACCTGGTACCAGATGAAGGAGCCAGCACATGGAGCATGAGATGGAACAGACGATCATGGTAGCAGCAGCACCAAACAATCAAGTTTGCACACAGACCCAGAAACGATATAAACCATTAAATCTGGAGTGACAAATACCAATCTAGAATTGAGAAATTTAGACCGGCACCAGTCCAACGAGGTAAACACTAGATTGGGTCTTGCAGAAGCAGCAGTACATACAAAAAGCAAGCATATAAGAGCTGCATAGGACAACATGGTAACACTAAATTACTAATATCACCACGTGACAAACTACTGCTCCCGTATATTGGACATTGTGGGCTTAGTACTATCATATAGCCCCACATGCCAAGTCTGTATTTTCTGCCGCCTCCACTGGTCATATATGGATCTTGATAGCATTGCTTCAGTTGCCTGATAAAATTTAGGGAAAATTAGTTTACCATCGTATAGCTTCAACAGACAAGAAAAATAGTTTGCAATAGCAAACAACTTTGAGTTGTGTTTCTGCATAACTTTTGGGTGCCAGAATCTGGAAGCGTGCTAGCGCAGCACCAGTGTGTTGCAACGGGGAAGAAAATAATGCTACATATTCAAAGTATTATTATATGCTGCTATTTGTGCCGAATTAAACCATCTATAACTTGCCCTCCTCTCAATGTCAAATTTAATATGGGCTGGCAACAAGATGACGAACCGCCGCTATAGGATGGCATCTTTATACGAGTAAAGATCAGAAAAATTCCCAACAGCCTTGTCTATATTTAAAAGCTTGATATCTTCAATCTTCTAATAATATTCCCAACAAGCATAAGCGAGAAAATTTAAAATGTGCTTTTAGGTGTTCAAAACATTATCTCCTTCTTCGTAAAGTATATAGATATGGTGTTCTACCAAAGACAGTGATTGGCATCCTGTTGTATTCTGACATATAAACCTAGATGATTTTGGTGAAGCGACTGGCCTAGTCATTCACTTCTGCAAAACAGTGTTTGCTCATATGAACAACTCAGAATCTGTGGCCAACTCCATCACTAAACACAACGAACTGCTCCCCATCTAACTTCCCACAGTTATACCTAGGACTGCCTCTATTGCCAACACGTCTTCTAACGTCAGCTTTCCAACCATTAATCTCCAGATGCCATACGTATCTAGCAAGTTGGCAAGCTAAGCTGCTCTCTAAAGGCGGCCGCCTAGTTCTAATCTCTTCAGCCCTCAACTCCGTTTTCACTTACCACATGTCCTCATTGTGCCTCATGAAAAAAGTGATCAGGGCTATCACACAATTCATACAGCCTTTTCCTAAACAGCAAAAGATACTATACCAGCACCGGGTCCAAATGTCTTATTGGCAGGAAAAACATTTGCAAACCAAAAGAATTTGGTGGTCCTGACATTGAAAATTTCGAGGTTCAAAACAACTGTGCTAATGAAATTCACCATCAAAGTGCTTCAATGACAACCTCCTCATGTGGTTATCCTGTTTCAAATAGCAGTACCCCTCACCCTCCAAAAGGGACGCTGCTCAGTCCTGCATAGGCAAGATTATTAACCAACACAGCAACACCTCACGCCCTTCAGCAAGCCTTTTTTGTCGATAGATGGCTGCACTCCGTTCCTATACAGCTGCCTTCCACAACCTATACTCCCAGTCCACAAACAACAAAGTTCTTGTCTCATTGGTTTTGCAGAATGACATGGTCTCTAAAGAGTCTAAATTGCGGAACCACCTCACTAATGCGCTATAGCTGCAGAACTTTTCGACATGCCTTCCCAGTTGCAAAGATCGAATTATGGGGTGGCATTTAAGTTCTTCTTTTATTGAGGTGTCAGAACATAAAAGATTGACACTGTTTAAAATTAAACCTCAAAGATAGCAACTAACAAAAAGTAAATATCCAATATAGTAACATGAATGGAAACAAATGACGACTAACACATAAATTAATGTTACCACTACTAGCACACAGGAACCATGTAGACAACGTCAACTAATGGATTGTCAGGATGTTTTGACATAAAAATTTCAATTGGAAATAAGCGTATGCACATGGTAAACATTGTAAGGAAGATGAAATATTAGCATAACGCACGCTGGAAACTAGGCCAAAATTGGAAAAATCAACAAGGGGGCAAACCTTGGTGGGTCATTCTTTTGGATCACATATTTCCTTCATCACTGGAAATTTAGGAGGCCAAACCATCATAAAGGGAATGACAAGAAACAAGTGTCTATCCTCTGTTGTCACCTCATAAACTTTCTTTGCCACCTTCTGTTTATTATCAAACAGGTAGAGGACCTTACCCATCTCCAAGAAAATTATCTCAGAATTGACCCCAACTGGATGTATCGTAATAGAATCATCCTTCAACATGCAAGTTGGTATCATGTGTTTAACACATATCTCATGCAAACAAATGGTATCCACAAGGAGCCAGTTGGGGACACCATTGTCATCCATCGTGTGGAGCCAGATGAATCCCAGATCCACCTCTTCTGGGAGGTTAACTAGTGCCAAAGACGAGGACACAAGATCTAGCACGACTAGCTTATAAATGCCGTCCACAGAGGCCACATTGTAGATCTTAGCGTCACCAAGCAAATCAGGAGATAGCAGATTAAGTTTGGGGATTTCGCTTACTGCCGAAGATCTGATGGCCCAGACACCGTCTTGCAACGCATACACATGGAAGACAGTCTGCTGCTTTTTATGCCCTGTTGCCAAATATAAGCAAGACAGGCCGTCACCGTTGCTGTCACCGTATGGGAGGATCTCAGCACGGGAGTGGAGATCATAGTATAATATGGAGCCGTCATGGAACATGGATGCTGGTCTCCGGGAGCGGTGGGAGAATGGACATGTCTCTCTGAGGGTACAGGGGGCAGTGCACCATTCTCATGGCGTGCTGGTGGTTCACCCCGGGCCGGGAGCTGGTGATTAGGACGCCATTGCAGCAACTCGCCACGAACCTGTCGCGGTCCAAGGTGTCCAGATCGAAGCTGCCGCGGCGAACGACGGCGGCGAGCTCAGGGGGCTGAGGCAGCGGCACGAACCGTATATGTTTAGGGGCCCTCGTGAATATGTAGAAGCCGAGGAGCCGGGGCGGGCGGAGGCCGCGGAAGCGGCGGAGGAAGGCGGGATCGGAGGCGTGGCCGTACCAGCGCTTGCAGACGAGCGCGGCGCGGACGAGGCTGGTGGGGAAGGCGACGCGGACGAGGATCTCGATGAGGAGATCGTCGTCGTCGAGCACGGCCGAGATGGCCGCGGCGGCGCCACCTTGCGCTCCATCTCCGCCTCTAGTTGTGTTTGTTTGGGGAGATTCAGATGGATCGCCTCGGAAGCAAACGGAGAGTTTGAGAATTTGTGGGGGAGAAACAGAAGGGGGTTTTAGGGTACGTATCCAAATCTATCTCAAATTCTCAATAGGTCTTCGTATCCAAGTCCAGGTGTACTTTAACAGAAATTCAAGACAGAATTTATTTATTTTGGGGAGAGATTTGAAGCTAAGAAAAGTTAATAAACGAGTTGACAGCAGTCGTAAGGGCATTCATTAAATAAATCAACAGAGAAGTAGGGCAGTAGGGCCAAGACAAGAATAGACATTGTGTTTTTGCTCAATAGTGCTCAAGATATATCTACGGGGGCCTTGTTCAGATTGGCTGAAAATTGTCATTCTACATCTACACAAAAACTAGCTAAACTCGTGAAAATCTCTCATGCCAATATAGCAAGTTATGTTATGTAGAAAAGAGATCTACCTACTGCTCTAAAGTTTAAGAAAGACAAACTCCTGAACCAATGGTGTCTCCCCAATCAACTTGAGAGCTTCCTTCTCAGGCTCCTCGTCGACACCAATGGCCATTATGGCCTGCTTTCCTGGAGCAATCCTTCCCACGCTCATAAAATTCACATTTGTATTCATCTTCCCCAGAATCGATCCCACCTTGCCAATGATGCCCGGCTGGTCGACTTGGCGGCACAGTATTAGGTTGCCCTCAAGGCTAACATCCACACTGAATGGCCCGACAAGGGTGAGATGCGGGGCGCCATCCTTAACCTTCCCCTCCACTCTGATGTCACCGTCGTCGGATAGTGCGCCGGCAAACTTGGACTCCACATTGGAAAGCTGGACCTGGATGGAGTTTATGGGGATCTCTGGTGAACCATCAAGGAGAATTCTCTCCTCAATTATGCGAAGTCCTCTCTGCCTGGCGACATAGTCCGCATTGACAATGTTAACAAATGCACTCGAAATGGGTTCAACGATGCCTTTGGTAATCATAGCACGAAGAATCATTGTGTCCAAGTCATCTGGATCCCTAGCAGATGAATAAACGACCTTGACTCCCTTAATCCCACTTCCACCAGCCACGAGTTGCACGGCAAGCCGACCCAACTTCTCAGCAAGGACAACATACGGGGCTAACTCAGATAAAACCTGTAGGGAGAGATGAACTGTTTAAACACAAGGGAATTGCTCATCATGCTGTAAATGTAATTACTAGTCCTTGGTAATGGAAGTACCTCAGGAAGGACCATTGGGGCATTAACAGCAGTAGCAGCCAGTTCACCTTTCAATGCACCAATTACAGCCTCCGCAATCTCAAGGGCGACACCTTCCTGTCAACACGCAGCACACAAAGTTATGAGGATAAGCTAGTAAGATGTGATATGGATTTTGTTGCAAAACAAACAGCGGACCTGTGCTTCTGTTGTGCTAGCTCCAAGGTGCGGTGTGACAGTGACATTTTCATGGTGTACTAACTTACTGTCTTTCGGCGGTGGCTCTTCAAAAAAGACATCAAGCGCCGCCTGAACATATGGCAAAGCGGTCAGGAAAAGGGCTGATTTTGCAGCAAAAAGAATTACTGTTTATGCTAAATAACAAACTGAACAGAGAATAATGATATCAACAGATTATGACAGCTGTTTGGAAGCAATATTCCCTATCAACATCTGGATGAATGGCCTTGACAAATTACTACCTGTGCAACAGTCCCGTTATCGAGTGCTCTCAGCAATGCTTCTTCATCAACCACTCCACCCCTTGCGACATTAATAATCCTAACTCCTTTTGTCATTTTTGCAAAAGTCTCATCATTGAAAAGTTTTGTTGTTGATGGTGTAAGAGGCATATGCAGCGATATGAAGTCTGCACTAGAAATGGCCTCTTCAAATGATACAAGATCTACACCAATAGCCCGGGCTCTATCAATGGGAGCATATGGGTCATGAGCAATGATATCCATCCCAAGTCCCTTTGCACGTCGAGCTACTTCTGAGCCAACCTTTCCAAAGCCCATAATAGCTAGTGTCTTCCCAACCAAGGACACGCCAACATATTTGCTGCGCTGCCATTTGCCTGAATATGCACAAAGCAAATGAGTACACTAAATTAGTACATGTGTAGTGCTTGCAGCTCAATGAGTTTTGCCACTGCTTTTAAGCATTTCGAACCGGTAAAAAGTTTCTGCACAAGCATGCCATGTTGCTAAATGTTCTGAACCCAACACCAAGTCTTTTCTTGCTCACAATGACCTACTTTACGCAAATTCACTCCTGAATTTTACTGTAATAATGTGAAATGATATGCCAGAAACCTATTCCATACTACTCGTACATTCCATAGAGCTACAGCGAAATTATTAGATACAGAGCACAAGACATGACCAAGTGTTGATATTTTAAAAAGCATTCTCTGATTGAACTAGAAGATACGAGTAACATATATACATGCTGAAATTTCAAAATAACATTTGGTAATGCCTATTGTGGGACAACCTGCATTTGCTTGCATGGTTTCGTTCTGCAATGGAACAGAACCGGGGAGTACTTACTCCCTGGGAATCGGAAAATCAGCAGATAACATGCGGATACAGTACTTAGTGAACAATGTGCATCGATGGAAAGTGCATGTGATCGAGCAAATTGCCTCATCCATTTCTGCAAGCTGTGCTGCTGCGGCGAGAACAACCTAGCGGCATAGGCATGCCACTCGTTCGGAGAAACGTGGGCCTTACCGGCCTTGAGCGACGCGTCGGCCTGCGCGACGTTGCGCGCCATGGCGGCGAGGAGCGCGATGGCGTGCTCGGCGGCGGCGACGGTGTTGGCGGTGGGGGCGTTGACGACGAGGCACCCGGCCTCGGTGGCGGCCTGGAGGTCGACGTTGTCGATGCCGACGCCCGCCCGGCCCACGACCCGGAGCCGGCCGCGCGCCGCCTCGAACACCTCCCGCGTGACCCGCGTCGCGCTGCGCACCACCAGCGCGTCCACCAGCGACACCTTGGCGCGGAGCTCCTCCGCCGTGAGCTCGTAAGCGCAGTCCACGTTCGCGAACGACCGCAGCAGCTCCAGCCCCGCGGCGCCCAGCTTCTCCGTCACCAGCACCGTCGGCCTTCCCCCCGCCGCCGCCGCCCTAGCCGCCCCGACCCTCGCCCTGGCCGGCCCCGCGGGCGCCGACGGAGAAGGGGGCACGGAAGCCATGGACCGTAGGCGCCCGCCGCGGTGGGGAGCGAAGGCGCGCGGAGTCAGGGCGGTTCCGGCGGCGGGGTCGTGGGGGCTTGCTGCCGCGGGCTGCGCCGCCGCGGAGAGCAGGTGGCGGAGCGGCGTCGCCAAGGCCATGGCGCTGCGGTGCAGCGTGGCTGGTCCGCCGTGTGATTGGATTGGGGACGCGGTGGTGGAGTGGAATTTTCGGAATCTGGCTCGTTTGTTTGCTCTTCCGGCGTGCTTCTTCGGCCGGCGGACGATGGGAGGCGCGTGTTCGCTCCAGCCAAAGCTGCTCTCGCTGTTTTTTGGAGGGCTCTTATCTGTTGACTGTTTCAAAAAAAAAATACAGAAATGTCTGCACAGCAGCATTTCAGCGAGCTCTGCAATAATTTGAAACAGTATTGCCTCCCTTTTTTTTGCGTGGCGTATGAACTCCGTTAATCAATGTTTTTTATATGAGCAAGATCATAATTATAAATAAACATTTTCATGTGAACATTTTAATAACATCAACTATATGTGACACCCAATCGATTTAAATGTTTTGTTGGTCAAAGTCTTGTCTTAGCCAATCAAAACATGCCTTAAAAAGTAACCCTAGGTTCTTTAGAGAAAAAATATATCGGAATCTCACTTTTCGTCTTAATCATTTTGTTGGTGGGTTTTCATCTTACATTTGGGCACATTGTTGTGATAGTCTTTGTGTGCGGGAAATAGATGATAATCCCATATTTTTTGTGTTCGTTAGTGTGGTTTGAGGTCCAACTCTTTTAATTTACGGTTCTCATCTTTCATGATGGTCGCTGTTTTGGTGCGGTGATCCTTTGAGGGCTCGATGCTTTTTATAAAGTCAACTTTCATTCTCCGTGCCTACACTGCACATCTGGGCCAGAAATAGCAACACCCAACAAAAAAACAAGAGCTCATATGGGCCCATTTTTTGCTTAGATCTGGGCCAGACAAGCACCTTACCTACACGGGTAACACCCCCTACCGAGCCAAACCGGGCACGACTTGAAATACCTGCCGCCAGACAAAGAAAAGAGAACTTCCCCCAAAAGAGACCACATATACAGAAAGCTTCACTAAAAAAAAAATCGCGGCATATGCAATGCAGCACAAACTTTTTCTGATGAACGCGGTGTCATGTCTCGATCGATCTAGGGGCGGCGACGGTTTTGAGCGACGACGTATTACTTACGTGCATACATGTGTTTAAAGTGTCGCCGCTTCGTCGAGTATAGCCCCGCCTGGCCGCGCGACACTTACGTAGATGCAACGTTTGCAAATGATTCCTTGTGCAATTTTGGATGCATCGTCAGATCGGGCCCCTCGTCACGTATACCACGATTACGTAATCCTCGTCGGCCCTGCTTTTTATGGACAGATTCAGTTCACTCAAGTTCGAGCCAGATAGTACTAGTACCCCGTAATAGACAAAACGTTAGTCAAGGATATTTCAGTACTCTCCCGATTTACATTAATTGTCTTTAATTGTCTTAAATTTGTCTAAATATGAATGTATTTATGCCTAAAATGTGTGTAGATACATGTAATATTTCGACAATTAATTAGGATCAGAGAGACTAACTATGTTTATGATTGTCTTGTCTGGAATACTCGGGAGGTTTAGTAAAATTTCAGCAAGCAAACAAAGGGCTGGTTTGATTATTATTTTTTGCTCGAAGAAAACATGCCAGCGGTTTCTGTACAACTGATATATACTTCTCGGAACCTCTGACGACTGACAGGTTTATCAATCAATCTAGCTTATCCTGGCAACAAAATAATCAGTTTAGGTAGTGCTCCCTTGATTGGCACACGCTATTAGTAGCACTAAACATGTACCTTATCCTCTGTAATCAAACACACAAGCCAGTGATCGATCCAAGCTAGTAGCAACCTGTCGTTATTCGCTCGCTATATACGTGTCAGACAGACTTACCCCACGCGGCACGTGCGGCACTGTCGCCATCAGGAAGGAAAGGCCACCGCTGCTTCTTCTTCCCACTTGACACGCAAGTACGCAACTAAACTAGAATTAATCAGCAGAGCAGTACACTCTTCCTGAAGAAAACAACTACTCTCTCAACGTCGCGGAGCTCTCTCTGCAGTAGCAGATTTTCGGAAAGAATCCAGTATGATCCAGGTCAGCCAGCTCCTACTATAGAAATCGAGGAGAGTTTTGTGCGGACATGATCTGATCGCACGACCCACTGTGTATGCAAACAGCCAGGCAAGCTGCCTGCCAGAGGGCGCGGCACGCACTGACACGCCTGAAGCTAAATTGCTGGTAAATTATTAGGGCGTCAATTACAGCTCTACAGTTCTTCAGTCGAGGATCTGTGTAGCCATTTGGGGGCTCCTCCGCCTGTTGGTAAAAAACTAAAAATGCAATTTCCAGAGTTTCTAAATAAAGGGGGAAATGAAAATTAGTGGAAGTACATGGCCTGCCACGAGTGGTTTTTATTGCTCCGTGATATCGTCGCACGGGCGGCCCTACCCACCATCCCACGCCGCCAATCAAACCACCCTCTCCCATCACCCGTCCTCCCACTAGTGGCACAACAAAGCAAGCAAGGTGTGTGTGGTATCTGGCTCACGTACGTACACGTCTCCATCGGCGCCATGATCAGCCACCTTCCCCAATCGGAAGAAAAAAAGGGGCGTACACACACTCGGCAGTGGCCTAGAAGAGGTAGAGAAGAAGAAACGGGTTTCGTTCTAGCCGCTAAAAGCTGGTGCTTCATTATTATTTTTCCTCGGCGAACCATTTCCATTCTCCACAGGGCAGCAGGAGAGAGGAGGAGATACATTGATCGAGGATGCTATTACGCCCAAAACGGATGGGGATGGGAAAGAACTCTAGATTGGAATGCGTCGTGGGGTGAGGAGAAGAGAAAGCGAGAGGAAGACGACAGAGACACCACCCGCAGATCGCTGTCGTCGTTTGTGGCGGTTGGGAAGGTCGATCAAGCCATCGTCGTCGAGGGGTGCTGCTAAATACGGAGTAAGACCGATTTCCGTGTGACCATCGTGGGCGGGCCGGGAATAAAGCGAATTTTAGGTGTATTCCGCGTTGCGCGAAAAGGATCCTCCATATGAGTGAGTATATGGAACGAGAATGTCCCTGGGGTTTCTTCTTTTGCCGATGCCGTTGACGTCGAGCTCACTTCGCTTCGCTTTACTTTACTCCCACTTCACAGTTGAACTCACTCGCCCCTTCCGTTCCGTTCTCTCTCGCATCTCCGAAAGCAAAAGCTAGCCTACGAATAAGAAGTCGCTGATGAACGTGCGTGAAAAGATCTCCAGAGGAGGAGGAGGAGAAAAATGGAGTCGGAAAAGTCTCTTTTGCCCCTAGCAGCTGGACTAGTAGGTGTAATCATTTCTGTTTTACATCCACGCTTCCTCTGCTCTGCTGCACGCCCTGCTCTGACATGGGGGTAGTGAACCTGAAAGGACAGCCGCTCAGCAGCTCCGACGGCTGACAGATTGGGCCCGCGTGGCAGGCCTGCCGCCCGTGCGATCTGAGAGCCTTCAATGAGCCTGCTTGTCAACTTGCTGATGACAGGTGGCTCCGAGGGGACGTGCCACCGCCGACGGATGGGCCCCTGGGAAAAGCTCCGATGACGTGAAGTGCCACCGACAGGTGGGGTCAGAATTCAGGCGTAGAGGACCTGGGCGTTGCAGGGGGCGAGCCCGACGAACTCGGCGGGGCCCTTGACCACCTCCCACTCCACCCTCTCGTCCTCCGCCGCGCCGCCGCCGAGGACGCCGGGGTCGCCGTAGACCGTCCCGACGGCGACGTCGAGCCCGGCGCCGACCACGTAAATCCTCCGCCTCCCGCCGCCGCCGCGGCAGTCCTCGCCGGCGACGACGTGCGGGCGGCGCACCTCCTGCGGCACCCCGCCGCCGGCCACCATCCGCCACTCGTCCCTCGCCTCGTCGTACCGCTTCATCCTCCACTCGCCGTACTCCGCCACGATGTACATCCGGCCGCCGGAGACCGCGCAGGAACCCGTCCACCCTTCCCGCATCCCGCGGGCCATCTCCTTCCACTCGTCCGCCGCCGCGTCGTACACCGCGCCCCGGGGCGCGCGCTCGAACGGCCACGCCCAGCCTTCCGTCACGTACAGCTTCCCCCCGGCAGCCGCCGCGTCGTACCTCGCCACGGCCGCGCCGCCGCGATGCGCGGCGGGAGCCCAGATGCCTTGCTCCGGGTCGAACACCTCCGCCTCGCCGTCTTCCCCGGCGACAACCACTCGCCCTCCTACCTCCCCTGCTGCCATGTACCCTCTCGCCGTCCGCATCCCCGCCGCCTCGGTCCACCCGTTCGTCGCCGCGCTGTACACGGCCACGCTCCCCACCGCCTTCTCCTCCCCTGCTTCTTCTTCCGCCACGACGCCCCCAATCACGTAGATTTCGCCGCGGGATGGGATCCCGACCACGGCGAAGGACCCGGCCGCGGCCGCCGCGGCGCCGCGGGGGACGGGCGGGAGGAGGAGCCAGCGGCGGGAGTAGGGGTCGAGCGCCTGGCACTGGAGGCGGCGGGAGGCGGGGTCGAAGGCGAAGGCGAAGAGGAAGGGCAGCGAGAAGGACGGCGGGGAGGGCGGCGGCTTGGAGCCCGGCGTAGTGCTGTCGGTGAGGAAGCGGTTCCAGTTGGAGGAGACGGTGCGGAAGAGGCGGTGGTAGAGGAAGGGCAGGTGGAGGAGGCACTTCTCCGCCACCTCCTCCGGCAGCCCCGGGATGAGCTCCATCACCTCCTCCTCCTCGCCGCCGGTGCCCAGCACCTGCTGCTTGCTCACGGACGGCGAGAAGCCCATGGTGCCGCCTGGACGGAGACGGAGCCGTCGCACGAGGGAGCTCGAGTTCTCGTGGTCGGATTTGGTGCGCGATGTGGAAATTTTTTGGGGGAGCTTGGTTTGGGATTTTGGAAGAGGTGGGGAAGGGAGGCAGGGGAGCGGTGACGAATTTATAGAGCGGGTCTCTGAGTCTGGGGAGTGGGCAGCGAGCGGCTGTGTGTGGCTTTGCCCTGGCTTCGATCGCCTCGACTCCAAAGTCTCAAAGTGGCCTGTGGGATTCAGGATTTCGGATCTGGTGTACACATAGATTTACACGAGGTGCTGTACTGTGCGCACAGCTCTGTAGCCGTCTGATCGAGCTCCGGCGCCCAGATCAGATCCAGACTGCACCGTACGGCTACGGAGTAATGGTACACGCCCATCGTGCGACAGAAGATGCTCGCGATGCACAATTCCTCTGATGAAGGATTTAATTTCTGGATTTCTTTTTGTTTCTCTGGGATGGGAGTATTCTGGAATTCCTGAAAAACTGTAGCCGTTCGCTATACAGGCGCTGTCAGGCACTGTTCCGAATTATTGGTATCGTGGAAACCGTACCGCGATCTTTCTGTCGCAGTATCGTTCGCGCTACACAATGACTGTACAAACGCCCCATACGTGATCTCACTGCTCACCGTACGTCGTTTACCAGTTGATCACCTGCTATCAGAGTGGGGACTCCACTTTCACGAGCAGAGAGGGCAGCGTTCCCAGAAACGACCGGCTTTCCGATCAACATGACTTGCGTTTGCACCATGTACTAAAACCGAGGGCCAGCCTGAGTTCAGACAAAATAAACCAGACAGCCAGAGCCGGCCAAGGTGAACAGAGCAGGCAGGTAGCGTGGCGATGGAAGGATCGATCGGCTGGTTTACGTGTCGGGCACGGGTGGAGCACCGTCGCGCCGACTTCTCCAATACCGAGGCAAACAGGGCGAGAGGCTCCCGTGATACATGATGGCCTCGACACGGGCCTAGTTACTCGTGTAATCATGCCGGGCTTGTCGTACAGATTCTACCGCCAGTTTTGCACGGGCGTCGAGGACTTGCCGGCCAGCCGGAAAAGCCACTCTACGTCTCCACGTACTCCGTGTACGCGCGCGTGGCTTTCGCCTCTGTTTTCTCGCTTGATCCGTCCAATGCACCGGCCATTTCCGTTTCCGGTATGTTTTACCTCCGTGTGCTCCGTAAGCTCCCCGCCGACCGCTCTGAATAAGAAGCTCTTGTCTTACGCCATTGGCAAAAAGAAAAATAGGTGTACACTTGTACGCACGTCCTCTTCGTGCCACCTATCTTAGTTTCTCTATTCAAAACTACGGAGTGTATCTTACGTACTTCATATCACAAACTACGGAGTACTTGGTTTCCTATCCGTGCTGTTGTATATTAGAACCATTATCAAATGGGAATGTCCATTTTTCAGTTGCCTAAGAAATAGATATTTCTTGGTCAACAATCATAGCCATCCGATGAAAATTTTATTATGCATCGGACCTAATTAATCTTATACTAATCTCAATGATTGAATTAAAATGTTGTTATCATCGACTAAGAAATCGTTATTTCTCAGTCGCCTAAGAAAAGCAAAACCGTTATCAAAATATACTTTCATATTACATTTCTTTGGTGTTATAAATGTTTATGTTTTTCCTATAAACCTTATCAAAATTGGCAAAATTGATTTAAGACAACCTATAAACTACTAAAAAATTATGAAAGAGAGAGCATTTTGCATCTTTTTCGCTCGGGTATGTACATGCTAGTTTAAGATTCATACCTTCCAGATCCTTCCTCCTGCCTTCGAGAAAATGCGTACAGTACCTCCTGCAAAAATTAAGTACTAGCAGAGCGTGTACAGCTACTGTGCCAACAATAAAAATCGTTTGTCTGTGCCGACGACTCAAAAATCAAAATAAAGAAATGTGTTAGGAAGGTACACGCATGCCATGTGTGGTGTTACTCGGGCGACAAAGACGGCTGTCTCGCCCGCGCTGGGCGCGAGCCCGAACCACGCACGTCCCGTATGGCGACATGAGTGCGAGTTGTGAACCATATATTGGAGTGGAGCAAGACATGATGCTGGCCATCTTCATCCCCAAATTACGTTCATCTTGATCATGGTCACCGATCAGTGTAATAGTGCGTGTTGTACTACGTAGAAGAAGATCAGGTGAGATATTTCTTTTTCTTACGGAAAGAAAACAGTAATCAGGAAAGAGATGGAGATGTATTTAGTGGGTTTTTTCAGTGATGAGATAAGTATGCACTCCGTATATAGTTGGCAGCTGGCTCTGTCGATGAGGAGATCTGCATCTTTTTCCAGCGCGGTTGACAGGTGACAGCCATATCGAATTATCGATCGATCTGGATCCGTTTAAACAGTATAAAATCCCCATGATTTGTCTCAAGTCGCCTCCGTCTAAAAGCTAGCAGTGGTAGTAGTAGTAGCCCACAGAAAGTCAATGAGTTAATATTTCAGAAAAATTGAAAGTCAATGGGTTAACAAAGCGCTCTGACTGACACCTGCGCTTAATCAAATACTCCGCTTTGTGACGTGCCCATTTTACACCGTGATCGCTTTAAATTGTGAAGGAATGAATCCCCCGTTGCCACCCACCATTCTGCAGAGCTAGCTTCTGTCAAACAACGTGTGTAGGGATACATCCCGAACGGACAGTTCTATTACCCCCCTCGATCTGTAAAACCAAGCCTTGCAGTGATAATGAGCCGAGAAAATTAAGGCCGGCCGGGCGCGCATGCATGCGTGAATCAACACAACAGCGGGCACCGTTTCTGGTCAAATCAAGGACAAGACATGATGCCATGAGCATATATCACGCGCGTGTACCGATTATTATGCGGTCCGATTAGAGAATCTATCGAGATGATGCCATGCCACTGACTAACAGGACGAGCAGTAGCAGTATTGGTGACTGCCAAGGGTCCGCGCGATTGAAGGATCGTGACGGGAGAAGATGCCGATGAAACCCGCGGAATTCGACGGTGGAGAACCGGAGATCGAAAACGACGGGGCCGGAGGACCGGATCGGAGCTGTATGTGAAGGAAGAAGAGAATCCGGAAGAAGACCGGGCAGCGAGAGAATTCGGTCAGGCATCGGCGTCACGTGGACACGGACAGGCAGCAGCCCAGCAGCTAGTTGTACAGCCGAGGCGACGGTGGAGTGCGTGCAAATGAACCGCGCGCCCGCGCTGCCGTCCACGGTCGCGGCGCGTGTTTACGGGAGACGGACAGGGACGTGGAGTTTTTTTTACAACGGTGGGTGAATTGAATCTGACCCCATCGGCAGTTGTGTCGTTTCGCTTTTTTTTTTCCGAAAAAGGCAGAAACTCTGCAACGCAATATTAGAAATAAAAAGAAAGTATATGTACAATAGACCACCGACTTCTCAATTCCGGTTTTTTTTACTCACGAGCCGTCTGTGTTTCCCGATAGATTGCGTGTTTAAGCGGGCAAGGAACTACTGAGACCGGGGCGGCGCACATATGACCAGGACACCGGGCACGCGATCTCCTAGACAGTGTACTAAGTTTTAACTGACGGTGGTGTGTAGCTCATGCACTTGCCGAGACAGGATTGACACTAGTGTCCACTTCAGGGCCGCTCCCATGACCCATCCTGATGCCCATCGATCGACAAGGACGCGGACACCGCACCCCCCTTCCAGCTTGTGTGCTTCGCAAGCGTTGCGTGACCTTAATTTGGAGCCAGCACGTAGCGTTACGACTCAGGCCCCATCATGCACGCGCCTTGCTAGCTCCGTACGTACGTGCTGGCCCCGGATCGACCGCTGGCATGTGTGGGCGCGCGCCATCCCAATTCCCATTCCACCCCATCCCCGTGCGTTGCGTGCACGGCTCGATCTGCAGCTCGGCCGTCGGCACGGCGCGGCGTGGTGGTCCGGTCATGACGCCTGGCCATGGAACAGGACCCATATCCCGGTGTCACGCGTAGCTAAAATGTTCCCTGTGCTTTGCTTTGCTTTGCCGATCGATCGATTCATCTCCCAAGCCCTCGGCCTCGCCCACTTCTCTCACACACACGCACGCGCACACGCCCCACACAACAAATTCGGCCACGATCGATCGAGCCATGCCGTCAAAGACAAGTTGCCGCCATGATTTATCGACAACGAGGTACCCGCACGTGCCAGTATGACAGACAGGTGAAAAAGGCCTCGTGAATGAACCCACATTTCGTCCGCCGCATGTCAGACCAACTCGTCAGTTTTTTTCTCCCCGACGTTTTAATGCTCGAAAGAAATATTGAACGTCGGTACCAGCACGTGCCACTTCATGGACAATGTGGGCAAAAAGGAACAGAAAATTTCGAGTGTGTTTGGTTTGAGCCCCAACTAACCCCATCAAAAAATTGGCAAACTTTGGCATGACCAAAATTTTGGCAAATAGATGTTGTTTGGATTGTTGTCAATTGTAATGACCAATTTTTGACAAACTTTTTAGTCTACATTTGGTTTGCAGCCATCTTAGTACTCAAACAATTAACCACGATGCTTTGTGTTCTTCGATTTTTTAGCTAATGTACTTCTCAACCAGTGCAAGGAACGTACATGCATGCAGCCGTATAGCCAGAGCAATGAGAAAAGAACATACATGCACGAATGCAGCCGTATACATGTTTGCTGGGGCCCACCATGGTGAGCGGCTTGCCAATTCTTTGGCGAAGCATTCGCCCGCCCCCAACTCGCCAACTCTCTACTAGCTGGGATACCGCGGGCGCGCCGGCACTGGCATGGGCGAGCCAAATTTTTGGTCCCAAACCAAACGAAGGCCAAATAAAGCGGGCGAGCCAAAATATTGGCACGGTCAGTATTGGTCGTGAAGCAAACAGCCTCGAAGGAAAGCTCGGTGCCTTGGGAAAGTGCGCGGATTGCTTGACGAAACCGGCAAGACAGACGCGACGTGATGAGTAGACGCAGGGGTCAAGGATACCGGGCGGGGAGATCCTTTTCACCTGTCCCTGAAATCTTCGTCGTCCCCATCCATAGCTAGCAGAGCAGCGCCAGCGCCGGTGACCGCCTCGATCCTCCTCACGGAATTCGACAACTCACACGCACCGCCGGGTAATCTCACAAGTCACGACCGCAAATCCGAGGTCGTGGGAGAAGGTAGCAGTAGGAAGGGAAGATGTGACTTGACGGATTTGCTGCTGCCTGCGACTTGATCGATCTCGCGGGTCATTTCCTGTCCCCGGGAGGCTGCACCCCGTGTCGTCCCGGGGCTCGCTCCAGCTCCGTCAGTCCAGCTGCTAATGGACGGACACGATGTATGGATGGCGATCCTGATTAGATCGTTGGCTCATCTATCTTTCAGCTGTCACCCTGACCGTTTTGGTTCCTGGAAAGCTTTGGCATCTTCATGTGCTAGCTGTGCTTTTCTTCTTCGAAGTACATGTTGCTGAACTTTCTTCCGTTTTGCTCAGCTTGTTTTCCGACGTTCCATTGGGTAACAAATACTCCATTCGTACGGAGCGAGTATAAAATTCGGACAGGTGGATTCGCGCCAAATTATTAGTAGCAGGACCTACCAGCGCGATTAATTTAACTGTGAGCAGAGGATCATATTCGGCGCATGATTCTGAGCCGGAAAAGAAAGCTGTGTGGCAATCAAGGACATGTACAATGGTTGATAAAACTGTCTTATCTTAGGCATTTCACGTTAATTTGAAAAGACAACAAAATATGTTGTACAATGGGTTATCTCTTAGTGTTCTATCTTAAAATTAATGTTTAGATGAATAAAATTAACTAAACAAATGCTAAGAAAAGGTTAAATCTAGTAAATGGTAAATTTGCCTTATCTTTGTCTTATCATTCTTATGAAAAGATCATCTCTTAATTAAGAGAAGGCTTGTGACTTTTCTTTGTTTTTTTTCTTCCACATCAGATTTTATCTTACGTGGCATCGCTGAGAGAAGGCTGACGTCACCCCGTTATACAGGGCCTAACAGCCGCATTTTCAGAGCGAGTGGACAACCGAATCACTGCCGATCAGAGCAACCATCTCTCATAAACAATCCTGTTATTATCATGTCTCATGCTTCGATTACACACCAGTATTATACATCCCTTTTCTGGTTTTGGCGGCCCTGATGCCTTGCTTTAATTCCTCTGGCTGCTTTGTGCAAAAGATGTTCTACTACTCCTCCAGCTAGCTAGCCTGATCTAGTGGTACATGATTGAGATCAACTTGATGGACGCATCCGTCCAAGTTGCTTTTTTTTCTCACTCCACTATTAGCTAGCTAGCTAATTAAACGGGCCCGTGAGCATTATGGGCCTGATGCTCAATTGAATAAACACGCATGCTCGCCACTCACGAGGGAACAGAACCTTGTCCTTACCCAGATCGATCCCAATTATTGCCCCACTAAACACAAGGCAATCACGTTTTGACACACAGTTGGAACAGCTAGCTGGGGCTACCACTAGCTCCAGCACACTAGCACGCCTACTTGTGAAGGTTCTGCTGATTTAACTAGTACTGGCCTGCTGCCTAGTTGCGCGTGCATGTGTTCATTATTCCTCCCGTTGTCCTAGTAGGCCATGAACTTGACGATCTTTTAAACGATCTCGTAAGATAACAATAGTACTAAGCAAGTTGTGGATCGATGAGTAAATCGTGGCATACATGTACATTGTATAGGAGAACCGGTCATGCATGTTTGTGCATGATTAATTTGACTCTAATACACCATTGCGTCTGCGGTTCTCTGCATCATTGCAGTTCTTTAATTAATCGGCTCAGATATGCATTTTAAGATTATATTCCGCTGTGCCGATCGATGGATGCTCTGGATGACCAATGACCCCTCTCTCGCGGCACGCGGATCGATCTCCGGAGCTAACCGATCACGACTGGTTAATTAGTCTATCCCTGCCAAGATCTAATGACAGGAGCGTACACTGTAGTATATAATCATCAGAGATGCGAGTAATCACGATAGCTAGCTCTTAAAGAAATGCCCAACTCTCTCCTCGAAACGAGGAGAAGAAATGGGTTTCGATCGATCGGTAGGTGTCATGCATGCGCGCATGAGAGGACATTATTCGTTGGCAATGATACGCAAAATTAAGGCGCGCGCGGGCGACGTGTTGGTACATCTTTGTAGTGGATTCGCCTCCAGCCGTCCAGCGGCGACCTATCGACAGGAGAATTTTGTGGAGATCGATGGTGTTCCCTCCCGGTGGATCTCTCGGGGCATTTTATATGCGACCACGCCATGGCCAACGTGAGGACGTCGGAAGAACACGGCGTTCTCTGTTTGAGAGGCCGGCCGGCCGGGAGTACGTGAGATGGATGGATCGCGTCGCAGGCATGTGCGCCCACAAGTTGTTTGCTGTTCCGGATCGAATCGGGGCTCGGATCACAGCAGTATTATGCTTCTGAACTTCTCGGTTTAAGAAGAGGATTATGAGGAGTCGCGCGCGATCCGTGCAAGATTGCGGCGTGCGGCCAGTGGCTGTTTAAGGGAGATGCACCAGCAGTAGTGTCCTGTGATGTGGGGACAGCGTGATCTATTTAGGCCGATGGATCGGCACAGGCAGCCAGTGGATCGAGACGGTGCCGCGCGGTGGGAGGCAGCAGCCAGCGCCAAGTGGAAGGATTGCCGGCCTTGCTGCCTCTGCAGTGCACGGGATGCGCAGAAAACAAAAGAGACATTGGCAATCTGCTGCTGCATATATGATCTATCGGACTGGCAGGAAAAAAAAGATTTCGAAAAAAAGAGCTACATGTACCACACTCCTCGAAATTTCAGCCCAAAGCATAGCAGGCCTAAAACGGGCCTGTCAACATGGGACGGAGAGCACTTATACGGGCCTCCACAAGGTTTGCCGCGTCCAATCTGGCCCAACGAGCTGAATCTCTCTTGTAGAACCGTTTCAGAAGCCCACCAAATTCAGAAGCGGCACGACACAGACCCCGTTTACCCGTAACAACGACCTTCCTTTCGTCCACCCCATTTCCGTTTCCCTCCACTCCCCGCTTCGTCTTCTCCGCTCGCCACAGGCAGCAGCTTCCCCTCGAAACCCACACACCATTTCCCCCACACAAACCCTAGCCCTCGTCCTTGCCATGGCTGCCGCTCCAGCACGCCTCAGATTCTTCCTCCTCCTGGTGGCACTGCTCCCCTCCCTCGCCGCGGCCCAGTCCCGCCCCTTCGGAGGTAATCAATCAACCAAACACGCTTGCCCGCGCCTCGAATTCCTGCCCCGATTTGGTCCATAGGGATCGAGTAAATTCCGTGAGATCTGGCCGCGGGGGCTGATGGTTTGTTTCCTCTCGCAGGGGCGCCGCCGGGGTACGCGCGGTACGTGGCGGACGCGGCGGGGGAGGAGCAGGAGGAGTACGACTACATCGTGGTCGGGGGCGGCGCGGCGGGGTGCCCGCTCGCGGCCACGCTGGCGGGGCCGGGGGGCGGGCGCGTGCTCCTGCTCGAGCGCGGCGGCGCGCCCAGCGAGTTCCCGGCGCTCGCCACCGCGGGAGGGTTCGTCAGGACGCTCGCGCTCGCGGACCCTTCGCCCGAGTCCGACGCGCCCGCGCAGGCGTTCAGCTCCGAGGACGGCGTCGCCAACGTGCGCGCACGGGTGCTCGGCGGCGGCACCGCCATCAATGCCGGGTTCTACTCCCGCGCGCACCCGAGCTGGTTTCAGGGCCAAGGGGAGGTCAGTTAAGTTTCTCCATGCATCCTTCCTCTACATTTTGTTGCTTTTGGTATATATGCCACGGGTGAGATAAATCATTGATTTTTACTTTTGTTGATTATTGGAGACTCAGGGTGCTGAGGTAACGGATTGGGACATGCGTCTGGTGAATGCATCATATGAGTGGGTGGAGCAAGAGCTGGCATTCCAGCCGGAGGTGCATGGGTGGCAGGCGGCGGTACGCGCTGCACTGCTGGAAGCTAATGTGACGCCGTGGAACGGCTTCACGGTGGAGCATGTCACTGGCACTAAGATTGGTGCCACCACCTTTGATGCATCAGGGCGCCGCCACAGCGCTGCGGACCTCCTTGCTTTTGCCCGTCCTGGTCGTCTCCATGTTGCTATCCGTGCTACGGTTACCCGCATCATCATTAACCCTATTGATCCTGGTGAGTCATGTATTCTTGTACTTCTTGCTTTGTTTGCTCAAATGGCTGTACTTCTGAAAAAATGAATCTGTTTGCCACATTGGTGCATAACCGCCATCAAATTAGCATTTGGTATGTTCATTTGATGAATCTATTTGGTGCATAACAGCCATTCCTGTTCTCTGCACCTATTAGTAAATGATGTTTGCAGTACTCATCAGTTTCTACTACTAATATTTGTTTGATCATGTCAATCATCTGAATGTTTGATTTCTAGAAAGAAGCCGTCTGCTGTAAATTTAATCATAATAGCTTCCGGCTCACAGGCACACATAATAGAGAAGATTCTAGACTAATGCTGATTTCTGAGTGCATAAGCCGAGCCAAAATCCTTTGTGCACAGCAGAGGGTGAACACACTTTTTCTGTTGTTTGTTTGTTGGCATCTGTATGAGATATACTACTTCTGAGTAGCCTTACCTATTCCCTTCAAGCTTTTCTGAGACTGAGAATGAAAGAGGTTTCTGGGCTGCATTTGTGATCGAATTACTTTAGCAGGTAGCTAACTGAGGTTTTTGTAGATTTCACGAACAAGATTTTCATTTTCCAGACTCGTGCCTATAGCAAAGTATGTACTGGTCAACTGGTAGCTCTGCATTTTTTCCTTTATGTTCAAGTAATGCTGAAGAATCTTGTAACAGAACGACATTAGTAGTCCTCTGACTTGGTCCAATTCAAAAATTAACAGCTTCTGTTGTATTTGGGTTATGGCAAATGCTCCACCACTGCCTCTTGTTGTCCTTACTTTCCTGAGAGCCATCCTATTCTTAATGGTGCCAACACCTTTTGCCCCAAAGTGCTACTAAAGTGATCCATCTTGCACAACCTTAGGTCCCAGCACAGGCACCAGCTCTTCGGCGTATGCAGAGTTCTCCACGAAACTATTCTGCATAGAGCTCCAAAGCACTCCGAAATTGTACATTATTGATAATTATTCATATGGCAGCAGAAACCTGCATGTTAGTAATTGATAATTTGGTTATTTGAGTTATATTTTCAAAATGAGAATATATTAGATTCAAATCAGTGACCATATGTTGATCAAGCATTTCAGAAATCTCAGGCCAGATTGAATTACTGAACGCAGTAAGCATTTTTTTTATAGCTGCCACCACATGCTAATGCTTCTATGAACATTTATTAATGTTCACTCATGTTTGTTAAATAAAATCCAGGAAAAAGCAAGGCTTATTTGTCGGAATGTGATGGTACTAGATTAAGTCATTCCCATGTTAGCTACTAGAAGAACTAGTCTGTCTATTGTTTCATGTACCAGCACATATATTTTTCGTGCTTGAATTGTCCAATTATGACTGAATTTTGCCCTTTTGCTGTATTTATCCAGCCGCGCGCCGTGGAAGGTCTAGACCAGCAGTAGCAGCAGTTGGCGTTGTGTACCAGGACCGTCTTCTCCAGCAGCACCATGCCCTGTTGCGCCCAGGTGGGGAGGTCATACTTTCTGCAGGTGCCCTAGGAAGTCCCCAACTGCTGCTTCTCAGTGGCATTGGTCCTGCTAGTGATCTTACGTCCCTCGGCATCCCCAATTCTGCTGATGCCCCTGATGTTGGCAAGCATATGTTTGACAACCCTCGTAACGGCATCTCCATCATCCCATCAGTCCCTATTGACCACTCCCTTATCCAGGTAGTTGGCATCCCTTCTGCTAATGGAACTGCCTCCTACCTCGAGGCTGCGTCATACATTGTCCCCCTTGCTCCTATGCTGCGCCCTGCCGGTCCTTTTATCAGCCCTTCTTCCCCACTCTATGTTACTATGGCAACTATCATGGAAAAGGTTCCTGGCCCATTATCTGAGGGTTCAC
The DNA here is from genome assembly GCF_000005505.3 of Brachypodium distachyon. Taxonomy (NCBI): domain Eukaryota; kingdom Viridiplantae; phylum Streptophyta; class Magnoliopsida; order Poales; family Poaceae; genus Brachypodium; species Brachypodium distachyon. Next base: position 26,812,292 of record NC_016131.3, on the reverse strand, counting down.
TCTGGCTATCATCACCCAACCCCTTGGAGACCCCTGCCGTCCGTTTCAACTACTTCAGCCGCCCCGAGGACCTGGCACAATGCGTCGTGGGGGTCCGCCGTGTCGCGCAAGTGCTCCGGAGCAGGACAATGGACATATTCCGTTCGACAGTAGGGTCATCGAGCCAAGGCAGGAGAGGGCCTGTCAGGAGGGACTTCAGGATCGTGGGGGCAACGCTGCCAGTCGACTGGAGCACGAACAACACGGCCGTCGCAGATTTCTGCAGGCGAACCGTGACGACGCTATGGCACTATCATGGAGGGTGTGTGGTTGGGAAGGTTGTTGACAGGGATTTCCGGGTCATCGGCACGCGCGCTCTTCGTGTGGTGGATGGGTCGACATTCAGCGTGACACCTGGGACGAATCCTCAAGCCACAGTCATGATGATGGGCAGGTATGAATTGGGACAGATCTTCTCCTATTCATTCTCGAATATATAGAGATCATTTTTGAACAATGTTTATGAAACTAGTAATTGACACTTTCTCCTTGCTTATTGACACGTAATAGGTATGTGGGGCAGAAGATGGTTGGGGAGCGACACAGCAGAAGGCAAGCGAACATATCATCGTAACCCGGCCTCTTCCCACGCTTGAGAAATCCATCTAACAGCTCATTCTACTCATGAAGCGCACCATAGAGTACTTCTCTTACGACGCATATATAACGGCGACTACTTTACGTTTTTGCTAGCGACATATACTACAGTACGATGTATAGAGTAATAATGATGATTTTTTTGGGGGGTGTGTATATTTTGTACATTGATAGCATGACCTGCCTAGACATTACAATTTTTGGTTAAACGAATTATATTCACAGGACAGATGGTTAATAAGGCCAGTTAGTTTATGTGTTGACTACTACTCAAAGGGAGGAGGGATACAACGATCAGTGCTGACAGCATTGGTTAATCTGAATTGCCGTTGGTCGAGGTTGGGACGGGGAGCTGCTATGTTTTGGCCTCGGATCGGCACCCAAACCAGCAGCCGGTGAGACACGCACTCCCCGCGTGCTGGCCGAGGCGACATGGGCGCCGGATCCTACGGGCGTTAGGACAACTCCGGCGGGGACGACGCATTTTTGGGCCTCGCAGTCCGTCGGGCCGTCGGCCAGCGGGACGACTCATTTCCGCGCATTGATGGGCCTTCACTGATGACATTTTCAAACGTACAGACCCCAAGACCAAACAGCTTGGCCTCGGCTCGCCGCCATGAGTCCATGACCCTAAGGCGACGCATTATGTGGAAGCCAAGATGCATCGTGCTCTGGCGCTGGCATGCCATGCGTGATTCCGTGGACTCTTCTCCACCACCACCGCCCCGTACTGCAACGTGCTGCAGACTCCGTTTAATTTTGACAGCTACTCCGGCTTTTCTTGATGAAGAGTTGCAGTGCAGACGATCGAAGTTTCTCCTTCTTTCTTTCTTTCTTTTTTGGACGGATACTTCCAGAGACGATCGATGTTTAAATGCAGAGTAACTGCGCACGTGCCATCACAATCAGTTATAGTTACTTCTCTGACCCGTATTTATACACGGCGCTTGGTGATTAATTAAATGCAGTGATCCACACGGCACACTGAACTTGCAGACGCAGTTGCTTGTACAGCATTGCTTGCGTTGCCTCGCATTGCATCCGGCCTTTGCTGCCACTTCGCCAGTAGTAACAACAACAACAACCACACATGCATGCCTGCCTGTCAGTAGTGGCCCTGCACGTATCTACTTACTTTGTACGATCTCTCCGAATGAACTGTATGTTGTACATGTGTATGTACTGCATTCATTCATTCATTCCATAGCCGCTTCCGTGATCAATCATTTTCAGAGCTTATCTTCCCCAAGATTTGGATTGAATTGGGTCGTGTCGTACCGGTGACGGATCTCGTAGGATCTTACCACCGGAATGACACTTCTTTGCACGAACAATTTATATTCGAACGTTTGGAAATGGCATTCGGTTATAACCGTGTGATAAAAAAAAATCACGATGCAATCGGTGGATGGGTGCACCACCGCATCCATTCATTCAATGGCCATTTCCATAATCAATCATTTTCAGATCTTGCATGTTCGGAGAGGTTGCATTGGATCGTGTCCTGAAGCGTCGGAGTGAGTGGCATTCACTGAAGACCTGCCAACCGCTTTTGTTCCTGCCGGCCGGCCGGATCGAACTTTGCTCTTCAGCGCTGTCAGAAACAGGATAAACCTACTCCATATCTCGTATTCAGCTTGACACGCGTGCAGGAATTGATTGACCGGTGATAATGTGTGTACGTATGTGTACGTACGTACGTACACAACGTGTAGAATACTCCCTTATCTCCATGTCTCATCTCATCTGTCGTGGCAGCTACCGAGACCAGTCTATGAACTTTGTGCAAATTTTTGTAGGGTTAGGACCGCTGCACACTACTCTCTCTCATCCTGAATTCTTGACTTAAATTTGTCCAAATATGAATGTATATATTTTTAAAAAGCATTTAGATACATGTAATATTTCGACAACAATTTAGGATCGGAAAGAGTAGCTAGTTGGAGCGTATGTACACAAGTGAAGTCGGGCTTGGACATGTAGTTTGGGGCACCTTTTTATGAGACCCTTATTAAGTTCTCTTTTAAATCGTTGAACCTACCTTGCCCGCGACTCAACGGCGCAGCTGACAGTGAAAACCCTTGATGACACTAGACTGTACTGTGGCATTTATGATGGACGACATGGACACACTGATTAATTGGAAAAACTGTTTCGTTGTTAATAAGGATAACAGTGCCTCCGAAAACAAGAATACACCTAACTATCAGACTCCATCAATTCTGAAGATTGTACAAAGAAAATGATATTACCAGACACTAATCAGCTGACAGAAAAAAAATATTTCTTACAGTCTGCGGTTCTGCTAGCTTAACAGTTATACCAGGACCCTGAACTGTATTATCAGGACTAAATTTCAGTAATCCCGTGGCCCAAAGAAGTAGCACTGCGCACGTGTATATACAAGAATTCACAAACAAAGCGGTAATTAATTAAGCCGGTCAGGCAGACTGAGTATCTCGTGCCAAAAAAAAAATGCAGTAGATGAATGAATTCTCCAGTTGCTATCTGAAAATGAAGTGCGCTGTGCAGAGGCCCAACGAGCCGGGTCAGTAAAATGAATGGACCGAATCAGTGAACAGTGCGTGCTGCTGTTCTTCCCTTCTAGTCTAGATCGAGCATTGTAGTTTGTTCTAGCTAGCGCTAGCTCGTGCTGCTGCTGTGCGCGTAGACGTGTAGTGTAAGGGGAGAGCAGAACACTACGCCTGATTGGCAGCAACGTGATCGTTTGAGGTCTCGCTCAGGCGTCTCAGTCTGAGGCGCCGCGCCTATAAAAGAAGAACACTCTCCCGCGCAGCTCCCGGCCCCTCGACACAGCGCGCGCGTTAGCTAGCTAGAGCTTAGAAGCGATCGAAGCCCGATAGATAGACAGACAGATAGACCGACGGCGATGGAGGCGAAGGCGGAGGGGATGGCGCGGGGCGCGGTTGCGGCGCTGGCGGCGGCGGCGGCGCTGCTGGTGGGGCTGGACACGCAGACGGAGACGGTGCTGCTCATCAGGAAGAAGGCCACCGTCAGGGACGTCCAGGCGCTCTGGGTGCTCGCCCTCGCCGCTTCCGCCGCCGCCGGGTACCACCTCCTGCATCTCCTCCGATGCCTCTACCTGGCCCGCTTCTCCTCCGCCGAAGCCCACGGCCCATGCGGCCCGAACAGGAACAGCAGCAGCAGCAAGGCTCTGGCATGGACTTGCCTCCTCCTTGACAAGGTACTTAATTACTGTTGTTGTTATACCCGTCTAGTAATTAATCCCCGGAATATTAGTTCTTCAGTTTTCTTCCCAGCTCCTAAAGGTTAACTAGCTAGCTACCTAGATCCAGTACTCGATCATTTCTACTGGAGTACTAGTATTCAGTACAAGTACAAGTTTGTTTACCTAACACACTGGTTTTGAGCAGTAATTAAGATTTCTCAACTGATCATCCATCACACAAGCTTGTGAATTGTAGCTCTCCATTTTCTTCTTTCTTTCCGGTTCCTAGCTTAGCTACCTAGATCCAGTAGTTTTTTTTTTTGCTTGTGGAGGGATTGAGCGCGCGGCTAACCAACAAACTGTTTTTGAGCAGCAATTTATGTTCTTTCAATGTTTCATCGATCGATCGGCCGGTGGCTGAATTGATCATCTGAATACTAGTGACAAGAGACTGCACCCACTCACTCACTGAACTCCGCTGGCAGCTTTATTGATTGCTTGAGGACGACAGGAGCTACCTAGTTAACCAACTTTCACTTACTTGATGAACTCACTTGCTACAGGAAACCGTTAGCACTGAGCTCTCAGTTCATATCACGTCGCCGCAAATGGTAACTGGCTACTACCATCTTTCTAGCCGCGTCAACATATTACTATAGTTAGTATTGCTTCTGCCTGCCTGCAGCCGACGGCGTAGTCAGTAAACCCAGACACCATACACGCCACTCCGACAAAGACTGCACGGCGTTGGTTGCAGCTACTACATTCACACCCAACTGTTTCCATCAATCGGTTAGTATCCATCAGTGAGATCGATCGACGGTACAGTTCGCCGCTCCGTGCAAAAGCACTTATGCTCCCATCAATTAATGACAGTGCATCGGCTTTCAAACGATTCAATCCTACGAATCAAAGTGATTTGGATAGGAGGAACTCCTAAATTTGTACTCCCTCCGAAATTTTTTTGACGGATTTGTATAAATACCTGTACAAATTCACGTCACTCGCTGCTGCGTGAGACGGAGGGAGTACTAGTTTGAATCAAAGAGCCCGGCCCCTTACCAAGTGAAGTGCTGAAGGGAGCTAAGAGTAAGAAATATTGTTTGCTGCTTCTGCTTGCAGGGTTGCGCTTACATGGTATTCGCGGTGACAGTGGCGGCGGCGCAGGCGTGCGTGATCGCGCTGGAAGGGGAGCGCGCGCTGCAGTGGAACAAGCTCTGCAACATCTACACCCGCTTCTGCGAGCAGGTCGCCGGGAGCCTCGCCTGCGGCATGCTCGCCGCCGCCGGCACCGCCGTCCTCGCCGCCGTCTCCGCCCGCAAACTCTTCCGCCTCTACCCTTCCCTCTCCTCCTCCTCCGCCACCACCAAAGCAACAACAAAATAGCTCTCTTCTCCCAGTCCAACCCTTCCTCCTCTCAGAACCTGTTCTTAATCTGTGGATGGATTTTTCCTTTCTTATGTAAAATAGACAGGCGTGTCACGCGTGTCCTGTTTACTACTACTGCTGCAGTGTGTTTTCCCTATAGGGCAGAACAAACAATATGTGTGTATTGTGTATGGTCTGACTGATTGATGTACACTGAAATAATCCTGAGAAGTCAGGTATATACTGGGTTTTGCATGGATCACTGAGTGAACGAGGTGCTTGACCTTTCTTTCCAGAAACATTTTTTTCAAGAATGCAACCAGTTGCATCATCTATTATAGAAGAAGGGGCCAGACGGCCAGTACAACGCCGTTAAAACGGCTACAACGCCACAAGTGGCACAAACAAACAAAAAATTCTACACTACTACAAGCAACCCACTCGCCCTAAGGCCTGACAAGTCAAAATTCCCCCTACACAGATGGGCTTGCTCCCACCGGACGGCCTCCTGGAGAACATGGTTGAGAATGCACCAGCAGGATGGAGAAGCGCCATTAAAAACCACATCATTCCGGTGCCTCCAGATAGACCAAAGAACCAGGGTGACCGCGGTCCTGAAGTCCTTCTGGACCTTGTGAGGAACCGAAACGGAGGCCCACCACTCGCGGATATTCGAGTCGCCCACGGGCATCCAATCCGGGCGCCCCCACAGTGTGAGAATGGGCCCCCAAACTTGTCTCGCCACCACACACCCCAACAACAGGTGTGAGATCGTCTCCGGCTCCTGATCGCAAAGCGGGCACCGGGCAGGATGCGGCAAGCCCCGCCACTGGAGTTTATCGGCCGTCTAGCAGCGGTTACGGACCGCGAGCCAAGCGAAGAAGCGACACCGCATAGGGGTCCTGGAATGCCAAACCGGCCCGGCCAGTGGATCCGCCATCTTCCCAGCGAAGAGACCGGAGTACGCCGACTTGGCCGAGTAAGAGCCATGACTGGTCCAGTTCCACGGCAAGGTGTCGCGCCCATCATCCAGAAGCTGGAAACGCAGGAGCCGCTCCGACAGAATCAGGAACTCGCCAATGGCCTCCACGCCCAAGTCTGGCCCCACATCCGAGATCCAGGCCCCCGCAACTCCATCCCTAACCGAGCGAGTGCGTAAGACGCGGGGGCGAACAGCCGCTACCAGCGAAGGGAAGCGGTCCCGGATCCTACCATCATCCAGCCACCTGTCGGTCCAGAAGAGAGTGTCCCGACCGTCCCCAATCCGAGAGGAAGTGGCCGCCTCAAAGATGGCATCCACCAACTTCGAGGATCGAAAGCTGAGCTCCAGCCACGACTTGGTGTGGTCGACTCTCTCGAGCCACCTCCAACGCACCCGCAAAGCCGCATTCAGGAGAGAGAGAGAGGTTGGGAATGCCAAGACCACCAAACTGCTTAGGCATGCACACCGAGGGCCAAGCCACCACACAATGGCCACCATGGACGTCCTTCCTCCCTTTCCAAAGGAAGCCACGACAGATCTTCTCCACGCCCTTGATGGTTTTCACTGGCAAGTCCAGCGCCATCATCGAGTGAACCGGCATCGCAGTGAGAGTAGATTTGACTAGGATGAGTCGGCCACCCTTGGATAAGAGAGGCGCCTTCCACGAGGCTAGGCGCGACTCCACACGGTCCACAAGCGGTGCAAGCTGGGTTGCCGACTGCTTGCGAATCCCCAGGGGAAGACCCAGGTATGTGCACGGGAAGGCGCGAACCTCACAACTCAGCTGTGAGCTCACCAGCTCATGCTGCTCCTCGGAGCATCGAATCAGGTGAGCCGAGCACTTCGCGAAGTTCGTGCACAGACCAGAGGCCACCCCAAAGTCGCTGACGACGGCCGAGCACGCGTGGAGATCCGACGGCGTGGGCCGCAGGAAGGTGACCACATCGTCTGCGAAGAGGGATGTCCGGTGTCGAAGACCACCCGCCAAGCGAGAGAGTATCCCTTCCTCCTCCGCCTTCATCATAAGGTAGTGCAACACATCCATGACCAGGATGAAGAGCATGGGAGACAGCGGGTCGCCCTGCCGCAAGCCCCTCCTGTTGACGATCGTGTCGCCAAGGAACCCATTGAGAAGAACCCGCGTCGTGGCCGAAGAAAGAAGGACACAAATCCGCGCCCTAAAGCGGGATCCAAATCCCCGGTGCTCCAGAACCTCGAGCAGAAAGGCCCAATCAACGGTATCGAAGGCCTTAGTGATATCAAGCTTGAGGAGGACAGTGTCGATCTTCAAAGCATGTAGCCTTCTCACCATCCCCTGGATGAGCATGAAGTTATCATGCAAGCAACGACCCTTGATGAACGCGCTCTGGTGGGGTCCAACCAACATAGGCAGGTGAGGCGTGACCCGGTTGGCCAAGGTTTTGGCAAACAACTTCGCCACGCTATGGATGAGGCTGACCGGGCGAAAGTCGCGGACCTCAACGGCATCCTGCTTCTTTGGGAGAAGGGTGATAAGCGCTTGATTAACCCTATGCATTCCACGCGCATCAAGTCATGCCAGAGCACGGAAGACCGCCACCACGTCGTCCATGACGACCTCCCAGCAGGCCACGAAAAAACGGCCAGAGAAGCCGTCCGGTCCAGGCGCTTTGTCGAGCTCCTGGGATCGGATAGCAGCCCAGATGTCCTCCTCCGTGAAGTCATCCTCCAACGAGCTAAGGTCGCAGCCTAGCACCCCGAGGAAGTCCAGGTCGAGGGAGAAGCCCCTTTGGGGAGAATCTCCTAGCAAGGCCTGGAAAAACTCATCCACTGCGGCCGCCTTGGCTTCATGCTCTGACACCAAGACACCATCAACGAGCAAGTGGGACACAAAGTTTTTCCTCCCGCGGTGACTCGCATGCAGGTGGAAGAACTTGGTACACGCATCGCCCTCTCGAAGCCAAAGCAATCGGGACCGCCGTTGCGCAATCGTGTGCTCCAGGGAGGCGAGACCCAGCAACTTCCTCTTGAGAAGCCGGCGCAGCCCACGCTCCTCCTCCGACAAGGGGCGCGAATCCATTGCCATGTCAAGTCTCAAAATGACCTCCATGGCCACCGAAATCTGGAGCTTCGTGTCGCCAATGAATCTATCACTCTAGCTTCTCAAGCGCTTCGCCACAGCCCGAAGTCGGCCATCCAGACACTTGAAGGGCTTGTGCACAGCCGGTCCCGAGTTCCAGGCTGCGCGAACCACACCCAGAAACCCCTCAACCTGAGTCCAAAAGCTCTCGAAGATGAACCTCCGGCCTCGCAACAACTGGGCCTCCAAGCCCAACAATAGGGGACAGTGGTCCGAAGTGGACGTACTGAGGGCCGACAAGGAGGAGTCCGGCGAACTCGAATCCCAGTCCACCGAGGAGAAGACCCTGTCCAGCTTCTCAAGCGTGGCATGCTCACGCTTGTTCGACCACGTGTATCTACGACCATTAAGGTACATCTCCTTCAGCTCCAGCTCCCTGTAGCACGCCGGAACTTGCCCATCATCCGCCGGTTGATGTTCTCATTGCTCTTGTCGCTAGGATCCACAATCATGTTGAAATCCCCTGCAAGAACCCATGGCTCGGCATGGATATCCCTGATGTCCCTAAGCTCCTCTAAAAAGAGTAGCTTGTCGTCATCACTTTGTGGTCCGTAAACCACAGTCAACCACTAGCCATCCCGCACACCCGCCTTCACACAAAGCGTGACGGCGTTCTCGGTGATCTACGGATTAGTGAGGGACACCTCCACACTCTTCCATGCCACCAGGATGCCCCCACGTGTCCCCTGCGCCGGAAGGTAGGCAAAGGAATCAAACGCCGGTCCGAGACACTCAGCCACAAGGTACAGAGAAATAACGCTTAATTTAGTTTCTTGAAGTCCTATTACATTAGCTCCAGAAGAAGCTACCACTTGTCTCACAACCGTGCGTTTGGCCCGTGAATTAAGGCCACGCACATTCCACACCAACAGGCTTACATTCGGCTCCGACATTGTCGAGCCCACAATCCATGGCCTAAGGCCAACCACCCCAGTAGGAGTCAACCAACTATCACCCCATCGCCAGCTTCCTCAAGCGGCAAGGGCTCATTCTCCCAGCCAAAGAGAGCCACGATGGCCGAGATCTGCGACTGACTGAGGGGTTTCGCGAAGAGCTGTGCGTAGGCCTGAAGCGCCTCCTCACCGATGCGCTCCCCCTCTCTCGCAATGCCCAAGCGGTGCATCAGCACCCGCTGCTGCCTGCTCACGCCGGCCGGCGAAGCCATCCGCCCAGCAAGTCGGCGATTGCGACGGGGAGAGGAGGCCGCAACCGACTTCTTCCGCATGCACCTTGGCACAGGCCGAGCGAGGATGTGGGCCGTGGCCCGCCGAGTCATCGCGTTAAAGCGCTCGACCTCGCCCCCGCTCGTCACCTGGGCGTCCGTCACCTCCACGCCCGGGCACGGCTCAACAACCTTCGAATCAACCTCGCGCGACGCTGGCCGAGCCGGTGAGCCGACCGGCATTAAGCTCACCGTGAACATGCTCATGGCCGTCACGTCATCAGTCGTGCCGGAAGCCCACTCGTCCGGGCACTCCCCCAATGGAAGCGGGTCAGATCTGAGACCAGCGGGTGGCGGCGAACCGGATCCCTCCACGTCGGCCCACACCGGAGACTCGAGGGATGCCTCAAGCCGCATCGGGTCCCAGCCATCCGACACCGTTGACTCCATCGTCGAAGACCCCGAGAGAACTGGCTCATCCGCAGACTCGCGGTGGAGATGAGCCGACCAGAACTCTTGTGCCTCCGCCGCCAGGGGGCTGGAGGTGAATCCCACCATCCTGCGGCGACCGTAGCTCTCCTCCCGTTGAGAGCGATCACCGAAGTCGTCGTAGTCCACGCGATCGCGCGAGCAGGCGAAGGAGTTGCGCCTAGGCCCCGCGCATCCCAGCCCGAGCCAAGCAGCTGCTGGGGATCCCCGTTGTGGCCACTGCCCCCGTCGTTCGATGGCCACTCATCCGAAGATGTGCGGTCCGTGAGCTCACCCACCTCCTCGGTCTGAAGCAGGTGAATGAGCACGCTGTAATCCAGCAACTTGACCTCCGTGGGGACCAGCTGCTCCTGGGGCACGAGCAAGTCGTCCATCTCATCGTCCACGAAGCTCGGAGGCTCCTCGATCTGAAGGATCTTCTCCCGGGGAATCGACGACGGGTCGGCAGTCCAGGCAAAGACCCTGAAGCGACCCATGTCGGCCTTAGAGGCCGTTTCCGACCCTAGTCGCTCCACCTTGCACGACGAGCCAAGAATCGCCATCGCCGACTCGTCGCTCCATGCATGCGGCGGAATGCCCTCCAGTTCCAGGTGCACACGGAACGGGAGGGTTCTCCCCACAGCCTAGCGAAACCTGTTCCAGGGGGCGAAGTTGAGAGTGAAGCCACGCCCTCCCACCACCTCGGCCGCCAACACCGCATCCCGGCCGGCCTTGGAGCGGAAGATGACTAGGAAGTCGTCCGGCCAAAACCGGTGAGTGGTGAAAGCACCCCCCAGCGCCGGGAATCGACTGCAGATTGCCGTTGTGACAGAAGAGAGTGGCACTCGCGGCCGCGTCCCGACCACCCGGACCACCAGGCTCCATGCCAAGGCAGCCTCCGCATCATCCACCGCCGCCGTCGTTCGAAGGATGCAAGTCTCCACTCGAGGGCGCAGAGAAGCCGCACCCCGCGGCAGGGCCAGAGCCTCTGGCACTGCCGGCGGCGGTGGCACAGCCACGGGAGCCGAAACCGCCTCAACCACACCGCCGGGGATGGGGCAGCCTCGACCACCACCGGGGCCGCAACCACAGCCGCCGGAGCCGAGGCAGCCGGCCCCAGCCGCGCAAGAAGCGCCGGCTCGAGACGCTGCCACCACGGATCAGGGCCGGGCCTAGGGGAGGCGCGCCGCGGCCACTGTCGCCGAAGGGGAGCGAGAGGGGGTACGCCTCGACCTGTAGGCCCTCGCGACATGGCCCTCGCCCTTGCAGCGAAGGCACTTCGTAGGATTGGGGCAGAAGGCCGCGATATGGTCGCCGGCGAGGCAGTTGAAGCACAGGCCGGCAAGCTCAGCCGCCAGGTCCTGGCGCACCGTCGAGGCCGGCAAGGGGGCCTGGAGGCGGTGCCGCTTCTTCTTGTTGGTCTTGAGCGTCTCAGCCCTTCCCAGCCGTAGCAGAACCAGCAGCCGCCGTGCCCTGTTCAGACCGAACTACCAAGGAGGCAATTCGTCGAACAGGTGGCGCGCACACCACGGGAGGCGCCCTCTCCTGAGGGCACCCCCCCACCGGCGGGCTCCGACTGTGGAGAACCTCGCAGTAGGACCGCGCCGAGCCCTCCTCGACAGATGACGGGCTCGCCGCTCTCCACCGCCGCTCCATGGTCGACAGACGGGAAGGAGACGCCATCAAGGAGGGGGCAGGGGAAAGGGGAAGAACGGGAGAGGAGGGAGGCGGTGGGGGAGGGAGGGGAGGAGTCGGGAGGAGGCCGCAGGGGCTGGAGTGAGGTGGACGCCGTCGCCGGAGTGCCGGCGCGGAGGAAGCACTGGTCGCCTAGTTGCCCCGCGTGGTTCCGAGAGAATTGAGACCTTGTTGTTGTCATGCAACAAGTCAGCCAAAGCAGCATGATGATGGAAAATATATTAACAAGGCAAATTAATGCACTTGCCAGTGCTTACACTTGGGTTCCAACCAGAATATGTAGATGCTACCTACAACAGTCAGTCTCCAACGGTCCCCCACGACATAGGGAAAGATATCGATAATCAAAACGTGCATCATCTACCCAGAAACAACACAGGTGATTTACTAACCAGCCATCTTCATCTTCAAAGGGTTTTTATGGCGGCAGCATCCAAAGTTATGTTTATAGGTTGAGATTAGCTTCTGAGCTTTCCAGCCAACCGCCTCTTCATCAATGATAACTTCGATCTTGAAGGCCTTTTCTCACGCTCGTCTGCACTATCTTCGCTGTCTGAAACAACAGCATTCTCCACTGGTACTGCACTTTGTTTGATGGAAGAAACAACATTCTCCACCGGTGTTGCATTTTGTTTGATGGAACAATTGCTTTGGCCCACAATTTTCTGTGGACGAACAAGGCCTGTGCTATCTTCACGGTGTGAACCAATGGCATTTTTCCTGGCTGTTGCATTTTGTTTGATGGGAGAATTGCTTTGGCTGACGCTCTTCTGTGAATCAACAGAGCCCGAGTCCATCTTTTGACTTACGGGGACTGGAGCTGATGGTGGCGCTTCATTGGGCTTCCTATCACCAGAACAATCAGCTAGCTTATGCCCCTTGTCGCTGGTCCTTTCCATCCCAGACAGCTCAGATTTCAATGACAGCCTCTTACTTAGTGCACTCAGCTTCTTTCGACCTTGGTTGCATTCTCTATTTGGTACCAGCTGGGTAATTGGATGTACATGTTCGGTATGAGAATGCTGCTGAATCATATCAGCACCTCCAATAGAATTTTTCCTTGAAACATCTGTGGACCTTTTCTGCAGACTGTTGAAACCTGACAGTGAAGGAAGATGATCTGGAGCCATATTTTCCTTCTGATCATTGCTTTTGCTTTCAAGCTTTACCAATTTCAATGGCATCTTCTGACCATGCGATCTCACATCTGTTATCTTTCCTTCTGATAATTTAGACACACAATCTGACGATCCATCAATGCTCTTTGCCATACTCTTCGCTAACACATCATCAGAAGATTGTGTGACATGGTCTTTAGTATCGGATGCTGATACTGGAAGATGATTAGTTAACTTATCTCCCACGCTGCAACTCCTAGTTTGGTTAGGAGCCTCTGATCTAACAGAAAGTCTCTGCCCAAGTAACTGCAAGTTCTTTCTATTTGCTTGGTATCCTTTCTTTGAAATCACTCCACTATCTGCACAGACAGACATGTTTTTGGAAGTAGTATCCCGTTTGACAGAAACATCAGACAAGCATATAGTAGGAACACTGGATCTTGCTGTCGATGGCAAGTGGCCTGCCATCGTATCCTGCTTACGAGCGGTGGCATTCTCTTCAGATCCTTCTGATTTTAGTGATAACTTCATACCAAGTAACCGCCTCTTCTTTCGACTCCCTTCAGAATCTTTATTACAAGCTTCTGGCAAAGATTCCAGGTTCTGCTTTTCCTCCACCTGTGTGTTCTGTGCCTACGAACATCAGAATACACAATAAGTTCAAGTAAGCATCCGTAGAAATATCTGTACCGTTGGAACTAGAACACGTCAAAATGGCGATTAGAATTTCCAATGCTTTTTTACCAGAACTGAAACATCTAAAGAGCTCCAGCCACTTGTGCCAACTGCTGCTGGGTTAGCATATTTCTCAGTCCATGACCGAGCATTTATGTCAAACACTTGTCTGTTGTATTTGTACTCTCGACTCTGCAACAGAAAACAAAAACATGGTTGAATTATGAAGCAAAAGCTTGTACGTACTTACTATTTGTTGTGCGTGCTAATGGCACACAAATGTACTTCTATTTTCTTCCAGAAAGAAGTACTTACTATTTCAGCCATCAGCCCATCATCAGGGTTTGGCTCACTTAGAAGCAGACCAATGCTTGTCAAAACAGTAGAAATGTTGAGTGATGGTTGCCAGGCACCCTACATATCAGTATTCATTATTTATACAAAAAATGTTGATATTTCAGGACTACCTTTATGTGCAAGATAATTCATCTAGTCATAAAATAGTTCGTATAAATTACCTTCGGAGGTAAATTTAGAATATCAAGGCAAATGCGTCCTCCATTGTCAATGTTGGGATGATAGATTGGAGTAACAAAAGTCACATTGGGAGGTTGAAAAGGATATCTGTATCTTAGCAAAAGCGTGGTTGTCAGAATATGTAATGATAAAGGGAAGGGGGCTGGCTTCCATCATGATCAAAACAAACCTTTCAGGAATCTGAATCTTCAGAACAAAAACTCCTTTTGAATAAACTGTTCCCTCAGGTCCCTCAATTCCTTCATTTAATGAGTAGGGAAGCCACATCAAATTGAGAAGAAAAATAGTTGGAATGGCAAATCTAGCCATTCTTTATATATATTGGTGGGTGGGAGGTGGGGGCATATGCAGTAATTAGTAAATAGTAAGGACGACAAGAACATACTGGTCTCGATGCTCGATAAAGATGAAACTGCCCTTTCATCTTCAGACAGATTAAGAGAGACACCAGGAGGTGGATCGCTCAGCAGAAGTTTAATCTCTTTCTGCATTCTTAAATTCAGCCTTGCAGCTTGAGCCATCTAGTTATTTTTGGGAACTCTAGCCTGGACAAAAGGCACATTGACTTAAATACGAGCTTATCTTTGGAACCTTTAACCCAAACACTTCAACAGAAAAACCAAAGATCAGATTATTTTGCACAATACTTGTATGTCATACCGTGTAATCTAATTCTAATCTCACATATCCTATTATTTAATTGAACCAGAAGCCGATTATAAATTTGCAAAGAAATAGTAGTAAATAGTGGTAGGGTCTGCATCTGTGTGAGTGACACTCATCCAGGTTACATCGTGATCCATCCAATGGAAAGCAAGGAATGATCGATTCGAAACACATTGAAAATACTAGATTTAGAACTAATTTTGTCTTGCTAAGGCACTTCAAGTCTTCAACTACATTAATCTAATGAGATTTTAGCACAAACACGGCTATAAGCTATATATATTAGTGTGACAAAGTGCAATCTAGTTAACACACTGAACTTCCTTTAACAATAGCAAGGGTATCAAGAGCACTGGCATCTCACATAAATATAACAGAAAAATGACGTAGTATTCAGCCATAAGGAGGCCACAAGGTTTTAAGCTTAGCATGTTCAGACAATTAAGTATATAACATGGTCTATCACATCTAAAACCCAGAAAATGCAAAGATGAACTGACTTCAAAGATCTGTCATCACCCAGAAAATGCAAAGATGAACTGACTTCAGAAGATCTGTCATCAATTATCCGAAGGATCTCATTGCCAAGCACAAGTAAATCATGAACTTAGAACTTGCAGCTCTGCACAGCTGTGAGCTAGTATTCTGTAGAAGACTAGATAACTGAAGCATGCACCATCTGGAAACAAGACTACTTTACACTAAATCAACAAAGTACAGTGATGAAATGTGCACAATATGCTTGTTTAAAACTAAAGTACCCATAAAGTTTTACTACGGTTTCAAGTCGTGTATTTTTTTTAGAAACATAGGCTTTTGCGCTGTGATACTGTGTTTCAAGTTGTGGAATGGTCCTGCATTTCACCAAAGTGATACTACTAATAAGAATACCTCTTCCAGACATTTAGTATAACTATTGAAGTAGACAATGCAGTCCAAAAAAAAGTTCTCATCAGAAATGCATCTACGCTTTTCAAACGAAACGACTTTATATGATCCAAGTGAAAAAACAAATAACCCCGGGATTAGCCTCCCGTCGCGCCCCCTCCATCCTGTGACTGGGAGACATAGCTCCGCCCTCTGCTCTCTCCCCCCGCTAACCCTAGACCCTAGTTGGAGTATATACTGTCTGATTCTACTTGCTTGCTAACCCTGCTACAGCCCGCATCTATATCCGATTCATGTTCAAAACCCTCCCTGAGCAGCATGGGATGGGATGAACTTTTATCAGTGCTACTAGTACAATTTGGGTAAGCCCTTACCCGACTGGGCGCCGGCGCCTTCACCCCCCCCCCCCCCCCCCCCGGTCGCTCGCGCCCCCTCGCTGCCCTGGTCGCCGGCAGTCTGTCTCTTCGGTCTCGGGTCTCGCCTGATGCAAACCTCGATGGAGAGAGAATGAGGGTTCGCTTGGAGGGAAGAAGGTGGAGGATTTGGGGATCGGGAAATTCGGAAATCGGGGCTAGAGGAGTAAGCTACTTGAAACCGCCGTGACACGCTTTCAGGTTCGTACCAGTTTTCGTTTTGGTGACTAAAAAACACCGAATTTAGTTAACCTCTCGCTCGCTAACGAATAAACACGTTTCTGACCGTTATGGCCCACGTGTCGGGCCACCGTCTCTTCCAGCGTGTGGCACCTGTACAGACCGAGCCATATGGGACCTGTCCGGATACTCTCTTCCTCGCTGTCCTGGCCCTTATCTCTCCTTCCTTGCTCCCCTCCTCCACCTGCTGCTGCTTCTCCTCCTCCCTCCGGCCGGCAAAGAACCTGTTGCAGCAGTCCCATTCCTCCACAAGCATCCCTCGCTCTTCAAGGCGAGGAGCTTCTTGAAGGCGAGGTGAGGCGGCGTGGCCACACGGAGCGGCGGGCGCGGGCGGTGGGCGCAGGCGGCGCGGCCGCCGAATTAGGGTGGTTGCACACCACCATGGATTTGGAGGTTTTTGGTCGCCGTCCATGCCGCTCCACGGTGGCGGCCAACTCCCGCCGGAACTCGCCCTCCTCCATCAATCTCACCGCCATCCCGCGCGCAGACGGCGAACCTCGCCGCGTTCCACTACCTCGGCATCAACGGCAACGTGCTCTCCGGTCGCGTCCACTCGGAGCTCGCGGGACTCACCAAGCTTGAGGAGCTCTACCTTGGCTACTTCAACAAGTACGAGGGCAGGGTGCCTCCCGAGTTCGGCGCGCTGGGCAGCTTCGTCCGGCTCGACATGAGCAGCTGCAATCTCAAACTTGGAGAAGAAGGCTATGGCGTGCGGCGTCCAAGGAGAGAGGAGAAGGTGCGCTGCGCATTCGCCATGCTGCCGCCATGTTGGTGACACGGTGGCAAGCCACGCTGGCCTGACTGTGAGCTCTCGCTGTTAATTTCGGGGTTATTCGCTAGCACTCGGCCGCTTAGTATAATCCGGTGGTTTTTAGTCACCAAAACGAAAACTGGTATCAATATAAAACTCTAGCCGTGGTGTTTTTTTTAATTTATTCGGGTCAGAAACTCAGAATAGATGAAGAGGCAACCGCGAGACTTCAGTGTGCGCGTGTACTGCTTGGGCCAGGACGCCCAGTTGGGCCTTAACCGGGCTGGTATTCTGTTCTGTCCAGTACTGGTGGGGTGAGCACAGCCCGGCCCGGCCTAGTTCACCGTGCTTATTCTTTTATCACCATTTTCTGCTCTGTGTATTAACAACATTGAAACATATAAACAGTGGTATGAAAAAACATTTGAAACATCATTCTGATCAATTTGAACGATGCATTATTTATGCATTCAAATTGTACTTCAGGTATACATATAAAACAACATTTTTTAAGAAATGCAATCCACCAAGTAGTGAAGCAGGTAATTTTTTTTAATCTATATATGTAGAAAAAAGAAAATTAGAGATCTCTCATGGAAACCTCGAGTTCGCTGAATCACGACCCGGCCATATATGTGCTTGGGATCGATCCAAGTCTCCGCTTTCCACAGAATCAAATCCAGGCACCGCAATTTGCAGAAGCAGGAGGAGGGGGGGGGGGGGGGGGGGGGGGGTGTGGCATCGGATCGATCAAATCCAAGGGCCAAAGTGCTTCAGGTGCCGTCCGGCCACTAGTATCATCAGGCAGCAGGAACTCGAATCCGAATCCCGGGCCGAAGGGAGATTCCATTCCATTAGTTCCATTCCTGGGCGAGCCGAGAGGAGAAAATGCTCCTTGGCTTAGTTGGCTAGCTGGAGTACCTTCCAAGCAGGCATGCATATTGCATACATTCCCCGTTGGGATTAGCCGGAATCGGGATCGGGAGGAACGAAGGCGCTGCGTCCTTACGAAACCTAGGATCATATCGAATATACTCTCTCCGTTTCTAAATACTTATCGCTATTTTAGTAGAGTTTTAGTACAGCAACAAATATAATAAGTATTTCTTATTCTAAATACTTGTCGCTGTTTTAGTACAGTTTTAGTACAGCAACAAGTATAATAAGTATTTAAGAAAGAAGAGATTACGTCCGTGAGCGCGTGTCCGGCGCAATGTGTGGAGTGCGTGAGATTTATGCCTTGGCAAGTAGCAGCATCATGGATCATGGCCGGGAATGGGAAATTAATGTGACTATGCATAATTTTATTCTGGCAAAATTATCGTGACACACATGGAGCTGGAGCATGTGAAAACGTAATTTGAAGTCAGAGCGAATAATCGCGTCAGGAAACTAGTATCTACTGCTTTTTTGATATTTTTGACTCAAATTTACCAAATATAAATGTATTTATTCTTAAAAAACGTCTTTATTTCGACAACAATGTAGAATCGGAGTAAGCGTTACGTTTTGCATGCAAGCAGTGGGAGATCGATGCAGGAATTTACTGGGCGGTAAATTCAGACAGTAAACTCGAACTAGTAGGAGAGTACAGTATACTTGGCTGCTACGTGGCGCCAAGCTGGTGGAGATCGACACGAGTTTTGGCAACTTTGCAAAGAATCCGGCTGGTGGTGGTGCCTGACCTGAACCCCACTCAGCTCTGCCAAATGTTTCCTCCTCTAAATCCGCCTGGCGCCTGTCCAAAATTTCCAGTATCGGGCTCTCTGCACATTAATAGTTTTTGCAATGTAAACCAGCTCAGAGAGATCCAGATATGAAAAATTCGCTCGTAACTTGCAAGCTTGATCAAGTTGCTGCTGAGTCGTCAGCAACCCAAAACCAGTCTCTTGATTCTGAATTAGTAGTGTAACGTTTTCTGTTTCATACTGAATTCTGTTGTAGCTAACACTGCCTGCTATAAATTGCCATTCTCATTTGGCATTTTCTTGCACACAACAAAGCTGGTGCCCTCTCGGCGTTGCTTAAGATCGTGGTACTGTCAGTTAATTCGACGATCGCAAAGCTAGCTGCAACTGAAAGTGCAGAAGCAAGTAGATTGAACCAATTTTCCTTTTGTTATTCTTTTCGTCTGCACCTAAAACTTAACCAAAAACAGCCCCCCTTTGGATTCCATGTTAAGTTTCCTCATTTCCAGATAGCTGCAAGTGCTGTCCATTTCTTCTTCAGAGATTGTTAACTGTTGTTCATTTCTTCAGAGAATTGTCAAGTGGATTTCATGTCAGTGAAGCAGAGAGGGAATAATGTTGCGAGTGTTGTTCATTTCTTCAGAGATATTTTTTTTTCAAGGCTTTCTTCAGAGAGAATTGTCAGTGAAGCAGAGTACTCCGTTATTTATGGAACAAATTTAAAGTAACTTGGATTGGCAAAGCTCTCAAGCCACGCACCATCATTAATTCATTCGCCCAACCAATCACGTCAAGAATCTACAGCCACTTCCCAGACTAAATCTAGCAGCAATACCGGAAGGAAGAAGAGTGAGCGAGGGGGGAAAGGAAGAAGAACGGAAGAGGAAGAAGAAAAGCGAATAGCTCCACCCAGAAAGGCGGCGGCTTTCATTGCGAGCTTTCTCGCAGCGCCGTCGACGTCGCGCCGCTGCTCTCGCTGCCGGAACCACCGCCGACGAGCTGCGGCGAGTCCTCGATCTTCTTCTCCAGCTCCGGCGCGCCGTCGCCTCCGCCGAGGGCGCTCGCGGATGCTTCAGGGTTTGCCATGGCGCCGAGCTCGACGGCGGCGGCGCGGCTGGCGGACGGCATGGCGAGGAAGGTGGGCCGCTCCTCGCCGGCCATGATGACGACGACGTGCTCCTGGACCGCCGCGGCCGGCCTGGCGGCGCCGCCCACCGACCCCTTCTCGCCGTCGTCGTCCCCACCTCCGGCGCCGGAGCCATGGGCGCCGCCGTCGAGGTAGCCGGAGAGCTTCCAGTAGGAGCAGGCGAGGATGAGCAGCGCGAAGGCGATGAGCCCCAGCATCGCCGCCAGCCCGCCGAAGAGGTACGGCACCGGCGACTGCCACGGCGAGTGGGTCCCGTTCGTCAGCGCGTGACCCCCCGGCGCCGCCGTCGGCGCCATCATCGCCCCGCCGTGCACCATGGCGAACTCCGCTCCGGGCCTCATGGCGTGAGAGACTCTGGTGGCACCTGATCGAGCTTAAGCTTTGTGCTGCGGCTGCCCCTGTTTCGCTGTGGAGGCAGAGGAGAGCTTGTTCAGCTGTTGTCTTGGGGATGATGGTTGTGGAAGGGGTGTGAGGGGAATGGGATGTATTTATAGGGAGAGCTTTGGGCCTGGGAGGTATATACATTGCAAACATCAATACTCTACTTCCATGTGTGATGCCAAGGAATATAGCAAAAGACTCATGGGGATTTATTTTTTGTTTGGGGTTTTGAAGACTTAGGTGGTGCATAAAACTTAAACTGTCACCTTTCGGTTTGTATGTGCCACTTCTCTTTTCTTTGTTTATCATTTTATACATTGTTATATTTTCTTGCAAGATTTGCATGATTTGTACTTGCCTCTAGATGCTGACAGATCCCCGTAGTTATTCCAAGTTCTTTTTAAATAAAAATCATTGAAACATAAAACTAAATAGTGATTTATGTTGGCTAATCATGATTCGTAAAATGTAAATGAGTAAACGTATTCATTCATTCTCCTCCCTATTTGGAGGTTTTTCGTGGATTTTTTAAAATGATTAAGTTATAGATCCAAATATCATGGTTCTCATACTAAGTACTTGAAACGGTTTCGGAGGATCCGGACCACTTCCGTACGTTGATGAGTTTCCCCTCCGGAAAAGCTCCTTGACATCTGCATCAATCAACGCATGTAGCCAAAGTTAGCAAAAAATGATTAAGTTCTATATCCAAACATCATGGTTCTCATACTAAGTACCTGAGACGGTTTCGGGAGATCTGGGACACTTTCTTATGTGGATGAGTTTCCTCTCCGGAAAAGCTTCTCGACATCTGCATCAATCGATGCATGTAGCCAAAGTTAGCAAAAAATGATTAAGTTCTAGATCTAAATATCATGGTTCTCCTAAGTACCTGAAACGGTTTCGGAGAATCCGGGCCACTTTCGTATGTGGATGAGTTTCCCCTCCGGAAAAGCTCCGCGACATCCGCATCAATCGAGGCATGTTGCCAAAGTTATCAAAAAAGAAATGGTTAAGTTCTAGATCTAAATATCGATCATGTTCTCATAATAAGTACCTGAAACGGTTTTGGAGGATCAGGCCCACTTCCTATGTGGATGAGTTTTCCCTTCGGAAAAGCTCCCCGACATTTTAATCAATCGATGCATGTAGCTAGAGTTAGCGAAAATAATACTCCTTCCCGGTCAAACCTTCGGATCAATGTTCAACTGTTTTTTTAGTCTCAAAATAGGCCCGAAATCGTACAATTTACTAATGTTGCATGCTTAAGTCCCTGAAAAAATTTTTAAGGCTAAGTCACACGCGATTTTAGCTGACTGAGGTTTGCCAAAATTTGAGGCAATTAAAAGTTACCAAAAATCATAATCCTTCTGGTTCAAGTAGCTGATGCACTATCGGGTGCATTTATCAATCATTTCATGCACTAGTCATTACAACTACAATAAACAGAACTTTAGAAGTTTCCTGTAGCACGGGGTTGTGGATGTTTGGCGTTGGGTTTGGCCTAGATTCTACCACGTGTGCTATTGAAGATATGTAATTCCACGCACATAACAAGAGAATTAAGCTTTTCTAAGAAGGTACCATGTTTTTTTTCCGAGGAAGAGAACATTAATTATCTTATCATGTCAAGCCTAACAAGATAAATCTATTTTCAGAAGTTCAGTTTATGGGGTAAGCAAATTAATACCAATATTATGGAGTGACAGGTTGTATTGTACGTGCGTAGCAGTGTGGACAGTCACAATTGGCTAAGCAAATATACAGGGGATGAAGAGAGGTCATCTAGGACTCTACAAGAATTATTGAGGTGTGCACTTATTATGGGAGACTCCAAAACAAAACCAAAAAGCAAGGCTAATGATTTCGTTTAGGAGGGGCGTAAGCATCGTCCTTCTTCTTTCAGCTAAATTAATGCAAGAGTGCAAAGACAGGGATATGTTAGTAGCAATAAAGGGGAGCATTGGAGATCGATGTGTCCTGATGCTAGTAGTAGTTTCTAATCATATTAAGCCTAACCACTGGTGAATATATATCCTCACTAGCTAGGGTAATTACTAGATTATTAATTAAACATGATATCGTCCTTGTGGAATGCTTGCGAATTGAACCCAGCATATTTATAGGATCTTCCTTTCATTTTAGGTACGGTAAAAATCAAATCGGTTGTCACAATCAGATCTAGAGAGGTGGATGTAGAATTACAGTAGGATCAATTAGCACACCAGATGACATTTTAATATAATACACTAAAGCTTAGCAGAGAGCCAGAGAATATTTGTATGCATGCTTCCACATGTCGCATAAAGTTGTTAATTAATTACTCTTACTAAAAAGCCGTGTCCTAATCCGTAAGAATCAGTTAGCTAGCCAGCTTAATCCATTGTACTTAGTGGAGCTTTACCAGCAAACAAATCGATGTGGATTACGTCTGCAATTAAGCTTCCATTAGCTAGAGCTAGCTTAGCGTGACAGATTGAGTGGCCGGAGGTGCCCAATTTCAGGGCCAATAGAATGCCATAGCAGGTTATATATATCCAAGTATAAATAGATACTCTACTTGTTAATTAGTGTAGTGCTCCATATATTCCCTCGTAAACCACTTTTTTGTTAGGGAGTATCTCTCTCTGATTAAGTATGTGACCTTGAAATATAGTGCATGAGAAAAGGTGCATTCTTTGGCCTCATGGGAGGAAGGATATGTATGTGCATGCAAATACTACAAAGAAAATGGCTTAGTTTGTTGCCCCAGCTACTCGGTGTGAGCTTATCCACACCAAAAGAAAAGAATTAATGATGGTCCCAAAGCTTAGCTATAGCTTCCCTTTGCACATCGTGCATGATTGCGCGTGAGAAAATGAGTGCAATGTTTGTCTCAATTTTACAAACAACTCTCTACTGTATATGTTTATTAATTTGTAGCGCGTTGCATATCATGACAGAATAGATAGAGTTTTTGAAAACTCGAAAGAGCCGTGTATACAGTATGAGGCACGGACACAATTAGTTATGGAAATTAAAATCTACAATTTTTTTACACAATGGCTTTGCCTGGATATAGGCGGTTTATAATCCTACCACGGGATCACATTTTCACATCGATCATCACAAATGCAAGTATACATGCAAAAGGGCATCGGTTTAGTTTTGGGCTCAAGTGGCTTAAGGGACGACTATACTGATCGGATCACGAGCGTGCTTTAGAAGTGGAGTGGCAGCTAAATTAAGGACCGTACGCGTCGCGCTCGGTTCGGGTTGGCGTTAAGATCAGCAATCGACCGTTAATTGGCCCGCGGCGGTTTTGACTTTCCGACCCAGCAGAAAAAGTTCGTCCCAGCTGCATGATTTGGCCATGTCGATCTCTGTCGATTTCCCTTTTTGAGGCCAACGATTTGACACACATTTATGCGCGGGCGATAATATCTACTCACTCTGTCAAAGTGACGAATATTATATTTTACACACACACACACACACGTGTGTATTTTGATTGTTGTGGTTCAATTCCTTGGTATTTATTTCAGGTCTAGACCGATTAACGCAGTTCGGGCGAGAGAGCACTTGTTTCCGGGTTTGTTAGTTTTTTTCTACCGCGTGGTGACTAATCCTGTCTGTTTCGAAGGTCCAAAACTCCAAATCTCACAATTTGGATTTTCTCTTCGTAATTTTAGCTAACTTTAACCGTATATATTTTGAGTAACATAATGGTCTAGTTCCTTCCAAAAAAGAAAAAAAAAAGGGCACGCGTTGCAATGGATAAAAGGAAAAAAATAGGGTCTAGCCGTCTAGGAACGCTACAATCCAAGCTATATATATACTCCGTACCTTGGCTTCAACACTCGATGTGGATATACAGATGAGGAAGCAATCAATCAATCAATACGAATACGTGTTGCATGAGACGGAATCGACAACAAACAATATAATCATGTGGTGCATATATATCTATATATCTCCCGGAGGCACGGTTTCAAATGAGAGAACCGTGTCTGATAAAGTCGATATCACACATGCATGATCGATGCTGGCCAATGGGGCGCTGCCACCACACCACAAAATTCCCCCCTTTATTTCCCCCCCTCATAAATATGTTTTTTGGGCCTTTTATTAATGCCCATGATTATTCAGTCTCGTATATAAAGGAAAAAATGGTCACCGGTGAGCTAGCCATAATATGTTGGCAAGAAAAGTTGGTCTCTTTCGTGTTCTCTGGAACTGGTTGGAAGTACACAGACACCTGTTACACTACATAGCTATATGTCCATGCTGTTGCACTGCTGCTGCCCCTCAATCCTATCTTAATTTTCCCAGTTTTGTGGGTTACATTTTTCCATGGACATATATTTATCGGAGGAAAATTCAGGCAGTACATTATCCGAACAATGGGATTCAATTTACCGTTTTAGAGATTTTGTCTGCAAACTAAAAGTAATCAAAGCAACGAGATAATCCAAGTATATATCGACCTCGATCTCAATATCAAACACTTGATTAATCGGTCTTCGATCCAGCTCACGCATGTGACTCGCATATATTGCCCAGCAGCTAGACAAAAATAATTAAGCAATGCTTATAAATAAATTCAAAAGGTACAATAAAACCATGCTCTTTTTTTTTGGGCGGGTGCGCAATAATAATAAAAAAAACCATGCTTATGCAGAAGGTACGTAGCGCAAAATATTCAGGCGCGGTCTGAAAGTTGGTGATTATATTCAGCCTGAAGCGTACGTGTGGCTGACGGCGGGGCCCAGTCGTCAGATTCTGTTACGTCTACGCACTGTCCTCTGCTGACTGCTGCCTGATGCCGATAATTAACCAAAGTCCGTTGGGTGGGGAACTGCCGGGCCGCGAGACAAAGGCGAAAACGTAGGCGACCGGCCGGTTTTGGCTTACGGGAACATACATGTATACGGCCGGGTCACGTAACGTACCAAGGATGCGGCTAACGGAATAACGGCGGGGACAGGGGTGAGATCACTCTCACGCTCACTAGGTAGTATACTACGTGCCTTTCTTAAATTTTTGTCTTGGGTTCGTTAACCCACGCATACGCAAGCATGGTGGCCTCGTCGTCGTCGACAACACATCTTGGATGTTGCTAGATTAAACCATGTCATGCTTTTTTGTTTACCGGGAACTAGGAGAATATTTTACCATTTTCAGACACATTTTCAATTCAAATTTGGTGTTGCAGACATGTTGAAATGACATTACTACACAATCTAGACATGTTAAAAATGACAGTAGTACAATCCAGACATGTTCAGGAAAGAAAATATTATTACAAGAAACAGAACTTTTGTTTTGCCAGAGCCAAGGAAATACTAGAACTTTGCTGGTCCTAGTTACTCCTGTATATTTCCATATTACACTCTGCAAATCCTCTCTGCCAACTGAAAAGAAAAAGGAAAAGCTTGCTGTACTGTTGACAAGGGAGATACCACTTGGAAACATCACTGTGGAGAAACACAGGAAGCCCCAGCAGGTCGTTATGCAGACGGAACGCAGCAGCCCCAACATGTCTTGGCCACTTGTGGGGAAGAATACCTGGGAGGAATCCTACTATCGAACACCCTTACCAGCGAACTGAATCTCTACGTCCCGTCACTGCACTGCACCGAGTGCACATCTAACCACACTCTGCTGCACAATTTTTTTGGGATCACAGCATCTTAGTATTTCTTAAGCAAACAGACACGACGGCTGCGACGACGTGTCAGCGTCGCATTGGAGGGTGTCTGAGGATCAAGTGCTTAAAGTGATCCGAGAAAAGGCACCGTTTGTGTGCCGGCAGCTTGACCTCTGTACTCTGTATGTCCCTGTGGGCTGCTGGGTTTTTCTGGGACGCAGGAAGGAATTGGTACCTGCCTACAGAGCTCAGGTGTTCTGAAACTGTAGCAGATGCAAAGCAAAAGAGGAGTGTAACCTGGCTGGTGTTCTGGTGGGCTTCCTGGTGAGTTCTTGGCCATGATGGTGAGCACCTGATGCTTGAGAAGAGAAGATACCAGCCGGCCCTGAAGAAGGATCGATTCAGTTTTCTGTCTGAATGACTGCACATTCAGATTCTTGTTTGTGGGTACAATAAAATACTAAGATATTATCCAGAATAGGCAGACTTCAGATGCATGCATGGATAGGCCATCGGGGGATTTATGTCCCGGTTTGAGTGGCAAATGCTGCATAGTCTATGTAATTCTTGATTTTTATGTGACATGTCACATTTTTTTGTTGCCTTTACAGCCTTTTTGCTGTTTTGTAACTTGACTGACTGTACTAAACGGTTGGCTGTGACCTGTGTGTGCACCTATGCTTCAGAGGACAGGCGAGAGATTCTGTTCCACTATTTAAAAAAAGTTCAGATGCATGGATGTTCTTGAGTGGCAGCACATGTTGCAGAAGGGCTGCTTATCAGGCGATGCAGGGCACAAGAAAGCAAGATGCATCCACCCAGCGCATATGCCATCACCAACTTGTGTCCCCCTTTTGGTATCTGAAGAAAGAGTAGATAGGCGCCACGCATGCAACTGAAGCTAGCTCGCTGGTGAAAATGGCTGCTGATCTGTAGCTCCTTCTCATGACCGATCGCCGTCAAGATGACGACGAACCGGGTCGCGTGACGGAGACCGCCTGGCCGTCCACAATGAGCTTGTTCAGGCGTACATCAACCCTTGCTCGTGCAGCCCTTGTGCTCAAACTGTTCTGCACATCACTCCTGGAGGGAAAACCTTTCCCCCGACCTGAAGAAAGGGGGAGCTTTATCCATTGCATTTGTCAGGTCCCTTTCAGTGTGCCCCTTTCACTGCTGCTAGTGACACCGGCACTTGTAAGAAGGAATAAACAATGGTAGAATCAGGACCAGATCTTTATGAAGCAGCTCTAGGATCATCTGCAAGGGAAAAAATTATGCTGTAATTAAGAAATGATGCTTCATGCTGGATCATAAAGAGAATTAGAACAAGATTTGATGCAAATCTGTTGTAACCAACAGGAAGGAGAATAGGCAACACTGGGCTTAGTGCAGGTCTCCATCAGAAAAGCAAACTGTTTATTTGGTGATTGCTGCTTTAATCCAACATAATGATCTAGGAGAGATCATTTAGCGATTCTTATCCTTGTGGGGGATTCTTTCCCAATACTTCTAAATTGTTTCATGCAAAGCTCCAGCTTAGAATTTACTGCGGGCATCTGAGATACAGGAATATCGGGATAATTCTTCTTAAATGCCAACTCTCTGTAATAATGCAGTTACTAAGATTTTACTTTCACAGATGGCCATGACTAGATGTCAATTGGTATCAAATGTTATGAACGCAACAAGCAAGAACGAAGAATGAAAAAGAAATCACAGCACATGGACACACGGATTTAACGTGAAAACCCTCGCAAACAACGAGAGGGAAAAATCACGGGCGCCACCAGCGAAACTTCACTATATGGGAGTGTTTACAACGCCAGAGAGATTTCACGAACTCAACTCGTGCGGACTCTGCCCAAAACGGCGGCTTACAAGGGGTACATATAGCAGGAACATTAGGACAAAACAGATTCGTAACGGACACACCGGAAGTTCCGGTTGGAGGCCGGAAGTTCCGCATATTCTTGAATATCCGGAAGTTCCGCAATTTCCCGAAAAGTAACAGAGAGTATCCGGAGGTTCGGCCGAAAGTTGGGCCGGAACTTCCGGCGCCTGGAATGGCCGGAAGTTCTCCGGCCACTGGGATTTGGATCACAAGCCATCCACCTTGAGACAAATTCCTCCTTATAGCAAATTCCTCCTTATAGCATAAACAACAACAACTCCTGAAACAACAAAGAAAACACTTTCGGCGCCAACAACCACTAGGGGCTAAACAGTTATACCAACTAACCTTGAGCATAGCTCAAACTTAACAATAGGAACAGGCTTTGTCATCATATCAGCAGGATTATCATGAGTGCTGATCTTGCATATCTTCAATTTACCTTGTGCAACAACGTCGCGAACAAAATGGTACTCGACATCAATGTGCTTGGTTCTCTCATGGAACATCTGATCCTTAGTAACGTAAATAGCACTTTAACCGTCACAAAACAGGTTAATGCAAGAAACATCTTGACAAAGCTCAGCATATAAACCCTTCAACCAAACAGACTCTTTGCAAGCTTCAGCAATAGTCATATATTTTACTTTGGTTGTAGATTGAGCAACAACTGGTTGCAGTGTTGCCTTCCAACTCACAGCACATCCACCTACCGTGAACACATAACCTGTGAGGGATATCCTTTTATCCAAGTCGGCAGCAAAATCTGAATCCACATAGCCAGCGAGTCCCTCATCAGTCTTGCCAAACTTCAAGCAAGCATTGGATGTGACACGGAGGTACCTGAAAATCCACTGAACAGCTTTCCAATGTTCTTTACCGGGATTAGCCATGTAACGACTGACCAAACTCATAGCATATGATAAATCAGGACATGAACAAACCATGACATACATCAAGGAACCAACAATACTAGAATAGGGAACTCGTGACATATACTCAGTATCTTCATCAGAAGTAGGACATTGCAACGCTGACAACTTGAAATGAGAAGCAATAGGAGTACTAACACACTTTGCATCATGCATATTAAAACGGTGAAGTACTTTCTCAATGTAACTCTGCTGACTAAGAAATAGCAATCTAGATTTTCTGTCCCTTTTAATTTTCATACCTAGGATTTTCTTAGCAGCACCAAAATCCTTCATCTCAAATTCACTACTTAGTTGTGCCTTCAAAGTAGTGATTACTTTCATGCTCTTGGCAGCAATTAACATATCATCAACATATAACAGCAAGTATATAGGTGATTCATTAACAAATTTAATGTAGACACAACTGTCATACTGAGATCTACTAAAGCCACGTGAGATCATAAATGAATCAAACCTTTTATACCACTGTTTAGGAGATTGTTTCAAACCATAAAGAGACTTCTTCAACTTGCAAACAAACTCCTCTTTACCAGGAACTATGCACCCTTCAGGTTGGTCCATGTATATTTCCTCCTCAAGCTCTCCATGTAAAAATGCAATTTTCACATCTAATTGCTCAAGCTCAAAATCATGCATAGCAACAATACCAAAGAAAGTACGGATGGAACTATGCTTTACCACTGGAGAGAACACATCATTGTAATCTATACCTGTTATTTGACTGAAACCTTTTGCCACTAACCTTGCCTTAAACCTCATAGGCTCATTAGGAGACAAACCCTCTTTTCTTTTGAAGATTCACTTGTAGCGAACATCCTTCTTTTGTTTAGGCAAGGGCACAACATCCCATGTGCCATTCTTCTCAAGAGATTGCATCTCCTCTTGCATGGCAGACAACCACTTAACACGGTCGCCGGAAACAACTGCTTCATTATATGTGGCCGGTTCACTATCATGCTCCACCTGTTCTGCACAACTCAAAGCATAATAAACAAGATCACACTCTTCAATTAAACGTGGGCGAGGAGCTTTATTCCTCTTTGGACGGTCAGCTGCAATAGACCGTGTAGGTTGCTGCAAAACAGGTGGTGAGGGTGGAACAATATCATCATTATTATCATCATTGTTCCTATCATCATTACCATTATCAACCTGAGCATCATCGTTGTCAACAATTTATCAATGTGCTCCACCTGCACTTTAAGTCTCTCCTCTTCAATGCGAGAGGCATCGGTGGACAAAATATCATGATACATAACTTTTTCATTAAAGACAACATTGCTGCGCAGGAAAATCTTTTTAGCTTCAGGATTCCACAACCTGAAAGCTTTAACTCCAGAACCATAGCCAAGAAAAATGCACTTAACAGCTCTAGGCTCTAACTTTCCATTATCAACGTGAGCATAAGCGGTGCAACCGAAAACTCTCAACTGTGATAATCAGCAGGTTTTTACCATACCATACCTTAATGGGAGTTTTCTTGTCAAGTGGAATAGAAGGTGACCTGTTTATGTGGTAGCATGCGGTGGAAGCTGCCTCAGCCCAAAAATGCCTACCCAAACCTGCATTGGACAGCATGCAACGGGCCCTTGATATGATGGTTCTATTCATGCGTTCAGCCACGCCATTTTGCTGTGGAGTACGGGCAACCGTGTAGTGCCTAACCACACCATCATTGCTGCAAAACTCCTCAAACTCATCAGAAATAAATTCACCACCATTATCAGTACGCAAAATTTTCACCTTCTTTTCAGTTTGCTTTTCTACCATAGCTTTCCACTTCTTGAATGCACCAAAAACATCAGATTTTGTTTCAGAAAATAAGGCCAAAATTTTCTTGAGTAATTATCAATAATGGTAAGCATGTAATTAGCACCACCAATAGAAATCTTACAGGAGGGTCCCCAAACATCAGCATGCACATAATCTAATATGCCTTTGGTGAAAGAAATGAACTTAACCCTTTTGTGCTTACCATAAACGCAGTGCTCACAAAACTTAAGCTTACTCAAGTTGCAGCCATCGATCAGCTCTCTCTTGACCAACTCTGCCATCCCATGTTCACTTATATGCTCAAGACGCATATGTCACAGATTCGTTTTTGCACAATCATTAGAATCATTAGGTGTAATAGCAGCAGCAAAACCAGGCAAAGTGCTACCTCTAAAACATATAATTTGGCAGAATTCATATCACCTATCACGTGAATGAGAGAACCTCTAGATACCTTCAAAAGTCTACGCCCTCCGGCGTACTTGTTCTGCAGTTTATAACAATCTTCAATGACATGATTATTTTTCTTACAGTACCTGCAGAACTTATCTTTTCCACAGGACTTTGAACGAGCTTTTCCGTCCCGGCTCTTATCTCGGTTGCCATAGTTGTTGTTCCTCTGCTCGGTCCTGCCACGAACCTGCAGAGCTTCTGCCTTTGACGACGACCCATTGGTCTGCACCATAGACTTCATCTTTTCTTTCTGTCTAAGTGTTTCTAAAACCTCATTAAGGGTTAGAGAGTCATGGCTATAAAGAATTGAATCGCGGAAATTTGTATAGAACTAGGCAATGAGCATAAGAGTAAGATGGCTAAATTCTCATCATCATACTTAACCTCCAAAGCTTGCAAATCAGAAACTATCTCTCGAAAAACGGTTATATGAGATATTACCGAACCACCTTCTTGCAGCTTATGGGTGAACAACTTCATCTTTAAATGCATCTTACTGGTTAGATCTTTAGACATGTAGATTGATTCCAGTTTTAGCCACAGGGCTGTTGCAGATTTCTCCTCCAACACTTCCTGCAAAATATTATTGGATAGATGAAGTTGAATCAATGACAAAACCTTACAATCTTTGCGTTTTTCTTCGGCAGTCCACTCCTTTTCATCCTTCTTGCCGAAGGAATCAAGCGCTTCATCCAGATCTGAAGTTTGGGCGAGAATCGCCCGCATTTTCACTTGCCACAACGAGAATCGTGTGGTGTAGTCCAGCTGTGGCAGATTGAACTTCAAGTTAGACATGTCGCAAACCTTAGGCGGAACCTTGGGCTCTGATACCACTTGTTATGAACGCGACAAGCAAGAACGAAGAACAAAGAAGAAATCACAGCACAAGGACACACGGATTTAACGTGGAAAACTCTCTCAAACAACGAGAGGGAAAAGCCACAGGCGCCAGCCAGCGAAACTTCATTATATGAGAGTGTTTACAATGCCGGGAGATTTCACGAACTCAACTCGTGCGAACTCTGCCCAAAACGGCGGCTTACAAGGGGTATATATAGCAGGAACATTAGGGCAAAGCAGATCCGTAACGGACACACCGGAAGTTCCGGTTGGAGGCCGGAAGTTCCGCATATTCTTGAATATCCGAAAGTTCCGCATCAAGTTCCGCAATTTTCCAAAAAGTAACAGCGAGCATCCGGAGGTTCGGCCGGAAGTTGGGCCAGAACTTCTGGCGTCTGGAATGGCCGGAACTTCCGGCCACTGGGATTTGGATCACAAGCCAACATCAAACCTTGGCATATAGCATGATGCTAGGAATGTGGCAAGACAATCTCTAGAATAAAAACTCAAGGAGCTTATATTGATGTCAACGTTCCACGCTTCCAGCAATAGCAGAGCTGGATTCCTAGGATAAGGAACATGGCATAGCAGGCATTAATTGATCACTTATAAAAAGAAACAACACATTGAAAAATACTGCAGTTCACTGGTTTGTGCCAGTATTTTGTCTATTTGAGTAAGGCATCATTTGGTAACAAGACGAGGAATCTATTTGAGTCGAGGAAGCAAGACAACCATTTTTCAGAGGTAATGCATACATCTTAGAGTCAACAATATTACTCCGTAGTATAAGTTCCATATCATAAAGATGACAGCTTTAATCCACAAATATTTGGGCAATGCATATATCAGTAGCCGTTTCACAGCAGAAGGAAGATAGCTTGAACTCTACGTCACCTCATCATAAAATCGAAGTTGCTGACAGTAGAGATAGATGGTTAACTTTTAAAGGAACCTCCATTAGAATTATATACAAATGGCCCCATATAAGCTCATGTCTCATACAGAAAATAAGGACTCTTAAGTATTGAGTAAGCTATGTGATCTTACTGATGGAGCTAGGTAGGCCCGTTCTCTAAAGAAGAGCTGTGTCTCCCATCAGCAAGGTAAGTGGTTGAGAAGACAGGATACACTATATCTATTGCATTTTTGATGCACCGAGTGAATAACATTTACAAGAAAGACCAATATGATTACACAAAACTTTCCTAAGCTAAAAGTTACCTTTCTACTTTACAACAATTGGTTAGTTACTGAGATAACAAATATCGCTGCAGGCACTCTTTTGTTTTTTGGAAGTTCATTGGCTTAGATATGTAGGAATCCATGCCTGCGGCAAGGCACTCATCAGCGCTCTCTGCGAATGAATTTGCTGTCATCTGCAATGCATAATGTGATTCTTGGGGTTATACAATATTCCAGAAAAAAAAACGATTTAATGAATTGTCACAATTCTATTATCGAGGCTTCACAAGCCACAAGGAAATCCCATGCATTGGCATTTAAAGCCAGATGGAGAAGTGAAATCTCATGGCGAGAAAGACACTGGAAAATCTCCAAATCCTAGCATCAACATGTTTAGATATGTCAAAGGAGACAGAGAAACACTTACACTAGTGGATCTTCATGTTATTTTCACATTGTGTTATTACAAAGTATAGGTAAATCTATTATCTGAAATGTTAGACACTTCTCTTAAGAAGTAGGGCATACCCTCAGGACCATATTTTGTTTTTCACCATAAAACATGAGCATTTTGGAAACTTGCTAGTTGGTATTGCATATGAGTGTGTGATCAAGAAAATAGAAAATTCATGATGTAACATGCAAACAAACCTGAGACAGAGATACTATTTAACATGAGTTTGGGATTGTTCAAAAGTAAGCTTACCGCAATTATAGGAACTCTCTTCTCTTTCCTTTCTTGTGCACAATCAGATGAAATAGCTGTGTTAGCTATCATCTGGCTGTCTAAAGGCTTTACAGAAGCGTCCCAACACCCAGTATTTTCAAAAGAACGGATTAATCTAGTGGCTTGTAGGCCATCCATTACTGGCATGTGAACATCCTGTCAAAAAGGTACGATAACCATTTTCAGCAGAAGAGTAGAAGAAGGTTAATATATGATAGATGTTTTAAGTTTGTACCGATAAAGATATCACAACTTGAGGTGCAATAATTGTTTAAAACTAAATTTATAAAATATAAAGGTAGGGCAATACCCCCAAAAATAAATCAATTGTACTGGATCATGGTGACTGGTAAGATAGGAGTAATTAGGATAACTAATCATTGTCACCGACAATAGATAACCCATGAAAGCTTGTAACATATTTCAACAAGTCAAGCAATTGGTATAGTCCTTACCCATTACCTAACAGGTTAAGAAGCTGTTTGCTCCATTATTTATTTATTTATTTTGTACCAGAAGTGTTCTGTTCATGTAAAGCATGTGGCAGCTGGCTGGAAATTAAATTCTGATGTAAACTTAGCATCGTCATCCCCGCAAAAAGAAAACTTAGCATTGTCAGGGTATTGATTTGGTATCTTAGAAGATTTTCAGGTTGAGGCAATTTAGAATGAAGTGATAACTACATATGGATGAACTGGTGAGGTAAACACGAGTAACCAAAATTAATGCCAAGCATATAAAGTTAGATAATTGAGAATGTTGTCTGTCCTACCATCAAGATAAGATCATATTGACGCTGCTGTACTGCACGGATTGCTTCCACTCCATTATTTACTATGTCTATTCCGTGACCCAGAGGCTCTAGCATTGATTTTGCCACTATTATATTGACTTTGTTATCTTCGACGAGGAGGATCTTTGCCTTACTGCTACTTGGAGAACACTTGGATTTCTTGTTAAGTGTTTTCTCTTCAAGAGCTTTGCAAGCTTTCCTACCCTCATGGATGCCAGCTCCTGAAACTGATACTGCATCGGCTCGGGAACTGGAAACTCGTTCAGCTTGACTATTCACTTCAAGGGCCATCGAACCATCCAATTGCTCTTCATCTATGCTCCCAACACTTGGACCATTGGACTGACTAGCAGCAGGGCTACGCTTCCCTGAGTTCTCTTTCATTGGTCCAAAACCATTGGTCAACATCTTAGGATCCTCTAATATGTTAGCAGGATCATAGCACATAAGCTTGCTGCCAAACATCTTGTTGTTCATCATTGGAACTCCAGAAAACAGAAGAGAATGTCGCACTTTTGGCTTGAAAACGAAAAAACCTTCTATATCAGTGGTAGTGAAATCATTACGAGAATTGGGCATGTCATCAGGACCATCACTGTGCTCCTCTTTTACAGGAATTTTGCAAGGCATCACGAATGTAAATGTTGATCCTTCATTCTCATTGCTGACAACAGTTAGAGTACCACCCATCAACTCCACCTAAATCATTGTGAAAAATCAATAGAATGGTTAGACATTAAAGTATTTATGTTGTATTTCCAGGTATCAGTGTTTAATGCATGCATAACTACTTGTATGGAGACAAAACCGAAACCTGAATATGATAATTGCGTCTTTTAGATGAATCTATTAACTAGAACTGAGAAAAAAACATACCAGCTGCTTGCAAATCGCTAGGCCAAGCCCTGTGCCACCATATTTTCTTGCATGATCTGTACTGGCTTGCATATACCTCTTGAACAGAAATGGCAAGGATTTCTCTGCAGGTTAACATAAGCTGAAAGAGTCAGGGGAAAGGATATAAAGCATATACAGAAGTATAAGTTTCTAATATGATCATGCATCATGTACAATCAATAAATGTCAGGGAAAACCTGGTATTCCGATCCCAGTGTCATATACATCACAGCGAAGCCAAACAACTTCTCCCTCGTGATACTCCCTGAAATTTTCATTTGATGCAATGCCATTCTGACAAGCATCTTCACGATTGGAGCAACGCAAAGTATCTTTATCAGAGTGTCTTGGAGAGGCAATAGAATTTTCTGCGTCGGTAGTTATTGGGCTTGCAGGATGGGCTCTCATACGAAGTTCTCCGGCTTCTATTTCACATCCCACTTGCGGCTTATCTACAAGACGAAGATTTATTCCGACCTTCCCTTCATGTGTAAATTTCACTGCATTGCTGGAATGGTTCCAAATGCCAAACGTCATCAGAGATATATTTTTTCATCCAAACACATGTGCTGTTTTATTTAACTTTATCAAACCTCTTTAAAGGCTAGTATGACTTAGGAAGATGAAATGGAAGGTTACCTGATCAAGTTGGTCAGAATTTGCCTAATCCTTAACACATCACCGATGACCTATAACAACATTGGAAAAAAAACTGAGATAAATAATCTCATTCTTTTGGAGAAATAAATTACGGAGTATATCGTTTAAGTATATGAATCCCTGAATTTCCATAGGCCTCCCCTAATCCACAGTTGCTTAAATTTTAGAAACAGGTACACTATTTTTCTTTCGTAAGGCTGTTGAATTCAATTTGCAGATACATGAATACAAAAGACCTCAACATTGTACACAAAAAGCATGGAATAAAAGATCATTGGTTCTCCTCAATACCTCTAATGGAACATCATCTCCTATGCACCCTTCAAGGGTCAATTCCTTCTTCAGAGATGCTGCAGCAGTTTGGAGGACATGTTTAACTACTTCCCTTGGTCTAAATGTCGTAGCCTCTAGTTTCATAGCTCCTGAAGTAATGAAGGCAGAAACAACCTACTTCAGATTTCAAGTGTCTTAGACAAATGGTAATGCACCGGCCGTATTTTGAATAATCTCAAAAGACTACCTTTACTGGGAAAATTCTAATTCTGAACTTATTTACTACAAATAACACAATGGCAAGGATGCACTTAATGTATATATATATCCCTATAGTGTGTGTTAATCATATTCTATTTTTAAAAACTTGTCTTAATGTGCTCCATCCAGCAACTCCTTGAAACCACTTAAACAGATGAAGATGAATGGCTCATTTCACTTAGAGACCATATGGTTTTAAATACCTGACTCCACTTTGGAAAGATCAAGGATGTCATTGATCAATTGCAATACAAGATCTCCAGAAGATAACATAACTTCTAGCAACTGATATTGCTCTTTATCCAGTTTTGTAGTTGCGAGAATTTCAGCCATGCTAAGAACTCCTGAAAGGGGAGACCTGATCTCATGGGACATGGTAGCTAGCATTTGCTTTGCTCGCATTGTTTCCTCTGCAATGTTAGATAATTGGAAGTATTCAGTGTACCATCCTGACTTAAAACACACAATTAAGATTAGAGTAAAATACACCAGGCTACAGGATGCAGACCAGTTATGTGAAGAGATCTGCTAAGTTCTGTTTCCTTGGCTTTTTGGATAGCTTCTCTCACCCTTATGTCCGCCATTTTCTCTCTTGTTTTGACCTAAAGTGCAAAGAAGTAGATGGGTTGCGGTTCAGCAGGATGGAACAAAATGTAGAACAGCATGTGGTGTATTAAACAAAATTTAATTAAGGAACTTCTTGCAAATGAGAAAGGAGTCTCATTTCCTGTGGAAACTACCCTCAGAGAATAGTCTATGCAATCATTGCAAGAAGGATGATGCACAATATCATTTTTACGTGCAATACCAAAATTGAAATTTACAAGTCTAACCATGGAATATAGCATGTGAAAGTTGACCACTGGTCCATAATGCCAATTTGCTACAAAACCACATGAGGCAACTACTTCCTACAGAATTGGAAATAGGCACAGTTCTACGGGATAAAAGTGAAATTTTAGCATGTAGTTGTAGGCTTCTATCTACAATCTTATGCATCCCACGCAGAACAACAAGAACACTGAGACCACTTTTACTAAAGAAAAAGTGTACTGTTGCACAAGAGAGCCAAGGGAAACAAATAGTATTTTATGATTCTCGAGATTCAGCAAGAACAATTGTCTAAAAAAAAGATTCAGCAGGAAAAGGAACTGGAGAGGCATATATGAGAGAAGTAAATTCAAAAAATCACCTGGTCTGTTATGTCCATTGCAACATAATTCACACCAATTGTCTCCGCAGATTTGCTGAAAACTGGTTCAATGTATGTCACAAAGGTCTTCTCTCCAAATAATGGAGTATTAAACACAAACTCTCTCTTAGTCGCTACACCCTTGGCCATAACCTCTCTCTTGACATTATTCATCTCATCTATACCCTCGCCTGACAATATCTCGTGGTCGGTTTTACCAATGACATCCTGAAAAATAAATTATGCTTCAGCCAAAATTGCAATTTACAGGACAAAAGAGCACTGCACAGTATGAAGCAGAAATGACAAAGACAAAGGCAGGGTCAAGGTATCAACAAGAATTAAATTACCTCATCAGCAAGTGTGGGGAAGTGATTAAAAATGAAACGGTACCGCAAGTCAGCATCCTGTAAATAAGAAAGAGAATATGTATTATTTACAAATATCCTAGCATGGAAGTTCATCTTCGGTGCTCCATCACGTGCCTTCATTCAAATGGCATGTAATGTGCATA
Organism: Brachypodium distachyon; assembly: GCF_000005505.3. NCBI lineage: Eukaryota > Viridiplantae > Streptophyta > Magnoliopsida > Poales > Poaceae > Brachypodium > Brachypodium distachyon. Next base: position 26,774,145 of record NC_016131.3, on the reverse strand, counting down.
GAAAGCTGTAACAGGTGAGGACATAGATAAAGCGTACCTGATGAGCAATTACAATGGGGGCACTTTGGAGAACCAAGTGCAAGAAGTAATCAGCTCGTTCTAACATTCCAGAGAATTCCTCCACCGGTGTATGTGACTGAAGATTCTTTATATCTTCCTCCAACTTTTCCTCCAACGAACGCTCCCTTTGCAGGCTTGCGTCGAGCGCTTTTCCTAACTGTATCGCTCGCTCTTTCCAGTACAAAATAGTGTCGTATTCTGCATCTATTTTAAGCTCTTGATTACAAGAAAGTTCATCACTCTTTTTGCTCGGTCGCTTCCATTCATCTTTGTAAACTTCATCCAGTATTGGTACTTGCCGCTTTGCAGCATAATAATTCTCATCCTGAAACCGCTGCTCTTCCAAGATTTGTTGCTTCTTTTGTTCAATCTCTTTTCTTTGTTGGGAGAGACGACCAAGCTCTTCATTCAGAAGACGAGCATTATTGGCCCGCTTATATTCCCAATGCTTCATAAAGTACTGCATTTGAGAAGTGCCTTTCTCAGAATTTGCCATTTCCGTAAGCCGGTGGACATCCCCACGAACAGGCCGCTGACTAAATTTAACATCCTTGAGTGCATCGTGGTCCTTCCCAAGGTTTTCCATTCTGAACTGCTTCTGGTGTTTATCCCCTATGTTCTCAGGCCACATTGATGGTGCGACTTCATCCTCAGGCTCAGATAGGTATTCGTCCCCCATTTTTTTTCAATAACGAGCACCGTTGTTACCTGGTCACATCGAAATCTCACTCAAACGTAAGAGATTATGCACCAAACAGGTGTTGTTGCCGACTGTAGCTCACACACACCAATTTTTACTTCAAATTTCAATGTTCCCACTGCTCTGAGAATGGTACAGGTTGTAGTTTAACTCCTACGTAGACCAACCTGAAGATAGAGAGAGGATCAGTAGCTACTTCATTTCTGCATAAACATCAAGTCTGCAACTTGGTGGTGCCAAATGAAAGAAGAAATCTAATCATGAGAGGTGGTCGAATTAGTCTATACTGAAATAGTCCATTAACTGAATTGCACAGTGATTTCAATGGGATGAAGACACTAAAAATTTGACCTGAGAGCAAAATAAGATCAACAGAGCATGCATATCCAAGTCAAATTCTGTAGCGAAAATGCCAAAAGGGTTCCAGCTTTCAAGATATCCAAGTAAACGCTCGTCACTGTGGCAACAAAAGCAGACATACGGCTCTCCTTTTAACGAAATTCCATGCTGTAAAGACTGGCACCTCCCCTTTCTTCAAGGCAGCTGGAGAGCATTTTCGGATCAAGGGATGGCAGTGAAAAAGGTGCAGGACTGAATCTAAGATTCTACTACGTGACTCCCGAAACCATAAAATCAAATACATATCCAAAGAAAAGACGACAGATGCAAATCTATCGAATTAGTATAACATACAATTAGACTGAACTCTAGGAAAGATCAAGCCCGGGTCACTGCCAATCAAACCAAACATATACACCTCAGAAAGTCAAACATTTCATCAGTGGAGAACGGCACACGCACGCAAAACAACCACGAGAGCAACCGCATACACAGAGCGCACGTCAGAAAGCTGATCCCAGTAGGATCCAACCTTGTTCTGCTCCGCCGTCCCATGCCCAGAACCCGTTCGACAGAACGCCAAGCGAAGCTAACAACGCCGGGGACACGCTAAGATCAAGTCCACGGTCCCAAAACCCACCCGATCAAACGAGAAACACTTCAAGTACCACCCAGAGCGCAACAGCTCGACAGAATCGCACTACGCCCGCAAAGCATCCGACGGAATGCCAAGACCGGCACCCGGCGATCAGGAAACCTCACGGCATGGTCAAAGATCGCGAAAACGCACCTGAAACGCCTTCGATCGGTCCCTCCGAACGCGCGTCGCGGTGATCCGGCACGGACACAGCCCACAGGGACTTGAGCTGAGAGAGATAGGGCGAGATTGAGAGGAGTGTGGACGGGGGGGAGTCAATGCAACGCCAACAACGCGACGCGGAGCAAGGAGATGGAGGAGCAGAGGAGGAGGAGGATCTAATGGCAGCGAGCGAGCAGAGCGAGGAGGAGGAGGGGCGACGCGGCCATGTGAGGGGAAATAGTATAAAACTCCGGAGGGGGCGCAAACGGGTGCGAGGAATCGCGGCCACGGGCCATGTGCGAGGAGAAAAAGAAAAGAGAGGATCGCGCGGGGGCGGGGGGGGAGGACGAATATTTTTATCGCCCGATCTGGTCGCCGCCCCGGCCGCCCCGGCCGGGCCGGCGGTGGCCGCGGCGAGAAGCGACGAGGACGACGACGACGAGGGGGGGAGTTAAAAAATTGGGCGGAGGCGGAAAGGAGAAGAAGAGAGATTTTTTAAAACGAAGTGGAGTGTGAACTGCCATGTGGGGTCCAGTCCTTGGCAAGCGCGTTTTGTATACTTCCGAGATGCCAGCTCGACGGCGTGGGGCCATCTTGTCAGCTGCTGGCTGGCTGTTACTACGGCCTGCAGTGACAAGTGTCACTTATCTCGTCCGGTGCTGTGAGAGTTTTGAATACATGCTTCCTCCGATTCATATTAATTGTCTCAAATTTGCTCAAATATAAATGTATATATGTCTAAAAAAACATCTAAATACATGTAATATTTCAAAAATTAATATGGACAAGAGGGAGTAGGAAAGAAGCAAAAAAAAAAGGTTTCCAATGTCAAACTAACGCATAACTCATTTTTGAACTAGGATCGTTTGAATTGCAACTTCAAAATTGTCGAAACCATTCTTTGTCTCAAGATTTTTTTTAAGAAACAAAAGAGTTTGCTTTTCACTAGCCATGAACAAAACCACGTTAACAGAACAACCTTCGTCTTTTATATAAAGAATATAGTACTCCTTCCGGCCGGAGGGAGTAAAACATTTGGGAGAATCGGACGGTAGTCGGGTCTCCTGGTGTAAATGTACGGTCACTTCACCTAAAGATTTTGAGTAAATATCAAGGAACTTCTATAATTGGGTGTTTCCTATTCAAAAACCACAACTTAAAAAAAATTATAACAGAAATACCACTCCAGTACTAATTGGTTATATGAAACCCAAGTCGTGTCACTGAAGCTAGTTGATGGCGGATTTGACAAGTAGGGCCTACAACCCCGTCTCCACATAACAGAAAAGCCTGTTTCTTGGCGGTTGTGCCGTGCAGATTTGGCTTGAACTGGCACAACCCGAGCCTAGCCATGCTCTATAATAAGAAGAATACTGCGAAATTTCTTGTTTACTCCTGCGATGTTATAGGGCATGGATTATTGCAATATTGGTGATTGTGCTTCTCTTCTGAAGAGTGCCTCAACATCACGGGAGTTTGACGATGGTCCTTGGTTTCAATGTTTATAAGGAATCCTAGGAAGCTACATGTGATGTTTAATTTTTTTAGGGTCTTTCATGCATGGCTCTCCTAGTCAATATAGCGGTTTCTGTGTGTGGTGCTTTGAAAAAAAGGCTCTCAAAAAATTCTCAAGAAACTGGTTCGATGGATGAAATATTGTTCGAAATGGGTAAAAAAAAATTCGAACATGTTTGATTGACGTGGCATAAAATGGCTACGGTTTTGACATGGAAGGTGACACAAAGAAAATTGTTGCAGTGGTGTTCTCTGCATGCAGACAATGTGGATACTTTAGAGGCCATCGATCTATCGTGGATGCCATGTCATGCGCCAGTTGAGAGGCAGCAGCTACCAAGTTTAGTGTCCTTGATTTGGGTACAACTTGCAGTAATCACACAACCATGCAAGAGAACGAAATTAAACAAGTTTATCGCTGACAAGTAGTAGTACTTAAACTAGGAATTTGTAACTAGTAATAATCAAGTAGATGAATTGTGTTTGCTTCGTCCAATCAAGCCACGAGACAATGTTTCCTTCAACGCACGCACACACACTCAGCGGTTCATTGTACCTACCTGCTTACCAACCAACCAACTGATCGATCTGGCTTAAGGATGGCCGGTGTGTTTCCTGGCCTCTTGATTGGCACGTGCAAACGAGATTAAAGAATTTACATGTTGCTTGAGTAAGTGCCTGAGTGGAGATGCTAATATAATGGGGTCATTATAACTGGTGCAGTGGTGCTAGCGCCGTGCAAAGCATATGGAGTAGAGTGTAGTACACCAGCTTAATCAGCCTCGAAGCGGCTAGGCAGGCTAAATCCCTATGCCACTGCTACTTTTCAGGTAATCTATAGACAGATGATGGATCATGGATGCCAATAAGCAGAGCAGCGGAGCCAGAAAAAATAGCTTATGTTCGATCGGGTGCCAGAGGATCTTTATCTGAACCCGGCCGTGAACCCTTTTCTTCAGAAACTTTTGCTGTTGCCATGTTTGGGAGCTACATATATATGTGCCTTGATTCGTTCGTGCTAGTTATAACAAACCGAGGCAGAGAATCTAGCAGCTGCTGTGTTCCTCCGCAGGAAGTCCGGCCTGGACCTTGTTCATAATTGATTAAGTACAGTTAGCTGCTTTTATCCTGTAATCGTGTCGCCATTATGCCAACTGATGATAGGTTCTCATCACTGCTAGTTACATGCCATCTTTGACTTTGGGTTAGCTAGAGTTGTACTTTACGAAGAAATTAAGTGTGGCTGCAGCATCTTCACAGGTTTTATAGACATACATGTAACTATAAATCAGAATCTGAATATCCTTAACTAGGCAACTGAACTAGCTAGCTAGGTTCAAAGCAAGAGCTGCCTATCTCCAAATATTATACTTTTTCGGTTTTGCTATTTTCTAGGCGACTGAGAAATAACTATTTCTTAATTGATGCATGATAACAACCTTTTTATTCAATCATTGAGATTCGTGTAAGATTAATGTAGGTCCGATGGATAAGAAAATCTTTGTTGGATGGATACGATTGTCGACTGAGAAATAACTATTTGACTCTATTAGTAACATGTTACACATCCATGGATTTAATTATCACAGCTTTCCCAGATCCTCATAATAACGTCTTTATAAAATGCAGGGGTGCAACTAGTTGCCAATAATCTGCATCCATCCGAACATGCACCGGCCATGGACTTGCAAAGGAGACTTACATTATCCACCCCCAAGCCACTAATGCCTAATGTCCTAGCAAGTACTGTATATATTAAGACAACACTAATTAAGAAGCTGTTCCACTTGCAATATCAAGCAGCTGTTCTAAAAGCATAGTCTACTACTAATGGAGTAGTGGCAACCTGCACAATAATGGTGACACAAGAGGCCAAGCAACCACAATCTAACGTGCTCTGTCAGCTTTGATCCCTGCAGCACCCACGGCCGTTGATCATATTAAAACCAAGACACGCGGCAACTATACACATACTGGGGATGGCATTGCATTGGCGGCCTTTTAGCTAGTTTTATAGTTAATTACATCCTCTATACAACCATAATTATATAATCTAATTGGCTGACAATTCTTCTGCAAAAGTGTAGTACATACAGGCATACAGCTGGGTTAAGTTACATTTTTTTTTAGGAATTGTATATTGTTGTCATTTGTAATCAAGGGGCCCAAGTAGCTTATAATGTAGGGCATCCAACAGCTAGATTTGCCGTTGCCACAAAAGAAGCAGGACAACTAGAGTACCGAGGCGCTTAGCTAAGCCCTACAAGGCTACAAGAGAACCAAATGGTTTTATTTTTTAATTTTCTGTTACTACTTGACCACTACTCGCTTTGCTTTAGACCGCCAGCTATGGACGATGTACATATAGTTGCTTTTGGGAATAGAAAGAATTAAGGCCAAAAAAAGAGCTCAGCATGTGAGCATTGCAGCCGAATTGATGTAAAGAACCTAATTAATTGTTGGTGCATGAACTAGACAATGTGCCCACCCAGCCCACAATAATGATCTCACACTTGCTTGACAAACAATTCCTAATATTTCTAATCACCAATTAGGCCATGTTTGCCTAAAAAAAGGCCGTGTTTGGAATATTTTAGATCAACTAGCAGAGTTTTGTGCTTTGGGCTTAGATTAACCCTTCTGTGACCATGGGCAGTGATGTTGCTCTTTTTTATTTTCTCCCTCCAGTTTCATAAAAGTGACGTTTTGAACATTAGCATGCATGGCCTCCAAAACATAACTTTGACCACTAATTTCTATTGGAGTATGCTTATAAAATCCAATTAAATCTTTCTCAAAAGAAAAATCCAATTAAATCATATGGTATTAAGAAAGTACCTTTTGAGACAAGTTTAGACACAAAAATTTTAGGTATCAATTAAAAATAGGGGGAAATATTTTTGAAGTCCTTGACAGTCAAAGTTTTGTAAGATTGAATTTGTTCATGTCCAAAATGACAACTTTTATGATATTGAAGGACTATTTATTGAGAGGGTTTCCTAGCATTTGTGTCTGAAAGATCCAGAAGAAAGGCAATTAAGTTTGACTAGTCCTCATAAAATTAATAAATGTCAATTACTTTGAATTTATGAAATATATTTGAATGTGCATAATATTTTAATAAAAAAGTTAAACAACAATTAGCAGGAAGCGTTGACCTGTGGGAGGTTGCAATAACAGGTGAACTACCAAAGGGGAAAAAAGTGTAGTTCAAGTGATTATGCATGTAACCACATTTTCATGCATGTATTCATCATGTGACCAACTTGATGTCTTCTCATTGCAAATTTCTTCCCCTTCAAACAAAGTCAACGCCGAAAGTTAAAATGGGCTGTCTATCAATAAGCCTAGACTAGATAGGTTTAATTAAAGAGATGAAAGAAATGACAATACAATCTTATTTCTTAAATCTGGACAGCTATAGCAGTTCTGTGGCAGACCAAAAATAAATAAACAAGCAAAACCACGTAGGCTCCATGTGCAGCTATATATAATGATAGGTTAGATAGTAGCACAGCACTAATTAAGTTTCATGTTAATTAAGTTATTATTGTCAGCACTTAATGGACGCAGTAACTAAAGCTTGGCATCTTAGAACGTGCAAGGTGGTTGGCCATGCTTGGCTTCTCCATAGCTAGCCGAGTGGGCCGGTCTGTTTCTAAAAAAAGCTAGCTAGCCGCGTGGATCAGGCACAGCAGAAAGTTGGAGATGAAATTTATTTATGTCATTATTCAATTAATTACTACTCTTTTGCAAGCGATGCAACTGGAGATGTTAAGTAGCAGTAATTATATAATAATGTACAAAACCCATTCTTTTCCCCCATATTCATGCACTAGATACGAATTCATTTTAACTACAGTACGAAATAGAACTTTATACATACTAGTAGGAGTACATTTCTAGCTTAATTAAGATGATTGGATCTATTTATACGACTAATGATGAATTAATGGAGTCGCCGAAAGCGAGCACCTAGCTAGCTGTGTGGTACTCCGTGACATGCCATTGCCAAGACCACAGGGGAAATAATGGATTAGTCTAGCTTATCTGAACAACCTGGCTTAGTCTTTAAAAATCAGCACAAATCACCCGGAAAGCAAAAAACACTCAGCATTTACAGCTGCGTGCAGCGTGCCTACACATCATCAGAGCTGTGTATATATATTCAGAACAATAATATGGAACGGTTCTAGAAAGGAAAAAGAAAATCTCAGAAACAATACACGTTGACAAGGTGCATGCGTAAATAATTGGACGGCCTGAATGTAAATCCAGAAAAGCCATGACTCTTCTAAATTTCAGCCAAAAATAACCCTAGCTAGCGCACAAACTTTAACCAAATCTAACACCTTTGCTCAACGCCAATTTCTATGGTACATTGAATGTGACTAGCAAACAACACATTATATGCATGTATGAGACTTGGCGTTGAAGAGCATGACGAAAGTTTACCCGGAAAAAAAGAAGAAGAGCATGACGAAAGTTCTCTTGGAGACTTGGACGTTTTCTTTTCTAGACAGAAAACTATCGATGTTGGGCCGGGCCGGGCCTCATGATCTGCTCGCCGCTGCCGGCCGAGCAACGTCGTCGTCGTCGTCTTCGTGCAATTAGCTGGGCTTCTTCCTCCGCCTTGAAAACTTTACCTGCGAGCACCAGCAGCGCGTAGAATATGGCTGCGAACACAGCGGCGACCGGCAGCGCCAGCCACGTGCCGGACGTCACGAGAGCCACCAGCATCGTGACCACAAGCCCAACCATCGTCACCATGACGCACTGCATTCATACGCAAAACCATGACGAGTTAATTAAGTTGGATTAGTTCATAATATAGTCAGAGCCGAGTAAGAGCTTAACTAGATCGATCTGCTCCCTCCATTTCATAATTCTTGTCTCAAATTTGCCCAAATACAAATGTATCTATTTTTAAAAAGCGTCTAGATACACGTAACATTTCGATAATAATTATGGAAAGGAAGGAATATTAATTAAAGATCCGAATAAATCAATCAGGGGATGGATGGATCGATCCGTGGAGTCGATGACGTACAACATTGGCGGCGGGCTGATCGGGCTCCGGCGACTCTTCTGCGGCGCCTGCTTTCTCGAGGTCGACGAAGGCGCAGCTGGAGCTGGACATGCCTAGCTCGCCCTATATCTACTCAATTTGGGTGTTGGTTGATAGAATGCTAGGTGTAGATCGATCGGTAGAACTTTCTGTGATTCAACTAGATTTCGGTATGGGAGAGAGAGAGAGGGGAAGAAGGGGAACGTACCTTCACTTTGGGACGACGAGGAGCTCGACGGGGCGGCCATGTCGACGGCGAGGGAGAGACGGCGGCGGGGAGCGACGGCGGAGCTTCCCGTCGCTGTCTGCGCAAAACCCTAGATCGGTACGGAGTGTCGGTGGGGTCGGTGGCAAACGCAGCGAACCTCGTAGTGCGTGCCCCGGCCCCCCCACCTCTTTATATAGCGCAGCGCGACCGGGGCCCGCCAACCATATTGGGTTGGGGCCCCCCGATCAGGGTGCGTCAGATCTAGGCCCGATGGGCCGTTGGGCCCACACGGCTGGGAGATCACTCTAACATTCTCCCCCTTGATCTCAACTTTTCACCACTGATTAGTACGTAGAGCATGTTTCATCGTCTCAGCTCAATTGCCGATAGAATCAGACAACTACAAATCCGTGTTGAAACAAATTCTGTTTCTTTTTGGGCCAATCTTTATCCATGAATCATAGGCTTTTCCTTAAAACCAAGCCGGCTAAGTGTTCCTTGAACACACTGGGTGGTAGGCCTTTCGTAAGCGGATCCGCAAGCATATCTTTTGTCCTTATATGCTCGAGACTTATAGTGTGATCCTGGATTTTATCTTTCACAACATAATACTTTATCTCTATAGAACACCGCGGGCTCATTGTCGCAGTACATCTTTAGTGGTTTGTCGATACAATCCACTACTTTCAAGTCGGATATAAATTTCTTTAACCATATCGCCTGCCTCGTGGCCTCATAACATGCTATAAATTCTGCATACATCGTGGATGATGCAACTATTGACTGTTTGGAGCCCCGCCTGTGAGAGTGAATACATATCCAGACGTGGATTTTCTATCATCTCTGTCTCCCGCAAAGTCTGCATCTGAATACCCTCTTATCTCTAGGGAATCAGATCTTCTATATGTTAGCATTAGGTCTTTTGTGCCTTGCGCATAACGCAATGCTTTCTTTACCATTTTCCAGTGCTCTATGTCTGGATTTTCTTGATATCTACCGAGTACCACGGTGATAAAAGCTAAGTCAGGACGAGTGCACACTTGTGCATACTGTAGGCTTCCAACGGCCGAAGCATATGGAACCGCTTTCATTTGATCGATCTCATATTGACTTTTGGGACATTGAAATTTCCCGAAACTGTCACCCTTGACTATAGGAGCAGGTGTGGCATTGCTCGCATGCATATTGTATTTCTTTAGAATCTTTTCGAAATATGCCTTTTGCGATAGTCCTAGAACCTCATTTTTCCTATCTCGGTGAATTTCTATGCCCAAGACATATGACGCTTCACCAAGATCTTTCATATCAAAATTTGAGGACAAAAACTTTTTTGTTTCTAGTAGTAGACTGACATCACTGCTAGCAAGCAAGATATCATCCTCATACAAGATTAGGAAAATGTATTTCCCACTTTTAAACTTTGCATAAACGCAGTTGTTCTCAACATTCTCTTTAAACCCAAATTTCTTAATGGTCTCACTAAACTTTAGATACCACTGTCGTGAGGCTTGCTTTAATCCATAAATGGATTTCTTTAGGCGGCATCCCATGTTTTCCTTGCTTTCCATGATAAACCCTTGGGTTGTTTCATGTAGACCTTTTCTTCTAAATCCCCGTTTAGAAATGCCGTCTTTACATCCATCTGATGTAACTCTAAATCAAAATGCGACACTAGTGCCATTATTATTCTGAAGGAATCTTTGCATGAGACCGGTGAAAATGTCTCATTGTAATCTATTCCTTCTCTTTGTGTAAATCCTTTTGCCACGGGTCGTGCTTTGTATTTTTCTATATTCCCTCTGGAGTCATATTTGGTTTTGTAGACCCATTTACAGCCTACCGTTTTGGCTCCTTTAGGAATTTCCTCTAAGTCCCAAACTTCGTTGGAACTCATCGATCTCATCTCATCTTCCATGGCCTCCAGCCACTTCGATGAGTGAGAACTACTCATGCCTTCTTCATATGAAGTGGGATCATTCTCCATATGAACTTTTTCTGTATTATAAACTTTATAATCTTTTGGAATGACTAACTTTTTAACTCTTTGAGACCTTCTAAGGGCCTCATTTTCTGGCACGTTCTGTGTCTCCACATGTGGCGCATGTTCAGGCTGCTGCACCTCCCTTTCATGTGCAACAATGGGTTGAGTCGGCTCCTGACGGACAGGTTCCGGACCTTCACTCATTGTTGTCATGTGTGGAGTTGCAACAGGTGTCGGCACCACAATCTCAGGGATTGTCGGTGCGTCAACAACAAGTAGTGAAAAGAATGGCTCCTGAGTCATTGGATTAGGTGCAGGCACCCTCTTCTCCTCAAGGTCAACTTTTCAAGCCACCGTGCTCCCCCTCATCATTTTGTCCTCTAAGAAGACGGCGTGTCTCGTTTCCACAAACTGTGTATCTGTCTGGACAGTAGAAACGAAAACCTTTTGATCTTTCAAGGTAGCCAATGAAATGGCAACTTACTGTCTTGGTATCCAACTTTGTAATATTTGGGTTGAACACTTTGGCCTCAGCTGGGCTCCCCCACACCCGCAGGTGTTGTAGAGAGGGTACTCTTCCTGTCCACAGCTTGTACGGTGTTTTGGCACCGACTTGGTTGGCAATCTATTGAGAATGTGAATGGCGGTTTTTAATGTCTCCATCCACAATCCCAATGGTAATGTGAAATAACTCATCATACTGCGCACCATATCCATAAGGGTACGGTTATGCCTTTCAGCTACTCCATTTTGCTGAGGCTCGCCCGGCATTGAATACTGGGCAACTATTCAAGTCTCCTGTAGGAACCTTGCAAAAGGTCCAAGGACTTGGCCATATGGGGTGTGCCGACTGTAGTACTCCCCTCCACGGTTGGATCTTACTATCTTTATCTTTTTATCATGCTGATTTTCAACTTCAGCCTTGAATATTTTAAATTTATCCAATGCTTCTGACCTTTCTTTTATTGGATAAATGTAACCATAACGGGAGTAGTCGTCTGTGAATGTTATGAACGAATCATAACCATCCACACTTTTCACAGGAAATGGTCCACAAATGTCAGTGTGAATAATTTCGAGTGCGCTGGTGCTACGTATTGCACCATTTTTATTTGTTTTACATACTTTCCTTTAATGCAATCTACGCATTGCTCTATTTCTGAGAACTTTAATGGAGGAAGAATTTATGTTTTAACAAGTCTTTCTATCCCCCCCCCCCTCGAAATATGGCATAAACGACAATGCCATAATTTTGATGATTCATTAGTCCTCTTTCTTTTCTTTTGTACTTTCTCCGACGCGGCAACATGTTCATTCACTTTACACATAGAATGTACCTTTTCACGTATGGATAATAAATAAAGCTCATTGTGAAGGAAGGCAACACCCACACAATCATTATTAAACCATATGGCACACTTGCCATGTTCAAAATGACATTCATAATCAACTTTGTCCAAACGTGATACACTAATCAAGTTTCTGTGTAATGAAGGAACATAAAACACATCTCTAAGCAGGATCGTGAATCCATCGGGAAGCTCCAAGGAGATGTCGCTGACAGCTTCTACGTCCGCTTGGACTCCATTTGCAACTTCAATGCATCTTTTGTTTCTTTGCGTAGTCCGCGTCGAAAGGAATCCCTATAAAGAATTTGCAACATGAACAGTTGCACCAGAGTCAATCCACCAAGTAGATTTCGAAAACTGTGTATACAGGGATTCATTTACAAAGGAAATGGAGTTTATACCATTCTTTGCCATGATTGACTTTAGCCATTCCGGGCAATTTTTCTTGTAATGCCCGATCTTCTTGCAGTGGAGGCATGTGTCTTTGTCCACTGGAAAAGTCTTTTGTTGTTGCTGATGTTGCATGGGAGCTTTACCATGTGGCTTTGAAGAAGAACTTTGATTGCCTTGAGGGAAGTTCTTTTTCTTATTATCCCTCACATAGTTCAGAGAACCACCATATGAGGATTTAATTCTGTCCTCTTCTTGCACACACATGGCTATAGTTTTTTCAATATCCCACCGCTCTGGTTGCATATTGTAGTTGACAACAAAAGTGTCAAACACTTTTGGCAATGAAGCCATAACGAGATGAGCAAGCATTGCAGGCTTAATCTCTAAATCAGCATCCATGGGCTTTAACTTAGAAGCCATGTTGCTCATCCTGAGGATATGCTCTCTTATGCCATGTCCTCCTCCTGTGTACTTTTCTGTCACCAGCTGCTGAAGCAGCCAGGTAGCATATATCTTTGAATAACGAGTGAACTGGCTCTTTATCTTTTCAAGATACACCCCTACGAAAGCACAATCTGCAATTGAGCCCACAATAGCGTGCTCAATTGTGTTTTTTATAAAAGCCATGCACTTTTTGTTGGCGGTGAGCCACTTTTTGTTCTCGAGGGTGTATGACATCTCCAATGGAGCATACTCACTCTTCTTTTTCTCCCCAGCAACATCATCATCTTTTACATCCCTGACTGGTTCTGTAGGCTTTGGTGGCTGTGGAGTGTCAACCACCCAGTCCACCTCGCCACAAACAAAAGCCAGATCCACTTTCTTTCTCTACTGAGTGTAGTTGTCACCCCTGAGGGTTGGTACGTCCTTGAGACATCCCATCAAGTAGTACCCTCCTGAAACCACAGTGACGTGAGAAGATAACAACAATTGCATGCATTAATCCAACGTCGGTCAAAATTAATTCATACAACTGTTTGTGCAATTTAATCTATATCACCGTTGGGCAGAAAATAGAACTAAATGCACACTTTAACCATTAATCATGATCATGCTATTAATGACGTTGGTCAAGAAAAAAATAACACGATCACAATTAACATAAAACACTTTTAATCACGTTCTTTAATTTAAACAACACTTTTAAACTATTTGCAACGGAAACTATGAACAAAAATTATAACTTTATACTTTTCAGAAGCAATACTTTGCACTTTTCTATTTCCTAAAACAAACATCTCGTTGGTTCAGTTTGAATAGGAGAAAAAATAATACCAAAATGTGCAAAAACTGATCATAAACTGTAAAAGAATGCCTCTGTGAAAGAAAAAAAAAATCTTTCGGCCAGCGCAGCCCATCTAGGGCACCCGGCCCAGCCAAGCGGAGAAGCCTTGCCAGCGTCATCCTCAGCCGTCCGACCGAATCGGACGGCTGGGAGCGATCTGCGCTCTGGACAAAACCACCTCGGCCGAACCCTAGTCAAACCCTAACTTCTTTTTCCCTTTCTCATCTTTTCTCACTGGCAGCGGCGGCGGGAGGGCTTTTGGCCGGCTCGGAAGCCGCGCCGCCGTTCCTTCTCCTCCCCCGGCCTCCCTTTTCCTCTTCTTGCGAGCCGACTCCGGCCATGCGGCATCGTCCCCGGCCCCTTGCCGACGCACGCGTGCACCTGACGAGGGGCTACCTGGGCAATACCCTGACTCAAGGGTTTTGACTGATGGAGAGCACGGGGTGCACCAGCGATCTCGTCGACTAACAAAGACTAGGGGAGTCGCAAGGTTTACCCAGGTTCGGGGCCCTCGGAAGGTAATACCCGTACGTCCTGCTTTTGGTGTATTGTATTGATCGAGATTACAGAGAAGCTATGAAGCTATGGTGCGCAGATGGATCTGGCGTATGTGTAGAGGTTACCCCTTCTCGACTCCCCCTCCTAGCCTTATATACTGGCGGCTAGGTCTCGGGCGTGATAATCGGGAAGGTTACAATCAAATCAGTTTATTCTGGTACGAAAAGATTATACTCCTTGGCTTGAGCCGCACTTTGAGGGACTCGACCTGCATATACGTAATGGGCCTTCGAGTGAACCCCTTGCTGGACTGTATCGGGTATATGAAGGTTGAGGACTCGAAGGGTCATTCCCTCGTCAGTTAGCCCTCGAGTCCCTGTTCGAGGCGCAGGCTCGGGTAGGGACTCAAGAGTTTTTATTTCAGTTATTCGACTGTATATCAAGATGCAGATAGTCTTCTTGCTTTAACCGTCCATCGGTCAATTGACTCGAATGTTTGTCAGACCCGAATTTTTGGAATTCCTGACCTGTGGCTCGGAAACCACAGGGCGTTTCTGCGAATAGTACTGATACTGTGTGGGATGGTTGCGTAACGCGCCTGGAATACTCGATGGGTCGAGTCCAGTTGATTGCAACGGGGCAAAAACTTTGTTAGCATACATCAGCACTCGAGTCCCCAGGCTCGAGCCTGGATAACTGGCGGTATTTGAGTCAAACCTGCCGGAGGCTTTACTTCGAGTTCCTGTGCTGTCGGGTGGCAACCCCGAGTTTTCTAGAGCTTGATATGACGTCTTTGCTGACGTTTTGATTAAAGAAATGGTCTAGGCAGTCGATGGGACGTACCTTATGCTTTATGCACGGACTGAATTGAGTACTATGGATGTGGTCAGTTTGATTTGACCATACGACGTGCGCAAGATTTTAGGCGCAATAATAGCTGTCATGGGTTCCTGAACCGATGGAAGGAGGAACGGCTCGTTTCTGCTGGGGCCACGCGTCATACATGGATGCGAAACGCGTGGCATCATTCTGAATCGTGCGGCGGTGATTCCGCTCCTTCCTGTTATCAATCATCTTCTTCCTGCCCCATTTCGCCCCCTTGTCTTCTGCATTCCATCGCATCTTCCTTCTGCGCTCTGCTCCTTTGCTCAAACCCAGCCTCCTCTCCGTCGCTCTCGCTCCCCACTTCGTTCCTCACTGCCATCACGCGCTTGCTGCCATGGGCAGGAAGAAGATCTCCACTGCCGCTGGTGCCAGCACCGTTGCTGACGGCAAGAAGGCATCTTGCGATGCTCCCCCCGCCTTGGACAAGAAATCCAAGAAGACTGCTGACGTCGCGCCTGGCGGCAAGAGGACCGGGGAGTGGAAGGGCTCTGGGATCTTGGCATGCCACTTCTCGGTGATGTAGAAGCACGGACTAGTTCCCGGCGAAGACTCCGGCAAGGTTCGCGTCCCGGGCAATGAGGTAACTCCCCATCCCAGGCCTGGGGAGCGAGTTATTTTCTACGCTTTTGTTATCCGCGGCCTCTCTCTCCCAGTGCACTTCTTCTTCCATGCGCTGCTGCTGGCGTATGGGCTTCAGATGCATGATCTGACACCCAATAGCTATCTACACATTGCGGGTTTCATCACGCTCTGTGAGTGCTACCTGGGCGTGAAACCCCACCAGGGTCTGTGGAAGAAACTGTTCATCATCAAGCGGCAAAGTAAAGGTGACTGGATCTACAAGACCGGCGCCGCCAATATCCAAGTTCGCGGAGATGTTCAGTACTTCTCCCTTCATCAGATCGAGTCGGTGCAGCAGTGGAAGAGTCGGTGGTTTTACCTCCAGGACGAGCCAGTCGACGGCAAGGATTTCAACCTGCCCGAGTTCTCCGCCTCTGCTCAAGTGAGAAAGTTGAAGTCTTGGAACCACGAGCTGACATCCGAAGAAGATGCAGAGGCTACTGTTCTGCTGAAGCAAGTTGTCGAGCTTCAGCAGACTCCCGAGAAAAAGGTGAGTGGTCTGCAGCTTATCTCTCTTTTCATGAAGAGGCGGATTCAGCCGATCCAAGCTCGAGTCCACTCCATGTGGGAGTACTCGGGGCCGTCAGACTCCACTCGAGTCTGCGCGCAGGAGCTGTCGGACGAGGACCTTCTGACTCGAGTAAGGGTGGTCACTCGAAAGGAGATCACCTTGGAAGATCTGGAGTCGCCTCTGCCGCCTTACGGACCCGATCGATCGCGTGAAGAGGTGATTTTTACTTGCTCCCTCGCCATTTATTACTCTGCAATTTCCATGTTAGTCTTTATTGAAAAGTGTTGCTGCAAGGCCATCAAGAGCTTATGAGCCAGCCTCCATTGATCGAAGGAGTGCCAGTCGATGACGACGAATTGGTCGACTGCTCCAACTCCGACGCCCTTTACGAGGATGACGTGGATGAGGACGAAGATGACCATCAATCACGCAAGCGTGGTCGGTCAAGTGAGGCGGACCAATCAACCGGAGATTCTTATCAGCACGAGGTGCCTGAAGAGACGATTCCTTCGAGCGCCACAGCCGCATCCGATGAGCCGAGGCCCCGGTCGCCGTCTCCGTCGGCTCCCCTGACCAAGAAGGCCAAGGTCGCTGTCAAGCCGAAGGGATGTCTTCGCATCTTGGATGTGTCGTCGAGTGGCTCCTCCAGGTACGCTTTGTTTAAAAGCCATTCCTTTTGCCTGTTGGGATTTTTTCTTTCCGAGTTAACGAGTAGCCGAAACCCACAGTGATGGTGACGTCGTGGCCAAGAACTCTCGTTCTCCAGCCCGGAGTCCTTCGAAACCGAGTGCGTCTTTGGCTCGGTGCGAGGTGCAAGATTCTCCGCGGCGAGGAACTCGCCAGTAGGGCTTCCCGAAACGGCACCGACTCCAACTATTGTCTCAGCCGTCGACTTCGGCGTCTCAGCCGTCGACTTTTGTGCTAATGGCTTTCACTCATGCTTCTATCAATTGCAGCCTTTCATTGAAAGGTTGGTAGATCTTGGCGACCGCTACCTGATACTGGAGGAGGAGAACTAGCAGCTACGCCTAGAGCTGGACCAGGCGAAAGAGGCCGCTGCTCACGCCAACGGTACGAACTTTAACCGGATTTAATCCCTGTCCATACTGTCTGCATGGACTTGTTGCCTGTTAACCTTGCCTGTATTTGCAGGTTTGACTGAAAAAGCCAACCGACTAAGCGACGTGGCGGTTGGCAATAGTCAAGAATGGCGGTTGAAGTACGAGCAACTGGTTGCGGATTCCACCAAGGAATGGGCGGTTGCCCGTGCCGAGGTGGACGCGGCTGTCAAGCAGGCCAAGCTGGAGGTGCAGGAGAGCTCTGCACTCGAGAGGAAGGAGATTGCCTCTCGAGACGACGAGTTGAAGACGCGACTTTCGGCTGCCGTCGACGCGCTCACCGGTGAGTTTAATCATAACTGAGGATGTTTCCTTTCCCCTTTGATTACTTCGGCTGATGTGAATTTGGCACAGATTCCCTCAGCTCCTTATCCTCTCTTCATGGCAAACACCAAGTCACTGAGTTGAGTGGCGTGGTGGACTCCGTCTGGGAGTTGTGCGATCATGCGAGTGACATGCTCGTGAAGGTGACTTCCTCTCTGAGGTCACTATTTACGAGCATGTATCCAGACGTCGAGGCGCCGAGCTCACTCAACGGCTTGCTGAGCATCTTCGATGGAGAAGATCCACTCGAAGACTTCGCTCGGGTGCTGAGGCTGCCTTCATTCTCTCGCTCGAGCATGGACTTGACCAGGCGTTGCTGCAGAAGGTTGCTGATGGTGCCCCAACAACTCCTGACGGGCAAGTCGAGTTGAAGCGTTTTGTCAAGCGAAGGCAAACTGGCGAAAAAGTTTACCGCCGTCATGAAGCAACTGAACGCGGCGACTGTTCGGACCGCGCAGGAGGCTACGGATCAGGTGGGAGCTCATCCTTCGTCGTGAAGTTCGTTCTTGCCTTGCTGTAATAGCTCATAGTATTGACTCCGCCATGACTTTGTTTAAGATGAACCCGTACTATGGTGCCTGAAATTTCTTCTTTTGATGTGATATGAATGTCTCTTGGTCGTCTTTTGAAGATATATTTTCTTTTTTGTCTTGTTTGGCGTTGTAGAGCGATGATGACGAAAAGCGCGAAACACCGCTTGCCGAGGCCGTTCCTGTGTAGTCGCAACCAATGCTTGCTACCGTGGCGACTCCAGCGCCTTCCCCCACCTCTCTTTTGGACCCGACGATCTTGAGGGACCAACAAAAGGGTCCTGAGCAAAAACTTTGGGTGGTCACGGGGGAGGTGGCTGTGCAACGGACGAAAGCCAAAGCCGCCACTGACTGCGAGGAATTCCTGATGAAGGAGTTGTCGACGATGTGCGAGAAATTAGCGGGTAACTGATTTTCCTTCCTTCGACTAATCTGACTATCGCCTTTGCGACTGTGGCTGTTACTGATTCTGATGCTTCAGGTCTTCAACTTGATCCCCAATTGGAGGCCAAGAGGGTGAACTCCCGACTGAGCAGGCTGAACACTTCGAACAGATCATCCTTTTGGTATGACAGCGACAGGGGCCGAGCTTTGGCATTGATGCAAGACCGTGTTTACCAGATAGGGGGTTTTGCCGAGTCCTGTCGATCGACGTTGGAGCACATATACCAAGCCTTGTTTCCTTTGCGTCGACCGCCTGCTGTACTTGAAGCTTTAATGCAAAAATTCTGTGGCGGCACAGGGATACAAGATTTTGCCTGGAGTTTGATGATCAGGGGCGCTCAACATGCTTTGGCGTTTGCCCTGGTGAAGCACCCCAGTTTGGATCTTGATCACATCCACGAGCTTCCTGTGATGCCTAGGGAGACAATTGATATCCGACCCCAGATGGATCGAACTCTACAACCGGCTCGATGGATCATTTTTCTTCGTGAAGAGGCGGAGCAAACACAGCTTGAGGCGAATCGGGTCGCAAGTCAAGTCGCACCGTAGGCACCTAGGGAAAAGATATCGGGTGCGCGATCAGTGCTCCCGATGGGAGTAGCCCCCGAGTGCGTGTCCAACTGCTTGTAGTTGGGGACGGACTCGAAAGAACAAATTCAATTTGTATGTGGCCGCTGTAATGCATCTGTTATATTGATTATAAATCGATGTTCAAATGCTGTGCATCTTGCCCATATTCGCTGCTTGGGTTACCGTCGGGTACGCGGATAGCGCCCCCGATGGCAGTAGCCCCCGAGTGCGTGGCCAACTGCGTAGAGTTAGGAATGAACTCGAACAGGCCTTGAGTTTGGAAGATTTCGTTGGGTGCGCGGACAGCGCTCCCGATGGGAGTAGCCCCCGAGTGCGTGGCTAACAGCGTGGAGTTAGGCACGGACTCGAACAGATCTTGAATTAGTAAAATTTCGTCGGGTGCGCGATCAGCGCTCCCGATGGGAGTAGCCCCCAAGTCCATGGTCGACTATTTATAGTCGGGTTTGGACTCATTGATTGGCATATCTGGCTAGATCAACTGCTTCATCGCTTTCGCCGAGATGAGTCGCTCTGATGAGATTGTGTATCTTCACGATCGCGTGAGGGATGCTGAACGTCAGCTCTTGGCGCTTCGCGGGGAGCTTGCTGTGTTGAAGTCGAAGGCTCGTGCCGCTGCCACCCGAGAACAATTTCTCCTGGGGGAGCTTGTTTCGATAAGCTCTGATCTGTGCGGTAAGCATTGTCCATGGTGATTGCCCGTTCTGTATTTCTTCCCGTCTTGAACAAGTTGTCTTGTGTTTGCAGAAATTATCCCCGAGTCCCATGAGGAGGCTGAGGGCGTTCGTTATCGCCTGAACACGCTTCAACGGGCAGGGCCGACGGTTCGTTCCTTCTGGTTCGATTCCGATAGGGGGTATGTATTGGCGCTTCTGCAGGATCGAGCCACCCGGGCCAAAGCTTGTTTGAGCTCAGGCCGCCAGATTACGACTGGCATTCACCAAGTCTCCGGGGTTTGGTCCGTTTGTTCACGGATTCGGCTGTCATCAAGAGTTATATACATGAGCAGCTTGTAACTGGCGCCACCGTTGGCCTGGCTTTTGTTCGGCTTCGATATCCCGGCCTGGATCTGGGGGGATTGCATGTGGTGCCGTTTTTTGAATATTTTGTGTCGTGACGAAGTGCGACAGACTTGCGCCTGAGTGTCGGCCGTTGATGAGGGTGTTGAGCCGATGGTTCGGAGTCCTCTCCTGGATGGGGATAATCATGGTTTGTAAAATGCTTATTTTCGAGGGTGTTTCGCGCAGCACCCGAGTCCTGATTGACTGTCGGGTGAGTGCCATCCGCGGAGTTTTAACTGCGGCGTTGGAGTTCCCGAACTTGAGCGATATTATATAGATACATCCCTCAGGTCTTTGGAGAGAAGGAGGTGTTTAATGTAGTAATTCAGCTCATGTACGAGGGAAAAACTAGTCTTTATTCAATGACGTACTTGACGGAAATAATATGACTGAATAGAAACTGAAGACGATGAAAAGATAAACTGAGTCTGTTTGTAGAAAAAACTAAGCGTAGAAACGCCGTAGTGGTGCGGCGTTCCACAGCGTGCCGCAATCGATGCTAGTAATTGGATCCTTCAATATGTAGGCACTGCCTGGAATTACTTTGGATATGATGTAGGGTCCTTCCCATGGTGATGCCAATTTGTGATGACCTTTCTGTTTCAGCCGAAGGACTAGGTCGCCCTCAACGAATGAGCGACGGCGTAGTCGACGGTCGTGATAATTGCGGAGACTCTGTTGGTAGACTACTGACCGAGCGAGGGCGATGTCGCGTGCCTCATCTGCTGCGTCGAGTGCATCTTCCATACCTTCTGTGCAATCTGGTCCAGCGTATGCTGCGACCCGAGGTGCGTTATACCTTACTTCCGATGGCAGCACTGCTTCTGCTCCGTACACCATGAAGAAAGGGGTGAACTGCGTTGAAGAATTGGGTGTAGTCCGGAGGCTCCAGAGTACGGAAGGGAGTTCTTCGACCCATGCGCCAGCTGCTCTCCGCAAGGGTGTCATCTACCTTTTCCGCATGCCTTCAGTGAGCAGACCGTTGGCCTTTTCGACTTGGCCATTTGTCTGCGGGTGCGCGACCACAACGTAGTTGATTCGGATCCCCATCTGCTCGCAAAAGTCTTGAAGGTCGGCTGCTTTGAAGTTGCTTCCATTGTCTGTGATGATACTGTGAGGAACGCCAAAACGGAACACGATAGATCTAAAGAATTGAATTGCCGTTGCAGATGTGGCACTTGCGATTGGCAAGGCTTCGATCCTCTTCGAAAATTTGTCAACCGCGACTAGCAGAAAGCGATGTCCTCCATGACGCGACTTCCTCAACGGGCCTACCATATCGAGTCCCCATTGCGCAAAAGGCCAGGTGATGGGAATTGTCTTGAGTTCAGATGCTGGGGCATGCGGCTTCGTGGCGAACATTTGACATGCCTCGCATTTGCTGACGATAGCCTAGGCGTCGAGTAGGGTCGTGGGCCAGTAGAACCCAGCTCTGAAGGCTTTGGCGGCGATTGTCTTGCTTCCGGCGTGGTGCCCGCACGTGACCTGATGGATGTCTAGGAGGATATCATGTCCTTCTTCTGGTGAAATACATCTCTGAAAAATGCCGGAGACGCTGTGTTTGTACAACTCGCCGTTGATTACTGTGAAAGCTTTTGATCGCCGCATAATCCTTCTAGCTTCGGTTGTATCCTCTGGCAACTCCTGCCGAAGCATGTATGCGAGTGAAGGCTTCATCCATGTTGGTTCAATAGCCAGGACTTCGACTGTGCCGGCTGCTGCTTGCTCATCTGAGGGGTTGTCGGGTGAAACTGTTGAATAGATTGTAAGATCTGAGTTGGGCGACTTTTTGACTGAAATTGTCGCGCTCTTCTCTTTGATGCTTCGTTGACGGATGATCTCCAGAAAAACGCCAGGCGGAACTGCTGCCCGTGTGGATCCTAGGTAGGCCAAATGATCAGTCTCTTCATTACTGGCTCGGCTGACATGCGCGAGCTCACAACCATCAAAATTACCCTCCAATGTGTTGTACATATCACGGTAGGCGATCATGGTGTTTGATACTGCGTCACACGTCTTCATTGTTTGTTGCACAACCAAGTTGGAGTCACCATAGATCATTAGGCGAGTGGCGCCACATGCTTTTGCCATCCGCATGCCATGTAACAAAGCTTCGTACTCGGCTTCATTGTTGGAGGCGTTGCGGAAGTGCATCTGGAAAACATAGCGCATCCTGTCTCCTTTTGGTGAGATCAATATTACTCCTGCCCCGGCACCTTCTGCCCGTTTGGATCCATCAAAGTACATGGTCCAGGCACTCGACAAATCGGGTGGGCTTGGAGTCTGCATCTCGGTCCACTCGGCGATAAAATCTGGCAACACCTACAACTTGATTCCTTTCCGGCGCTCGTATGTGATATTTTTGGGCGAAAGCTCGATTCCCCATTGGGCGACCCGTCCTGTAGCATCTAGGTTGTTGAGAATGTTGGCGAGTGGAGCTTCACTTACTACGACGATCGGGTGTTGCTGAAAATAATGTTCCAGCTTCCGGGCTGTCATGAATACTCTGTATGCCAGCTTCTGATAATGTGGATAACGCTGCTTCGTGAGGTATAGTACTTCACTAACATAGCATATTGGCCTCTGTACTGGCTGCGCTTTCCCTTCTTCTGCCCTTTCTACTACCAAGGCCGTGCTGACCACTTGATTTGTGGCGGCGAGGTATAGCAAGAGTGGCTCATTCTCGAGTGGGGCTACAAGGACCGGTGAAGTTGACAGCATGCGTTTAAGACTGGCGAATGCGCTGCTGCTAGCTTCGGGTGTCCATGTGAATTTGTCCCCCTTTTTGAGTAGCTGGTAAAATGGCAAAGCTTTTTCTCCCAATCTACTAATGAAACGGCTGAGGGCGGCCACTCTTCCTGTAAGCTGTGGTACTGCATTGTCGTACCAGTGGCTAGTGACGGAGCCCCATCAGGAAGGACTCCCGGGAAGCGACGAGCCCGGGAAACCTGCCTTGAGGAGACGACCCCTAGTGAAGCTAAAGCTAAGGGCTGAGTACAAAATGCTCCCGGGAACCCCGGTCCCGGGAAGCCGATGGAACGCCTCCCGACAACTAGCCGGTGCGCTAGCCGGGAAGGTGCACCCCAACAACCCGCGCTCGGACATGCAGGCGGGGCCCGCAGAACAGTGAAGACAGGACAAGACGGCGGGCGCAATGCATTTAATGCACCGACATGAGTCTTATTGGCAGGCCTAGTCTTGCTGAGCAAGGCTAGGGCGACTACCCTACGAACCATTTTTCTACCGTGTAAAGTGGACTTGGCGCTGCATGGCATCCAGCACGGATGAGTAAAATTGTATTCCATGCAGTCGTGACACGCGTCTAGGAGACGTGTCACCCTGTATTCATAGGCACCTGTGGTATCCCCTTGTCTATAAAACGAGGACTAATGCCACCGGTCAAAGGGTTCAGCTCAGTTGGAACCCGAGTGAGTAGAACATAGCACATCGTTCACCTAAGTAGCCAACCCAGAAACTCCCCGGGTGATCTGTACGCACTCAAACTTGTGAATACAACTCAAAGCAGGACGTAGGATATTACACCTCCGGGTGGCCCGAACCTGCGTAAAACTCTTGTGTCTACACTTCATGTCCATCGCCACGCCGGCGATCGCCGGAGCGATCACCTCGCCCTCCACTGAACCAAAATGGGGGTGCTCGGCATCCTCGCTGCCAGAGACTTGCGCGACACGCCGGGCCATCGCAAGGCACGCCGGCGCATGAAGCATGGAGTGCGGAGCTAGACGCGCTCCTTGCACTTGCCGCCCAGCAGCCGCAAGGCGAGGGCGCCCCCACTGGTTCAGACCGGGGGCAGAACTCGGGACGCGGAGACGCGCCCCGCGTCTCGGGGAAAGGAGAACACCCTCCCCCGTTGGGAGGGCAAGGAGGCGAGGATCCCGTGGGGTCACGGATTCGTCACCGACCGTTACACGGGGTGACGCGCGAGGCGTCCTGAACGCCCGCCAGCAGGAAGACCTTCGCCAGCGCTTGGAGCGCCAACGCCGGCGTGAGGCGAAACGTCAGCGCCCAGAGCAGGAGGATGCTCCCATGGGCGCCGAGGACGGCTACGCCGCGTTTACTCGCGAGCTGCGCCGGGTGACGTGGCCCCGCAAGTTCCGAGCGCCGACGCTCGGGACATACGACGGGACCATAAACCCTAAGGATTTTCTCCTGACCTACACGTTGGGCATGCACGCCATTGGCGCTGACGACAAGGTCAGGGCCAACTGGTTCCCGATGGTCCTCAAAGGATCAGCGAGGACTTGGTTGCTCAACCTGCCTGCCGGGTTCATAGCCTCCAGGGCTGACCTGTGCGAGCAGTTCGTGAACGCGTTCTAGGGCGGATACAAGCGCCCGGGAACCATGGCGGAACTGCACACGGCCGTGCAGAAACCGGGGGAGACGTTGCGGGACTTCACCAACAGGTTCTCCAACCTCAGACCCGAGCTTGCCGCCAAAGCAGCGGCAAACCTACTAGAGGGCTCCGGGAAGAAGAGCTCCCGGAAACACGGCGGGAAGAAAGTGCTTGCCGCAGAGCCGGGAGCTCCCCAGAGGGCGCCAAGAAGGCGGCATCGGCAGGAGCATCGGGCAGCAAGCCGGCAGCGGCCGCACGCTGCCCCATCCACACCAACGCCACCCACGACGCACAGGACTGCCGCACTCTCCAGACCTTCAAGGAGAAGCAGAAGCAGCGCCGCGCTGCCGGGCTTGTTTCAACTGCAGGGACATCGGGCACCTGTCCTGGGACTGCCCGAACAACCGCCGCGGCGGAGCAGGCCGGGGCGCAGCCGGCGGCGACAAGGGAGAACCCGCGAGGGGTCGCGGTCAGGCCCGCGGCGTCAAGGACCGGCCTCTCCAGGGACGCGACAAGCCTCGCGCTGAGCAGCACGAGGATGTCTACAGTGATACTGACGCTAACGAGCCCGGCTTCCAGGAGCCTCGCGACGTCGCCTACATCCACGAGGGAGCATATGGTCTCACGTCTCACGCCGCCGTGAAGCGGCTCACGCGTGAGATCTGCGCCCTCCTCCCCAGCGTGGAGGCGCAGCAGCCGTTGAGGTGGTCGCATGTGCCGATCACCTTCAACTCAGACGATCATCCGATCCGCCCCTTGGGTTCAGGGGTGCTCCCCCTCGTAGTGTTGTCGTCGTCGATCAGCCGAAGTTCCCGCCATGTCAAGCTCGCCCTGAAGGGACGAGTTGGCATCTTGGGCGGCCTTGAGCTGCCCCGCAAGCTCGCGCTCTCGGGAGCGGGCCTGGTCCTGCAGCTCCTTCTCCCGACGCGCCGAGGCTTCAACTGCTGTTGCGGCCGCCGTCTCCAGCTCTCCGACCTCACGGCGGAGGCGCTGGATCTCCAGGGAGTAGCCGGACAGTAAGTCCGTCTTCTCCCGGAGACGCCCTTGGAACGAGTCCAGAGCCGCCTGCTGCTCCTCCTCGCTCTTGGCGTGTGTGGCCTTCACCAGCTCGAGCTCCCGCTGGTGCTCTTGCTGGAGATCCCATAGCTGCTGGAGGACCTGTGCTCCGGCACCCCTTGCACAGCAGGCTTGCCGCGCCTGCTGGAGCTCCTCCCAGAGCCGCTACAGCTCGGTGCGCTCCTCCACCGCCTCCCATCGCGCTGCACCCAGTTCCGCCACTACGCGGGCGTGGTGCTCTTTCGCGTCGTTGAAGAAATCGACGAACATCAGCAACTGCTGCTGGATGTTGTCGATCATTGGTGTCCATGCTGGAACACGCTGGGGTCGAAGGTGATCCGACCCCAAGTCTGCCCAGCGAGCTCCCCTGCTCCCAGGCTGAAGGCGGCTTCGGCGGAAGAGGACCCTGCCGCGACCGTCTGTGACCCCGAGGGCGCATCGGGATTTGATGGCGCGCCCCTGGCATGGCCGAGCCCTGCTGCTCCCTGCTCGTTTGAAGGGGCGAGCTGGGGGCTCGGGGGCATCTCCAGGGCACCACCTGTGGCAGCAGTCGCGGCCCCGGCAGGCGCCGTGGCCGATTGCTGAAGGGCTCCGACGGAGGCAACCTCCGCCGAAGCATCAACGTTGACCTCGCCAGTAAGGTCGATGACCCGCACCTCTGTAGGCGCGGGTGCAACCAGAGCCCCTTCGGCAGCTGCACGAGCGGCACCTACGTCAAGCATGGGGATTGACACGAATAGTAAAGTGTTCGAACTTGCGCGTACCTGCCGCCGGGCCGGTGCCCTGCGAGCTTGAGTCGGGGATCCTTGGGTCCCCCGCGGCCGCTGCCGCCGTCGCAACCGTTGCGTCAGCAGCGTCTTGGTCGCCGCCGCCCGATGCCGGGCGAGGCTTCTTGGTTGGGGATGCCGGCGACACGCTGCTCTGCCCCCTCTTCCTCGATGAACTAGAAAACGCAAGATTAGTCAGGCACAAAATAATTTCGCGAAATCAAAGCTGTTCTGAACGACATTGGACTTACCCCGCCGGCTTGAGCTTGAGCACCCTGTCCGCCAGGATGCTCCTCGCCGGAGAGCCGCTTCGCGCGGGGGGAGCTGTCGGAGTTGCCGGGGTGGTCGGGGCGGCTGCTGCAGCCGCGCCACTGCTGCCGGAGGCCCCAGCCCTCACGTCGCCGTGAGGCCCCTGGAGCTGCAGGGTGGCCTCCCGCCTGCCCGCTCGCTCCGCTGCGGACCGCCTCACCAAGGGGACGTCATATTTCTCGTCGTCCTCCTCTGGCACGACTTCGCCGGCTGCCGAGGGAACGTCGTTGTCGCTGAGGTCTCCTCCGACGCCCAACGAGGAGTCATCGGAGTCCAAGCCCTCTGCCTTGGCGGAGGCCTGGCCTTGGCCCCCTTTCCCCGAGTTGGCAGCCGGCCCCTTGACTTTCTGGGACCGGGGCTACGGGGGTGAGGGTTGCGCCGAGGGGTCCTCCACGATCCCCCACTCGTCGCAGAGTGGGAGATCCCGGGCTCCCGGGTTCGGGATCCCGGCGTGGAGCGAGTGCGCTCTAGGCGGGAGCAGTCAGTAGGGTTTGTCCTCGCCGGTGATACCCTTCACCTAGAACTGCATTTCCTCTAGGAGGAGGTCCGTGCGCTGCAGCCAGGTCCGGTCGCCAGCCCGATGTACATCCACGCCGGATGCGATCGCCGCTACAGGGGGACCACGCGCCTCCCGATGAAGTGGCGCGCCATATCCATGTCCGTGAGCCCGGCCTCACGAAGCGCCTTGATCTTCGCATAGATCGAGGCCAGCTTCTCGTCCTTCGGGTCACCTGTGGTATCCCCTTGTCTATAAAATGAGGACCAATGCCAGCGGTCAAAGGGTTCAGCTCAGTTGGAACACGAGTGAGTAGAACATAGCACACCGTTCACCTAAGTAGCCAACCCGGGAACTCCCCGGGTGATCTGTACGCACTCAAACTTGTGAATACAACTCAAAGCAGGACGTAGGGTATTACATCTCCGGGTGGCCCGAACCAAGGTAAAACTCTTGTGTCTACACTGCGTGTCCATCGCCACGCCGGCCACTGAACCAAAAAGGGGGTGCTCGGCATCCCGGGTGCCGGAGACCATGCTCCGACATGCATGGATGTTTGTTGGTTCCTTCATTGTTACTATTGCTCTGATCTTGTCTGGATTTGCTTCGATTCCCATTGCAGAAAGAAAATAACCTAGAAGCTGCCCTGCAGGTACTCCGAAAACGCATTTCGTCGGGTTAAGCTTGATCCAATACTTATCAAGATTCTGGAATGTCTCTCGAATAACCTCTAATAAAGTATCTTCAGTCTTTGTCTTGATAATGATATCATCGATGTACACTTGAACATTTCTGCCAAGCTGCGCTCCAAGACATGCCTGCATGCAGCGTTGATACGTAGTGCCTGCGTTTTTCGGTCCGAAAGGCATAGTTCTGTAGCAGAAAACTCCATAAGGCATTATGAATGCTGTCTTGTCTTCGTCCTCCTTCCATCGAATCTAATTGTGTCTAGAATATGCATCAAGGAATGACAACCGGGCACATCCCGCAGTCGAGTCGACGATCTGGTCAATTCGAGGTAGGGGAAAATGATCATTCGGGCAATGTTTGTTCAATGAGGTGAAGTCGACCCATATGCGCAAAACTTTTGTGTTCTTCTCCGGGACAAGCACGGGATTCGCCACCCAGGTCGCTTGTTTAATTTCCCAGATAAACTTTGCGTCAAGCAAACGATTGACCTCTTCACCAATGGCCTTCCGCTTGGGTTCTGAAAAACGTCGCATCGGTTGCCTGATGGGTTTGGCATGCTCGTCCACATGCAAAGAGTGCTCGGCGAGTTCCCTGGGAATACCCGATATATCGGATGGTACCTAGGCAAAAAAATTCATATTCTCGCGCAGGAACTCGGCGAGCGCGCTTTCCTATGCGGGAGGAAGGCTCGAGGACACCAGCACTGTTTTACTGGGATCCGTCGGGTGTAACTGATGCTCCGTTGTGTCACTCTTCGTGCTGAACTCTATCTGTTGTGGCGCTTTCTTCGTCATGGGAAGTACGCCGTTGTCTGTCGTTGCCTTCAAAGAGGCGAGTTCTGTCTACATACCGAATGATTCAGCAAGTTTATGGAATTCTCTGTCACAATTGTCCGACCTTGTAAAGCTTCCTCGGACGTTATTATGCCATAGGGCCCAGGCATTTTCATCATGAGATATGCATAGTGGGGGATGGTCGTGAACCTGGCGAGTGCCGGCCGGCCCAGAAGCACATGGTATTGCGATTTCCAGTCGAGTACTTCAAAATCAATCCGTTCTTTGCGAAAGTTAGCGGGGTTGCCAAAGACGACGTCGAGGCTAACCCGGCCCAATGGCACTGCCGGTTTTCCCGGAACAATTCCGTGGAAAGATGTGTCTGTGGCTTGGAGATTTGTTAAAGATCTGTTCAACGGCCTTAGTGTATCCGCACATATGATGTTAATGCCACTGCCTCCATCTATGAACACCTGGCTCATCTCATAGCCTCCCACCTGAGCTTCGAGGACTAGTGCTGACTGTCCTGGCCTCGGGATCGAAGGTGGATGATCTGCCCGCGAGAACGAAATGGCGACCTCGGACCAGTTGAGGTATTCTGGGGTGGCGGGTGGCGCGGCTACAGCCAGATGAACTTGTCGAGTGATGACATTTTTATCTCGGTTGGACGGCCTTCCTTTCTGTATCATGCAGATATTTTCCAAAAGCGCTGGATACGCGTTAGCTGCGGCTGATGGTTCAGATGGCCGTGACGCAGGCTGCGTGTGTTGCACGGATCCAGCAAAATTTGGTGGCAGTGGAGGGGGAGGTGGTGCATTGTGCGCGACCATCCCAACTCAAGTGGCGTGTGGCAGAGCCAAAGAATTGGGATTATTCCTCGTTGATTGCTGACCTGGCCCCCGAGGGTAATCCCTGCTTGCCGTTGAATTCTGAAACTGGCTGCGTGTGTCATGCAACTCGTGAAAACGACGGCACTCGCATAGCGTGTGGCCGCACCTTATATTTCCATCGACATCCCTAGTACCATGGAAGGGGCAGGGAGATGACAACTGTTGCGTCAACGACAAAGAGGGTTTCCCATCTCGCCGCAACCTCCGAGGCTGCCACTGCTGATTCTTGCTGCTATCCCGGTAGTTGCCATGGTGATTTCTATCCCGATGTCCTTCATGATTTCCTTCACCTCGTCCACCGCCGTTACGCTCGAACTCTGCCGCTACGAACTCGGGAGCGTTAGGCTCCCACTCCTTTCGCTTCTTTCGTCTTTCGGTGTTACGACCGTGTCCTCTCTCGGCTTTTTCATCATCGGGTAGTGCATTGTGCTCATTTCGAATTGAATCTTCTCCATCCGACCATTTATTTGCTATCTCCATCAGATCTGCAACCTCTTTTGGCCTGCTCCGTCCCAGTTCTTCATTAAAAGTGACACGTTTCAACCCACGTTTGAAGGCGTCGACTGCACTTTCGTCTGATATTTCTTCTACTGCATTTTTTAGGGATGTCCATCGTTGTATGTACGGTCGAATGGATTCACTCGACCTCTGAGTGCATGCTCGGAGTTCCTCCAATGAAACTGGTCTTTTAAACGTTGCCCGAAATTTGCGGGTGAAAACTTGACAGAGCTCGTCCCACGAGCCTATTTCGCCTTCTGTCAGACTAGCCAGCCATATGCGAGCGTGCCCCTTGAGCTACAACTGCAAGCATTGCATGGCCGTGTTCTTCGTTCCTCCCTTCGGTCGTACCATTGTGAGGTAATCTTCTAACCAAGCTCTCGGCTCCTGGGATCCGTCAAACTTGATTGCGCTCGACGATACTGAAAAATTGTCGGGAATCTTTGAATTGCGAACATGACGGCTAAAGCAGGCCGCGCCGCAAGTTTCATCCTCTTCTTCTGTGATGCGGCCAGCACGGGCTGACCGCTCGCGATCAATTCTCCGCTGCATAATGATATCACGAGCATCTCCTAGTACGGGGGTGTTGCGGCAGCGATTAGGCTGTTCTTCCAGTCCTCGTCGTGGAGGAGTTGCGCGATTGTTTTGTCGTGGGGAGCCTCCATCCCTATGTCGCTGGGGCTCCATCTGGTTCGAGTTGGGGCCCATGAGGGCATTCCCGATGAGGCCCAAGCCGGCCAAGACCTGCTTGTGAATTGCTGCCTTCGGGTCGTCATCCGGTGGCATAGTGGAGAGGAGGTACGTGTTTGCAGCTACCACGGCTCCTTGTGGCGTCTGGGGAAGCAACTCTCCCTGGGTATTGACGGTCATCAATTCGTCGTCCAGACTGCGTGTCATGCCGATGCGATCTCGCTTGGGAATATTGTTCAACCGAGATTGATAGCGCGCCGCTCTGTATCTGGGGTGCTTCGGGAGCAAGCACTGCGACTCTGCGCTGAGAGCTGTCTGCGAGCACTCGAGGCGTCGGCGACCTCTCTCCGTCGTTGCAGGTCTGCCTACTCCTCTCGCAGTCGAGCATGCGTAGTGTCTAGCGCATGGTGATATGCCATCATCTCGTTGCACATGGCGTCTGGTGGTAAAGGGTTAGTGCCGTTAAGAGCGGCCTCGACCCGAGCTTCCTCTTCCGGCGTGAGAATGATCGTTGGGCGATCATTGGTCACGTCTCTTGCGTGTGCCTCGGCAAAGATGGTTCTGCCAATGCGGTGTCCGTCTCCACTACTCTCGCCTACTTCCGCCGCGAAGACCTGTTCGTTGCTTCAGAAGACCGTAGAGGTCATGGAAAGCGAAGCGCAATGCCGGCGGGTGAGCTAAGAAGCTCAAGGACCCGAAGCGGATCGGCTCCTCCGTGGTTGTGGATTGAGAACAGCATGGTCAAGAAGATCGTAGATCTGATGCACTTCTTCCCCACAATTGGCGCCAATGACGAGGGGCTACCTCGGCAATACCCTGACTCAAGGGTTTTCGACTGAGGGAGAGCACGGGGTGCACCAGCGATCTCGTCGACTAACAAAGACTAGGGAAGTCGCAAGGTTTACCCAGGTTCGGAGCCCTCGGAAGGTAATACCCCTACGTCCTGCTTTTGGTGTATTGTATTGATCGAGATTACAGAGAAGCTATGAGGCTATGGTGCGCAGATGGATCTGGCGTATGTGTAGAGGTTACCCCTTCCCGACTCCCCCTCCTAGCTTTATATACTGGCGGCTAGGTCTCGAGCGTGATAATCAGGAAGGTTACAATCAAATCAGTTTATTCTGGTACGAAAAGATTATACTTCTTGGCCTGAGCCGCACTTTGAGGGACTCGACCTGCATATACTTGATGGGCCTTCGAGTGGACCCCCTGCTGGGCTGTATCGGGTATATGAAGGTTGAGGACTCGAAGGGTCATTCCCTCGTCAGCACCCAACAGTGCGCGCGTCGCCGTCAAGTGACCGGCGGCCGACAACTGGCGACGGCGGCGGCGCCCACTTCTTTCGGGTGAGCTTCTCTTTTAGGGTTAGGGTTTGCTTTTCTTATTTCCTTTTTCTTTCTCTCTCACTGCCGACGGATCTACAAGCCTAGAAGGCTCAGATACCATTGAAAGAATGCTAGGTGTAGATCGATCGGTAGAACTTTCTAGGATTCAACTAGATTTCGGTATGGGATAGAGAGAGAGAGAGAGAGGAAGAAGGGAACGCACCTTCACTTTGGGACGATGAGGAGCTCGATGGGGCGGACATTTCGACGGCGAGGGAGAGACAGCGACGGGGAGCGACGGCGGCGGCAGAGCTTCCCGTCGCTGTCTACGCAAAACCCTAGATCAGTAGGGAGTATCAGTGGGGTGGGTGGCAAATGAGCAAACCTCGTAGTGCGTGACCCGGCCCCCCTCCTCTTTATATAGCGCAGCGCGACAAGGGCCCGCCAACCATATTGGGTTGGGCGCCCCCGATCAGGGTGCATCAGATCTAGGCCCGATGGGCCCACACGGCTGGGAGATCACTCTAACATTGGTGACTTGGCGTATTGCCCCCTGCAGGGGGCATATAGGAATCTATGTCTATGTGCACCTTTATTTTCTCGGCCGGTCAGAGCTAAGCTGCTTCGTTGTATATTGTCACGTTGCCTCTCCAATCCGTTTTCGGAGTTTGAAGAGAGACCCCTGGTCGGATGCAATTTTTTGGTGAGTGTTTTTTGTTACCATGCACCTTAATTGGATGAAAACCCGTCTCCCGTCGGGTTTACGAGTAGAGCTTCGGGCGTATGTAGGGTATGTTTGGATCGAAACCAAAATGTACCTTGCCAATTTTTTGATCATTGACCAAAGTTTGGTCTTTGTGTGGATTGCTGCCAATTATTCGGCATGTCAGTTAATTCCCTTTAGCCAACTCTAGCGCTAGTTCATTTTTTGTTAGTCAATTTATGGGCAAGCAACACCAGACCAAGGGTATATTTGGTTTGTGACAAAGCTAGCCCAACCAAATGTTGGCACCTCACTTTGCCAACTATTTGGCTAAAAATTTGTGAGAGATGGTGTGACTCATATTGACAACCAAAGTTTTGGCTAAGAACCAGTCAAAATTGTGTCATTGTTATTTTTCTACATAAAAACCTTAACAACTGCCAGATAACAGGTATGTGATGCCCCACACTTGATATCAGCCAAAACAACAACCAGGTCGAAGTAGCGAAATACATGATGTGTCTGGTTTATCAAGATGGCGCACAAAACCTTAAGATTGACAAGTGTAACCCCATACAAGGCAACATACTATACTACCAGGTAGACCTTAGATACAAAATGGTGCCCCTTGTTCACTAGTACGCTTGTTAGACCTTCTCAGCGAACAGAAGTTCATCACCAACACTATGGATACTTGCTACGAGGTGCCATGGCATATGTCTCAACGAAAACATCCCTGAGCATGGGCATAGCGTAAAGTGGCAATATGAATAGAGGCGACACGAAGGCAGTAACATTGTGGTATATGACTCACTAGCATTGTGGTATATGACTATATGGGCGATGAAGAAGATGACTTCCAAGACGAATGCAATGTTCTGCAGGAAATAAAAAGGAAAGAAAAATTAGATTCCGATAATTCTTGCAAACTTGAAGTACAATTTTCGTCCTATATGTTTTGTTTGGTGTAAATGGAACCATGAAATTCCAAGGCAATCACTGTCTCCCTTTTGTGGGTTTAGCACTAACATGGACTACACATGGCAAAAACAAAACATCACTGGACCTAACCCAGCTGCCCAATGAGGCAATGATGCATACTGTTTGGCAAAAAATAAAAATAAAAATCCAATTTACAGAATGAAACAAAGAAGAATTAGATGGCTTCGTTTGTTTCTCTTCTCAATTTTGTCTCACCCTCACTAATGTGCATGTTGGCAAGAAATTTGTATCGTGTACTGTATGTTATAGTGTCGTTGACGAGGACGGAATTTCTGGAAATCAGAATCAAATGAGCTATGCAAGGTGTATGTAGATCAACTTTTGCTTATTTATCATATAGCAGTTTCAGTTCTCAAGTTGAGCTAGTAGTGATTTTAATGAAGAAATACTACACTGAAATAACAAGTCTTGATGTATTGTACTGGAATGAAACTGAAAACAGAGACAAAGTGAATGATTTGGGAAGTTCAGGGTTTGTTCACAAATCAAAACAAAAACCCAACGTACACTCGCTGATCATGATTGTAAGCGCAGAAAATACATGGATCAAGATAAAGATATTCTGCAGCACAAAGAAATCGGGGTTGTAAAACATTTGGGACTTGTTTGGTTGTCTGCATCCCCCCAAGGGCAGGCAACCACCAGCCAAGCCTAGGCCAAACAAAAAAAATCGACCAAGCTTGCACCCCAAATTGAGCATTCTCAAGTGGTCTTTGAACAGGTGGGCTGAACACATTTTATTTACTTTTGTACATTTCAACGTTTTGCAAGCAGTACCGTGATGCTTGGTCTTGGAACTTTAACGGGAATTGCGTATATCCATGGAAGCAATAATATCGACTATAACATCTACTGATCTACCGTGATCCTTGGTCTTGAACGGCAATCTCATATATATATCCATGGAAGTAAAAAACATCGATCATAACATCTACTGATCAAATACTAATAAATACGGAGTAACAAGAAATTCGAGGTGAGGGGGCTTACGAAGGAGTGGTAGATCAGACTGGCCCGCACAGGGTTCGTGACGACCAGCTCCTCCTCGTCATCATCCTTGTCCTTCCGCTTCTCCTCCTTCGCTCCGGCGCCTTTTCCTCTCATCACCGGCGAGAAACCCAAGCTGCCCGCAGGATTGTTAGGGCCAGCCTCCACCTTCTCCTTGTTCTCTTCGGCGGCGGCGTTTTCGGTCATCGCCGGCGGAAACTTCAAGCTGCCCGCGGGCACCGCCATGGTTCCGAACTGGACTCACTGGATTGGTTTATCAATCTGCTTCGAGTAGAGACTGGGAAGACGACGCGGCGGCTAGGGTTCATACCTTGGGGACGGGCCGGACGACACAGGTCGCAGCCTCGCAGAGCACGGCGGGCTTTCGCCTTTCGCAATCGAGGTGGGGTTGGGTACTTCCGTACTTGGGTGCGGTGGGCTGGGCTGGGCTCGTATAAAGGCCACAGGCACTGGGCCTACCCTTCGTACTACCACATACGGAGTACAACTGTACAAGCAAGGCAGCAACACGGATCGACTCAAGCTAAAAAAAATTCGATCAGTTCTAAAAAAAACTCAAACTCAAACCGTAGCTAAAAGAAAATACAAATCTACTACTGGCAGTGTTAATGGATCAAAATTTCATATCAAATTGAAATAACTACTCACTATTCGTTTGTGTGTACCGTTTAATTAGCATCCTTTGGATACCCTTCGTGCCGTTGCACTGTGCTCGTAACAACTGCCACGATTAAAGCATGACGCTGGCCATCAGTTTACTAAACAAAAATGGCGTTTCAAACTTCAAAAGGGAAAATGAAAAGAAAGAGGCGTTTCAAAACAAAAAATGTTTTTTAACTGGAAAAAAGTTACTTGATGCAGAAGATATTACTGCTAATCAAAGGCGTCATAAATTGTGCTCCTTCACCACGAATAAAACATGATCATTTCGTACGTGCCGTTAGAAGGTGTATCGCCAGGTCAAGGTCGACGGATGTGAGAAAGCAACAGGTAAACGTGGTACACCGAGGATGCCGCTCCACTGCTATTCATCCGTTAAAAGCTTTCACACATGTGCTGTGTATATATACTATTTTTTCAGCACAAAAAATAAGAAAAACTGGGAATACATATTGCAGAAATTATTTACTTGGTTTCACCTGTAAAAAAACTTTGATTTTTATGTTTTCTGACGGGGAGGGGCAATTTTGTGTTTCGAGAAACAGATGGAAGGGTAGGGTTGAAGCGAACACCGTTTTCAATCTGGATATGAAATTGCATGGAATAACGGTAGATAATATTGGTTTTAATACTGCAAGACTCCTTTAAAAAAGACACAATAATCAACGTGAGCAAATTATGTTTTACAAGTTTTCAATTATATATATGTACGTGTATTTTTAATGTTGTTTTCGGAAGAATGACAACAAAAAGAAAAGAAGCCCCTAGCTTAAGAAAATGCTAACTCATGTTGACTTGACATTGTCATGGCGTCACCACCACGGTCTTTGAAATGTATTCTGGCCACTGATTTTCATTGTAATATATTGTATATCATCAAGATATTGTATATCATGAATTATACTTATCAAGATAAATTGATGCATAAAGTTTTTGCACATATAGTCCAAAAATTTCAAAGGTGATCACAGTGAAAGTTCTACCATTTGATTTGGCTATGTCCTATAAAAGAACTGGATATAATTTTTTTAAATATCTTCTACACATTCTTTCATTTTGTTTTCTAGAAGAAGAAAATTACACTCACCTTGGCCAAAAAAATATTAAATAAATATACCAGAAAAAGAAACAAGAAAACAAAACCTAGTATTCTCTTTTTTTTAATCATTTATCAAGAAGACATTCCCATAAATCCATCCAGCTATGCCTAGAAGTCTCCTGGTATCTCTCTCCCCTTTCTAAAAGGAGAGAGTGATCTTGCCCAGCAACAACCAGCAGCGAGAAGACCTGCGGCATCCTTGCATGGACGCATAAGCGGAGGAGAAGAGGAAGAGCAGAAGCGAGACGCGACGGCCTTTCTCAATTCTCACTTCCGGACTTCCTTCCGCCGGCGCCCCCAATCCACCATTTGCGCGACCCGGGGTTGACTCGGCTCGCCAAGTCGCTAGTCTCGCTGCCGCCGGGGCCCCACACGCCAGCGGCCGGCAGCTGAGCAGAGCGCTCTCTCCTCCCCTTCCGGCTCCGGCTGTGAGTGTGCGGTGCGACCCGGGTCGGTCGGTCGGACTCGGGTCGGGTTCGGGTCCGGGTTCGGCGCGGATGGTCGGTGGCGGCGGTGGCTCGGCTGCGCGCAACCCTAACCCGCTGCTGCTCCCGCTGCGAACCCTAGCCGGGGGGTGGTATATTAGATGCCGGGGGGTGTCGGCGGCGGCGAGGGTTCGGGCGGGGGCATCGATTTCGCGGCGTTGATCCAGGCGGCGGTCGTCGGGTTCGTGCTCTTCACAGCCGCCGTCGCCGCCGTGCGCCGGGCCGCGTCGCGCTACTTCGTCGTCGACGCCGCGGGGTTCGCTTCCGCGTACGACGATCACCACAGCAGCAGCGGCGCGCTCGCGTACCCGATGCCGCCCCAGGAGAACCACCACCACCAGCAGCAGCAGCAGCCCATGGCGCAGGGGCAGGGCCAGGCGGCCGCTGGCGGCGGCGGCGGGGAGACGGCGCCCTGCGCCGAGTGCGGCCGCGCCAGCATCAAGAGGTGCTCCGGGTGCAAGCGTATGCGGTACTGGTGCGTGCGCCTCCTCTTTCTTCTTCTTCTTCCCTCTCCCTCCTCCCTGTTGCTTGTTATGGTCTAGCACCTGCGCCCTGCACGTGATCTTACCGAGTTCCTGCCCAAATTGTCGCTTGTGTTGTGTAATTTGGTTACTAGTGCGCTCAATTATGCTAGGATCTTTCACGGTTCTTGGCCTTACCTCTCATGCTCCTCACCGTGAATTGTGATTTTTGCTGTTGTTTCTTGGATGCTCGGTAATCTGGTATTTTGGGCGAGTGATTAGTTGTTCGTGAGTGTGGACGTACATAATCGTTGGAATCTCTGGTCTTCAGATGTTATAGAGTGGTGTTTGTGCAGTTTGGTGTTCTGGTGAGGATATGGGGAGAACAGATGATGTGCGTATCCTTTGCAGGTCCTTATGCTCTAGTTGTGCGATTTGGTTGTGTACGTGTATAGCAGAAAGTTCAAATTCTTGCTATCCTGGATGTAGAGCTTATCGAGCGGGTGTTTGGGTGATTGAACATGCATTGTGCTGTTGAGGAGAAATCATGGCAAACCTATAGTTTTGGTAAGTGCTAGGGTAGTCACAGTAGGGATCAGAGGCTATATAGTTAGTGGTTCCTGTATTGACTTCGTATGTCCAGGAAACTTCCTGTATTTTGGTAAGATAGAGTTGAAAACACTGCTGAAATTTGCAAAACTATCTATATTTTTTTAATATTTTCTGATTCTCTTGTGTTTTTCTTCTAGGAGAAACATGATATTTTGTGTTCAAGTGTGAGTTATGTGATGAGTGTTTGGACAGTACAAGAATAAGTTAAACTATAGTGCCTGCCTATCTATTATTAAGATGTAGT
Organism: Brachypodium distachyon; assembly: GCF_000005505.3. Classification (NCBI taxonomy): domain Eukaryota; kingdom Viridiplantae; phylum Streptophyta; class Magnoliopsida; order Poales; family Poaceae; genus Brachypodium; species Brachypodium distachyon. The sequence goes on along the minus strand of NC_016131.3, from coordinate 26,735,746 downwards.
GGTAACGGATGCTGCTCTCATATTTAAATGTTTTATGATCTCCACACATCAGACATTATGATTTTGTTTTTTAACAGTTCACAATCATATGCTTGGTTTGACTGTAACAAAAATGGTTTCATCTTCAATGTAGTTTGGATCGTTTTGTCATGTCTGGTAGTTTTGGCCCTTAAGGAAGTTTGTCAAAGTTTTTTTTTTCAGTGTGTTGCTATACCTTGGGTGTTGGTGTTATAATAAATCAAATCAACACAATGATGGTTTGACTGAAGGTTTTCCCACTCCCATGCTTGGAGCTTACATGTATCGTTTTGTTGTTAGTTAGGCTTCAGTAATTTAATGACACACGATCACTGAATCCTGTTTTACACTAGTATGATAGTATCTTGTATCATTGTGCTGTTATATTTCTCCTGAGCATCTGTCTTACATTTATGCTTTTGTATAGTTCTGGAGAATGCCAGTCGAAGCATTGGCAATCTGATCACAAATTCAAGTGCAAACAAATGAAACTAGATTCTGTTGACAAGTTACCCTGTGGAGGTGAGGCAAGCAGTAAGAAGTCGTCTGTCTTTGGTCGTATCTCGTTAGTGCCTGGCCACCGAAAGTTAAACAAGGTGTGTACCTATACTATTGATGCAGAAACTTGCATGCATAATGGGCACATGATTTATCAGTCATGTTCCATTCACAGGTTATCTTTCCTTATGATGAGTTTTTAAAGCTGTACAATTGGAGGGACCATGATTTTTTACCTTGTGGGCTTGTGAATTGTGGCAACAGGTATGTTGGAATAATACTATCTTTTGGTCTAAACATGCTTGCTTGAATCCATCTAATAGTTCCTGTTCTTTTTGTGCAGTTGCTTTGCCAATGTGGTTTTGCAATGTCTTTCATGCACAAGGCCACTTGTGGCATATCTGTTATGGAAGGACCATGCAAGGGAATGTAAGTGATGGTTTACAATGATTCCGTGTGAACATATAATTTGTGACTAACAGTTTTCGGCATCTCAAAATTTCAGGTTCTAGAAGACACGAAGATTGGTGTTTCTTATGTGAGCTGCAATCTCATATTCAAAAAGCGACTGATAGTTTACACCCATTTGCTCCCATGAAGATTCTTTCTCATTTACCAAATATTGGTGGCAACCTTGGCTTTGGTAAACAGGAGGATGCTCATGAATTCATGAGGTGAATTACTCCTCTGCTTTTATGTGCGTTTGCTCTCTTTTTGCTTGTCTAGAAGGCTGTATGATGTATGTTGTTTTTGTAGGTTCGCAATAGATAAGATGCAGTCCGCTTGCCTTGATGAATTTGGAGGTGAGAAGGTTGTAGATCTTAGCATCCAGGAGACAACTATTATTCAGCACATATTTGGCGGTCGTCTGAGATCTCAGGTTTCTTTTGTTTCAGCATTAACTTAAATTAAATTAAACATTTCAATTTCAACTAGCCAGTCTGTCTTTTCAATCAGCTCTAGATTCCTAAGGATACCTGTCTTTCCATATGCATGTGTTACAATGCATCAAACGTATCGTAGGGGTGCCTAACTTTCATGGCATGTGTAGGTTCAGTGTACTGCCTGTGGAATGGTCTCAAACCGCTATGAGAATATGATGGACTTGACAGTTGAGATTCATGGTGACGCTGAATCCTTGGAAGAATGCTTAAATCAGTTCACTGCTGTAGAGTGGCTTGATGGGGACAATAAATACAGATGTGATGGGTAAGTTTTTTTTTCCATTTGTATACTTCTCAGAGATATTGCAGGTTCATATTTTGATATGATGTCCATTGGCGACTAATTTATCTTGAGCATATGCTGAAACCAGCTTGTTCTTGTTAAGAATCAGTATGTAATGATTTCTTGGTCTGTCTTAAGTTTCTTAATACATGATCACAAATTATTTCAACAATACAGAATAGGCAGGAATACTTAAACTTAGCTTGATTTTCATCTTGTGCGAAGTTTTGTGAGCTGGTGATTATGTTCTTAATATATACTACTCCCTCTGATCCTAAATTCTTGACGCAAATTTGCCCAAATATAGATGTATCTATTCTTAAAAAGCGTCTAGATACATGTAATATTTCGACAACAATTTAGGATCGGAGGGAGTACTTTCTAGATCAGATTAAGGGTCAGTCCATCCCCTTTTTTACTAAGGTTTTTTTTCTGTCTTTGTAGACTTCAGATTGATGTATATCTAACATGGCCAAAATCTCAATCAAATGACATATTTTTTCTGGAACATGTTGATTGCTTTTGTGCAGATGCAGCGACTATGTGAAAGCACAGAAGCATCTTACAGTTCATCAAGCTCCAAATATACTCACTATTACTCTCAAAAGATTCCAGGTTAGGGTATGAGCTTCTCAGAACTATATCAATGCTGTTGTATTATGATTATATGATTATGAAAGTGGTGCGTAACATACCTTCATGTGGTTATCACAGAGTGGTAGATATGGAAAATTGAACAAGAGAGTTACATTCCCTACGAAGTTAGATCTAACTCGATACATGAGTACCACTGATGGAAGTGACCAGTATGATCTCTATGCTGTCGTTGTTCATCTAGATATGATGAATGCTTCATACTTTGGGCATTATATATGCTACATAAAAGATTTTCGAGGACGTTGGCGTAAAGTTGATGACTGCAAGGTATCTTTCTGTTCACCTTTGTATTATGATGATACAAATATTTGTATCGTAAAGGCCAATGATCCACTTTGTTTCTTACATTTGTAGGTGATGATTGTTGACGAGGAGGAAGTACATGCCCAAGGTGCTTATATGCTTCTATATAGCAGGTAATTGTTACGCATGTCCTCATCTATGTCTCTTTCATATGGGATCACTAATTCCTAATGGTATGAGAAAGCTTACATATATTAGCATACCAAAATCCAAGACTATTTTTTCCTTTTGTTACTCGATGTCAGCTTGAGCAGATCATATCTACTTGCTGATCTTTGTATTTCTTTGCATAGCATTGTGTTATAACCTTCTTCATTTCCAACCAGATATATTAATAGCGGGGGTGGAATTCATATTTTCCTTTAGTCAAAAGAAAGAAACTTTTTGTATGGCTCATACTTGCCTCCATATTGTTCTGTTCTTTTACGAGGAAGAGAGTTTTCTGCCAGGATGGGACTTCCATAACTACATTTTTTTGTCGTTTTCTAAGTTTCTTAGTTTACCATGTTTCTGCAATAGTTTTGTCCATGCTAAATTATATGTCTCTTTAATCCACCTTTTTGATCATAAATTGAACTAGTATTACTTGTCTTTCGATTTAACTGCTAGCAACATGCTAAAATGTTCTTGACTTTGTTCAGTTTCTTACTTTACCATGTTAGCAGTATTTTTTGTTCTTGTGCTAAGCTATTTGTCTATTTACAATTTTTCTCAGGAATCTAACTGTATTACTTAACTGCAACTATGCTAAAATGCTTTGGTCTTGTGGTCTGACTAGCTTTCATTTTCCCTTGACAATTTTTCAGGAGAACAGCTCGTCCTGGACCACTTCTTACCGTCAAAGAACCCATTAAACAGGAGAAACAATGTGGAGTGCCTCCTTCAGATGGGCAAAATCATTTGTTACCAATGGATGTTACATTAAAATGTGAATCACTTTTGAAACCTTTGGAAGATCTACGAGAAGATTCTGAATCCACCAATGAATCTTTGCATAAAATGAGCATCGACCAGGAGTCAGACATGGATTTGCATATAAACATCGAGAGAGATAAATTCATTACCAATCAAAGTCTACATTTGCCAGTTTCATCGGCATCACATGTCCTGGAAGAAGCTACTAGAGGCCCAGGTTCTCTGTTGGAAGACAATGCTACAATGAGACCTGACCAATTTGGCAACTCCGCATGTGAATCATCTTCAGTTCATTCCTCTGAAGAGGAAAGTAAAGAACCTGCTCCAGAAGCTGACTATATGGATATCGATTTTGAAGCTGGAGCAGAAGTTGAAAGACGGAATGTGCAAGAACAATCTGTCACAGTGTCAAGTGATTCAGCTGGAGTGATAGGCAACAAAACATTAGTCCCGACCTTTGAAAATGGGACGGCCAGAAAACCAAAACCTCTATTTTCTCCTGGTTTCCTTGACAAGCCCTCAAGAAAGAAGTCTTCCTTTCTGGGAAAAATTCAAAATGGTGGCAGCATAGCTGTTGCTTCCCAAACAACAAATGGTCATTGGAACGAACGCCTCAGCAGACCAGAGCAAGGACATATTGCCAACTCCGGTGGTCAACTTACATCCTCTGCAACTGGAAGTGTACATTGTAATGGAGATATGTTTGCAACTGCTAGCAATGGAGTTCTTTTCAATGGCGATACACGATCTGGCAATCACTCCTTGCATGCAGCGAAGAGAGATGCACCTTCTGTTAATGGTTTTAATCCAAGGCCTCACCGATCACCATCAAGCAGCAACCCAAATCGGAATAATACAAGCAACAGTGAACCATTCTTACAACGAGGCTTCCTTGAAAGGCCTTGTTCTAGAGAGAAATCAGTCAAAGGAGATGATGGTTTGTCCTGTAGTAATGCCACATCATCATCCTCTGCAAATGGCAACAACATATCAAATAGTAATATTTCATCTGGAAGCAGCAAAGGTGGCATTGGCATGTCTCCTGGTTTGCTTACAAAGCGTTGCAGGGAGTCCGCAGCCATGGGCTCCACTGCAAGCTTTATGCATGATCCGCTAACCGGCAACATCTCCAAGGAGCAAGATCTTGTTGGCGACGCAGCACTGCCAGACCAGGTACAAGAAAATGGCATTGATGTAAGTGTTCATGGTGATGAGAACGGATATGCAGCTCTTGGCACCAATAATGCGAGCTACGGAGAAGAAATTTGCTGTAGTGGCACCAAGAATGCGAGCTATGGAGAAGAAAGTTGCTGTAACGGAGCTGTTGATATGCATAGCAGCAGTTGCCAAAGGGATGATGCACCTGCCTTGTTAGTCGCTGAGAATGGCGTGGCATCTGAAAATGCTGACCACCTCAAGTCCATATCTCCCACACTCGGACATGACGGTTTACGACGAAGATTAACCTCCAAATACTTTGAACAGAATAGCGTTGATGCCCAATGAAAGCGTGAGCTTTAAGCATAGCTGGTGAGAACACATGCAAAATTGATGATAGTACTCATGAAAGGATGCACTCATGTGGGGGCTGAAGGTACAAACTGAAGAGCTATAGGCTAGGAAGTAGAAGAATGTTGGCTCTCTTGTTGGTTACCTGCCATGATTGGATTGATTACTTTGCCATTGCAAAATTGATGATAGTAGTTTTGCCCCTCCCTTGTTCCCCCACGTCGCTCCCACTCGTCAGTGGGGTGGAGGGGTGTCTCTGGGCTTCCACACAATTTGCAGAAGCTCAGATGCTCCCCTGATGCCATGTCTCTTTTATTGCCATTAGTTACATAGCAGAATGTAGTCTTACTTTTTTTTCTTTCTCCTTTGCTGATCCAAGCTTGAATAAACACGAACTACTGCTGACTTGCTTTGTCATGGAAGCTGAATCAATTGTAGAGTGGTTAGAGGAAAAATTCAGTTGGCCTTCTCCGTCTTTATTTTCTGTTGGTGCATGTTACATTTTTCTTATCTTTACAGTGCGATGATCTTCTGCTGATCACCTGATCTACGAGAAAGCGCCCGCTCCTGTTTTAGTTTACACGGTATTGATTTGACGAAATATGTATCTATGGAGAAAAATTCCGTGCCCTAACAGGAACTGTGTGCTGTCTTTGGGGAACCTTGGGGCTTATTCGGTTTGCAATATACTAGGAGTAAAATACACTGGTCCATGAACCCGGCAAAAATGAACATTTTAGTTCACGAATTCGGAAAACGCATACTTAAATCCTTAAACTGGGACTATCGTGTCACTTTAGTCAAAAAACAGTTTGGCGAGACTTAAACACGTCATGTGGCTGCCATGTTGGCTTCGGACAGGACCACGAGCTGCTACTCGATTTTCTCAGAATTTTTTTGCAAAATCACCATGCCCAAGCCGCCCGCGAGGGGCAAGGTGGCTGCGTCCAAGCGGGGATCCTGGGGCCCTAAGAACCATGCCGTTGCCGCCCCCGCCTCGCCTGAGGTTGCTATCAAGTCCACAACGCTCAATTTTGGCGAGGACGCCGGTGAAAGGGTCGCTGAAACCGACGTGGCGTGTTTAACCCTCGCCAAACTGTTTTTGACTAAAGTGACACAGTAGTCTCAGTTTAGAGATTTAAGTATGCGTTTTTCGAGTTCGTGGACCAGTGGTGTATTTTACTCATATACTAATCCGCACTCAGTATTTTTCTTCTGTGCTGTTGACCTCTAAATTGAGCTGGAACTGTCTTCTCTCTTCCGCGTTTTGAGCGCACCAGCCGTCCTCCGTGGTCCGTATAGATCTCCTGATTGAATTCTTCGTCTTTGCCCGCCTAAATTTGTGCCTTCATCTCTGTCTCCTCCTTCCGCTTCCCAATTGCAAACCATTCAAGGGCGTGCACCCAATAGAGACAGAAGATCTCCTCCTTCCTTCCAAGCTAAGTAAACCGTGCATGCATGCTCCAGCCAAGTCAACGAAAATAACGGATCACGAACAACAACAAAAATGAGCTTTCCAATTCAATGAAGTTAGCCATATATACACAGTAACATGTAACTTTTTTCAAAACCATAAACAACAAAAAACATAAACAGTCAACGCAACTTTTTTTTAGAAACAACAGACGCAGACGTTCACGAACACCCACGAACACTCACCCCTGAACGCGCGCGCGCGCACACACACCACCCCCTATGAGCACCTTCAAGAAACTGGACCGGCAAACACACGTAAAATTCATCCGCGAGATTGCCATTGAAGCACTATTTCTTTAGTATACAAGCACTAATACAGGAAAGAAAGTCGAGTATACAAGCACTATTACAAGAAAGAAATCGGATGTATTTGTATAAAAGCGACATATCCAAGGAAAACTCCCATTCAGTGCAAACTTGCAAACTTTTTTCGTACACTGTTGGATCAAAAACACATGACAAATCAAAGGTGAAAGTACCTCCAGCTACTTTGTCTATATTTTATTTTGTACTGTTTGTTTACGTGGCTAATGGGATTTTCACATTTGATCCGAATTGTGTGCTTTTTATCCAATGTACTACATGTAAAGTTCATGAATTTGCACTGAACGACAGTTTTCATTATATGTGTCACCTTGTATGAATAGTTTAATTATGGTCTTGAAACAATCAAACAATCAGATAATGGGGTATTCATCTAAAAATAAATAAATAAACAATCAGGGATCTCTCCTTTTCCCATTAATTTTCATAACGAAAATACAAGTGTCACGACACCGAATAAAGCAGCAAAAAATCGAGGGAAAGCAGGGAGACAAGAGATAACCATGAAACACTTCGACGGGATCTAAAAATAAATAAATAAAGCATCTGCCATCTGATTAATATCTTCTCATCCTTTGTACTCCGTCACCGATGACGGATGCATGGGATGCCCGGGTCTTTCGCGAGTCGAGATACATGCGGGTAGTCAATGCTTCCCAAACCAGCAACGCCTGTCCAGCGGGAATCGCCGTGTGGATCGGACGGGAAATCCGGCTACCGGCACCGGTAAAAAACACTTTCACATAGAAATAGCAAAACCGAAAAGGCAAAAGGCGGAGAGCAGCCAAGTTGGCAGCTAGCGGTACATCCACCCATGCATGTACACACATAAGCCACCGCCGCTGCTGACGCCATCATTGCCGCCGTCGCCGCCTCCACCACCATGACCTCGACGCTTCCTTCTGGCGCCTTCTCCGCCGCGTCACCGTCTTCGTCTCCGGCCATGGCAGCTCCGGCATCCTCGTCTTCTTCCCGGCGAAAACCCAGGGGATCTTCCGGAGCCATTCGACCACCTCACGGACGAAGCCCGCCTTGTACGCGATCCAGGCGACCTGGCAAGCTCCAATCAGCACCGGAAGGCCGCTCCCGACCTGCGAACGTCGCAACCCATGCTTCAGCTCTTGGTTGACCGGACAGTGGTAATCGCAAATAATAACCGAAGCTCCTTACCAAACGCAGAATCTTCTCTGCATCCAAGGGATGTCGTGTTTGTCGAATCAAATGGGTCCATCGGTAGATGCTGATGGATGTATCCGCCAATCTCATGAGCAGGTCGCGAACCAAGTGGTTGCTGCCTCCATCTTCTTTTATCTGTGCGCACACAAGTTGGGAGTACGTGTCAAAGGTTCTGTTTCTCGAGTGCATGCGTGCTGCTTAATTTAAGCCTGCGATCTTATACCTGGGCGTGTATGAGCAGGCCAGCTTCTGCCGATACTGTAAAAATGATGATGGTGGGAGGAGCAATAGTGTGCCAAGCATGATCCTGTGGGATAACCATCCCACGGCAGAGCAAGAAGACTCCGGCCGCCATTGAGGTTGCCATGCCCACGATCTGCAAGAGTTCCCCCAGAAAACAATCTGTAATAAGAGTTGATGCACAAGTACTGTACTACTGAATTTCATAAGCAAGCTATTGTACTATCAATGCTAAAATCTGCTGCTAATGCATTAAATCAACTTGAAAAACTATCGTTTTTCTTCTGCGCAGTGTGCCGGCAAGAGCAGCCTCCTCTTCACATCGGGTTTAGCGACTTAGTCGTATCGGTAGTAAGATACCGTAACCTTTTTTTCCTCTTCAGTTAGCCTATCACGTCACACTCTATCCTAGCTGGCATGGTTTAGACACAGTGTGACTCACCGTGTTGGGAGAGCCCGAATGGCAATACTATAACTACCTATTTATTTATTTTTCCGCGCTAACTAAATTGATTATTTTTTTTAGAATGGAAGACAAAATATCTGTGTCCCGGCGACAAGACGGAGGAGCCCCACACAGACCAAGCCATAGCCTGGGGCGTAGGAAAAAAAAGTCAAGCCTACACCGTATAGAAGGCAACGGAAAACAAAATCGAGCAGTCCACCGTCGCCTCTTCAACTTCACTTTGGTTTAAGTTAATCTTAAACAAAATAGATCCAGTGAATCTTACCTTGGTTCTAGGCCAGGATCTGCGACTCACGTCAAGATGAGTGGTAATTACAGAAGAGAGAACGAAGAACCCCGCCGAGCAGACGAACCCAAACACCTCAGTTCCCTCGGTCTGAATAGCATCGCATGCCGTGAAGAACTGCTTCAAACAGCTGGCCGATTTTGTCATGAGCGGGAAATTCTGGAACACTAGCTCGCCGTCATGATTGCGTGCTGGGCCGTTGAAGCTGAAATTAATTGCGCATCGAAGTAAGAGAAGATGAAACCTATCCTAAACCTTAAACAAGAAAAACAGCAGTACATATAAGCTCGATCGCAACAACTAGATGAGGGTGGGCGTGGGGGGTTCATAGGAGAGTACTACGCACGTTTGCATGTAAAGCGCGAGAAGGATGATGCTGATAATCCAATTGGCGAGAGCTCCGCCCCCCGCTACAGGCACCATATTTTCTGCACATTTTTATCAGCTCAGCGGATCCTTGGTGGACAAAAACGCGCATCGCGACTAGAGCTGCAGATTTTTGATCCTCAGGATACCCTTTGATCCTTCTTAGTTCAAACAAATGAACTAGTTTTCCAAAAAATGTGTCATTTTAAAATTTTAGTTCATTTGGTTGAAATAAGAAGGGTCAAAGGATACCCTGAGGATCAAAAATTTGCAGCCCTAATCGCGACTGCAATTTCAAACTCGGAACTAACCATTCCGAAGAAAATGAAAAGGCTCACGTACCACAGGTTGTGGGAAGAGATGTATTCTCTTTCTCCCTCTCTCCCTCTTTCTCTCTTTTCTTGTTCTGAGAACCTACTCTTCCTGGCTGTTCCGGGGGCCTTTTATAACCTAGTATCGCCCATTGACTATGCTCATTCCGGGGGCATTGCGCCTGGGTTTTGCGAGAGATTTTCTAGAAACCTAGGATCGCCCATTGACTATGCTCAAGCACGAGAACGTGCAGTCGTGCTTATCTTTGAGCCGTTCATTCTGTCAGATCCAAATTCCAAGGGCTGAAGATCACCATCACGTCAATACCGAGGGGACAAGGCAAAGGTACCAAGTCACTGAGGGTAAAAACGTAATTTCGAGTGTAGAGAAAAAGAAAGACAGACTCCTTCGACTGCTCAACCTCTGAAAAATAAATTATCCTCCTCAAATCCCCGTCGCTCGCGCAGCCGCTGGAATAGCGCAACGCGGCCGGCCGGTGGCAGCCGCTGGGTCGCTGGAGATCAGCTTCCCCGGAGGCACGGCCCCTCTCATCTCCAACTCAGATCCGCTTTTGGTGTCGTAGGTGTTTCGGTGGCCATAGTGACCACTTTTATTTTACACTCCACGTTAGAGCATCTCCGGCCGTCCCCACCGTATGGCGTCCGGCCTGCCACATTTTTGGACATAGAGGGAGCGCTGGAATTTAGGGGCCTACCGCGTCCCAGCTAGACCCCCGATACTAAAAACTAAACTTGCGAAATTTCATCAAATTAGGCAAACATTCATCAAATTAGGGGACATTTCATAAAGTTTGGCGACATTTCATTAAACTTGCGATTATTCACATAATTGAAAAAATAACTAGTCATCTAGTTGGTTCATCCACGAGTCGCCGTCGCTGTCGCTGGTGTCGAAGTTGAAGCCGGAGTCATCGTCGGAGTCGATGACGATGACTCCTGGCTCCTGCTTCACCGGCACGAGCGCCGGCGCCGCCTTCTTCGCCTCCTCCTTGGCCGCCTCGACCGCCCGCCATGCCTAGACCTCGGCCTCGGATGCGTAACCGAGGAGCCGGTGCCCCTCCTCCGCCTCCTCCCTGCTAGCGCGCTCGGCGGCACGCTAACCCGGGAACTCCTCCGTCTTCGGCTTCGGCCGCCGTGCTCCAGCCGAGGATGAACCCGACTCATCTTTAATGAGCCGGTGGGGCACGCGCGAGGACGGGCTGGAGCCACCGCCCAAGTAGCAGCGGCATTCGGCCGGTGGAGGAGGGGGGGGGGGGGGGGAGGGCCGGTGGATGAGGGAGCGGCGCGCCTCCATCGAGCCGCGGCTGATTGCTGGCCGGCGATCGATGTTGTTCCGCACCGTTGGGTGCGGAACATCTTTGATGGCGCGCGGGTGTTCATCGTCGAAGAAACCGGCCCAGGCGGTGCCGGTCTGTCGAGCCCGCTCCACCGACGACTGCTGCACCGGCGTCAGGGCGACCCAGCGCTCCCAGATGCGCTCCTGCAGGCGCGCACCCGTCGACACCAGTTGGACGGGCCGGCCGCCCCAGCTGAGTGGCCAGCCATGGGGCAGGCGGCGGCGACAGGTAGCCCGCCGCCCGGACCACTTCCGCCTCGTCGACGCGGAGCCAGCGGCGCTCGCCCCAATGGGCCATGGCATTGAGGGCAAGGGAGAGGAGAGAAGGCGAGGGAGGAGATGGCCGAGGTGGATGAATGGTGAGGTCGACGACGTTGCCTTATAGGCCGTCGGGGGTGTGAACGCGGCGGGAAACGGTGTTGGGAATGCGTGGGGGCGTGCCACGTGAAAACTGACGGGACTGAGCGGCGGTTTGACCCGGCGACCGCCATAACTCGCCTGCGAAGCCGAGGCGAAGCCGGTGGCGATTAATGCCGAATCCGGTGAGGACAGTAAATGGCGCGGACAAGGCGGGCCCATGCCATAAAACGCGACGCCGGCGCCCCCGCTGGCCTCCCCTTGGGCTGGGTTCAACCTGTGGGTGCCGGCTAACTTTTTAAGCCGCGCCGGCTAAAAACAATTTGAGGAGGCCGGCTAGGTAGGTTTTTGTGCGTCGGCGCCCCTCAAGCCCGTTTAGGGGGCCTTGGGGGGGGGGGGGGCGCCTTCTGCCCGGCCACGCGGCCGACGACGCCCACAGCCTCCGTGGGTCACCGCCGGTGGCCTGCGCCTCATATTTGCTGTAAGAGATATAATATGGTTGGGTTAGAGAGATAAGATAGGATCAATTTAAACGATATTGCTTGTCTTATACTCCAAGTCTATCTCCTCCTTGTACCTCTATATATACCTCATACGAGGGTCAGATAAAAAAAAAAACAAATATCGTGAAATACCAATTAAGCTTCCAATGTCATATTTTACATGGTATCAAAACGGTTAGACGGACGTCGCCGATCTTTGGTCACACCTTCCGCATCATGCCGCCCCCGGGGAGATCGATCTCCATAATCTCCCTGGAGGACTCCCTCGTTAATTAGTGTTTTCCGGTCATCGTAGATGAGATCGGTATTATAGAGATTAGATCAATTCTTGATTCCCAAATTTCATTAGCTTTTTTATTGGCCACGAAAATACCCTATGGTCTCCAGCTACCCTCGTCCAGGTGAAAATCAGAGCAGAATCTGTGCTTCAAGCCGCCGGCCGGCCGAGAACACGGTACATGACAAGCCACGTCGGACCTTCCGCGCAGCTACCTCGACACCGGCAATCTGCAACGAGCCATCTACACCAAGCAGCAGTAGCCGATCGAACTCCACGCCATCCATCACCATCCAGCCTCTGGTGAATAATCAGGTGCATGCATGGAGAGCTCACGATCCACCGATCCAATCTGCCTTCACACGCTGCAGCCACGCCGCCATGCGTGCGCGTACCAGGAGATCTATGCTTGCGTACGAGCCATCCTCCAGTGCAGCTACCACGTCAAACAGCTACGCTGGACGACACGCGCGACCGCAAATCGACACGTACAAGCTTCTCCGTCTACAGCGCGCCTGCGGCCAGGGGTACATCTGCATCAACCGGACCGGCACGTATATACGTCCACGTCTGCAGCCGAGCAAGGCCGACATCATCGGCTACCCCGACCGATCTACACCGACTTGCACCGAGGGACATCACGCCCTCGATCTGAACGACTACGTCGCGCCCGGCTACGAGAGCTACCTTCACTTCCTCGAGAAAATCTACGGGAAGCACACATGCATCATCCACACGCAGGCCGGTGTGGAGCATGACTTCTCCGACAGCACGGCATCAACGCAACGTCGCCAAAAAGGATGCCTTCAAGCCACGTATCATGGTCGACATGACCGCTGATACTTCATCGCCGACACTTCATCACCAAAGATCTTCATCAACGTGATCTTCATCAAGAATCATCGTCAACCAACCGCCGCCACTTCGTCCACATGGATGGACATCTCCCGTGTCCTCGGACAGTTCAACTGCAAGACGCATCAACAACGACGGTGTAAGAGACAAGTAATATCGTTTAAATTGATCCTATCTTATCTCTCTAATCATAACCATATTACAGACGGCATACCCATGTTAGCTTCATCGACAACGGCATCCCCGCATATCCGACGGATTTGACTGTATCGACACCCAACATCACAATTTGTGATGACTCGCCTCCAGTTCTGGCAAAACTGGCGGTCGCACGGCGCGCACGGTCCTGGCAAAAACGATGCGTGCACGATGGGTTCCCACCAGTTCTGGCAAAGCTGGCGGCCTCATCTCCTTTTACGCGTCTTCTGACATCTGCAAGACGCTCCTCCCGAAGACACCCTTTGACATCTGCAAGGTGCATCGTCTTCGATTGCAGCTCCGTCTTTACATCATATCGCATTTTTTTTGCGCCTCCAGCTACATGCGGCTACATCCACTACGACGACTACTACTTCGACCACGACTACATTGACCACGGCTACATCATGATCGGCTACCTCAACATCGACATCAAGGGCTACGTCTACAGCGACTCATCGGCAATAACTCCAGTCAAAAGCGTCCGCGTCGTCACTAGCGTCCACGACACTCCCGCTAGACTGTGGGAGGGAATAGAGGAGAGACAGGGGACGGCATCAGAAGGGGACGGCAGGACCACCCTAGGTGACGAACGCAGTTGATGATGTTGAAGCAGAGAAAACGACAGAAGCACAAGACTTCAAATCCAGTTTCAATCGTCCACTTTGCTCCCGCTACGACTGAGGGGGAATGTAAGAGATATAATATGGTTGGAATTAGAGAGATAAGATAGGATCAATTAAACGATATTACTTGTCTTATACTCCAAGTCTATCTCCCACCTGTACCTCTATATATGCCCCATACGAGGGTCAGATCAAAAAAACAACGAATATCGTGGAATACCAATTAGGTTTCCAATCTCATATTTCTACATTCCCGCCCCTCGCCATGGAAGCCCAGCGTGTAGATCTCGAATACTCCAGCTCCGAGGGAAGCCTGACATCTTCCTGGTGTGCCTCCCCTGCCCCTCCTCCTTCCTCCAGTTGGGCCACTTGCCGACGTGCTCTGGAAGAGGCTGCGTGCAAGGCGCCGGAATTGACAGTGGATGCCGGCCCCGCTGTGCGCCCAGTCAAAGATCGGCTGGGCCCGCGGCCGACGAGTGGAACATCGCCCAGGGGAGGAAGCGTCGCCGCTCGGCCCCGGCCCCGCCGGTCTCCCTGCTGCCTCGCGCTATGCCGCGCAAGCCGGTCCCCAAGGAGATGGTCGGCCTCTGCTACAACTGCCTCGACAATGACCACATTACGGCTTTCTGCACAAACCCTTCCCGCTGCTTCCTCTGTGGATCGGACAAGCACCACTAGCGTGCTTGCCCCAAACCTCGTGGCCCTCCGGCGGCCGCTCCTGTGGCCCCCGCGGCCGGCCCTCTGCCTCAGCCGCAGCGGACTGCTGCCGTGGATGCCGTTGGTCGGGGTGGTGCGGGCGTCGCGGGCGCCAGAACGCGTCGCTCGTGGGTGGACGTTCAGGGTGTGCGTTCGGTTTTTCAGTTCGATTTGGTTCAGTTAATACGGTTTTTCTGTTAATACGGTTTGCATACTTCGGTTAATACAGTTACGTATAAATATACGGCTCGGTTTCGGTTATAATCATTTAGTTTCGGTTCGGTTTCGGTTATAACTAAATTAACCAAAATTGACGCGAATTTTTGAGCAACACATAAATTTTATGACCATGTTTCAAAACAAAAGCACCTACTAATTTTGATCGATGTAGTTATTCTGATTCCACTGATTACGCTCCAAGGCGCTCAGAACCGGCTTAAAAGTGCATATGGGAAGTCCATGCGTGCTCAAAATCGGCCCAGAGGCCCAATTGGTGAGAAAAAAATAAACAAAATCAAGGCAGCAAGGAATCGAATACTGGACCCTTTGCACCACACGTTCGGTACATACCACTAAGCTACTACAGCACATTCGATAGCTAATGTTTGGTACATACCACTAAGCTACTACAGCACATGCGATAGCTAATGCATCTTCCTGTTTATATAGTTTCGGTTTTGTTCGGTTTAACCGAAAACCATTCGGTTTAAACCGGAAAAACCGAAATCCAACGGTTATACATTTTTGAAACCGGAACCGGAAACCGGAAAAACCGAATTTGGGTTCGGTTTCGGGTATTTCTTTCGGTTCTCGGTTCGGTTTTGCACAGGGTGAGTGGACGTGGCTCGTACCCTCCCCCCCCTCGCGGTCCTAGGCTGGCCGCTCCGTTCGCCGCTCCCCCGCCGCCCCGTCCAGCCTCCTCCAAGAGGTGCATCATCGATCCTACTCCGGAGATGGTGCAACTGGAGGGCGAGCTCCAATGCGCTCTGGTGGGGGTCGTGGAACGTGGCTTCGCCAAGGTCTGGGATGCTGGCGATGCCGTCCGCCGCGCTTTCGCCCTCTCGTCTGTCGATGTTTCAGTGTGTGTTTTCCACCCGGAGCCTTTCCTCTTCATCTTTCGCTCCAGACAGATCATGCGGGAAGTGGCAGCGTCGGGGAGGATCCAGACTGAGGGCTTCTCCATCCGCGTTCGTCCTTGGTCGCGGCATGCAAATGGCCGTCCTGTCTCCTTCACCAAGAAAGTGGAAATCGACCTCCGTGGCGTCCCGGCGCATGCTTTCGAATTGCGTTCAGCGGAAGCTCTTCTTGAGGATTTATGTTGGGTAGACGACGCTGATTTCTCTACATCGAGCCGCTCCGACATGAGCATCTTCAGGATCAGGGCGTGGGCTCCTTCAGACATGGTGTTCCCCACCGAGCTTGCCCTCTCGGTTACCGAACCGGATTCTGGTAGTCGGCTTTGTGCCCCTCGTCGTGGTTACCGTTTTCGCGACAAGGTGAAGCTCCTCGACTATCCTATTTCGGTTCGGGTCCGTGAGGGGGATGTGTCTCGGGAGCCCGGTCCTGATCGCTCCTTGGACAGTCGTTGGAACGATGGCGACAGTGGCCATAACGGCCGCCCCTCCGATGACGACAATTCCGACGAGCGCATGCCGCTCCCCCCGGCCCAGCAACCCCCGTGCAAGCGTCCGTGCCAGCGCTAGCGTAATCGACGTGGTAACGCCCGTGGTCATGAGGTCTCGAAGCGCGCGTGGCGGCCGGTGGTGTCCCGCTTGATAAGCATCATATTTGCACTATTTCTGGCCATAATTTTATCTGAAATCTTGATTTTGAACTCAAAATTATTCTAAAATGGCATGAATTTATACAGCTTGTAATATGTGGTAAAAATTACATTGTTGTTTCTCCTTTGCAGTTAAGTGCGAAAAGGCACATATTCTTCTCATTTTGGACGAGCTGCTGATGCACCTATACACCAAAGGACCCGAGCATAAAGGAAAGAAGAAATAAAGGGCTGAAGTGAAGAGACAAGGACCTACTTGCGGGAAAAGAAGAGAAGTGAAGGACTATTTGCAAAAATTGCCAAAGGGATTGGGGATTAAATCCCTAGATTTGCTCTGGATTCCACCTAGCCTCGCACTTCCCCTTTCCCCTAACTCCTGCTGCACCACCGGCCGCCGCCGCGGCCAGGCCAGCGTGGCGGCGCGCCACGATCCAGCTGCTGCCCCTTCCACCGATCTACTGCTCCTCCTTCACGCGCTGCCAAGACCTGCAGCAGCCAAAGAAAGCCCGGCGTCTCCTGCGAGCAACTCCACGACGACCTGCAGCAGCCAAGGAACCATCAGCTTGTGCGACCACGACGACGACCTGCAACGTCCTCCCCTTCTCCAACTTCTGCCTCATCTCCTTTGGTTTAATCTCTCTGCTGTTTGTGTGTACGAGAGTTGAGAGCCTGCTGTTGATCTTTGGAATGTTGAGAGTTCAGACTTAAAATAATTCGTATTGTGTTAAAATTCTCCCATGGACTGGAGGCAAAATTCACTCTGCCCTTTCTTTCTCTCTGCTAATCTTCTCTTGGATGTGAACTGTGGTATAGTTTAGTTGATCTGTGAGAACTTGTGCCACTGGATTTACTATTTTGATGTTTCTATCCCAATCTCTTATAAATTTCTTCTACCCCTGTCTTTGATGTCTGCTTGTGCTAGTTTTTTATTATCTAAAGTAAAACAAAAATACCAGAAATAATGCATCACTCTGTACCTTGAATCCCATATTTGCTTGTGTTTTATTTCGGATAGTTGCTTGTGCTGTTCAGAAGTCGATCATCGTGTGTTTCCTTTAAGTGGGAAAATCTTGTTTTGTTTGATTCAAATCCCGAAAACACAACCACAGTTGCCTAGTCCCTGTGGAGAACCTCAACAAAAACTACTATATTTGCTTTGATCACCAGTCCTCTGCATCTTTGGCGGAGGTTCCGGCGGCGCCAGTAGTGGTGCGACCTCCGTCGTCCGCGGCTCCTGCTACAGTGCTGGCTTCTTCGGTGGCCTGTCCTGTGTCGCCGGCGGCGAGGGTGGTAATTTCCCCTCTGGATTGCTCCCTGCCTGCGAGGACTGCGGTGGGGCCCCTCCCTCCCGGGCCCACGGGGATCGCGTACTCCTGTGTTGTCGCCCTGTCCTAGGATTCGCTCGTGGAAGTACACGCTTTGGAGCTTTCCTCCCAACCGCTTGCGCCCCTGCTCCCGACCGTGGACTTCCGCCCATCCCCACCGCGTGGTTCTGACCCCCCTAGTCCACACGTGCTGGGTTTTTGGGCTTCTGACGCTGGCGTGGTTTATGTGCCTGGTGGTCTGTGCGTGAGTACACAGACGTCTCCCTCGCTGTGGCTGTTGTGCTCGCCTTCTGCGGTGGTGGGCCTCCCACCCCTTGCGGCACGGGCCGCTGCGGCTGTTGGGCCGTTTGTGATCACGCCAGGCCTGCTGGCTCCTGTATTGGACTCCGCTCCTGCTCAGCCCGTCGCCCAGGTGATGGACTTGGGCCAGTGCTCTTCGGTGGATGCTGACCTGAGTGGGGCCGCCGCACCCGAACCTGTGAAAATTGCGCCCCAGCCTTGCTGGCCTTCATCAACTCAGCTCAGTCTGTCGCGCCTGAGCCCACCCTCTCCGTCCCGGTTGTCCAGCGTCGTCGTCAGCTTCTTTCGCCGAGCTTCTCGCCTCGTCGCAGCCCGCGTCTTGCACGCCACCCCATGGCGTCCTGCCCGGCGGTCCGCAAAGCGCAAGGTGTCTTAATGTCTAAGCTAGGCATCTCCGACGCAGGCTCCTCCTTCACGGATGTTGATCTGCAACGCTACAAAGAGAAATTCTCCCATCTGCTACGGCCAGTGGACATCGAGGCGCTTGCTGCTCTGTTTAATTTCGGAGTTGCAGTGGAGGCTGCGCCAGCTTAGTTGGTGTTGCTCCGTAGATGTAGGGTTCTCCTCATGGATGACACCAACCTCTCGTTTCTTGAGTGGAATGTCCGGGGTCTTAATGACCCGGGCCGCTGTAGAGCCATTAGGGCTGTGGTTCTCCATTCGGATGCGTCTGTCATTTGTTTTATCGAGTCCAAGTTGTAGTTTGTATCTGCTTTTGACGTTTGTTCCTTAATTGATGCCCGCTTCCATGGGTTTGACTACTTGCCGGCTGCTGGGACGCGTGGTGGGATTCTCATTGCTTGGGAGTCTGCCCGTGTGGTTCTCGACTCCCTCTCTCTGGGTGTTTTCTCCCTTTCTGCGCGTGTCTGTCCCCCAGGTGGCTCCCCGTGGTGGTTCTCGGCGGTCTATGGCCCAACGGACGACGAACTCAAGCCTGTCTTTCTCGAGGAATTGCGTGAGCTGCGTGCGTCCTTTCCGGGTGCGTGGGCAGTGGCAAGAGATTATTTAATCTCTTGCTTGATCCGAAAGATAAAAACAACCCTAATGTCCATCTCTCCTGGATTCGCCGCTTCCGGTTGCTCGTCAATTAGCACGCCCTCAAGGATGCTCCGCTTATTGGCCGCTTGTTCACGTGGTCTAATGAGCGCGAAAACCCCACCTTGGAAAAGCTTGACCGTTTGTTTGGTTCTGTGGAATGGGAATGGCACTTCCCCGGCAACATCCTCTTTGCAGCCTCCTCTTCTGTTTCGGATCACTCGCCGCTGCTCATGAGCCTGGCCCCGGCTACGTCGATCAAGCGCCGTTTTCAGTTTCAAAGTTTCTGGCCTTCTATGCCTGGCTTTGCTGAGGAGGTTGCTCGTCTGTGGACCTCGGTGGCGCCATGCCTGTCTACGCCGCAGCTCGATCTTGATCGGCGCTTGCGTGCTACGGCTGGCGGCCTCCGTAAGTGGAGTGAGCGTAATGTCGGGAACATCAAGTTGCAGCTCTGTCTCGCGCATGAGCTCATCCTGCATTCTGACTCGGCTCAAGACCTGTGTCCCCTCTCGTCTGAGGAGGCGATCTTCCGCAAGCTCTTGAAATGGCGCTGCCTTGCTCTTGCCGCCCTTGAGCGGACCATTGCTCGTCAACGATCCCGGCTTCTGTGGCTCAAAGAGGGCGATGCTAATACCCGGTTTTTCCATGCCCAAGCTGCCATACGTAGAAAGCGCAACTTCATCCATCGGTTATCTATTTGTGGTGTGGTCTCGTTTGATCAACAGGCCATGGAGGAGGAGGCCCATAATTTCTTTGCTACCGCTTTAGTGCCGGGCGCTCCGCAGTGTCGTTCTCTCGATCTGGCCTGGCTCTACCCGCTGCTTCCGGACCTCTCATCGCTGGATTCTCCTTGGTCGGAGGCAGAGGTATGAGATGCCATTCGCTCCATGTCGCCGGACAATGCCCTGGGCCTTGATGGGTTCTCGATCCGCTTCTTCCAATGTTGCTGGCCCATCATCAAAGTGGAAGTGCTGGCTGCGCTCGATGCTCTTTTCCATCTCCAGGCAAGGGGTTTTGGATCGCTCAACCAAGCGCTTGTGGTTCTCATCCTTAAAGTAGAGGTGGCGGAGTCCCTCTCGGACTTCCGGCCCATTAGTCCGGTTCATAGTCGGCTTGTTTTTGGCACGGTCCCTTGACCCCGATGCTCTTCAACCTTGTGATGGATTCGCTTGCAGTTATTGTGGATATGGCCAAGTGCTCGGGTCTCTTTGCCCCCTTTTCGCAAGGAGCCGTCAAGTTTCGTACCTCCCTTTTTGCGGACGATGTGGCGTTGTTTGCCCGAGCCTCGTCGATAGAGATGGATGCCTCACGAGCGATCTTGTCGCTGTTTGGGGACGCTTCGGGGCTGTGCCCTAACTTCACCAAAAGTAACACCTACCCCATCTGAGTGGATCCTGAGCTCATTCCCTCGCTGAGGCTGCCTTTGTTGGGCAACGCGGTAGGCTACGCTAGCACAAAATAAAAATTCTACCGATTCCGCCCGGATCAATGATGTAGATAATGGATCACGAGATTACCACTAGACGCGCAGACCCGTAGCGGAAGTAGAGTCGATGATGCGTGTCGATGCCGAGTAGTCGTTCGGCCTGCTCCTCCTTGCTGATCCCACGAGCAGTTCGTCCAAGCGTCGCAAGTGCAGCGCCTCCGAGGTATCCACACGTACAGGGAGAAACTCCATGCGGCGGACTGCTAGATCCGATCACAAGGTTTTGGGCGTGGAGGTGTGACGGCCGAGTATAACTCGCGTCTGGACTGGTGTAACCCTAGCCGGGTTGGTCTCCTCCACTTATATAGACGTCCCTAGTGGGCTCAACACTTGAGGCCCGTTAGGAGTCTAAGCCCGATACGAGTTGGATCCGATCCAACTCGGTCCCCACCCCTTAAGCGCGTGACCCTTCAGGTTCGCGGTTAGTCGGACACGACTACGAGCTCGGACTGCGGGCCCGAGTAACACCTTACTCGTCCACTGGCACCGACTCAAGTCGATAGTTGGTAGCGGCGCCTAGCAGCACGTGCCAACTCCCGAGTGACCACAAGGTATATTGACGAACCATACAATGTGTCATATGCAACATTCCTTTTGCCTCACGATATGTGTGTTGAGCTCAAGGCGAGTGCTTGTCATCCTTGTGGATAGCTCGACTCTCTTCTCGTTCCTGTGATACAGATTCCCGAACGGGTTAACACTTAACCCAAGTCGCATGGCCATGCTTTCCGAATCTGATCACTCGAGAGGGCCCAGAGATATCTCTCCGAATAGGAGGGGCAAATCCCATCTTGATCAACCATGACTCACAGCATGCTTCTCAGCAAACCCGAAAGCTACCTTTATAACCACCCAGTTACGGAGTAGCGTTTGTCAACCCCTAAGTAGGCCGATTCACATCCCAAGCTCATGCGATGACCTCAGGTCTTGGACTGGCATATACATCGTACTTGAGACTAACAAATGACAGTCATCTCGTTGTGTCTCAGTGCGGGTCTGTCCGACTCAACGATCTCATTGTCGAGTCCATGCTATCAGTCGGCAACACCTTGCCCTATGACTTGTGAAACATAGTCATCATGCTGATTCACGTTGCTAGTCTAGGTTATGTGTCCGCATAGCCTCAATGACCAGGGGCCATTAGAACAACATCATAGAATACATAGTCTCACAAACAAATCACGTATTTATTGATACATATCAGTGATGATGTTCAAGGACAATAACAATAACTCATGAATACATAGGAAATAACATCATCACATGATTGCCTCTAGGCATAGCTCCAACAGCCTTGTGCTACTGCTTTGTTTCCATGCAAATATCTAGGCCTCCCTTTGAGCTGTGGAAAGTTGAGTAAGACGTCCCTTCTCGGTATTGTGGATCGCGTGGCATGTCGCTTGCAACCTTGGCGTGGCCGCATGCTCTCGTCGGCGGGCCGTCTTGTGCTGGTTAGTTCGGTGCTCTCGGCCGTACCGGTCTACCACATTCTTGCGCTTGACCTTCCTTCGTGGGTTCTTAAAGCTATTGATAAAATTCGTCAGAACTTCTTGTGGATGGGTGCCGCGGAGGCTAAGGGCGGCGCTTGCCCTGTGGCCTGGGACATCGTTTGTCGGCCGAAAACGCTCGGCCGCCTTGGGCTTCACAACTTGTCTTATCTCAATATCCCGTTGAGATCTAAGGCTCTTTGGCTCTCCAAGGTAGCCGGTGAGTTTCCGGCGCACGATCAGTCCGTCTCCCTCTCTTGTTCCTTCTTCCATGCTTCCTGCTCCTCGCGGGTGGGCAATGGGCTCTCAACCTTGTTCTAGAAGGACCGGTGGATCGACGGCGAGTGCATTGAGGACATGGCCTCGTCGCTCTTCAGTTTGATCAAGCCTAAGGAGATTCTCTCGCGCACGGTGGCATTTGGCTTGCCCATGGCTGCGTGTGTTTTGGACATTCGTGGTGGGCTCTCGCTCGTCGCGATTGATTAGTTATTGCGCTTGTGGGAGCGCCTCTCCCTCATGCCTCCTTTATCCCAGGATGGGGATTCCTTTGTATGGAAGTGGACTTCGAACGGGACTTTCTCCTCCCGGTCGGCTTACCAGGACCTTCTCCTCGGAGCTTCGGCCGAGCGCTTCGACTTCGTGTGGCTTCCTAAGCCCCCCCATAAATATCAGCTTTTCGCTTGGACTGCCTTGCGTAATCATTGCTGGACGGGCGAGCGTCGGCTCTACCGGGGGCTTGCTGAGGATGCTACCTGTCCCTTGTGTGACCAAGAGCTCGAGACGATTGACCACTTGCTGATTCAATGCGCTTATTCACGCCAAGTTTGGTTCAAAGTCTTGTCTGCCAGAGGCCTGGGGTCTTTCTCCCCTTCCTCCTCCGATTCTCTTCGGTCCTGGTGGGAGAGATCTCTCTTGGCTTGGCCGATCGCCTCCCGTAAGTCGTTCGGGGGCATTATCCTCCTCACCCTTCGTAGCCTTTGGGTTGAGAGGAACTGTCGCATCTTCCATGACCGAAGCCTCCGGGAGAGGCAGCTCGTGAAGGACATTGACGAGGAACACAAGATTGGATGACTGTGGGTTTGTTGCGAGAGTAGGAAGTTTTTTCTGTTAGGGAGTTTTATCCCTCTTGTGTTCTTTTCTTTTCTGTTGTGGACTGGTTTCGTTTGTATCTGTCGGCTTAGGCCTTTCTTCTTAATACAAATAGGCGCACCTTCTGGTGTGGTTTCCTAAAAAAACACTAAACAAAATAGCTAGAGAAGTATTATTTCCTTGGATTAGCAGCTCTGAACATAGCCATCCAGTTTGCTAAACTTTCTTTCCTGATGGTACTGTAGTTCAAAACAATGCTCCTCTCGTGGCTGCACATCTGGTGGTTGCTCCTCTCGTGGTGGCGCAGCCTCCCTGAGATCGGGCGGCGGCGGAACGTTGAAATCGACCGGCTGAGGGCGACGATGTGTTGCCTCGCTGAGATCTGCGGCAGCGGCAGAGGGTGACGAGGCGCTGCCTCGCTGAGATCGGGCGGCGGTGGCATCGTGGGATCGAGCCGTGGAAGATTCTGGGCCTTGTGGCGCCCGTTGGACAAAGTGGGCTTGTCCAATTGGACCGGGTGGTGTTAACGAATGCCACTTAACACCAGTTAACGGGTTTTTTGTGGACGGCTGAAGCGGGCTCACGGACGAGCCGCTGCCGTTGACATCGCTATGCTGTGGTCTGTCGCGACAAAAGGGGCGCTTCTGAAGACTCTTCAGCGCGAGTGTTCAACTCTATCACCGATCCTCTGACTTTGGAGGCCTTAGCATGCTGCGAGGCTTTGGCACTGGCCAAGGATCTTAATGTTCAGAAGTTGTACGTTGCTTTGGATGCCGAAGTGAATATAGTCAATTTTCCAGAAGATTGGAGTCCGAAGACGGGAGTTTGAGGATGTTATCTTCATGCACGAGGGCCGAGCGTCTAATCTAGATGCTCATAGACTAGTTAAGTCTGTTTTATCTCTTCAGCACGGTAGATATGTTTGGCTCACTAACCCTTGGGATGACTTTATTGTACCCCTTGTGATTGATTAATAAAGTCTGTGCTTTCGCTAAACAAAAATTACCCTCGGTTTCTAAATTCCCCTATTGCACTTTGCACGATATATCATAAAAAAACATAAAGAGAAACGAAGGAAACCCTAGCAGCAGCCGTCGTCGAAGATTGCCCGTTCCCCTCACCTCCGACTGTCGTCTTGGCGCTGCGAGGTGAGGGCCTCAATTCCTGCTAAGTGTATTCACAAGTGTTTGATTATATCAATTGTTTGATTTTGATCGGCAACGCGATGGCGGAAATTGCGATGTCGTCTCGAATAAAGGTACTCTGGTTCTTCCTCTGCTGTGGGAGTGCCTTAATTAGCGGGCGTTGCCACAGAGTCAGAGAGTTTTATTCACCGTAGGTTCAGTGTACCCAATCTTACAAATTTTGGGTTTGTGCAGTCACAGATCCATTTATACGTATTTGTTGAGTTTTTGTCAGTGTGTCGTAGTTTGTAATTTTGGAATCCTTCTGTGGAGTTCTGGTGAAGATCTTGCAGTTCGACGACCTGTACTTTAGGGAATCATATCCGGCCCAAGTATGTTCAATGCTAACGGCTTTTCATCTTTTTGGATGATCGACTCAATGGGCTTTCTGAAACCTTTGAGAGCAGTCAAGTTCGTGCAGCGATACGAGTGAATATGTTGTCGTTCCAGTCTAATTGCAGTCTCCCTGTTGAAGCCTTAGCAGTACATTTCATCTTGCATAGACAATTATACCACGGAGAAAAGATGTCTTTAAGACAAGAGATTTCATTGTAATTCTTAGTTATAGAAATTATCTTGTAATCTTTAGGGTTTATGATCCAATACTTTGTATCTGTAATGGTTCTCGACTTTGAATAAAGTTACGGGTCATTTTAAAAAAACAAATTAAGAAAACATAAATGAAAAGACTTTTTTGTTCCACACATGCTACTCCTACAATTTGTTGACATAACTTTGAGTTCAACGACGTATCATCAGGAACTTGGAATCATGAACATGATATCTCGAGATAGGGATGCAAACCGGACACCGTTTGCCTAATTTAAATAATTTTCTTGGAATCATGAACTTTTTTTTTGTAGAGGATCAACTATTAATAAGAGGATCAACTTTATTAATAAGAGTTAATAATGATCAACAACCGTATCCTAAAGTAATAAAAAATACTTGCTCCGTTTCTAAATACTTGTTGTGGTTTTAATACAAAAGATCATTTAATGACAAGTATTTAGAAACGGAGATAATACAAAAGACCACTTAACGACGGCAAGCATTGTAACGAGCCGAAGATGAACCACCGGAGACGGGACGGTCGGCGCTGGAAGCACCGCTGGAGCACGCGCACATCGCCTTTGCTTTCCTTGTACCGTACCGTGGCCTCTAGCTAATCAAAGAGAATTAGAATCATGAACCTACGTGGATAGTCTGCACCGAACGTGAGTTTTCACTGGCAACGTCGCATCCCTGCACTCTCAGTAGTTCTGTAAATTTAATCACCAACAGAGACTCCACGCAAACAACATCGTCGGGGAAAAGAAAAAACGATTAATCTAGTGGGGCACGTGCCCCACGTAGTCTTCCGTGGCGGCGCTTTACGATTCGGGAAATCCCGATTCCGTTCGTCTTCTCCCGTCGCCCGAGCACCTCTTTCTCTCCATCCGACTCTTTCCGTCCCCGATCTCTCTCCCCCTCCCTCTTCCTCTGCCTCTCCGAGCCGTCAGCACAGCTAAAGGCGAGGGACCGAGCTGCCGTGCCGCTACAGCCTGCATCGGACTCCCTCCATCCCTCTTCCAGCCGCCGGCGGCCGTGGGATCCATGGTGGTGCCGGCGCCCCCTGCACGTCTTGCAGCACGAGGGCCATGGCAGGCAGTGTGGGTGGCACGCCGACCACGCCGGGCGCAGATGGTCGGAGAGTGTGGGCGGATCTGAACTGCAGAACGCAGCATCTGTCTTCAGCGTGAGAGGAAGAAGGGAATGAGCGGCTCTGCCAATTTGTTTGTCCGTTTGTTTTTTGCTGATTAGTTTGCACAGTAGATAAACATGCATCGTCACTGTACGCTGATCGATCAAATCTAGCTAGTGACCTGGACATTCCTGATTTGTTTGTTAGATGAACATGGACACTTCTGCCTCTAATGCTCACTCCGTCTAGAAATAGGCCATGGCAAAAAAAAAGTTAATAAATGGATTAGTTCATCGGATAATTATGTTTACAAGTTTTCATGTTAGTTACGCCCAGCAAATAGGGCAGTTAACTTGACAAGTAGTCACACTTAATGCGGCAAGTAAGCACTGCTAAACCGGCAATTAGGTGAATGTAATCTGGCAAGTATGTGCAGTTAAACTGGCAGGTAGATCCAGGTAATCTGGCAATTAGACATAGTTAAACCTGTAATTAGGTGAACTTAACCTGGCAAGTATGTGTAGGCAAAATGGCAGGTAGGCACAGATGATCTATCAATTAGGTAATCTGGAAAGTAGGCACAGTTAAATCGGCAATTAGGTGAACTTGACCTGACAGTTAGGTGCAGATAATCTGGTAGTTATATGTATTGATGAATTTCAAGTACTAGATTCAATCAAAATTTATATGTGATAGAAAATAGATGCAATTTAGTAGGAAAAAAGCTAAAGCAAATTGGACCCAAAGCCTAGAAAAATAGACATGACGCTGCTGGGCTAAATGAGTTACATTGTTGGTGGACTTGCGTTACTGGGATTGGGCTGCTGGCTTTGTGTCTTGTGTGGGCTGCACAGTGAACTGCCAGCGAGCAAGCGCGAGCGGCCGGCGTCGCGCGGGAGTTAGCGTACGCCGGTGAAACGCCGCTGGCTACGCCTCGCTCAGGCGCGCCGCTGGGTAGTCCAATTTTTTTTTGTCCATAGCGACTAGATAACTTCATCCTAGTTGCATGTTGTTTACCACCGTTGAATCGTCATGTTTTTTGTCCCCAACGACCAGATTATTTGATTCAATTTGTCATGTTTTTTGTCTCTAGCAGCACCTAGTTGTCATGTTGTTTACCATCGTTCAATTGTCATGTTTTTTTCTCCTAACGAACAGGTTATTTGATCCTAACTGCTACGTTGTTATCACGACACAATTGTCATGTTTTTTTCTCTAGTGACCAAGTTATTTGATCCTAACTGCCATGTTGTGAGATCATATTCGTCATGATGTTGAGTCATAGTTGCCGTGATGTCTGTTCATAGTTGTCATGATATTAGGTCATAGTTGCCGTGTTGTCTGGTCATATTGCAATGATGTTGGATCATAGTTATCATAATATCTGGTCATATTGCAATAATGTTGGGAGTTAGCGTACGCCGGTGAAACGCCGCTGGCTGCGCCTACCTGAGGCGCGCCGCTGGGTAGTCCAATTTTTTTTGTCCACAACGACTAGATAATTCGATCCTAGTTGCACGTAGTTTACCACCCTTGAATCGCCATGTTTTTTGTTCGACTAGATTATTTGATTCAATTTGCCATGTTTTTTGTCTCTAGCAGCCAAATTATTTGGACCTAGTTGTCATGTTGTTTACCATCGTTCAATTGCCATGTTTTTTTGCTCCTAACGACCAAGTTATTTGATCCTAACTGCCATGTTGTGAGATCATATTCGCTATGATGTTGAGTCATAGTTGTCATGATGTCTGTTCATAGTTGCCATAATATTAGGTCATAGTTGCCGTGTTGTCTGGTCATATTGCAATGATGTTGGGTCATAGTTGTCATAATATCTGATCATAATTACCATAATGTTGGATCATAATTGTCATGATGTTGGGTCTGATTTTGTTAGAGAAACGACCGAAGCTTTATTAACTTAAAACTTTTATAGGAATACGAATATTGTCGGGTGAGAAGTAGCTAGTCGACGTAATCTACGTGATCCCCCGTTCGCTTAATATGGTCTCATGGCATGCATACCCAGCTGTTTCTCCCCATTGATCTCGTTGATGGCAGTGAGGCAATCAGAAGCAACTGGACTATATTGGGCCGCGCGGGCGCGTGAGCTACGTGAGCCAACGAAGTGGAGCGGGCGAGAGCGAGAGCGCGCGGCCGCGCGGGGTACAGACCAGATCGAGCGCGCGGGCATGCGGGCCAAGGCGCCGCTGGCCACGCCAACGTGGGGCACGCCGCTGCATAGTTAGGTCCAAGAAAAAAAACAAGCGCTCGTAGACTTGGATCGTTTGAGAAAGCAAGACATGAGACAGAAGCAAACGGCGAAGGCAGGCTACTATAAAACAAGCCATCCGCGAAACAAACTCGGCCCACAAAGACGTCATATTCTCCCTTCCCGTCGACTTCCTCCTCTTCCCTCGCGTCTCCGGATCTCGCCATGGACGCCGTCGACTCCGTCGTGGACCCCCTCCGCGAGTTCGCCAAGGACAGCGTCCGCCTCGTCAAACGCTGCCACAAGCCCGACCGCAAGGGTAAGAGACTCGCACACGCCTGCCTCCTACTCGTTCGATCGGATCCGGTTTCGTTTTTTTTTTACAATTCGGCCCAGATCTGACGATGTTTCGGTGCGATCTCGTTCCGCGCAGAGTTCACCAAGGTGGCGGCGCGGACGGCCATCGGGTTCGTCGTCATGGGCTTCGTCGGCTTCTTCGTCAAGCTCATCTTCATCCCCATCAACAACATCATCGTCGGATCCGGCTAGGTATGCGCTGCTCATCTCATCCCCCCTCTTGCGTGCGCGGTCCTCTGAAAGTCAGGCTTTGGTTGGATCCGGTTGTTGCGCGCCGTGATCTGCCGGATCTGCGTATGCGCGTGCCTTACTCTTTCGATTATGTGCGAAATTGGGTGATCTGGAAGTTGGGACTTGTTGGTTTTAGTAGATCCATGCGATCTGAGAATGAGTAGTTGGTGAGGTTTTAGGATATTTTTATTTATTTATTTTCCTCGCAAATGAACCCACCAATTGGTTAGGAGAATTCTTTGTGACCAATCAAGAGTAACAAGAGCCTTGTCAAGTTGTTTACTTAGTATGGAGCAGTTGTTTATTCATCAGATAGGTGCAAGTACAAATTGAAATTGGTAGTGAATTGTTTGTCAGAAATTTAAAATCTTTCTGCTGTTTGATATGAGTACCTACTACAGATTAAGTAGAATTGAATATTGGATTCAACAGCTAGAAATAGCAGCTGCTTTGAGTAGTTGATGTGATGTGTGCTGGCAATTTCTTCCTATAATACTGGACTTTCAGTTGATGAAACCTGATGTCAGTTTGTAACAACATGATCTTACTAGGTCATGCTGACAGTAATTAGCTGATCTGCACATCCTTGTAGGCGCCCTCTTTCTTAGTGTTTTCTCTCTGCTAGCACATTGCATGGTCATTTATATGATTGGTGAATCATGAGTGTGTCGTAGTTAAAAATTCACCATACATGGCAATCATGGGCTGAACTCTTTTTGCTACATCTTCCAAGAATGTCTGCCATCAACAGAATTAGTCTTGCATGTATTTAAGGATGCAAGTAGGCAATGGTGATGAAGTGAGAAATTGCATTAGATAGACTCTAAATGTTCCTGTATGCAGGCTTTGTGTGTTGCCTGCTTGCATCCCTAGATGTATTGTAACTATAAGTTGAAGCCTTGTGAATGTAAATCATGGACTAGTAATGCATAGGTATGTTAAGTATGTTAAGTATGTGACAATCTGTTGTGCAATAGAAAAGCAAATGCAATGGATGTGTCATCCTTGAAGAGTGCAAATGCTCCCAAGGACCTGTTTGTGCAATAGTAAAGTTTCAGTATTTATACTTCCAATTTGGCTTGGCCGTGAAAACTTATCAATAATTTTCTTCCAAATAGCGGCTTGGTGTAAAATTTGTTCTCATCTGAGCTTAAATCTTGTAACTAATAGCTTGTTCTGTTGCTGCGCAGATTGGAGGCTGGCCAGCATGGAGACGGCGCAAACATTTTGAGAGCAATCGAGCAAGGGACTAGTCGCTAGTGCGCTGTCTTACAGTAGACACCCAATGTTTATTGACCTATTCGAAAAGTTATTTGTGAAAACAGTTAACTTTGTTCTGTTTGCGAGAAATTGTCGGCAGCCTAATTGCTGTGAAATCGTCGTACTGAGTAGACCTTGAATTAGCGAGTTATATAAACTTGTTTTGTCATATTCTCCTGGTGAAAAACTAGTACAGAACTGGCATCTTTGTGGCTCAACATGGCAACTCCAGTCTTGGATGCAGAATAGCGGCATGGGATTGCTGTTGATCTGTTGGTGGCGCTCTGAAAGTTTGTCGCCTCCGATGGAGGTCTCATCGTTACCACCGGGCCAGTAGGTTTGAACGATGATTGGATTGATGCCAATTCGGCATCACTTCTCAGGTCGTCTACCTTTGCCAATCAATTGGGGCCAACTAGTTTACAGTCAAATTTAATTTACTCCAAAATTTCGTTCTCAAATTTTTTATACCAAATTTCAGACATGCTAACGGATGAATTGAGAGCTTCTCAGTTTTGGTATTGCCAAATAGTGGCTTGCCATCCTCTCGAAAAAAAAGTGGCTTTCCAATGCGTTACCCCGCTCAGCGCACCTGAGTTCTCATATGACCAAATAGCACAAGAGTAACGAGATGAAAACAAGATTATTATTGGTCCTGAAATTAGCTTAGCACAAGAGTAACGAGATGAAAACAAGATTATTGTTGGTCCTGAAATTAGCTTACCCGATTAATTAAATTTCATAATCCAAAAAAGTGGACGATTAACCTCCGAAACCGTGAAAATCGTTATGGGTTAGCCTCCTGGATTGGTTTGTAGATGATTTTCCATGTGCGAAAAATAAGACCAAGACCCATGACGTGTCGATTATTCATAACTTTTGTTTCAAAAATTCTTTATACAAGACGGAACTCACATCTGATCTTAACACCCACTCTTTTAATGTTGAAATGCCATCTCGGCAGTGGCAAAAAAACCTTGAAATGCCATCCTTGGCAAGTACAATTTGAACAGCCACATTATCAAAAGTTTCGTAAAACCGCACCTGGGAATTGATCCAAAATGCATGTGTTAGGACTACTTTGAACATAAATCTTTGCAGACATCCATTTCAAGAACAAAACTTTGCAAACATGTTGCCTCGTGTAAAAATAATTATATATCCAAAACAAAAGGCATATGTATTTTTAATTGGTAAATTTTTTCCTCCATCGACAATCAAACTAAATATTTGACTGACTTTTAGGGAAAATAGTACAATGCCGGTGCGTTGCCACGGCCTCTTAATTTCTTTTGTTTTCACGTGTAAAAATAATGCACATGACAATTTATGTCTGTAAAAAGACAACAACATAATTTGACTTAATTGAGATGGAGTTTGACAAGTCAAAATTTCACCCTAGATGCATATGGTGAGTGTATATGG
This sequence comes from Brachypodium distachyon, assembly GCF_000005505.3. Classification (NCBI taxonomy): domain Eukaryota; kingdom Viridiplantae; phylum Streptophyta; class Magnoliopsida; order Poales; family Poaceae; genus Brachypodium; species Brachypodium distachyon. The sequence continues at coordinate 26,704,247 of NC_016131.3, read as the reverse complement.
GTAACTCCTGTCTCTTAAAAAGTGAAAAGAATTCCTGATACAATTTTTTTTTCAAAATATTCAGTTGAAAACAAAATTTAATAGGCTTGAGGAAATTCTAAATCTTTTGTCTACAAACAAGAATATTCAAATCTCAATGCATCCTATTATAATTTTTTAGAATGCCATCTCATGGCGTCTGTCCAATGCAGAGTATACCTTGCACCACTCAAACTGAAAAAAGGAAAGAATATAAATGTAGTAGAGAGTGGGGCTGGTGTGCTTCCTTAGTCTCCTCACATAAGCATGTAATGTAAAGACATCAAAGAACACCATACATACGCTGACAGTGGCAAAGAAGCAAAACAAATTTAGAATATCAGTGTCCTCAGAAATTAATCACTATTTGCTATGAAACATCTGTAAACATTTTCAGAAAATAATGATGACTGACGACCTTAAAATTTGGGCAAATTTATGAGTGAAACATTGGTTGATTTTCTTACACGAGAGAATGTTTCTGAAAACCGCACCCATATTCTGAAACAACTGTAAACATTTCACTGTGAAACATTGGTTGATTTTCTTACACGAGAGAATGTTTCTATATAATCGCTAAATGGTTTATTTACTCTGATGAGTAGCTAGGACAGAGAGAAAGCGGGTGCACGGATTATGGTCTCACGTCTTGAGAGAAACCATATACTGATTGACGGATCGGATGATCGATGCATACTCTAATCGAGTGACATGACAGATGACACCAGCAAAAGCAAACCTAGAGAAAAAGACGGACCTCAAAAACGATTAAGATTTAAGAGTCAGATGTCCTCATGCTGTGGAGGCAATCTAATCTCTCCAAGCTCGCAAGCCCTCGATCAATTAGCTTAACTAATCAAGGGAATGTCTATGCCGGGGATTCAGACTCGCAAATCAATTGACCGAAAAGGCTTCACGTACGGCATCTGCAGGAGGTGCAGCAGAGTCCATCGAAAGCTCTAGCTGCAACGTTGTCATGTGACCTATGGCAGCAGTATGTACCGATCTGTGATGGCGGGCGGCCATTGTGAGGAAGAGGCGGGGGCGTGGAGGACTTCTCTGGTCTTGTTGTCGAGCATGGACCACAAGACCTGCACGTCCTCGTACGTGCACGCCCTCACGTCACCGCCTCCGACGCCGAAGCCTCCTCCTCGCCACCATGTCTCACCGCCTCCACCGCGGCAGCGGAGGAGCCCTTGTGGCGACGTGCCCTGCGGTGTGTTCCCGGCCTCCCAGCTGGCCGAGGCAAGATCCGGAAGACAGGATTGGTGGATCCGGGGACGACCCGGTCGTCGCCTCCTCCTAGCCAGACTTCGCCGGATCCGGGCGGCGAGCGGAGGAGGGAGACAGTGGCGGTTGTAGGAGGCAGATCCCATAGATCAGTGAGACGGCGGCGGCTTGCGAGGAGGAGAGAGGTGGCGCCGGCGGCCTGGCATGGAGGAGGTCGCAGGATGGAGGCGGGGTAGGGAGACGACGCGCAGAGGGGGGGGGAGAGAGAGGCTGGTGGTTGGTTTTACATGGCCAGGGTGGGTTTTTTCGAGAGGGTTCGGTTTTTTTTGCCTCGTTGCGCGTTTGGAGACTCGGCCGGGGGCGATGGGCTAGACGGACGAAGATCAAGGAAGCGTTCCTTCCTTTATTATTATGAGTAGATGTAGATATTACTCCAGTACAGGAGAAATATTTGACTGACAAGATTCTAAAATGACTAAGGCCACTTAAGCCCGCTGACTCTGACCCATCTACGAAGCGGAGCCCAACAAAACAGCCCAAGTCCACCCTCGGCCCGGGGCGAAGGCGACTAGACGCCGCCCGAATCCTCCACGCGCACCAACCTAACCGCGCCGCCGCCCCTCGTCTTCCTCCTCCCCCCTCTCCGGTCGGATCGGCGAGACCTCCCCGGCCGCCCGCGGCGCATCCACGGCCTCGACTTCGCTGTCTTCGCCGAGCAGCAGCACTGGTTCCTCGTGCCTCGCCAGCTAGCACCAGCGCGCCTAGGGCTTCCATCCGGGTATGGCCGTCCGACCTTCTCTAGCTACTTCGTTTTATGGATGGCGAGATAGGGGAACCTATCTAGGAGAGTGCAAAATTTGTAAGACCGTAGATCAGTTCTCTTAGATGGAACAGTAGAATCAGCTGCTCCTGTTCGTGTAAACCCGCTAGAACGCATATCTCGGAACCGTTGATGCTAAAACTCCTCAATCTTGTGTTGCTGAATTGTAATTGTGCATAGACTTTTTGACCCCATCTGCGTGTATGAGCAATTATTGGTAGATGCTTTTGTTAATACTACTCCGTAGTATATGTGAAACGTCAAGGACAAGATCACTAGGGTGATCCAGATGCTGCAGCCTTCCATTACACCGTATCGGCAGTACTGTTTGCAGCTTAGTCTGTAGGTTGCTGCACATGATTTGAGTCTAGTGTTAGAATCAGCCCCCCGTAGGGCTAATTTGAGATAGATCTTTTGATGCTTCTCTGAAGCCATTCTGCTCCTGCTGTTCTTTTAGTAATTCACCTAGTGACACCCAACATTTGGTCTACTTATTCTGCCATTGCTGTTGAGTGGCACCATGAATCTTTTTTTTTCTCTGTGTTGAGACACGTTACTTCACTACTATAAGTAAATCTCATAATTACAACCATTTTTAGTTATTTAGCCATGGCCCTGCACGATACTTTGTATGTGTTTGTAAAATGAAGACCTTGTGAATTTGTCATCCTTTGTGTTTGTTTTGTTTCTGCATGGATGTGCTTGTACAATTGCTTAGAGGTTCAATTTCTTTGCAGTCATCTTATATCTTTCTTTGGCGCAGGAACTTGGAAGTTCACTACAGACTTCAAGATGTTCTCTGCTCCGGGCAACAATTCTCTGGCGCTGGCAGCCCCAAGGCCAGGAATGGAGCTGGGCAACTTTCATCAACACCCTAACCAAGCTCTTGGACCTGGTGGGAAGCAACGAACATCCAGTCTGGAGGCGCCGATAATGCTACTCACAGGCCACCAGAGCGCTGTCTACTGCATGAAGTTCAACCCTGCTGGAACTGTGGTAGCATCAGGCTCCCATGACAAGGATATCTTCTTGTGGTATGTCCATGGTGACTGTAAGAACTACATGGTACTGAGAGGGCACAGGAATGCCATTCTTGACCTTCAGTGGACCACTGATGGAACCCAGATAATCTCTGCAAGCCCTGACAAGACCCTGAGGGTGTGGGATGTCGAAACTGGTAAACAGGTTAAGAAGATGGCTGAACACTCATCATTTGTCAATTCATGTTGCCCGGCACGGAAGTGGCCACCTCTTGTTGTGAGTGGATCAGATGACGGTACAGCAAAGCTCTGGGACTTGCGTCAAAGAGGGGCTATTCAAACACTTCCAGACGATTACCAGATTACTGCTGTGAGCTTCTCAGAGGCGGCAGACAAGGTTTTCACTGGTGGGCTGGACAACGACGTCAAGTGGTGGGATCTTCGCAAGAATGAAGTTACAGAACATCTCAAAGGACATCAGGACATGATAACTGGAATGCAGCTTAGCCCTGATGGGTCTTACCTCCTCACAAACGCGATGGACAATGAGCTCAAAATCTGGGATTTGCGCCCTTACGCGCCAGAGAACCGGAACATCAAGACCCTCACAGGGCATCAGCACAACTTTGAGAAGAACCTGTTGAAGTGCAGCTGGTCGCCCGACAACCGCAAGGTAACTGCTGGGAGCGCCGATCGCATGGTCTACATCTGGGACACGACGTCAAGGCGGATCCTGTACAAGCTTCCTGGGCACAACGGTTCTGTCAACGAGACCGCTTTCCACCCCACCGAGCCAATCATCGGATCCTGTGGCAGCGACAAGCAGATTTATCTTGGGGAGCTGTAGTTCTTCATCAATCTTCCCCGGTAGAAGTTTGTGTAGCATCTGGATTCGGGATCAAACAGAAAACCGACGGCACCATCTCGCTCTCCCGACAATTTGAATCCTCGATTGACTATCGAAATTTCTCCTTTGTAGATTATGTTACGGCCAGAGCTGGCCTACCATTTCGAAACTGCTCATTCTGTACCTTCCGGTTGTACTCGTTAAACTTGTGACCATTCTGCCGTTTCATGTTAGCCACTAATTGCTTGCTTGTACTCTCTTGGGAGCATGATTAACTTGCATCCTCCATGATGATTTCCTTGAGCTGCGAGTTTTACGTTTGCTTATTTGATTGTTAGACGAGTTATAAAGAAGTTTGTGAACGAAATGTATCGGCGCTTCCTTTCTCACAGCATACGGATCCAGTGGTGCTATGTAGACAGAGCATACAGAAGGCCAGGTGTTGGCTGCCTTCTGTGAATCTGACGAGCGTGTTCTAGAAAATGAATATTCTTCTTTTACAAGAGAACGCTCTGACATTATCCGTGCCGTAAAATGCTTACACGCAAAAAATCAAAACATGTATCTACCTGTACATGAATTTATCTCAACTCTGAATGACGCCAGCAGAAATGTGCCCCTCTGCATGTGCAACGTGCATGGCCTCAATTTGGCGACAGGGACACGGGGTGAGAAGGCATCAGCTGCCAGTGTGCAATGCATCATGCATGTTACTCCTGTGCATCTAAGATATACTTCATCCGTTCGGGTTTATAAGGTCCACACGAAATTTTATGCCAAACTTTGACCAAAACTTACATTGCTAATATCAGATTATTACGACACAAAAGATATATTGTTGGATTCGTGTTGAAAAACTTTTTCTAATGATATACTCCTTCCGTTTCATAATTTTTGTTGCAAATTTGTCAAAAAATAAATATATCTATTCCTAAAAAGCGTGTAGATACATTTAATATTTCGACAAGAATTATGAAACGAGGTACTCCCTCCTTCCATCAAAGGATGTCTCAACTTTAACTAAATTCGAATGCATCTATACACTAAGTTATGTCTAGATACATTCAAATTTGACAAGCTTGAGACATCTTTTGTTGGACGGAGTGAGTAATAACTTTTATATACATATACTAAATATAATTTAAATAATTGTTGGTCAAAGTGGACACGAACTTTACTAGGACATTATAACCCAAACGGAGTGAGTAAAATGGAGCTAGAAAGCCGAAATTCTGAGACGTGAATGTGGCCCGTATTTGCATATCCTTTATTCCAGACGTCCGTGTAGCTAAGCCGTTTCTTTCTTCTGTGACACGCGGAGGCTAGCTGACTAGGACTATTATAACTTGGTCATCATGCGCTTGGGAGACCTTAAGCCTGTGGCCCTGCCCGGCCGTCTTGCAACATGACTTCTTCTAGCTGCTGCTTGTCCATCTTACATACATACGTATACTGAACGTACGTACCCAGCATATATACGACAAACACAATGTATGATGATGCTAATATTAATTGTCATGATGATTAACAGAGGAATGACAACGATACCCATGCCATGGATCCTGCGTATGTTTCCGTGGACACCGTGCGCGGCATACTTGTCGATTTTCCGTCCGTAAGTAGCAATACGACAATAGTCAGTATTAACCATCTTAGTGCCGATTGATGGAGGAAAACGAGAGCTTGTGTACTTTATAGCATGCCTAATTAAGATGGCATGACAACTCGCAATGATCACACATGCGTAACTTTTTTGCTAAGTACTCCATCGATCAAGGGCGTCGGCCGATCGACACCACATCACAATCATCATAAATTAAGAAAGAAAGGAAATTAAGGAGCATATGCCAGCAATTGGCCATCGGATCGCAATTACTAGACGTTACGATCAAATGGTAACAACCATGCATGTGTGTGCTGTGTGCATGAGAGATTTTGTGAACCGGCCACGTGCTAAATAATGTACGATGCAGCATATGTACTGTAGATCACAGGCCTATTTAAGCTGCAGGAAGCGCCCCGGCCTGTTTGTGCAACCAATCAGCGATCCATTGATCTTTGTCGTCCTTGCTCAAACCAAAAATTAACAGAAGCAAAGATTGAGCTATGCAAGGCCCTAACACTAGCACTAGCAGCACCAAGTCCTTCAAGCAAGTTTTCCTCAAGAACTTGCTCCACAGCCTCGCCTGCCTCCACGCACACACGAGCACGACCGCCATGAGCGTCCACGACCGGAAGCTCGCCGTCAAGTCCGCCGCCGACGTCGCCATGGCCGCCGCCCGCTCCTCCTCCGGCGCCGGCGATGTCGGCGCCGCCCGGTGGCCCAAAGCCATCCTCTTCTCGGCCTCCGGCGCGTGCAAGGCGCGGAGGTCGTGCCGCCGCTGCCGCCGCTGGAAGAGATCATCGGCGAGTGGCGCCAATGGCGTTGCTGTCGATGATGATGTTGTTGCGAGGAGGATGCTGAGGAAGAAAGCCATGGCGCTGAGGGAGGTGATACCCGGCGGCCGGGACGCCGCCGACATGGAAGACGAAGCTTCCTTGCTTAAGGAGGCCATGGACTACGCCGTCCACCTCCGCGCCCAGGTCGACGTGCTCCGCCGCGTCTCGGAAGTAGCCGCCGTGCAAAGATCCGGCTAGCCAGCTCTCTGTGTCTATGTCAATGTGCGCATCAAGAAAACTAAGGAGCTACTTATAATTAAGTGTGAGAGAATGTTGCATGGTTGCTTTCAGAAGACGGCGGTGTTGCCATTGTCTTGTTCTTCTGAGGGTCTAACCAGAAGTTCTTGTAGACCAGCAAAGGAACTGGTGACTTGAGTTGCAAAACTTTAGTTCACTTGTGGTGACTCGTTGCAAGTAAAAATATAGATAAGTGTGAAACGTTCTTGAAATCATCCGTGCTTGTGTTGTTTGATTTTGAGATCTGTTGCTGCATTCAGCAGAAAATTCGGTAGAAATTCGATCCCACTGCTTGCAAGGAAATGTTCACGTTTTTTTATTTATACATCAGTGGCAATGAAATGTATGACAACAAGTGTTAGTTACCAACTTTTTTTGCTCCTCACAAAGAAAAAGTTGTTTTTCATGGAAAGAATGACAACGTGATGAATCCAACATAAATAAATTTTGCCTTGTAATGCAGTAGCTGGTAACAGCTGTGCGGCAAAATAACTCCAGTCAATTTCAAGGGCCAGGGTGTAGATACAGGAGTTCTCAAACAAAAAGGTGTATATACAGGAGACGAAAGCGAATATTGCACACCTGTACACCTATTCACATGCACACACACCTAGTACAGTTCAGTCCGAAAGCCTTTTGTCTCTTCTGTTAAAAAATTGGCAATGCACCCACATGGTAGCCAACCAAATACATAAACTTCAAAAGAAAAAAAACACAATTGACATAAACTTCAAAAGAACAGTAAAAATCAAGAGGCACATTTCGTCGTTGGAACCATACAAAATGTACTCCATACTTCCATTTCCCCAAAAGCTCGTCCAGAAGGACCATGAGTCCATGACCATGCAAATTTTAACAGTCCACTGTCCACCTGATTTTGTATAAAAACTATAGATGGTACAGACATCGATGAGTTTACTTTGAGTTGACAATGGCATTTTGTAGTACAACGAGACGTATTAGAAACTTGAGCCGTTCAAAATTTTCAGCTCCATGAGGCACATGGTTGATAGGTGAATTCCATTGGAAACAAGGCAAATCGTCACCAACTCACAAGCCTGAAGCCATCAGTGATGACGTGAGTACGTGACACAAAAGTACCATATACAGTCTACAGATGGACAAAAGCCATCAGGGATGGAAAATTGCCCCCCAAAAAATGGCTACACCTGGCAGCTGCTGTATTTGCACACTCTGGAGTATATCCTGCAGAATTGGCAATGGTCCATGGGAGTTTCGAGTTGCAAGTCTCCACAATGCATTTGCAGTAGAGTTCAACAACAGGTAATAGCTAGGCTGGCAATTCAGACAAAGAAAAGAAAGGGGGGCTTGTAAACATATCATGATAATAGGATCATCAATAAATGATGTATTCGAGCCCAATACAGCAAGCATGCACAAACTAACAATGGTTCACACATCATCAGGGATATAGTTAGATGATAAGGTGCTTGACACACCACAATGAGCCAAACATTCGGACTGACTTGCCTAATTACCTAACCATCAGCATGAATCTCACTTCCAAGCTGGGTACGAGTTGTCCTGCCTGTTGTTCCTGAAAGCACAGCAACCAACAGAGTAGACGACGATGAGGAAGACAAGGAATATGATGTTGACGGTGGCAATCTTTTTCCAGTCGTTCTTCAGGTTAGCGAGCACGCCAGCCTTGCATGACTGGCAGTCGTAGCAGAGGACGTTCTGATTATTTGACCATGTGATGCAATCTGGGTTATCGGTAGAGTTGAAGCCAGGGGGTTTCGTCCAGACAGTCTCACTCTGGTAGGCGAAGTTGCACCCTGTTGGGGGCTTGCAGCATCCAGACTGGACATATCATAGGCATGTTAGTTGCAGAAAATACAATTGAATAGTGCAGCATTACATTGATGAATACACAATTGAAAGCGTGAAGTCATGTCAGGAAATCATAAGACAATAATAAGATATATATAAAGGTCTTCATGTAAGATTATCATTGACATAAATACAGAAGTGTTATGCAAGGTCAGGCAAAAGATAAAATATCAGCATATTGCACTGCAATAGTATATTAGTTCCTCTGAATGGCAGAAGCTCCACAAGGGTGACGTGATCACGAATACCATGAAAGTGCAGATAGTCGTGCTTATGAAGCCACAAAAAGTGTAATACCAATGGATTGCATATTAAGAAAGTTATACTATATTTAGCTAAGCCACACCCAGTATCTAGAGTTCTAGACTATGCAAAAGCTAAAATGACAATCGAAAGAAAAAACCCCACCAAAGGAAAATCGCAGATACTAGCACTTCAATGCAATAAATGAAAAGAAAAAGTTATCCGCACACGCGACGTTACAACACAGCTGAGTAAACTTATGCGAATTCTATCTCAAAGCTCAATCATCCATTCATTCATCAGAATACTGCACAGTAAAACAATGGTATCAAATGCCTCAAAATGCAGTGAAGTATAGCGGGCATCGATTTGTACCAAAGCAGGTAATGAATCAAGTTAAATTGCTGGCATTAGTTACTATAAGTCTACAACACAACATGCCCAAACCTTCCATCAGTCTATACCAGCCCCCTCTTGTGATACCATGACGTGCAGCCAGAAAAGGCTGGCTAACTACATGTATTACCTATTCTAAGCAAATAGCAAGAGAGGGAACAATAACAGCAGCATAATCAAAGAAATTGCTATGGAAACTATGTAATAATTCGACAATGTACCATAGAAATTGAAGGCAATTATTCATGCCAACTGAAAATGTGACAAGTGCAGCCTGTGCAGATGCAATCTACTCACAATCTGTACCAACTCCGCATGCATGCCACTAGTAGGTGGACCTGTCTATCATCCTGCAATTATGGGGATACGAATCGATTTGTCTCACTATAATCTTACTGGATTTTGTCGTGATTTGCGTGGGGGGGATTGGACCATAACAACTCCGCAAATAATCCCCCAAATTGCATCCTCTAAGAGCAATTTAACAACACATCACAAAGGGGAAGAACAAATTGCAAGTATTGGACCTGAATCGGGGAGAGGTTGCTGAGGGCGAACTGCTGCAGCGTCTCCTTCCTGTCCCCAAGCTTCTGGCAGACGCCGCCGTCGTGGAGGCAGCTCCGGATCTTAGCCCAGTTCCCGGAGTCCTCGACCCGCTTCTGCAGCCAGGTGGAGTAGGCCCCGAGGCGGTACTCCTTGAACCCTCTCCCGGAGACGGCGGACCCGGCGCCGGGGTTGGTGACGGCGAAGGCGAAGACGGTGAAGACGAAGAGAAGCGCGATGAGGAGGAAGAGCGCGAGGAGGTAGAGCCAGAGGAGGCAGGATGCGCCGCGGCAGAGGGACCCAGCCAGGCCCGCGAGGGAGAGCGCCAGGAGGAGCACCCCGAGCGCGATGACGGGCCGCTCCAGGAACCGCTCGCAGTCCGTGGTGGTCGCGCGGTGGCTCAGCCAGATGCCGCCGCCGAGGACCACGAGGGAGAGGACCAGCACCCCCGCGTTCAGCAGGCCCAGGAGCCCGTTGCTGCACCGCGCCATGGCTGCTCTGCTCGGTCTCTCGGTCGGTCTCTCTTCCTTCCTCTTCCTCGTGTGCTGGCTTGGCTGGCTGTGTGCTGGGAAGGACTGGAGGAAGGGCGGTCACGAGTACGAGGCTATTGGGGTTTGTTTGGCTTTTGCGGCGGCGTTTGGGGTTTTTGTAACGTGGTTTCGGCTCTCCGGTGGGCTTCGGATTTGGAATTTGGAAAGGAGCCGTTTGGGTCCGTGGAAAGGTGGTCCTCTTTTGGAGCAATCGTTCCTTTTGTTTTCAAAAACAAGGGGAGTATTCTTCCTTTTTCTTTTTCGAGTGATACACTCAACGTGCAACCTACTCCTTCCGTTTCATAATTCTTGTCGAAATATTACATATATCTGGACGGCTTTTAGGAATAGATAAATCTATTTTTAAAAAATTTAAGACAAGAATTATGAAACGGATGTAGTACTTTATTGTGAAGGTATAGTATGATTACACAAGTGCTTTTTACATCTTCATGGGTTGTGGACACACTCTTAGAAAGGTCGTGAGCTGCACAAAATTGCTTCCAAATTGAGGGGTACATAGCATGATGACACGGAACATCTTTTTGCAAGTCAAATTAAATGTCTTTTTAAAATAAATGGTTGCATGTTTTAGGAATTGTACAACTCACACTAGATTCGGAAATGTGTGACTTGGTAGACCATGCATACGACTTAGAAATAGCAAGCCCATGTACTGTCCACTCCTAAGTCTATTGGGAAATTCTTATTTGGAAGTCTAGTTAGAAACAGTAACACATTTTAGAAACCATTATATGCAGCTTTACGTTTGAAAGCACATTGTTTTATGAAATTTTAGATTGTGGTATCAGTTTCTACATTGACAATCATCTTGTCCTATATTTTTAACACTTCTCATTGTTTAAGCCATTACGGAAAAAAGAGAGGCTGCATCTCTAACCACTTTGTTTTGAACGGGAACTTAATTCCTTAAGTTTTCTTGGTCTCTGCTGGGTTGTTCTACTCCCTCCGTCCCATAAAAATTGGCGCGGTTTTGAACTAGCTCTAATACGAAGCCATGCGAATCTTTATGTAACGGGAGGAGTATTTTCGTATGAAACAGTCTGGTATTTGCTAATCTCTCTAGAAAAAGAATGGAACGATCCAGACATGGTCTTAGGTTAAGTAATCCGTATCTGTATTCCAACTCTACCTAACGTTTGCGTTTTGGAACAATACCAACCGAATGACAAGAGATAGTATGCTGAAGTGACGTGGTGTGCGAGGGAGCGGCGGCAGATGATACATGCCAGAAAGAAAGGCAATGCCCTTTCCGTTTCCAGTTGACGACGAAACGATTTCGTCTCTTTGTATCCCTGCTGATGCCAAGCTAAAGTTTAAACAAAAAAGGAGGGGAGAAGATAAGAAAGAAGAGTCCCATCTCGACACTGAGCGCGAGAAGCAACCGAGTTCTTTCGTCATTCGGCTCAAGACATGACTTTTGTCTTGAGCCTTTTTGTGACGCGGGCTGAGAAGAAAGCCGATCGAGACCGACCGCCGATGATCTCTTCGAAGAGAGGTCATTTTTATGTTTTAGAGGACGAAGAGGTTTTAGGATGGAGAAACGCAATGGGCCATCCTTGGCCCTCCTCGCCCGATGCGTGAATTCAGACACTGGGCCGTGAGCAGATGAGCTGCCCCATAACAGCCCAAGTTGTTAGCTACGAAACGAGCCGTGAACGGCGTCCTCCCTATAAAAGAAAGAGTAGAGAAGGAGAAAAGAAAAGTCGTGAACTGGGGATTTCAATCGTCACTGTAAAATTTTACGCAGGCCTAGAACGAGTTCAAGAACCGAACAACGGCGAGAGACTGACAGTGTCATCACAGCACAGAGGGAACACGAGACCGTCTTTATATCATTTTTTTTAAAGATCCAGCAATTGCTGGCTTTCGGTTATATTAGCAGGAGGAAATATGTACAAATTCACCCTTAGGCGAAAGGAAGAAAAGAGAAACAAAGGTAAAAAAGGGAAGAGAAAAAACTAGGAAGGGAAATCAGGGTGGCTCCCCGAGCAACTTCCGGAGAGCCCGGGTGCCGGCAAAAGCCCATTCCTGAGCCTCGTCTTTGATGGAGGAGGCGATCTGGCTTGCTGGCGTGGCCTTGTCGTGGAAGACACGGTTGTTCCGTTCACGCCATAAGGACGCACATGCCAAAATGAAGAGCGAACTGCTGCCTTTGGGGTTGGTCGAGGCGCTCGCGATCAAGCTAGTGTAGAAGGAGGCCGTGGAGAGATGCTCCGTGCGGAGGACGGCGGCAAGGCCGGAGCGTGGTCGCCGAGTAGCCAGGTCGGTCCAGACGTGACGGGAGAAGGAGCATTCAAAGAAGAGATGGGTCGTCATCTCCAGGTTGCGGCGGCAAAGGGGACAGAAGTAGCAGTTCGGCCAGCCCCGGCGTTGCAATCTATCGGCGCACCATAGCCGGTTGAGCGAGAGGAGCCAGGCAAAGAATTTGGTCTTCGGTGGTGCCCAAGAGCGCGAGAGCACAAGCTGGATTGGCGCGCTGATCCTGCCGATGAAGTGGAGCTGGTAGGCGGATTTCACAGAGTAAAGACCGTTGGCGGTGAGGATCCAGTGAATAGAGTCCGAGGTGTGAGGCTGGAGGGGGGGGGGGGCGCGGGCGATCAGCGACCAGGCCCGGATGAACTCCAGCAGGGCCATCGGTGCCGTGACCGGCTGCAAGTCAATGATCCACTGGTGGCCTTGGAGTGCCTGTGCCACCGTGCGTTGCTTGCGGCGCGAGAGAGCAGGAAAACGTCACGGAGAGGAGCGGCACCGATCCAGGTAGAGTCCCAGAAGATGGCGGTCTGCCCGTCGCCGATGGATATCCGCGTAGCAGCGGCAAAGAGCGTGCGGTCATGGGCGTCGCAGGGGTTTTCCATGCCGTGCCAGGGCCTGTCAGGCGCCGTCCACTCGAACCGGCAGCGGCGAGAGGACGCCAGTGTCGGTGGCCCGCATAAGGATTCTCTGCAAAGGGTTGATGGCGAGGATGAAGAGGAGGGGGGACAGCGGGTCCCCTTGCCAGAGACCGCGACGATGCGCGATGCGGTTGCCAACTGTACCGTTGAGGATGACCGAGGAGGAAGCCGAGAAAAGCAACATGGCGATTCAGTCCCGCCACCGCGCCAGAAAGGCCATGCGCTGCAGCAGTTAGAGAATGTATTCCCAGGACACAGAATCAAAAGCCTTCGCGAAGTCAATTTTGTCGTGGATGCACCCCTTGGTGAGGAAGGCACTCTGGGCATGAGAAATCAGGTCTTCCATGAAAGGAGAGAGGCGATGGGCAAGGACTTTGGCGAAAAGCTTGGCGAAGGAGTGGATTAGGCTGATCGGCCGAAGGTCGTTGACGGACATGACTTGATCCTTTTGGGGGATCAGACAGAGGTGCGTGGCGTTGAGGGCGGCCAGGTTGCCCTCGGCAAGCCCATAAAGATGGTCGAAGGCGGCCAGGACGTCCAGCTTGATCAAATCCCAGCATCGTCGGTAGAACATGCCAGTGAAGCCGTGCGGACCCGGAGCTTTTTCGGTCGAGGAATCCTTGATCGCCTCCCAGATCTCATCGAGAGAGAAGGGGTTGTCGATGCCAACCGCCGGGAAGCGAGGGAGCTGCAGCTCACCCCAAGCGAGGGTGCGTGAGCCTGCGGCCGTCGTGCCTAGCAAGCCCATGAAGTGCCGGAGGAGCGCGGCCTCTTTGTCTTCATGGGCAACGTGGATGCCGGAGTCGGTGGTGACTTGGTGGAGAAAATTCTTCCATCGCCGGGCGTTGATCTTGACGTGGAAGAAGCGAGTGTTGGCGTCGCCGTCTTTAAGCCAAACTTGCCGGGAGGCCTGGCGACGGCGGGCGCGCTCCACAGCCGCGAGGCCCAAAACCCTAGCTTTGAGAGCCCGATGGAGTTGGAGCTCCAGGCGGGTGAGAGGGCGACAGTCTTGAGCTTCGTTGAGGCGAAGGATGATCTCCGACGCGAGATGGAACTGAGATCGGACATCGCTGAAGAGCCCCTTGTTCCAACCACACAGCGCGCGGGCCGTTCGTCGGAGAAGAAGGCGCAGGCGGGTCAGCGGATTCGGAGAGGCGATCTGATCTCCCCAGGCCGCGGCGACGGTTTCGTAGAAACCGGGGTACCTGGGCCAGAAGTTTTCAAACCGAAAGCGGCCTTTGCGCGGCGGGCTGCTGAAACTTGCGACGAGAAGGTGGCAGGGGTCGGAGTGAGACGTCGAGAGGGCCTGGACCGAGTAGGGTGCGAAGAGGCCATCCCAGGCGGCGTTGCAGAAGATGCGGTCGAGCTTCACGAGCGTAGGGTTTTCCCTTTCGTCACTCCAGGAGAAGCGGCGATTGGAGCAGCGCATCTCAAAGAGCTCCGCGTGGTCGATGGCCGCCCTGAATTGACCCATCAAGAGGCGGCAGAGATTGAGGTTGTTTTTGTCGCAAGCTTCGTAGATGAGGTTGAAATCTCCAACTATGATCCAGGGTTTGTCGTGAGGCGGCGCGAGGTCCTTCGTCTCCTGGAGGAAGGCCGGTTTGAGGGTGTCATCAGCGGGACCGTAGACCGTGGAGAGGACGAAGGCCAGCCCTGACAGCAGCAGGGTGACGGTGGCCGTAATCGAGAACCGGCGGAGGACCGGGGCAGAGAGGGAGACGATGTCGGGGTTCCAGAAGATGGCCACGCCGTTGCGTGAGCCGTCAGCCGGCAGATGGAGCCACGACGAGCAAGCACTACCAGCAGTGTCACGGACGATCGCCTGGTCGATGGTCGCAACCTTGGTCTCTTGGAGGTAAAGGATGGAAGCCTTTGCCGCAACAGCAAGCTCGCAGACGGCATGGCGGCGAGCAGGGTTGTTGAGGCCGCGAACGTTCCAGCACAATATTGGACAAATAGTGTCACTCGTCGGGAAACAAACGCAAACTCAAAGAAGACGACGACGAAGAGCAGAACAGAAATAACAAAACACCAACCAAGCGTACAAGAGGATGAGATGATCCCTGCCTAGAAGCCCCAAGATGATCATCACATGACACAGCCGCCATCCTAAACTAAGACCTAGCATACACCGGCAGGGGGCCGGTTGTCGACGCAGCATACTAAGAAGACTACACATTGGGTAACTAGTGCGCCGAGGCGGCAGCGCTGGGGGCGGCGGCCTGAGCCGCAGCACGGTGGATGGCGTCGCGATCAATCTTCGTCAGGATCGAGAGCCCGTCGATGTCTGTCTCTGAGAGCAGCTCCTGGAAGCCGCACTAGGGCGGAGGCAGCCACGTCCACGCGTTTCTCATCCGCATCGATGATCGCCAGCTCCTTGGCGAGACGGATGGTGGCGCGCTGGGCGACCGGCGTAGAAGACTGCATCGCGGCCTGGCAAGCATTGCATCGTGGGGTGAGCGTCGGCTTGTCCTTGCTGGGATGGGCGCGAGGTGGCGGTGGCGGCGGAGTGGCGCCAAGGACGGATGAAGGAGGGGCGGCGAAGAGGGCGTCGAGCTTGCTGCTGTCGTCCTCTGGTCCGGCGTCACTGGCCGGCTCGAGCGCGGAAGCGTCGTCGCGGGGCGGCGTGGAGAAGCCGAGCGGGGAGGGGGCTCCAGTGACCCTGCCGCCGGGCAGTGACGGAAGCGAGCACGTTGATGCCGGCGGGAAGGACAGTGGCGAGGACAGTGCCGCCGCGCAGAAGGCCTCCATCTCCACAGCCACCGGGTCGAAGTTGGAGGGCCAGCCCGTGTGCTCGAGGCGCTCCGTGGCCATGAGCTCGGCAAGCGGGTCGTCACCTGAAGACGAAGTGGGGCTGGTCGGCAAAGAAGACTGGGCCGGCGCCGTCGGGGGAGCGATGAGGGCCGAGGCGAGGCGCTGCGGCATAGGGCCGTGAAGAGGTAGAGGCGGTGGGGGCGGTAGCGCTTCGCGGCCAGGCGCCGAGGCGGTGGCGACGGGGGAGGCAGAGGCCCCGCGGTGCCTGCTGGCCGGCGTACGACTGCGGTGACGCGAGCCCGCCAGGCCCACACGTGGGTTGGCCGGCGCACGGACGGGCGCGTCGCGACGCAGCACCGAGTCGCGTTAGGAGCGCGGATGGCGATCGCGGCCGTCGTCGTCGTTATCGCGGTGGGGAGCCGGCGGAGGAGCGCAGGTGTCGACGGGGCGACGGTGGGAGCTGGAGCGGGTCGCCTCCCCATCCCGCACGTTGAAGTACCACGTGTAGGGCTGAATCGAGGGGAGCGGAGCCGCTTCCTCCGAGCTGGACGAGGGAAGGCCGCTCTGCCTGCTGGAAGGCGAGCGTGTTGTTCACAGGTCCCTCAAACTCACGTCGCTCAGCGGTGACACACACGCACACGAGGTGTTCGATGAAATACCCAACAGAAGCAGAGCAAGAAAACAGAGAAAAACTCAGGTTTGTTCCGGGCAACGAACGCCCTTCATTTTTTTTGTGTTTATGCAACGAATGCTGGGTGTAGCTTCCTGCAACAAATGCAGCAGCTAGCTTATTACATGGGCAGGGACATACTCTGCTCCACACACGACTCTACAGTCATCAGGCCACTGTTGCCATCATCTAGACAGCAACACGATGGTTGCAACTACTCTGCAACTTCACCAGTTGCACAAGTACACAGCAGTGCAATGACTTGACCAAGACTACAAGTTTCTGCCCATACCTCAACATATGATGGCATGGTGACAAATAAACAATTTACACATTGACATGATTAACTTCTAACATTCACCCCCTTAATCTTGGCAAGCTTCAGGCACACTCACCATGCCAATTCTGTTTCTCAGCTCATGGAACTTCAAACGACCAAGGGACTTGGTTAGAATGTCAGCAAGTTGATCTCTAGTCGCAATGTATTCCACCTCAATTCTTCCATCTTCCACACATTCTCTAATGAAGTGAAAACGTGTGTCTATATGTTTACTTCGGTCATGGTGAACTGGGTTCTTACTCAGTGATATAGCTGATTTATTATCAACCAACAATTGCACCTTCACAGGCTCCTTTCCTGTCATCTCTGCAAGTAGACGGCTCAGCCAAACACCTTGGCAAGCAGCGGTTGCCGCTGCAATATATTCTGCTTCACAAGATGAAAGAGCAACAACTTTTTTGCTTCTGTGATAACCAGGAAATTGGACATCCACCAAGGAAGTACATCACACCTGTAGTGCTCTTGCGATCATCAGTGTCACCGGCATGATCACTGTCACTATAGCCCAGCAAGCTCAGTTCCTCGCAGCTCTTGCGCACATAGCTACAACCAATGTTAAGAGTACCACGAATGTACCTTAAAATCTGCTTCACTGCTGCTAAGTGCTGGGTTGTTGGACACTCCATATAGCGGCTGACAATGCCCACTGAATATGTGAGGTCCGGTCTGGTATTTACCAAGTATCGAAGGCTGCCCACAACACTTCTGTAGTATGTTGCATCGACCTTCTCACCTTCTCCACTCTTGCTTAGCTTTAGCCTTTGCTCCATGGGAACTTGACAAGCATTGCTCCGCAGCATACCAGTTTTCTCTAGTATTTTTGATGCATATGATGTCTGGCTCAATTTGATGCCTTCTTTTGATTGCTTCACTTCTATTCCCAAATAGTAAGACAACAATCCTAGGTCACTCATGCTAAACAAATCAAGCATTTGTTTCTTGAATTTTTTCACTTCATCAATATTTGAGCCGGTGACCACCAGATCATCAACATATACTCCAACTAGTAGCCGAGCACCTCCGGAGCTTCTCACATAGACAGCATGTTCAGCTGGACTTCGGATAAATCCTAATGAAATCAGGCTTCTGTCTAGCTTAATGTTCCATGCTCTAGGTGCTTGCCTCAGCCCATACAAGGCTTTTCTTAGCTTGAATACTTTCTCTTCACTTCCTTTCTGCTCAAAGCCTAGAGTCTGCACCACATAGACTTCCTCCTCTAACTCCCCATTTAGGAAAGCAGATTTCACATCTAAATGATGTATCTCCCATCCTTCTTGAGCTGCAACTGCAATGAGTAGCCTTACTATTTCCAGCCTTGCTACCGGTGCGAACACCTCATCAAAATCAATTCCCTGTCGTTGCACATACCCTTTAGCCACCAGACGTGCCTTGTGGCGAATGGTATTTCCTGCGGCATCTTTCTTGAGTTTAAAAACCCACTTCAGGCCAATAGGACGAACACCAGCCGGAAGTGTGGTCAATTCCCAAGTTTCATTTTCTTCATTTGATTTTAATTCATCTTCCATTGCAACCTTCCATGCTTCATGCTTTAAGGCTTCGGCATGATGTGTTGGTTCATCTTCTCCGAGCATACACAATTCTAGCTGTCGGACATGATCCATGTCAATAGGAGTCCAGCTTGGAGATGTCTCATCATACAATTCATCAAGAGAACGCATTCTCAATGCACTTTGTGGAGTTTCAAATTCAGCAGCTTCAGACATTTTTGCCACACTACTTTGATTTGTGGCTATACTTCCAGCACTAGCCACCACAGCTGAATTTTCTGGAGTTCCCATACCCCCCGAATCTGGTGTCTGAGCTGCATGTTCTTCAATTTGAATTTGTACTGGATCAGCAGAGGTGGAATTGTCTACTTCTGGTTCAGTGTGAACCGCAAAGTATTCTTCAATATCACCATGCCTGGGCAAGCCAGCAGCGTTCCAGTCCCATCTTCTTCCTTCTTCAAACACTACATCACGTGAGACACAAATTCTCTTTGATGCCGGATCATACAATCTGTATGCTTTTGTGCCCTGCTCATAGCCAATAAACACTGTGGGTATACTCCTATCAGCAAGCTTCCCACCTGACGGTCCAGTTACCTTCACATGAGCCGTACATCCAAATGTATGCAAGTGCTCAACACTTGGTTTCCGATCACGCCAAGCTTCATACGGTGTCTTTCCAATGACACTTTTGGTGGGCGACCTGTTCAACAAATAAACAGCCGTCATCACTGCTTCTCCCCAAAACACCCCTGGCATTCCCTGACTCTTTAGCAGACTTCGAGCCATTGCCACAATTGTTTGATTTCTTCGCTCAACCACTCCGTTTTGTTGAGATGTGTATGGTGCAGTGAGTTGCCTTGCGATGCCTCTTTCTTCGCAAAAGACATTGAATTCATTCGAGGTGAACTCACCCCCTCGATCAGTACGCAACATTTTCAGTTTGCTGCCTACTTGCAATTCTGCTGAAGCTTTGATCTTCTTGAATGCACTAAAAGCTTGATCTTTTGACTTTATCAAGACCAGCCACATATACCGGCTAAAGTCATCAACCATCAGCAGAAAATACCTGTTTCCAGCAGGTATACAAGGTGTTATTGGACCACATAGGTCTGCATGGACAAGAGACAATTTTTCAGTTACTCTATAGGATGCTTGTTTGGGGAAGGATGCACGTCGCTGCTTGCCGATTAAGCAGCCATCACACACTTGTCCAACGTGATTAACAAGTGCCAATCCTTTCACCATGTCATGTTGAGCTAGAGACTTGAGTGCTTCAAAGTTCAAATGCCCAAACCGGGCATGCCATAACCAGGCCCTTTCTGCAACTGATGCAAGCAGACACACAGGAGTGCTCATCTTCAGATTTATGGTGTACAATCTATTCCTCCCTCTTGGTACTTTCATTAACAGAAGTCGATCTCTATCAAAGATCCTAAGGAAACCTTCTTCCAGAACCACTTTACAGCCATGCTCCTCCATCTGTCCAAGGCTAATGATGTTGCTACGCAGCTTGGGGATGTAGTATACATCAGTCAGGCCTCGGTGACCACCATTACGTGCAAGGATGAGCACTGTACCTCTTCCGGCAATTTCCACAACTGACCCATCTCCAAACCTGACAGCCCCAACAATGGTTTTGTCAAGTTCAGTGAACTTCTCAATCGACCCTGTCATATGATTGCTTGCACCTGTATCAAGGTACCACTTATCTGATTCTTCTCCTGCATTATCTCCTAATTTTGGCTTCACTTTCTCCTCATTCAGAAACACTCTCTCCTCTTCTTCATTACCTTGCACTACAACGAATGTACTAGCAAGTAACAAAGCAGGATCCTCATCATGCACCTCAGCTCCTAATGCCTTTTCTTTCTTTGGATTAGGACATTCTTTTGAGAAATGGCCTTTTTCACCACAATTATAACACTTAAATTTTCTTTTCTTTTTCTCACCTTTTGCAGCTTGTGGAGGCTTCTCTGCAGCCTTGCCGCGGTTGGCACCGCGACTGCTACCTCCATCACTTCTTCCGCTGTTGCTCGAGGTTTCAGCACTGCCACTCGACTTCCTCGACGACCACGACTCCCACTGCTTCTTGGACAGCATCAGATGCTGCCCGTCGACGGGATTGCCGAAGCGCATACGCACACGCTCCTCATGCGCCTTGAACCGGCCGAACAGGTCCTCAACAGTGAGCGTCTTCAAGTCGACCACTGCTCCAGCGAGGTTACCAAGTGCATAAACCTCGCAGGCGCAGCTTGGAGAATTTTCTGGACCACCGTCAGCTCCTTGACATCGTCACCGAGCGCACGGATGGACGACACCATCCTGTTCAGCCTCGTCGCGAACGCGTCCACCGCCTCTGTGTCCTCCATCTCCAAAGTTTCAAACGCCTTCCGCAAGGTCTGCAGGTTCGTCTCGCGGACGCGGTCGTGGCCGACGTTCATGACCTTGATTGCCTCCCACGCCTGCTTCGCCGTGTCCTTGCCGGCGAGGGATGGCAGGACGTCTTCCGGCACCCCCTGATAGATGGCGAGGAGGGCGTCGCGGTCCATCACATGGTCGACGTCCTCGGAGCTCGTCGCCGCCCAAACTCCGGCCGACTGCATACCTACACGCATCTGCATCGCCCAGAGTGTATAGTTGCTGCGTGTGAGCTGCGGGTAGTTGATGGACGCCCGGGACCTCATCGGCAGCGCCGCTGGCACCGGAACAACCATCCCTGGCTTCTCTTCCACATCAACCTTCTTCCCTTTCACCGCCGCCAACTCCGCCTTGGTCGCCTCCGCCTCCAGCCGCGTTACCTTTAACTCGGCCAGCGCATCCTCCAGCGCTTTCTTCAGCTCCTCCGGCGTCGTGGACATCGTCGCCGACCGCCGAGCCTAGCTCTGATACCAAATGTTGTTCACAGGTCCCTCAAACTCACGTCGCTCAGCGGTGACAAACACGCACACGAGGTGTTCGATGAAATACCCAAGAGAAGCAGAGCAAGAAAACAGAGAAAGACTCAGGTTTGTTCCAGACAACGAACGTCCTTCATTTTTTTTGTGTTTATGCAACAAATGCTGGGTGTAGCTTCCTGCAACAAATGCAGCAGCTAGCTTATTACATGGGCAGGGACATACTCTGCTCCACACACGACTCTACAGTCATCAGGCCACTGTTGCCATCACCTAGACAGCAACACGATGGTTGCAACTATTCTGCAACTTCACCAGTTGCACAAGTACACAGCAGTGCAATGACTTGACCAAGACTACAAGTCTCTGCCCATACCTCAACATATGATGGCATGGTGACAAATAAAAATTTACGCATTGACATGATTAACTTCTAACAGAGCGCGCCTCGCGCACCGTCCCAGTCCTCCACGAGGTCGATGTGGATCAGGGCGCTGAACTGAACGCGCTCAGGTGGCGGAGCGACTTCGCGGCACGGAGGGGAGTAGCCGTTCATCTCTTCCACGCGCCCCGCGCCCTTGGGGAACACCGTGAAGCTGTAGTCGCTGGGGATGCGGTCGAGGCTCCAGCACCACACCCAGCAGCTGAAGACGTCGGTAGCCTCCTGTGCAAAAGTACGGCTATCAAGCCGATCAACGATGACATCCTTACCGAGCACCTCCTCAGCACCCTCGATCGACCAGAGGTGAAGAGGCATCTTCTCGATGCACAGCCGGACGTGCAGGTTGTACTTCTGGATGATGCCGTGGGTGGCCTCGCTCAAGGCAGCAGCAGGAAGGAGGCACCGTCGACGGTGATGCGGCCGAGGTGATGGCGCGGTCGCGGTTCGCCGGGGCGTCGAAGTGGACGTAGAAGGCCTCCGGGAAGTGGCGGGTGACGCGGAGATGCGCAGCTTAGCTTCAAGGGCCTTGCCGATGGAGATGGGTGAGGCCGCGTGGCGCGGGTCCTGAGCGTGAAGATCTGGCGCTCGATGGCGCGCGAGGCCATCACAACCGAGTGTTTGAAGCCCGGGCGGCGTGGTGCCGGCAGAGGAATGGCGCGGCTGATCATGGCGGCGGAGGGTGGTGGAGCGGGGAAGCGCAGGCGTTGGTGGATCGGTGGGCGACGCGGCGAAGTTGCGGGTGCGGGCCGAGACGTCGGACAGCGGGAGGACTCGTGGCCCCAAGCCCAGCAGTTGATGCAGCGAGGCGGGTCACGGCAAGCAGAGCGGCGGCGGTCCTTGCTGAGGCAACGGAAGCAGCGTCCCCGAAAGCGCCTTAAAAAGGCCTCGCGTTCAGGGCTTGGGCGAGGGGAGCGCGGCCCGGAGAGGGGCGGCGAGAGCTGCCGGGGCATGGGCCGCTGCCGGTCCGAGAGGGGGGAGGAGCCCCGCAAACGTTCGCGCCTCGGAGACACCAAAATCCAAGGATTTCAAGGGGAAATCGTCTCGGAGTTGGGGGAGGGCAGGGAGCCGACCACCACGGATTTCAGGCGAGAGCGTGCGGTCCGAGCAGGGGAGTGCCGGGTCAGCGCTGATCGCGCGGGGGCGCGGAGAGGACCGTGGAGACGGCGAGCGACCAGAGGACCGAGCAGCAGTCGAGTCCGGGGAGAACATCGGACCGGTAGATCTGACGTAGTTCTTCAGGGACAGGGCAGAGCACGGCGGAGCGGGCGAAGAACCGGAGGGTCGGGAGGAGCCCGAGGAAGAGCCGGAGCAGGAGGCCATGGGGGAGGGGGCGCCGGGACCGGAGTGGACCCCGGCAAGGAGAGGTGGCCGCCTCGGCCGGAGTGGCCAGAGGCGCTGGGCGGGGGCTCCTACTTGCTCAGCTCTCGCTCGCTTCGTCCGAGACCTTCCCGGAAACAACTGACCCCTAGTTTGTACGCGGACACTCTCTTTATATCATTTTTTGCCCGCTATTAATCCGTACAACTACTATTAGCACTACTACGTTACTATTAGTACATGACACGTTACCATTGGTCCATTGCCATCAATCAAGACGCACACTTGATCAATCCAGCTTAACAGTCGACCGAACAAACGAGCCGCCGGTGCCAATGAGCCAGTCAGGGCGGCGAGAGGCCGTGCTTGAGCGCGGCGTGCCAGACCTGGTCGATCCGGTCGACGTCAATGGCGCCGACCTCGTGGTGCTCCCATCCTTCCAGGCAGTGCACGACGCCGCCGGCGTGGCACGCGTGCACGACGCCGCGCTCCATGGTGTACTCGCAGGAGCCCAGCCCTTGGACGTCCTTGGGCAGCCGCATCGCCGCCAGCTTCCCGTAGCTGCAGTCCCGCCTGAACTCCATCACCGGCGGCACCACGAACTGGTGGAAGTGCGTCCCCGCCGCCGCCCACCTCTGCTCCCGCGGCGACAGCCACTTCCCCACCAGCCACGTCTAGCAAGACCAAAATTGAAAGGAATCGACTTTGATTGATGGACTGTGTTTTGAAGCAGATGTGATGTGGAGTGGAGTTTCAGTTGTTGTGTTTGTTTACCTTGCAGTTCTTGGCGGCCTGGTACTTGGTGACCTGCACGAGGAACGGCTGGAACTCCGCCGGGGCCTCCCGCTGGATCTTCAGGAACCGCTCCGACGACAGCGTCAGCATCTGGGGAACACAAACAACAATAACACATAATGAATCTACTTGTGCTGATCGATCACTGTTGGCTAGAGAATTCTGAATTTGTTGGGACTAGGTACCAGGACTCGGATCTTCTTCCTGCAGAGGTAGAGCGCGATGGCCCGGCCGAGCTTGGAGGTGGCGCCGGTCAGGAACACCTCCTTGACATTGCTCGGGATCTCGTTCAGGATCACGGCCGCCGTCAGCGTGTTGCCGTGCACCACCCTCACCTTTAAGTCCGGGTGCTTCGCCACGAACAACGTCCCACCCCCATTCAGCGCCTCATTCTGCACAAAAAAGATATAGAATTTTAGATAGCACAGGAAAATGCTGAATTTGTTTGAAATTTGCAAACACCAGGGGGAAAATTCCCATTGAATTCCACGGCATTGCTCGACGGATCACCTTGTTGAGGGCGGCGAGGCTGAGCACTTTGACACCCATCTTATCAGCCCGGAGTATGGCGAGCTCGATCTGCCGGTTGATGCCCTTCTTCATGGGCGGGATGAAATACTGGAAGCTGTACCTCGGGATCGTCCATGTCTGGTGAAGGCGTCCCCGGAGGAAGTAGAAGCTGACGGTGAACGTCTTGGAGCAGAGCACCTGGAGCAGCATGATGCCGAGCGCGATGGGCCAGAGCGGCAGCAGCACGAGGTGCGGCGACCACGGCAGCGAGCTGCAGGACCGGAACGCGAACGGCACGTGCATGGAGGACACCACGTCCACCACGTGCGCCAGGAAGACGAAGTCCGGGACCCGGTCGTTCTTGCCGCTGTCGATCTCTTTTTGGAGCGTGAAGGAGCTTCGGTGCAGGGTGCCGCCGAGCAGGTCGTAGAGCGGCATGAACAGGCAGTAGTTGCAGTCCTTCTCCTTGTGGTGCAGGCTCAGGTACCTGCGTGCACAATCAGGTTGTTTGCTTTATTTGTTTGTTTGTTTGTTTGTTTGATGATAATGCAGCATGAGTTTTGTCATTTGTTTGTTTGTCTGTCTATGTTCATCAATCATCACATCTCTTCTGTTCTGAGTATTTGTTTGTTGAATTTTGGCCATCTGGATCAGTGGTCGCCGGGGGGAGGCATTGATAGGAGATGGTAATAGCATAGGTTAGGCTTAAGTCTCTACAGGTCACAAACTCAGAACAGAAGAGATGTGATGCACATTAACCAGCTCTGTCTGCTAATTAACCTGACAAGACTGGGGCAGCAAAGTACCACAGTCCACTAATGGAGGCCGGGAGACAGCGAATTAAAACCTACTACTAGTAGGAATCAACCAATTAATCCCATCCTAAAATTAAGTCAAGTCTAGTACCACTCCATCTACATCCAGTACAAGCTAGCTACTGTTATGAACAGAAAACATACTAGTACACCACTAGCGCATTTACGCGTTAGTGGTTGCCTTGCCTGCTTCGTTCCGGCCGGCCGTGTGACACACGGGCAAACTGCGGCACCTTTCGGGGGGTTGTTGGGCGGGGGCTTCCATTTACGCCCATACACATCCATAATACAACTCCTACTGTTTTCACGAGACATGATCAGACATTATGTCGCAGCCACTACACATGGCCAGTCACCGTCTCCAACGGTACGTACAAAGTACTTTGGGACATGACATGCGTATATACATATGGCCGGACATTTTTGACCGACTTGTGAACAGTAGTAGTACAATGCTTCAAGTGGGTCATCAATAGTCCACATTGGAAAGCAATTGCCTCTGGCTCCAATTAGCTGCCGGGTTTAATTCGACTAATACAACAGCCAACCGGTTGCGGCATATGGAGTTACCCAAAAGATAAGATTTTTTTTCTCCCTTTGATAGGAGGTGGAAAGGAGTACAATCATATAATCCTCCGTCCAACAAAAAATGTCTCGAATTTGTCAAAATTTAAATATATCTAGACAAAACTCAGTGTATAGATGCATTCAAATTTAATCAAAGTTGAGACATTCTTTGTTAGATGGAGGGAATATAAAGGTATGGTAATATCCACCCATTGGAACCTAAATAATTTTTGTTGTTCAGTACAAATTTAAACTAAAACAACGACAAAAATTTAGGATCCGAGTGGTGGAAAAAAACAGAACATTTATTTGGTCCATGAATAAAAAAGGAAGGACTGACGCACGTTGGGGTGTAGATGAGGTATCTGAGGGGTGGGAACGCCTGGAACGCCCTGTGCGAGATGACCTCCACGTTGCTGTACCCCATGCACCGGAGGTAGTCGAAGAGGAAGACGTAGCCGTAGACCAGGCTCAGGGACCCGGACCCTGCCAGGAACGCGCCTGCCAGCGGGACCCCCATCGCCAGCGTCAGGAGCAGGCTCTCCAATGGCGTCCCGTACGCAGCTGCATTACGTCGCAGATACCGTACAGACAGACGAAGCCAAGTCAAGAAGACCCTCGTAAAATGTTATTATTGCAACAAGACCCCTGGAATGGTGCGGAGCGTGAAATGTAATATACCTGTGAGGGGCTGGGTGACTGGGGAGGAGTGGTGCTTGGAGTGGTAGCGGCTGAAGAGCGGGTCCCGGTGGAGGGCCATATGGGCCCAACGGAAGAAGGGCTCTGAGAGGGCCACGTGAAGCAGCAGGGCCACGGCCCAGCCCCGCGGGTCCCAAGCCCGGATCAGCCCGCCGGCGGAGGAGAACGGGCTGCTGTTCATCACCATGGCCCCGATCAGGGTCTGCATCATCACCATGTTATCCCTGCACCACCGCAAAGTCACAAACCAATGGAAATTAACTAATTAAGTGTGGTTCTTTCTCGTGTTAAGCTGAACAACACAAAATGGGGAAAAAATGGCATGGAAAAGAGAGGTCCCTTTTGCATCCACGCATAATAACAAAAAAAAAGTTGAGAGAAAAAGAGAAGCATAAAGAAGGGTGCATGTGAAGCGTGGTGTATAGTCCAGCAGCTCCAATATCATGGGAAAGGAAAGCAGCAGCCCGTGCTTGTCTGTCTGCCGACCTGAGCATGGGAACCGTGAGAGAGGATGCAGCAATGTCTCTGGCCATGCATCATGCATTTAAGCTTTGCTTGCTGACTCACGTAAGAGTGTGCTAGCCGCGTGCCCGCGTGCTTTGGGCGATCGGCCAACGAACACCCGAATCCGGATGGTGATTTACTGCACATTTACTACTGCTAGCAATTGAAGTAACCAAGTGCGTCGCGGGGCCGATCGAGGCTGCAGCTCGCCTCGAAGAACGCAATGAGATGGTCACCGGTCAGTGGTCACTACACAAGACTGAGCAGAACTTGGCCTGAAGGAACAATACACCGCTGAGCTGACACTGCGGCACTGCTACTACGTGGTGGAGCGCAGGTGCACTACAGCCTGACCGAAAGAAAAATATCCCTCCGCTCCGACCTTCCCTCTTCCTCTCCATTAATTGCACACGAAACTAATCTTCGGTTTCTCTTCGTGTTCAAGCAGTGATCGATAAAATGAATCTAGCTAGCTAAAGCACGCCGGATAGAAAGGAAAAGAAAGAAATTTGCCTCAAAACGAACATCATAACCATGTCGATCGGAACTAGTGCTCTCTAGCCGTGGTGTCCCGCAGTTGCGTTTTATAGAGGTTTGCGTGGATATGAAGTTATGAACAGAGGAGACGGACGGCGATTGCTGCTAGCTACTCTCCTACGAGAGGCTAGTTGTTGCTTAAGTTTCCTGAGTGAAGTAACTGATGGCTGGATTGAATGTTACTACTACGTACCAGTGCCACTCGGCGTCGATCTGTTGGAAGTCGACGCCGTCGGGGACGACGCGGCGGCGGCGGGTGAGGAAGAGCATGTTGCCGTAGGAGAACCAGAGCTGGTACGTCAGAGACCGGAGCGCCAGCAGCAGCACCAAGTGAACGCACCAAGATTCCATCAACGACGACCACGAGCTTTCTTCATCCCTCCATGCCTGCACCGCCTTCGCCACCACCGGCCCGTACAGCAAATACTGCAACACGCACACAAAGGCAAACAGCAAGAATGAATGAGTATTCTTGATCTATCGAGGCCAAGAACATCATACATGTCGACTCAAACACGCTAATTAACGAGAAGCTTGCCTTGTAGGAGCCTAGGGCAGCCCATGGCCAGGAAGACAGGGGAGAGACCATGGCCGCGCGCAGCAGGAGATAGAGGGGAGAACTTTCTTTTTTGTGCTTGGGAGCGATATCTCTCCCTTCTGTTCTCTGCTTTGGCCGGCTCCTGCAGCCTGTTAGTCTCCCTACTTATAACAAAACACGGCTGGCCGGGGAGGGTTAGGAAGGAGCTAAAATGAGCAGAGGCCGGAGGAGGAGGAGAATTCAACGACAACCTTCCTTCCCGTTCTCCAAACGTAGGTGGTGGTTACTAGTTAGCCGGCCAAGCCCAACTGGGGTGCTGCATTTCGCGCTTTAATTGAAAATCCAAAAATGGCACAGGAAAAAGTAAACAGAGGCCGTGCCCATGCCCCACGGTCAGGTAGAGCTATGTGCATGCAGTACCGGGTCCATATCCTGTGACCTGTGACTCCCATCGATCTCTACCTTTTTTTTTTCATCCATGCAACTCTGCAAGTGTCTATGTACAAAAAAAAGTGCCTCCTGATCGACTTTCCATCAAAGAAAAAAGTGCCTGGCCGACCGACCTAACTTACATTACATTGTGAACCGAGCAACGGTGCATGTGGTACGTTTAATTCGAAAGAGGTACATGTACTAGTACTACTTCCTCCGATTCATATTACTTGTCAAAATATTACATGTATGCAGATGCTTTGTTAACATAGATTCATCCATATTTAAACAAATTTGAGACAAATAGCATGGGTCGGAAGAAGTACTGCAAAATTTGGTCGCTCTTGATGGACAAATTATCTCCCGTGGGCTACTGAACCAGCTCGCGTACTGATACAGTACAGAAGCAAGCGCGTCCTTTTTTTGTTTGCATCGTGGCCCGTCTGTTTAGATTCCACACGCACGGGCGATCGAGCACCCGTGCCGGCTGACACTGCCTGCCGGCCGGCCCTGAATGTTAGTTAGTGGTGCTACGTGCGTGAGTTGCTTCGGTCGGTCTTGATTTCTGCCCGCGCGAATTTCTTCTTTAAATTGTGCACTACGTAGTGGAGTAGTAGTATGCTATTGTGTTCTTGTAAATAAATAACTATAAATAATTAACCACCCACGAGGCCACGAGGAGAACAATCCTGGCGCTTAATTTGATGGTGTACTTAGTAAATGGATCGGATTGTGCATGGGAAAAAGGCGAAGAGTGTGTGCATGCATGGGCCAGATGGGAGTATGCATGCATTCTTCGAAAAATTACGTAGCCAATACGTATTAGTACTAGCCGCGAGAGGCATTCGACATA
Source organism: Brachypodium distachyon (assembly GCF_000005505.3). Lineage (NCBI taxonomy): Eukaryota > Viridiplantae > Streptophyta > Magnoliopsida > Poales > Poaceae > Brachypodium > Brachypodium distachyon. The sequence goes on along the minus strand of NC_016131.3, from coordinate 26,675,017 downwards.
CGTGTCGTTGCTTCCGGAAATGGGGAATTAAAGATGTGTTCACGGGAAGCACGCGTGCGCCAGGCCGGCCCTTACACTAAACGGGCACGTACTAATTAATAAACGAATAAAACAAAATGTCAGCCATAACTAAAGATCCTATAGTAAACCGTATATATAATGGTTGTGGACACATACATATATGCTTGCTAGACGGAGGCTGGCCCGTACGTGTTTGTCGATCAATTTGGACGGGCAGAGCCTGCAGAGCACCGGAACGAGCCCATTATTTCCATGCAAACGCCACATCATGTCGATCGGTATCGTACTGGCTATAAAAATGCTCGCGCGTGCCAAGTGCATTAACGTGCTACTTCACCACAGTCGGAAAAGGCCGGCACGCGCCGTATATCACGCCTTGTTGCCTTTCCTGGAGGCCCCATATATAACCTCTTCTCACACTTGCTCGATCTGAACTTTTCTATCGTCGTTCCTACGCCGCTCAGCACCCGGCCGGCCGGCCAGAAACGAAGCAAGGCACAACGTTGCCGGCCCATATTTTTGCAGTGATGCACGGTTAAACGAAGCAGCAAGCCAGCAATTAAAGTGGCATCTTCTATCCGCAGTGAATGAGTAACAATTGTCGTCAGAAATCTCATCTCAGATGGACGAAAAAGACAGGACAGTGTGTTTGCGTGTCAGTCGTCGACACTAGACAGCCGGCTCTGTACGCACTCGTGTACAGTACAAAGTCTCAGAGCTCTACCTTTATGCTTGGCATCTACCGCTACGTCACGTCGTCACGAAGGACTCCTATCAGTCTATCACGAGAAAGAGAGAGAGATACTCCAAATATCTTGGGACCGGGCCGGCCGGGCACCAGTGACTCAGTGCGTGCTGGATCGGTCGAAGAAAGGCAGGCTCGGGCATGCTGGCCTGTGGACTGGCGCCATTCCACGACTGAAGACTGTGCTACGCAGTACTGCCTCCTGCTCTATCTAGCACGGGCGTGCCCGGCGCATCGATCGATCGCACCCACTGCTGCTGCTGCTGGAGAAGATATACTGTGCTCTCAACATGGTAGCATCGGAATAAATTGAGTAGATTCACGAGATATGTGTCTACCGTGTCCAAAATTCCATATCCAAATTCATTATATACCTAGAGGAAAAAAAATACATATGCTATTGCCAGCGGTCAGGATGGATGCAGGCCGGCAGCCGGCTAGTGCTACCCATTTGCCGATTTCGTGCCGCCTGCCTTTGCATGCATGCGCGCGCACCAGCCGCCCAATGAATGCACGGACCTGCTCGTGCCATCTGAACCCAACCCAGTGTGCAGTTGGGAGCTAGCTAGATTATCTTTTAATTTCACTTTCATTTCCTTCCCCACTCGCCTTCTCCTTTGATACTTTCCCGTGCCCGTGTCTCTGAGATCTTTTGTTTCGATCTCTGTCTGTTGGGTTCAATAATGCATTTCTCAGGGCTACGGCCTGCATGCAGGAACGTGACTCGATCACTGATCAGCTGAGTCAACCCCTGGTCGTCGATGATGGGTTGTTGGACCATGCTGCGGGCAGAAGATCAATCGATGCAGGGGAGGAATTGTAGAAACTGGAAACGAAACGCGTCAGCGTGGGGATTTAATTCGATCGGCGTGGTCGGCTGGGATCGTGTTGACGGCATGCAGCCAGTGGTCGAGATCGAACGATATCGATCATCGCCTCAACTGCCATTCTCCCAACTGAATTGAAACAAATAAAGTTATGCAGCGGCTAGCTAGAGATAGACGACCCGGCCTCTAGGCTATAGTTTATGGTACATGCTAATTCCAGCCGGGCGGCGTCCCTCCAAGTCAACCCGAAAGCAAGGCCTCATCAATGGCCGACTGGATGATCGATCGATCTGGACACCAGCATGTATGTGCAGTAGTACCAGTACTAATCCCACTTGCTTTTCGCATGAATAAATATCTCCGCATGCGTCGTTGACTCGTTCATTCATACACACATATTTTAAGATTTTGTTTCATCAGTTAACTGATCAACAAAATGGGGATTATCTATTATAAAAGTTATTGCCGTTGGAAACTTCTATCTAGTGGTATAAGTTTTATAACTTATCATTCACATTTTGTTGGTGTAAGTGATGGTCAAAGTTAGACCTTGAAAATGTGTTGGCACGTTATATTTTGAAACCGAGCGAGTACCGAGTTTTCGAATCTAATCATCGGCGGTGATCAGCCTGCAGCCGGGTAGGTTCCGATGCGGAATTACAGACGGTTAAAAAGTGAAAAAGAAAAAAGAAAATTATGCATGTTATTGAACATGGAATAGATTGCCGAGGGTGTATAATCATCGTTGATGCACGTACAAAGGGTAATCGTCATCGTCTCGTCAACAAGGCCGGACGGGGCAGAAAGCCTTCTATTCCTAGCCAAGATGCGGATATGTTCTTTAAATTGATGGTACACCAGCTTTAGTGTATCCTAGAAAGAAAGATGCGGAGATGGCCTGAAGGCCCAGCAGACGAGGCAGTGTCTATTGGCACGCGTGATTGCGTGAACGACCGCTCCGGGCTTTGACTCCGGTGGCCGGTCGCTCCGATACGCGAAGCCCTTGTCTCGTATCCTCTTCTCCGCTAAAGCGTGGTGTCGCCGCCGCTCTAGATCGACCCCCCGATGACTCGAGATCCAACGACGAGCTAGGCGGAATGTTTTTTTTCCAGAATACACCGCTGCATCCGTATATTGAAGAAGTTTTTTTTTTCATAAAAGGGAAAGAGCTCTGGCCTCTGCATCCATTGATGCATACAACCATTTTTATTATGAAGTTTGGTATCAAAGTATTACAGTTCATGAATCACACAAAGTGGATACAAAAATCAGCTAGCGGAACAAATGATATAAAAAATGGCTATGCATTGTGAAGCAAGAATTCTATTAGTGGACTGACATCCACCCTGGTTGAAGATATCCCGAATAACCGTCTCCAGACGGTTGCATCCAGTATCCATAGGATTCCGTTGGTCCACAGGGAGAAGACAAGACCACAAATGGATCCAATGTGTGGCCTTGTAGATAACCTGCAAAAAATCAGCAACTCTAGTCTTGTTAGGAACAATGTCATTTTGACAGTTCCATATAGCCCAACAAAAAGTAGAAACTCTCACCTGAATTTGAGCTTTTAGTTTTTTATCAACACCATTTAACCAATTTCCAAACATATTTGTGACGTTGGTTGGAGGTGGCAGATTAAAAGTAACATGAATAATTCTCCAAACAAGACGAGCATAGGAACATGATATAAACAAGTGTTGAATGGTCTCTTTTGATCCACAAAAGCAACATTGTTTACACCCAATCCAATTACGCTTAGCAAGGTTATCTTTGGTGAGCAAAACTTTTCTAGAGAGAAACCACATAAATATCTTGATTTTCAAAGGAATTTTAATCTTCCACAAATATTTGTGGCGAAAGATAACCTGGCCATCTAAAAGATCTCTCTATACATGGATTTAACTGAGAATACCCCTGTGGTAGTCAGTTTCCAGGTAAAAGAATCTGGATCAGCAGAAAGTCGGACCATCATCAGACGATAGACCAAATGTAGCCATGTTGTCCATTTATCCCCCATCAATGTACGTCTGACACCAATATTCAGCGGTACAGATGACAGAATAGTAACAACCAAGACATTTTTCCGTTGCAAAATACTATATAGGGACGGATATTGCTGGGCAAGAGGCCTATCACTAAGCTAAGTATCTTTCGAAAACCGAGTGCTCAATCCATTTCCAGCTACGAAGGATCCACGGTTAAAAAACTATTCCTTAACTCGCATAAGACCTTTCCAAAAACGGAGAATCGACGGCTTTAGCCTGAACTTGGGAAAGGGTTTTAGAGTGGAGGTATTTATTGTGTAATAACTCCTGCCACATACCATCTTTATTAAGAAGTTTAAACAGCCATTTGCTGAGCAAACAAACATTCTTAAGATCTAAAGTCTCAACGCCCAACCCCCCTTTTTCTTTAGGATGGCAAATAAGAATTATGTGGCCATGGATATCGGCACGGAAGTAGCCTACAGATATGTGTACAGGGTTGGGAGTACGTGTGCGTTCGAGATGCTCATGTTTGTTAGAAAGGGGAAAAGCAACGTTACGTAGGTTGCCGTCGACGGAGCTGAGCATGCGCCATGTAAACTACCAACCGGCCAGCGGATCATCGGACGGCCGGGACGGATTTGATTTAAACCGCGCGTAATAGAGAATGGGAGGGCGAATGGGACCGATGGCCGTAGGATATATATACGGGTTTAAGCAAATGCCGATTTGGCACATCAGACAGGAACTGCTGCACACATGTACGTACACGGAGGATCCCAGTGCCGGTTAGGAATCGGAAGGGAGCTACCAATGCCGTACAGGGACGTTAGTTCGTTTGGGCCAGGCCTTTTTTTTAAACAAATTTAGGCTAGGCTAATTAGTTAGTACTGTAGCCTGTTTGGGCCCGACGTGAAGGTTAAGTTGTAGAACCGGATCCACCCACCTTCAGGGACAAACATTGGAACTTTAGAGTTGGGAGACCCAGGCCAAAGCCCAGGCCTACCACAACTCCACAAGGACAAAGTGGCGAGCACAGGCCGGTCGAACCTCTCCTCTAAAAATCGACCACCAAGCCTCCCATTCCCATACGCCTCCGTCAGGAACGGGGAGGACGACGGAATCGCATTGGCGCGCCGCTCCAGGGCTGCGGCCCAGAGCAGGCCCGCCTCCTCCCTCCGCCGCAGCTATCGCCATGCGCGCGGCCCCGCGCAATCGACGTGACAGGGGAAGGGATCCAGACTTAGCGGCGGCGGATCGAGGAGCGAAGATGATGATGCCTTTTGGTTTTGGGTTAGTTAATTCACAGTACCCTCTCTGACGTGATTTTGTATAAAATACTATACAAACCCATGTCAGTTAACTCGGAGCGGAGGAAGTATGTTTTTTTAAGATGAATTCGATGGTATTGGTTTCCGGAGCAGAGGAATTGTGAGAGAGCCTCTATAGTCTATACCTGAGACCCAAAGTGGGTATTTACGGAGGGAAAGGGATGGTTAATAGTCACCATGTCATACCAATGATCAGCCAAGTCCCATGCATTATCACAAAGGAAGAAAGGAGTTAAAAAAAACTTTGCTAAGTGTCAGCCCAAAGAGTTTTAGAACAACTGTACAAGGCCAGAGCGACCGAAGGATTGGAAGGGTCTACTCTCGTGTAACAATTGTGTAGAGAATATTGGGGACCCGCAATCGCCCCTCTTGATTTTGGCAAAGATGATGGTACCAATGATCAGCCAAGTCCCATGCAGTAGTAGAAATAGTTGGGTTCGTAGTACTCAGCCTGCGCAGGAGGTAGGATAACAACTAGCCAGGAAGGAAGAACATAGTAGCGTGTGGTCATCTTCTCTGAAAATTAAGCAGCTTGATGGAGAGAGCGTAGATCGAAAAGAACAAGCCGGAGAAGGCAATGAGCACTGCAACTGTGGCACCCGTCATCCCATGTTCAAATCCAAGGCTTTGCTGGAGGAACTCTTGGACCGTGCCATCGAAACCAGGTCCGACGATCCTCGTGTTGACATCGCCCAGTTGCGATGTAATGATGCCTCTGAGGGTCCATGCCACTGGGCATATGTAATAGAACCAGATCCACCAGCCTGGGATTCTCTGGTGGAGAAAAAAAAAATCGTCACAAGGGAAATAGTGATATATTAAGACCTTCAAAAGTTATGTGTATCTTCTGCATCCGTAATTCATTAACTGAAGTAAAAGTTGTCAGACCGGAGGAAGATATATTGAAGTAATAAATCAATAATGATGGGGTTTACTACAACAGCCATTTCATTATTTTGTGAAAAATAAGGGCAGAAATCGAACTACTCTAGATGTCAGAGAATGTCTCAAAAGAAGAGTAAAAGCAGGGTTTAGTAATGGATTTAGTAACTTACAGATTGGGGAATTAGGAAACCGGAAAGAAGATTCCACAAGGAGTAAAACCCGCTGGATACCACTGCTGCCGTTTGTTGTGTCGAGGTCAATCCTACCGCCACCATCCCATAGAATGTGAAGTAGGTAAAAGTAAGGAACAGGTAAACATGGTACATGATCAATTTCCCTGCGATTATAAGACACTGTATTTATTATTATCATGATATCAAATCGGAAAAAGATAAAGCACAGCATGTAGCCTCTGCATTTCAATGGAGAACTAGCAGGCTCTCCCAAGGTGACAAATAACTTACATAGATTCCTCTCATAGTTGGTCATGAAGTAAGTGATGAGGCCGAATATTAGTGTCTGAGCCGCAATATAAGGCAACTCTACGAGGCCCTGTAGATTTCAAGCATTGTTGTGTTGTTTTGAGTTAGACACAGGATTTTCATCGGGTAAAGTGACTGAACTGAATGCCAGTAAAAAGGTAGCAAACCTGAGCTGCTGCATATGGGAAAGATGAGTACATTTTAGCAGCCCGTTCCCTGTAGTAGACTGTCCTCTCGACGGAAACTATAGGCTGTACTGATGAGGCATTATTTACTCCAAGGAATAGGCATGCCGAATACAAAGATCCCATGACAAGATACAAGTCTCCTGTTGTTTCTCTGCATAATTAACACTGTTGTTAGTGAAACGAACTATTGCACTCTGAAACTTCATTACTATATCCAGGTCAAAAAGAAACTTCATTACTATATGTGGCAGATAACAAAACTATTTAGGTTTGCTCTTAATATACAGAGAGCTTGTGAGTTGAAATCACACCTCTAATAGGGAATTCTATCAACCAAATAAGATGAAACTAACAAGGCACTTGTGAATTCTGCAGAATGCTGATTGACTCGGATGATCCCATGTTACTATGTTACATAGTTCTGATTTGGTGCTAGGATTCCTCATTATGTTTTAGTCGTGCAATCATGTAAACAGAAAAAATCCTTTCGTGTTTCTGTCGAGAGACAACCTGCACACCAAATCATATTTTACTTATACCATCATGGGTTTGTAACAAATAAATGATTGGACAGCCATGACCATATACAACCGATTACATTGGTGAAAATATACAGAAAAAGGTAGTACGGTAAGATTGTAGATACAGTGCATTTTCTTCTTCTTTTTCAAAATTTCGAGACATATTATACTTTATTTTGGGGAACTACCTAGCTCAACTTTCATGCAGTAAGCTGAAATGTCTCAACAGGAAAAAGGAGCTTCTCCCTATGTTCAATAATAGATCATGTTTTTGAGTTGCGCACTGGTCAAACGTGCAACTTTTACCATTATTATATAGGTAAGAAATCATAAAAACAAATACATTAATCTAATGATAACATGTTCACCTGACAAATTATTTCTATTTCTATTATTAATTTTAAGTAAGAAGGTTTAACTCACGCTTATTAAAACATGTTCTGCTTCTGAAAAAAGAGTTCCATGAAAAATCACCATTGAATTGGATCAAATTAGTTTCCATGCCATAGGTTTAATTAGAAGGGTTCCATGACATAACTTCAGTAACAAAGGAAGTTGATTAAACAAAATGGAGGAATACAATAAATGATTTAAGGCCCAGACTGCACTAGATTATATCCTGGAGGCCAGCGGAGCATCCCAGGGCCTGATTGGAAAAACTGTTTGTGGTGAAATTGGAATGCAGAATCAGTGAATTTAGTGACCTAACTTTTGGGTGTCTGACATGTAGGTTCCACATGCAGCCACCCGAAGTCAGGTGACTTACGTCACCAAATCTGCATCTGTGAAATTGTTGACAATTGTTGACATGCAGAAACAAGATGCCACCAAAACAATATATAGAATTAAATGTATGCTTTGTTACAAACCAATGGCATGCAATCCATAAATATCCATCTGGCTCAAATTTATCTGAAGGAAATACAGATAAGGAAACATAGCTGTCAAAAACTTCTTAAAGATTTACCTCTTCATCCCAACATTCCAAAATACTGAGCCAAATATGAGAGCAGCTAGTGCTGTGAAAAACAACCTCACAACATTATACTCTGGACTCCTCCAGTAAAGAAGCCCTTGCTTACATAGGCATACTCTAAATTGAGTAAGGCAGTTTTGCGAAAACTCCGTTGAAAACTTTAAAGGCTCTGTGCCAGAATCTGGAATGCTCAGTTGTTCAATTAAATCTTCTCCTTTCCTACAGTGTAGCAAATAAGTTTGTTATTCCAGTTCTGACCATTTGCAGAACATCATGTGAAAGTCAAGAACTACAACTGGTGAAACCATTTAAATACAGCAGGAATCACCTGAACTGATCCGAGTTCTTGTACACTGTTGCGAAATCTAAACCAAGCCTTTCTTCACACGCTTGTGTGCTCACTTCAAGCATCCATGTAGCTGGGTTGTAGCCTTCAAGGATGGGAGGGACGCCAGGAATTCCCTGTGTTGCCAAAACGAATATACATTATGAATCATTACGAGTACAGAGGAGATACATGAGTTGTTCTTTAAAACCACTGCACCCCAGTTCTGATAGTGCAATACACTTAAAAGTGGTCGATATGTAGAACACTTGATGTCGATTTTTCTTTCTTTCAAGGAAGTTATGTCGAGACATTGTGGAAAATAATGAACTGAATTTTAAGAATAAATAAGAGACAATACAGTTGTTTGCATCTTCAGTACCTGAAAGTAATGAATCATATCTATTGAGTTAACACCAAGTGAACCTCCATATATTACCCGTCCTCCACGTTTCAAAAGAAGTAGCTAAACAAAAAAATATGCAAATGAATAGTCAGCGTAACAGAAAGTGATGGGCAATAACAACTATTCCTACAAAACAAAAAAGTGCTCCAAACCTCATCAAACGCTTCGAAAATATCGATACTTGGCTGGTGTATCGTACAGACAACAGTTCGCCCGGTATCAACAGTATTTCGAACAGTGCGCATCACAATGGCAGCAGCTCGCGCATCCAAACCAGATGTAGGTTCATCCATGAAAATAATGGAAGGATTCGCAACCAGTTCAACAGCTATTGTAAGGCGCTTCCTTTGCTCTGTTGAAAGTCCTGAAGAACCTTGTTTTCCTACCAACGCATGTCGCAGTTGATCAAGCTCTACCAGTGCCATAACTTCTTCAACAAATGCCTGCAGTGCAATTGAAAAGTATGCATCAACACAAAGAACTGACGTTCTAAAGCATTAATTTTGTGTAAAACTTGAAAACCAACATGTCTTGCTTCTCTGCTTATGGCCCTTGGAAGTCGTAAGGTTGACGAAAACCACAGGGACTCTTCAACTGTAACTTGTGGTGAATGTATATCATTTTGTTCAACATATCCTGCTATCCTGGCAAAGGTTCTTTGTTCTTTTGGGTGGCCACAAATCCTGATATCACCTTCTATACACCCACCAGTTTTTCTGCCAGCTAAAACATCCATAAGTGTTGTCTTCCCAGCACCACTTGAGCCAACAAGTGCGGTCAGGACACGTGGCCTAAATACTCCGCTCACTTCATGCAGAAGCTGTAGTCTTTTGCCAGGTAACCCTCTTGCTTGCATTTCCTATGTATGAAACATGGTTTTAGCTGAAGCACATATAAATATATTCACAAGCTACAAATTTTGCAAGTGACCTTTGGCATGTCGACAAAATAGTTAACATTGTGAAACGTTATGGTTAGGGGTTGGAATGGTAGTATCATTCCCTTTCTGCCGGTGCCTTCAGTCCTCTCTTGAAGCACACAGTTTCCATCAATTTTTTCTGCAATTTCGTTCGCCAGATGTTAATCTCTACTGTCAAAGTTCTGAATTTGTAACAATATTAGTAACAATTATTATTATGAACTAGCCACGAAACATCAACCTTTAATAACAAATACAGTAGTTGTCGAGCTTTCCACCCCTGACATTTTCCCCTCTCAATAACTCTTACTTGCAGGATAGTGAATAAGTGAGTACAACATTCCTAAACTACATACAGGTCTACCATATTAACTCTCACGAAGTAGGACAATGCTACAGTACCATATAATTTGATAATTTGTTGACTATAGAGTATTTGTGTACAGTTTTCCCTAAAAAAACTAAATCAAATTCAACATAATTTTCATATGTTACAATGTTCGGTGAGATAAAATGAACAAAAACACATGCCTTGAAGAAACAATACCAACAAGAGACACCAAAACAATCACTGGGAATAAAAGTCTTACTTTGAACTAGAGAATAAAATCACATTAATAAATCAATAAATCAACTGTAATTGAATTTGCATGGAGATATTACCAATTTTACCATCCTTTGTTTCCTCGGAATTGAGTGAGACCACTGCCTGTTCCTTTCGAAGGGCTTCAGATTTTAAAGTTAAAAAATTAAAATAGCTGCCATAAATGAGATTTGTATAGCTTATATTTAATTTAAATACTTACGCTTAAGGAACGCCAAGGAAAGGGTAAACAAAACATTGAACAAGATGGAATAAGCGAGTAAAACACCAACGCCAATCCAGTACCAGGAATCCTGTGTTGGCAGATTGTGTGAAAGAAGAACATTGGTTCCAACTGTATTATTCCTTGAATCTGACACCTGAAATGAAACATTTATGATAATAGTAAGTTGGAATAAACTAAAAAGGCCAACTACAAAAATAAAAGGAAGGATGAGGACAAACTAAAGATATGTGCTAGTAAACAGACCTTTGACCATCTGGAAGCTGAGAACTCATTAACTGAAATAGCACACTGTGCATACATTAATGGGGAAACCCAGTAAGCCCACTCCCACCATTGTTTTATAGCAGCTAAAGGGGAAAATCATTATAAAAATTGGATGAGTAAGGAAATAAAACTGCTAACCAAACAAATCACAAAATACATATCATAGGAAGAAAAGCGTGTTACTCAGGACGTTTAACAGATCACAGGAAATACTCTCGGGCACTAACCTTCAGGAACAATAAATCCTCCCAAAAGAATGATTGCCAATAAGGCAGCTGATCCAAAAGTGTTAGCAATGGTCATGTCTCGTGCAACAGCTCCCATCATCCGGAAAAGACCCAAAGCCATTTGATGTACAGAGAACAAGAGCAACATAAAGCGGAAGAACCTGCACATGATTGGAACATTCCGATGACCAAAATGAAAAATGTAGTACCAATATGAGCTGATGGAACATTTTGGTACCTATCAACACTTGGTGCAAAGCCTACTGTGTAATAGACAACACATGACCATACTACAGCTTCAATAAGAGAATATGGAACTCTTAGTATCCAATTAGGAAGTGAGAAAGCCCATGCAGGATGAAAGAAATTGTCTCTCTGCTTATAGAACACTGGAAGCCGAGAAATAGTAATGGGCAACTCTGTAAAACCATTAAACATCATATGTATAAGCCCAAAAAAAAGACAAGAGAGATAAAGATCTCCATTTTGCTCATCAACAGGATGTAATGTTGACCGGAGAAAGATTGTACATGTAATGAGCCCAACAAAAGCAACCTGCAGGAAATTATGTGATCGTTATTCAAATTTGATAAACGAACTATGAATGAAACAAACTTTTAAAGCCTTGAATTTTCTAATAATTTCTAATAAACAGCATTGAAGATAGAAAAGGATGGATCAATAGAAATCCGGAAGGGTTTGAGCCCATTTCAGAGTTTTTGCTTTGGCACAAAATCTAATCAGGAGTGGGAATGTAGTGCGTCTTTTGAAGTTCTGCGCAAGAAAAATCAGTGTACCTTATGGATAGATTTTAATGTTTGTGTAATTCTTTCCCTCGATGACCATTCATACAGATCATCAAAACAAACGTGTACGTATTTTCTTACAAAATGGAATCAAACAAAGTAGAGAAGCTCAAGTTCCAGTACATATAGAGTAAAATCCTAGAACATCCACACGAGGAACTCTATGCTTATATATACCATGTTTGAATGAAAAGTTACATCACAAAACATAGCCGTTGGTTTTGAAGTCTTTCCTTTAAACTGTTGTGAATGTGCACGACTCTAGTGTAACCTAGTTAATGGATAATTGTGATCTATGTTGCACATTGCATAAGAATATTTTTTTGGCTAACATTGCAACATTAATATGTTGAGGTCAACTGTTCATCATTGAGTAAACATTACAAAGTTGGACGAAGCCCATATATTGTCTTGATGATTCGGAAGTTGTAGACATCTATTACGAGTCTGTTCATGAGAAACTGTACAAGTAAAAAATAATGAGATTCATAAACTTACTTGGCATGTCCTAAAAGTGTACAGAAAACGGTGACGGCTTATTAGAATAAGCTCCCGGGCAAAGCATGCCCTAACAAGCCTAAGTTCTGGTATTGCAAACTTCGACCTGGCAAGAGCCTGGGGAGAATTTGTATTACTGCAGGAGTTACTTAGATTTAACTCCAGATATCTTCCATATTGGGATTCTTTAAATGCTGCAGCCATTGTTGACACAGAAATAAACGAATACTGCTTTGACTGGTCAGACCAGTACTGAGCTTGATCTTTCTTTGAAGTCACCTGAAGCCGATGTTTACTTTGAGTTAAATCTTATCATGCTCCAAACATAACGTACAATTACCCACTTTAAATTAATACATACCTCTTGGAGAAAATCAGCAATTCCCTTGCGTGGTGGCAATGAAAATCCTAATGATTTGAAGTAGTCCACAACATGGTCAATGGGGCCCTGATAAATGATCTGCCCTTCTGACAGCAGAATTAGATCATCAAATAGTTCAAACGTCTCTGGTGCAGGCTGAAGAAGTGACATCAGCACAGTAGCCTCCATCTCATGAACGAAGTTCCTAATGCACTTCACTATTTGAAAAGTTGTTGAGCTATCAAGACCCGTTGATATTTCATCCATGAGAAGTGTTTTTCTGGGTCCAACAATCATTTCACCTGCAGGAACATATCAATGTCATGAGAATTGCCTTGACCACAGAAAGCGCACATCCAAAATAACGGGAGGCCTGAAAAAAAGCAAAGTTGTCAGTTTCAAAAAAAAGAAGCAAAGTTGTACCGGTCGTCACTCTCTTCTTTTGGCCACCAGAGACACCCCTTTCCATGTCGCTGCCTACAGGGGTATCAGCACATATATCCAGCCCAAGAACTCTCAGCACATAGTCTGTAACAAGATTGTGTTTTTCTCCTCCGACTGATGCAGTCTGACCACACAAAATTAATCACATTGCAGAATAAAATATGCCATATAATTAGTTTAGTAGTTAAGTAAGGACCTTCATAAAAGCGTCTATCTCAGGACTTGGACGTATGCCTCTTTCCTTTTCAAGGTTGACCAATTCTTTTAAGCATTCTGCAAGTAATAAACTGTAAACAACATAATATACTAGGTGTGAGGTAAAACACTATCTGAAGAAAGGTCATTCATGCCATGTAGTGTATTAATTAACATATACTCCCTCCGTCCCAAAATAAGTGACGTGAATCTATATAAACTCTTATACAAATCCACGTCACTTATTTTGGATACAGATTCATGTCACTTATTTTGGGACGGAGGGATAAACTAGATCAAGCATGAAAAAGAATAAAAGGCGAAGCCCAACCTTGCCAGTTTTCGCTTGCACCTTGGCATTTTGCAGCAAAATCTAAAGTTTCCCTTACTGTCAACTCCCCGAGATGGTTATCTGTCTGACCGATGTATGCAGAAGTTCGTCGTACAAAAAATTCATCAAGAGCAGTCCCATTGTACGTAACTACTCCACTTTTCTGTCAAAAAAAGCATGAGAAATAAATAACGACAATTAACCGGCCTGTTGTCAACTAAAAAGAGCAGTTAACGCTGTTTCCATGCAAACAAGCGCGCATGCACACAGAAAGAGGCAAGCTCACCTTTAGCTGAGGATCCAGTTTGCCAGCAAGGGTCAACAAGAGTGTTGACTTCCCAGATGCAGGAGGTCCCAGCAGTAGTGTCATTCTTGAGTGGAAACGAATTAAAGGAGCAGTGTCAAAAAAAAAGGTACAAGTAGTCTATAGAGGCAACAGGGTACATGCATGCATACATATCTGAATGAGCGATACGTTACATCAGAAGGGAAACATGGGCAAGCAGAGTGGCATGCAAAGAGGCTTGTTGTTTTTATGTAAACTGATTTAGATGCATTACTCAAACTTCATTTCAGAGAATCCAGCGTATATACCATGACTCCATGAGTGTGTGTCACCCTAATGCAAATAATGATGTGATAAGAGAAGAGTTGTTGCTCACCTCCCAGGTTTCACAATGCCACTGACTTTATCCAGAATAGTGAGCTTGTGCTTACGAGGACGTGAGATACGGCAGGAAATAAGAATTCTCTGATTCCAAGTATAGACATGACAAAAATAAACAAATTAATGAGCTTACAGATAAGGTTGACAGGAATAGTAACAAATTAATGAAAGAAAATTAATCGTCAAGCAAGCCAGAGCACTTGAAGTTCCATCTTGCAGCCGCAACTACACGTGACTAAGATATCGGAATCCCAAAAAAACACGGACGGGAAGTGAGCAGGCAAAGTTCGCGTGAGAACAACCTAATTACTAACATATCGATACCGACATGGAAACTGCTCTGTAGTACTGCTTTACCATCGATATGATTTCCCTCTAATCCCACTCACGTCGACGTATCTGCAAACTCGTATGTACCTCAGCAATGTCGTGGACGTAGTTGACGAGCGTCGGCAGCGCCCTGCTGCCGACGTTCACCTCCGTGGAGACGCTCAGGTCGCGGAACCTCATCTCCACCCGCGGCACCTCCAATCCCACCCTGCCAACAAACCAAAACAACTCAGCATCCTGATAAACCCGATCTAATTTCGAAAACCTGAAGCCCGCATTGTAAGCACGTACGCGTCGAAGCGGGCCTTGATGCCATGGAGGAGGTTGGCGTTGTCGAGCTCGGCGGTGGCGAGCGCGCGCCGCAGCACGCGCTGGAGCCCGGGCCGGTCGAGCCGCCGCACGTCGACCACCTCGCCCCCGCCTTCGCCTCCGTCGCCGTCGGGGTCGGGGAGGATGACGGCGTGGGAGCGCCGCTTCGCGGAGGGCAGCCGCTCCAGGGCGGCCCAGAGCAGGTCCGCCTCCTCCGTCTCCCGATCCACATTCACCGCCACCTGCTCCACGGCGCCGCCGCTCGCAACGAACGCCATGGACGCGCGCGCGCTACGCAACCACCGGCGAGGGATCGATCGGCGGCGGCGGCGGAGGAGGAGCGACGACGATGAGGGGTGGGTGGGTGGGTGGGTTTTGGGGTGGTGAAATTCGTGTGGGGTTTCGAGAGGAAATTCGTTTTGGGGTTTTGGCCGTTTGGGAGCAGAGGAAGGAACAGGGAGCGCCGCGCCGCCGACTATAAGGGATCCAAGTGGACCGAACCGGGTATTTATATCCGGAAAGGGTTCGCGAGGCGAGAGGCCACGCGCGGCCGTAGCACGGGCATCTGAAATTCTGAACAACTTTGCGTGTCGGAACTCAAAGGGTTCTAGAAGTGGCACTTGTGGTAAATACGTGCCAATCCCGTCTCTCGGCTGCCGGGGCCAGCTCATACCTGGACGCTTTCCTATAATTATTACGCACTTCCGTTTAGGGTTACAGGAGTTATGAACTTGCAGTGCATCGATGATAAGCTTGTACAGTTTATTAGGTGGGATAGAATCCATAATTAACACTAGCAGTCGCTGAGATGGTTGTACAATCCATAATAAACACTACTCCTATTTAGAGAACCAGGTTATCCTATCCCGTTGGACATTAGCAATTTTGGTAGATAATGATCTTAACCATAGTTTCACCTTTATATAGATATCTTAGTGTCATGATACATACTGTATTAGTCATGCATCTCTCTCTCTCAACTAACTATGGCCCATGACAAGTAACAAACAATGCTATACATACGAGCAATGACGACGACCCTTGAGCAACAAGAGACTAGACAATCATCTAACCATGGGGTTTGCCTTTCCGTTACGACATTTCCTTTTCATCACCGTTGTCACACTTCTCACAAACGCATCAAAAGTCATGATCAAGATTGCCGCAAGAGAACCCACGAACAACTTGGCAGGAGCATCACGAGATCCATCATTGAAATTCGCCTTCAGGTTAGCATGCAGCCCTAAGGTACGCAAGCATCTCTTGAGCCAAAACATTATCGCTTTTCCATCGCCTTGTTCTGTTGTTTCATGGTCATCCTCCCACTACAACATGGGGCGTTAACTGAGATGGCAACCCTCTAATGGAGGGTCATAGGAGTGTCGAGAATTGATGACATCACCTTCCTCGAGATCGAGGAAAGGAACACATATGATGTTAGCTAGTCCACCACCCTAGAGACATCAAAAGCCTCCTCATCCAACAAAACAATATGCTTTGTACCAGCATTGAAGGCATGAAGACGTGATTTCGTTGGCCTCAGGTTTATGTCGGATACCAAATCTTCCCCTTTGCGCCGTCTGAGTCGCCTAGCTAGTTGGTATGAACCATATATCCACCACCAGGTCAATTCTATATGTCACCGTCACTTGATTAGGTTATCCCTCCTCGGGCAAAAACATGTGTTGAGCACCACCATCGACGGTAGGAAGAAGCGGTTCCTGCAACAAATGCATGCATGTTGGCGATCATATCACCCGCTTATGTCGTGTTAGATTCTACATTCTCAACCTCCTTCGTGCTATTGCCACTCACCTATAGCTTGTTGCTCGTAGTGCTCGTCGCCCTCGCTTCTAGCCACGCTATCCCCCCGGCTCCGTCGGGCCTCCTGCATTGTACACGGCTATCTTGTACACAACATCTACATGCATGTTCCAGATGGCAACACTAGAGATTAGCACATAGTTTTACTCGGATGTTCCATTTTCCTAAGTTTTGGATTCCCTGATTTTGTCTTTGTGGCACTGACACAACTGAACTGAAAAATGATGAATTTGCCAAGTTAAGTACTTGTTGCTATATATTGTGTGTACGTTCAATCATAGCTGTGGTAGATTCTTGTCTGCAACTACGACCATGCAACCTGAATCTTCTCTAAAAGTTATGTACGTAGAATGCAGTTTCAGATTATTTTGGAAACTAACGAGCCGGTCGAAACCATAAATAAATAAAAACACAAGCAGTTAAGCACCACATTTGTTGTTTCAACAAGATATCACGGTATCATGCCCAACTGCCCAAGACTTGACAGAAGTGCGAGGTACTCAATTACAACTTTGAACTACATGGGTCATGGATGGCAATACCACAATATCATGTCAAGAATTGATAAAAGTGAAAACAAGAGCATGCATTACAGGGGAATTGGCAACCTTAAACTTCATGAGTGGCAACCGATCACTTCATTGATAGAAGTGAAAACAAGAACATGCTAGTACTCAATTACAACCTTGATCTTCATGAGTGGCAATCACTTTACTGAGCATCACAGGGGATTTGACAACCTTGAACTTCATGAGTGGCAATCGCTTCATTGATAGAAGTGAAAACAAGAACATGCTAGTAGTACTCAGCTACGACCTTGATCTTCATGAGTGAAATTCACTTTACCGAGACATGCATTACAGGGGAGTTGACAGAAATATTGTCCTCGAGCGCGAGCAAAGGGAGGCGGGAGAGAACGGCGAAAGAGATATATCGTGTGTAATTTATTGAAGCGGGCGGGGACTGAACTTGGTCTCAAGTCTCAACTAAGTTTATACCCACTATTTGCTTTGGGATCTGTGCAAAAGGAAAATAGAAGAGCACACGGAAGCACTTCCCACATCTTTTTGGTCATGCTAGCCCCCACTATGTAGATTAAGAGACGTGAAAGGTTGTGGTTTGATTAGGCTTCATATTTTTGTCAACCCACTCGTAATGCATGTTTCAGTAAAGTGATTGCCACACATGAAGTTGAAGGTTGCATTGAGTGCCTTTTACTTGTATCAATCCTTGGACATGCATGGCACTGTGCCACACTCGTGAAGGGGGAAAGGCGTTTCGTATGACAGAAGTTGTACGATTTCTATGCGGTAGTGTATCAAGACCACACAACAAATGTAACCAATGGTGGTCTGGTGGACATGCACTATTAAGGTTGTAATCGAGTATACCTTGTACTTGTATCAATTTTTCGACATGATACTCTTGTTGAAGCACCAAATGTGGTACTTTTTCCGACCAATATTACTTGTTGAAATATTACATATATCTACACACTTTTTAAATATAAATACATTCATATTTGAGCAAACTTAGACAAGTAATATGGGTCAGAGGGAGTACTTATTATACTTTCTCAATCCCGAATTAACTGACGTGGATTTGTATAGTAGGTCGTGCTCATTATTTTCCAGTATAATCTGAAACTGCATTCTACATACCCTTTGGAGAAGCTTCAGGTAGCATGTCCGTGGTTGCAGACAAGTATCCACCACAACTAGAATTGAACGTACACACAATAGTAGCAAGCAGATTCAGATTCATCAATTTTCAGTTCAAGTGCGGCACTGCCACAAAGACAAGATCAACAAGTCCAGTACCTAGGAAAATGGAACATCCGAGTAAAATTACGTGCTAATCTCCAGTATTGCCATCAGGAACATGTACAACGTCTAAAGTCTAAACAAGAGAGCTCCAAGAAATACAGGCAGTGTAAAAAAAGCTCCAAGAAATACAGGCAGGGATTCTGCAATAGGCAAGGTGCCACACGGAATCAAAATAAGTGGTTGCATGACTGTATGCTGACGTGGAGTTCTTTGCCAGTTTGGAAAAAAATCAGCTCCATCTTTGTCTTCAGACCTGGCTAGCTACACAATATTGGGACCATCACTTATTTTTGCTGTTTCAAACCATCACTCTTTTACTGCAAAACCGGCAGAATATTTTTGTTTCAGTATAGTGGCATTCACAGCTGAAACCAGACTCTGTTCTGCTAAAAAAAATGTCTGATTTTTTTTTTCACCGTGGTGATCATGAAATCTCTCGAGATGTTAGAAGGGCTAAAAGTTGGTTAGAAAGCTTTTAGGTGTGCCAAAAATCTGGCTTGCATCTTCTAAGGTTGAATAAGTTCACCGGCGTTCTGAGTCTTCGGATGTATTCTCATCTGAGCCTTAACGTTTTGTTCTTCCTGCAAGAAATTCAGAGAAAAGACTCATTGGACACGAAAAGGTTTGATGCTGCTGATCTGATCTTGCCCACCATCTAAAGAAGATGCTTTTGCATCAGAATCTCTGCGAAGGAAACTAACTTCTTGCTCAAGTTTCTTCTCACTTATGGTTCTGTCACTGCGGTATTCAACAGCGTAGGATGCGGTTTTGCAGAAAGGACAGCTGCATTGCTAGTTAAGGACCCCAAGGAATTCAGCTGGCAAACAGTTCTATTTTGTGCCCAATACAATATCAAGGTAAAGATTCCTTACTCTTCAGCGTGAAATGCAAGTATGAAGCACAGTGCATTGCATTATGAGGTTGAGTTTAGTAAAGATGTATATGCACATTGCGCATTAACTAGCTAGGTAACGAAAAAGGATACTGAACAGCTTTAGTAGTGGTCGACGGAATCAGCTGCAAGAAGCACTCTGCAGGACATGATGAACGAAAACTTGTCAGATTCATTATACGAGAAAAATCTCCGAGATGTAGTAGTACCACTTTTTAGTGCAAGAAGAAAACTGAAGATACAGAAACTTTGCAGGCAAATGTTTTGCTGAACTTATTCCATTGGACCAAAGAATCACAGTACTTACGTCGTTCAGATTAACATGTCGGGAATTTCTAATAAGTAACCGTGTGTTTATTTATTCATTGGATTACTAAAATATTAGCCTATAAAGCACGATAGAGCATGGCGGACCCAAATTTTGAATATTGGTTGGAGCAAACACTACATTTTTAATATTGAGTGGGCCAAAAACACAACAGTTCTATTTTTTCCTGATAATTTCTATTGATAAAAGAAGGATTTCAAAAATTATTGGGTGGGGCGTGCCCAACCCGAAAACCCAACTGGGTCACTATAGGCGCTTGCCATTTTTCTGCCAAAAAGAAAAAAGAAAAATGCTCTCTGGAGTCCGAACTCTGAAGCCATATGGAATGCAATGCCATTCTGTAGTTCTCAGGTCACCATATGCCTAGAATTACAGTACAATTTGGAGCAAGATTACGACAGGAATGAAGAGGGATTGGGGAGCTCACCGGTGCAGATCCCTTTGCCGCAACACTTGGACCGGTTCAGACTCGGGTAGAACTGCATCGTCGAGGACAACAAACAACCGTCAGAACAACAGAACAGAGAAGAGAAGCCCTGTTAATTTTCTCCGAAGCGGACAGGGAGCGCATCGATCTCGGGGTGCATACGTACGTCGAAGCAGATGGGGCACTCGACGGAGGTTGCGGCGTCGTCGTCCTCGGCGGCGGCGTCGAAGCACGGCGCGAGGTGGCCGGAGCGGATGAGGCGGCGGAGGCGGGCGGAGTCGACGTCGTGGAGCTCCCGGAGCAGGCGGCGCGGTCGCGTGAGCCGCTCCTCCACCGCCGGCCGCTGCCGCTCCCCCAGCGCCGCCGCCACGTTGCCCATCGATCGGATCTTCTGATCGGTGCCTCGCGCGCCCGTGGTTGGTTGTGAATGAGCGCTTGTGCTCCCGGAGA
This sequence comes from Brachypodium distachyon, assembly GCF_000005505.3. Taxonomy (NCBI): domain Eukaryota; kingdom Viridiplantae; phylum Streptophyta; class Magnoliopsida; order Poales; family Poaceae; genus Brachypodium; species Brachypodium distachyon. Next base: position 26,654,394 of record NC_016131.3, on the reverse strand, counting down.
AGTTGCTAGCGGGGCTGCGGTTTGTAGCCTCACCGCGGCAGCATCGATCGTGGCGGGTGTGGAAGGAGAAGGAGATTGGCCGCTTTCTTTCTCGTCGGAGGAGGGAAACTCGAAACGGAGGGAAGGAAGCAAGGCATCTTCTGCTTTTCGAATGGGGGGTAATTGGGTTGGGTTGGGTTGGGTTGGATTTGGATGGACGGTGCTGATGCGCTTGCTTTCCGTAGTGCTTTTCAAAGTTCAAACCAACACGTTTGAAAAGGGAAATGGACTAATGGAGAGAAGGGAATTCCTCCAGTAAGAAGAAGAAAATGCTCGATGTCAAAAAAAGAAGAAGAAGAATGCATGTGGACTAGCATCAGCAGAAAAATAAAAATAAAAATCAAAACATTCCGTCGCCGGGACTTGAACCCGGGTCTCTCGGGTGAGAGCCGAGTATCCTAACCACCTAGACTACGACGGAGTTGTGATACAGAAAAGAACTAGATCTACTAGACTGCTCTTCCATATCCAGGCAGAATTTCCCAGCCAGAAGCCAGATTTGTGGCATCAAAGCTTCGAAAGAGCTGGACACTGGCCAAATCGCAGCTTTTCTTCATTCCGAATCAAACATAACATGGCTAGCAACACCCACAAACAGGCGAACCAAGCGCATGCTATACTTCCTCTCTTTCGTCAAAAGCATATTTGCATTTCGGCATGCCAGCACATCGATCAACTGATTCAGGTCCAGGCATAACGGGGTCATGAGAAACCAAGTTTTAAGCTCTCACAAGCATTTGGTCCCTATAGGACCAAGTACTGAAAGCTGATCCCCACTGTCCAAAGTCTGGGAGCCATCCAGCTCTCGTGTTCCAATCAGAGAAACACTTAATTGTCCAGGCTTACCATCACAAACTAGTGATCAACTCATGATGCATCCAGTTTGCTCAAGATAAGCTCACAGGAATTTCGCTTCTAGCAGGTAGATAAACTGGCCATTACTAACAGCATCATGCAGCCGCGAACACTACTGGAATGGAATTCCGGTTCAGGACGGCAACCTGTTCTTTCCTATATGAGCACTGTTAAGACTGTTAAGTTGCAGCACACCTCATAGTCTAGACAAACTGCCATACTATAGTAACAATCAGACACAAAACAGTGATATTTAAGTATCAGATACACAGAGCTACGCATCACATGTATGACTGACAAAAGTTCTCAACGCAAAAGAGCAGGAGGCTGGGTAGTACGATATATTGAACAGCAACAAACTATCAGATCATGGAAAGAGAGATCCAAACAAACTATGTCAATAACAAAAATGGGGGCTTATCCCTGACGAAGTATTAACTCACATAGGCAAAGAGCATGGCCAACAGGCCAAGACTGAATATCGCATCTTAACAGTGCCATTCTTGTTTCTCCACAATGCAAAGTGAACTGTAGATTTGTGCAGCAGGGGGCAGGGGCTCCATAATTCAGAACATTAACATGATACTCAAGATAGAACCATAAGTACCGAATGATGATAGAGAAGTACTATTACGACCATCCAAAGACATGTACTGGACACTGTTATAAAACTACACTGGTTCCATTATGAGGCTAGAACAAAGGAGATTTAAGAGGAGAAGAAGAACAAGGAAATGTAACTGATATAAAACAGCTAAGATCAACAGGTATCAGTCTTCTTCTCAAGGGGTGCCAGCTTAATTGGGATGGAACATAGCTAATCTCAGCTAAAATCCTTCAACCTTCTCTTTAACACATCCAAGGACTTCTTCCGAGCATTCTGCACCATGCTTCGGCCTGAAAGGCTCCCAAACAAACTGTCTGAAGCATCCCTGAACTTCTCACAGATGATGGTTACCTTCTTGTGGTCCAAGGACCCATAATTATTCTCCCTTATCACAGCATTCATGAAGCTCTCTGGCTGGTTGCTGAGCAGAAGATTAGTCAGCTGCCTAATTTCGACCAAACAGTCTTTGAAACTTGTTTCCTTTCTAAGGTCCGACAATCCAGTACTGTGAAATCTGTCATCTGCAAACTCTTCTAGCATTTTCAGGTCAATATCAATACCTACAACAGCATTGATATTGAACCTTTTCACCCTGTCGCTAAGAAGAACTGTTATTATAGAGTCTGAGATGTGGCTGAGAGCAGTAGAAATAACCTTGAAGAGGGCCTCTTTAGGCAAAATCGGTTGCGCGGCTGATACTAGCATGTCAAGGTAGATGAGGATTTCATTCATGTAGTCATTTGCATGTTCTGGAGTTTCCTCTGATGTCCAATTGATGCCGGTCAAGAGCAACACAAATTCATCTATCTTTGAATTGGCCAAGGTTATTAATCCAGTGTATGCCGCATTTTGGGAAGCTTTGAGCAAAGCTCTACCAGTCAAACCAGAATGAGGCATCTCAAGAAGCCGTCTGGGGAGACCACAAAGTTGGGCAGCTTGACGGAGGAACATATCACAGGAGCGCTCAAGAATGGCAATATTTCCTGCAATCTGCACCATCTGTGCAATTTCCACAGAACCAACATGTATCAAGTTCAGAAGATCATCATTCAGTACCTTTAAGAGCTTGTCTAGATATCCTTTCACCACATCATAGCAGTTCATTGTACCACAGTGTGACATGTAGCTTACTGAGGCCTCGATAAAAAAGTGCACGATACGGCAAGCACTAGGAACACAAGAGGAAAATGGTGCGGTATATGGAAGATCTGGGACTAAACCGATGTTTTCAAGTTGAAATGTTAAGACATTCATATTGTACTCGTTTTCGTTCTTTATAACCATCCTTTCATATGAGTCCTTAGCAAAGACACCTTCTATCTGCTTCCGGCAATCAGAAAGAAGCAGCTCATGATATCTGTCCCTATTATTGTCAAGAACTTCAAGCAAAGATGTGGTTTGATATCCATAATTCTTCATGCTTGCACACAGAAGAGAGACATAATCTTTTACAAGGAGGTGGTGGTTACCAGCTTCCATGTGAGAGAACTGTTCCCCTAAAATAGAGGTGACCTTAGAAATAGCTATTTCCCACATTGTCTCAACCTGGCTGTCAGACAGAAGACCGTCTGCAGTTCGAAGTACACGGTCCTCGACAATAAAGAATCCAGCTACCTGTGCAAGGAAGTATTGGTGGGACTCAATGAATGGTTGTGTCGTGGAAATTTGCATGTCCAAGTTGAGTTGCATGAGCCTATTACTGTAGTAATATTCCTGAAACTTTTCTCCAAGACCAAGACTTTTGTGAATGTGGTATGCTCGGTACACTGGTGTAAGATCAAATTCTACTGTTGCTTCATCGCCTACATCCTCCAAATCCAAAGAATAGGCATGTTCATCAAACCCAACATAACCATAATCGTCTGCTTCCCTCTGCCGGGCACGCATACCCTCATCTTTCTGACGATCCAGAGAGACCTGGCGTATCGAGGCTTGCCCAATCTCCATTGCAGACTTTCTGATATACACCAACCACTCATTAAACTCACCGCAAACTTTCTTCTCAATATACAGTTTTATCATTGGTACTTTTTTCTGAACAACCTTTTGAAGACGCTCCAGGGGAATCTTTTGCATGTAGTCCTTCTCAATCAGCTCTAAAGTCTTCAGCGCGGTCTGAAAATTGCCTTCAGTGATGTCCTTGTTGCACATGTGGCACAGGCTGGTGACTTGCAGACAGATCTTCAGCGTCGCCAGTGCTTCCCCAACATTCTTATTCACCTCATCCAACTCAATATGCTCATCAATCTTCTGCAGCAGGGCAGTAGCAACCTCCTGCAAGCGCAGGTTCTCGTCTGCCATCGTGCCCTTGAGTCCATCGGCATCAACCAACACCCCACGCAGCTCGTCGACCGCAAGGATGAATTCCTCATAGTGGAGCCTACAGAGCTCCTCGATCTCAACCTCTTTCCTCTTCGCGATGCCCCTGAGGCTGTTGAAGAGAGCGTCAGGGTTCCCTGCCGCGAAAGCACGCCGCACAATTGGGCCTAGGTCCTCATTGTTTGCGATGAAGCTAGCCAGAGCCGTGCCGATACCGCCGTCTCCATTCTCCACAACACCCCTCTTCTTGTTCTGCGCAGTCATGGTTCCGCTGCAAAACAAAATAGAAATCGTTTCTCTTTCAGAATTCTGAGAACATTTTAGAACTTACAGATGCTGGGCAGGCGAAACAACACGGAACTAGAGAAGATTAAGACCATCCAATTTCTTGGAGAAGACAAAATACCGAACAATCCTGCTGATATTTTTTTTACTACCCGTGCCTCCATATGCGAAATTTTGGCGAACATCCCGAAATTTGGCGAACAAAACCCCCCAAAAAAGAACTCCCTACTCGAGCCTCGATCTTGCGCAAATCTACGGACGCCCTAGCGGCTAGCGATCCCCATCCGCCAACTACTGCAGGGGGAGTTCATCTCACCTTCTCTGTCCGGCAGCTGCTGCCGCCGCCTTCGAGCCCCGCGCTCTGGAGACCGAGGATCTGACTCCACACGCGGGATCTCCGCACCGAAACAAGAGGGTTGAGGGGAGGCAGGAAGGGGACGAGGACGCCGGCGGGGAGGATGATGGGAACTCAATCTCTGGCCCGTGAGAGAGGCGAGCCGGGGGCGGCGTTGGCTGGGGAGGGGCGGTGGGCGTTTCGTAACGCTGGGAGAGAAATCGCTGGAGGTTGGGGTTTTGCGAAGGGGATACTACCGGCTCCACGGAAGGAGAAAAAAGATTTTGTGAAAAGGAATTGTTCTCCATAACTTTATTCCTTATTTTCTTTTCTACTCCGTAACTCACAATGATACTGGAATTACCGAGTACTCGGATCCACTTTCAAATTAGGTTTTGAGCTTTTAATTCACAGGAATAAAAAAAACTCACCGGCGTTGCTCCTTGGTGACGCATCGATCCGTGACGCCTCCCGACGACGAGCTCTGGCGGAACGTGGCGGCGCAAATCCTGTCGTACAAGGACATGGCGGTGCGAATCCAGGGCGAGGGGGGCCCAGGCGGCGCGGATCCGGCCTGCCCCTGTTCGAACGGTGGCGGCACGGATCTGCCCTCTCCCCGTTCGGAAGGCGGCGGCGCGGATCTGCCCTCTCCCCGTTTGGAAGGCGGCGTTTCTCCCCGTTGGGACGGCGGCGATGCGGATCTGGCCTCCCCTTGTCTGTACGACGGCGACGCGAGGAGGCGCGGCATGGCGGCACACACGAGAGGATTTGGGGACGCAGTCGGGGATGGAGAGGAGGAGGTAGGGGCAGCAGGGGCATGGGGGTAGAAGACAATCAGGGGCTTGAGATAAGGAAGATGTGGGCCGTGCTCTAATTATTGGCGTCCGATGCGAGTGTCAAATTTGTCCTTGCGTGGCATAGCTTTCCGAAGGAGGTTTCTTGAATAAATTGGTAACCGGGTTTTCTGGGACTAGAGTTTGTAAAGAAGAATCATTGAATAAATTAAGTTTTCAGTGAGGAATGTTTTGACCTCTAAAAAACCAGTCTCTCGATTTATTAACTTCATATAATGTGCTTTTGTTGCTTTGGTGTGAATATTGTTAGATGTGTGCTGGTCCTTTTGTAGTGGAGTAGGAGTGGTTTTTTCTCGATTGAGGAACTTCTTGTCGATTATCTAGGCCGTATATTGCGTAGCGGAGAATTCTTGATGGATGGTGTGTATCCTACTTTATTAGGATATGTGTTTCACTTCATGCTAAAATGCATTTGTTTCTCAAGTATAATCTCATATACGACACCTCCACACGTTTCCGATGTATTTGGTAGGAATGCGAAAGGAGGTAATGTGATTGTCCCGAAAGCTAGAGCGACACATCTTATGGTAAAGACCATGACCCGATAAGGGGACATGGTATTATTACTGCATGTACAATTGCCAAAGACAAGTGTGAATCTGGCAGGCCAATGATCACCTAGGAATAGTTTGGTCGTTGTTCGTTGTCTTTTCCTAAAGTTACCTTCCTTCTGCTCTATCCTTGTAGCTGAACTGTGTTGTAGAACCGTATTTTGACATCATTTTCTTTTTTTTTTGCCCCGTAGTCTATGTTTCGACCCAAAATGTAGACGGTAGGTTTCGTGACAATACTTCTAGATCTCTTATGTGTCCACTTATATTTTATTCTATAAATTAATTAAGAAGAATATAATCGTTCAGTTAACTACAGAAAACCAAGCGAAAAGCAAACAAACAAACCTAGTTTGAGAAACATGTACATGCCATATAAATTTGAACAACATGCATGCTTCACATAGCCAAATGTTTAGTTTGCAATACCTTTCGGCTGCCAATTCCAACAAATATTCTTCATGCGATTTCATGTTAGAGATGTATATACACTATTACAAAGAATGCTTGTTTGTATTTAAGTTTCTGTCTGAGAAAATGCTGATTTGTACTCCATCTGGACGGACACTACGAGCCGAATAATTAATCGTTTAACAGTCTGTCTGTCTACCCCGGATGGAAATTGAGACCCATTCGTCCATCATATGGGCGTATGCCATGGGCGGTCACCACAAAGATGAAGAAGTTGCCGTGCCAAACAAAAACAAGGATACATAATGAATATGAGATACTCCAATAAAAATCTATCTATCTCCATCGGTGAAGAAGAGATCAAAGCTTCAGACCCCGCCTGTACGCAACTGTCTCTATGCAACGGGGACTTGATCTCTCCAGACATAAACACTCGTCACTGCTGCTCGTCTTCAGCAAACTGCGGAATGAGACAGCTTGGAGCAAGCTCTAAATTATCAGAGAAGAAAAATACGCTGGGGCGACAAATTGAGACAGCTTTGACATAATGGACTTTTCAAGAGGGTACTGCTACCAACAGATGGACATATCATAAACATGCCAAGCAGCAATAGCAGCTAGCCTCAGAAATTACAAAGAAAGATCAGCACGGTATATCTGTTCATCGGTGGACATCTTTACTGACAATTTTTTTTGGCTAAAATCAAGAGTCCTTTTTTTATTGGTTCAAATTAAGAGCTCATAGAAAGATGAACTAAACTGCTCAGAGGAGCAGTTTCGGTTTCGTGCCGTTGCGATCTTGCTGGCTCAGTACCATAGCAAGAGCCTCTCCTACTGTTTCCGGTGAGACCTTGCTTTTTTTTTTTGAGCAAAAAGAAAAAGACGTTGCTGGTTCTGTCTAACAAGTGGAGGGTGGAGGACAGGGGAATGGGAATTGCTAGCAGGGAGTTCGGAGGTGTCATGGGAAAGGAAAGCAGCATTCCTCCGTTTGACGTGTACATGGGAGTTTAAAGAGGAAATTAATTTCTCTTGTTTGTTCGGTGCAAATGGGCTTGAATATAAATAGAATATTATCAAATGTCCATCTGACACAGTGAAGCACGTCAGCACGCACAGAGCAAAGCTAGTATCAGAAATCAAGAGTGTACTTAAGCAATACAAGAAGCTGAAAATGCAGGAACTCGATCAATGAAACAAGAAAGACCAGGCACTGTGCCACAAATAGAAGAGAGACAAACAGAAGAATGTCACCAATAGTGAGCAGCATATAAACTCTGACGCTTAATATGGCTGAAATGGAAAATACCACCAACAATAGAAAAAAACATAATAAAATTGCATGTTCTGACACTACAATAAAAAGGGATGGTAAAGACACTACAAATCTATTCAATATGAATCTTCAAGTTCTGCCATTAACTATAGCAAGTTATCTTTTTGGGTGCCTATGCTGCTCCTCCGCTTTGGACCTGCAAAGAAAAATGCAAAATGAGAATAAGGCTTTCCGCTACAGTTAATGGAACTGATTTTGCTTACGAAAATACACATAAAAGGCAACATAAACTTACAAACCTGTTTTTTCTTGGCCGCCTCCAACTCCTGCCGAACAAACTCCACTTTGAACTGAGCACGCATCTTTAAGAAAAAATCAATTCGTCCAGCATCAGGACCAATGACACGAATAGCCATGACTACTTCTTTATCAGTAAGACCAGGTAGGTCCTGCAATACTTCAAGAAATTTGTCTCTGTTTTCCGATGCTTTGTCATGAACATCGGATTCACGCTGCAATGCCTTGTGGATACCATTCATGGTGTTTGTATTTTGCTGCTCTGCTTCCAAGAACTTTGCAAATGAATTAGATACATTTACAAATCCCATCCCAAGAGTATCAAGATCTGCGTATGTTCTCTTACGACCATTCTTATGACCACCAGATGTGTTATTAGCGTTATCATGAGCTTCAGAAACATCTTCCTCTCCAAGTTCGATGGTATGTTCTCCATCTTTGGTGGGTTCATCTTCCGCCACATCCTCTCCCGGACCTTTAGCACTCACTCCTTTTGCTAGATCACTAGCATAAATCTCACATAGCTTATCAAAATTGATCATAGGCTTCATACAAAGGCCCTGCACCCTCACGAGACTACAAAAGAACATGAACATTCATTAGAAACTTTAATCAATAAAACCACAAAATAGTTCTACTTGCTTCCAGATTAAATCACAAGATAGTGTACCTTTGCCCAACCCATGTAGGTCTCTCTATCTCCGGTTACCATCTTCTTCTCGTCATCGCATCCAAACCCACTGCCATTTTGCATGATCTCCAAAATATATGAAAGTTGCTTCTTTAGAATCTTCACTTTTGATTTGATGTGCGGATCAGCTTTCAGATCAGCATAAGGTAGTTTTATGGCCATTTTCTTCTCAACATAAGTTAGATACCCAGACTTGTGGCCAGTATCTACTTTCCAACAAGAATCATTCATTTCATGGAGAATATCAATGAGTAGCTTCTCCTCCTCTGCTGTCCATGTTCTCTTGTCTCTCTTTTTGGTTGTAAATTTGGAGTCTTTTGGCTTACTAACCTGATAGTTTATTCAGATAAAAATGAAGAGTGTACATGTAAACAACAATGAAAAAAAAATCTTGCAAAGTAATTATAGTGTTCTTTATAAAACACTTCAGACCCAACAGAAAACAAATGAAAGATAAAAATGAGCTAACAGAAGGTATATAACTGAGGAAGCAGTTTAATCATGAATCCTAACATTTCCTAGCAGCTATTGCCTATGTTGACGTTTCAATGTCCAAGCTTTCCACATTTCATCAGCTAACTTCTCTCTTTTCTCAGTCCACTCTGGTGATGTTTCAGTGCCGTGAATCACATCCTCATTTACTTGTTGCATCAGAAGTTTTCTCATATATGCATCTAGATACTTCTCACATGGATCAACACGCATTTGTTGTCGTATGAGGTTGTGAAGATAGCAGCATGCTAGAATTATATCAACTTGAGTGTTTATAGGGTAATAAGAAGAATTCCTAATTATAGCCCAGCGTATCTTCAACAACCCAAAGGTTCTCTCAATCACATTTCTTGCCGATGAGTGCTTCATATTAAAGAGTTCCTCTTTCTTATTTGGTGGATTCTTCCAGTCATTTAGATGGTGTCGCTGCCCTCTATATGGAGCGAGAAATCCTTTACAATTCTTATATCCAGTCATCAACAAGGTAATAACAACCTACAGAAAAGAAAAGATATGGAGCGGTTTTATCATGCGTGTAGACTATATTTATAGCTGATTTTTCATGTATCACTATGTACATAGTTATGTCTTACCACGGGAAATCTTAAGGCCATTTGTTCTTGTTAAGGCGTCACGAAGCACCCTAGCATCAGCTGCAGATCCTTCCCAACCAGGTAAAACATAGATGAATTGCATGTCTGGTGCACATACACCAAGAACATTTGTTGCAACATCATTCTTTCTTGAGCGGTATCTTGGTTTGTCAATGGCAGACACATGAACTTTTATGTATGTCCCATCTAAGGCACCTAGGCAGTTCTAAAATAATTGTATATAATGTGTTAGGTCATGGACAAAACGAGCTCTAAAAGATTGCTGTAATTTTGAAATACAGATTTGGTACCTTAAACCAACTCCATCTTCCATCCATGCAATTGGCAGGAATAGGTTTAGGCTTTTTAAGCAACACTTTCCAAAGCTTCAATACCGATCTTAAAACTAAATGAAATTTTCGGCTTACTGTTCCAGTTAAACGTTGGAAGTCATGATGGATTGCTCGATTTTCTCATCATGGCCAAGTATGTGCAGGAACATAGCAACCATTTCTTCCACTTTCATGTTCCTAGTATCCCTCAACCCACCTATTTCTCTCACCAAAGTACACAACACTCCAAAACAGCGCCTATCCATCCGTAGTTGGTCAATACATTCTTTGTCGCTTACAAGTATCTTGTTGTGCAAATTTTGTGCTCTAATAATCGGGTCATACCAAGAAGGCGTCCTAACATGAGGCATCCTATGCCGACTCCTCCTAATTAACATTACCAAGTTATGCATCATGAAATATAATGTTATCAATATTTTCACTCTACGTTGCCTCATTGCATTCCATAATATTATGAGTTGCCGGTTGGTTGGTGGGCGTGCCATGTCTGTCAACAAAATTAGTGGCACAAGATTAGGATAAGGATTTATTTATCATTATTATCTACAAGCATTAGCTGCAATCAACTAATGTAACACATCAATAAATATCAGAGTACAGTAGCATCACACACAAACAAACCGATAAACATTGTTTTGTCAGGAATCAGACATGAGCTTGAAAGAAAATAAGACACACAAAGAAAATAATATAGTATACCTCCTCCAAATGTTTGTCATCAGTGCTCAGGCCATTTCTTGGATTAATAGAAAGACCTTCATGGCCATTATGCTTAATGTACAGCTCTGCCAAGTTGTTTTTCTTTGCAAAGCTTAACATGTTAAGCACAGAGTCATCATTATGTACTAGATCAATTCCAGTTTCAAGGGTGCGTCCAGGGCTTTTATAATATAACTCGTCACCATCCTTCCAACCTACGGTTTTAGCCAAGCGAACTAAACGGAAATAGGAGATCCTGTCACTGTCATAATCTGGGAAATTAGATACTTCTCCTCCATCATAACTAAGTACACCTTCCTTTGAAAAAGAACCCCCATGATGTATTTTGATAAGGATTAGGTCTCCCTCCATTCTGTATATGAGGCATTTTAATTTTATTATGAATCCAATGAATACATATAAAAGAAATGCTTTAACATTCTATTGACCATACCTACAAGACATGGGTTTGTTCGTGTTGTAGTAAAATAAAATTCTTAAATGGGCCAGGCCGTAAATCATACGTGGCGACGACCAAGTCAACATTTCGCAAGCACAAGTCAAAAACGCCTACGTGGCGCGGTCAATTCTACGTGGCAAAGGAAGACTAGTCAACGAGTCAAGCATCTCATGCCATGGTCAAAGGGTCAAATGAGCTAGAATGGGAGGCAAAAAAGGTGAGAGGAGGGGGCCGTTAGTCCATGGTGGACCATGGACCAAGCCCTACTTTTCTCACATGGTGCACACAAAAGTTATGGACCAAAGGAGCTACTTTTACCATTTTGCCCCCACTTTTCTCTCTCCCTCAAGGGTAGCCATGGTCATTTGTCATGGACCCCTAGGATATAAATACCCTCCCTATGGGGGCATGTATTACTCACTCTCACTTGAATAAACTCAAGGGGAGAGGGCTAAAGTGCTCCCTCTAAGGTTCGCTCTCGCGCGCCGCTCTTGACTGAAAGTCGATCGGCCTCGAGGAAGCCTTCTAGGGGACTTTAGTTTCGAGGCTCCGAGCTAACCTTGGTTGGCACGGGTTCGAAGGAGAAGGGGTTGGGTTAGAGTTCCGAGGGTATCCTAACCTCAATACTTGGAAAGACGCGTTCGGTCTAAGTACGAGGCGGCCCCGACGAACCTCTCGTCGAAAGGTGTCTTGGGAAGATCCGCTCGGCCCAAGCCCTATGCTAACAACCCCCTCGAAGCCTTTCTTAACATAGGATTAAGTCACACCCGCAGGGTCGACCGAACCTATTCAAAAAATATCGACGTGTCAATTTATCCAAGTGTACGACGACCTTCGCTATAAGGCCGGCGTACACGCTCTACCTTTATTCCCGTGCTTGTGCCATCGAGCATTTGCACCCCTTACTCTAATTGTTGTCGAGAACAACAACAGTTGGCATCCTCAAAAAGGAGAGAAAAATCAATACATGCTAGCTGTAGTACTATTTGATTACAAGTCCTGTTCGATTATGTGCTACTGAAATGCCTAGTAAATTTTATATCATTGATATGCAATAATATAAACCATGACTCCAGAATACAAATTGATAAACATCTTGTTTTGGAATGACCAAACTGAGGCCTGTATGGCACTGTGCGAAAACTGAAAACAAAATGAAGTACCTACACACAAGTCTTTTTTGACAGCAGTACCTACACACAAGTCAATGCCTAGAAGATAATTTAGCCACCTAATCCATTCGCTTAATGCCATACTACTGTTTACGAATTTTCACACGAGCGTAAGAAACAAGAGGGGCAGGTGATCTGTAAACACATTGCTCAAAAAGTAGTGATAGAACTACTTTAATTAACCTGAATATACCTATGGATGCGGTCCAGTGTTTCTACTTCCTGCAATCGGCAGCTTATGATGCCTGATTAATGCTCACTTATAACAGATCTGCAAGAGAAATAAAGCAAGGAATGGAAAACCCGCACCAGTAGGAGAATCAAACAGATAGATCAGTCAAAAGAAAAGGAACATGGACCGTATGAAGAAGTCGATCTAGGTCTGGAAGTACAAGAAGAAAAAATCATAATGAATCTACTGATTAGAAGACACGGGATGGGAAGATTATAAGAAATCGTTCCAGATTTCACATATTAGAAGGCGCTAGACGAAGAATTAACAAGAAATTGTTCAAGATTTCACAAATCAGAAGGGGATGAAGAACTTCACCTCGATGCTCCAGAGGACTTCGCCACCAGATGCAGTGTCGATCTGCTGAGATTGAGGTACCGTATATATATGAGAGGTTTAGGGATAGTTACGGATTACTCGTGCGGATGCTTATTTTCTACTTCGCGCGCGAGAACTGGATTTTTTGGCGCCTTTTTCTCTGTCGTCGTGTGTAGCTTCACGCGTTTTTTTAGAAGCAATTTCCTCGCCATATGACCAATTACCAGGGTCTCCCTTGGGACAAAATCTGGGAGAGCTACATTCTGAACTCCCTTTCAACAGCAGATTTCTAGCCCACTATCCCCTTAACTCCCATTCCCTACCTTCAATTCCCCCCAACCAAACGCGCTGGGAAGGCAGGAAGCAAGGGTTTAACACTCGTCATCTTGACTGGGCTTAATTTATGGGCCTTAACAAGGTTTGGAAGGGAAATGGAGAGAATAACATCTCGAGCAGCATCAGCAGACAAGTGAACAAAAATTCGAAAACTCCATTGCTGGGACTTGAACCCGGGTTCTCTCGGGTGAGAGCCGAGTATCCTAACCACCTAGACTACGACGGATTCTTGCCCATGAAGATACTTTACACCAGAACATTACCACCACAGCTGCACAAGAACAAAATTACAGCGCCGCTTGACGCAGACAACATGATTATTAGCAATCCCAAACGGCCAAACGGAACACCAACCTGTGCATCGGCCGTTCTCCTTGATCCATATCGTGTCTGAATTTCCCCATGCCAACACATGATCAGCTGTTCGAAATTCAGATAAAATCGAGCCCGAGAACCCACGGCATCATAAACTGGACGAATCTACCTCCATAAACTGGGAGAACATACAGCATGTCAGCATACGCTGGCACGCAGCTGATCAACACTGAAGGTTCACTCATATTGCAAAACCTTGGAATCATACAACGCTTATTGTTTCATCCAGAGAAACAACTATATGCTCAGGCTTTACCATCATAAACTAGCTGCTCATCATGCATCCAGTTTTTTGAAGTTTAGCTTACACGCATTTCCTTTCACGAAGAACAAGAAAGCAATCCCAGAAGAAATGAATGAGATTCCATAACATATTGAGCTGCAAAAACCAAGCTGTCAGCGTATGGAAGGAAAGACCCAAAGTAACCATCTCAACAACGAAAACTATCATATCTCTGACAGAAGTATTCATTCAAAGAGCATCACCAAGTCTGAATCTCTGATCTTAAAAATGCCATCCTTGCTTCTAAACAATGGAAAATGAATGTAAATTTGGCAGCAGGGTCGAACAGCAGAGAAGTTATAAGTTCAGAACACTAACACGATGTTCGAGACAGAATGACAAGCTGATAAGCACCAACTAATGATAGAACAGGTGTTACGGTGACAATCCAAGATGACATGTTCTACTAATAGTACGAATAAGTAAGAAGAGCTAAGAACAAAGGACAAGCCTCATACAGGATAGAACAGATAGATAATCCAAGGCAAAGCAAATCGGACGGTTCTGAACATTCAAACATGCCCAGTGGAGAATAGAGGTTCCCCGTCTTCTTGTATCTCACCTGACGGAATTGGAATAATGCTCTCTTGGAAGCAATACCGAGTAAGCAGCATGTGGTATTGTCTCCTTTCAGTGTTTACAATTCCTAAGAACTTGCCATCAATGTCACAGCGCAACACATAATTTCTATTAAACCGGATTAGCAGCTCACGCTCGTTGAGCACAGCCATGTCCCTAAACGATTTCACCGTGAAATCAAGTGATTTTTTCTTTTTATTTTTCCTTTTGGCAATAATAGTTCGATCTCGTGATGCCTCCACCGTTGACACATCAATCCGGCACTTCAAGGCCCAGATTTCAGCCTGGTAGTCCTGCACCACCCAGACCTCCATAGCTTGCTTGGTTACACGACACCCAAAACCAAGTGTCCCATTTATGTCGAGCAACCTCCCCCGAGAGCCCAGCTGGGTAGGACAGGGCATCAAACTGAATGACTCGGCTACTGTGTCGAACACAATGATTTCTCTGCTTGCGCCCGTCCAGTGCAGGTTGTCGCAGTGGTGGACTGGTGGACAATAGGCGAAACGGAACAGCCGTTTGAGGAACTGCTCTTCCTCGGAAAGCGGCAGCATGCCTGGCATTCTGATTCTGATGTGCCTCGACATGTTGGATCCCACTGTGAGGACATACAACCTGGCTTCATAAAACCTGGGTTCATAAAAGTACTCTGAGATCCAGAGCACCCTGTATTCTCCAGTTGGATGGTGCCGGTACAGGCCGCAGAATCTTATGGTTTCGGATGCGCGATGAGAACGAGGCTCCAAACGGGGCTGCGGTAGGAGAGCATGCTTGCGGATGGTTGGGTTGCAGATGTAGACTCGGGATTCCTGGGAGACGATGAGCAAGCCATCGCCTGCGGCGCGGAGGCGATTCTTACCATGTTTCATGCGCCCTATGAAGGGCCAGAGCTGTTGACCGTATTTTCTGGTACCAGTCTCACGGAGGACGACGAAACCTGCGGCCTGCCCGTTGTCGATGATGGGGAGCGACGGCTGGCGTTGGTGGTGTTCGAGCATGAATTCCGGCGTGGAGGTGGCACTGCGCCAAGACTTGCAGACCGCGCGGCACCGGCCGACGTCCTTTGCCGGCAACAGGATCAGTATCTTGTCCACGATGACCTCCTCGGGAAGGTCGTCCAACACGGTGACACCTGTCTTCCTGTCCGACATGGTGCTCCGTCGGACCCGGCTGCTCGAACCTTTTTTTCTCCTAACCATCTTTCGATCGGATTCTATTATCAGGGATGACGGAACAGAAAGGAAGCTCAAACCTAAAGCAGGAAACAGCAACCATTAGTAAGTACCTCGAGAAGGGAAATCATCTGCTTCAGTAACGTGCAAGAAAAGGAGGAGACGCAGAGGCGAGACGAGAGAGGGGTTTTACACGGGTCTCAAAACCCTCGTTTTTTCACCCCCAAAAAAATGGGGCGGGCGGAGGGAGAGGGGACCGTGGAGCGACGGCGGTGTTGCGACCCACTGTGTTCCGGCGGTTCAGGACCCGAATGTGAGGGGGATTTGAGCGCGGAAGGTACTCCAGGTCGGAAGAAAAAACGAAGGGAGGGCGGCGGACAAGGGTTTGGGTGGGCAAGATGCTCACCTAGGTCAGGGAATAAGGCCGTCCGCCGCCGCTCGGCAACCCCTCGTGCTCCGATTCGGTGGGGTTGCTCGAAGGGGGGTGGAGCACGCGGTAGAGGAACTGAGGAAGAGAGGCCTCGGCCGGGGAAGTGAAGAGGAGACGGGGAATTGGGGGCTTTGAGGGGGGTGGGGCCTTTCAGGCAGTGGGTTTGTAAACTGTAAAAGGAGAAAATACTGTGGAGTGGAGGAGCTCTGCTCTTTGTTTGAATTTTCAGGATTTTTCGTCAATGCTACTCCCTCCGTTTCATATTAAGTGTCAAATTTGTTCAAATATGGATGTATCTGTGTCTAAAAAGCGTCTAACTACATGTAATAGAAAGTCAGCACTGAGGGAGTAGTACAATCAAGAAACTACCGGATATTTTAGACATATATACAATTCAAAAAGATTTTTTTTATCGAGCTCATCAATGAAGAATCTTGAATTCTCGATGTTTCTATAAAAACCACAGCTCACATCTAATTCTTCTGGAGAGTTTTTTTTCTACAGCAACAAAAAATGTTCAGCATCAACTAAGATTCTGATGGTAAACTAATTTGGTCGATATGCTATTCCAGTCACACACTAGCTTCCCCTGGAACCAACCCACTTCCTTGACCAACACTGCAGCCTCCTTGAATTTCCCACATTTACATGCTCCAGCCCTGAGTACGTACTGATCCATCAAGAAGATACAACCAAAGTACCAAGTTTATTTTACAAACAGATCGGAATCAAGGAACAAAATTACTTGCTCATACTGAAGTAACAACCAGACAGAAAAGGGAGATAATTAAGTACCGAATACACACAGCTAGTCAATGCAAGTATGCTTAACAAAAACATCTGAACGCAAAAGAACAGGAAGCTGGGTGGTATAACATCCATATATCTGGCAAAAGTATTTACTCAAAGAGCATGACCAAGACTGAATCTCTCATCGTAACAATGTCATTCTTTCTTCTTAACAATAGAAAGTAAGAAAACGTAAATATGGGCAGCGGGGACGAAAAGAAGTTAAGTTACTGCAGCATAGATACTCCATAGTTCAGAATAATATAATGACACGATGTTCGTGACATAATCATAAGCACCATCTGTCAACTGATAATAGAACAAGTGCTACTGCAACCATCTAAATGAGATGTCCTACTAATAGTACTAATAAGTAGGAAGAGCTAGGAACAAAAGGCAAGACTCCTATTAAGGGGCGAAGCCAGGAAAATACACTGCTGGTCACTCTTTATAATTTATTGGTGTTATTGCATATTATTAAGAACATTTCTCTCTATATACGAAGGATTAGCAAATATCGTTGGTGTCATTTGACTCCAATGAATACATGCTGGCTTCGCCCTTGCTCATATAGGATAACGTAGATAGGTAATCCAAAGGTCAAAGCAAACCAGTCAGGAATTCCCATGGAGAATGGAGTTCCTCATCTTTTCCTGCATCACGGAGCGGAATTGGGATAATGCTCTCGCGGACGCAATGCCGAGTGAGGGACATACGATATTGTCTCTTTCCAGTGTCCATCATTCCTAAGAACTTGCCATCGATGTCACAACGCAACACATATTCTTGATTAAAGTAGATCGGTAGCTCACACTCGTTGTTGAGCACAACCATATCATAGACATGCCTCACCACTACTTTATATGTTTTCCTTTTGTTGTTGAGAGTTTTCTCTAAATGAAGTTGGCGTGATGCCCCCAAAGTTGACGCGTCAATCTTGTACTTCAAGACCCAGACTTCGGCCTCATAATCCTGCATCACCCAGACATTTATAGCGGTGTAACGGGCAACCGGGCAGCTAAAAGCAAGCACCCCGTTCATGTCGAACAACCTCATCAAATAATACCGCCGCTTGGTGGGAACAGGAGCACACATCGACCGGAACGACTCGGCTACCGTGTAAAACACAATAATGTCGTCTCCTGCGCGGTGGATAAGGCCTCTGTCGTCGTAAACACTCCAGTGCAGGTTGCCACGGTGATGAACTGCTGGAGCGTACAAGTACAACAGCTCGGGCAACAACATTTGTTTCACCGAAGACGACGACATTGTTGGCATACTGACTCCGATATGCCTCGGCTCATCGGATCCCACTGTGACGACATATAACTTGTATTTGGTCAAGTGCTGTGAGACCCAGAGCACCCTGTATTCTCCGGTGGGGTGGTGCTGATAGAGGCCGATCACGGTGTTGCGGATGTCTGGCCCGGACCGAGGCTGGGGCAGGAGAGCATGCATGCGGATGGTCGGGTTGGAGATGTAGAACCGGGAGGACTCCCCGGAGAGGATGAAGAAGCCCTCACCGGAGGTGTGGAATTTCTCGTGGACGTAACAGACGAAGGGCCTGAGCTGTTGTTGGTCGTCACGGTAGACGAAGAATATGGTCTCTTCCCCCGGTGCTCGGATGAGCGGGAGCAACGGCTGGCGGCGGTGGTGTTCGAGCGTGAATAGGGGGTGGAGGTCGCGCTGCGCCACGACTTGCGGACGCGCGGCAGCGGCCGACGTCCTTGGCCGGCCGCAGGATGAGTATCTTCTCGATGATCTCCTCGGGCAGGTCATCGAGGACGGTCCTGCCTCTCCTGTCCGGCATTGCTGCTGCTGCGCTCTTCTGAGTCCGGTCAACTGCAAATTATGAAGCATCATCAGGCGTTAGTAGTGCACGAGATAAACAGGGAGCTTTGGTGCTCCAGATCGATCTGAAGGAGTAGGCGCAACAACAAACTGTTTCCCAGAGATGCAAGAAAAAGGAGACACGGAGAGGGGTTTAGCCTGGGGTTCAATCAAAAACCCTCCTTTTCACACCCCCCCATATAAAAAAAAATTAATCTGGCGCGGACGCAGGCCGGGAGGGCCGAGGGCGGTCGATTTTGAGCACTAGTGGTAGTTGGGGAGAAGAGCGAAGAGAAGGCAGCGGAGAAGGTGGCCTGAGAGAAACGGCCGGCCTGGCAGTTTGGGCGGCGAAGATGCTCACCTGCGTTGCCGTTGCGTCGTCGGGGAAGAAGCTAGCTAGGTCCGGCCGCCTCCGCGCCGCCCGGCAAACCCTGGGTGCTTCTGTTCCGAAAAGCCTTCTTCACCGTCGAAACGAAGCGGAGCGCATGCCGATGCAGGCTCCGTACCGAAGAAGCCCATAGCAGAGCAGAAAAAGCCCAGAGCAAGACTGAATCGATAACTACCTCTCCTCTTAGATCCGACGGGCCCGGCCCGCGGGCCGCGGTGCCCCTATTGCACAGCACGCCACCGCAGGCGGCTTTGGCCTTCGTGGCAGGCAGCCGACACGTGGGAGCGCCGCAGCGCGCCAGCAGAGAGCATCCAATTCTCCCCTTTGCAAGAGCCAGGAAAGCGCACGCGTCGTCGTTCGTCCAGAAGCTACCGCTGCGCCTGCCCAGCTTACATAAACCACGCCGGCCGGGTTTATGATCCAGCCTCTGCACACGCTTCTTCTCTCGCTCTCTTCTCTTCTCACCGATCGATCATCGCTAGCACTCCGCAGCAGGAAGGGGAGATCATGGAGAGCGGCGGGAGGAGGAAGGAGGAGGAGACGCCGGCGCCGGCGGCGAAGGCGCAGAGGGGAGCGGCGTCGCTGGGCGTGTCGGTGCAGGAAGGGCTGCAGCACGCCAAGGCCACCGTGCAGGGCCTGGTCGGTAACTCCATCATCGGATTTTTAGCCTCGATTAATGCCTCCTTTTCTGATCGAGTCGAGTGGCGTTGGGTTATTTCTGGGATCAGGTGCAGAAGGCGACGGCGCGGAGCGAGGAGGAGGCGGCGCAGGCGGACATGCGCGCGGCCAAGGCGCAGGTGGAGGCCACCGACGAGGCCGAGGCCAAGAAGAAGCAACTCACCACCGGCTGACGTCACACTTCACCGCCGATGGTGTTAGATCCTGGGGTCTGTTCCCCACACTTGTCAGCTTCGTTACGTCTTACTACTGATTTGTAACGTAATCACCCAGCAAGCTGCTGCTGGCTTTGTGATTCTCGTCACCAACTGAAAAACTGTGTATCGTTACCTTTGCGAAACTAGTTATTTGAGCCTTTCATTTGCTTCGCTTGGAGAGCTTAATAGGCTTCGAGGTCGGTCGTTCCTCTGAAGCTGCTGCATGATGTCTGCTCTGCTAGTACACTCTGCTGTGCTAGCTGCAATGACTTCAGATGTAAGATCCAGAGAAAATTTAACCGAAAACTGCATCTGACGTGTTTAAAACAGAGGCGTCTGAAATCCTGAAGGAAGACACAAGCTGACATCTCTGCAGTGTGTAATATCCACAGATCACCATGGTCATGTTTGCATATAGGCTACAAACAAGATGTCTTGGCTACGTAGCTAATTAGCTGTACATGCTAGCAAAGCTTTTTTTTTTTTGAGAAAAGATAGAAGCAACCACAATCTGAGTAAGCAGCAATGTGCCCAGAATCAACATAGACCGGGTAGAACAGCTGAACCCTGCAGAGAGACGCTGGAACTCTGGTCTAACACAAATGAACGGCATGATCACAGACATGGATTGCTTCTTGATTGGCTGCAAGATGTAGTATTGAGTTTTGTCGCGACATCCTAGACTAAGCTGCAATGGCCGAACCTGTCCAGCCCTCCAGGGGATGTCCGGCGAAAATGGTCTGAAGTTGCAAATCCCGTGAATAATAGGTGCAGAAGTTTCAAAAATCACCTCTCAAATAATTTGTGGTGCTCAGAAAGGGTATATTCTACATCCATGCAAATCTTGATTATCAAATATCTTGCATTTGATCCTTAAATTCCACATGGATATAGGCCATAACCTTCCCAGGCACTATAAATCAGTTGAGGATCTTCGAAACCTTTACACCCCATTTTCATGGAATCTACAACTTTTAGGAGCATTTTCACCTGATATTTCCTAGTTCCTATTTTTCTAAGTTCAAAACCGGGAAACCCTACTCATGACGAGCTAAACCATCCCACCTCTGCCCAGTACAAAGAACCAGAGGGCAACAATCAAAACAAAGTATAAGTACTCAGGTACAACTCACACTGGGCATTCTACATAGAAATATCTTTATGTAGCAAACATGCCCGCAGAGTAACAATAATACATAAATCTAATGAACAATGTTCTCATGCAAAGTTACCTGGAGAATGGCAATCAAGTTACATGTCCTACAAGCCGGCATTGGACTTGCAACATTCTAACTTGATTACCAGCACCCAAGAAACTTAACAAGTAAACACTGCCCATATGCATTATTGTTACCATACAAACTACATATGGGTGGCAACCTCACCTAGGCATATGTTTCGCGATAAGATGATGACTAATGAAAGAATTCAAGCAAGAAGTTTGGGTGAGGACCAAGGTATGGTGTTACTCCTCCTTTGGCACGAGTTGGATCCCATCATTTGTCATGTCCATGTCTTCCTTCTTAGTTTCCACAGGGCTATTTTCATGTACTTCTGTACCCATGTTTGTGCTTTCTTTCTTAATTTCTATAGGGCCACTTTCATCTACCTTGATGGCCATGTCTAGGTCGCCCATAATTACGGCTGGAATTTCAGTACAATCATTTGCATTTAACTTACTTCCACAAGGAGAAGCCAAACCTTCCTCAGTTTTCTTATTCATTCTCACAGCCAGTATCGATGTCCAAACCTTGTTTAATTGACTGTGCTTCTTGCCCCGCAGATGACCAGCCATGGTCACGTTGCTATCGCACCTGACTTTGCAGCGATCGCACCATAGGTAATTGTTCTTCTGAACAACTTCATGCATTGCTCCATCTACTAGGATGCATATTTTCTTAGGTTCATCACTAGGGCCTGTGCTGTCCTTATTCCCAGTGGTCGTCTGCAAGTTGTTTTTGACATAATTGATCACATTGCTGGCTCCACATTTAGCTAACTTCGCCTTATGTTTTCGTCCTTCAAGATGCTCATTCAGACCAGCTTCACAAGTTGCTGTCATCTGGCATAGTGCACAGCTCCAGTCCTTGGCTGGTTTCTGTACTTTCCTTGGTAAAGTAGTTGCAGCAATTTCATCTGCCTTCCTCTTCATCTTTGGAACCTTCATTTTCGATGAAACAGCCTGAAATTTTCAGAGCAGTAGTAAACTTGGGAGTGCATGTAACAACATTCTGCTGCTCTAGAAGAAAAACATGTTATGCACATTTGCTTGAGTGAAACTATTTCTCTTCATGGAAAGTACTGTATATCTCTACAGATAAGAATATCGCTCAAAGGAATACATAGACACAGGTAAAATTGATGGTTAAACATCAGCATCCGGTGAAGGGCATGACGGACCAAATAAGGTGTGAAGCACTTAATTGCAGATTTATAATATTGCCAAACCTAGATACTGAAACCTACAAGTAATTCCTTACAAACTCTGATCTTATCCCTGATGTCCCCAGTAAACACTGCCATGCTTCATATCTTTCACCAAAGAGTGGTTGAGAACAATATCTTCAGTTATTCCCTGTCACTCTTTTTTACCCCAAAAGGGTAAGTACTGATTTATTCCAAATAGTATATGTTTTGCTCTGTTGAACCAACCAAACTAATGTTGTCTCTGGATAACAAGGGTTGCTCACTTATGCATCACTAGAACATTTTACAAAATTACATGTTGCTGCTAAGTTGAGCATAACGACATTTCTAAGCACCAAGTGAAACAACCCGTGTATAGCTAGCATAATGGCAACATTAAGCTAAAATGCAACAGATAGTTGGATAGTGCGCAGAGCTCTGAAGTGACAGAACGGAATATGGAAAGAATTCCTGAGCCAGGTAGTCGGGTTTTTTATGCCAAATCTGGAAAAGAACTACAGAAGTACGATGGCAATGCCCCCCTTTCCTGAGCAATCCAAACAGGGAGGTTTGTGCGCACATACCTCAGGTCTCTCGCTCGGCCCGATCTCCCGCAGTTCGAGAGTACGCTTCGGCTTCGGCCTCGGCGGAGACCACCTCCTCTCATCACCACGGGGCAGCATCATCTGCCCAAACCCGACGGGCCCACGAGGCCCGAACTGATCGAACCCCGGCCAGGCTCCAAACCCTTCAAATGGCATTGGCGGCAGCGTGTGCGGAGGCGGGAGCATCGGCATCGGCATCAGCGGCGGCGGCATGACGAAATCTGGAGCGAAGAAGGGCCCAGGCCCGAACCCGCCGTGGACCTCGAACTCGCGGCGCACCTCCTCCTCGACGAGCCGCCGCTTCACCTCGTCTTGAATGATCCGTTCCCGCATCGCCGCGTCCCACTCGAACGGCGGCGGTGGCGGCAAAGGCCCACCTGCGCGAGATGCGCGAACAGCGTCAGGGGGTTCCGAGGAGTGAGCTCAGAAGCTCTGCCCCAGCGGTGATTAGTGGTTTACCTTGCATGCCACGCGGCACGAAGTAGCCGTCGCTGGGGCGGGAGACGCTGGAGGCGGGCGGCGGCGAGGTGGGGCCGCGTTCACCGGCGCGGAAGCGGAACTCCATGGCCCGCGGCGGCGCGTATTGGATGGAGGGGCGGTAGGCTAGGGTTGCTTGCTGGGTCAGACGAGCAATTGGAGAGGATTTTCCAGCGGCGGCGCGGTGCTATTCAGTTTGGAGTGGAGAGGACACCGCGGGTCCGCGGCGGCGACCGCGCTTCCCCTCGCTCACCCATACGGCACGACACGACATACGTTCGGTTTCGCTTCGGCTTTGTTGCTTTTCCCAGGACAGGAAGTGGACCGATTTTCAGTTCGGACAAGCAAAGCCAAAAAGATCGAAATCGAGGTGCTGTTAAAAAAAATTAACACGAACATAATAAAAAAATACGTGAATTAGGTATTTTGGTGACATGACAGGACAATAAAAAAAGCGATAACTAGATATGTTACAATAAAATCACATAAAACAAGACAAGATGCGTATATAACATAATAAATGACAATGATATCATGTATAAGTTACTCACCACTGTAGAGGCAGTAACTAATAACATAAGAATGTTACCACTCTAAATTATTTTCCATTATGACCAGCCTTACAAGGCCGGCCATATCAAATCATCACAATAGATCATCGATCAAGCGCGATCCGGAACTCAATCCACACGAGATGAAAGTGAAACACGCGAGGGAAGACAGTGATATGTTGCAGCAGCAAGCCTCGTCATCGACAGCCAAGCAAAGCAAGGACCATGGCCACCGCCAGCACGCTTCTAGTACCCCTGACGTTGTCGGACGAGATGCTGGTGGAGATCTTCGCCCGACTGCCAGCCAAGTTCGTCGGCCGTTGCCGCTGCCTGTCACACTCCTGGGCCGCCGCGCTCTCGTTCTCCTCCTTTGTTGACCTCCCTCCAAGCATGGCGGCGCGGGCATGAGTAGCACCAATTGCAGAAGTTGATCCCCGGCCTAGTGCTCCCGCAGCTGGACGTGGAGTGCGTGCTCCGGATGCTAACCCTGAAGACGTGCCACGGGCTGGCCCTGCTCCACCGTTGGCCCTTCCACAGCCCCTATGTCCGCAACCCGAGCACGGGGGCTCTCCTGCCGCTCCCTGGCACCAAGGCGCCGTCCAGGTCTCCCTTCTCCAAAAAACTGGGAATACGATTGCCCCAAAAACGCTCCCTTGAAATTTAATCTATTTATTATGCCAAATATCTTTGAGTGTGTCCATATCTTAGGCGTCTAATTTTTTAAGCAAAAGATTTAATTCCAGTCGATAGTATCAAAGCTACTCCCTTCTATTTTGTTTCGAATCTTAAAGCACGATTTAGATCTAACAGCTAAACAATCAACTTATCCTAACTAAAAATCATGCGACTTACGTATAGCGAACCTTAATATCTATTTTGTTAAGTATGGAAATGTTTCTGGAAGCAAAAAGAATATAACTATATATTTACTCTTATAAAGACGGAACTGGATAATCCACATACATGTTTTTATCTTTGTGTGAAATATTGGAGTATTGGAAAAATACATAACACCAAGATTATTACAAATTTGACGGTTTATATTTATATGCTTTGCGACATTGTATATGCATGAAACTTATTGAAATACTGAATGTTAAAACAAAACGTTATAAGAATTATTAAAAAAATAGAAACAAACACATTAGAATGCAATTTTACAATTATAAAATAAATATTTAATATTATATGTTACAAATAAATCGCAACAACATATGAGTAAAATCTCCTCACCAAAGTTATCTAAACCCAGCTTGTTATGAAATCGACCACATCTGGCAAACAAGTCCATGAAAACGCCCACTTGGCGAGTTTTGTCTCTCTCAGATGCGGCCTTGGTGACGAGATTAGGCGATATGTGGCATACCGGGCAGCCCGTGTAGCGAAGACAAACACACACATGAAGAGGCTCGATTAACTTCCTAACAGACAATCAAGGCGAGACAGAGCAGCTGCCCGGGTCAGATGCGGAGTAGATGGAGCAGCAGAAGCCTCCTCCTCCTGCTAGAGGCGCTAACTTGAACTTCGGCGCATAACCACCTTTTTGTGCCGTGCGTGTCGTGCATCAGCCGAATTTGAATTTCGGCGCATAACCACATTTTTATGTCATGCGTGTCGTGCATCAGTCGCATCGCCAGTTCAACCAGTGCGTGAGAAGCAAGTCTCCAAAGAATTCAGAAGAACGGTTCCCCTTTGCTTCCTACCTCCTCTGACGATGGCGTCCATGGCTGGAGCTTCAATCACCGGCGAACTCCTAGGTTGGAGCGGTGCACGAAGACTGGTGCAGAGGGCGTGCCCCTCGAATCGACGGTTGCGAGCCGAAGGGGAGGGCTCGTGTCCGCGTCGACAGGCGGAGCCTTTATCCTCGTCGAATCACCAGAAACTTTGAAAATAAAATTTACTATTATATTTCGCTCAAAATCGATTTCACTGACTCACCGGTGCGGGCTTGAGCCCCATGTCCGCGTCCGTACCGGCTGGCAACGCAACTCGGAGGAGGAAAGGATTGTCGTGTAAGTTTGTCGGGCTCCATAAAACAACGGAGAGGGAGGGGAGGGGAGAGGAGAGGAAGGGAGGAGAGGCCGCACCGACAGCGGGCGGCCTAAGATGAGCATCACAATTTTACATTTAGGACCTTAAGTTTGTTTCGAATCAACCCGCGCTCCACCCTCTTTTAGCTCTGGTTTCATTCACACCCTTAGGTTTGATAAAATCAACACACCGTCCAGATATCTTATGGAGGAGCATGTAGTGCGGGTTGATTCAAAACAAACTTAAGGCTCTAAATGAAAAGTTGCAAATGCTAATCTTGTGCCACTCATCTTCGATCCAACGGATCATATCAGGATTTACAAGTTTTCACCTAAAACCAGTTTTCACTAGATACTTTCCGTCTTTCCGAAGCACAAAGACCTGAATTTGTTTTGGGTTTTAACTCTCGATGCTCAAAAGTCCAAAGGATACCCTGAGGGTCACCATGTTGCACCCCTAGGTACAATATTTCGGTCCACCTCACACACATGCGACGCTAGGCACCGACCCCCACTATGGATGGCAATGGGTACCCGATACCCGCATACCCGACGGGTTTTTACCGGTTTAAGATGCGGGTTTGGTAATGAAGAATACCCGCGGATATGTAAATGGTAAGATTTTGTACCCGACGGGTTTGGCGGGTACATGTATGGTATTGGAAAACCTGACCCCGTCTACCCGCACATACAGTTGTCAGTCCAGTACAAGAGGCCCATTAAACCCTACCTAAGACCCAACCCAATATTATTCGTATATAAGTTTCCCTCATCCCACCCTGCCTAAGGCCCATTATGATGTTTTGAGGTTTCAACCGGTCCTCCGTACCTGTGGCGAGTGTAATAAAATTTCATATCCGACCACGGGTATGGGTTGCAGTTAAGGGTCAGGTACGAGTATGATTGAGCTGTCCTAGTCCTGCCGTCCCACCTCAAGCCGGTGAGGTGATGACTCACTTAGGCAACTCAGACCTTGTGGTCTACATCTCATCGCCTACCTCACAAGTCTTCGTCATTTTTTTTATAGTCATCCAGTAATTCAAGTTACCCAAACCCAAACTTTTGAGTTCACATTTTTCTAGGCTAATTTGGGATATCATTCCTATAAACCTGAATTCCGGAAAACCCAAATAACCCGACCCGAAACTTAGGGTTAACCCGAACATCTACCCTGAGAAGCGGTTGCGACTTGCGAATCTGGTACAAGCCCTATAAAATTTCCGTGGTTCATACCGGCGCCTTATTCTTCTTGGTATATGACAATAAAGACGGTCAGGCCATCGCCACTCAGCCTGCCATGCCGGATGCTGGAGTGTCCGTTGCAACTTGCAAGTTGAAACACAACCCACAAGAAAGAACATTAGGATAATGTGACACTCAATAAACTTGCAAGTCAATAGTGAAATCTGCACAGAAGCTAAAGTCATAATAATGACACTGAATATACTCATTCCACATTTCCATCAAACGACCGACGGCACCAAATCATTAACAAAAGATTATTACAAACAGAAGCAACACAAGGCTGGTGACCGGGTACCAACTGGGTGTATTGACAGATTCAGCACGCAGTTGATATCTACACTTGCATTTTTTCCATCAACATGCCTTTTAACCACCACAGCATCGGCACATCAGACCAAGATTCAGGATTCATGAGTCATTCTTTAGCTCTCAGGGTTACCGGGCTACCACATCACAAGCCATTCTTCTCCATGTCCGTGCTGAATACACAAGTACCACAGGTGCACCGAAAAGAAAGACCCGCTGGACTGAAGAAAAAGAAATGGAAAAACAGCAGTGTGAGTTGACTCACGGCTGTTCTGTGTTGCCAGCTGCTAATTGTTCCCCAGCACTGTCATTCTTGCCCTCGATAGATGGTTGTTCACTAGCACTGGCATTCTTCTCATGGTCAATTGGCTTCTTGAACTGCACGAGGATCATTGTCATGTTGTCGCATCCTTCTCCACCTAAGGTTGACGGAGCCAGGCATCTATCCAGCACTCTTTCACATACTGCAGAAAGGCTGCTCTCCTGCATTTGTTTCATCCCTTGAGTACTGTTGATGGCCTTGAAATCCATACAAGTTTAATACTGCAAAATTAACTTGGTACTCACAGTGTTTATGTGCTCGTGGATGAAATCGACTAGCTGTTGGCTAGACATGCAATCCCTATTTATCATGAGATCAATGGAAGAAATCGTCAAGTTGGAACTTGGAAGGCTCAATCAATAACTTACACAAAATATGAAACTGGGCACAGAACACATGCAATTATAGAACTTATCAACAGAGAGGGGCTTACCAAATGCCATCACATGCTAAAACAAGAAAGTCATCGTCATCACAAAGCTCCACCTAAAAAAAAGAATTACATCACATGAACTACCAGCAACAAGGACCATCAGTTAACTGGAGAACATTAAACCAACGGCAGAAGCTGAATTGCTTACGGTGTTTATGTCAGGGTTTGCAGTCAACATTTGCTTATCAGGAGACAAGAACTTGTTCTGTTTAAATTCCATATCTCCTAAAGAAGTATTTGCATATGTGAGGAATCATCTAAGGTGCAAGATACGAACAAAAGTAAGATGCATACCAATCGCTCTTGCCAAATTTATAGTTCCATTTACTCGTCCCATTTGGATGTACCCCCCTGCTTTCAGTATTCTTTCTCTCTCTGCTTCAAGCTCTGGTTTGTGGTCTCTTGATAAATTGTACGCCTATATTGTAGATGCAACCAAAGAAATGCTCATGCATATATCTTCTCGTCTAAACATACTACAAAGACAAGCACAACATACCTGGCCTTTCCTTGAGATAACACAGCGGGAATCTCCGGCATTTGCCACAACAAGTTGACTATTTCTTACTATTGCAACACAGGCTGTACTCCCACAGGTTGGCCCACTAAAATCGGAGTGTGGTCCCTGGTAAATCAAACATGTAAGACTGCCTGAGTAGCCCAAGTGTTAAACTGTAATAATACTGCAGAGGAATGCAGAGGAATGCCAAAATTGTAACATTGCTGACTGTATGACAGCAGGATTAAAATCTTTGAAACTAAATTAATTTGTCGACAGTACCTATTATTGGGAACAAAAACTTCTGTCATTGGTGGTGTATAATGTATGCCTTGTCTGACGTTCTCCTTCCAATACACAATGACATGCATTTAGATGCATGCTCAAGAAAGAAAAAATCCAGTTTGAATTTTAGTAGTTTCAACTTTCTTCATACATAACTCTTCTTTGCAGCATCAACAATTACTGAAGTCTTTAAATGATAAATTGGTCACACGAAATTCAGGAAACAATTATAAAGCTATACCAAATCAATTGGAATGCAGATTACTTGTCCTAGAAGTAGTTACTGAACACGCATTTCACATCAGTTGTACAAGTACCTCCTCAAAAGCCCAATCATCATGTTGATCATTTGAATCACTGCCTTTTGGAGACCAGATCAATCCTTCTATCATGCCAGTAAACTGGTTTATCTTATCTCCAAGTGCCTGTAGTTCCCGCCAGCCTCTTTGACCCCGCATCATCTCGTCCATTCTGAAACAACAAAATCACAACTACTTTAATATCATCTTGCAAATAGAACTGTCAATACAGAATGAATGGAAAAACCATTCAAACCGGCGATCTAAAAGTTTGCAATACCTGAAGAAAGCTCTATGGACAGATTAATATCATCTTGCAAAGAGAACTGTCAATACAGAATAAATGGAAAAACATTCAAATCGGCGATCCAAAAGTTTGCAATACCTGAAGAAAGCTCTATGGACAGAAGTTCCCAGGTCACCAACTGAGTAGACTTCACTTTTTAGAACTTCTCTGTGTAGATATTTTGCACAGAATTTGGCTACCACTTTTCCTGAAACAAGGTGATATGATGATATAGACGACCATTTTATATGATGTGGAAAAGATCATGGCAACGAAAAGGCGTTGGACTCCACAAGCAATCTTACCGCCATGTCCATCAAAAACACCGAAGAATGATGTGTCCTTGTCGAGATCTAGCAAAGCTGAATGCTGGAAAATTGCTCACAGGATTAGAAATTTCATAATGAAGTGATAGTATGCAACTATAGCTGAATGAAAATTGATGAAGTTCCATTGGCCTGATTTTATTAGTACTGTACTGCCGAATCATAACTTTTAATTTGCTGATATCCCTATTCAATATATCCTTTCTGGTTCCAGCATAGGCTATTTTGTGGTATCAACTCATGGTTTGCTACATTTTAAAATTCAGAAAATTAAAATGTGGGATTAGAAAGACATAAGACACCACTTATCTCACGTGCACAGCTTTGCTTAACATGGCGTCTATCAACAAATAAGCACCCATATACCCACCCCAGTGACAACATTACAGTCTATAAGAAACTACGCTCACCATGTGAATCTTAGGAATTCTATATCTCTACAGTTTCAAAACTTTCTGGAGGTTTTCATTAAGAAAAATCTATCCATGGAACAAAGAAGAATATAAACTCACAGCATCTTCCATGGTCGCACGCCACCCTTGCATGGAGGAAAGACCAAATTTAAGTTTATCATTTTCCCCGTCTTCAGATAGCTTCTCAGTTTTGGGGGTACTAAGGTAAACTCCCATTTTTACAAATGTACCTGATAGCAAAACATGTCAATGGAAAGTAAATTTACTACTTACTAACACACTTTTTGGGTTTTAACGGAGTGATAACATACCAGGTCAAGAATTAATAAGGTTGGAAACAAATTAGAGACACACAACTTCAGTTACTCCTTCACAGAACAGAGAAACAGTTTGTTAGCACCGGTATGCATATATAGCCATTCATCTGTAACCATCATAATGACACATAGTGCTGCAAATTTGGTGTTTGTTTACGATGCACTAGCTGCCAAGTTAATATCGGTCAGCAACTAGAGTAAATATGAATGAGAGAGCATTTACCAATGAAGCATTTACAGACAAATCAGACATGCAAAGTCAATTATGTAATCGATTAAGATTATTATGATGTACCACTATAACATTGTGAAATACGAGAGAAAGTACCTCATAACGTTACAGATAGCAGCGTAGTGCACATTTAATAACATCTACACCAAGTAGCTCCAATATTTATTCTTAACATTCCAATGTATACAATATCTTGTCAATGACAGTTCCTTGGTCAATATGCTCTGCAATCCAAAGTCCCTGCAAAAAAAATGAAAATGGAGAGCCGAGAGTGAGAGAATGGCAGGAGAGAAGCGACTAGACAACATATTTGCAAATCACCAGTATAGACCCAAATATATGGAAAGCATTAGAAGATAGAGAAAAAATCAGTGAAAAATGGTTCCATTTTGTTATCGGAACTTGCCAGTTCAACATATATAGTTTTCCTAACTCGACATGTTAACTAGAGCATTGCAAGCCTTCCATATGCATAACCATGCGATGCTTTTCCGATCAGAAAAGGAAAGTGAAAGTCTCATCCCAGTAATGACAAAACCAGTCCAATCCCGAAGAAACATATAACCATGGGGCTTCTTAACCTAACAATCATCATACATGAGTATGGAAAACGTAGAGATACAAGACCGTCCCGAATGCAATTTGCATGCGAAGAAGAGAAAAGGTCCACTCTACTGCAGCCAACTACAGGTTTTCTTCTAGCATGCACTATTGAGGCGAAACAACTAAGGAGTGGAGTACTACACAACATCCTGACCTCTCCTTAAGCTGCTCAAGCTTCACCAAGCAGCAGCAGATCCCTAAAGACCTAAACGGGCTATTATACCAAGTCGGGAAAGTGGGAAGCTCCATTTGCCGCTGAAATTAGCCAGAAAACAGCAGCAAGGCTTCCGAGCTTCAGTAAAAGCTAGTGAGCAGTAGTAGTATTAAGTAAGCTGCAACAGTTACTCCGTTAGAGTAGCCTAGCCAGCAGAACTCCCCCAATCGGAATTCGGAACCTTCCAGATACTCAGACCAGAGGTAATTTACTAAGCAGCGACCCATCACCAGTGGGATCTAAGTCTCGGCAGGAAACTGGAAACATAACAGCAAGGGGGGGTTTCAGTTCCAGTTCCAGTACCTCTGTGCTTTGAGAAGGCGGCGGGAGGAAGAGCCGATGGGATCCGGGAGGAGGCTCGGGCGCCGCCGCGGGAGCTGTGAGGAGGAATCGATGGGGACGGACGGATCGCCCCGGCAGCTGCG
Source organism: Brachypodium distachyon (assembly GCF_000005505.3). Classification (NCBI taxonomy): domain Eukaryota; kingdom Viridiplantae; phylum Streptophyta; class Magnoliopsida; order Poales; family Poaceae; genus Brachypodium; species Brachypodium distachyon. The sequence goes on along the minus strand of NC_016131.3, from coordinate 26,622,228 downwards.
AGTTGCGATTGCTTGGAGGAGGAGCAGGGAGTGAGGAAGAGGAAGGGAAATGGGGGAGGGATTTGGTTTGGAGCGTGGTGATGTGCGAGGAGCACGCAGCACTGGGGTCTCCGGATTGCGCGTGGTGGACCAACGGCCGGCGGAGCCTCAGTCGCCAGCAAAGCAAGCAGCCTCTGGAATGGTCATGCGACGACGTCACCACCTTCCGCGCCGCGGTTTCGGCCTGGAATTCTTCCCGGAATTTCCTTTCTTTCTGCTGCTCGGGCCTCTCCTGTACGGTCCTACTCTCCTTTTTTCTTTTCTTTTCCTGACAGCTCCTTTGGCTTGTGCCTCTCCTTTCTTTTGCGACCGTCACGCGACTGTAACTTAAGCATGGATCATCTCGAACATAGAATAAACCAGCAGCAGCAGTAGTAGTAGTTGGATGACTCTTATTACACGCGTTATGACTTTTCCTCCGAAATCCGACGAACAACCCAGCTCACCAGCTGGAGATAAGAGCATTGGTCTCAGAAAAAAGGGAAATCGTTTGGTCACTCGCTGAAAACAGCATTGCAAGCCGTGTGAACTAGGCTGCTAGTACTATAGCCTATAGGAGCAGAGGCAGAGCATTGTGTGCCTTGGGCCTGTTTTGTGGGCGTACGTCATGAACCAAACGTTCCACTGAATTAACAAGGCGATGAAAATCGAACACGAGAACGACGGGTGGATTCAGATAGGGTTAAGGTTGCACGCTTTCCTTTTTCTTAGGGACGCTTTCATGCATACTTAACTGCTAAATTTAAACCCTCTCAAAAAAAAACTGCTAAGTTTAAACATAGGCATGCATGACAACAGATTATAGGCTTTAGCGGCCCATAGCAAGACGCCATGTCAGAAACATCGCGTCGGCGTCTCTGTCTGCCTACTCTTTTCCCTTTTTCAGAATCGGTGCCTTTTTTTTTAGCAAATTCAGAATCGGTGCCTGATGCGGGGCATGGCCTGGCCCAACCTGCTACTGTCGGGCTGGTGTCTCGTACGGGCCCAACAATGTTTCTATGGGCCTTGAGCGCACTGAGGAATGTTGCTCAACGAAGAGCACGAGGGGGGCAGCATACAAGAAACTGTCGTCCACCGTCTCCTTTCTCTTCCTCGTCTTCTTTAGAGAAACACTCACCGCTGTCTTCTTCCAAGAAACTTCGATCTCTAGAAATTTTCCTCGTCTCTCACGGTCGATTTGTCCTTAGGAGACGAGGGAAATCACGGATCAACATCTGTCATCTAGTTTTGCTAACTTATTTTGCTAGGTTTTTGTGTGTTTTTCGGTGGCGTTTTTGTGATGGAGACGCCGTCGTCTAGAAGATTGATGTTCTGGTTCCTTCATCATCCTGGTGTAGGCGTTGCAACCTACGTCATGGAGTTAGTAGTTCTCACGACACGTCTTTTCGGGTTGTTGGTATTTTTCCTTGTGGATTCATTGACGGAGAAGCAGTTTTACATCTTGTCTCGCAAAGGGTATTACCCCGGCCATGGTGCGTTCAATGATCTTAGGTTCTCATCGTTTGAGGTGAGATGTAGCTTTTTAAAACCTCTGAGGTTAGTTCAGCTTGTGCGAGCATGGTATTTTGCAATTTTGTCAACAAATACGTGGAAAAGTATCAATATGCGAAGGATGGATCAAGAGAAGTTTTCTTCGAAGGACTACAATGAACGAATATTTTTGTTATTTGTGTTCGCTTGTGTATCGATCTTTTGTACTTGTCGCTTGAACGAATAAAGCCAGATCGTTGCTAAAAAAACAAGAAAAAGTCGTCACCATGGTCTCAAAAAACAGAAAAAAAATCGTCACTTCTCTAAAAAAAAAGAATATGACAGGTTTGAGATCTCAACTAATCTCTGCACTAATCGAACGGATCGACTCCAGAAACCAGATTTTTATCCCCCCTGCATCAACGCACCTACTGTACACTTCGCATGGATGGCAGCGTGCGTGCAGACACGCGGCTCCAGAATTCCAGATCTGCATCTCTGAATCCTTTTTTTTTCACATATTTTTTTTAATTTATTTCACCACACTTTGATGCCATGCACGATCATTCCGATGCTTAGCTAATTAACCATGTGCAGGTCCCAGACCGTATAATCCAAACTACCAATTCTGTCAGGCCACAGAAAAAAAATACTGTAAGATCAGGGAAGGCAGCTGAAACAAGCCAAACAAAACAAAACATGCATGTTGACAGCAGAATAAAAATGTTAGCGCGCGCGAAGCCATGTGCTGATTATTATAAGTAACGTGTAAAAATCGATTATTATTATTATTATTATTATTAATAAGAGGACCGGATATTACAGATGGGCCGATCGCATCTGGTGGTTCGATACCGAAAGAGGCGAACACGGCTATATAAGCTCTCGGAATATTCCGAGCCCGAAATTCGCATTGCCTGCCCTGCCCTAGTGCCCTGTGGTCGCCAATGACACGGCAGCTGCGGCTAGTCAGCGCCAGCAAGCCAACGAATAGGCTCTCCTGCGCAGCGCTACTCGATCCGCATCTTCTTCTTCTTCTCCCCGCGGTACGGAGCCTGTTAGTTAGTTAGTTACTCAGTTAAGTTAAGAAGTCGAGCCGCGCGCGGCGGCCGGGGTGTGTAGATGAGCTCCTCCGGCGGCTGCTCGACGTGCCTGGAGACCATCTTCGCCGCCGTGCTCCCGCCGCTCGGCGTCTTCTTCCGCTACGGCTGCTGCAGCGTAAGCACATATCGCCGTCCTTATATAATTCTCTATAATTTACATCCACATTAATCAGCTTGTGATTTTTCTGAAACTTGATTTCTGTAGTCGGAGTTCTTCATCTCGTTGCTGCTGACGGCGCTGGGCTACGTGCCGGGCATCGCCTACTCCGTCTGGGTCATCCTCAAGACGGCGCCGGAGCCGCCCGGCATCGACGGCGATCGGCCTTACTACATCCTCGCCTGACAATACCAAGACTACAACCAGCTTTGTAAACATACACACAATCATCAGCTGCTGCTAGTAATTAAAACAGAGATGCCAGTAAAATATTGGTTCGTTGGGATGGCCAGCGAGTATATACTCTGCTGTTATGCTGTCTGTGTTACTATATAGTTATGTCTTGATTGGTTGGCAATGATTTGCAGCTAGCAGTGTGGCTCTAGGAAGCAGGAAATTCTTTGCTGCAGCAGTAGTTGTTGTACTGTTCATTTCCCCCCCGTTCTTCTAGTTCTTCCTTTGGTGTGTGGGTTGTGGATTGGTGGCATGCTGTACATGTACAATTGGTTTTGGTTAACGATGTCAAAGAAGTTTTACTGATGTGATTTCTTCTGCTTTTTTCTACCGGAGAATCAGCACATGTTTATTTCTGAAGTGAGCCTGAGCCGCGCCGTAGTTTCTTGTTCAGAGTTCTTTTTTTTTTTGCTTCAGTAGGAAATTCTTATTCAGGCTTGAATAGATTATTAATCTGGTGAAAGTTTCAGGGTTTTTGACGACAGATAGAGGTAAGCAGTGTTCTACACGTTAATGACTAAAGGAGTCTTGTGGATTTGTTGGAGGAGCGCATCCTTACATAATCACATCCTTGACATGAGACAGAAATTGCAGCCTGCGGGCACATTCTTAACATCCTTGACAGTAGACGGAAATTGCATCCTGCGGGCACATTCTTAGCATCCTTGAGAGTAGACAGACGTTGCAGGCACTCTGTCTCTGTCCTGTCCGATGTGGCTAACTGACAATGTCAAGATTCAGTTGTAGTGAGTTCAGAGAATTGTACTTGGTACTAGTTGTACAGAGTTGGGTAAACCCTGTTGATGCTGGACTCTGTCACGGAAGAGGAGATCAAGACAAACATATACGAACTCTCATTTTGGCCGGCGGTGTATAGCTTCCCGATTCCGGCAGAAAATTGAACTGTTTCCTTTGTAATCGTGCGAGACTTTATACTATACAAATACAAATACTCCGTATATCAATTTTCTCCCATTTCGTGTTCTCCTGACAAGGAATCAAGTTAGCTCTAGTTATTTATCTAGTAGGATCGAACTTACTTTAAAATCAGCTTCCAGGGAAGGAGAGAGAATCTTATCCGTGGCCACGTTTTACGGTTCGAGTTGTGTACGAGGCGCTGACACGCAGAGTGGTCGTTGGATACGAGCACGAAGCGATCCAACGGCCACACGAAACGGTCTCCAGTCCTCCTCCTACCGTCCGGGAAAGCGAGCGATATTTTCCCCTTCCCTTTCTCTTTCTCCTTCCTTATCTCCTCCGTCCCTCCAAGGTTCTACCGAGGTTTCTCCGCTGCTCTTCCTCCCCAAAATTCCGACCTGGAGCCTCGCCGTCCCTCGCCCTAGGCGTGCGCATGCCGCTCCTCCTCTCCCCCATCTCCACGTGCGCGCCCCCGCCGCGGCCCCGCCTCCGCCGCCTCTCCCCACCGCCGCCCATGGTCGCCGTCGCGCCCCCGCCTCGCCCCGTCACGCTCGTCTCCACCATTGGCCTCCCCCCGCTCCCTCCGCCTTCCACCGCCGACTTCGACTGGCTCGACCTCTTCGCGTTCCTCAACTCCCCCGCCGACTCCTACCAGATCCCCCGTGACGACGAGGAGCTGGGTGCCGGGGTGGAGGAGGAGCTGGAGAGGGGGATCGAGAGGGAGAAGGCGCGGGAGCGGGCCAGGAGGGCGGAGCACCGGCGGCTGCGGCAGCGGCAGGTGAAGGCGGAGACGGAGGCCTGGGCGCGCGCCGCCGAGGAGTACCGCCAGCTCGAGCGCGAGATGCTCGACCGGAACCTCGCGCCCTCGCTGCCCTACGTCAAGTCGCTCTTCCTCGGCTGGTTCGAGCCGCTGCGGGACGCCATCGCCAGGGACCAGGAAGTGCAGCGCCGGAAGCGGGTCAAGCACGTCTACGCCAAGTACCTCCTCCTGCTCCCCGCCGAGAAGGTGTCCGTCATCGTCATGCACAAGATGATGGGCCTCCTCATGTCCAACAAGGATGGCTGCGGGAGCGTCCGCGTTGTCCAGGCCGCGCACTCCATTGGCGAGGCTGTCGAGCGTGAGGTTAGTGGCTCAGCTCTAAGCTTAAGATCAAGGTAGACAGTTCCAACGACTTAAATGTAGATAATTGAGAACATTGTGAGTCTTATGCTTGTGCTGTATGAGAAGTGATTGAGAACAATGTGACCTTACTGCATTTAAGGTAGACAGATTGTGATGTTTTATGGCAGTAGATGTTGTTGTGCCGAGATTTTATTTCCTTGTGCTTTCCATCTAATTACTCAACAATCTGACTTGGAATTAACATGTCGATTGAGGTAATTTAACAAAGCCAACAATTGGATGAACTGAGGGCATTATTCACCTAGTGGATGCATTATGAATTAGATTTTTTTTTATCTCCGAAGGTTTCATGGTGTGATAGCTGGATGAAGTCATTGACTTACATTATCTATTAAGATCCAGATGCCATGTGAGTTGACCATCAAGTGGAGATGGCATCACATGTTAGACCGCCTGACAATAGGTTTTCTGGCAGTAACATAATGACAGACTGCCAGATCGGAAATCTCAGATACTCCCTCCGATCCATATTAATTGTCTCAAATTTGCCCAAATTTGGATGTATCTATGCTTAAAAAGCGTCTAGATACATGTAATATTTCGACAATTAATATGGATCGGAGGGAGTACACTATATTTATGGATGACAAAGCTCTTGAAGAGTTGAAACTGTAAAACTTGGATTAGGGATTCATCTTCCTTTGGTTCAGGCCTCAGCTAATCTTCTTGTGCGCTAGAGTTGTAAATGTTGCAAACGACTAGGGTTTGATCATGCTAGTAAGGATGAACTCAATGCTAAATTAGGTTATTCACTTTGCCATTTCAGTTTTCATCACACAATGTTTCCTCTAGTTGGCAATTGATTTGTCTGTGCATTGAAAGCTATTTTTGTTCTGCAGTTCAAAGTCCAGGCTTTCTTTCAGAAGACTAGGAAAAAGGGCAAAAATGGTGAAAATGATCCAGCATTAGGCAAGGAGCAGGCTAAATGCCGGAAGCTTGTTAAAAGTTTGGTGAAGAGGCGAAAATTGACTGAAGCACAGAAGCTCGTGCAACAGGAGATTGAATTAGAGGAATGGGGCACAGAAGCCCAAGTGAAGGTTTGTTTTACGGATAGTATACCTACGAGTGCATGATTTTCTCTTGTATGTTGTGAAAACATAATCCTCCTTTTGTGATTGCAGTTAGGAACTCGCCTGATTGAATTGTTATTGGATTCAGCGTTTGTGCAGTCACCAGCCGACCAAATACCAGACAGTTCTCCTGATTTTCGACCTGCATTTAAGCATGTACTGCGGAAGCCTATAGTAGAAAATGGGTAGGGCTGCACATTATTGTCCACTGGTCTCTTTTGTTGCATTCTGTGCGTTCGCCACTGGCATGCATTGTTGTATCAGTATCGTGTGCTTGATGGGTTATATCTGTTCTTTTTTTGAACTGGGGATTATATCTGTTCTCACATTCCTGTTCAATGCGCAGGAGATTAAAGAAGAAGCACTTCGTGATAGAGTGTGATCCTCTTGTGCATGAGGGGTTTGAAAGCACTGTAAGTCTGTTATGCACTTGTATGCTGTTCTTTTCTGGATGGAAATATATGTTTGACCTATCGAAGATAAAAAAAATAATTACTGACTGCCCAGTCATTCTCTTTTCCTTTTTCTTACTGTCAGGATTTTCTCAAGCATCAAAATATTGAGTTTTGTCAAACATTTAATTACAATTCTCGCCCCATTGCAGATTCCTTGTTTTTCTGTTTGGGACATGTTTTTTATCTGTTCAATCGAAATGCTTCAGAAGTATTTAGAAGTTCAAATTTCTTGCAGGCTAGACACGTGGAGATCCCCTATCTTCCTATGCTGGTACCTCCTACAAAATGGAAGGGGTATGTTAGTGTATCATGCATTTGTTGTTTTCAGTTAGTTTTGCAGGATAGGATATTTACTGTTTAGTTCATTGTTAGATGATACAACTTATTCGATGTTCTGTCTGGTGTCATTTTTCAACCACTTAATTGTTTCAGCTATGATAAAGGTGGACACCTTTTTCTGCCTTCATATGTTATGCGTACACATGGTGTGAAGGACCAAAAGGAAGCCATTAAGAGTGTTCCAAGAAAACAGTTGCGAAAAGTGTTTGAGGTTTGCTTGCTGACCACCCGTCTTTGACACTTTGAGCATTTATATTCCCGAGCATGTTTCCCTTTGCATAATGGCACGGTATCAACACTTTATAAGTTTCCTCTTGCTATAACGAGTGCTAGTTTGATAACAGCATGTTCTAAATAGTCATCATGCGTTTTATGATTATTATTTTATTGAAGTTCATTCGTTTGTACTTGCTTAATTTTTAATGAAAGGAGTAATGAATCGCTTTATGAGTGATTGGGCAGCAGTCTGAAGTATTATCATATTGGCAGGCATTAGATATCCTTGGGGGTACCAAATGGAGAGTGAATAGAAGAGTACATGATGTTGTTGAGACTATTTGGAGTCGTGGCGGAGGGATAGCAGGGCTGGTTGATAAGGGAGATGTGAGTGACCTTATATGATTAATTATGACATTGTGAAACTCTGTTTCTCTTCAGTCTTCCATAATATACCTTTTGAACTAATTTGTCGCTCTTCTATTTTATGCATAGATTCCTCTACCTGAACGACCTGAATCAGAGGACCCAGATGAAATCCAGAAATGGAAGTGGAGTTTAAAGAAGGCAAAGAAAATTAACCGCGAACTGCATGCTGAGCGATGCGATACAGAATTAAAACTCTCTGTATGTGTATAAAAAGACGTTTATCTTGCTATCTTTGGTACTGTTATGGCATTCCCTGAAGATCTACCTTTTCCACCTTTGTGAATAGGTTGCTCGTAAAATGAGAGAGGAGGATGGCTTCTATTATCCTCATAATCTAGATTTTCGTGGTCGTGCATACCCTATGCATCCACATCTGAGTCACCTAGGTTCAGATCTATGCCGAGGTGTTCTAGAGTATGCTGAAGGGCGGCCACTCGGAAAATCTGGGTTACGCTGGTTGAAGATCCATTTGGCTAACAAATATGGTGGAGGCATTGAAAAGCTTTCTCATGGGAGCAAACTAGCGTTTGTGGAGAATCATTTGCCTGATATATTTGATTCAGCAGCAAATCCTGTTGACGGGAACCGTTGGTGGATTAATGCCGAGGATCCTTTTCAATGTTTAGCTGCATGTGTGGATCTTTCTAATGCCTTAAAAAGTTCATCACCGCATACTGCTATCTCTCACCTACCTATTCATCAGGTATTGTCTTCGTTGGGAATGAGGCACACTTGCTAGGGTTTCACTATTTAGATAATCACTGTAACGGTACATAGTCATAGACAAATTGAAGGTCACTATCCTAGGTTCATTGATCAAGGTAAATAACTTACTATTATATGGCCAATGAGGGTATCAGACACACTTTTACACTAGTATTTGCAAAATAAGCTTCATAATACTTGCTTCTCTCGGCACATCACATTCATGTACATCTTGTTTATTTTAAAAATACAGAATCAAATGCATGCCAGTTTTTTTAATTGTAGGTCAATCTTGCTTGTTATAATTAATACATGCATTTCTGTCACTGTTAACCTTCTAGTTTGGAGGCGCGCAACCGCCTGTTCTTGTTTTGTTTTATGTATTTTATGACTCAGCAATTGCTAATTCTGATCAGGCTATGCTGACTTTGATGCAAAATCTATGCACGTATACAGATTCTCTACCTGGCAATGCTTATTATCTTACGTTTTAGAGGGCGGCCATGTTCCTAAAGTTTGTCTCCTTGAGATGCTTGTGTTTTGGAATGATGCATAGACTCCTATTGCTGCCCATAAATCCCATAAGCACCGAATCATATAAGAACTAAAATTTTGTCAGGCCTGGATGAAAACAAAGCATTTTTTAACCCCACCCCACTCCACTCAGCAACAGAAACTTCTCGACATAGTCATGCCATGATGCTCTAGCATTTAGTTATGAAAGCAATTTCTTTGACATATCTCCGTGCAGCCAGCATTTGTCATTACATTACTAATTGTTGGTCACATTATTTCATCTATCTCAGGATGGTTCATGCAATGGTTTACAACACTATGCCGCTCTTGGTAGAGACTACGTAAGTTTTCGTCCCTACTATACTGAGTATCACTCTTCCTGAACCTTTCTTTATGTATCTCATGGGATGGTAAAGAATGTACTAAATTGTAATCGTATGGCCATTGTTCTTTTTTGAAAGTATGGTCAGTGTATTGTTAATGTTATGTCTTATGCAATTGATCAGTAATCTACCAGGTTTGAAACTTTTCTTTTCATGTGCATGCTATTTTTCATGGAATTCTATAGTGGAACTATACAGATCTTAACTCTGTACAGACTATTGTTTACACTTGACACATGTCTTTCACAGATGGGAGCAGCAGCTGTCAACTTGGTTCCTGGAGAGAAACCTGCAGATATCTACTCAGAAATAGCTGCTAGGTGCCCCCCAACCCCCAATCTAATTCCTGTATGCGCTACATTTCTGGTTGTCCCTTGTGGCTTGTTTGCCCTTATAAGTCAAATGTGTACAAGGATCGATCGACATGCTTTAAATGCTCCGTTCAAAACAGCTCTGTACAATGTCTGTTTCTACTTTAATCCTGAGTGGAATTTATTTAAGTTGATATCCGATAACTTAATTTTATGTAGGGGCTGTATTAAGAAAAGAAATTTACATATCTTAGTGAAAACTTTCACCTTTAGCATGTTACCTTCTTAAGATCAGATTCCTTTGTTAAGCACAAGCACCAACAATTATGTATGAAGACAATCCACGAATTTACATGTTTTGCCTCTTTAAATATAGTGGTTGGCCACAATTCATGCTCATACATGGTTTGGTGGATTTGCATGCCTTGTGGTACACTGAGTTAGTTTTGTATTACTCCCTCTGTTCCTTAAAGATTGGCATATTAGCTTTCATTAAGACAAGGCTTTGATCACAAATTACTATGCCAAGGTGTGACTTACATGACATCAAATTAGTATCGCTAGATTCGTTATCAAAAGTACTTCATGATACTTGTGGTTTCATGTCATATAAACCACACTTTAACGTAGAAATTTATGGTCAAAGCATTGTCTTAATGAAAGCTAATATGCCAATCTTTAAGGAACGGAGGGAATATTACACATACAAAGGAACTCTTTTTTGCAATTATGAAATTGCCTTAATAGATTATAGTATTTAGCTTCTGGGTCATCTGATGAATAACTCAGTTTTTAGCTTATTGATTTCATAATGCTTCTGGGTCATACCCTAGTGCTGTGTGGCACTCAGGATAAAAAATAATAATGCTTTGGATAAACTTGACTGAAGGGTACTGGACGTTGTACGGGAAGACTCAATGAAAGATCCTGCTACTGACGCAAGTGTTTCCTTAGCAAAGGTTTTGGTCGATCAGGTTAGCCTTCTCCCTCCCCCCTCTGCCTAAATAGTAAGAAATATTCTCCTTCATGTACTTTTTTAACGAAACAGTTGAACACCTGGACATTGGTAGCTTACAGGTGGATAGGAAGCTGGTCAAGCAGACAGTGATGACATCAGTTTATGGTGTCACATTTATTGGTGCTCGCCAGCAGATTATGAAGAGACTACAAGAGAAAGGGCATATTACAGATGACAAATTGCTCTATGAGGTGTCCTGCTATGCTACCAGGGTAAGTGCATTACTTGCTTTGGCTGCTGTTGTTTTTTGTGACTCCCTATTGCATATATGCCCTATTGATTACGTTGGAGAGACAAGGACATGCTGTGACTGTTGGATCTCTGATGAAGGTAACTTTGGATGCACTAGGACAAATGTTCCAATCTGCCCGTGCTATAATGGCATGGCTTGGTGACTGTGCAAAGGTATACCTTATTCTCTGTTGGAACATATTTCTCATATGATTTTGAACGGAATCCAATTTATGCTGGTGGCAATGTAGTTCCCTTTGTGTGAGCTTCTTTGGTAGTTGGGACATCAAAAGTTTCTGATCGTGTTTCAATTCCTCATAGATGATTGCTTCAAAAAATCAACCAGTCAAATGGACGAGCCCTGTCGGTCTTCCAGTTGTTCAACCCTACAAGAAATACAAAAATTATATGGTGAGCTACTTATCGACCATTGCAAATATAAGTGTAGTATATCTGCACTAGGCAAGTAAGCAGTATATCCATTGCAAATATATGTGCATTTTCTCTTTTTGCATATCTGCACTGATCAAGTAGGTAAAGCAGTATACCTGTATCTTCCATTGTGTTAATTTTGTGGTGTTTACGCATTCCAACTCACTTTTTTTAGGGAGCACTCTTGCCCATCTGAATGTGTAAATTTTGTGTTGATTATGCACTTTTGCAAAACATCACTGTAAATTTTGAAGAATACAAAGATGAGCTAATTGTACTATGCCCTGGGTCATATTTGTTTTCATTTCCGTATGGTCCTTGCAAAAAAGTGAGTGTCCCACATGTGGAAGGGGCATTTAGGAAGGATCGAGATCCGTTCATGTTAAAATGCTTAATTGCTTCCAGACACAGCTACTATTTTGCCTCCATTGCCATCTTCTAAAACACCGTGTTATTTGGTTCACCATTGTGCAGATTCGAACCTCCTTGCAGTGTCTGGCTTTAAGACGGGAGGGCGATACAGTAAGTGATACTTTTCATTGATTCCTTGCTTATTTGTCATTTCCACTATCATGGTTAATTTTACTGTCAATAAATTTCAGATCGCAACCCAACGGCAAAAGGCAGCTTTTCCGCCAAATTTTGTGCACTCTCTTGATAGTTCACATATGATGATGACGGCGATTACTTGTAAAGAAGCTGGTCTTCATTTTGCAGGTACGTTCTGCTGGTTGACTGGCTTCATTGCTAGCGTAAATATTTAGTTGTAATTTGTAAACCCCTCCTCCTGTACTCACCAATCTTAACCTGTCATTCCAGTGCAAGTAGACCAAATTTGACATTGCCTGCATAAAACCTCATCAAAAGTCCATGCTAATAACCTTTTACCAGTCCAGCAGAAAAATGTTGAAAGGCCTACTACTGGGTATGCGCCCCAGCAGCACCTGCCACCTTCTACATGGCGGGTTATATTTCTTGCTGCTGGGTAATGTGCTATGGGTGTAGGTATTGAGTCAGCAGTGCTAATTCTTGGTCTCAGTGTTTCTGTGCAATTCGAATGTCGTAGGTTTTTGCTAAAAAAGGGCTCTAAATTCCTCAAACAACTTGTTTACTCAGAGATCAGAATAAGGGTATTAGGGTCCACATATGAAAAGTTGGCCAGAATCAAAGCTCGTTAAGAGTAAATCTGGTCACAATCTCTTCTATCATGATAGTATAGTATATCAAAGCCAATAAATAATGTCAATTAAGTATTTTGGATGCTGACTTGAAAAGCTCTGTACTTCCATTACTAGTGCATACAATGCTTATCCATAAGCAATTTATGTTGTCTTTTGTCAACGTGCTTTGGCTGCAGGGGTGCATGATTCATTTTGGGTGCATGCATGTGATGTTGACAAAATGAATCAGATCTTGAGAGAGCAATTTGTGGAGCTGTACAGCATGCCAATTCTTGAAAACGTATGCAGCCAGAACTATTCTGTCTAGTGTCTTTAAGAAATATACTCGCTTTTCAACACTATTAGTGATGATCGCGTGTTCCCTAATTTTTTCTTCTCATTTGAATCCAGTTATTGGAAGAATTTCAGACGTCATTCCCGACAGTAGAATTTCCTCCCTGTCCAGCACAAGGGAATTTTGATGTGAGAGAAGTTCTGACGTCTACCTATTTCTTCAACTAAGTTCAGTGGGGGAGTTATACCTGTCAATGAGCTCAGCGTGGTTGGATAGTTGAATTGCTAGATCACAATTCACAACACCAACGTTATGCTGCAACCGATGGGTCAAGTACATGCAAAGCTGAGCGTTACAAGATCTTTGGCATAAAAAGAAGCAATTACAGCTGCATGCCATTGCATCTCTGTTGTTACACACCTTGGGAACAGTTCAACGAAATCAGCTCGCAGGACTTGAGACTCAGGACAAAGCCAAAGGGCTACACGAAGCATGAGCTGAACGAGCCTCAGGTAGTTCCTGGTGATGTTTTTTGGTTCACGAAGGATTACCGGGATGCGAAGTTCAGTTCAGGCATTGGCTACCATGAGTGCAGCCCAAGGTAAATTGACATAGGTTGTCAATTGCTGAATGTTCTGCTGGTGATGCTGACCGATTTGATCATAGAACGACAGTTTGATCCCTAATTTCACTGTCTATACTTGTTTTCTTGTTCTCTTAGGATTTGTAGCCGATGGCTGCATCCGCTGCACCATCACTCTGTAATAATAATGTTGTAGGATTCTGGTGCCAAAGGGGGATATAAAATGTATACGAGATTCATAGAGGCTGTTGACAGCTATAGTTGAAAGGAAAATGTATATGCAAAAGTTTTGACTTGGTTAATCCGTTATCTGCTTACTTCTTGACTTCATGTCTAGCCGTACAAGGATGCGGTGTCAGTGCAAAAGCTGTCATTTGGAGCTCGAACATAATACTCGGTACGATAAAAATCCCCAACGGCGTGATTAAACACGGTGCTCTCACTAAGAAAATTCAAACGCTATTTGGGCGGCCAGAATTTGGGTAATCTAATAGCTCCAGAAAGGCAGAAAGCTTCCATTGAAACAGAATCGGACCCATGGTTCAGTTCACTGCTAAGGCTTGTGCCGCACGCCACGCCATTTTTTATTTTTTTATTGAAAACAGGGACCTAGTCCCCGGCCCCATCTATTAAGATGAAACCCCGCCATTCCTTCCCTGATCAATATACGCCGCGCAGTTCGCACCACACCGCCGTTTCTCCCCTCTGATCTCTCACTGTAGACGGCAGAGATCTGCCCCAATTCCACCCAAACCCCATAAACCCTTGTCCGGCGATCGACCGCCAATGGCGACGGCGGCGTGCCGGAGAGCCGTCTCCTACTCCCTCCTCGGCCCACCGTCGGTGAGCCTCCGCGCCGCAGCAGCACCCACCGGCGACCCGTTCGTGGACCAGCTCGATGCCAGCGCCCAGGCCGGCCAAGGCGCGCACGGAGAACAACTCCCCGACCTTCTCCTCCTCGGGCGACCCCTGCCTCGACTTCTTCTTCCACGTCGTCCCGGACACCCCGGCGTCCTCGGTCACCTCGCTCCTCGCCGACGCATGGGCCGCCGAGCCGCTCACCGCGCTCCGCCTCGCCTGCAACCTCCGCGGCGTGCGCGGCACCGGCAAGGCCGACCGCGACGGGTTCTACGCCGCCGCGCTCTGGATGCAGGACACCCACCCCGCCACGCTCGCCCTCAACGCCCGCGCCATCGCCGACATCGGCTGCCTCAAGGACTTCCCCGAGATCCTCCACCGCATCGTCAACGGCGACGGCCGTTTCCCGCGCTTCAGCGCCAGCCGCCCGCGCCGGGCCATCTCGCGCGAGGAGGCCCTGGAGCTCAAGCGGCTCCGCAGGGAGGCGGCCGCCAGGGCCGTCGAGCGGCACGCCCGTGACCAAAGGTACCGCTTCCTCCACGACCGCACAGCCGACCTGTTTGCCGAAATGCTCGCCGAGGGCATGGAGAAGCTCGCGGCCGGCAGGCTCGCGGAGCTCTCGCTCGCCGCGAAATGGTGCCCGTCGCTCAACAGCCAGTACGACTGCTCCACGCTGCTCTGCGAGGCCATATCCCGCCGCCTCTTCCCCGAAGGGTCCGTGCCGCAGCTCTTCGCCTCCGGGTCCGACGAAGACGTCCCGGGCGCGTCTTACTACGCCTACCGCGCGCATCTGCGGAAGACGGTGCTCGTGCCGCTCCGCCGCGCGCTCCAACTGCCGGAGATCTTCGTGGCGGCGCGCGCGTGGGGGGAAGTTGTGTACCCTCGGGTGGCCTCCGTGGCCATGAGGAACTACAGGGACCTCTTCTTCGAGCACGACGGCGAGCGGTTCGGCCTCTACCTCGACAGCGTCAGGGCCCGCAAGGCCAAGATCGCGGCCGGCGCGCTGCTCCCGCACCAGATCATCGCGTCCGTCGCCTACCCCTACGGCAGCCGCGACAACGAGGTCGCCGAGCTGCAGTGGTGGCGCACGGTGGACGACCTGCTGGCGCTCGGCAGCCTCAGCAACTGCCTCGCCGTCTGCGACGTGTCGGGGAGCATGAGCGGGCTCCCCATGAACGTCTGCGTCGCGCTCGGCCTCCTCCTCTCCGAGCTCTGCGACGAGCCGTGGCGCCACTGTGTGATCACCTTCAGCCAGCGGCCGCAGCTGCACCATGTCCGGGGCGAGAACCTCTGGGAGAAGACGCGGTCCATCAGCCGCATGCAGTGGGACATGAACACGGACTTCCAGGCGGTGTTCGACCAGCTCCTCCGCGTGGCGGTCGCCGGGAACCTGCCCGCGGAGCGGATGGTGAGGAAGGTGTTCGTGTTCAGCGACATGAAGTTCGACCAGGCGTCGTCGAGGCCGTGGGAGACGGACTACGAGGCCATCACCAGGAAGTTCGCCGAGGCAGGGTACGGCGACGCCGTGCCGCAGGTGGTGTTCTGGAACCTGCGGGACTCGAGGTCCGTGCCGGTCTTGGCGGAGCAGAAAGGGGTGGCGCTCGTCAGCGGCTTCTCCAAGAACATGCTCAAGGTGTTCCTCGACGGCGGCGACGCCATGTCGCCGAGGGCCGTCATGGAGAAGGCCATCGCCGGGCCGGAGTACCAGAAGCTCGTCGTGTTCGATTGAATTGAAGGGTAACCATGCGTCCGTGAGGGTGAAATTCTTGGAATTGTTTTTGTTTGTTGCCGTTTCTTGGGGTTAATTTGACTATGCTTCATCTCCACTTGTACAGATCCAGCTTAGTGCTGTCGATGATCCACCACGAGTATGAACCGATCAGCGCTGCTAAGTCACGCATTTGCTGCTGTGTCAACAAAATACGAATATGCACAAATATGAATTATTCATAATGTGCTGATAACTTACGACGGCAGATTATTACTGCATTTGTTCAGAAAAACTGGATGGCAAAATATCTATACCAATATATTACGGAGTAAATTGGAATCGGTGGCGATGTATGGTCGTCGCGGTACGTCACTTCACCGAAATTACAAATCTGCCACCGATGTCTCCACGTGTCTTTTAAACCATCTCCCGCAGTCCTCAACCGCAGAAAAAACATGTACCGTCCAAAAAAAAAACAGAACCCTTCTCGTTCCTCCTCTCCTACGAATCTCACCCCCACCCCCTGCCCGATCCGAATCTCGCCCACGCCCGCCGCCGCTCTTGGTCGCCTCCACCAGCTCGTGTCCATGTGCGGAAGGCAGCTACGGACCCGCGGCTCCGTCGCGCGCTCCGACCGCCGCCTCCACCGGCTCGTGCGTGCCGGTGGCTCCCCACGGGACTTGGACGGCGATGGGATGAGCCTGAGACCGGGATGGCGGTGGCCTCACGCAAGGTAGCAGGACCGCGTCGGCATGAGCCATCGGTGGCCCTCCGGACGGGCAGTGGTGCGCGGCGACCAGTGGTGGGACGCGATGTGTGGACGGCGCACAGGCGTACCGGGCGGCAAGTGGGAGCAGACGGCGCTCGGGGGTGGACGGGCAGCAGGAATCTACGGGCGGAGGCGATGCGCACAAGCGGGCAACCGCGCATGGCGGCATGATGTTCGGTGGCGGGATGAATCGGGACGGGAAGAGGAGGAGTTTGCACTCAGGGTGGATGGATAGGATAGTCAGAGGGAGAGCGAGAAATTGGGAGAAGAGATTTGAGAAATAAAGTACGGAGTAAAAGTAATAGGAGAGCAAGGCAAGGAGAAATATAAAAATAAGAGATGTGAAAAAGAGAAAGAACAGAGTATAGCCCACGAAATTAAACATATCATAATCGTTATATATGTATGTGCTTGTGAAACACATCAACATTTAATTTGACGTTTGGATACAATTTTCTATTGTTCCGTAGCAACGCACGGGTTCTTTTGCTAGTTTATGATAAAGTAAAACTCATACTCCCTTCCTCTTATATTAAGTGACTCAAATTTATCCAAATATGAATTTATCTATGGGTAAAAAGTATTTAGATATATGTAATATTTTGAAATTTAATATGAGACGTACGAAGTATTTGCTAGATGAACCTGCATGGCAAGTGATCAACGGGTCGACTTTATGTGTTGCTAGGCAAATCCGAGCAATGCGAGCAATGATATTGTCTGATCTGGCATCAGGGGATGATTGAGTCCACAAGGCTTGTTCGCTTCTACCCATTCTGGTGGAGAATGATGTGGAATGACTGTTCGGAATACACGGCGTTGTGTGGATTGGGAGGTAAACGGTGGTTTATTCGGTTCACATGATTTTGATATAATAGTAATAGAAAAAGGAAATGATCGAAATGTCATGTACACATGATTTTTGTTGTTATTTTTGTTTTTCTCCCCTCTCCTTTCACTTGTATTTTCTCATAGGTTGAGACACCTCGACCTCTTTGGCAATGAATACGTCCATGTACACACCAATTCTTAAAAAGAAATCATGAGGCCTCGTCTTACGTTAAGAATCTTTAGAAGTTAGATCAAATGAATTTTACTTTCTTAGTTTATGAATTTAAAAACCCAATAACATAAACCCATAAATCATATCATATATCGTCAAATTAATCCTATGGGAACTGTAAACATGAAAAAGAAAAAATACATCTTTTTTATTGCATCATAGGAAAAAAAAATCTCTCTCTAGAAGTTACACGTATATATAAGGCATAATTGTGATTGGCGGAAATTTCAAAAGAGGTGTCACCTGCTTGTTGTATTTAATAAGTTATGGAAATATCGGCGTATAAGATACTCACTCCGTTCCATAATTCTTGTCAAAATATTACATGTATCTAGACACTTTTTAGGAATAGATACATCCATTTTTGGGCAAATTTGAGACAAGAATTATGGAACGGAGGGAGTAGCAAATATAAAGAAATTTGTCTATTTGGTAGCTCATTCCTATTAATGGTTTATCGATTTCTATTTCAAATGGGATGAGTTTGGAAAAATGAATGAGAATTGAGAAGCACCTTTAGATGGTGCAGTCATGGGGAGCATTGTCTCCACCATGGTTTGTAGTTTCACATTTTTCACTTGCACAATTGACAGCAACTTCAAGGACAAATTTATGCCGAAAATTCAATGGGCCCTGGATCATTTCCTCGGTGTAAACAATTTGCCAAAAAAAAAACTCTCACTACTCATTCTTGATATTTTTCCCCATTTCGTGGGTTTACAGGACAAGGATACACCTGGATGGCTGGATGATATGTTTTCGTTTGAAGTCCCCAGTACATGAATGCTCTGAAGTTTGGAAACTGAAACGCCTCGGCAAATTGGTGCTCCTGACCTGAAATTTTCAATTATCAAATTACAAATTTCAAACAACCTCGGTTATTAGGCCGATGAGTATTAAAACATCGGAAATTGTAACGAGTGAACGTCTGCGCTGTAGTCTTCGCGCGCGACCCAATCTCCAGCGTCCAGCCTCTCCCGCGTGCTCATCAAATTAAATGGAGCTGCATGCTGCTGCTGTCAGCGCCTGTGTCTTCCCGCGCAACTCAAGCATTGATTTGCATTCTTTGTTTGCAACGGATTACGGGGTGCATGTGCATGTGAGCTGCCTGCAGCATGTGCATGAGCGTGCATGCAGTTTCAGGATTCGCTAAGAGCACACATGAAGAAAACAGAGGATTGCTATGTGCACACCAATGAAAGGCACAAAGTAGATTTTGGAAATTTAAAATCTTTTATAGGTCAAAATGTATGTCGCCTTTAAAATTCGTTTTCACCGTTGACTTCCTATCGATGAATACTTGAGAAAGTGTAATTTTCACTATTTATTACCGGGTCATACTACATGAATGGAATTGCGATCCTACGTTGTAAGAAGTTGTCATGTTGGGCCGTACCATGGTGGTAACCACTAAACACCATGGTAACACCGTCCCGCTATGTTTGTATAGGGTGGTAGCTTCATATATATATATTGTAGGATGGCAACTCTAATTCCAAAATCACCATTCTACGTACTTTGTAATTACCACGTGGTAGTGTGTTGCTAACAAGGCGGAAACTTGATATAACGTTGGATGGCAACTTTTAAGACAAACCAACCGTGAAGTTGAATTGTAATCAAATGCACGGTTTAGGAGTTAACCATTTTAAACGTACTGACTTTTGTCTGTTCGTACTCATACATACTACACGCACCTGCTCTAACTAACGGGCGGACAAGGCGCTATATTTATTGTCGTCCATATTTTTGGTGATTATTTTAAATACTATCGGGTGGTAAATTTGATTCAAGAATCACCACCATATTTTGTATGAAGTACTAGTGGTAATTTGCTACCTGTCTATATGGCAACTTGATGTATTATTGGATGGCAACTTTTAAGACGAAAAAAACTTATCGAAACATATCTACATGGGATCTAGTTTTGAAGATCTCATCGAGACAGAGCTACCGATGAAATCGGATTTAAAATCGAGTCAACTGTTTAAAAGTTAAAACATTTTAATCCTGTAAACTTTTGCATATTTTACATATGCATGCATGCTACAGGCTGCTAGTACGGTAAGCACAAGCCGTATGATCCTCTTTGCATGCGCATTAATTACTTTTGCCAATCTTTCGTACTGTACGCGCTAGGATGCTAACCACCGAACGTTCGCGCTCTATTTGAGACATTCCCGGGATTAGGATTAGGCCGGATCGGTTCACTGCCGCGACTTGAACCTCACGCCACAATCTCCGTTATATACGCCTCCTCCGCCGCCAATCCGCTCCTTCCATTCCCTTCCGTTCCACCCGCTCTCCTCAACAAATTCACCACAAAAATCTCCCAAAACCCAAAACCCTCAGCCGAACCGATCCACCCATGGCGGCAACGGCGGCGGGCCGTAGGGCCGTCTCCTACACTCTCATCGGCCCACCGCCCCCGGCCCTCGGCGCGACGGCTGCTCGCGCAGCGGCGGCGGCGGCGGCAGCAGCGCCCACCACCGGCGACCCGCTCGTGGACCTCCTCGACACCAACTTCAACAAGCCGCCGCCCCCGGCCAAGGCGCGCACGGAGAACAACTCCCCGACCTTCGTCTCGTCCGGCGACCCCTGCCTCGACTTCTTCTTCCACGTCGTCCCGGACACCCCGCCGTCCTCGGTCAGCTCGCTCCTCGCCGACGCCTGGGCCGCCGAGCCGACCACGGCGCTCCGCCTCGCCTGCAACCTACGCGCCGTGCGCGGCACCGGCAAGTCCGACCGCGAAGGGTTCTACGCCGCGGCACTCTGGATGCACGAGACCCACCCCACGACTCTCGCCCTCAACGCCGGCCCCGTCGCCGATTTCGGGTACCTCAAGGACCTCCCCGAGATCCTCCACCGCATCATCCATGGCGGCGTCTCCACCAGGACTCCAGGCAAGCAGGCCCGCCTCGCCGCCGAAGAAGACGGAGGATTCGTCCACCACGTTTACTCCGCCTCCTACGGGAATAAGGGCGGCCCCTTGGCGAGGGATCCAAGCACGAGGGAGGCGCGCGTCGCTGCCAGCAACGAGAGAGACCAGAACTTCTCCGCCCAGGCCTCCATCGAACGCAAGAGGAAGCACGCGGAGCTCGCGGCGAGAGTCCTCGAGAGGTACGCCCGTGACCCAAACTACCGGCTCCTTCACGACTGCACGGCGGATAGGTTCGCGGAATTCCTGGCCGCGGACATGAAGAAGCTCGCGAGCGGCGAGATCAAGGACCTCTCTCTGGCGGCGAAATGGTGCCCGTCGCTCGAGAGCTGCTACGACCACTCCACGCTCCTCTGCGAGGCCATCGCGCGCCGCCTCTTCCCCAAGGGATCGGCGCCCGACCTCCCGGAAGACTTGCCGGAAGCGCACTACGCGTACCGCGTCTGGGACCGGCTCCGCAAGGAGGCGCTCGTGCCGCTGCGCCACGCGCTCGAGCTCCCCGAGGTCTTCATGTCGGCGGGCGCGTGGGGGGAACTAGTGTACCGGCGCGTGGCTTCCGTGGCCATGAAGAACTACAAGGACATCTTCCTCGAGCGCGACGCCGAGCGCTTCAACCTCTACCTCGCCGACGTCGAGTCCGGCAAGGAGAAGATCGCCGCGGGCGCCCTGCTGCCGCACGAGATCCTGGAGCGTGCGGGGGACGACGATAACGTGGCCAACCTGCAGTGGCAGCGCATGGTGGATGATCTGCTGGCGCTCGGCAAGCTCAACAACTGCCTCGCCGTCTGCGACGTGTCGGGGAGCATGAATGGCCGCCCCATGGACGTCTGCGTCGCGCTCGGCCTCCTCCTCTCCGAGCTCTGCGACGAGCCGTGGCGCCACCGGGTCATCACCTTCAGCGAGTGGCCGCAGCTGCACCATATCAGCGGCGAGACCCTCTCCGAGAAGGCCCGGTGCATCCAGTGCATGCAGTGGAACATGAACACGGACTTCCAGGCGGTGTTCGACCAGCTCCTCCGCGTGGCTGTCGCCGGGAACCTGCCCCCGGAGCGCATGGTGAAGAAGGTGTTTGTGTTCAGCGACATGGAGTTTGACCAGGCGTCGTCGAGGCCATGGGAGACGGACTACGAGGCCATCACCAGGAAGTTTTCCGAGGCCGGTTACGGCAACGCCGTGCCACAGATTGTCTTCTGGAACCTGCGTGATTCGGACTCCGTGCCGGTGACGGCGCAGCAGAAAGGGGTGGCGCTGGTGAGTGGCTTCTCGAAGAACATGATCAAGCTGTTCCTCGACGGCGAGCACGTTGTTACGCCGAGGGCCGTCATGGAGAAGGCCATTGCCGGACCGAAGTATGAAAAGCTCGTCGTGTTCGACTGATCGACTCAGGGGTACGCGTGAGTACCTTCAATTTGGAATTGGGAAATCTCATGTTTATTGGATGGCAGTACTAGTTTCAGTCTCTTTTGTTCTTTTTTCTGCCTTTTGAGGAACTTGCAGCGGTTCTGCTTAGCTACCTGCTGAATCAGTGTCAAATGGAACGAATTTCTAGTTTCTATCTTTGTGCTGAGTTGCTTATGCTGTGCGAAATATCACCTGATTCCTGAATATGTTCGAGGCAAAATGCAAGTTGAGTCACTGTGTGTATAGCTTAGTGTTATGCATTCCACTCTGGTTGCAATTTCATTGATTGTTCATTTAATCTGACTTATATTTCCATGCAAGATGCATCTTCGTCAAATTTCCTTATTCCTTTTTATGTCACCTGGTTGAATTTGGTAGAATAAAGATGTAGATAATGATTTATGATTTGGTCACAAAATTGCGTTGTGTTGTTCCAAGAAAAAGGGGCAAAATGATTCTGCAGGGAATGTGCTGTGCAGCTGTGCTTTCTGTGTCTGGGCTGAAAAGAACTGCAAAGAGTGAGATCGAGATGATCCTTTTGTAGCCGTATTGCAAAATCTTCTTCGTTCTTTGCCCATTCAATTGCTTTCGACGAATACACGAATCCTTGCGTGGACTCCAAAGAATCATCATCTACGCTAGGTACACGAATGAACGAATCACTGACACTTACACCCTGGCTGGCTACCCCTCCTCCTATACCATACACAAATCGTCACACTTACACCTCCAGACTCTCTCACAATCAAGGTCACAACAAAGCCTCTGCTCCAACCACGGCGGCCATGGCCATGGATTCGCGCCAGCCGATAAGGATCGCCGTCGCCGCATAATGCGTGAGCGCCCCAATGAGCACAAACACATGGAAGATCTGATGGCTATGTCCAACACAGTCAAACTTCCCAGGACACCACCTCTCCGGCACACGGGCGACATAGAACCCGGCCCCGGCGGCGTACACGAGCCCCATGGCCAGCTCCAGCGACAATGCCAGGTAGCATTCCGGGTGTCCCCAGTTGATCCACAGCGCGTGCATGGCCGGCACGATCCCGGAGAGCCCCATGGACACGAACAACCCCGCCCGGATGTGCCGGAGCCTCGGCGACGACCGTGCCGGAGCCAGGAGCGCGCCGACCACGAGGACCCCGAGGAGCGTGATCGCCGAGAGGTAGACGAGCTGCGCGACCGGGTTGAAGAGGAAGGTGTAGTAGATGGGCGGGAAGAAGGAGGCGACGATCATGGCGGCGATCCCGGCGTAGTCTAGCTGCCAGAAGAGCCTGTTGAATTGCCGCGAGTGGCTCGCCAGGAGGTGCGCCATGCCGCTCACCGAGAGACATGTCATGGCGCCCACGATGAACACTGTTCGCGGCCATCGCGCCACCGCCGGAACGCTGCCCAGGACTGACATGCTCTGGCTCGCCAAGCTCTGCTCGAATTAAAAGGGACATACAGTACATTTCTACAGGTTAGTAATGGTCTCAACCCAAATGGGAATTTCAAGAGAGCACTAGAAAATGCAACAGAAAAGAGAGAAAGGTATCCAGAAATTTGAAGTGTGTGTCATAATTTTATCACAGGAGAAAGACAAGAGGTTGCATGATGTTGCCAACAGATCCAGATGGCGATTTTAGGTAGGTAGAGTGCGACAAAGCTCTAGTAGTTGTTTACTATCTCAAACAAAAGATAAGAGCTTAATTTAGGAATGGCGCAGAGAATAACTCAGAGCAGAGCTTTATTTTTCCTTGGTGGCGGTCAGTTCGATCGATCTATGAGCAGGCAGAGACGCTCTAATTAATCTAGGACCAGAAGTGCAGTTGGTTAACCGACACATACAGCTGTGTTCTCCAGCTACTCAGCTCGAGTGTCTCGTCGGCTTAATTTTCATTGTCGAATGTCGATACAGAACATGACCAACTGTATGGCCGTATGGGAGATCATGCATGCAGCCTGCTGTTCTTTGCTCTGCTAGCTGCACCCACAGCACGCATACAGCTAGCTAACGATATGGCCTAGTTTGGTCAAGCTAATCGCACACGCTGTGAAACAGCGTTCTGACTTGTTTATTTCGAAAATTCTCCTTGATCATACCAATAATTTTGACAGTTGAATGTCAAAAGAAAAAGAAACAAAAAGACAGTTGCAACAGCCCACTACAGTTTGTTTGCTGAGCTTATTTTGAATATTCGTTCAGGAGGCGGAATCAGGACTTTTTTTCCTGGGTTTCCAATGCGTGTTAGGTAAGAATATCGCAGAAACAAACAGAAACCATGTGCAACGAGAAGAAGAATTGGTACAAAATTTTCACGCCAGACTCGGAATAAATAAGGGTACCATAGAAAAAAGATACTTTCCGAGATCGCGTCGCTTACCGAGTTGCTGGCACCCCACGAGGACGACGAGGACGCGTTCGCTGACGTCATCACCATCGTCATCATCCCGGAAGCGGCCGCGGCCGCCGGCGTCTCCGCCTCGCCGGCCAGCGCGAGCCCCAGGAACAGGAAGAAACCCCCCAGATGCCTGCAATTAGCCCCGAACAGTGCACAAATCGAATCAGACATCGAAAATCTTCTCCAGAGATTGAGAAATTGAGAAGAATCGAGAATTGGAGATGGAGTTGGGAATTTGCTTACGTCCAGACGTTGAGGGTCTCGTTGTGCCAGGCGAAGGCGCTGCGGAGCGCGTCGGGGACGGACCACTCGCAGCGGTAGTGTCCCCGGATGAACTCGTTGTCCCGCAGGTAGTCCGGCAGCTCCTCGAACCGCGACAGCCGCGGCAGCTTATTGCTCCCCCAGTACCCCCTCTTCTTCCCCGTCACCGGCGCCTCCTTGGTCCGCGACAGCACCACCACGTCCTCCTGATCCGCCGCGTGCGCGCAGCACGCCCCGCGGTGGCGCGCCGTCGTCGTCCTCGTCACCGTCGTGGTCGTCGCCATGGCTCCGCTTGTGGCGCCGCGCTTACTGCGTGTGTGAGCTCGATCAGGAGCCGGGACTCTGGGGAATCCACGAGCGGCACGAGCTAGCAAGGGGCACGGCGATGGTCAGAGGCCACGGCCTGTTTATATAGATGACCTTGTAAAGTTGTACTAATAAGAAAGCTGGGTGGCAAGCGCCAGGCAGGTTCAAGTCCGAGTCCTAGTGGCAGAAGAAAGCCGCCGTCGTGGGCCCAGGCCGACAGACTCCGAGTCCTAATGACACTAGAGGCAATTTTTTTTAAAAAAAAAACTTGATTTTTAAACCGGCTTCTATATTGATAGTGTGTCTTTTTCGACAAGGATTTATGGTAGTAGCTAGAAATCCGATTAAGTAGGTTCCGCAGGAAGGAGTGATCAAGTAAAAAGAATAGAGTACTAATCAGGCTCGTCGTCTTGGTCGATCATTGACTCGTTCAGCATGAACCAGAAAAAAAAACTTGAGAGGATTTATGGAGGGGCGGCGAGGATGGATACGGTTGGGAAGGTTGGCGAGCTGTCGGGTTGCAGGCAGCCCGCGGATGGTGCTAGGATTATTACGTAGCGGACGTGTAGCCGTTTTGCCAGGGCCCGGGCCGGCGGCTTCAAGTTTCTCTTGTGGTTCGGTTCTAGATGGGGGGTTGACCTTTGACGCCCTGGGCAGCCACGTCTACACGTACGTGCAGCTGTACTGCTGTGCAAGTCCAACGCCACGGAATTGATTCAAGGAGGGTCAATCAAATCGAATCAACTCGCCTGGAATCCATTTGCGCGGCAGGAATGGAGCCGCCAGCCAATTCTTTTTTCCTGTTTTTTTTTTCGGCCAATTCGGGTAGCTCGCCGTAGCTGTACCGCTAATTAAGAGCGTGTAGTGTAGGTAGGATTGGGCAACAGTTGGCCCGTCGTCTATGTTAGTGTCGTCGTGTCTGCCAGAGGAGAGGAAAGATCGAAGAACGGGTTTCGATCCTTCCAGTGCACGTACGTCTTCACGGTTCACACCACACACGTGCCATGACACGGTATATGTTGGTGGCCGGCTCGGCGGCAGGTTATGAACTTATGATCGACCTGTGTATAGTGGAATACTACCTACGATTCATTATATATGTCCGAGATTTATATAAAATTGGATCGGAGGGTACTTTCTCTGTCTCATATATATCCAACGTATAAAATTGTACTCCGTACTGTAGTAAATCAGCGAGACGGAGGGAGTTACTTTGCTGCCGTGGACGAACGAGGTGGCGCGATCAAGACGCGTACCTCAGCGATGAATTAAAACTGTCCGCAAGGCCGCGACCGAGCCGGCCGTGTGTCCACACTGTACACCAAAACAGAACGTGTTAGTTTTGTTGGCAATAAAACCAGGTAGGGTGATCCGTATATGTCTCAGTCGGATGGAGCGATGGATTTGTATGCAAAAAGTGTTTTGACAGGGACATATATATGGATCGTGTCATTGTGTGGTGATGAGCGCGCGCGTGGCCGAAAAGGCTTTACGAACACGGGCAGCACCGATGGATCACAGGGCAGACCGGATTGCACAACCATCCAGGGCTCGGTCGGGCTCCCGGCCCGTCCTTCCTCCTCAGGCCCGCTGGGCCGTCGATTCGCGCGGCGATTTGCGATCGCAGGCCGAGCCCACTCCTCCACCCATCCAGCCCGTTACGTGCGCACGGGCCTCGTGCACGATTACGAGCTCCTCCGTCCGGTATAGCAGTGATCGTTTGGTTAAAAACTTGGAGTTACTGACTCTGCCATGAGTTAGCGACCGACAAACAACACTAGCACCGACGTTCTTCTTCGTTCATTACTTGGCCAACCGTCCGTTGCTTTAAGTAATTATTATAACTCGGACGAGTTACATACTTCGTCTTGAAGTTGAATGCATGCTTTGATTCTTCGTTTCGCATCTCTACAAATAAACCTTCGGATGCTTCAGATGTTCAGAGTGATCCCCATCTCGTTCCTTCTCAGTGTTTATCACAATCTCTTCAAGCACCGACCGATCGATCCAATTCCAACCAACAATGGCGGCATCCGCCAGCAGCACCACGCCGCTAACCCTCCTCCTCCTCCTCCTCCTCTTCGTCCTCGTCGCGTCATCGACCCAGCCGCCGCGAACCGCACACGCGGCTCGCCTGATCCGGCCGCCGCGGCTCCACGACGAGGCTGCAGTCGTCCCAGCAGAGGCGCCATCGTCAAAGTCGGCTCCTGCTGCTGCTGGCTACCATGGCGCCGAACAGCAGACGACCCCTGCTGTGGCGGCGCCGCCATTGACGCCGAAGCGAGACAGAGGAGATCGCGTCGAGGAGGAGGAGGAGGAGGAGGAGGCGGCTCCGTCGCCGGCTCCCTCGGCGCTGCGGTTGGCTTCTTCCGGTGGGTCGGAGTCGGCGCCGGCGACGGGGATCTTGTGGCTGTGGAGGAGGATCCGGTGGTTCGACGAGCCGTACTACCGCCCGGCTCCTGGCACCAAACAACAGTCTCCTCTCTAATCCATCGATCGTATGTATTGAGTCGCCGGGGTTCAAAAACTAATGGAAATCGAGCGCTTGATTAAAATCGAAATCAATAATATTATCAGGTGCGTGTCTTATGGGATGGAGTGCGCTGTGCGCATGAGTTTCCTCAGAATCAAGACGAGCCAAGTAAAAGTGTACGCTTCCATCATGTAGAAGACGCTTACAAAAGAATACGTACATGCCATTCCAGACATCGATGGCGGAATCTGTATACTTTATGTCAACGCATTTTTGGCGAAGTAGGACGTACTCCCTCCCATTCTAAGTTGTTGTCGAAATATTACATGTATCTAAACGTTTTTTAAGAATAGATACATTCATATTTCGGCAAATTTGAATCAAAAATTTATGATCAGAGAAAGTACTAGAGTGCACGTATTCTAGAACCAAGATGATCAAAAAAAAGAGAGAGAAGATGATCAATACCAGTGTACGTTCCTGTGATCTATATATGCTCTTTGTATGTTAGTTATTCCCTCCGATCCATAATAAATGTATCCGATTTGTATTCACTTAGTACAAAGTTGTACTAGACTTTGAGACACTTGTTGCGGATCAGAGGGAGTATTAGGCTAAAATCTGGATTGCTTAATTGGTTAGAGTTACCAAACAAATCCTTATCAAATACCGAATTAACTGCGGCACTGCACAGACATATAAAATCTTTTTGTTTTTCATTTCTCTGTCAAACCAAACAGCCCGGGTTTACTTTCCTGTGAAATGGCGAAATGCAGAGTATCGAGCCACTCAAAGGTCAATGCCTTCCATTGTATGCCCACTCCTTGGATCTTGCGAGGCCTCGCGTGCCATCTTACCGTCAACGCAGCCCCATCATCGGTCACCTTGAGACCCCTATCGTGAGCAGTTCTACACGCTGTTCCTTTTTATTTCCAAAGGCACGATCGAAAGCTAGTGATAAACACCATAAAATATTTATTTTCCATACGACATAAACATAGGTTTTCTAAGGGGAGTGGTGGTGATCAAACCACTACATGCCGCCATGTGCAAGAGAACAAACAGCTAGCGCATCAAAATGGTTTGAAAACTGATACTAAGACCAAAGGCACATGTCCCCTAGCTAGCCTCCAGCTCGACTGGATCAAATGAAAATTTGTAAGCGGCTTGGCAAGCACATGCAAGTGAATATGAGGAAGTATTTCGTTAAAGTCCATGCTGAAGCATGATAATTCGTTAAATGTGAATATTTGATAAGGAACGAGATACTGTATCACGATCATTGTGTTTTACCATCAGGTTTAGGGAGCAATAAACATTTTTTAATTCAAATATGCTCCAAACTTTATGGCGAGGTGCTGGAAAAACAGCTTGAATTTGATCACTTCAGCAAATCCAATATTTGTACTGAAACACGCTCTCTCCGATATTAAATTCTTGTCATTGTTTTAACTCTTTGAACTAAAGTAATGACAAAAATTTAACTAAAACAATAAAGTACTTTTTTCGATCTTAATTTTTGTCGTTATTTTAGTTCGGAAGTATAAATTTAGGCAAACTATCCTCCGATCGAATCGTATGCCCAAAGCTTTATCCGCTGCTCCGTACTTATATACATAAGAAAGTCAATTTTAGCTTGAGCCCAAATCCCCCAGGCCGCAAACCCCAATCCTCACAATCTCCGGCGGCCTCGCCTCCCAACTCCGGCGACATGGGCACCGTCACTCCCGCCGGTAAGCCCCGACTCCCTTAAGCGCCGCCCGCAACTCTCCCCCCTCTTCCCCCCATCTAAACCCCCTTTATCCGCTCTCTCCGCAGATCCGCACCCGTCCTTCCTCGCCGACAAGGGCGCCAAGGTCTACGTCGCGGGCCACCGGGGCCTGGTGGGCTCGGCCATCCTCCGGCGGCTGGTCTCCCTGGGCTTCACCGACGTGGTCGTCCGCACCCACGCCGAGCTCGACCTCACCCGCCAGTCCGCCGTCGAGGCCTTCTTCGCCGCCGAGCTCCCGCGCTACGTCGTCCTGGCCGCAGCCAAGGTCGGCGGCATCCACGCAAACTCCACCTTCCCCGCCGACTTCATCGCCGCCAACCTCCAGATCCAGACCAACGTCGTCGACGCCGCGCTCAGGTGCGGCTCCGTCCGCAAGCTCCTCTTCCTCGGGTCCTCCTGCATCTACCCCAAGTTCGCGCCGCAGCCCATCACGGAGGGCTCCCTCCTCTCCGGCCCGCTCGAGCCCACCAACGAGTGGTACGCCGTCGCCAAGATCGCTGGCATCAAGATGTGCCAGGCCTACCGCATCCAGCATGGGCTCGATGCCATTTCTGCCATGCCCACCAATCTCTACGGCCCGCAGGACAACTTCCACCCGGAGAACTCGCACGTCCTGCCCGCGCTGATCCGTCGGTTCCATGAGGCTAAGGCGACCAATGCCCCTGAGGTCGTCGTTTGGGGCTCTGGCTCGCCGCTGCGGGAATTCTTGCACGTCGATGACCTCGCGGATGCGGTGATCTTCTTGATGGATCAGTACTCAGGGCTTGAGCATGTAAATGTGGGAAGTGGAAGTGAGGTGACCATCAAGGAGCTTGCCGAGTTGGTCAAGGAGGTGGTTGGGTTCCAGGGGAAGCTGGTGTGGGACTCGAGCAAGCCGGACGGCACGCCGAGGAAGCTCATGGATAGCTCCAAGATACAGGGAATTGGGTGGAAGCCCAAGGTCCCCCTCAAAGAGGGCCTTGTCGAGACATACAAGTGGTATGTGGAGAACGTCATCGCCGGGAAGAAGTAGCGCCGTGGTATCATGTTCTCCATTGCTTTTAAAAGTTTGTATCATTATATGATCAATAGTGTTTCTATTGTGGTTGGTTGTTGGATCACACCATTACCAGTTATAATGCACACCCAAAGAGAAGAGGTTGTTATGTGTTGGTTGAATAATATGTGGGTCAAATTAGTGTACCATAAGAATCATAATTTATGTTGAACATTTTTTGCTGATCAGAGGAAGTTTATGGTTTAGGATCAATCAGATGCCAATTGGTCTTCACACAACCCCCTGTCAATTCAGCATGATCTGTTTTCTTTTATGAAAGATTGTATGTTCCGAAAAGTTTGCATACTTGATTGTTGATACTTGATGCCCTTTATATTTTTAACAGCTTCAGACTGTAAGATTTGATATAAACAGAAGTTAATTTCTAACGACTTTAAAACCCCTGATGGAAATTGGACCAATGAGATTTGAGAAATTTCTGACTTAGTTCTTACAAGGCAAATTGGTAAGGTTAATTTCTTGCCAACCTGTATGGGATAGTTTGTCTAGAAATGATGCTATATTCTTGTCCCAATTTATTATGACTGTCAGTTCTGCTGCAATCTAGAACTCCTAATGATTATTTTCATCAAAGACTTGATGTCAAGAACACCTCTTTCAGTTTTACCTGCCTTGTCAGCATTACATTTACTATCTGTTAACATGGTGCTTCATTTAATTTTTGAGATAATTTTGAGCATAGAACTGCAAAAGGTGTGACATTTACTATTTGTAGACATGCTGCTATCTGATTTGAAGCGACTCACTCGTTGCCTAATCCAGAACGTCACCTGTTTCTTCAGCAGTGTTAAGGTTGCAGAATGGTTGGTCCAAAAAAAAAAGGGTTGCAGAATGGTTTCAGTAATGGACAGTTTGACTGCTGTTGATATCGCCTTCTGGTTTTGTTAAAGAAAAGGGTTAATTTAATATATTCCACTGTAATTTTGGCGAATTCGAAAAACACCGCTGCAATTCTCATCATTTCAAAAATGCCAGAAAATGCTGGTGAATTATTAACATAAACCTGACCAAACTGGATGGTGGGATGCACCATGAGTTGATGACCAAAATGTTCTGCTCGAGTCACTGTCGCCTCATGACGTATGCATGGAAAAAAAAAGCAACAATTTCCTGGAAGTTCAGCAGAAAGTAACCCTTGGTAAAGCTTGAACCAAATCTAAATCTGGTCTCTTTACTGAGGTCAGCCTCTGCGGCATTGAACATGACCAGATTGGCGTTGATTAAAGAAAAAACTTCAGTGTAGGCCCAGTGGCGAATCAGCCCAAATGGGCTGGCCTTCCACATCCCCACCCCTATATATACGAGTAGCACAGGCCGAACTATCTTCCTCGCGTGTCAACAGTCAAAACACTCGTCTCAAAACACAAGCCCATCCATCCCCACCACGAAACGAAGGCAGCAAGAGGAGCAGCAATGGCGGAAGCGGGGAGCAGCGGCGGCGGCGTCCGGACGTGCGTTACCGGAGGCGCCGGGTTCATCGGCTCGTGGCTCGTCAGGAAGCTCCTCGAGCGCGGCTACACCGTCCACGCCACCCTGCGAAGCATCGGTACGTCCGTTGATTGATAATAATTGATTAAGTCGGCAGTTTTGTGTCCGCCAATTAATCGGGTGACTGAAATTGAGCGGCAGCGGCGGCTCATCTGGTCCGTTGAGTCTGGGCTGATCCGGTTTGGTTGGTGGATGATGCAGGGGACGAGGGGAAAGCGGGGCTGCTGCGGCGGCTCGTTCCAGGGGGGGTGCCGCCGGAGCGGCTGGTGCTGTTCGAGGCCGACCTCTACGACGCCGCCAGCTTCGCGCCGGCCATCGCCGGATGCCAGTTCGTCTTCCTTGTCGCCAC
Source organism: Brachypodium distachyon (assembly GCF_000005505.3). Classification (NCBI taxonomy): domain Eukaryota; kingdom Viridiplantae; phylum Streptophyta; class Magnoliopsida; order Poales; family Poaceae; genus Brachypodium; species Brachypodium distachyon. The sequence continues at coordinate 26,590,149 of NC_016131.3, read as the reverse complement.
GCCGTCCGCGCACGAGGCCGCCGGTTCCAAGGTGAGTGGTACTGAAAGTAAAACCCCCGCGCCTCGATTTCTAGCCGTAGGTTCGCTCGTAGCCGGGGTAAATTAATCGACTGCTCTGAATCTCCAGTTGCAAGTTTATGAATCATGACCCGGTCGCCATCGGAGCACACACGCTGATCACGATTCACCATGCGGGGCTTGAAATTTTATTTTGATTTCTTCAATTGGGGGGAAAGCATACATAGGACTGTGCACGAATTAACACAGTTTCAGAGTTTTACTGCTCGATGTTGATCGGACCATGTGATGACTAGATACCTTCTGCTGGCAGTTCAAGAATTCGGCAGATGCAGCTGCGGACGCGGTGCGCGTCATCCTCCGGCTATGCGCGGAGTCCAAGACGGTGAAGCGCGTCATCCATACTGCATCGGTGTCAGCCGCTTCACCACTGCTAGATGCCTCTAGTGCCGCCGCTGCCATGTACAAAGGTTTCATTACTGAATCCTGCTGGACTCGGCTCGACATCGACTATCCTCTTCGGAGCGTGCACTTTGATGTGAGTCCTCTTGTTCTACAGATTCAAACATGGATGCATGATCTGAACTTCAGATGAAAAATGGCAATCTTGCTGTGTACAGTTTACAAATTCATGGCAATAAATATATCCTCAAAATGGCTGTCTGTTGGGTGATCATGAGCAGAAGTACATAGAGTCAAAGATCCTGTCGGAGAAGGAGCTCCTGAGCTACAACGTCAGGGAGAGCCCCGCGTTCGAGGTGGTCACACTGCCCTGCGGCCTCGTCGGAGGGGACACGGTCCTCGGCCACGTCCCGGAGACAGTGGAGAGCGTGGTGTCACCGGTGACAAAGCAAGAGCTCTACTTCATGCTCCCAAGGATTCTACAGGGGCTGCTGGGCTCGGTGCCGTTGGTGCACGTTGATGACGTCTGTGCCGCGCTCATCTTCTGCATGGAGCAGCCTTCCCTCTCTGGCCGGTTCTTGTGCGCCGCTGCTTACCCGACGGTCCATGACATTGTGGATCACTATGGTCGCAAGTACCCTCACCTTGACCTCCTCAAAGAGTAAGCCTTGAATTCTTCACCTACAAAACATCAGTGATTCCCGCAAAAAGGAAAAGGCCATTCAAATATCAATAGATACATTCAAACGTTGCATAGTGGGTTAACCTCTCAATCAATTGATTCTTCAATGAACTTCATAACATGGAATTTGACAAGTTTCATGTTGAATTTCCTTCTGCTGCAATCGGCTGATTGTTTGATTGTTGTCAGGAATGATGAGGCAGTGAAGGTTCAATCTGAGAGGAACAAGCTTGGGGAGCTGGGTTTCAGGTACAAGTACGGGATGGAGGCGATACTAGGTGACAGCATCGGCTGCGCCGTGAGGCTGGGCTACATCGATGCATCCAAGCTCAGCGGGCAGTAGAAATGATGAACTCATGTCATGTGCTGTGTATGGCAAGTGACCATCTGTCTGCCGCTTAATTGTTTTGCATTTTACACTTTCCAGAGATCATATTATTACACATACATGTATTACACTAGTAGAGAGAAGAAATGCACGTAAATTAACATCTGTTCGCTATTGTTGTTTTTTAGCATAGGTGTGATCCTTTCAGTATTTTTCAATATTTGTCCTGGAAATGAGAGAAAGAACTCATGCGCAGATGTGTGTTAATACTAATTTGCACTTATAGCTTTTCTGAGGACAAGCAATTAATGGAGATGTCATGATCGTACTGATACTGTTGTACAGCCAGTTTCATATCATCATCGAAATCGCTGGATTTTCCATGTGATCCAAGACATGAACCAACTTACCAAACACATGAAAGGGAGCATTGGCCAGTCTGAAATCAGCCAAACTGTCAATGCAAAAATCTTTATCCAGGCAAAGACAAAGATGAACTAAAAACCACCACATTTACCTCCAGGAAAGACAACTGAAGTACGAAGATGCAATAACTAAGGAAATGCCAGAGCACGACTAAGACTGAATATCTCCTTGTCAGACAAAAAAATTCACTCAGAGCATGAGACTAAGACTGAATATCATTGTGCCTTTTAACAACGCAAACCGAAACTCTAATTGCACAGGTAAATACTCCATATTTCAGAACATTAGGATGGTCAAGACATCATAATAAACAACAAATGATGACAGCTTAGATGCTACCACGACCATCCAAAGTGACATGTTCTATTGGTAGTACTAACAAGAAAGAAGATAAGAACAGAAGACATATGACTCTCGTATAGGATATACAGGTAGTTACTATAAGGGCAATTCAGGCATGCCCTCTGAAGAATGGACGCTCCTCATCTTCTTCTTGCATCTCAATGAGACGGAATTGGAATAATGCTCTCTTGGAGGCGATGCGGAGTGAGGTGCATACGGTACTGCCTATATCCAATGGCCACCAATCCCAAGAACTCGCCATCAGTGTCGCAGCGCAACACATGCTTATTATTGAACCGGATCAGCAGCTCACGATCGTTGACCATAGCCATATCATTGAACCATCTCACCTTTGAATCAAGCGGCGTTTTCTTGTTCTTTTCGCAAGGAATAGGAGTTGTACAGAGTTGTCTCGACGCCTCCACCGTTGACACGTCGATCGGGTACCGGAAGGACCAGGTTTCGGCTTCGTAATCCTGCATCGCCCAGACATCCATAGCGGCGAAACACATTGGAGATCTGCCTTCCCAGAGAACATAAGCAAGCTTCCCTTCCATGTCAAGAAACTTCTTATGATCGGATAGCTTGGCCGGGGCAGGACCGTGCATCCACCAGAACGACTCGGCTTCGGTGTCGAACACGATGATGTCCCCGTGCCCGCCTGTCGACTCTCCGGCACCATAAGGACTCCAGTGCAGGTTGCCACGGTGGTGAGCTGGTGGACTGGTCCCAAGGGAATTGAGCAAGTTTTGTTCCATGGAAGGCGGCGACATTGGTTGCGTTCTGACTGCGATGTGTCTCGGCTCATCGGATCCTACCGTGAGGACGTATAAGCTGTCGTCAAAATACCAGCTGAGTTCTGCAGACCTGTCCATGGAATTCAAGATCAGCACCCTGTATTCCCCAGTGGAACGGTGCCGGTACAGGCCGAGTATGGTGTTCTTAAATCCTGCACCGTAGAGAGGCTGCGGCAGGAGAACGCGCCTATGGGTGGCCGGGTTGCAGATGTAGAATTGGGATTTCTTGGAGACGATGATGAAGCCGTGGCAGGTGTTTCCGAGGATGGGTTGGTGTCGGGGTTTGGTGCCCGGGGGGAAGGGCCAGAGAGGCTTATCGGAGGCTCTGGCGGCGCCGGCACTGGCCGGGAGGAGGACGAGGCCGGCGCCGGCGTAGAGGGCGTTGATGACGGGGAGCGGCGGCTGGCGGCGGCGGTGCTCGAGCGCGAATCCCGGCGTGGAGGTGGCGTCGCGCCAGGATCTGCACACGGCGCGGCACCGGCCGACGGCCTTGGGCGGCAGCCGGAGGAGGATGTCGTCGGTGATCTCCTCCGGCAGGTCGTCGAGCGCGGCGGGGCCTCTCGTTCCCGGCATCGCGATCTGGAGCGTGGCGGCGAGCCGAGGCAAGGTGCTATGGGCTCTGTCCCGGGCCTCCGGGGGATTTTCACGGTAGCCTCAGTTCAATACGGCCCATCTATTTTACTGGATCTTAGGCCTTCCACAGTGCAGCTCGAAGCACAGATCCAATGATTGAGGTCTTTCCTTTATAGTAGATCCTCAGCCTTTATGGCTAGGCGGTGCTGGTCGTTTGCGACGTCCCACACCAGAACCTCGAGACTTTTTAGGGAGAAGAGGAGTACGAGAACAGCATCCAAGGCATCGGACTGCAAGGAGAAGCGCCCGGGAAGGATGCGATTGAGTAGGTCACGAGTGGACACGAAGGATATAGCTCGCAACCCTGCGTGTAGAAGCCTTTACTTGTTTCGATCACAACTTTGTGTAGTATGGGAATGAACGAGGTCGTAAACTGAATATTGTATTCTTTTCTATGAAAAATGAAAGTATGGAACATATGCATATGTTATCTCCGTTGATCTAGAAAATAAGTAAGAATCTGACAAATTTATTCCAAGGATCGATCACACGAAAAATAAGATGTAGAACCGAAGTTCTATCTCAGCAGCCAAGTAGTAGGATCCAAAATTCTGCCCTGACAAAGCTGTTAGAAATAAACCACGCCATCCCCATGGTGCCCATCGTGTGTGTATCTAGGTCTAGGTGCATGAGCTCGTGCTTGTGTCTGTGTCATTGGTTAGGTCCAGTACGAACGCTGGTGTGGCCGCGTTCAGGAAGTTAGAGTTGGTCTGCAGCTTGGCGCGTACGTAGCGTGGAGGAGCTCACTAAAAAGCGTTTGTCACTGGAAAGAAAAAACTCTGTGTTGCCTTTGTCTTCCACCTCCGTCCGTGTGAGAGAGCTAGTCCGAGCTAGGCTGTCAAAAGCCATGACAGGAAAACAACAACATCAGATTTTGATGGGAGAGTTGTTTTTTACAGCAACAACTTGCTGCTTTTGAGATCGTTTTATTACTTTGTATAGAAGCTTAACAAGCTCGACACCATGCCTAACACGACACCCAAACCGGAATTTGAAATGCAACCATGCTGGCATTATGACTTGAACTAGAAGGTCATCTATACTTTTGATCGTTCAATTAACATACATCAACTAACATGGCAAGACATGTGTAGAAAGTGGATTCGGAAAGGTTGCTCCAACATAAACATACAGAGTGACAAGAGAGAGGATTTTGCGTGTCATATATGGTAATTCTAGGAAGTGAAGAGAAGGCATCGAGAGCAAGGTGGGGTGTTTTGCTCACTCTCATGGGGCAAGAAGACGATGCACTCGCAATTGAGCAATTCTGCATGCTTCGGTGAGAGATTGAGGAAAAACAAGAGGGCTCGCTCTCTGATTCCATTACTAGACACCATTACTGTAATGCCCATGCCTTCTACTGAATAGAATTTTTTTACTTACGCAACCATTTTTGTCGATGTAGCATGTCTCGACCATTTTTGTATGTCTCGATATTTTTTTGTGGAAATATGTCTAAACCATTTTTTATGCCTCAATGGTTTTTTGTCAAAATATGTCTAAACCATTTTTGTATGTCTCAACATTTTTTGTCAAAATCGTATGTCACAACCATTTTTCTATGTCTCAACCGTGTATGTCACAATCATTTTTTCTCTCGAAATAGTATGTCTCAACCATTTTTGTATGTTTCAACATTCTTGTGTGTCTGAACCATTTTTCGTATGTCTCGACTATTTTTGTCAAAATAGTCCAAACATTTTTGTATGTCCCAACCGTGTATGTCTCAACTATTTATGTATGTTTTAACATTTTTTTTGTCAAAATAATATGTCGCAACCATCTCAACAACCATGTGTGTCCCAACCATTTTTTTGAAATAATATGTCTCAACCATTTTTGTATGTCTCAATCATGTGTGTCCCAACCATTTTTTTTTATGTTTCAAATTTTTGTCAAAATAGTATGTCTCAACCAATTTTGTATGTCTCAACCGTTTTTGTTGAAATAGTATGTCTCGACTATTTTCCTATGTCTCAACATTTTTTGTCAAAATAATATGTCGCAACCATTTTTGTGTGTCTTGACAACCATGTGTCCCAACCATTTTTGTACATCTTGACAACCATGTGTCCCAACCATTTTTGTATGTCTCAACTATTTTTTTGAAATAGTATGTCTCAACCATTTTTTGTATGTTTAATTTTTTTCTGTCAAAATAGTATATGTCTCAGCCGTTTTTGTTGAAATAGTATGTCTCGATCATTTTCGTATGTCTCAACATTTTTTGTCAAAATAGTATGTCTCAACCAGTTTTCGTGTGTCTCAACCGTTTGTGTCTCAACCATTTTTTTATGTCTCAACAATTTTTGTCGGAATAGTATGTTTCAACCATTTTTGCATGTCTCAACATTGTTTTGTCAAATTAGTATGTCTCAACCATTTTTTTCCGCCTCAACCTTGTGTGTCTCAACCATTTTTGTATAAAATACTATGTCTCAACTATTTTTGTATGTTTCAACATTTTTTTTTGTCAAAATAGTATGTGTACACAAATTTTGTATGTCTTAACATTTTTGGGGTCAAAATACTACTCTCGCCAAATCAAGAAAAATAATATGTCCCAACTATTTATTGCAAAATACGACATGAATGTGTAACTAAAGAATGGGGTTTTAACGTGTGTCAAACATTTTTGCACGTCTCAACGTTTGTCTCAATCATTTTTGTCGACATAGTATGTCAACATTTTTTGTCAAAATAGTATGTCTCAACCATTTTTGTATGTCTCAATCTTTTTTTTATGGCCGAAACATTTTTTGGGGCCAAAATACTATTCCCGCCAAATAAAAAAAAAGTATGTCTCGACCATTTTTTTTGCGAAACAACAACATGAATGTGTAAGGATCTCCTTCATTCCCTCTCGAGCGAGCTACGTAGGAGTACTTCCTTTCCTTCTGTGCTGCTTTGCGTGTTTCGGTCTCCTTTAGGTGCGGGAGCTGGGGTAGGCGTTAATGGCGCATTAACCGCATGATATTTTCGAGGATCTTATGGTTTCTCAGATCGCCGTCCGTCTGTCCTTCCGAGTATCGTCCGACGGTCGATGTGAGATGCTCAGGATCCAAAAGATTGCAAAACGTTTTTATGTGTCAATTTTCACATCTATATATGGACGCATGCGTGTATATATATATATGATATGTATGGTCATTATGAGCTTGCGCATGGGCTGGCTTACATGCTTGCGTATATACGTGGTTAATTCTCGCAAGCGGTATACTCCATCCTTCATTTCTTTCCCATTACATGCATTCTGAATATTGATGAATGTGCAGCTATATTGCTTATCAGAATTAGAGCACAAGTTGTCATTCTTTGCATACATCGTGATGAGAGAATTCACCACTGTAATGTTATCCTCAAGACCCAAGAGCCTACACCGGACTGAACAATCCTGAGTGGCACTTCGAAGAGCATGCCTGATTGCCTGAATAATACTCCTACTCAGCATCGTAACATGGTTGGGACTCGTTGGCGAGGACGGCATCATCCTCGTGGTGCGTCCTGATGATCCAGCAGCATGTGTACGAAGGCGTGAGAGGCATCCAGGGGCGTGTGGAGGTTGAGGAAGAGGTGGGAGGGCACCACGACATGTGCCGGCCGCTGGATCGCGACACACGTACCTGCGGTACAGAGACATGCGCCAGACAGAGGAGGGCGCCGCTGCCTGTGCCGGCTGCCGGGTGACGTCGGCCGCCTGCAGTGTGGAGAGGAGAGGGTGAGAGGGGAGGGGAGGGTGCCGCAGCTACTACAGACGGTGCGCTACCGCCGGGGGCGGTTTGAGGAGGTTGGGCGAGGTCGCCGGGAGCGAGGCAGCGCCACTGCCTCGAGTGCGCAGCGGCGGGGACTGGTGAGGCCATCGCTGCTCGGCGGGGCAGATGCGCCACCGCTACAGAAAGAAGAGAGATGAGAAAGGAGGGCAAGGTCGCCGGGAGCGGAGCTGCGGCTAGGCAGGAGAGGACCGCCGGCGTCGGAGGAGGCGGGAGAGGACCTCCAGATGGTGCGCCGCCGTTGGGCTACCTCTTGCCGTCGTGCGGGGTGCTCAGTGGAGAGGTGAGGAGAGGAATCAGAGGAAAGAGGAAAAATATCGCTTCTATTGCGCGGAGTCAGGGTTGAACGTGGGTCTCAGTCGAATGGTTCCAATTTTCCGAATGCCAAGCGATGTCGAGGCTTAGAGCATCTCCACCCGCCCCCCCCCCCATTTCGCCTCCGGCGCTAGGCCATTTGAGGGGGCGCCGGCGCACCCTCTTCGTTTGAGGCCGAGCCGCGACCTGGTCGCAACCCCTAAACGTCGCCCCCCAAAAACACAACTCAAACAAAGTATTGCCGCCATTTCACAGGCCGGCCCAAATCATGAAATCGCCCAAGTTCATCACAAGATTCGACGATCAAAATAACATCAAACTTAAATAAAAGTGAAATCACTCGACCACTTTGTCTTCCGCCGGCGCTGATGGCTCTTCCGTGCCAGCCGGTGATGTAGAAGTGACCGGAGTTGCTGTGTCGGGCGGTGAGGGCGCCGATGGAGTAGAGGTGGCCGTTGCTGCTGTTTGGGGCGCCGACGCCGGCGCTCTCGCTTCGGCCAAAATGAGCCTGCGCTGGCCGTCCTACCACGCCTTCACCTCGTCGTCCATGCCAGTGGTGTCGCATGTCAAGATCAACAAGTCCTCCCACCTCTTCTTCGCCAAGACATTCGCCTTGAGGATCTCGAGCTTGTCATCTTGCTTCTTGATCACCGTCGCCCCCCGTAACGCCACGACCTCCTCGCTCTTGGCAGCGAGCTCGTCCCTCTTGGCAGCTTGTGCGGCGGCATCGGACATGCACTTCTCGATGCATGTGTACAGGCACTTCGTGGCCGGCGCGGCATCCCTCATTGCCTTTGCCTTCTTGTGGCTGATGGGCCGGCCTTCCGCTACCGCCAAAGGAGCGGCTTTCGGGTCGTAGGTGCCGTTCTTGGCGAGGCCGGCATGCGTCTCCGTCCACTTGTCGCACGTCTCAATTCTTGCGAAGACGTGGATGAACTTGAAGTCGGCACCGTCGTTGTCATCTCAGAAGGTAGTGAACATGGCGACCATCTACAAGACCGGGCGTCAAATGTAAAATCGGCGACAAAAAGCTCAAAGATGGCGCCGGCTTACCTGATCGTGGGCGCTGCTGCCGCTTGTGGGTCGCCGGTGCACGTCTTCTTGAATGCCATGCCACTTGTTGCACGCTTGTTGGATCATTTGCCACTAGTGCGACAAGCCGGACTCATTGCGATCGTGGGTCACCGGCGCTCATCATACGCAGTCTTCACACGCCGCCAATAGGTGTCGCCGGATTGATTCGCACCAGTGAAGGGATCCATGCTCATGACCTTCCAAGCTTCGGCGAGGCACTCGTCTTCCTTGGCGGTCCATTTGGGGCATCGACCTCCGCCGCCGGACTTCTTCTTCTCGGCCGCACCCTTCTTCTTCCCCTTCGGCGCGGCGACGACGGGCTCCTCTGTCCGTCGGCCCATTCTTCTCGCTCTTCGGTGTCCTCGGCGGTGTAAGGCTCCTCCTCTTCTTGGGTGTAGGTGTATTGGGCGTGCTGGGAGCCGTCGTTGATCATGTTAGCCATGATGGAGTCGCCTCGCGACATTCCGCCGAACGGGTTGGGCGCGGGCTGGCTGCATCCGGCGGGGAACTGCTGGAAAGAGGCGGACGGTGAGAAACGGCCATAGGAGAGAGGCCCCCGCCGCAGAGGAGGTGAGGCGAAGGTGTGGGGGTTGAAGCCGCCGAGGGGATCCACGGCGAAGGTGTTGGGGTTGAAGCCGCCGAGGGGATCGGTGTCGGGGTAGTCCGGCGAGAACTGCGAGAGGGACGACGTGACATTCCCTTGGTGGTCATGGGGCATGTGGGGCGACACCGATGACAGGGACGACGAAGAGCTCTCTTGACTGCCGCTCCAGTGCTGGGCGGACGGTGGCCGCGGCACAGGAATGCCAGCCGCGGCCGCGGCCCTCTGCGCCTCCATCTGCCGGGCCAGGTCGGCGTTCCTCTCCTTGGCCCTCCTCTCCCGTTTACGGCGGGAGGTGTTCTCGACGTTGCAGCGGGTAACATCCGCTGCCCAATCGGCGCTGCTCATCCCAAGCGGCCGCTACTTTTCCTTGGGTTTCGTCGGCGCTGGGTCGCCAGCCAGCGTGCGAGGCGCTGTATACCTCTTCGGCGGCATGGTTTTTTCTTGGAGCGGCGCCGGAGTCGGCGAGGCGCTTTGACAGCGGCGAGAATGGGGGGAAATGGCGGGACGACTTGGCGCCTAGGCCGGGGTGGGGGATTGGAGGGAAAAGGGTAGCCGCCGAAAATTTGGAAGGAAACAAGAATTATCTCGCCGACAGGTGTGGCCCGCATTGCCTTTCGGCTTCCGCCGGCGCCCCCGATCGCCCCCCCCCCCCAAAGTTGGGTTCGGCCTGGGGGCGTTGGCTAACTTTTTGGGCCGCGCCGGCTAAAAACACAAATTGGGGAGGCCGGCTGGGTTGGATTTTACCCGCCGGCGCCCCCCAAGCCCGTTTAGGGGGCCTTTAGGGTGTGCGGTTGGAGATGCTCTTACCCCTCGGAATTGGGCCATCATTACTTTGCGCTGCGAGACCCATCGCTCGATATCGAGCCTGAATACCTAGCACAAATGTCTTGGCAAGCCAAATAGCTCAAATCGTGGTATTCGGGTCTTACCCAATACCAATATCCAATACTAAGCCTTAATGCGTACATCCAAGCACACAGTTAGTGGTATTGCTAATGCTAGATGCATGTTCATCATCCAAGACGTAATGGGAAGGGCATGAAGGATGGAACTGCCATTAGCCATCCGCAAAATCTTCGTAGGAAAGCGAAATTTACAGATTAAATTACCTATAAGAAAACGGGAGATGCCGCTTTTACACCCCTTATATGCCAAACTCTACACATAAAAACAGCAGGAAACATAAACCCTGAAAATGTTCCCGATACAAGACTAGAGTACAATTATTCTTTCTTTAATCATAGCATAGCAGCACTAAGTAACAATCAGATAAAAAACTGTGTTAAACTGCTACTTAAGTGATACTCCATAACATACGCATCAACTCTAGTACTCCCTCCGTCCGGTACTAAGTGTCACAACTATGTTACGGAGTACTCAGTATCATGTTCGTGCAAAAAGAAGAAGAAACACAGATGTCTCATCCATTTTTGTATGTCCCATCATGTATGTGTAAACCATTTTGTCGAAACAGTATGTCTCAACCATTTTTCTATTTCTCAACATTTTTTGTATGTGAAAATAGTATGCCTCAACCATTTTATATGTTGAAAAATCTCAACCATTTTTGTACGTCTCAACCATGTGCGTCTCGACCATTTTTGTATGTCTCCCTTTTTTGTCAAAATAGAATGCCCGGACCATTTTCGTACGTGTCAACCATCTTTGTATGTCTCAACCATTTTTGTCGAAATAGTATTTTGGATGTCTCAACATTTTATGTCAAAATAGTATGTGAGTGTCTCAACCATTTTTGTATGTCTCAACCATTTTTGTCGAAATAATATGGTCAACCATTTTTGTATGTCTCGATATTTTTTGTCAAAATAAAATGTCTCAACCATTTTTGTGCCTCGGCCATTTTTGTATGTCTCAACCATTCTTGTGCATCTCAAAATTCTTGTATGTCTCAATCACTTTTGTCAAAATAGTGTGCCTCAACCATTTTTTTATGTCCCAATGTTTTTTGTTGTCAAAATACTATTCTCGCCAAATCAAGAAAAATAGTATGTTTCAACCATTTTTTTTGCAAAATATAACGTGAATGTGTAACTAAAGAATGGGGTTGTAAACCGAATATTGTTCTTTCTATGAGATAATGGAACATAACCATATTTTATGATGATCTAAAAACAGGTAAAAACACTTCAGACAAGGTGGCCTGAACGGGAAGGCCATTTCTCTCACACGGGAGAAGAAGACGGTCCGCCGACTATTGAGGGATTCCGTAAGATACTGAAGTCGGGGAATAGTGGGCGAGCAAAAGGAATTATATCAAGGGTTTCCAAATGAATTTCTATTCCTATGATATTCCTCAAAAAATGTTCCATTCCATATAGATCCTCAAGTAGCAAATTTGATGCGATTAAAGTGTGAAACGGCTATCTAGAATCAGCAGGAAGTCACAATATATAGTTGCATAGTAAAATTATACGTTAGCACTACAATTATACAGTTCTTCCATGTGTCAATAGGCAGACGACAATGAAATTCAGTTCATACTTATACAAAGAATTAGCAAATCTTGGTGTTCGTTGCTTTATTGTATGAATATTCACATAATAAGGGCATGCTATTACCTGCATTGTAGACAATTTCATATGGATAATAACAACACGAGGTGTCCGTTAAGAAGATTTTCTTAAACTTTAACGACTCGAGATAGAGCATGAATACACCGACAAGTGTCCACGGGAACACTACATTATTTTGACTAGCAAACCCTAGAATATGTGGGTGCCCTATCTTCTCAAATTTAAGGGAAAGCGGCTTGTCCAGTTCACTAGTTCTTCCAAACACCCATGAAGCAATACCATGAAAATCGGTCTTTCTCTTTCATAATTGGGCGTTGAAGTCCGACGGGAGGAGGAAACCAATACCACCACCCTCTGCCCGCATAACACACGTGGCAATATTTTCTGACAGACATGTCCACTAGCATAGGTATCACATCTAGCCTCTACCCATTCAAATCAAGCTCAAGGATTCTTATGAAGTCCCACGAAAAATTCTAGTAACCAGCCAGCAGAGAGAATCCCCCACCAACATAAAAGACTTGCCCATGAAACACATCGTGGGACTGCTCAATAAACTGGTCAGAATCCGAATGTGGCATGCAGTCGTAGAAACCACATATGGAAGCAGTATTGAGATGAGATTACTGTTAGGTTCGTTGCATAGGAAACAAAAAATTTCCTACGAGAAGTGCGGAAGAAAACCCAAGAATATATATACTAGATGTATGTAACGAGAGGGATCATGAACACCATACCCTCGTAGACCGCTAAGCGTTACGATCACGAGATCATTGTTGGTGTAGTGGAACTTTCAATGAGATCAATCTCAGTGCCGAACGGACAACACCTCCTTGGTATCCACACGTTCAGCTTCACGTTGTCTCCTCCTTCCTCGATCCAGCAAGCGAGAGGGAGAGGTAGACGAGATCTCGGCAGCACGACGGCGTGGTGACTATGGTGAATATTCTCACAGGCAGGGCTACGCCGTGCGCGTGAGAAGAGGAGGAGAGGAGGGCTCAGGGGAGAGAGATCCAACTGAAAGCTTGGGGTGTCTCTCTCCCTTGCCCCCCCCCTTCTATTTATATAGGGGTAGAGGAGGCGTGGCCGGCCAGGACTATCCCGTGGCCAGGACTCTCCGGCGGCCAGGACTCTCATGCGGCCAGGACTCTCCGGCGGCCAGGACTCTCCTCCTGGCCGCATGGGCCCTGTGGGCTAGCCCCTCGGCCCATTAAGGCCAGGGTGCTCCCTCACAGGCCCATTTAGCCCAGGGATAGGTGGGCCTCAAGGTGGAACCCTCCGGATCCCTCCGGAACCTTCTAGAAGCTTCCCGGTCAAAACCGGGAAATATTCCAAACTTTCCAGAACCCTGAAAACAACTTTCCATATATAAATCTTTATCTCCGGAACATTCCGGAGCTCCTCGTTGCGTCTAGGATCCCATCCAAGACTCCGAATCATAATTCGATATCATCATCATTTATCTCATCTAACCCAAGCAACATGAAACGTTAAGTGTGTGACCCTACGGGTTCGAGAACATGTGGACATGATCAAATATCAATAACCAATAGCGGGACCTGGATGTCCATAATAGTTCCCACATATTCCACAAAGATCTCATCGGTTGAACCACTATGTCGAGGATTCAATTAATCCAGTATCCAGTTCTCTTTGTCTCGCGATATATTACTTGCCCGAGATTTGACCGTCGGTATCGCCATACCTAGTTTAATCTCGTTACCGGCAAGTTCTCTTTACTCGTTCCGTAATATAATACCCCCGCAACTAAACACATTAGTCGCATGCTTGCAAGCTCATTAGGATGTCATATTACCGAGAGGGCCCAGAGATATCTCTCCGTCACAAGGAGTGACAAATCCCAGTCTTGATCCATACAACCCAACAAGCACCTTCTGGGATACCTGAAAAACACCTTTATGATCACCCAGTTACGAGATGACGGTTGATGCCCACAAAGTATTCTTCCGGTACTAGGGAGTGGCATGATCTCATGGTCTAAAGAAATAATACTTGACATAATAAAACATAAGCAACTTAAACTTAAGTGACACGATCAGAAACTATGTTTAGGTTTGGGTCTGTCCATCACATCATTCTCCTAATGATATGATCTCGTTATTAAATGACAACACATGTCTATGGTTAGGAAACCTTAACCATCTTTAATCAACGAGCTAATCTAGTAGAGGCGTATTAGGGACACGGTATTTGTTTATTTATCCACTCATGTATTTGAGTTTCCAATCAATACAATTATAGCATGGGCAATAAACATTTATCAAGAACAATGAAATATGATAATAACAAATTTATTATTGCCTCTAGGGCATATTTCCAACAATTACCCCATAGGCCGGTGTCCGAGGAGTAAACACACGCAAGCGCTCGTGCATGCTCGAAGCACATGCCCACTGATCGAGGTCTTCCCTTATATAACCCTGGGGCAATTGCTAGCTGGTGTTGGTCCCGGTGATGGGGTCGCACACCAAGACCTCGAGCCGCTTCAGGGGAGAAGAGGGGTAAAAGACCATGGCAACATCCAAGGCACCAGAGGGGGTCCTAATGGTTGGACTTCAAGGAGAACCATCCGGCGGGGATGAGATTGCGGTCATCAAGCATCAGCAGGACTAATTCATACAACACCACTTAAGTTTTAGGCTCCTTAACACAAGAGATATGAATAACGTACAATCAACCAATTATCAAAAATAACTTGCATGTGCCATAGCCGCAGTGTAAGGTTATGCTATAACCTGCAGTATAGACGCTTTCATATGGATAATAGCAATGCGGGGTGCCGATTTCGAAGATCTTCTTAAACTGCAATGACTCAAGTTAGAGCATGAAGACACCCACAATGTGTCCACAGGAATACATCACTATTTTGACTAGCAAACCCTAGAATATGTGGGTGACCAATCTTCTCAAATTTTAGGGAAAGCTGCTTGTCTGGTGCACTAGTTCTTCCCAACTCCCATGAAGCAAGACCATGATAATTGGTCATTCTCTTCCATAATTGGGCACTGAAGTCCCAAAGGATGATGAAACCAATAACAACACCCTCTGCCCTCATAACACACGACTCTACCCATTCAAAGATTCTTTATGAAGTCCGATGAAAAATTCGAGTAGCCAGTAAAGAGAATCCCCAACCAGCACGACGGACTTGCCCATGAAACACATGGTGGGAGTGCTCAATAAACTGGTCAAAATTCGAATGCGGCATGTAGTGGTAGAAACCTCATATGGAAGCGAAGTTAAGATGAGATTACCCCATAGGCCGGTCTCCGATGAGTAAACGCACGCAAGCACTCGTGCATGTTTCATTTTGGCCGCCGATGGCTTGTGTCAATGCCAAGGTCACCAGGGAGTGGTGATTGTCTCTGGTAGTTTGAAGCACAGACCCAGTGATTGAGGTCTTCCCTTATAGAACCCTCGGGGCAATGGCTAGGTGGTGTCGGTTGCCGGTGATGGAGTCCCACACCAAGACCTCGAGCCACTTCAGGGAGAAGAGGAGTACGAGATCATGGCAGCATCCAAGGCACCAGAGGGTGTCCGTATGGTCAGACTTCAAGGAGAAGCGCTCGACAGGTATGCGATTACGGTCATCAAGAATCAAAAGAACTAATTCATACAAAACTACTTAAATTTTTTGGCTGCTTAACACAAGAGATATGAATAGCGTTCAATCAACAATTATTGGAAAGGACTCTATGGTTGTCAACAGCTCATGGAGATCGGGGTCCCCCCTTGCGACAAGTTGGTCCAGATCATGGAGATCGGGGTCGCCCTTGCTGGCGTCGGGTCTGCCGAGCCTTCGAGTCAAGTGCACAGACCGCCGTCGCAACATCGGACTGGTTGCCTAGCCCGTCGCCTACCGCACCATGGGAACCACCGTCAGGTCCTCACCATGGGAATCATCGAGGTCCCGCAGGATATCACTGATCCTTGCTTCTTGCGGCGGCAGTGCCACCGTCCTGCCATGCATGCCCCGTCATCGCAGCCTTCTGCGTCAACGGCTTCCGCACAAAAGGCTCCACAACATTTACTACAAAAGAAGTGTCATAGCAATAGAGAAAATTGCAAGGGTGATGTCATTGATTGCCACCGATGACCATAGTCAAAGGAGAATTACTACAGAAGACTGCTCTATTTTGTTTTATCTCGAATACTTAATATGTTTTGGAACGGTGGACATGAAGAAGGTTTGACCGAAACGTCCTTCTGTCCACTATATGCCCCCCGCCCCCCTCCCCCCCACCCTGCCCGGACCACCACCACCACAGCCTGGAGGCCAAAGAAACAATCCTCCCACCCTTTCTCTTTCTGATATCTTTTAATTTAGGTGACCTTAGAGTAAAATCTTCTTTTGTTACTTATGTTCTCTTCGCGAAAAAACAATTACATATATTTTATGTCTAAAGTTATGTTGATCGGTCTTGCTTGTATGGTGTGAACTATGGGTAACATAGTCAACGACAATGGTGGTAGTGGTAACGGCAGAGGTGGCCAAAACGGAGGCAGGAAGGTGGAGCCGCCGGTGGACCTGAACTTATGGCCTCTGATGGCGCTGCCGCCGGCAGTGGAAATTGGAGGAGGGAGATGGAGCCGAGGGCAGCGGTGGGTCATCGTCGACATCTTGTGTGTCACTGGACGGTAGCCCGTTGCGTAATGTTTTGATCCTCTATGAGTGCGTGCGGTGCGTCAGGATTTGTATGGTGACAAAAAAA
This sequence comes from Brachypodium distachyon, assembly GCF_000005505.3. NCBI lineage: Eukaryota > Viridiplantae > Streptophyta > Magnoliopsida > Poales > Poaceae > Brachypodium > Brachypodium distachyon. Next base: position 26,573,491 of record NC_016131.3, on the reverse strand, counting down.
GAATTCCCCAAGTGCCTCCACTGCAATCAGCCTAGCCTCTTCATCCCTCCGTACTCAAACGCTGAAATCAACAAAAACAACGATCGCGACCAGTCCTCGAGAAAGTGAAGGAGATTACTCATGCGTCGCTGCCAAGCATGAACGTTCTGTGTTGGCGCCGGGTGCGGGTTTGGTGACTGTGTTCGGATTGCCTACTTAGACAATGTTACCATATATGTAGTATCTGCCTTTTTATGATTCATGGATTAAATGTTGTGTTGATTAGCATCTTGGTTGATTAGTGGTTATCATGATATGCGCTCTTGTTAATTGTAAACCTCCTGGCTGAAGGTCATGGCAATAATTGTGAACAATTTTATTTCACATATGGCGCATGTTGCCTTTGGTTTGCTGGTAGTCATTTTATTTGTTTTGTGCCTTAGAAGAATTAATGAAACCTTGCGATAGTAAATACTTTTGAAAAGGTTTTTTCAAGCTAGCGTGCACGTGCAACCCAAAGTCGATTTGCATCGTTTGTCTCCGCAAAACACGTTGTTCATCGGAATTCTGGTGTTCCCATCGGAAAAGGACAAATGACTAATGTGTATCCCATGCACTGATCATCTTGAGTTTTTGGTGCGGACTACCATGTTCATGAATACCAACATATTTTAGATCCACAGGAAAGCCACCTTATTTTGACTAGCAAACCATAGAATATGTGGGTGCCCTATCTTCTCAAATTTCACGAAAAACAGCTTGTGAAGTTCACTGGTTCTTCCCAACTCCCATGACGCAATATCGTGTCAATCGGTCATTTTCTTCCATAATTGGGCGCTAAAGACCGATAGGAGGAGGAAACCTACCACAACCATCTGCCCACATAACACACGTGGTAATTTATTTCCGACAGACGTGTCCACTAGCATACATATCACATCTAGCCTCTATCCATTAAAACCAAGCTCAAGAATTCTTTATGAAGTCCCACGAACTTTTTTAGTAACCAGCCAGGAATGAGAATCCCAAACCAGCACGCCGCACTTTCCCATGAAACACATGGCAGCAATGCTCAATAAACTGGTCATAATCCGAATGTGGCATGTAATCATAGAAATCTCATACGGAAGCAGTGTTGAGAAGAGATTACCCCATAGGCCGGTCTCCAAAGAGTAAACGAAGGCAAGCTCTTGCATGTTGCATTTGGTCACCGATGGTTTGTGCCATTGCCAAGGTCACCAGGAAGTGGTGGTCGTCTCTGGCAGCTCGAAGCACAAACCCACTGATCGAGGTCTTGCCAAATAGAACCCTGGGGGCAATGACTAGGTGGTGTCGGTCGCCGGTGAGAGGGTCCCACACCAAGACCTCAAGCCGCTTCAGGGAGAAGAGGAGTACGAGACCATGGAAGCCTCCAAGGCACCGGAGGGGGTCCCTATGGTCAGACCGCAAGGAGAAGCACCTGGCAGGGATGAGATTACGGTAATCAAACATTAGAAGAACTAATTCCTACAACACTAACAAATTTTAGGCTCATTAACACAAGAGATATAAATAGCGTTCGGTCATCCAATTACGAAAATAATTTGCTTGTGGCATAGCCGCAGTGTAAGGTTATGATATTACAAGCAGTGTAGACACTTTCATATGGATAATAACAATGTGGGGTGTTGGTTTTTGAAGATATTCTTAAATTGCAATGACTCGAGATGGAGCATGAAGACACCGACAATGTGTTCACAGGAACACCACATTATTTTGACTAGCAAACCCTAGAATATGTGGGTGCCCTATCTTCTCAACTTTCAGGGAAAAGTAGCTTGTCCACTTCACTAGTTCTTCCCAACTCCCCTGAAGCAATACCACGACAATCGGTCTTTCTCTTCCATAATTAGACGTTGAAGTATGACTGGAGGAGAAAACCAAGACCTCGACCCTCTGCGTGCAAAACACACATGTGGCACTTTTCTTCGACAGATATGTCCACTTGCACATGTACCACATCTAGCATCTGTCCATTCAAGTCAAGCTCAAGGATTCTTTATGAAGTCCCACGAAGAATTCTAGTAACAAACCAGTAAAGAGAATCCCCAACCCGCATTGCGGACGTGGATGTGCCGGTCTTCGAAGGGTAAACACAAGCAAGCGCTTGTGCATGTTGCATTTGGTCACCAACAGTTTGTATCACTGCGAAGGTCACCAGGAAGTGGTGGTTGTCTTCAGTAGCTCGAAGCACAGGCCCATGATCAAGGTCTTCCCAAATAGAACCCCGGGGGCAATTGCTAGGTAGTGTTGGTCACCGGTGATGGTGTCCCACACCAAGACCTCGAGCCGCTTCAGGGAGAAGAGGAGTACAAGACCATGGCAACATCCAAGGCACCAGAGGGGGTCCCTATGGTCGTCCTTAAAGGAGAAGCGCCCGGTGGGGATGAGATTGCGGTCATCAAGGATCAGAAGAACTACTCCCTCCGTCCAACAATATGGGACGTATTAGGGTTCGGTTGACCAATCCTTTGACCACAAATTACTTCATGAATATGTGACTAATGTGATCAAAATCATTACCATAAGCAAATATCCTTGAGTAGAAATATAATAGATATGAATCTATGTCATATAATCATATATTAATAGAGTAATTTGTGGTCAAAGCATTGGTCAAAGGAAAGTTAATACGCCCCGTATTGTTGGACGGAGGTAGTAATTCGTACAACACAACTTATTATTTTTGGCTGCTTAACACATGATATATGAATAGCATTCAATCAACCAATTATCGAAAATAAATTGCTTGTGCCATAGCCGCAGTGTAAGGTTATGCTATTACCTGCAGTGTAGACACTTTCATATCGATAATAGCAACGCGGGGTGTTGGTTCCGAATGTGGCATGTAGTCATAGAAACCTCGTATGGAAGTAGTGCGAGAAGAGATTACCCCATCGGCCGGTCTCCGATGAGTAAATGCAGGCAAGCGCTCTTGCATGTTGCATTTGGTTGTCGATGGTTTGTGTCACTGCCAAGGTCATCAGGAAGTGGTGGCCGTCGCCGGCAGCTCGAAGCATAGACCCACCGATCGACGTCTTCCCCAAAAGAACACCCAGAAGTCGAGCCGCTTCAAAGAGAAGAGGAGTACGAGACCATGGCAGCATCCAAGGCACCAGAGGGGGTCCTTATGGTCGGACCGCAAGGAGATGCGCCCGGCATGGATGAAATTACAGTAATCAAACATTAGAAGAACAAATTCCAACAACACTACTTACAAAATATTTTAGGTTGGTTAACACAAGAGATGTAAATAGCGTTCAGTCAACCAATTATCGAAAATAATTTGCTTGTGCCATACCCGTAGTGTAAGGTTATGCTATTACATGTTGTGTAGACACTTCCATATGGATAGTAACAATGCGGGGTGTCGTTTTCGAAGATCTCAAACTGCAATGACTCGAGCGGGAGCATGAAGAAACCGACAATGTGTGCGCGGGAACACCACATTATTTTGACTAGCAAACCCTAGAATATGTGGGTGCCCTGTCTTCTCAAATTTCATGGAAAACGGCTTGTCCACTTCACTAGTTCTTCCCAACTCCCACGAAGCAATACCATGTCACTCGGTCTTTTTCTTCCATAATTGGGCGCTGAAGTCCGACAGGAGGGGAAAACAAATACCACAACCATCTGCCCACATCACACATGGCAATTTTTCTCCGATAGACATGTCCACTGGCGTACATATCACATCTAGCCTCTATGCATTAAAATCAAGCTCAAGGATTCTTTATGAAGTCACTCGAACTATTTTAGTAACTGGCCAGTAAAGAGAATCCCCAACCCGCACGACGGAGTTGCCCATGAAACACATCGTAGGAATGTTCAATAAAACGGTCATAATCCGATTGTGGCATGTAGTCGTAGAAACCTCATATGGAAGTAGTGTTGAGAAGAGATTACCCCATAGGCTGGTCTCTGATGAGTAAATGCAGGCAAGCGCTCTTGCATGTTGCATTTGGTTGCCGATGGTTTGTGTCACTGCCAAGGTCACCAGGAAGTGGTGGCCGTCGCCGGCAGCTCAAAGAACAAACCCACTGATCGAGGTCTTCCCCAATAGAACCCCGGGGGCAATGGCTAGGTGGTGTCGTTCACCGGTGGGAGGGTCCCACAGCAAGAACTCGAGCCGCTTCAGAGAGAAGAGGAGTTCGAGTACATGGCAGCATCCAAGGCACCGCAGGGGGTCCCTATGGTCGGAGCGCAAGGAGAAGTGCCCGGAGAGGGATGAGATTACGGTAATCAAACCTTCGAAGAACTAATTCCAACAAGACTATTTACAAATTTTACGCTGGTTGACACAAGAGATGTAAATCGCATTCGGTCAATATATTGTCGAAAATAATTTGCTTGTGCCATACCCGAAGCGTATGGTTATGCTATTACATGCTGTGTGGACACTTTCATTTATGGATAGTAACAATGCGGGGTGTCGGTTTAGAACATCTCAAACTGCAATGACTCGAGCTGGAGCATGGAGAAACCGACAATGTGTCCACAGGAACACCACATTATTTTGACTTGCAAACCCTAGAATCTGTGGGTGCCCTGTCTTCTCAAATTTCACGTAAAGCGACCGCCCCCGTACAAGGTTCGATCTCTATGCTTATTTGTGCTAGTCCCTGGATCGACTCACTAGCACACACAGTTTCAAGATGTAATACCAAGATACAAAGGTCAAAAGTACTTTATTACATCGTATCATCCAGAATTAATTGTACTTACAAACTTGCATGACCCCTTGGGCCAGCATGAACAAATATTGTTTCAAAACCATAAAACATTGTATCATAAAACTGCAGCGGAAAGGTAGAGCAAATGGGCCTCAACTACTCCCAGAGGAGAGAGCATGTTGGAATGTAAGCACATGACCCAAAGAACATTGACGAACCTCACTCTTCGTCAGATTCACCTGCATTATTGATTGCAGCCACTACGTGGTCAATACATTGAATGTATTGGCAAGTTCACCTGGAAGTTATAACAAATCCTACCAAGTATATGCAATTGAGGTATAGTGGGGTTCAGGCTTTATGGCATGGTAGTAAAACATAGTTTATCTTACTACAATTGAAGGTTACATTTATTGTTAACTAATGGACACCGGGTAGAAACACTGATGCTCCTATTAAACTAAGAACATTTAGTAGATACATCAATGCTCCTAAACCCAAGTTCAAACCATTCATTTTATTAGGAAATTGGAATGAGTGAGACTTTCCTTACAGCCCCATATCTAGTTGCTCATGATTGTCCGTAACCGGGGACACGGCTAAGTACTTAGTTTGACACCCTCGAGAGGTTGTACACATTCCCCACAAGAAATGGACGTGTTAATCCCTTGCTGTCCTCATAGTAGAGTAGCAACGGCATCGACTTCAAGAATTTTCAGAACATATTCCCCCAGACCACCTGAGGGACCCGCGCTCCCACCTACACAACTACCTCAGTACAATCCCTCGGATCTGGGTTCATATTTCTTACTCCATCCATCCAGAGCCCATTTAGCTTGTGGTTGTACTGGAAGCTACTAAACAGGAAACTAGTCCAGTCTCTGATACCCCAGGTGGCATTCCACATCTGCGACGCAAGCGCTCCCCGAATCCACGGGGAGATGTCCATGAACGATCCATCTCGGAATCCACGGAGAATCGACTCAGAGGGACCCATAGAAATGGACCTGACGTCGCATAACATCTCAAAATCTCAAAGCAGTCCACCCAGGATGGTTCATTAGGGTTGTTTTGCCAAGTTTCCAAAATCACTCCACATCATCATTTCACAGTGATTGAGATTCCCTCCCACGTTTACTAACATAGCATGGCTAAGCAATACTAATCACGATGGCTATTGGTGGAGGATTCATGGCAAAGTTAACCCTATAGCTAGTAGGTCAATCATAACTAGCATAAGTACGAGTAATAGTCCTATCAATGCATTTCTACAAACAACTCTAATGCATAAGTATTTAAAAACAAACAGTAACAGGATATGATCAAAGTGAACTTGCCTTGGTAGCAGTTTGAGTTCAAACACTCGTCACAATCACAAGGTTCGCTCTCCGATAAAACTATACGAAACAAACAACATACACATACATAAACACACAATTCACATCACGACAAAATAAGATATGCTATGATGCTATGCAACATGTGACATGAATTGGTTTATTTTATTCGGGTGATCAACTGGTCCTAAGCATTGGTAATTAAAACAAAAGCATTAGGGTTTTAAAAAAAAGGCAAAAACAATCGATTAAAACCCTAAATTATAGTTTCATTGGCATCAGCCAAATAATTTAATTCAAATTTTTTTATCTCTCTGTCCCCATGGACAGAGGACATCAATAGAAAATTATGGGCACTGGTTTCACTTAAAAAGGATCTCTAATTAATTAGTTATAAATTAAAGGGCATAAAAGGCCTTTCTGTAAATTGACTGTGATTCAAATATTTAAATTTAAATTTAAAGAGTGCCAAAAGATTCTATAGGTCAAGAGATTTCTAGAAAGGTAAAATTTGTCAAATTTGGCCAAAGGGTTTAAAAGTTATAAGCATTTGAAGTTCTGGGATTTTTTCTGCAAAACTGCCATTTTAATTATTCCGGGAATAAAAATTACATTTTCCTTTTTCTATTACTGTGCCACGTGTCGCTCCCTGATTGGTTGGTACCGGTTCACTTAAAACATTAAAATGTTTTAATCTCGGCCGTTGGCCGAGATCCAACGGCCAGGATGCGTCGGGCTCACCTCCGGCGGGAACTAGGGTTCCGGCCGAAGCTCCGGTGGCGGCGCGTCACGCATTGGGGAAGATTCCAGCGGGGGAGGCGCGATGAGGCGGATCCGGTGACGCGGTCGTCACGACGAGGCGGGGTCGGAGAAGACGCCTAGGACGAGGACGGCCTTGGCGGCGCGGCACGGACTCCGGCAAGCTCGGGCGGGTGACGTCCGGGCGATATGGTGCATAAAACGAAAAACCAATCGCGTCAAAAAGTGCGCAAGGGCGAGAGAGAGGAGGTAGGGTATATGGCAGCGAGAGAGGCTCACCAAGCTCGTCGGCGGCGACCAAAGAATGCGGCGGCGTCCGTGCGGCTCCGGCAAGCGATTCCGGCAGCGTGGGCGCGTGAGAGAGGGGGCAAACGGAGGGGAAAGAACCGGGGGAGCTCTGGCTTTATAGGGCCACGCTTGGAAAGGAGAGGGAAGCGCGGAGGAGACGGCGCGGCGAGGATTTGGCCGGGGATGGTGGCGCGGACGCGGCGGCATGACGCGCGGGGGTTTCCTTCGGCGAAGACGCAGCTGACAGGTGGGCCCCACCTATCAGTGGCTCGCGCGCGTGGCTGGTTGGGCCGGCTCGGGCGGTTCGGGCGCGGTTGGAACCAGGCCAGTTCGGCCCATTTGGCCGGGCCGGTCCGGTTTTCCCTTTTTTTTTCTTTTCCTTTTTCCTTTTTTTGATTTTTTTGATATCTTTTGATTTTGAACTCTAAATTGATCCAAATAAATTCCAGAAAATTTGTAAAATCATGTTTTATCATGATTCAACTTTTGGGAATAATTTCCCTTCCAAATAAAATATATAAAAATACATTTGCCCTATAAATGGCTTTAGGGCTATATAACTATTTAAATAAAATAGTTTTTCAACTCCAATAAATATCCAAAAAAATAAATATGGGATAGCTTATTTATGCAATAAACCCCATTTATAGATAAACCCTATTGGTTTAAAGATCCAAAGCTCAAATGGGTGAAATACTAGGGTTTTAAAATGAAATAAAACCTTTTTAAAGCCTATGAGATTCAAATTTGAATTCAAACATGCAAATGTGGCATGATGCTCATGAGTGCAATGCATATGAAAGGGTTTGGAAATTTGGGATGTCACAGAAGATCTTGTGAAACTGCAATGATTCAAGTTGGAGCATGAAGGCACCAACAATGTGTCCACACGAACACCACATTGTTTTGACTAGCAAATCCTAGAATATGTGGGTGCCTTGCCTTCTCAACTATGAGGGAAAAGTAGCGTGTCCACTTCACTAGTTCTTCCCTATTCGCTTAAAGCAATATCGGTCATTCTCTTCCATAATTGGACGTTTAAGTCCGACTCCGGGAGCAAACCAAGACCTCCACCCTTTGGCTCCAAAACACACATGTGGCAATTTTTTCCGACAAACATGTCCACTGGCACATGTATCACATCTAGCATATGTCCATTCAAATCAAGCTCAAGGAATCCTGATGAAGTCCCATGAAGAATTCTAGTAACAAACCAGTAAAGAGAATCCCCAACCAGCATTGCAGACTTGCGCCCATGAAACACATGGTGGATGTGCTCAATAGACTGGTTAGAATCTGAATGTGCCCGTAGTTGTAGGAGCCTCGGAATGAAGCGGTGTTGAGATGAGATTACCCTATAGCAGTGGCGTATCTAGGAGATGAGATTAGCCGATAGCAGTGGTGTCTCTAGGATTTTGAGGCAGTGTGGTCCAGTTGACAATCTATTATTCGAAATATTATACAACCAATGATTATTTTTCCAAATATATCTTTCAGACAACTAACTTCAAACCTTGATTTGATTCGGTTGTATTTTTAAAGAGATCACCGGCTCCCCTCTTCCGTGTTGCGATGCTGTCGACCGGCTCATGGCGTATGTTCACCGTTTGCCGGCTGCTGCACCCCATCGTCCGAGCGCATCGATTGTGACTGGATGGCTACGAGCTCTTTCGGTCTGCGCTCCGCTGGGGGGATCATGAGTAAACTCGAAGGATATAGCTCGCTGGCCCTGCTTGTAGAGACCCTTGTTTCGATCATAACTTTGTAAACTTAATACTGTATTCTTTCCAATGAGAAATGGAAGTATGGAACGGGAACATAGGTTACCTCCTTTGATAAAAAAGACAAGTAAGAAATTGACAGATTTAGCCCAAGGATCGATCACATGAAAAATGTCGCGCCAGTGGCACCCGAGGTACCACCGTTGCGCGACGCATGGGCTTCGTCTCCGAGTTCCCGGGAGGGTCTCATCCCGGGCTGCAGCCACAAGCAGCCCGGCAAGCTACCAGCCTGGAAGGGCTAGCAGGGCTTCGGGGAATATTCCCAACGGGAAGCCACTTGCCGGGAGGAGGGGTTCCCGGGCACAGGCTCCCGCCACAAGGGTGGGGCCCAGCGGGCAGAGCAACGGCGCCACGTGGGCGTGTGCCAGGCGTCGAGTGCGCAGTCTCACCAAGGCGAGGAGTGAGGCGCACGGCAGGAGGGGCGTTACCCGTCTAAGTCAGGTGAACAGTGGTTGTCCAATCCTACTTTTAGGGTTTTAGTCCCCTAGCAGCGGAGTTGGCGCTCATGCACGCTCACCAGCGCACCGAGGGGGAGTTGCCATGTCTCCCTGCTCGCCACTTGTAATGCATGCACCATGGCACCTGTGGTATCCCCTTGGCTATAAAAGGAGGGCCCCCGCTGACTGTCAAAGGGTTCAACGGACTCACAGTTCGCCACTAGCAGGATCCAAAAGTAGCAAAGAGCACTTTGCCAAAAAAAGAGAGCACCCGGGGACTCTCCCCCCGGCAATATGTAAACACTTGATCTATTGTCAATACCAGTTCAGACAAGCAGGACGTAGGGTTTTACACCTCCGGGTGGCCCGAACCTGGGTAAAAACGTGTGTGCATGTGTTCCTAGCTTGCAAGCATCCTGGGTGTATCACTTTGCAGTTCGTGTACACCATCGGCCACGCCGGCGATCGCCGGAGCGATCCCTGACGCCCCTGCCGAACCTAAAAGGGGGTGTGACAGCACGCCCCCGGTGTCGGAGCCCCGTGCGACGACATCTGGCGCGCCAGGTAGGGGGCGTGAGAGGAGAGCTCACCGGTGACCGCCGGCAGCAGTGTTTGCGTCGACGTCGGCCTCGTCTTCTTCGCTGACGGGATTGGCCACCATGCCCCCAAAGCAGGCTGGTGACCCTCGGATAGACACGCGCGAGGCCCCAACGGCACACACGCGGTCGCATGACGCGCGACCCGCGTCGGGGCTCAGGAGAACCCGGAGCCCTCGAGAGTGCAGCAATCACAGCTGCCTCCCCCGCCCCCTCGGCCGTCGGCAGACAACCGGCTGAGGGGACCGGCGGCCCCCAGCGCCGGGGCTAGCCGCGTGAGCGGGCATGGTGCCGCCCGCGCTGGCCAGTGAATCGAGTCGCGGACCGATGACACGCAGCGACAGTGGCACCATGAGCATACCGCGTCGCGAGCGACGGCCGGAGGCGTCCGGGGCTAGAGCGGACAGCAGCCGCTCGGGAAATCGGCTGCCCCCCGCACGAACCCCGGCGGAAGCCATCATCGCCGCGCGGTCATGGTGCGGTATGAACCGCAGCAAGGCACGCCGGCGCACGAGACATGGGGTGAGGAGTTGGACGCGCTCCTCGCTCTGGCCGCCCAGCAGCCGCAAGGCGAGGGCGTCCCGGTAGGCTCCGGCCACGGGCAGAACCCGTAGCGCGAAGACGCGCCCCGCGCCTCGCGACAGGGGGAGAACCCTCCTCCGCAGGGAGGCCAGGGAAACGGGGACCTGGAGGGGTCCTCGAACTCGTTACCCATCGTCACACGAGGTGACACGCGAGGCATTTTGAATGCCCGCCAGCAAGAAGATCTACGCCAGCGCTTAGAGCGCCGGCACAGGCGCGAGGTGGAGCACCAGCACCTGTAGGAGCAGGAAGATGCTCCCGTGGGCCTCGAGGACATGGCCCCGCAAGTTCACGCGCGAGCTGCGCCGGGTGACATGGCCCCGCAAGTTCCGAGCGCCAGCGCTCGGCACGTACGACGGGACCGTGAATCCTAAGGATTTCCTCCTGGCCTACACGTTGGGGATGCATGCCATCGGCGCCGACGACAAGGTCAGGGCCAACTGGTTCCCAATGGTCCTGAAAGGATCAGCGAGAACCTGGCTGCTCAACCTGCCCGCCGGGTCCATCGCCACTTGGGCGGACCTGCACGAGCAGTTTGTGAGCGCGTTCCAGGGCGGCTACAAGCGCCCGGGAACCATGGCGGAACTGCACACCATCGTGCAGAAGCCGGGGGAGACGTTACGGAGCTTCGTCAACTGCTTCTCCAACCTCTCCTACTCTATCCCGAAGGCGGAGGCGGAGGCAGCTGCCATCGTCAACACCTTCTCCATCAACATCCGCGACCCCAAGATGCGCGAGAAGCTGAGCACGCATTGGATCCGGACGACGCAGGATCTATACGCCCTGGCGCACAAGTGCGCCATGGCTGAGGAAGGGCGCTTAGCGCCCGAGCTAGCAGCCAAGGCTGCCGCGAGCCCTGGCGAGGGTTCGCAGAAGAAGGATTCCCGCAAGCGCAAGGGGAAGCAGGTTCTCGCTGCGGACTCGGGGGCTCCTATTGCGAGGCCTGCAAAGAAGACCTCGCCGGGTGGCAGGTCTGGTGGCACGCAGGGTGACGCGCCCCGCTGCCCCATCCACAGCAACTCCACCCACGACACGCAGGACTGCCACATCCTGCAGGGAATCAAGCAGCGGCGGGAGCAGCGCCGTGAGGAGCGCTGCGCTGCTGGCGCCTGCTTCAACTGCAGCGACATCGGGCATCTCTCCCGAGATTGCCCGAACGACCCCAGAGCGGGGCCAAGGCCTGCCGGCGGCGGTGCCGGCAGGGACGAACCCCAGGGGGGACACGGCCAGGCCCACGCGGGCAGGGAGCGCCCTCCCCGGGGACATGACAGGGCTCACGCTGAGGAGCAGCGCGAGTCTGACTGCACTGGTGGCGACGAGCCGGGCTTCCAGGAGCCTCGCGGCGTCGCCTGCATCCATGGGGGAGCCTATGCTCTCCCATCTCATGCCGCGGTGAAGCGCCTCACTCACGACGTGTGCGCGCTGCTGCCGGACGCGGAGCCACAACAGCCGCTGAGCAAGGTACTGGTGGACATCGCATGTACCGATCACCTTCGGCGCTGACGATCACCCAGCTCGGCAGCTGGGTTCTGGGGTAATACCCTTCGTCGTCTCACCGATCATCAGCAATATGACGGTGACCAAGGTACTGGTGGACAACGGAGCGGGGCTTAACCTCCTGTCCGCCAGACTGGTGCAGAAACTCTGGTTGCCGGTGCAGCAGCTGAAGCCCACCAGCGACCGAAGGAACCCCCGCAACAGCAGGGGTCCATGCCGCTGACATAGCGGCATGCGTAGGCAGGGAGACCCCTCCCTGGGCGATGGAAATCGCCCGCTACCTGAAGGAGGGGGCCCTCCCGGAGGATGATGCCGCCGCAGAGCGAGTGGCCCGGCAAGCCAAGATGTACGTCGTGGTGGACGGGAACCTCTACCGCAGGCGTGCAAATGGAGTCAAGCTCATCTGCGTGCCGCAAGACGAAGGGCGCGCGCTGCTGGAAGAGATACACCGAGGCACATGCTCCCACCATGTGGCCTCCCGGACGTTGGCTGGCAAGGCGTTTCGGCACGGTTTTTACTGGCCCACGGCCCTGGCCGACGCGGAGCAGCTGGTGAAGACGTGCGAAGCATGCCAGTTCCACTCGAAGAAGAGCAACCAGCCGGCGCAGGCCCTACACGTCATCCCTTCCTCGTGGCCGTTCGCGGTCTGGGGGCTCAATATCGTTGGTAAGCTACCGAGAGCGGTTGGTGGTTACGAATATTTGTTCGTGGCCATCGACAAGTTTTCCAAGTGGGTGGAAGTGGAACCAGTGCGGAAGGTGCCCGCCTAGGCGGCCATCAAGTTTTTCAAAAGCATTGTGTGCCGGTTTGGTGTGCCTAACGGCATCATCACCGACAATGGCACACAGTTCACGAGCGCAGTGTTCCAGGCCTACTGTGAGGACATGGGCACCAAGTTACACTTCGCATCCGTTGCTCATCCGAGGAGTAACGGGTAGGCGGAGCGAGCCAACACAGAAGTGCTGCGGGGGCTCAAGACGAGAACCTTTGACAAGCTCAAAGGCCACGGGAAACACTGGGTTGAAGAACTCCAACCCGTGCTGTGGTCAATCAGGACCACACCTAGTCGGGCAACGGGCGAAACTCCTTTCGCCCTTGTCTACGGGGTAGAAGCGGTGCTGCCCCTCGAGCTCAAGCACGGATCTCCCCGAGTACGCGCGTACGGCAACACCAGCCAACACGAGCAAAGGGTGGGCGATCTAAACTTCATCGAAGAGCTTCGATGCCGGGCTGCTATACGAGCCGCGTGCTACCAGCAGGGACTCCATCGTTATCACGACAGGCGAGTCCGTCCCCGGGGGCTCGAGAACAGAGACCTTGTCCTACGCCGGATACAAGGAACAAAGGCCGGGAACAAGTTGACTCCGAAATGGGAGGGCCCCTTCCGGGTAGTGCAGGTGACCAGACCGGAGGCTGTCCGGCTGGAAACCAAAGATGGCTTGCCGATGCCAAATAGCTGGAATATTGAGCACTTGCGCAAGTTCTACCCATGAAGCAGTGGAGCCCGATCCTCAGGTGATGCCGCCGATGCATACCTCTCGAACTAGTGTAGCTGGGCAGCCCCCGTGTGTAAACCACTAGTTATTGTGAATAAAGATAAGTGTTTCTTTCTTGAACTTCAAAGTTGCCTTGTTTATTTGTGTGTTCCCCCCCCCCCCATCTTCTGTCTCCTGCTTTTGGTGCACGGAAGTGTCTTTCCATACTTGGTTGTGAGCAGGGGGCTGCTGGAGCCTCGAAAACAAAAACCCCGTTGCCGGATCGCTCCGACACAGGACATGCAGTTGCCGGGTTTCCCGCAACGTGCATCACGGGACATGCAGTTGCCCGGTTCCCCGCAACGTGCATCACGGGACGTGTAGTTGCCGGGCTTCCCGCAACGTGCACCCCGCAGCCGTTGTGGCTGGGAAATGGAATGCTCACATCCAAGTTTGGCATCAACCCTTCCGTGCCCGGGGCTGGGAGGCAGGAGATTACTCATGTTGCTTTCTGTATATTCATGAATTTTGAAAAAAAATTGTAGCACCTCCGGCCTGGTAAGAATCTAATCTGCAAGAAAAGGTGGAATCTTGCGCACTGTAATGCACATGGGCTGCCCACGGGTCGCGGCATGTAGCAGTGCCTTGTGGTGCGGAACGACCGCGCCACTAGGGACTCACCGCACTTCGAGGCTCTTGACTCAGGAGGGGGCCGCCACGTGTGCCACAACAACTTGGCATGCAAAGTGGCGGAGACTGCACCACACTTCAAGGGGAGGGATGCCACAAGTGCTGCGCTGATCCGTCGCGCGCGGTGGCAAGCCCTCCCCCCGTGCCTATAAAAAGCGCGCCCCAGCCATGGAACGGCTCAGAGCGAAGCCAAGAAAGGGGCTATTGAGGCGGGCGGTGCCGCGGAGGCGCGATGGTGGTGCATACCATCAGCGCCTAGCGCCGACGGGTGCACTGCCATCGCGCCCTTGCCGCATCACCCCATCGAGCCTACTCCGAGGGGCGTCGCACAGACACGGTGGTAGTGCATGCCATCGGCGCTCCGCGCCGACGGGTGCACTGCCACCGTGCCCTTGCCGCGCCTCCTCTAGCGAGCGGCTCCTGGGCGAGGGCTACCGCGGAGGCACTGTGGTGGTGCATTCCATCGGCGCCCGACGCCGACGGGTGCACTACCGCAGTGCCCCTGCCGCGTCCCTCCAGAGGACATCTCCGCAAGAAGCAGGGGTTGCCACGGAGACACTATGTGGTGCATTCCATCGGCGCCCCGCGCCGACGGGTGCACTACCATAGTGTCCCTGCCGCCTCCCTCTAGAAATCGCCTCTATCTGTGATGGCGCCGGTGCCGGCGTTCCCCGTTCGTTCCGGCCCATCACCGCATCCCTGCCACGGCCCTCGAGCAGTTTTGCTCCCAGCCAGCGAGGGCTGCTACGGGAACATCGTGGCGGCCTTGCCGCCCGCTTTCGGCGGTGGTGGCGAGGAAGCCATAATGTCCCTGCTGCGACCCTCAGACGGGTTTTCCCCAAGCAGCGAGGGCTGCTGTCGGGACGCCGTGACGTCCTCGTCGCCCGTGGTCAGCAGCGGTGCCGAGGAAGTCACGGCGTCCCTGCCGCACCCCTCGGAACAGCCCCACGACGGGCGAGGGTTGCCGCGGCGTCCCCGCGGCGCCCCTTTATCAGGCATTTTGTAAGGACGACGAGCCAGGAGTGCACCTCCGAAAACGCTTCGGGCGCAAGACTGAACGAAAAGCTAAGTGCTGGCACCTAAATGACAAACCCTCTGAGAACTGAACGTAATTGAAGGACACTTGTGGGGGGAGTGCGCTCCCCGTGTGGCTTCCCGGGTCCGTCCCGGGAGGGCATGGCTTGGAGTAGTTACCCCGCAAGTGGATTGGCTCCCCGCTACCGCTTGACCCCAGGTCAGCACTGCGGGTCCGTCCCGGGTCCCTGGTCTGGTCAAGGGTGAGGCGCGTGAGTCCCCGGCAACACAAGGCAAAACACGCAAAGGCTAAGGGAGCCGCCACGCGAGGCAGCCCCAGGAACAAGGAACAAGAGTTAAGCAAATTAAAGAGCTTGATCAACTAAGTACTGGACGATTACATGAACTAATGGGAGTGTAATTGTTTAAACGGCGCCATGCGCCACACTTGCAGGAAAAAACAAAAAAAAGAAGATACATCGGAAAGCAGCAAGGACGGCTGGGGGCTACGGCAACTAGTTGCCAGCATCTTCTACCGGGGGCTCCGGGCACGGCTCGGGGTCCGGCTTCCGTTGCATCTGCTCGACCACCTCGTCGACGAACTCGCGCACCGCTTGGGTGTGGGTGGGCTCGTCCTCGCTGTCCGACCAGGCGTCCAGCAGGGACTCGAAGGGAAACCCCGGGTCCCGGAGGTGTATCCTTGGGAGGATTGTCCCGGCAACCTCCCGGGCACGGTTGGCAACCTCGTTGGCGCCATATTGCGCGATCCAGACGTCGAGCGCCCCAAGCTTCCCCACCAGGTCGGAGAAGAAAGGAATCAACGTGGAGACGTTTGTGCCCTCCGCTGCCGCAGCCTCCAGCTCAAACCGAGATAGCAAGTCGCGCAGCGCTTGTGCGATCTTCAGTAGCTTCTCGGTTTCTAATTGCCGCTGCCCGATCAGCGTGCCGTGATGGAGCCGAGCGTCGTGCGTGGCCTTCTTGGCCTTGCGGACGCTGCCCTCCAGCGCCGCAACCTCCGCGGTCTTGACCGCGATGTCGTTGCCGGCCTTGGCGAGCTCCGCCCGAACGGCGGCCAGTTCGGTCTCAAGCCTGGCCGCTTTGTCCTTGGTGGAGCCGAGCTGGATCTCACGCCTGGCCGCCGCCTCCACCGCGCTCTCGGTGGCCTTGACCTGCACCTCCAGCTTGACCCGCAGCCCCTGGATCTCGCCGCGGTAGTTGGCGATCAGGTCACTCTTTTCGTCCAGCCGGGCCTGGGCTGCTGCGAGCACCCCGACGTGCTCCTTCTTGGTCGCCTTGAGGGTTGCCGCCAGCGAGTCTAGCACCCCCTGAAGCTCCGTGCGCTGGGCCTCTAGCTGCCGGTGGAGTTCAGCCTCTGGGACGACCGGTTCCTCGGCGTCCTCTAGGGCTTGCCGGGCAAGGCGCGTCTCCTCGCGCAGCCGGGAAAGCTCTTGCCGCTCCCTCTCCGCGGCTTCCCGCACGTCGTCAAGTTGGCTCTTGGCGATGGCGTGGTGCTCCCTCACCTCGTTGAAAGAGGTGACGAAGGCTTGCTGTTGGTCCCTGGCGGCGTCCAGGAACCGGTGCCCTCGCTCGAAGATGTTCGGATCCCAGGTGATGGGATTCCAAGCCACCCCAGCAAGGGTGCCGAGGTCGGTGTTGGGGAAGGCAGCCGAGGACGACGAAGCCCCCGCTGCCATTGTAGGGCTGTGCGGGGGGTCGTCTGCTTGCTCCGGGGGATCCTGTCGCCCTTCCCACCAGCTTCCCCTTCACCCGCGCCCAGGGAACCCGGGGCTGGAGAAGCCCCCGTGCTCCCGGCAGGAGCCATTGCCTGCTGGGTGGCAGGCGAATCCGCGCCAGCCGCGTCTGCGGCTGCTAGCGCGTCGCCAAGCGCCGTCCCGGTGGGGACGGTGGCCACCGCTGCCGCCGTGGCCGGCGTCGCAGGGCTTGGTGCGGGAGCCGATGCCGGCTCCTCTACCGCCCTTGTGATCTCGACATCGGGGTCGAGGTCAACCGAGGAGGCAGCCGCGGCCGCTGCGTACGCCCTTGATCTTTGCACGATCAGGGGCGCGTCATCACTGTCGTCGTCGTCCACAGGGATGACTTCCTGGGACGCCGGAGGCTAGCCCGCCTCGTCGCCCAGGGACTGGAGGGAGGGCCAGCTGGTCTTAGATTCGCTCCCGCTCTCCTCAAGCACCTGCTTCCCGCGAGGTGCTGGCAGGGGGGCGCGCGGGGCCCGAGTGGGGGTATCGTCCATCAACCCCCATTCGTTGCAGGGCGGGAAGGCGGCGATGGTGTCGTTGAGCCCCGTGACGCCGGCGTGGAGGGAGACGACCCCCGGCGGGAACCCCGTTGCGGGGAGGTTCTCGCGGGAGATCCCCCTCACCCACACCTTGAGGGATTCCAAGTCCATGCCTTCACAGCGGAGGCATGTCCTGTCCTCGGCGCCCGTGTACATCCACGCGGGCCGGGAGCGCAGTTGGAGTGGCGCGATGCGCCGGGTGATGAAGGAGCGCGCCACGTCCACCTCGGAGAGCTCCGCCAGCCGCAGTGCCTTGATCTTCTCCATGATGGGGAGGAGATCGGCATCGCGATGGTACCTGTCCTGCCAGCCGCTGTGGGGTTCCGGCAACTCCGTGAGCGAGAGG
Source organism: Brachypodium distachyon (assembly GCF_000005505.3). Classification (NCBI taxonomy): domain Eukaryota; kingdom Viridiplantae; phylum Streptophyta; class Magnoliopsida; order Poales; family Poaceae; genus Brachypodium; species Brachypodium distachyon. The sequence goes on along the minus strand of NC_016131.3, from coordinate 26,555,702 downwards.
ATGAACTCCTGGGGGTCCTCCACCCGGACCCAACACCAGTCTCCCCGCCACTCCTTCTCGATCTTCTTCCCCGACCGAACGATGAACTCGGATTTCATCTGGTCGCGGGTGCGGAACACCACCCCCGACGACATCGCCTTCGCGTTATCGATCCGGGGGTAGAAGTAGTGGCGGAAGAGCGCCACCGACGGCATCACCCCTACGAATGCTTCATAGAGGAATTGGAAGGTGGCGAGGAGGAAGAGCGACGTGGGATGGAGCTGCGCCACCCGCAGCTGGTACGACTCCATCAGCGCATGGAGGAACAGTGAGAACGGCGGCACCAGCCCGGTGAGGATGAAGCACCCGAACACCCGGAAGTACTTGTCCTGGTGCTCGGTGCCCGCGGGGAAGAACAAGGTCTCCCCGTGCTCGTTGAACTTGGAGGCGACGGCGTGCCGGATCTTGTCCAGCGCCTCGCCGTTGTAGCCAGGCCGGTAGAAGGCGAGCGTGGCCCACATCTCCCGCTTACTCCAGTCTTTGTCGGCGACTGCCTTGGTTGCCGCCTCGCTCCTGCTGGCCGCCGCTCTCTTCGAGACCTGCACCTCTTTTCCCTTCCTGGTGGTGGGGGACGCCATGGGGAACGGGGGTGGAAGCTAGCAAGAACACTTGGGTGCGAGATGCGAAGGAGGTTGAAGGCGAAGGCCGTGGGGAGTAGAGTGTTTTCCCCTTTTTGGCAACAGTAAAAGCTTTATAGCACCCGGTCGTTTGGTAATGGCCGGTTCCGTACCTATGAGTTGCCATGTCTCCCTGCTCACCACTTGTAATGCATGCACCGTGGCACCTGTGGTATCCCCTTGGCTATAAAAGGAGGGGCCCCGCCGACGGTCAAAGGGTTCAACGGACTCACAGTTCGCCACTAGCAGTATCCAAAAGTAGCAAAGAGCACTTAGACAAAAAGAGAGCACCCAGGGACTCTCCCCCCGACAACATGTAAACACTTGATCTACTGTCAATACCAGTTCAGACAAGCAGGACGTAGGGTTTTAAACCTCCGGGTGGCCCGAACCTGGGTAAAAACGTGTGTGCATGTGTTCCTAGCTTGCATGCATCCTGGGTGTATCACTTTGCAGTTCGCGTACGCCATCGGCCACGCCGGCGATCGCCGAAGCGATCCCCGACGCCCCTACCGAACCTAAAAGGGGGTGTGACAGCACGCCCCCGGTGTCGGAGCCCCGTGTGACGACAAAAAACAAGCTCCATAACCGAAATTCTATTGGGGCAGGGAAATAGGATCAAGATTCTGCTTTGACAATGGCAGGCCAAAACGACAAAACTGACCCTTTTGTGGAAGTTGAGCCCAAAATAACCCCTCTCCGAAAGTAATTTCAAAACTGACCCTTTTCGGCAACGCCACTCACTCTGGCATTTCGCTTCTGAAGGCAACACCACAGGTAGTGGTGTTGCGTCCGACGTTGCGCTGGGTCAGCGGAGAGACGATGGCCATTGACCTGGCTGACGTGGCCAGGTGGAAACGCCAGAGGTCGTGGCGTTGCCATCCCCGAGCAAAATGCCAGGACGTCTGGCTTTGCGGGCCCGAAGAGTTAAGTGGCCCAGCCACTTCGTTTCCCCACAGCCAGTTCGTTTCCTCAGCTCCGCCAGTTCTTGCTCTCGCCCCTCTCACAGTCGCCGCTCTCAATCCCTCTCAAATCCTTCAAATCGGAGGCATTTCTTTGTGGAATAGGATCTCATTTGCGTTGTTTGAGGTAATCTCTCTATTCTCTCACAATTTGGTTGGTTGAAATGGAACTATTTCTTGGCATTGCTCAATCTTTTGGTGGGTTAGGGTTAGGGTTTGAACCTAGCTCTAAGGATTTTCTCTCAAATGTTATTCCTAAAGGATAATATGGATGTGGGTTAGGGTTAGGGTTAGGGTTAGGGTTAACTTGTAAGGATGTGAGGTAGGGTTAGGGTTAGGGTTTTTGCCTTTTAGATTTTGTGAAATTTATGTCAAAGTTTGTTTGGTAGAGTTGTGATTGATGCATTATGTTTGTTTTATATTGTACTTCTTAGATGGCGAGAATCGTAAATGTCCATCATGTGGACAAGGCGATATTTCTAAGTAACAATTCTGATAATGTGGAAACTCAAGAGGAAGTGTTGGTCTTTGAAACAAGTCCTAGCTATGATGAGCTTGTGGGAAGGATTAGAGATGTTTCAAAATGGATTGATTGGAATGAGGAATTTCGATTGGAAGGAAGGTATGATGTTGGGTCGGGGCCTCGATCTCGAATTAAGATAATGCCTATCACGTCAGAGTTAGTGTGGGAGGCGTACAAGGAGGTTGTAGCGGCTTCACAAGATAAGTCTCTCGAAGTTTTTTCCACCAAGTTCATAGGCGCCCGATTGCAAATTGACTTGAACCGGTGTGCCTCCCCAAACAATGCTATGAATCCGTGTCGAAATGAGTCCCTAGTTGATGGTAGTTTTGAGGAGTATGTCCCTAATACTATGAGCCAACCACCACTTTTGAGCCAACAACTTGAATTTAAGATGAGATAGTGAGCATGCCGATGAACAAGAAGATGAGGTCAATGTTCACATGGAGGGTGATGGAATTGATGAAATGGAATATGATGAAGGCACTCAGGATGATGTTTCCAAGAGGGAGGATCAGATTCATGACAATGATGTTGGTGATGTCGAGGCACATGTGGAAGAAGAGGACATGGACCGCGACATCCCCTACTGTGATGCCTTTGCCGATGACTCGGATGATGAAGGACCAGAAGAAGGGCATGGGGATGGGTGTCGCAAGAAGAAGCGGAAATATTTTATAAAGAATTCGGTCGTGAGCACGGAATATCATTTTTTGGTGATCTCAGTCTCGTCGATCAGGCTATAGTTGATGGTGGCAAGACTAAAGTATTTGAACCGATGCCTACCGTAAAACACACCGAAGAGGATGAAGCCAATAATCCTCAAATAAAGAAAGGTCTGAAGTTTCCAGATTTGACAGACTATAAGATGTGGCTGAGGGAGTACGCGGTTAAGCACCATCGGCCTTACGAGGTGAGGCACTCGGATGCGAATAAGCGTTACACCGTGAAGTGTGAGAAGCCTCGATGCCCATGGGTTGTCCGTGCACGAAGAATGAGAGATGGGGGTGGAAGATAACAAGTTGTGTAGCCACTCACATGTGTCCTAAACCCAAAATCCCATCCAAGACACACCGTCAGCTCACCTCCACTTTCATCGCATACAGAATAGTTCATTGGATCAAGTGTCAACCTATTATAAAGGTGAATTTCATGATGCGTCTCATTCACGAGATCATGGGATACCCCATCAAGTATGGCAAGGCATGGAAGGCCAAGCAAGCCGCATTCAAAATGTTGTACGGTGGATGGGCAGAAGCATACAACCTACTCCCTAGGATGTTGGGAGGGATGGCCTATAGAAACCCAGGCATGTATCATGTGGTGGAAGAACTCAATGGAGTGTTCCGCCGTGCGTTCTGGACTTTTGAGCCGTGCATCAAGGCCTTTCAGCACTGCAGGCCTGATATGTCCATAGATGGCACATTCCTGACTGGAAAATACAAGGGATCACTGTTGATTGCAATGGCACATGACGTTGATGATCGGGTGTTGCCCGTGGCCTTTGCTTTGGTGTCAGGGGAGACCAACGACAATTGGCAATGGCTCATGTATCTTGTGAGGACAAGGATTTTTTTCTCCTAATAGGGAAGTATGCATCATATCAGACTGGCACCAAGGGATACTCAATGCCATGGAGATTGATATTCTAGGGCATGAGTGGATTCACCATCGTTGGTGCATGAGGCATCAACGGCTTGGCTAGCACTCGGCCCAGGTGCATGGGCATCAACGGCTCCGCAACCATGGCAAGCAAGCATGGCTGCCATTTTGCGGAACCGGCCTACGAACCTCTGGAAAAATAACATTGACAAAACGCGGCATCAATATTTGTATAAAAAAAATGTAACAATCAGAAACAAAAGGGGGAGGGGGGACATACTGTCATGGTGTTCCTAAGAGACGTCTCTGACACTGTAGTGCCTTCAGGGAGTGAGAGTGCGACTGGGGCCTCACTCACACACCTGTGGAGCTCCGTACCCTGAAGATGGTGGTTATTAGAATAAAAACCAAGACACAAGTAAACGATATGCAATACATAATATATAAAACATACGACTCTATCATGAACGGATGCGTAGTCAAGTTGGCTCCCCTCGGATTCTCTTCTGCCCATGTTGTATGGATTGTCAACCTCAAACTCCCTTTCTAAGTCCAAGAAATCTTCATCGGTCCAAGCAGGCTTCAGATAAAGCCGATACTCCCCTCTAAGCCAGTATAAATGGCGGTAGTACGATTCATCATCATACTTCGCTTCCTCAAACTCAACACTATTATTTCTTTCATTCCACATGTCAATCCAACGTTGGTGCTTCTGTGGCCAATTCTTCTCTCCCGAACACCTCCGTCAACTAATACTGCAAAATTAGAGCGGATGTGCAATCATTAGCATTCATGGCTTTATTGAAGGCATATGCATAATCGTACAGCCACTCACCGATGTAGCTCAAGACCGGTGACCTGTGTTTCCGGCGGGGTGCATTGCAAGATACCAAATTGAGCGGCAACCCGTTGTGGAAGGTGCCACTCGACAGCGTAAAAGCATATCATCGGTACCCTTGCATGCCAAAGGTGTTCGTCACGCATGCACAATTCATTCAAAATCCAAGGCCTCTCACCCAAGTAAGGCCTCCAGTTGACCTACAACAGATGACATTACTTCTTAAGTAAGGCATCACATCAGACTTCAACCGAAAACTAATACACCATTACCTGCTGGTGAGTGAGCGTGTCCAACTCATTGATGTAGGACATAAATGCATACACGCAGCGTGCACACATTGCATCCCTAGGAACATGCATCTAAACCACAAATTGCATTAGGCTAATACATACAAACATTCAATACATCCATTACACCAATCAAATCTTACCATGCCTAGGGTTTGAACATCTCAACAAATCAAATCTTACAAGTCTAGGGTTTCAACCAAATCAACCCATGTGGACAAAATTAACCGGGCAAATAGAGAGAAGAGGGTGAGATTTACCTTAGGAATTGAGAGATTTGAAAATCCCTCAAAAACTCACTTGGATTTGGGGTGGTTAGGAGGGGATTTCGTGAGGGGGGAGAGAGGAAGCCGAGAGCCGGGCCTCCCTAGCGGCCGCGCGTGTATGAGGAACAGAGAGGAAGGAGATGGGAAATAAGTGGTGGGCCGGGAGTTATGGGGCGGCAACGCCAGACCTTCTGGCGTTTCGCGCGAGAAGGGCAACGCCAAAGGCTCTGGCGTTTCGGACGATGCCACGTAGACCGAGTCAACAGCGAGCCTCGCTCCGCTGACCTAGCGCCACGTCGGACGCAACGCCACTACCTATGGCGTTGCCTTCTGAAGCGAAACGCCAGAGTGAGTGGCGTTGCTGAAAAGGGTCAGTTTTGGAATTAGTTTCGAGGAGGGGGGTTTTCGGGCTCAACTTCCACAAAAGGGTCAGTTTTGTCGTTTTGGCCACAATGCCATGACAGGAAAAGATAAACAAACATAATTACAAGAGAGGACTTTACGTGTCATATATGGTAATTCTAGGTAGTGAAGAGAACACATGGAGCAAGGTGGCATGTTTTGCTCACTCTCATAGGGCAAGAAGATGGTGCGCTGGCAATTGAGCAATTTTGCATGCTTCGGTGAGAGATTGGGGAAAAACAAGAGGGTTCACTCTCCAATTCAATTACTAGACACCATTAGTGTAATACCCATGCCTTGCTACTGAATAGAGAAATGATATTTGCTTAACCATTTTCGTATGTCTCAACATTTTTTCTCAAAATATGTCTAAACCATTTTTGTATCTCTCAACATTTTGTGTCAAAATATGTCTAATTTTTTTGTATGCCCCACCGTCTATGTCTAAACCATTTTGTCGAAATAGTTTGTCTCAACCATTTTTGTATTTCTCAACATTTTTTGTCAAAATAGCATGTCTCATCCATTTTTGTGTGTTTCAAGTAGTTTGGTACTTCTCAACTCTCTGTGTCTCAACCATTTTTGTATGTCTCAACTATTGTTGTCAAAATAATATGTCTCAACCATTTTTGTATGTCTCAATTTATTTTGTCTCAACCGTGTGTCTCAATCATTTTTGTACGTCTCAACCGTGTGTCTCGATCATTTTTGTATGTCTCTACATTTTTTGCCAAAATAGTATGTGTGTGTATCTCAACCATATTTGTATGTCTCAACCATTTTTTACGAAATAATGTCTCAACCATTTTTGCATGTCTCAACATTTTCTGTCAAAATGGTATGTCTCAACTATTTTCGTACATCTCAACAATTTTTTGTTAAAATAGTATGTCTCAACATTTTTTGTGTGTCTCAACCATTTTTCTACGTCTCAATGGTGTGTGTGTCTCAACCATTTTTGTCGAAATAGTATGTCTCAACCATTTTTGTATCTCTCAACCATTTTTGTACGTCTCAACCGTGTGTGTCCCAATCATTTTTGTCGAAATAGTATGTCTCTACCATTTTTGTATCTCTCAACCATTTTGGGGGTCAAAATACCATTCTCGCCAAATCAAGAAAAATAGTATATGTCCCTACCTTCTGTTCCAAATTATGACATGAATGTGTAACTAAAGAATGTGGTTTTAACTGAATATTGTTCTTTCTATGAGATAATGGGAAAAAAATCATAGATTTTGTTGATCTAAAAAAAAGGTAAGAACACTTCGGACAAGGTGATCCAACTGAGAAGGTCATTTCTCTCTCTAGCTCATGTGGGAGAAGAAGACGGTGGTCCGATAATTGAGGGAGTCCACGACAGATTGAAGTGGGGAACAATGGACAAACAAAAGGAATTTGGTTCAATGTTTTCCATATGAATCTCTATTTATATGATATTCCTCCAAAAACCATCCATTCCAAATAGGACCTTAAGTAGTAAATCGATTTGGTTGAAGTGTGAAACGACAAGCTAAGCAAAGGATGATGACACAACACAAGTTGTAGAGTCATGGGGGTTGCTGCCGCCTTGAACCAACAGATTGACGCCAAACATTTTTTTGGTCAAAATACTAGTCTCCAAATCAAGAAAATTGTATATCTTTACCATTTTTTGTCAAAATACGGCATGAATTTGTAAATAAAGAATAGGTTTGACGGTGGAGGAGGAAAAAATAAGATCATTTGTGAATCATGTAGAAACCACACAAAAATGAATCTTCGCATAACAGCATACTTACTTGTACCATAGCAACACACGTCTAAGAACCTCATTTGTGATTGTTTTCTTGCCTAGCTCGTAATGATAACAGTCCATGTAAAATCTCATGAGGTTAAGTTTTTCACCATGACATACGTGCATGATTTGTTCTGAAAAACTTAATAACATATGATGTTGTTTCTACTTACTTAAATTATAAATAGGCCATGAAAGATCTGACATAAACATGTAAGGCCGGCTGCCGGCGAGACGGTATCTGCGTACCCGGGTCAGAGCGAACTGGTAGCAATAATCCTCATATTATCTAATATGGATAAAATGACTAATAAACTAAACTATATAAGGGTATCAAAAATGCTAATGTATCAAAAAGTGTTTATACTCTATGCCAAACTCTACACATGAAAACAGGAGATGCCCCTTAGTCCACCTCCAAAATCCGCAAAACCCGGGGGAGAAGACGACGACGGCCAGCGCACCACGCCACAAAGCACCGAAAGCTCGCTCGCCTTTTTAAACAGCCCAACACGGTGCTTGGAGAAACTCACCTGGTGGGCCTCCCGGCTTTCGATCCGCTCCTTTTCGATCTTCTGCCGGCCCAGGCTCGGCCTGCGACGCGGCGGCATTGTAGGAGTACTTCCTTTCCTTCTGTGCTGCTTTGCGTGTTTCCTTCTCCTTTTTATAGGCGCGGAAGCGGGGGTAGGCGTTAATGGCGCATTAATAGCATGATATTTTCGAGGATCTTATGGTTTCACATATCGGCGTCCGTCCTTCCGTCCATACGAGTATCCGACGGTCGATGTGAGATACCTAGGATCCAAAAGATTGCAAAACGTATTTATGCCTACTTATGTGTCGAGATTCGTATCTATATGGACATATACGTATGGTCATTATGAGCTTGCGCATGGGCTGACGTACATGCTTGCGTATATCATGCGTGTGTTGAACCACTTTTGTACATCTTAACAACCATGTGTGTCCCAACCATTTTTGTATGTCTCCACTATTTTTTTGGAAATAATATGTCCCGACCATTTTTGTATGTTTCAATTTTTTGTCATTTTCGTATGTCTCAACCATTTTCGTGTGTCTTAACCATTTTTTATGTCTCTACCATTTTCGTCGACATAGTATGTCTCAACCATTTTTGTATGTCTCAACATTGTTTTGTTAAATAGCATGTCTCAACCATTTTTTTAACGTCTCAACCTTGTATGTCTCAACCATTTTTGTCAAAATACCATGTCTCAACTATTATTTATGTCAACATTTATTGTCAAAATAGTATATTTGAACCATTTTTGTATGTCTCAATCATTTTTGGGTCAAAATACTATTCTCGCCGGATCAAGAAAAATAATATGTCTCAACTATTTATTGCAAAATTCGACATGAATGTGTAAGTAAATTAGAATGTGGTTTTAACATGTGTCAACCATTTTTGCACGTCTCAACCGTTTGTCTCAACCATTTTCGTCAAAATAGTATGTCAACCATTTGGTATGTCAACATTTTTTTATCAAAATAATATGTCTCAACCATTTTTGTATGTCTCGATCCTTTTTTATTTATGTCTGAACCATTTTTTAGGTCAAAATACTATTCTCGCCAAATCAAGAAAAATAGTATGTCTCAACCATTTTTTTTTCAAAGAACAACAACATGCATGTTTATGGATCTGCACGCGGCGCGGCACCGGCCTACGGAGGAGTGTGTCGGCGATGATCTCCTCCAGCTGGTCGGCAAGTACGGCTGAGCCTCTCCTGCCCGGCATGGCGATCTGGAGCGCGGCGGTGAGCCGAGGTAAGGTGTAATGGGCTTATGGCGCATTAACCACATGATATTTTCGAGGAACATATGGTTTCTCAGATCGCCGTCTGTCCGTCCGAGTATCCGACGGTCGATGTGAGATACCTAGGATCCAAAAGATTACAAAACGTATTTATGTGTCGAGATTCGTATCTATATATGGATGTATATGTGTGTGTATATATATGATATGTATGGTCATTGTGAGCTTGCGCATGGGCTGACGTACATGCTTGCGTATACACGTGGTTAATTCTCGTACGCGGTGTACTCTATCCTTCATTTATTTCCCATTACATGCATTCCGAATCTTGATGAATATGCACTTGTGCAGCTATATGGCTTAGTAGTATTGCTAGTGCATGCTAGCTGCATGTTCATCATCCAAGATGTAATGGGAAGGGCATGAAGGATGGACTAATACCACGTGCGAGGATTAACTGCCATTAGCCCATCCGCTAAATCTACAGATTAAATTACCTATAAGAAAACGGGAGATGCCGCTTTTACATCCCCTGTATGCCAAACTCTACACATAAAAACAGCAGGAAACATAAGCCCTGAAAATGTTCCCGATACAAGACCAGAGTACCAATATTCTTTCTTTAATCATAGCATAGCAGCACTAGTTAAGTAACAATCAGACAACAAATTGTGCTAAACTGCTACTCCGTAATTAAGTGATACTGTATAACATACGCAGCAACCCTAGTACCCCTCCGTCCGGTACTAAGTGTCACAACTATGTTACACATAGTACTCAGCATCGTGTTCGTGCAAAATGCAGAAGTAACGCAGATGCTAGAAGCAAGTTCTGGTTAGGAATTAGGACCAAATTGCTCACTGAACAGCAGAAATCAAACTACCAGCCTGTGGAAGGAGATATGCAGAGTAACCATCTCAACAATAAGTAATGCAATAATTAACTTCTAAGGAACTGCTAGAGTGCCATTCCTGGAAATGCAATATTATCTCAACGAATATGACCAAGACCAAACTTCTATCCTTGTTCTTAATTAACAATGGAATCTGGATTTTAAACTTTGGTGGCCAATAAAAACAGCAAAATAGTTCTAATAACAAAGATAGATGCTCCATAGTCCAGAACAATAGCATGATGTTCAAGACATCATAATAAGCACCAATTGATGACGGCAGAAGTGCTACCATCCAAAATAGTCTCTGCTGATAATATTAGCAATAAGTAAGAAGAGCCACGAACAAAAGGTATGCCCTGGACATTCAGATAAGGATAGATAGATGTACTACCAGGTGAAAGGCCAGGCTTCCTGAAGATTCAGACATGTCTTGTGGAGAATGGAGGCTCCTCATCTTCTTACTCTTGCATCTCATCAAACAGGACTGGAATAATGCTCTCTTTGAGGCGATGCTGAGTGAGTTTCATACAATATTGTCTCTTCCCAATGTTCACCATTTCTAGGAACTTGCCACCAATGTCACAGCGCAACACATGGTTATAATTAAACTGTATGAGCAGCTCATGATCGTTGAGCACAACCATATTATGGATCATTTTCACTCTTAAATCACGTGATGTTTTCTTTTTCTTTTCAAGAGTAGCTAAATGGAGTTGCCGTGATGCCTCCACCGTAGACACGTCAATCCGGTACTTCAAGGCCCAGATCTCAGCATCGTAATCCTGCATCACCCAGACATCCATAGCAGTAGTGCATTGGTAAGAGTTGCCGCTCCACAAAGCAAGCTTTCCCTCCATCTCAAACGGCATATTCCCCAGAAGGCCTGACCGGACAGGACCGCGCATCCACCGGAACGACTCAGCTGTTGTGTCAAACACAATGATGTCCCCACGACGTGGAATGCTCTTGTTGGTATTATGGGATAACCAGTGAAGCCCGCCATGGAGGTGAACTGGGGAACAATTAGAATAGTTCCAGGGTAGCCCCTCATGTAAGGCCTGTTCCAGGGAAGGCGACGAGGAGGGTGCTGTTGGGGATCTTACCGTGACGCTCCTTGACTCATTAGCTCCTACTGTGTGGATGAACAAAGTTTCTGCATTGCTTGTGTACCTTGTGCACCAGAGCACCCTGTATTCCCCAGTTGCATTGTGTCGGTAGAGTCCAAGTATGTCATGGGGACAATGGAGCGGTAGGGGAGCATGCTTGTGGATGGCTGGGTTGCAGCAGATGTAGAATCGGGGTCCCTGGGAGACGATTACGAGGCCGTCGTCACAGGTGGTGTGGAGGTGAAACTTGTCACTGGCTTTGTTGCTGTTCGTGGGGATGGGCCAGAGCTGTTCATCGGAGACCTTGGTGCCCATGCCACAACGGAGGGCCACGAAACGGGAGGGCTGGCCGTCAATGATGGGGAGCGATGGCTGGCGACGGTGGTGGTCAAGCATGAACTTTGGCGTGGAGGTGGCGCTGCCCCATGATTTGCGGACAGTGCGGCAACGGCCGATGTCCTTGGCCAGCAACAGGATGAGTATCTTGTCGATGATGAGATCCTCGGGCAGGTCGTCCAGCTTGGTCATGCTTCTCCTGTCTGGCATGATGCTCTGTCAGAGTCTGGTCAACTGCAAGTAAGGATCAAACATTAGTTCTCTTTTATTTTGATAAAAGAGTGGGGTTCACACTCTCTGATGCAATTAATAGGAACCACCACAAGACCAAAACAATAGAGCTCGATCCCAATGCGGCTAGACTCTGAGCAAAGTTAAAAACAACGACGAGAGCAATTGTTGTGGGAATCTGCCATCTATTGAAGTAGGTGATGTTTTGTTGTTGCTATCATAACTCTGTGTTGTCTGCAAATGAACGGGGTTGTAAAGTCAATATTGTTTTGCTTTTCTATGAGAAATGGAAGGATGGAACGAGAGTATAGGTTACTTCCGTTGATCTACAAAACAAGAGGCTGACAGATTTAGCCCAAGGATTAATCACTTGAAAAACAAGCTGGGTAACCGAAGTTCTATCCCAGCAGCGAAATAGGATCCAAAATTCTGACTTGACAAAGCCATGACAGGAAAACATAATACATATGGTTTCGGTGGGAGATTTTTTTTACAGCAGCAACTTTCTGCTTTTGAAATCGTTTTACTGCTTTGTACAAAAAGCTTAACAAGCTCGACATCATGCCGGCCAACATGACACAAAAAGCTGCCCATATCAACGCTAACCCGAAGTACTGTAAAACTCTTCAGTTTACAAACGAGACTTTGAAACCTATTCCTACTGCATTACGACTTGACATCAAACTAGAAGATCATTTTATACTTTTGATGATTCAATTACAGACTCAAACTAACATACCAATACATGTGTATAAAGTGGATTAGGAAAGGTTACTCTAACATAAACCATACAGAGTGATAGAGGATTTGTGTGTGGTATATGATAATTCTAGGAAATGAGGTGAACGTGACGGGAAAGGTGGAGCGTTTTGCTCACTTGCATGGGGCAAGAAGATAGTGCTCCGGCACTTGAGCAATTCTGCATGCTTTGGTGAGAGATTGAGGAAAACAAGAGGGGCTTGCCCTCCAATTCCATTACTAGACACCATTAATGAATACCCATGCCTTGTTACCGAATGGAACAAAAGATATCCACTTTACTCAACATTTTTTTAATCAAAATAGTATGTCTAAACAATTTGTATGTCTCAACCATTCTTGTGTGTTTCAACCACTTTTGTCAAAATAGTATGCCCCAACCATTTTTTATGTCCCAACCAATTTTTGTTGTCAAAATACTATTCTCGCCAAATCAAGAAATAGTATGTTTCAACCATTTTTTTTGCAAAATATAACGTGAATGTGTAACTAAAGAATGGGGTTGTAAACAAAATATTGTTCTTTCTATGAGATAATGAAACATAACATATTTTATGTTGATCTAAAAAACAGGTAAGAACACTTCAGACAAGGTGGCCCGAACGAGAAGGCCATTTCTCTCACATGTATGGGAGAAGACGGTGCGCCGACTATCGAGGGATTCCGCGAGATACTGAAGTAGGGACTAGTGGACGAGCAAAAGGAATTTGGATCAAGGGTTTCCATATGAATTTCTATTCCTATGATATTCCTCCAAAAATGTTCCATTCCATATAGAGCCTCAAGTAGCAAATTTGATGCTATTGAAGTATGAAACGGCTATCTAGAATGAGCAGGAAGTCGTCATAGTTGCATAGTAAAATTATACGTTAGCCCTACAATTATACAGTTCTTCCACGTGTCAATAGGCAGACGACAATGAAATTTAGTTCAATAATTATACAAAGAATGAGCAAATCTTGGTGTTAGTTGCTTTACTGTATGATATTCGCATAATAAACTGGTAGAGGGACTTTGCTAACTATTAGTTGAACCACATAGTCATAATGATAATGTCACGATGTGAGCAATAGCGCTACATATTTTTTTGACAAGCCCTGCTCCAACTAGAGGAACCGTGATATAGCGATATGGCCTCCCATTGCCTGGCTATAGAAACGGAACTGGCAAAATAAACTAAACTAGATAGCATTAACTAATTTTTTCAAGACCACAAAAATTGCATAAAACAACAGCACACAAGCATCAGAAAATACATAGCAAAACAACTTCACTATGTCGAAGAGGTCATCAAGCATCAGAAGAACTAATTCATACAACACTACTTAAATTTTTAGGCTACTTAACACAAAGAGATGTGAATAGTGTTCAATCAACCAATTATTGAACATAACTTGCATGTGTCATAACCGCAGTGTAAGGGCATGCTATTAACTGCATTGTAGACACTTTCATATGGATAATAACAACACGAGGTGCTGGTTTCTAAGATTGTCTTAAACTTCAATGACTCGAGCTGGAGCATGAAGACACCGACAAGTGTCCACGGGAACACTACATTATTTTGACTAGCAAACCCTAGAATATGTGGGTGCCCTATCTTATCAAATTTCAGGGAAGGCGGCTTGTCCAGTTCACAAGTTCTTCCAAACTCGCATGAAGCAATACCATGGCGATCGGTCTTTCTCTTCCATAATTGGGCGTTGAAGTCCAACAGAAGGAGGAAACCAATACCACCACCCTCTGCCCGCATAACACATGTGGCAATATTTTCTGACATACATTTCCACTGGCATAGGTATCACATCTAGCCTCTACCCATTCAAATCAAGCTCAAGGATTTTTTGTGAAGTCCCACGAAAAATTCTAGTAACCAACCAGTAAAGAGAATCCCCCACCATCACGGCAGACTTGCCCATGAAACAAATCGTGGGAGTGCTCAATAGAATGGTCAGAATCCAAATGTGGCATTTAGTCCTAGAAACCACATATAGAAGCGGTGTTGAGATGAGATTACACCATAGGCTGGTCTCCGAAGAGTAAACACAGGCAAGCGCTCGTGCATGTTGCATTTGGTCGCCAACAGTATGTATCCGACAGCTCGAAGCACAGACCCACTAATCAACGTCTTCCCCAGTAGAACCCCGGGGGCAATGGCTAGGTGGTGTCGGTCGCCGGTGAGAGGGTCCCACACCAAGACCTCGAGCCGCTTCACAGAGAAGAGGAGTACGAGACCATGGCAGCATCCAAGGCACCGCAGGGGGTCCGTATGGTCCGACCGCAAGGAGAAGCGTCCGGCAAAGATGAGATTACGGTAATCAAACATTAGAAGAACTAATTTCTATAACACTACTTACAAATTTTAGGCTGGTTAACACAAGAGATGTAAATAGCGTTCGGTCAACCAATTATCGAAAATAATTTGCTTGTGCCATACCCGCAATGTAAGGTTATGCTAATACATGTTGTGTAGACACTTTCATATGGATATTAACAATGCGGGGTGTCGGTTTCAAAGATCTCAAACTCCAATGACTTGAGCTGGAGCATGAAGAAACCGACAATGTGTGCACAGGAACATCACATTATTTTGACTAGCAAACCCAGAAATATGTGGGTGCCCTGTCTTCAAAAATTTCACGGAAAGCGGCTTGTCCACTTCACTAGTTCTTCCCAACTCCCAAGAAGAAATACCATGTCAATCGGTCTTTTTCTTCCATAATTGGGCGCTGAAGTCCGACTGGAGGGGGAAACAAATACCACAACCACCTGCCCACATCACACATGGCAATTTTTCTCCGACAGACATGTCCACTGGCGTACATATCACATCTAGCCTCTATGCACTAAAATCAAGATCAAGGACTCTTTATGAAGTCCCTAAAATTTTTTTAGTAACCAACCAGTAAAGAGAATCCCCAACCAGCACGACGTACTTACCCATGAAACAAATCGTAGGAGTGCTAAATAAACCGGTCATAATCCGAATGTGGCATGTAGTCGAACCTCATATGGAAGCAGTGTTGAGAAGAGATTACCCCATCGGCCGGTCTCCGATGAGTAAATGCAGGCAAGCACTGTTGCATTTGGTTGCCGATGGTTTGTGTCACTTCCAAGGTCACCAGGAAGTGGTGGCCGTCGTCGGCAGCTCGAAGCACAGACCCACTGATCGAGGTCTTCCCCAGTAGAACCCTAGGGGCAATGGCTAGGTGGTGTCGGTCGCCGGTGAGAGGGTCCCACACCAAGACCTCGAGCCGCTTCACAGAGAAGAGGAGTATGAGACCATGGCAGCATCCAAGGCACCGCATGGGGTCCCTATGGTCAGACCGCAAGCAGAAGCGCCCGGCAGGGATGAGATTACAGTAATCAAACATTCGAAGAACTAACTCCTACAACACTAAAAAAATTTAGGTTGGTTAACACGAGATGTAAATAGCGTTCGGTCAACAAATTGTCGAAAATAATTTGCTTGTGCCATATCCGCAGTGTATGGTTATGCTATTGCATGCTGTGTAGACACTTTCATATGGGTAGTAACAATGCGGGGTGTCGGTTTTGAAGATCTTCAACTGCAATGACTAGAGCTGGAGCATGAAGAAACCGACAATGTGTCCACAGGAACACCACATTATTTTGACTAGCAAACCCTAGAATATGTGGGTGCCCTGTCTTCTCAAATTTCACGGAAAGCGGCTTGCCCACTTCACTAGTTCTTCCCAACTCCAATGAAGTAATACCATGTCAATCGGTCTTTTTCTTCCATAATTGGGCGCTGAAGTCCGACAAGAGGGGGAAACAAATATCACAACCATCTGCCCACATCACACATGGCATTTTTTTTCCGACAGACATGTCCACTGGCGGACATATCACATCTAGCCTCTATGCATTAAAATCAAGCTCAAGGATTCTTTATGAAGTCCCTCGAACTTTTTTAGTAACCAACCAGTAAAGAGAATCCCCAACCAGCACAATGGACTTGCCCATGCAACACACGGTAGGATTGCTCAATAAACCGGTCCTAATCCGAATGTGGCATGTAGTCGTAGAAACCTCATATGGAAGCAGTGTTAAGAAGAGATTACCCCATAGGCCGGTCTCCGATGAGTAAATGCAGGCAAGCGCTCTCTTGCATGTTGCATTTGGTTGTCGATGGTTTGTGTCAGTGCCAAGGTCACCAGGAAGTGGTGGCCGTCGCCGGCAGCTCGAAGCACAAACCCACTAATCAACGTCTTCCCTAGTAGAACCCCGGGGGCAATGGCTAGGTGGTGTCGGTCGCCGGTGAGAGGGTCCCACACCAAGAACTCAAGCCGCTTCAGAGAGAAGAGGAGTACGAGACCATGTCTGCATCCAAGGCATCGCAGGGGGTCCCTATGGTCGGACCGCAAGGAGATGCGCTCGGCAGGGATGAGATTACGGTAATCAAACATTAGAAGAACTAATTCCTACAACAGTACTTACAAATTTTAGGCTGGTTAACACAAGAGATGTAAATAGCGTTCGGTCAACCAATTATCGAAAATAATTTGCTTGTGCCATACCCGCAATGTATGTCTATGCTATTACATGCAGTGTAGACACTTTCATATGGATAGTAACGATGCGGGGTATTACATGCAGTGTTAGTAGACACTAGAGCTGGAGGATGAAGACAACATTATTTTGACTAGCAAACCCTAGAATATGTGGGTGTGGAAGTAGGTTGTCCACTTCACTAGTTCTTCCCAACTCCCCTGAAGCAATACCATGACTTCTCATCCATAATTGGACGTCATGCGGCAAAAAATTTCGACAGACATGACCACTGGCACATGTATCACATCTAGCATTTGTCCATTCAAATCAAGCTCAAGGAATCCTTATGAAGTCCCACGAAGAATTCTAGTAACAAACCAATAAAGAGAATCCCCAACCAGCATTGCGGACTTGCCCACGAAACACATGGTGGATGTGCTCAATAGACTGGTTAGAATCAGAATGTTGCTCGTAGTTGTAGGAACCTCGGATGGAAGCAGAGTTGAGATGAGATTACCCTATAGAAGTGGCGTATCTAGGAGATGAGATTAGCCCATAGCAGTGGTGTGTCTAGGATTTTGAGACAGGGTGGTCCACTTGACAATCTTTTATCTGAAATATGATACAACCAACGATTATTTTTCCAAATATATCTTTCAGACAACAAACTTCAAACCTTGATTTGATGCGGTTAAATTTTGAAAGAGGCCACCGTCTCTCCTCTTTCGCGTTGCGATGCCGTCGACCGGCACATGGCGTATGTTCACCGTTTGCCCGCTGTTGTACCCCATCGTAGGGCCGTCTCCAGGAATTGGAGGCCCCAGAGCAAAATTGAAAAGTTTGTTCTAAAATTTGTACTAACTTCATATAACTAAACGTAGTTTCATTCACTTATATAACTTCACCATCGCAATATGCTTTATTTCATAAAACATTAGAAATACATAGCAGAAACTGATGCTAAAACATATGCTCTTATCGCAGAAATAAACTGACCTCATGTTCTACTGAAAAAGCATCATCGGTCTTATGTTTTTTAAATGAAATCTCCAATTATATCTTCATAACTAATCTTCTTTAAGGCTTCATTTTCAAGTGCTATTTGTCGTGTACTGCTGACTACAATTACAAAACCAAACTACTGTCCAATTGATTGATTAGGCCTCAATTGAATTGTCTTAGTGAATCAATTAAAAACAGTGTTACAATATTGATCTCAATGAAGAGCGGTGATCCCGATTAGAAGCGGCTGGCAGACGCTGAGGCGCAGCGCGCACAGGGCCCGACGGCCGGACGCGGACGGACGGAGAGAAGGCCGGAGGGCGTCGTCCAGAGTCCAGACTCTAGGCAGGAGATCAGCAGATAAATAGGGAAGGCGATTCAGGTCTGAGGCGGATCAGACAGACGAGGAAAGCGCTGAACTGATCGATCGAACGGGCGGCGATTGGGTGGAGTTTATGCGTCGTGCGAGCAGGTCGAGGCATCGACCAGAGTCCAGGAGTCGTGCGATGCCGTGCACCTGTCAGGCGCGTAAATTAGCGTTTTACTGATAGTTTCCCTTTTTTCTCTGGATACCCAACCAAACTAACAATCGATCTGGAGGCCCCACGTTTTTGGGGGCCCTGAGCGGTCGTGCAGCCCGTGCATGCTCATCGACGGCCCTGCCCCATCGTCCGGGCGCATCGATTGTGACCGGACGGCTACAAGCCCTTTCGATCTGCGCTCCGCTAGGGGGATAACGAGTAAACACGAAAGATATAGCTCGCTGGCCCTGCTTGTAGAGACCCTTGGTTGAGACAACTCATGAACGAGGTTGCAAACTTAATATTGTATTCTTTCCTATGAGAAATGGAAGTATGGAACAGGAGCATAGGTTACCTCCGTCGATAAAAAATACTTAATATTTAGCACAAGGATCGATCACATGAAAAATAAGCTGCATAACCGAAGTTCTATCGGGGCAGCGAAATAGGATCAAGATTCTGCCTTGAGAAAGCCATGACAGGAAAACATAAACATACAGAGTTACAAGAGAGAGGATTTTACGTGTCATATATGGTAATTCTAGGTAGTGTTTTGCTCACTCTCATGGGGCAAGAAGACGGTGCAGTGGCAATTGAGCAATTCTGCATGCTTCGTGAGAGATTGAGGAAAAACAAGAGGGTTCGCTCTCCGATTCAATTACTAGACACCATTAATATAATACCCGTGCCTTGCTACTGAATAGAGAAGATATTTACTTACTCAACCATTTTCGTATGTCTCAACATTCTTTTCTCAAAATATGTCTAAAGCATTTTTGTATCTCTCAACATTTTGTGTCAAAATATGTCTAAATTTTTTTTGTATGTCCCATCGTGTATGTCTAAACCATTTTGTCGAAATAGTTTGTCTCAACCATATTTGTATTTCTCAACATTTTTTGTCAAAATAGTATGTCTCATCCATTTTTGTGTGTTTCAACCAGTTTTGTATTTCTCAATTGTGTGTGTCTCAACCATTTTTGTATGTCTGAACCATTTTTGTTGAAATAATGTCTCAACCATTTTTGTATGTCTCAATATTTTTTGTCAAAATAGTATGTCTTAACCATTTTTGTACGTCTCAACCGTGTGTCTCAACCATTTTTGACGAAATAATGTGCCAACCATTTTTGTATGTCTCAACATTTTTTGTCAAAATGGTATGTCTCAACTATTTTCGTATGTCTCAACAATTTTTTGCTAAATAGTATGTCTCAAACATTTTTGTGTGTCCCAACCATTTTTGTACATCTCAACCGTGTGTCACAACCATTTTTTTGTCAAAATAGTATGTCTCAACCGTTTTTGTATCTCTCAACCATTTTTGTACGCTCAACCGTGTGTGTCTCAACCATTTTTGTCGAAATAGTATGTCTCAAACATTTTGGGGTCAAAATACCATTCTCGCCAAATCAAGAAAAATAGTATTTCCGTACCATTTGTTGCAAATTACGACATGAATGTGTAACTAAAGAATGAGGTTTTAACTGAATATTGTTCTTTCTATGAGATCATTTCACAAAAGCATAGATTTTGTTGATCTAAAAAAAAGTAAGAACATTTTAGACAAGGTGGTCCGACTGAGAAGGCCATTTCTCTCTCTAGCTCGTGTGGGAGAAGAAGACGATGGTCTGATAATTGAGGGAGTCCACGAGAGATTGAAGTCGGGGAACAATGGAGAAACAAAAGGAATTTGGTTCAATGTTTTCCATATGATATTCCTCCAAAACCCTTCATTCCAAATAGGACCTTAAGTAGTAAATCGACGTGGTTGAAGTGTGAAACGACAAGCTAAGCAAAGGATGATGACACAACACAAGTTGTAGAGTCATGGGGGTTGCTGCCACCTTGAACCCACACATTGACGCCAACCATTTTTTTTTGTCAAAATACTAGTCTCCAAATCAAGAAAATAGTATGTCTTTACCATTTTTTGTCAAAATACGGCATGAATTTGTAATTAAAGAATGGGTTTGCCGGTGGAGGAGGAAAAAATACGATAATTTGTGAATCATGTAGAAACCACACAAAAATGAATCTTCACATAACAGCATACTTACTTGTACCGTAGCAACACGAGTCTAAGAACATCATTTGTGATTGTTTTCTTGCCTAGCTCATAAGGATAACAGTCCATGTAAAATCTCATGAGGCTAAGTTTTTCACCATGACATACGTGCATGATTTGTTCTGAAAAACTTAATAACATATGATGCTGTTTCTACTTACTTAAATTATAAATAGGCCATTAAAGACCTGACAGAAACATGTAAGGCCGGCTGACGGCGAGACGGTGTCTGCGTACCCGGTGTCAAAACGGACTGGTAGCAATAATATATACCTCATATTATCTAATATGAATAAAATGACTAATAAAATAAACTATATAAGGACATAAAAAGTGTTAATGTATCAAAAAAGTGTTTATACTCTTGAATTATACAGTAACATACAGCAATAGAGTTGTACCTCTGTTTATCATCTCCTCTGCAATCTTTTATCATCAGAAAGCGATTTATCACATCATTGCTTGGGAGTGTAGCTAAAAATTCTTGCTGCAGAAAGCAAACAATAGAGTGATTCATAAACAGCTGGTGGTCTGAATGGACCTGTGATCAAATATTTGCGCCTTATCTCATCTTGTAGCTTCGGTCCAATAATATTCAGAAACTTTTCTTCCTATCGATAGGATCCAAATTTACCTCTGGTACTCGTGGAGACACCAGCGAAGGAGAAGGACGAGTTGACGGAGTCGTACTTGTAATATTTGTAGATGGACCTTCGTCAGGTGGGTGGCGATTTTCTTTTCAAAAATCAAAAGGCGCTCGATTATATTGCCTACGAAATCAGCACAAAATACTTAGGATTGAAATACAGATTATACAAATACAAGAGGAATCGAGAAATTAAGCAGATTGGCTTCTTGAGATTAAATGAAACAAATTGGCTTTAGCCCCGACATCACTTACAGATCGGAACCGCACAAGAAGGCCGGAGATGAGGGACGCCAGGCGCGGCCGGCGGCGGACGGCGCGCGGCGGTGAGGAGCGTCGAGGGTTTCCTTTTCTCGCAAGTTTTCTGGGGCAAGCCTCGACTGGGTACGCGAAGAAGAAGCTGAACGATGGTTGTGGAGTTTAGGATTGGGAGTTGGGCTTGACGCTTGGGCTTGGGCAGTTGGGCTACTGCAGTTTGTACAGTACTCATTTTCAAATGGGCCGGGGTTAAACCAATTTTGGACTGATGTCATTTGGAATGGGCCGGGGTCAAACCAATTTTAAGGGGCTGGGGCATAGGCGTCGGTGTCAACTAACACCGGCCCAATACTGTAGCTCCGCCCCTGTGCGTACGTACTTCTGTTCCACGTCGACGTCGAGCAGAAGAAATTCATCACGTCACGGGCCCACCGTCGTCGTCGCTAGGCACTTGTGGGTTCGTACTCTGTAGGAAGGTGCGTAGAATACGCGGTAGGTCGGAACAGGGGAGACTGTATATACGTACCTCTAGTCTCCGACCCTGCCGTACGCGTGGAAGCGCCTTTGGACTGGGTCGGGTTCGATTGTCGCTGCAGTCGCCTTTGGATTAACCGGCCGATCGGTATACAGCGTTTGTTGTCTCTGGATGAATGCGACCGGGAAGCTTCTCGCGTACATCGTGCCTCTGGACGATTCTCTCTCTCTGGCCGTGTATTCTCGTCACGGCAACAGAGAAATGACTCTCCGCGTTCTTATTTTGGCATCTGTTTTTTCTAGGAACAATATCTCTTCCGTTCCTAGAATTTATGAACTGAGGGGTACAAAAATACGTGGTCATACATTCATCTTACGAACGCACGCACGCGTACCTTACTGATGCGAGCATCTCTCGGAGATTAGATCGTGGATTTCAAAATTAACGAAATCAGTACAGACATTTCGGAATTGACGGATACGTCATATGTTAAACCTTTTAATAAATCCAGATAATTATGATCCGGATTTTTTTTAAAATAACGCAATCGGGCTAACATTTCTTTTCCAGGTTTTAGAGGCGCCACCCACTACCGAGCCAATTTCAACAGCTCAAAAAACACAAAAGAAATGATAGCAAGATTTTACTTACAAACAGTCACGTGAAGGATAACATAGTTTTCTCCAGAAAGGACCAAAATAGCAGCTCCGTTTGGCAGCGAAATCCCCACGGAAACGGAAGACACAGAAGGAAAGGAATAGTACTAGCAGCACACGCACGCGCCACGTGTGGAAGAAAACGGAAACGGATATGGACGCCGCGCTGTCTGTGTCTGTATCCCCCGGCCAAGTTTCCCCGTGCAGACAAATGCCAAACGTGGGAATCACCGCGGCGCCCCAAACGTGCGGCTTCCTCGGGAAGAAGAAGAAGAACCCGCCAATGCCCAACCATCCCCAACCGCCATGGCCAGCGAGTATAAATCCCCCAGCCCCCACGCGGCATGCAGCAGCCTCATCCATTCCTCACATCCGATTCCCAGATTCATTCGTTCCACCACGCGCAGTCAGCACATCGATCCGGATCCGAAGGCTTCTTCTTCTTCCCCTTCTACGAATCTCTCGATTGCAATTCGCGGCTGACCTAACCCTAACCCCGGGGTTCGAGGTCTAGCGGCCATTCTCCCGTGCGTGCGTGCCCATGGCTGTCATCGTCGCCGGAGGACCAGCGGTTCTGTGCGCGGGGGGCTCGCCGCCTCAGCGGCGGAGGGCGCCGGCGTCGGTGAGGTGCGTGGGCGGGGCGGCGGCGGCGCGGTCGACGAGGCCGGCGCCGGGGGCGGGGGCGGTGGAGGACCACTACGCGACGCTGCGGCTGACGCCGGGGGCGAGCAGGGGCGAGGTGAAGAAGGCCTTCCACCGCCTCGCGCTGGAGTACCACCCGGACGCCGTCGGCCATGGCCACGGGCGCGGCGAAGGGGACGGCGGCGTGGGCGTGGACTTCGAGAGGATCAACGCGGCGTATCAGAGGGTGATGAGCAACATCCGGGCGGCGGAGGAGCGGCTCGAGTACTGGCGCCAGCGGTACGGCCTCGCCGACGAGGACCTCGACCGCTACAGGTACTACCTCAACGACGACGACGACGACGACGAGGACTGGTGATCGATCAGTTTTCGACATTTGAAGCTGGAGCTGGAATCTTCTTCTTTGACATGCCCTGACAGATCGAGGCGGCACAACTGTAAAATTTCCTTGTACGCGTCACTGTCTCTGCTTCTCCCCCTGTTTTTAGCGAGGGAGAAAGGGATCATTTACAGAACTAAATTTCTAACGGTTGTACCCACAGTTTGTATTTCTCATTTGTAAATATGAAGAAGGGATTTGAGAATTTGAGGAGTCTAATAAATCGTGGCTAACTAGAAATGCATATGCTGATACGCCTCTTTCGTTTTCAGTGACTGGGATGGTTTATAGACTTTGTTTATACTAGTAGGAGTACAAGTGATGCTACAAGACCAGAAGATCTGGAGGGATGAACTCTCGTGTTCAGCATCATTTAGATCTGTGAAGATATGTTATTCAAACAGAAACAGGTATTCTATTTTGTTGCTCTAGCCGTACCAATTAGTTTTGGACTTTTGGGTGGCTATCGCTCGTTCGTCGGTGCCTCGCTGATTGTTCACACAATTATTTAAAGGTTCCCTGAAAATCCATATCAATCTTTACATGCTTAAGGTTTGTTTTGTATGATGACTGAAAGGAGGAGGTTGTTTCCTACAGTAGATAAGATTAAACCTTGTCTCCAAAGTACCCTTTTTTTTTAGCAAACAGCAAGGACTGTGCCTCTTCATATTAATTAAGTAGAAAAGAATTTGACCAGTTAATGAGAAAAATCTGCCGAAAACCCATTGTCTCCAATGTCTGGAGCCTAGAGGTAAGTACGTACAAGTAAATTTGCAGTTGGAGGCTGTAGTTGTCTTCTTAAATCAGGATTTACTAAATTTCTGTTGGTGGGCTTGAGCATTTTATAAACAAGTTGAAATACAATTGAAGAGCGTATTGAAACATCCAATTGGGAACCAGATTTTTAAAACTGCAACTCATATCTTAGGCCTGCAACGTAAGATTGTACAGGTGATGGATAACCCGAATATATTATGTATCCATAATTCTTTGTTAATTTAGGTTTCTTTTGCTGAGCTAGTTGGTGATGAAACACCATAAAACAAGTGTTTGGAAGAATCTTACCTTTTCTGATGGAGCCTACTTTTTCGAGGATTCGTCACGACCCTTTGGCTTCATGGCTTGCATCACACAATTTGCTGTTCTCGATCTCTAGAACAACTGTAGTTCTTTAAGCATTACAAATGCACCCATTTCATGTTCTGCCTAACCTGCCATATATTTATTGACCCGTGTTTCCCTCCTAAGACAACCGACATGAAAAGCTTTTAATCAACAGTCCTGAAAAGTTGACATCGAAACCGTGAAGGCCCAGCTATATATGCAGATTGTTACATGTCAACTTTCCCGGCACGTCGTAACACTTTGCACGTTATTTGTCAAAAACGTAGCAACTTTTCCGGCATCTTCTGGTTCCGACCGACTTTACGGCTGCTACGTTAACAACGTTTTTCTGGCTCGGATGTGGTTCGGAGATCCAGAGGCAGCATCGTGCTTCGCTCACGGCGCGGCGCCGCGCGCCAACTGCGAGTGCAAGAGAAAAACAACAAGATTTACCTAAAATAACTTGCGTGTAATTTTCTTTTATTTTAAATATGGTTTTGTAAGGCTTGGTTCATTTAATATATGGCCTTGGCCTTTTCGCAAAAAAAAAACAAGATGGAGCTACGCAAATTGATTTTCGGTTGTACCATAGATAACTGTTATTTTATTTCAGTTTGATCATGTGCACTTTCTTTTGAACCAATAACGAAAATTGTTATCGAAGAACTCTATCAGCTCATTTGGCGGCACTTATTGCATTTCATTCATAATGAAATCAAAAAAATTAAATGGTTTAATTTACTTGAATTTAAATTTTAGATTCAAAAATCTTGTTTGTCTATCAGGTAGATTCACAGAATGAGAGATAATTTTAGAAAAATGATGTTTTTTAAAAGAAATCAGATTGGATATAGGTGCAATTACATTAAATTTTAAATCAAATTCATATACTCCCTCCGTCCAACAAAGGATGTCTCAATTTTGATTAAATTTAAATGCATCTATACACTAAATCGCATCTAGATACATCTAAATATTGACAAACTCGAAACATCTTTTGGTAATACTTTCTTAATTATGCGCCAACTAAACAACTTGATTCCCGATGAAACCAGACACACTGACACATCAGTCCATGACGGCAGCCATGTTTCTGAAAAAAAATGTAGGGAGTATAAAGTCTGGCAAGAAGAACCACACGTAATCCAGAGACAAGCGCCACCACAACTACCGCAGCTCGCGCGAACCCACTTCCATATTACGGATTCCCGAGGGGCCCATCCGCAAAAAAGACCCCACAGCCCATCGCCGCAAACCAATCACTCGGCGGCGCGCCGCTGCCGCTGCCGCCATGGCCGCCGCGGACGCCGTCAAGCAGCCGCTCCTCCACCGCGCGTACCCGTCGCACGCGGCCTCGGCTTCCTCGCCCTCCCTCCCCTCGGTCTCCTCCTCCGGCGTGCACGGCGGCCGCCCGCGCTTCCCCGGCGGCCTCGACGTCCCCAACCTCAAGAAGCGCGGCGGCGGCACGCGCAGCTGGATCCGCGTCGAGGCCTCCACGGCCTCCGTGCAGACGCTGGAGGTCGACAAGGCCACCATGATGCGCCGCTGCGAGCTCCCCGCCCGCGACCTCCGCCTCCTCGACCCGCTCTTCGTGTACCCTTCCACCATCCTGGGGAGGGAGCGCGCCATCGTCGTCAACCTGGAGCAGATCCGCTGCGTCATCACCGCCGACGAGGTGCTCCTCCTCAACTCACTCGACAGCTACGTCTTCCAGTACGCCGCCGAGCTGCAGCGCCGCCTCCTCCAGCGCGCCGAGGGCGACGAGCTCCCCTTTGAGTTCCGGGCGCTCGAGCTCGCCCTCGAGGCGGCCTGCTCCTTCCTTGACTCTCAGGTACCCACGCGCCCCAGGATTTCTTGTTTCCCCCTTTACATAAAGTATACATGCTTCTGCTGTGATTGCTTAGTTATGGTAGGAGGAGGATCACATACTATTGTCTAAAATTGCTGGAGTACTGTGATTTTACTTGGATAGTTGAATTGGAGTGGGCTAAGCTCATCCGATGTTTAATTGAGAATTTGAGATTAAGTGTGGAGTACCATGGTGCAGAAATGCTTGGGGTCAATGCCTCTGGTCCAAAGACACAAAGATTTGTTTCCTTGGTAGCAGTTGGATCAAAATTACATCTGATGGTTGTGGCTCTTGTCTTTTCCCTTCTTTTGGACTAGTTGGCATCAGTCTGCTGCACCTGTAACTACAATTTCAGGCTGTCACATTTCCGTTGATGTTTTTAATCTGGACATTCCTGTATTGATGCTTTTAGGAGGGGGATGATTTAACCATTTAAATGTGTAAATAGAGGTTTAAGAGGAAACTGTTCACTGTAATACATCTTTAAATGAAAAGGGGCTCCATTTAGATACGTCGTCATAATAGGCAATGTCTGGGCATCTTTGTCTAGTCTTAGACACTCGGTGTTAAGAGATAGGGTTATCACGGGTTAAGTTTTTGAAAGAAATTTGTCACTTTAAGAGGATAATAGCTAGCTTGGTGCAAATTTAGTAGAAAAATAAGATCCTGCAAACAGTTTCTTCTCTAAGAAGTCACCATTCACCACCTTTCCATGTGCATATTCTTTCCTTCTACAGGTGTTCCCTTTGATGCCTCCTGCCCTTTATAGCCAAAACATGATGCTTTCTCTGTTAAAATCTTGACTGACACTCATTACACTAAAATTGCCTAACTGTTCTAAGCACAACAGACAAATTTATTCAGAAAATGGATAATACACCTCATATGCTTATGCTTGAACCATCTCAACGTGGCATTTTACTATTGAGCCAGATTTGTGCCACTTGGTTATAGTTTTATTTGGATACTTCGACTGTTATGAGGCTATCATATGGGACTAGAGACTCCTATTCTGAACAGTCAGGCTATACATAAATGCTTTCCACCGATTACAATTTTGCTTTCTTTTTGTTAGATCAGTCAGTGTTGTTTCCATGTTTGAAAGTAAGCCCGTCAATATTAAGTACGCTGACTATCACGTAGCTGCAAATTTGGAAGCTTTTTTTTTTTGGCGAGTATAACCTCATTGGTGTATTTGAAACCTTGCAAGGAGACGTGGAGCAGATTTAGCTTCGCTTGGCATTCTGGTTCTCTAAGTACCACTTTCAACCTATTACTTTGTTAGTACATAAATTAATGGGAACATATCTGTTGGGGCATGACAGTAAGATTTACTAGAGATGGCAAATATTCTTCATAACTACATGATTCCTCAGCATAGTACAAATGCGACAAACCCAGCGAGGATTGGTATGTATTATTCAAATATTATTATTCATAACCATCCACTGTGTTTTGGCCTTTTGGGATGTATTATGCTTTGATATATAGTAATTTTCTTTTGCTTTTAAAAAGTAACAAATAATTAACGAATGTATGCAACATTAATCATCTTAGTAGTTCATTGAAAACGCAACCATGCTGCTAAACACGACATCACAGGATTTAACTATTGACAATATTATTTTGTAAAAGCTGCAAACAAGAACCATTACCTGAAAATGATTATGATCCAACGTCCTGAATTTTCTAGCATGTAGAAAGTGGTACATATTCCAAGCTGTACAGCTCGTACTGTTTGAGACTCTCCATATATTGCTCATGTTCACTTATAGGCTGTGGAACTGTATTATTTAGCTATCAAAATGCATTTTGCATTTCTGCAGTCAGCAGCCTTGTCCTCTTTTTTTTTTGCGAAGAAGCAGCCTTGTTCTTACCTCATCAAGTTCTTTGGAAATGACACATCTTATGCAAATAGATGATCTGATATCATTTCAAATCGGAGCATGTCTGAATCTGCATTTCTGCCTTTTTCTCAGGCAGCAGAATTGGAAATTGAAGCATATCCATTGCTTGATGAGCTGACGTCAAAAATTAGTACTCTAAATCTGGAACGTGTTCGGCGACTAAAAAGTAGACTAGTTGCTCTGACCAGAAGAGTTCAGAAGGTAAATTGCGTTCTAACAGAACCTGCTTCTCTTTCTTTGGTTTCAGATCATCTTTCTAAGTTTTGACCTGTTGCATAATTTCCATTTTGTCTTTGCAATAATAGGTCAGGGATGAAATAGAACAGCTAATGGATGATGATGGAGATATGGCTGAGATGTATCTCACGGAGAAAAAGATGAGGATGGAATCATCCGTATTTGGTGATCAGTCATTGCTGGGCTACAACTCAGTAGGTGCTGGGGCTTCAGTTTCAGCTCCCGTGTCTCCAGTCTCGTCACCCACAGAATCAAGGAAGTTGGAGAAAACATTCAGCTTGTGTAGAAGTAGACATGATAGTGTGAAGAGCTCAGATAACACAGTGACAGAACATATTGAAGAACTGGAAATGTTGTTGGAAGCATACTTTGTAGTCATTGACAGCACTCTTAACAAGCTTACTTCGGTAATCTTTCAAATTCTAGTGTCTTGTTATTTTTTCATGTTGTTACTAGAAGTTGAGGGTGACTGGTTGGTTGTCTCTTCTTTCAGCTGAAGGAGTATATCGATGACACGGAAGATTTTATCAACATTCAGCTGGTACATCAACATATCTCTACTCTTCTCATTCAAGCTATGCACTACTGCTGCTTGCTGGTCTGTAGTAACTGAGTGATGTTGAATTTCCCGTTGCTCCCAGGACAATGTTCGGAATCAGCTGATCCAGTTTGAGCTTCTACTAACAACTGCAACATTTGTTGTCGCTATTTTTGGAGTGGTCGCGGGGGTATTTGGGATGAACTTCGAGACTTCGGTTTTCAGCATACAGAATGCATTCCAGTGGGTCCTGATCATTACTGGAGTGGTTGGGGCTTTCATCTTTTGCTTCTTCGTCTGGTTCTTCAAGTACAAGAGACTGATGCCCCTGTAGAATATAAGCTCCGCATAAGGTGGGCCAAAACTTATACTCTCTCTGTTAAGGTATTTGATCAAAAGCCTCGAACTCATGTAAATTAACATTCTTCTAGAGGCTTACAGCATACCTACGGGGAAAATCTAATGAAAACATATGTTCCGTACTGCTGTAAACGGGGTATTATAGAAAAGTGTTGTTCTACGGTACCTAAGTGTCTCAGTTTGCAGTTTCCTTAAAAGAAATTACAAGAGGTAATATTGTCGTAAGGGCATAGCTTACTGTAATTATGCATGTCGAGTATATATGGCCTTCTTCAGTTCCGTGTAGGAGAATCAATTTTAAGGACATTTATTCATAAGTTGCTTGAATTTTATTTAAAATGACAGTCACGACTCGCGGGTCTTTAATACTCCTAAGTCTTCAGTTTAGAACGTATATCAACATTCAAGCACCTCACACGCCTAACTCAATATATATCCCACAGACTAAAATTGCTTCTACATGTTGCTTCACAGCACCATCTCACTACAATTACAGTGTAAATTGCTGTCAGTTGTGTATTTTCCGGCGAACAAGAAATTTAATTTCAGGCGCATGGAATTTAACTGCAGGCAACTCTGTAATGTTTATACGTATGCGATCTGTGCTCCCGCTAGTTCATCCCATCGATGTATGCAAAATGGCAAAGAGTCAGTGCTGGCGTTGGCTTCTCTGTGTGCCAACTGACGTAGGCGATTTCCTTACTGCATCTAGGTCGCTCTAGTTCATTCCTGCGGCAGGCCAAGTAGCCGGAGATCAGCTAAGCCCCACCACGTGGCGGTGACACGATGCCACGGTACGTCCCACGTGTCCTTTCATGCATTCCAGTTCGCCGCTTAACACGCCCACAATAAAGCGTCTTCCCTTCTCTGCTGGCACTTCACCACAACGCCGGAGCAAGCAAAAGAGATAGAGAAAGCTTCGTCCTAGAGAGTAGGCAACTAGGCATCCAGAGGAGGAGGAGGAAGCATCGTTGGTCATGTGGCCGGAGATCAAGGCTTGGGCATCCATGGCAGACGACCCTCTGAAGCGCGGGTCATCATCGGCGACGCACCCGTCCAGCCCGTTGCGCCGCTTCAGCCCTACTACGATGACCGTCGGCGGCCTTCTTGTCGCCGGCACCCTCGGCTACCTCATGTTCATGCCCAAGGAGAAGAGGCACATCGACCGTCCGGCTCACCGCCCTTGAGAAGCTGCCGTTGTTGTCCCAGGAGGCGTACGCCGAGTAGCATAGGTTGCTTACCAGTAACCATCATAATAAGTTCTTCCCTTTGTTGGGTGTTCCTTCCATGTTGTGCAAATCGTATGTTGTTTGTTTCTGTTGTACCTTCTTATCCGTGAGGAACATGGCATGAATTTCACTCAACAGAGTGTCTTGTTTACTGAATCTGGTTAAATTCTGTGAAACACTGAATTACCATCAGAGTTCAAGGAGCTAGCTGTGCTGTATGTAACGTAAGGAACTAAAGATACACATGTAAGCTCAACACACCAGAAGTTCACCCATTTACTGTAGTGTAACTGGGAATCCCCTAAACGGATGAAGAAGCAGAGCTGATTTGCCTGCCTACTACTCTATTACATCTCTGGTGGTCACTCGGAACCAATCTTGTAATGCTAGTTTAGGTTCTAGTCGATCTTGACAGAAGAGTAGATGAGCCTGGTGAACCAGAAGCAGGCGCAGAAGCCGATGGTGCCGGTGAGGACAAAGAAGGCGTAGGAGGCGATGAGCATGTAGCCGAAGTAGAGCACGCCGGAGACCACCTTGGTGATGTCCAGCTTGGTGAAGAAGTAGAAGGCGGCGTACAGGAAGAGGTACACTGCTGAGGAGCCGGCCGTCAGGTAGGACCTCCACCACCACTGGTAGTCCTCGCCGCAGAGCTGGAAGTAGCAGAGCACGATGGCGATCTCGGCACAGGTGAGGATCAGGATGAGGAAGACGAGGAACAGGAAGCCGAAGATGTAGTAGAACTGGTGCAGCCAGATGGAGGTCAGGATGAAGAAGAGCTCGATGAACACCGCACCGAAGGGGAGCACGCCGCCGATCAGCACCGACACGACGGGGTGCATGTACCATGGCTGCTCCGGGATCGGCCGTGGGATCTTGTTTGTCCGGACCGGGTCCTCCATGGCAGGCTTCTTGAACCCATGGTAGCTCCCGACAAAGACCAGCGGCACGGAGATGCCAAACCAGAGGAGCACCAGCGCGAACATGGTGGTGAACGGCACGGCGCCAGATGACCTCTGGCCCCATATGAGCATGTTCAGGACGAAGAAGATGGCGAACACGATGCCAGGGAACATGCACGCCGTCTTGATCGTGACCTTCTTCCACTCTGACCCCCTGAACAATCTGTAGAGGCGTGCCGAGGAGTACCCGGCGAGCACACCCATGAAGACCCAGACGAGGAGCATGGCCGTCATGAGCCCTCCCCGGTTTGACGGCGAGAGCAGCCCAAGGATGGCGAAGAGCAGGGTGACGAGCAGCATGCCGAAAAACTGGACACCCGTGCCAACGTACACGCAGAGCAGCTCGGAGTAGGCCGGTGGCCTAAAGACGTCGCCATGGACGAGCTTCCACCCGGTCTCCTCCTGCGCATCCTCCTGGGTATCCAGCTGGTTGTACTTGGAGATGTCGCGGTACAGCGTCCGCAGCATGATCATGGCCACCATCCCGGACAGGAAGAGCACGATCATCAGAGAGTTGATGATGGAGAACCAGTGGATCTGGTCGTCCGTCATCAGGAGGTACGTGTCCCAGCGCGACGCCCATTTGATATCGCTTTCCTGCAGGATTTCACATACCGTGGACGCCATTGTCAAGAACGATCTCGAGCCTCGCAGAGCATAAACTGGCAAACATGTGCTCAAAACTGGCATCGTAGGAGATGTTTGCAGAAAGAATGTGAGATGCAGAACAGGTTCACGCTCGGCCATACCTCAAAGCTGATATCGTAGGAGAAGATGATCTCTTTGTTGGCCTCCACTTCCTGGGGAGAATCCGAGTCGACAATGAGGCGCCTGGCATGCGGATCACAGGTCTTGAGGCGCGTCGAGTTCCCTTTCCAATCGCCGTCATATTCATGCTTAACACTACACATGAAAGCAGAGCAAGAGGAATGCCAATAAGTCGATACCATGACATGAAGACGGTCAAAACAAAAAATGTCCCATTATACACAAGGCATCGATGGATGTCACCCAAACCTGTATGGTTTGACCTCAAAGGCGACGATCCTAGCAAGATCCGTCTTGGCGTCCAGGTGATACTTGACCAGGAACGTCAGGTGGTTGTGGATGAAATGCTTCTCGTCCTTGCTCTGCATCAAGGAATGGGACCCAAAAAAACAAAGAATCCATTCATTCACGCGTATATCCATATATGCAGCTGACACAAACACACATCTGATGAATTACTGACCCCGGAGTACTGGCCCTTGATGCCGACGTGCACGCCGTGCTGGTAGACGGTGGCCGCCTCCTGATCCAGCCTCTTGATTGGGACGACCAGGGGGAGGTTGTCGAGAATCCTGCAAGCAATCAGCGAGTGAACGAACAATCAGTCTCTGAACATTTGAGCCCTTCCGTTGGTTAATTTATCTATCTGCGTATCTGAATTCTCACATGTTGACGCGGTACTCGTCGTCGATCTTCTCCTTGAAGTCGTTGGCCCCTTCCTGGGTCAGCGCCGTCCTGCAGACGATCTGGCAAAGCCGAGGCTCCCTCATCTCGAACTACAACAACAACAACCCAGCCGCAACAAATTTATTTCCGGAATCAATTCAGAGCATCTCATTGGCACAATTCAAAGTGGTATCGTCCCAAAGTTGGAGCGAGCGTGGTAGAGGCTAACTTACCAGGTAGGGGGAGTTCTCGATGCGGTCGCCGCGGAGCAGCTCGCCGAGGTTCTCGGCGCTGTCGACGATGGCGTCGGGGCGGCAGAAGGGGAGGGAGTAGTAGGAGTAGGGCAGCTGCGTCTTGGTGGAGCTCAGCTGGCTCACCTTCACGGCCAGGGGGTCCTTCTGCAAACCCCACACCCATGTCGTCAATTCGACAAACACACGCAGCGCAGGCATGAGGAGAAAGGGTAAAGGAAGGGAGGGGGCGAGGGGTACGGCACGGAGACGGACCTTGCGGAAGTCGGCGGGGGCGACGCCGGGGAGGTAGAACCCGCGCGCGGCGCCGGCGAGGAGGAGGAAGAGGACGGCGGCGAAGACTCCGAGGAGGAGGAGGCGGGTCGCCGCCATGGTCGCCCTGCCCTCGGGGGTCCGGGCGGAGAGCGCGAGGCGAGAAGCCTTGGTTAGCACGTCGTCGCCGGCAGCGAGCGGAGCGTCTCGGCTGGCGTTGGCTTGGACTTGACGGGTGTCCTTGGGTTGGGAGAAGGGGGGTTTTGGTTTTGCCCAGGGTAGTTGGCTGTTGTGACTTGTGAGGCCGGCTGGTGGGCCCTGGGCCGCGGTTTAGTTCGAGGGCGTGGGCCTCGCCGCGCGTACTTCCGGCCGACGCGTGGGCCTCCACCCGAATCCGGGGGCTGTCAGGTGCGGGGCCCGCACGCCACCGGACTCACGGAATCTCGAGGCGGAGAGAGGAAGGAAGAGTGTGTCAACGGGGAACAGTAGGAATCACGCCATGGTTTTCCAGTTTCAAGGTGAGCTTTGCTTGCTCCGGTTTTTGTGTTACCACTCCTTCTTAATTAATTGGCCTCTATGTGCACATCAAATTTACATTAGCGTTTGTCAAACATGGTGGAGTTGTCTCAGGGTGCAGTGCAGATGCATGACTCTGACGCACCAATGTTTTATATGTGAACCTGGTCATTTTCTAGGCAAGGATTCGTGAGTGAGCAATTCTAGTACTCCTCAAATTCATATTAATTGTCGAAATATTATGTGTATCTGTATCTAGAAACTTTTTAGACATAGATACATCTATATTTGGCAAATTTGAGATAATTAATATGGATTTGAGAGACTATTTTTTTAGGTAATTCTAGTACCACTAGCGTGTGTGCATGGAGTACATTTTTTTTCTTTTTGGGAATTAAATAAACATCTGAATATAGGATTCGTGACAGCTTTGGTTGGTTAACGGCTTAACGCAGCGATGATCTGGCCAGTAGTAGTCGTCAGTGGAGATACGGACGTGTTGCAGTTCTTCGCCGTCTGACAGACACGTGTCCACGCGCCACCACGAGTAAAGCCAAGTTGTCCATTTGGTTGTTTAGAACATCTCTCTTCCATTCCCATTTCTTTCTAAAGACTTGTGTTTGCTGATGCACGTCCATTCTATCATAATCTCATCTTCATTTTGCACCCAAAAAATAGCATGATCTGTCCTCTTCTACCAAACCCAATTGCCAGCTGCAATCACGAAACCTGTAATCCATTGTCTGTTCTTGCCAAACTAGCTTCCATTTTCTTTTGTCTCATGATGATTGCCGAGTCCATTTGTCTCTACTAGACACCTCCTGAGGTCACCCAGCCAGCAGCTTCAGGATAGTTCAGATTTGGTGCCTCAGTGTCACTGGGCTGGTTTAGTTTTTTTCGAAGTTGACTCATGGACGGACCTCGTCGTTCTCCGTGGCGTGTTCTACTGGGCCGGATCTGGCCTAAAAATTTGCAGCCCAAGGACAAACAAGGCCCGTCGCCTGACCCCATGGTTAGGTACACATGGGCTGGGCTACGTCAGTTTGAAGTCGCTGAACCTTTGCTGCGCTGAAAGTACCTGCCGTAAAGAACCTAAATACGGAGTTAAATTGATACCAATAGTTGGATTGCGAAAATGATACGCATGCAGTAGTATTGATCAACTCACTCATAATGCCGAACACACACTAGCAACCGGGCTATTCCCTTTCCGCTCATACCAAACGGAAATATTCAGTCTTTTACAGAACAGCGGGAGACGAAAAGGTAGGGAAGCTAATTGAGCAGTGCTAGGAAATCTACTGTCAGCGCTCACAGTTGACATGCTAACTTGATACGAAAACCTAGCACCACGCCACCACCAGAAATTCAACGTATCCTTGCTACTAATCCAAACGACTAAGGTAGACAGCTCCAGTAGCAGGTCAATTATGCCAAACACAAGCTAAAAAGCAAATAAATTCCATTTGGGGGCAAAGGACATTGGTCTCTATATATGCAGAACCGCGTACACCTGGAGATAGATCTTATGCAATGGAAAATGCACTTTGTATTAGATCTATCTCCAGATACTTGAATTTCAGGGAAAATACCTGGAGATGATACTTGAATTCCAGGGAAAATACTTTTGAAAACTGTTTTATCTGATCGATTGACATAAACCATTATCCATCTAGCTAGCATTGCCAGCTGCTACATGCACAATGCCCCTTTCTATTCATATGTACGGATACGTCAAGCATCAATGGCACGAGAAAGCTTGAGCCTTATCCTCTAGCTATAGCTAGGGTACGTCTCTTTTCTGATGTGCATATCATCCATGTGTGTCCAGAGAGAGGCTCTGGCAAGCACGCTAGCTAGATTTGCTTGTCCTTCTCAATTATATACACAATCGATGCATGCATGTCAAATCATGCCATAATTAAGCTAGCATGCCATCAAAGTACTACTAGAAAGAATACATAGCGCGGCTAATCAACCGTTGTTCTTTTTCGCTAAGTAACTAACCAACAGTACACGTACGTGCCATGCATATCCTTATCTCCTTCCAAAGCATGCAATGGAAATGTTTTGTTTATGCCTAAGCATGCATCAGCAATCACATGCATGCGAGAGTATGCAAGGTGCTAGCTAGCTAGGTAGCTTAGCTTAGCTGTGATGCTGTGTCCATATGCATGGAGCTTTGAACTCCTTAGTTTTAAGCACCCATGGTGCTGCATGCTTCTGCTATCTTGAAAGAATAGCTTGTGGCTGTGAAGAATCAATACAAGCACGTATTACCTATAATCTTAGTTAGTAGGAGGTGGAGTACTATTATAAATTTTTAGCAATGCGTAATAGTCAGCCGTGCATATGCATCTTACCATGCACCATATGATCTGTCGATGGCTATTTTTTCTTGTTGGAATGAAATAGCATCAACCTAAAAAGAAGGCATGGCTAGTTAATTAATTAGGCTATTTAATTCCAAAATGGTCCAGATAGTTCCCGGTCTCCATACTAGCATAGCCTTTGACACAAGATACCCTTGTCATCCAATGGCGTGGGTGATTCCCTTTTGGCCCTTTTGAGAAGGATAGCCGTACGATCGTGACGTGAGAGCTCTCCATATATGTATATGTGCAAACTGTGTGCATATATATGTACTGGATGGGCGCATATATTAACTGGAAACTAATTAGGGTTCACTTTGAAGTGGACACGTTTCAAGACATGAGAGGATGAGAGCATTTGGTTAGCAAGGCATAGATCATGGATGAACGACACATGGTTAAGCAAGTACTAATTATTGGCAGTATATATATGATCTACATCTGTACTTCAAAATATTTGTTTTGCTAATAATTCCCTTTTGATTTACCTATTAGTTTTGTAGTACAACTAAAGGTGAGCACCTTTCTTTGGGCGTTTAGTTAAACGACCTGGTCATAAAGCAAAGGTACTGTACACCTATCCACTAGCTGAGACTATTATTAGCGAGTGATCGAACTTTTGTTACGGAGTAAATTATTGTATGCATGGATGCTTCAGGAGAACTGTTAGTAGTTTATGTACAGCATGACAGCTTGTGATTGACTGTACATAAAAGTGAATAAAGCATGAGTTGGAGTAAAATATGAGCATGCATTATTATGGTTATATATTATTTGGTGTATTAATTAGTTATATAGCTTAACTTCAACTTAAAGTGTTGTAAATCCTTGCATTTATTAGAGAAATAAGAAATGCCAACATGCATGTACAACACGCACCACAACTTATATATTTTACTTGAAACAATATATCTTCATAGAAAACATATTTGATCAAACAATATATTTGTCATATTTGGAGATTGCGTGCAAATTAAAGGAATTTAACTGGTGATGCATATATGCATGACAGCCAATCACACGCTGAAACATCGCCTCGATGAGCAGTACGTACAATTCCTGGTCACCACCACCTTGATCGAACTAATCAATCCTAAATTAACAACGGACTAATTAACCAATTAAGCTTTGCATGCATGGGCCATGCACCGCCGAGAGCGAGCGAATCATTAGAACATTAATTAATCAGTACATGCATGTTGTGTGCATGCTGCGCGCGCCGCGCGAGATCGGTCGACGTCGAGCATTGTGGTCCGTCCATTTCCTACGATCTGTGGATAATAATAGTTATTCTAATCGGACGAACTTGGTAGCACGGATTGGTATAAATTTGGGAATGCTACATACGTATGATAGATACGTACTGTAGCTTAGCTGCTTGTTGTGCATTAAGTAATCAACTTAGTTTCACACATGCAGCATATAAATTAATAATAGTAAAAAAAGTAGTACTACAAACTCCACAAAAAACATGCCATAACGAAGCATTCATAAGTTTTCGATAACGTACGTGCATGGGCTTCTTATACGAAGCTTTTTTTTCCTTTCAAATCTACAAATACGATTCGAAATAAGTTCAATTTTAAAATCGGATTCATGCATGTGTAAGCAAATTCTGGCGCCTAGCTTCTATGATTTCGTGGACGTCGGTTCGGCATGCACTCTATGATCCGAAAATCAAAGAAGTCAATGGAGCTAGCAGGTCAGGGCAGATCATATAAACACGTGTATTAATTGTATAATACTGCATAAACGACCATAGTCGGTCAAGAAAAAGAAGTAAACTCATGTCAGTCGATCCCTACCTAGCTAGCTGGATCGAGTAGCCAGGAGTACTGTGTCCGGGCCGGCGAGCTCGAGCTCGAGAGAGACAACAAGGTGCAGTCAAGTACTCCACTCCAGCTGCGCTCCAGCTGGTGCTGTGCGGCTGCGTGTCAGTCTCTTCAGTCAACAAGCTGGCCTGGCTCTGACCACCCACTTGCGGTACTACCAGGAGCTGCTTTTGAATTTGCCAAACAAGGCCCGGGCCGACATGGCTGTACGATCGTGACAAACTGGTCAAACCACCCTGGAGATGTAAACCTTTGCCTTGTTTGAGTGTACGACCCTGTCGACTGGCTAGCTCTCGTACGTGTGATATGATAGATGGTCGGACGGACTCGATCGCTTTCCGTGCATCACATCGGTCGGTCCGTGTGCATCCCTGGCTCGAATCGATCAGCGTACTGTTCGAGTGAGAGAAATGAAAAGGGAAATGATGGAGGTGATCGACGACGTCGTACTGCGAAATCTGCGACATCTATTTGATGTCTCTTTCCATCGTGACCGGTGAACGTACGACTCGAATAAGTTAACGAGAAGGAAATGCATAGTAGGATAGAAATTTGTTACTCTCGGGAGAGCTAGCTCTCGGTCGATCGTAGTAATAAGTGTTGCGAATTTAGAATTATAAACTCGTACTAAAAGCATCGTTTCTTAACGGCTCGAGCTTTCGAGTGAACTGATTTTTTTTTTGAGTGAACTGACTGGTGCATCAATTCAATATGATTTAGAGACAAGAGTCTAAATTAAGTTCAGACATTAGTAGTTTAAAAATAATTGGGGCCTTTGACGATCTCCACATCTAGGCCTAAAGTAACCTAGACATCCCTTACCTAATACTCACTCCATCCAATATTAAGTTTCTCAAATTTGTTCAAATATGAATGTATTTATGTCTAAAATGCGTCTAGATACATGTAATATTACGACACTTAATATGATATGCAACGGAGGGAGTAGCTCGTGAGAGTGTTAAGCTTTAGGGTGAACTAGTTAGTCCATCGATTCAATAGAAACATACTTTGTTCGTACATTTTCGTAATATGTTCCAGCTTTGTCTTATGAACCTTTTCGTTAATTCCTATAGAAACAAAAAATGACCTGCTTCTGTCCTATTTAAATTTCTAAACTTCTGCTTTCTTAAATGAGTTTGATCAAGTCCATGTATAATGGTAGAAAAAAGTATATTTTGTTCCCTCAACTGACAGCGAAATCTAGAAACAGTCCCTCAAGTCAAAACCGTATACATGTGGTCTCCTTTAGCAAAATCGGATACTTTTAGGGCTAAGCACAGGTTTGACCTCTAGTGGCGCCATTTTTCCTTAAACGTTTTCACATAGATGTCACTGTGGACCCAATTTAGTAACCAAATGTACATGCATGATTTCAAGTTCAGGGACCATTTACGGTGCAGATGTCGTCATGGCACGCTCGACGTGAAGAAATATAGTGGGAAAATCATGACACGTGAAGGAAAAACTAATCGGAACCGTTCAAATCCAGAAGAAACGACCAAAAATATCAATTAAAAGACCAAATATATAGGATCTGTATTTGAGAGACCATCGGTAGACTTCCGTCGCCAATTTAAGACCAGACACATATATACTTTTGTCTGCAATATATCGCCCCATCGATCCACTGGTGCTTGCCTCGACCGGGACTCCGATCGAGCCGTCATCCGTGTCATGAGCAGTGGGTGAGTTCGTGAGGATGTGTACTGGGAGAGCCTTATCCCCGTGGGATCAGCTGAGTGCACCAACTCAACACGGTCTCATCAACAGTGGCGGCTGGCATGGATGGGATAAGGCAGCGCAGTATCAGCCACAGTGCATGACCACTCCAACCACTGCTGCATGCCTCGAGAACAGCGCTGCCAAACAGCTGCGGCCGGCCATGCATGGCTGACGGCTGCTACATCCCAGCAGTGCAGTGCAGATATATACAGAGAGCTAGTAGCACTGTACTGTACTGTATACGTAGTATGTAACAAGCGGTGCTCAGTTGCAACCAAAACACATTCCGTCTTCTTTGACCTAATATATGTTTTG
This sequence comes from Brachypodium distachyon, assembly GCF_000005505.3. Classification (NCBI taxonomy): domain Eukaryota; kingdom Viridiplantae; phylum Streptophyta; class Magnoliopsida; order Poales; family Poaceae; genus Brachypodium; species Brachypodium distachyon. The sequence goes on along the minus strand of NC_016131.3, from coordinate 26,515,240 downwards.
GTCAAACCTTGGTGCAAAGTAAACGGTTTTTACGTTTTGGAAGATAGCATGCAGTACTAGGCATGCTTGCATCCAGAGCCACGTGGATCGAGCAAGCACGAGATCCCTGTAGATCGATACTAGTTCTACTGCATTGACAGGAAATCCATCATCCTTCACGTGCTAGCTCTTGCGGCCGATTAGTCCGCAGGTAGCTAGATTTCCTGGAAGCATGCACAGTGCCGATCGAATTGCACAGTGCCCTCTGCCACGCCGCTGCAGGTACGTACATGTGGATGTCCAGCAAATAAGGGTGCATGCATGCACAGTGTGCACAGTACAGTGCAACAGTGTCTCGTACGTTCGTTTTTGGTCCTGCCCACAACTTTTTGGCAAATCTCGCGGGTTCCGGAAAAAGGTCTTAGATCGATAGAGGCAACAACGAACACAGTCGACCGGGGCCGGGTACGTACGCATGCAGCTAGCGCTTTGGTCGTCCATGAACAACGACGACCTTCCCTTAATTTCCGGGTCCCATGCATGCATGCACGGACACGTCGGCAGCATGCACGGACGTACGTACGAACCTACAAAGATTGCATGCATGATTCGCCTCCAACATCTACTGTACGTGCTCCGTATATTTAAACGTACTAAGTGTGGATTTCCAGCCGCAACGACAGGGTATACGCACGTACGTACATATGCTCCTGTGCGTATGCGGGGAGATGCTGGGGTCAACAAAGTTACAAGGGGTTACATGAAAAAAAAATAACGGCGGCAACTTTGCGAAAAAAATTAAACCTTCCCGAGCCACGTCAGATGCCATGGCTTAATTTATTCCAGGCTTGCCTTAGTTTGGTCTAACATTGTCATTCTAGACTGAAATGAGCCAACGTGCCAAGTTTAAGGAGTCGTTTTACAAACTGGCGAATTTATGGATGAAACTGAACTTCGCTGCTAAGGTTATAGATTCCTCATGCATGCAAGTTTCTTCTTGAAAGTCTGTTGTTTCTATGTAATCCAAGAAATTGCATGACAAAGAACATGAAAGCTTATCAATTAATCCAACCTCATCTTGTGCCTGGACTGAGATTTATTTACTTTTCTTAAAAATGAACTGACTTAACGGAACAGACACGTCCAATTTTTTAAGCTTAAAAATCCACCTTTAATTTTCGCGCACCAGGCAGGCGCCTAACAACAAATATAAAGGCTACAAGAACATGAACAATAACCGGAACAGAGGACGAGAGGCGACCAGTGTGAAAAATATCCTTGGCTATCCAGACTGTCCGTGCAACAACACACCGCGCAGAATCAGCCGTCCGGCCGGCCACGGCCAGGGCACGAAAGAAACGTAAACAGTGAATCTGTCGTACGTACTCTACTGTACCCACCACTGCACTTTGCTGTGCTCCATCGGCCGGCCCCCTTCACTTTAAATTAAACAAGCAAAAACAAATTGCTTGCTGCATGCTACTAGCGCGTTGTTCAGTCGGCGACCACTTGCACTCTTACACTGTTCGCACGCGGCACACGGAGGCATATATGCACGTACATGTACAGCTCCTTTCGATTCGATCTCTAGCCGTGCGTGTCTTCCAATTTTGCCATGCCATGCACGTGTACTCTCCGTCCTATACTAACTTTGACGAAATCGTTGCTAAATAATTATCGTGATTTTAGTATAAATTTGAGTACGGGAGTATGCCAATACATCCATATTGGATAAATTTGAACAAATTTGAATACGAGAGTATGCCATATTTAAATAAATTTGAAAATTTGAGTAGCAGAGTATGCCAGTACATTTCAGACAGGTGGGCCGGGGACACGGTCGATCCACGTGTCACTGCTGGCACTGACAGGTGGCACGAGACCAGTGGATGTGTGCATGCATGTGCTGGCATGCATGCGTGCACGTGGCCTGCCAGCAGTCCTTGCATGCTGCATGCACTGGGGGCTCCTGCTAGCTCTTGATTTGATTGGACGGTCCCGATTGGCGCCACGTGCTTGGCCGCGCGCGCGTCTCGATCGTACGTTCCCCACACATAGCCGGTCAAACTCGTATATAGCACGATCGAGTGAATGCGTGAACTACGGTCGTGTCGTGCTGTCGTACACGACCAAGCACGAAATAACTGTTGGTTTTTTTTGGCAGCAAGTGTTCGTCGATTACTACAGGGTATGCCGACCGACCGACCGACCGCTAGATATCAAATGGAGACATGACAGATACGGATCTGACCATAGTAAACTCGGGTCAAATTAAGGCCAGCTAGCTAGTGTAGATGGCTATATATGTACATACACAAGCCTGTCCCATGCAGGGACACGTACGTACTGGTACGTACTTTGTGGTGTAAGTAACATGGAGTCAATGCATGCAAGATGCCAATATGCATGCAGCTGACCTAGCTAGCTAATTAGTAAGCTATTTATGGCTGCCGATCGTACGTCCCCGTTTAGTTTAGCTACTCCTAAACTAAACTAGTAGGCGACAGTGTGTGCTTAATTAAAGTTTGATTAGTACTGCGTGTCAGCTGTGGAGGAAGCATTAGGCAGGAACCCTAAGCATGTCCATACCTTGTCGAGCCTCTGATCCCTGATTGGCTGATTCCCTACATAGTATGTACACGTATATGTTTGGCAAAATGCAACTAGATTTGACTTGGTTGTGCATGCATGCATCTTCCAGGAATATTCATTCATTAACGCGCCAAAGGTCAGCAATTACGCGCCAACAACTTTCGATCCGAAGCCTAGATATTAATTTAGATAAGTATACCAAGCAGTACAGAATTAGCAAAGGTTGGGAGAGACAATGAGAGAGCATGCAGTCAGCCAAGCATGCAATGCAAGCAAGCTATAGCTAGGCCGGTTTCTCTCTCAAAAAAAAGCTTAGGCCGGTTTCTCCCTAAAAAAAAGCTTAGGCCGGTTTCAGTCTTGAGGAGGCACAGAGTTCGTACTAAACAAACTAATCAATGTAGTTATTTTGTGTCAAGCAAGAGATGCCTTTTGACAATGCCTCCTCTAGCTATCTCTCTCTCTCTCTCTCATCTCTCTCCCTACTTTCCAAATGTCTTTGCATGCTTGCATTAAACAATGCATGATGGATCAATGAACACACAATCTTTCTTACAAAAAGCAAAGCATGCATTTGCTAGGAAAAGATGCATGCATGCATGCCCACCTGTCACTAATTAAGTTGGAAAGCTGTTACCAAAGCTCGTGAGGGTCAAAGGAACGTGTGTCAACTCAAATATCGATGCAAACCGGCCAAGAAGGCAACCTGCAAACACGCGTAGTACGTAGTACTAGCTACCCAGCTTGACGCGCCAATTAAGTGTTAAAAAAAGAGAGAAGATTGACGCGCCAATTTATCAAGTCAATAATTCGTTCTACTGTGTGCTGTCACAAGTCTAATACTCCACAATTGTTAGTTAAACCCTATAGTTACTTGACTAGCTAACTTGGTCTACACTCTACAATTGACTCCATACAGTACTCTTGTTAGCAGAGTATTGTACTCAAAGTTCTTGTTAATTACCACTCCCTCTGATACTAAATTTTTGATTCAAATTTGCCTAAATATGGATGCATCTATTTTTAAAAAACGTTTAAATACATGTAATATTTTGACAACAATTTAGTATCGGAGAGATTAGTTAGCTAGGTACATACCTAGCTAGCTAGCTACTTCATATACAGTTAACTACTAGGAGTACTATATAAGATGCCATGACACTTTATATACAGCTACTGCTTGCTTGTGGTGTTCAAAGTTCTTGACCGTTGAATAGGGCTTGATTAACTTAGTATATAAACGGAGTTCAAGTGTTCAACTAGCACGGCTTTTTAACTAAACCAGACATACGTACGTACACTGAGAGCTCAGCTAGCACGTCATGGCACGCAAATTAAACCTTCGCAATCATATCATATGTAAAGTATGTGTGCTGTACATAAATGTCCACGAAACATCCTTGTCATTCCTCTCGATATGTATAAACATAACAAACGAATAGACCAGTGAAGCTCCTTTTTATATACCAATGGAAAATATACATATACAAGTGAAGTTTGTGGAGTTTGGAGTTTGTTCTTTAGTTGTGCCATAGTTGAGAGTGACATGTATAGACAACGATTGATTGAAGCATATTACTGATTCCTCCGTCCATATTAAGTGACGAAATATGACATGCATCTAAACGTTTCTTGAGTATAGATACATTTATATTTGGACAAATTTAAGTCATTAAGGAGCACCTCAAGAATTAACATACTACCAGTAAACAAGATCAAAGCCACTATTGGAGTACTGCATGCATGATGCAACACAAAAAGGGAAAGAAAAGAACGAACGAACGGTGCTAAATATACTTGTGGTTCCATTCTGACGCAGAAAGCTAGCTGCCTAATTAATGTTGCCGTGACGCCAAAACAATGTCAAACGGGAAATCTTGCATGCATGTATATATATGGGCTACATCGACGCGGATGGAGATCCATCAAACAGTAAACAACAAAAATTAATGCTCTTTTTGAACAAAAGCGCATACAAATAATGCGTAAGCAGTTATGCATCTTTGGGGGTAAGCATATGTAGCTAGCTTGCTAGAGTTTGGAGATAAAACTGGTCACATGGTATGTAATTTTCTTTTGCATCTTTACCAACGTAAACACCGACCTGGCGTGTGGGGCCGGCAAAGGAGGTTTCTGTCATGACATTTACTATGTGGGCGCATTTGATACTCCCTCCGCCGTTCTAAAATAAAGGGCATATATTGTTGACTATATAAAAAAAACTTTCTACACTTTGACCAAGCTAAATAAAATGTTAACATTTACTATTTCAAATGATCAACTACAGAATGGTAGATCTAATGATTTTGATTTCAGATTCTAATTGGTGATGATTTTTCATATAGATTTGGTCAAATTTACAGCCAATAAAATTTTATATAAGAACCATTCAGGGATTTATTTCCGTCTTCGGATGCCTAAAGGAATTAAAAAGTTACAAAATCGTATGATTAGTTAGCTCTGACATGCACATTTGTTAATTAGTGCTTAAAGATATGAGAATTATTTTCACAATTTAATTTCTATACACACTATATCGGCTAACTAGCAACGGTTTTGATATTATGCTTTGCTTCTTTCTGATGGATCCATTAATTAATTCACATGCGTGCGAGGGGGAAGGATCGATGCCCCTTAACAGATCAGATATCCAGAGAACTGCTTATTAGCATGGAATATATGTCTGGATGATACCCTAGAATCATGTAGGTTCTGCCCTATCAATCCTAGTTTGCATCGCCCTGATAAAATAATTAATATGCAGGTTTGAACAATTTAATTAATCAATATAGTGTGAGCTTCGGTTGCACACATTGATCGATCGATCGGAATCTTACTTGTTTAAAGCAGTCGGGTATGCCATGTATATATACTATATAGATTAGTTAGCTAGAGGTTGATTTGGCGCCTTTAATCAACTCTGAGAGCCAGCATCAATCTTTAATCAGTATCTTAAGGGACCACTAGAACCATGGTCTTCACCACTAATTAGGCCCCATTAGTCTAGTCCACATTCACACTTCAAGAGAGATCGAGATGAAACTGGCTAAATAATTAACCTACCCTACATGATTACGTCTAGATGAATTTAGCCAAAGAAGCTAGCCCTTTTGTGTGAAAGGAGCAGTACAGTAATTAACTCATCCAACTATATTCCATGAAATTAAATTTGCATGCCTATCAAATTAAATCTTATGAAGTAATTAATCAGAGGTAGCTGTTATTCAAAAGGGGCCAGAAATATTGTTCTTGGTGATCTCTTGCTTTGCATCGACCGGTCGATTAGCTGACCATTGTTTTTTTGCCCGGCCCCACCTTCTCTTCTCTATCTCAGCTCTCACTCTCAAACCTGCGTGTATAAATATGGCCGGCGCGGCACACACCACCCTTCTCATCGGAGAAGACGCAGCAGCAGCTTAATTAGCAGCCAGGGAGCTAGCTAGCAAAGGCAACCAAGTAACTAAGCAGTGAGAAAGTTAGAAAGCAAGAGCTTGATCAGCTGTTAACTAGGAAGATGATGATGGGGGTGCCCATCAAGGTGAGGGAGGTGGAGATGGAGAGGGACCTGGCGGCGGTGGAGGAGCTCGAGCGCCGCTGCCAGGTCGGCATCTCCGGTGACCAGAACCAAGGCTCCGTCGCCGACGCCGATGGCGGCGGTGACAAGAAGAAGAAGAGCAAGAAGAAGAAGATGTCGCTGTGCGTGGAGCAGATCGGCGACCCGCTGGCCAGGGTCCGCCACGCGCCGGAGCACGTCATGCTGGTTAGTTAGTCTGCAAGCTACCATGCTTAGTAGTATTAACCATGAAACATATATATCCATGCATTAACAACAAGCAAACACATGCAAATATATACTGTATATTACTCTTCATCATGGTTAATTCCTTCCTGGCTGCTGGCCAGTGTACATATTTGGATGAGCCCATGCATGCACAGATTAATGCAGAAATTTTAAAAATTAACTTAATCAAGAACTACTCTGGAACATACTTAAATTGGTTACTAGTAGCTTGTGTTGTGCATGTGACTAAATGGTTTAATTGTACATGAATGTTTATATAGGTTGCCGAGTATGGGGAGAAGATGGTTGGGATGATCAAGGCCTGCATCAAGATGGTGAGCCTCCCCAACAGCAGCAGCACCAAGCCTTCGCCACCATCATCGGCGACTTCTTCTTCTTCCTTGTCATCTTCTTCCTCCAGCTCCCCTGAGCAGCAGCAGCAAGAAGAAGAAGAGCCGTACGTGAAGGTCGCCTATCTCCTCGGCCTCCGAGTCTCCCCTTCCCACAGGTAAATTAAAACCACCGCCGCCCGCCTCACGTAATTTCTTTCCTCTTTCCGGCACGGCCATGGCTAACAATCACGCACAATGCGCAGCCTAATCGCCATTTTGAGCTTCCTTTCTTCCTCCTGCTTGCTTCCAAAGCTGCTTTCTCTTCTCGCCTAAATTAAGCTTTCCTTGTTTCAGCAATGGCAGAGAGTGCTGACGTGTTCGGTCCTTTCTGTGTGTGTTTGCTTGCAGGCGGAAGGGGATCGGGGCGGCGCTGGTGCAGGCGGCGGAGGAGTGGAGCCGGGCCCGGGGCGCGGCGCGGGCGACCATGGCGACGACGGCGTCCAACAAGGCGTCGCTGGCTCTCTTCGTGGGCCGGTTCGGGTACTCGCCGTTCAGGCGGCCCGTGTTCCTGGGCCGGCCCGTGCACGCGCGCCGCCTGCCCATCCCGGCCGGCCACCGCGTCTTCCACCTCCAGCCCCCTCTCGCCGCCGCCGCCTACGCGCGCCATTTCCCCCCAGAGGAGACCGAGTTCCTCCCCGCAGATCTCCCCGCTCTCCTCAACCACAAGCTCACCCTCGGCACCTTCCTCGCCGTCGAGGCCGCCGAGAGCAGCCCCGCCGCCTCGGACAGCTCGTTCGCCATGCTGAGCGTGTGGGACTCGACGCGCGCGCTGCGGATGCGGGTGGAGGGCGCGCCGGGGTTGCTCAGGGCGGGTCTCGCCGCGGTCCGGGAGCTCGACCGCCGCGCGCCATGGATGCGGGTTCCTTCGGTGCCGGACGTGTTCCGGCCCTTCGGCGCCTACCTCCTCTACGGGGTGCGCATGGCGGGGCCGCGGGGCCCGGCGCTGCTCCGGTCGCTCTGCCGCCACGCGCACAACGTGGCACGCGAGAACCCGGCCTGCGCCGTCGTCGCCGCCGACCTCTCGCCCGACGACCCCGCCGCCGCCGCTGTCCCTCGCTGGCGCCGCTTCTCCTGCGACGAGGACGTCTGGTGCATCAAGGACCTCGACGGCAATGGCGACTGGCCGGCGCCGCCCGCGCCGGCGCCGGGGACCGTCCTGTTCGTCGACCCCCGCGAGTTCTAATCCGCCATGGCCATGCCGTGCCATGGCATCGGCATCGGCATTGCCGTGGACGGCGCAGGCAGGAGCAGGCAGCTGGATCGTCTCTGGCTGCCCAATTTTGACAGTGATGTACACATTAGTATATCTGGTGCTGCGACGAACGGCGGCAATGACCTGCCTTTGCCGCTTGTGGCAACAACTCCCCCAAGTTAAAATTAGCTTAATTCAAGAGTGTGATATTAGAGAAATTAGTCAATTAATTAGCTTAACTTTAGTTTGGTTCCGAGGCCAGGAACAACAGCAATGGAATGCTTAGCAGACCCTAGTTTCTCTGATCATTGTTCATGTCATTGCAGAATCAAACCAATGCCACTTCTTGTTTCTCTCTGGTTTTCGCAGAAACTGCCTGCAATGAACCTAATTTAAGAGAAGAGAAATTAGTCTTGCTGCAATTAACAACGGGAGTTCAGTAAGCTCCTGCATAAGTGCAACTAATGGAGGCTTCCAGGTTAGTAATCCAGTGGACTCTTCTCTAAAAAATTGGAATTCATGAAGTTACCTCAGGGAGTAGAATGCAGCCAACTTTGAATATTGATAAAATACTAGAGACCATCTGAAAACTCACAAAGACAGGTATTGTTGATCAGATGGAGTAAGAATGAGTAATTAATCATTTTGGTTATATCATCTTCTAAAAATCATTAAAATAAGGCAGTGGCCAGGTCAAAAGAGATGGCCCCACTTTTCACCTCCTGACCAGTGGAAAGGTAAACTGAGAACAGCAAAAAACACATCCAGCTAACTAAGCAATCAAGTAAAATTATCGTAGCTTAACACTAGAGAAAATGTAATATACAATGATAATGAAAAAGGCAAGCATGCATGACATCAATACATATGAGAGTCCAGATCACAATACATATGACATCAATCTAGCACAAGTTTTGACTGAACAAGATCACTGAAAAGAAGTGATGCTGGATTAACTAATGATAGATTAATAGCCTGGCCCCACTCCTACCTGGTGGTCTCACACACATTTCATAAAAATTCCTGTTGCACAAGGAGATCTCCTTTAATCCTGCGCAAGATCAGCCAAATATTCCAAGATCACACAGAAATTCATGCCCCCCACCAATAACAAGCTCTCACTTTCAGCTCATGGCTGAGACGATGATGATGGTGCCATGATGATCTGATCATATTCATGGTCCAGGTCGATCAATGGTCCACAGGAGAGAAGAAGAAACTTTAGTGTTCCTCGTATCTTCCAAAAATAGAGTAGTATTGTCAAGGAACTTACCAGGATGGTGATGGTCCAAGTTGCAGAGTTTCCTGACCAAGATAGCCATGGACCTGCCTATGCAAAAAGAAGGGAAGGGAAAAGTAAGTGAAAATGACTTGGATCTATGTGAAATGCATAAGGAATCGCAGCAATGGTCCTGGGCTTCTGGCCAATCCATGAACCTAGAACAAAGCTAATCTACAGAGTATATATGTAGCAATAGTGGCTTTGATAAAGTGCAAGGGTTTTTGCAAGTTGCTAGACACTTCCAGGAAGGAGGAGCAGAGTTAGAAATGGCAAGTTGATGTGGCTAGGGTTCTTCCTTTCATGTTTGGTCCCCTCCAAAACCTAGGAGGGGTGTACATGGCCTGTTCTCGCTTTCTTCTGCGCCGCGTAAAGAAACCAGAGGGCAGAATGTGCTTAATCAAACCGTCTCTTTGAAATTTCTGTGTAATTCTTGACATCGACCCGAATTGGAGTTTAGGGAAATTGAACTAGCATGTATAGAGACAGAGTATGTCATCATCATAGTTTGTTCTTCATATTCCTCATGATTTTGCCTGGTGTAAGGCAGGAAGTAGAGAAGTTATTAATGGCAATAATATATGTATTCTCTTAACTACAGAATATATGCAGAATGGGTCGTGGGAATAAACCTATGTGTTAACATGGCAGGCCTAAACCTAATAAACATTGCAATTAGATGGATCATGACAGAGGTGGTGATCTTATCAAAAAGGAACCAGAGATAATGACATGAATTACATTTAAAATCAGCTTGCAGGCGCACGAAGAATGTACCGACCAAAGAAAGTGCAAATTCCTAATAGAATATCAAAGATATGTTGGAAGGAATAATAAAAAGGCAAAACAAAAGGAATATTTGAACCTATTATGTCGCTGTGGTATGACATAGTTTTTTTTAACCTAATGTTTTTTATCAGACAAGAACGTTCAACCTTCATTTTTAAGTCCAACAGGCACACTCCTTTCTGGTATGCAATTTATTTTAGAAGGTACTTCAATGGATGCATCAGAAATGCACTTTGAGAGATAAGATGGACTGGACATGTGTATCTCCAACAGGAACACTCCTTTCTGGTCTGCAATTTATTTAAGAAGGTACTTCAATTGGTGCATCAGAAATGCACTAGAGATAAACATCTGTATCTTTAGTCTTTACAAAGAGAAGATCACAGATAGATGTCTGCATTCGAATGATTTCTTCAGGAGCATTGAACAAGAATCCAAAGGTGTTGCAAGAAGTATATGTATACTCCCAATGAGGAATCAGATTCACACATCACAATTGCAGGAAACTGTTCAAAGTTGTAGTTCTAAATGTCTGCTTGCATTGTATATTCCAAGTTGGAGCTACAACACAGAAATTATAACGGGATAGAATTGGATTCACAATTGTAATAATCAAATTGAGTGGATTCCTACGTGATGATGCCAATAGTCTCTTTGCATAGCATAGACACGAAACAATCCGTCATGTTAACAGAACATGTGTCTTTCTTTAAAAAGGCACTTTTGAGAAAAACTTCTCCGGTGGTCATTTTAACAACACAGAAATTATCCAATTTTGTGTAAACATAACAGGCACATTAAACATACCTAAAACCCTTCAGATACACCAATTTCAGTGGTATATCACTGATCAAATGAGCTGTGCAATCAAGCACTAATTTTGTGGATTAGCCACAACCCTCTAGAGTAGTGTAAATCTAGTTTAAACCTCAAGAGCCAGGTGTAACGGACAACGTCAAACAAATAGGGAGCAGCTCAATAAACAGCCATGGAGAAAATATGATTCAGAGCAAACAGAAATCAGATGACAGCTAATAACATGTAGTTCAAACATTTCTTTCTGGTACAGATGACAGCTGATTTCAAATGTGTCGATCACATGGTACTTCAATCAACGGCAAATACACACTTGTCTAAGTCTGCAACAGCATCTTGTAGAAATGGCATATACGGTGCACACTCAAAGTTGCATCTACTGACCGCCCCTCAGAGCAAGCACAAGATGGAGCACTGAACCCCCTTCAATGTTGTAGTCCTTGGCAGTTTTATCATCAGCGAGTTGCTTCCCAGCATAAATGAGCCTGCATATGGTCAGTAAATTCTAAGTTGCTAACACAGATTAAAGTAATATGAAGCTGAAAGCACGCTTAGAACATAAATATTCCAGCTTCGTTTTACTCTGAGGGGCAACAAGAGTACCTCTGTTGAACAGGTGGAATACCCTCTTTCTCCTCAACACGTTCCTTGATTCTATCAATTGTGTCAGTGGGCTCAATATCAATCTCAATTTCCTTCCCAGTAAGTGTCTTCACCTTAATCATAGTTCCACCCCTCAGCCTCAGCACCAAATGGAGCGTCGACTCTTTCTGAATGTTGTAATCAGCTAACGTTCGCCCATCTTCCAATTGCTTTCCAGCAAAAATTAGCCTTTGCTGATCCGGGGGAATGCCCTCTTTGTCCTGAAGTAAATAAACCAGTATGTCAGTCACTCAGTATTTTTCAAGGAACTCAGTTGTACTCCAATGATATGGTCCTAGACATTGCTTACTTAAAAGCATAAGGAGGAGCAAGAAGAAAATAACTGCCCATTTAATACCAGGAGATCATTAAGACGAAATTCAACAACTGCTATGATTCCTGATAAGAAAAAGAGTGCAATCTTAAGCTATCAATGGAAAGCAGATAAAGTGTAACCTGACCATCCATTTTACCAGATTGGAGGGTCCAAATTCAAACTTGATGACTTGCCGACAAAATATGCCATACAATCAGAGCAGTAATAAATCGACTGTTGCATAACCTCCATTTTACGTGCGCAATTTGAATTTGTGAATAATCTTAAAACTTCACTTAGTATTGTGATTTCACATGTGCACTAGCTAGTTTAGGCTGAGTAAGGATTTTCAAGACAATGCCAGCCAAAATTTTCTGTTCAATCAAGTGAAGTCTAAACTGTTTCAATCAAGTTTAGTCTAATCGGAGAAAATAATAAAAATATTCCTTCCAAAATCCCTCTAAACTGAAGTCTTAGGGCATGTCCAGTGCAAGATGCCTGGATAGGCACTTAAACTGAAAAAGAAAAATGAAAAAACTAAGAACATCCGCTAAGAGGTTGGGCTTCCAACGCTGGGCGCAATTCCAGGCGCTAAAAGCTAACTCCCTTGTTGACGCCACGGAGAGAAAAAAAGCATCAAGCACTTGGCGATTCTTTTTGCGCCGACGCCAGCCTAAAGACCGGGATTAGGGGTAGCAGCGGTCAGATGGTTGGGATTTATTTCCCTAGCGCCTCCTTAAGCACCAGCATTGTATGTGGCCTTATTGAACAACTAATATGGAAGCCAAAACAATTCTTAGCAGACAAAAAGAACACGGCCTACAGGTAATCATATCGACACGCGATAAGTATAATCATATCGGCCTACAACTAATAAGTAACAATACTTCAACAGAGGATTATACAGTGCATACTTGCTTGCCCAATTTTGATCATTACATACCACAGAGCACAGCGATAGCACACGACATAATCTTATACTAGCACAGTATCGCACCGAAATTGGAGTAGGCTCCTGGCGAAAAGCTAACATTAAACAGTAAATTGCGATCCTAAACAAGATCTCCATCACCACATACTGCAGAATCATCCCAACCTAAAGGACTATTTGATTTCCCTCCCGATAATTAACAAGAACCACTAGCGCACGACTCATCTACAACGCGCGATCCGGATCCCGGCGCCCCAGATCGAGGGCGAGTTAGCGGGGTATGGGGGAGAGAAAAGAGGCAGGCGGGCGGGGCGGTTGTTTGGACTACCTGGATCTTGGCCTTGACATTGTCGATGGTGTCGCTGCTCTCGACCTCGAGCGTGATGGTCTTCCCGGTGAGCGTCTTGACGAAGATCTGCATCGCGGATCCCCTCCCGCCTCTCTCCGCTTCGATCTGCTAGGGTTTTGCTTCCCTTCGCCCCCGGAGCTCCACCTCCTCCCGAGGGTTTAGGTTTGGGTTGTTCGGGTTGGGGACGATGATGTGGCTGTTTTGCATATATGCACCTCGTCCAGCCCGTATTTGCGCCCAGATAGAGATGGGCCAGCTCAGCGGTGAGACACTGTAAGGCCAATCCACGAAAGTAGGCCGAGGTGGTCAGATAGGTGGGCCGAGTTCTATTATAAATTGCGTTACGTCACAATAACATGGGAGGAGTATTCGCTCAAAAAAAAAACATGGGAGGATACGCTAAAAAAAAACATGGGAGGGTGAGTTCAAGTCTTCAACCCTCCTTTTTTTTTTCTCCCTCCAGCTCGGTTCACAGTGCTGCCGGCCGGCACGAGAAACCATGCCTCCTTGGCCTCGCCGCCTACTCCTCCTTGCCGCAGTCGGCGCGCTGTGGGCCGGCGCACCGGCGTCCGCGGCGGCCTCGTGCAAGGCATGGCTGGTGCAGTCCGTCCCCACCGACATGCCCCACCTCCGCCGCGTTCCCGGGGTCCTCTCCACAGGTAGCCCGCCACTCTCCCGCCCAATCCCCCCCTTTGCGTGCGCGCTGGATCGATCGATGTGGCCTGGGCCGTGGGGATTCGGCTCCTCGGTGCCCCCGATTTTGGGGGCTCGACGACTCGAGCGTGATATGATGGAAAACGCGTTTATTTGCTAATTTTGCTGGAACAATCTGATGAATTGGATTGTGTTGCAACTTGCAAGGAGCCAAGGGCGCGCTAGTGATGTGGTCTGTTTTCAGTTTTCCACCATTACTGCCTCATGATGATTAATTAGGTGTCCACTTCGCTATAGGTAACGGTCCTGAACGCTGAAAAAATGTCTGAATTCTGAAAGATGGCATGCATGTTGGTCGATCTGTTTCATCTTGTTACGAATGGAAATGGGGTCTGTTAATAGTGAGGAATCGACAAGCCACCTGTTCCATGGATGTCTTTGGCACTTTGCCCTGTTTTGGTTAATTTGCCACGGTCACTGTAATTTCTGGAGGTACCTATATATTGTAGACGTCGATTCCGGTTGCTGCATGTGGGTATATTCATCGCAAGTGCTATTCGTCCTCCTTTACGTGAAAAGGATGTAGAGGAGTGGAAAGTTAGCTGCTTATGTTACTTGGCTGTTTACAGAGTATTTGCTGAATTCTGTTCTTCCTGCTGATTCGTAGCGGACGTGTTCCAGTGGCTCTCAGGGAATGCGACCAAGAACCTGGATATCCTTGCACAATACTGGCAGTTGTTAGCACAGCCTAAGAACCCCAAATCAGGGGACTACGGGTTCTCCGAGAGTGACATGGCACGATTTGGGGCTGGTGAGGGGCTCCGGGTGTATAAGGCTCTGGAGACAGCTGCAGATCGTAAGGTCAAAATCAGGCAAGTGCTGATGTAAAAATTTGAAGTATTAATCGTTACCATCATAGTGATTTCTGCGTCACAGGAAATTGTCATTGAGTACATACAGGAGTCTAATTCATTTTGTTAACACCTGTAGCATCTTTTCAGGATTGTGCAGCACTCTGGATTTGCTCCTGATTTCGATGAAGAGAGCGCTAATCTCGCTGCAGGGAGACCAAATGTTCAGAATGTAACCTTACTTTTTGGTGATTGGTGGGGCTCTGGCGTTCTACATGCAAAAGTCTGGATATCTGACAAAAAAGATGTGTATATTGGATCTGCAAACAATGATTGGAAGTCCCTTACCCAGGTATATTGGAAAGCTAAACTATCCTACATGGTGTTGCTATATTTACATTGCAGTTTGCAAAATAGTGCTGAAAAACAAGTTTCTTAAGTAGCAGCTGTTTGATACTAGTTTGATTTCTTATTACAGGTGAAGGAGCTGGGGATTTATTTTGCTGATTGTCCAGAGATAGCAAAAACCATTGAAGTATATTTTGAAAATCTTTGGACACTTTCGACACTCAATTCAACTGCTTGCACCAAAATTGCCTGGGATAAGCAGTGGCAGACTTCTAGAAAAGTGCCATGCTGGTCACACTTCCTACGTCCAGAACAAAGATGCAGGTTTGTAGCCTTCTCTGTAATTAATACTGAGTTGGTACAAGTTATAAAACCCATACAAGAATAAACGACCGCCTATAATTCGTCAACAAGTGTACTTATGTATCTTGTCTTTATGTTGCCAACATTTTGGTCAAACTGCTGACAACATTTAGCCCCATTCCTTTTTTCTTCACTATTTTATGTAATGCACATACTGTTGTTTAATGTCAAACGGATTCAATGCTTGCTACTCCCTCTGATCCTAAATTGTTGTCGAAATATTACATGTATCTAGACGCTTTTTAAGAATAGATACATCCATATTTGGGCAAATTTGAGTCAAGAATTTAGGATCAGAGGGAGTATTATTTACTTGAAGCCGTGTTGTGGTTCCATGAATTTCTCAAAACAATATTAGTAGGAACAAATACTCCAATTCTTCTGCGAAGCTTTCCTTAATTGAATAATACAAGTTTGATCATAATCTGCCAACAGGTCACCTCTGCCACTTTCTGTTGATGTCCCATATGTCGATGGCTATCCATCACTTGCCAATCCTGAAATGCTTGATGTTTTAATTGAAACCCCTGGGCACAACATATCCACTCAAGAACACTACCTGAGCTATCTTTCATTTGCTCCACCTGAGGTAATATCACATACTGTCCTCTTTCTAAGGAAAAAGAAAATGGCCTTCATTTTTTGTGTCAACCTATGAAACATCGAAGTAGTAGTGCTGTAGTGCTAATTCATGCAGTTCTTGGTCACTTGGTGCTTTAGTAGCCTATCCTCCAGCATAAAGCCATACACTAGTGTTTCTATTGCACGGAACATTTTCCAAATTTTGTTTTGCTTGACTGCCTGGATGCCTCCAAAAAGGAGAAGGCCTGCTTCTAATAAACTATTTTTTTCAAGCTGTGTAATCTATTGGCATATAATGTCTTTCCATCCACATGTTATTTGTTACATACTGCCTGCTTTGCCGCGATTTACTTCTCAAAATGTACTATGCTATGTGAAATTAACACAAATTACTATTCGAAGGAGTAATCTAGTTAGTAACACATCCCGTGCTGTCGATTCAAGCTGTTCATGTTTTGCAGCTGTCATTCGACAAGTTCCAGGCAGACGAGCAAGGTTGGGTCGACACCATCAAATCTGTCAATTCTGGGGGAATTGTGCGGATAAACACTATGGACTGGCTTGGACAATCACAATATGCTACTCAAACAGTGTTCTGGCCATCTTTGTCAACAGCAATATCAGAGGTACTTAGATTCGGTTTGATATTACCAATTCGGCTTGCAACAACTGGGGCTCGCTTTCTTTAAGGATTATGGGCGTCCTATAGTTTTCAGTACAATTGGGCATACTTGGACCTACCTAGGCTGCAAGCTGGCATTTAATACACCGTATGTGTATTAAATGTGTAGATCGACTAAAAGTACTATCCAAGGGGCACATTATCATGACTACATACATGAGCACCATAATCACTACTATCCGGTTGCAATTGATCATAGCTTCAATATATACACACACCTCGGTTGCTAACACCAGAACTTTGTCCAATTTTATCTTACATCGCTGTAGTTAAGCAGTTAGTGACTTTTTTCCAAACTTCTCCTCATTAAATTCCTCTCCACTCATCGATGCTGAATTCATGTACTAACCGAATTAACTTGACAACTGGCAGATAATTTTCTCCAAGAATGCAACCGTGAGGCTCCTAGTCGCCTACTGGACACACTTCATCCCCAACACCGAGAACTACCTGAAGAGCCTCCTATACTCGAACACCCTGTGCACATCCTCCAAATACAACCACTGTGGAGGCAAGGTCGAGATCAGGTACTACGTGGTGCCTGGGTACAATGAGACCGGGCAGGCGACCGTGACAGGGAACCGCTACCCGGACTTCACCCGGGTGAACCATGGCAAGTACGCCGTGAGCAACACGAGGGCAAACATCGGCACCAGCAACCTCATCTGGGACTACTTCTATACCACGGCTGGGGTGAGCTTCGGGACGGGCAACCCTTCCATTGTCTCGCAGCTGCAGGACGTCTTCGACGCCGACTGGGATTCCCCCTACACTGTGCCAGTTAAACCGTTGGACCTGGAGGCGTCAGCGTAGGATCAGGGAGGCGATGATCAGCTCAGCTCTTCTTTTCCGCCAACCCGCTGTCAGCGAATAACACCGGTCTGTCGCTACGAGAAGGGGAACCACACTTGACACACACGGAGATTCTTCGAATAATTCGTCTCATTGATGATTGTAACATGCTTCAAAAAAATGCAGGAGCGCAAAGCAAGGCGTGGCATTCTGTCAAAATCTTCGAAGAAGTAAAAGTGCCTGCACTCCCGGAAAGCAAACCACCCTGAACTAACTGAATTGAGAAGCCATGTGACACAGGAAACAGCATCCTGTATCTGCAGACTTGCGGTGTTGTCCTGGATGAAGCTAGCTAGCAGCCATCGTTTTCCCGGAGATCATCGGTCGAGGAATGCTTCGCTGGCTGGCTGGCTACTCGGTCGGTTGTTTGGCCCGGACAGATACTCTCCATAGCAGAGCAGAGCAGTGCAGTGTCCTAATCTCAGGTGAGGGCAGCGACAGAGACACAGAACGGATTACACGCCTCTGTGTAGTGTAACCAACTCCAACAACTCGGGCGGGTTTTATGAGCTCGCAACCACTTCACATGATGAACAGGAGAAAACTTGCCACGTACACGTGACGGGAAGCCGCTGCACGTACGGGGAACGTGTCGAAACGCCGGTACACGGCTAGACTTCTGCTACATTCTTACAGTCAGAGAGGCCTACTTACTTTGTGCTAAACGGTGAGATCTTTTGCACGGTGAGGACGACGGACTCTCTCACGTTCGCTGGCGGCGTCATGTCATCCGCGATTTGGTTTTGTAGGAGTATATAAGCGAACCGTATGTAAGTAAGGCTTAGCACATGTGGGATAGCGAATATTGTCACTGGTACGCTCCACTTCACTTGCAGAGAAATAATAAAGCTTACTAATCGCAGTTTATCTTTTACTCCTACCTTTTTAGCATCATCTCTTGCAAGAGTTATCGCCGCATGAACATAGAAATATTTGATGATCAAAATTAATTAATGAAACGTCGGATGAAACCGCAGGGAAAAACTATCTTATCTTTCTTGTCTCTTAGTATCTTAACTAAGAAAAGTTAACTAAGAAATGGTGCTGACAGCCCTTTAATTCCCTGTAGGTTTCAGCTTTTGTTTACCCAACATTCTGAAATGCTAACCATGAGACGAGTTTTCAATTTTCCCAAAAAGGTATAGATACTTTCAGAATTAAAAGGCTTTAAAATACTGAAGTTCTAAACTTCTAGGAACAAACTTTCTATTTTTTTTTATAAACCTTCAAATTTTGATGGAAACTTGCTATATTTTTGACAAGCTTCAAAATTTACGGGCTGGACTTCTAAATTTGGTAGACAAACTTCCAAATTTTCCATGATGAAACTGTCAAAAATAACAATGTAGGATCTTACATGTGGGCCCATACAATTGTTTTTTCTGTCGAAAAGCTTAATTCAGCAGGTTTGGTTATGTGAAAATAATCGCTCCAAGAGTAGTGGCAAAGTGTTGCGATCCGCTGGGATTGTATCTCCATGAAATCCTACAAAATTCTGTTCGGGGTGTGTCCCGCCCGCGATTGCCAATATTGAGTCTCTGAACATTTCAGATGCTAAGGAATGAAAAGCTCCTCTTTCCAGCAAATTGTTTCTTTTTGTTAGAAATCCATAAATAAGCAAGCGCAAAACCAACCAACTAAAAACTGAAAGCCGTGTCAACAAGTGTCCCTCTCATACCAACCCCTCCTGCCCGTCCACTCCTCTACTCTCCTTGGATTCCACTCCTCGGAGCGGCAGCAGCAGCAGAAACACTGGAAGCAAGAGGTGCAGCAGCAGCAGAAGCAGAAGCGCCTCTCGTCCCCACCACCACCCACAACCCCGGCGACAGCGAGGTCCTCTACGCCCACCGCCTCCGCAGGGCTTCACCCGCTTGCCTCCGGCGGGAGATTCTCCTCCCTGCGCCGTCTGACTTTCTCGCGGCCTCCACCGTCCACGCAATGCGGGGCCGGGATCAGCAGTTCTTGCGTCGCAAGCTCGCAGCTCGCTGCGGTTGAAGTTTAGGAAGAAAGAGGTTGGGATTTCGGTCTCGGTTTCTTGGGAGGAGGAGAGGTTTTGGGGGCGCTCGCTCGCTTGCGTGTTGTGTTGTCCCCCTGCGAGTGGAAACGAAAAGGCCGGGGAAGAATTTTGAATTTGGGAGCCGGGAGATTTTGGGCGAGGAGAAGGAGGAGGAGAAGGGTATGGCGTCCATGGCCGGGGCGCCGAGGGTGCGCTCGCTCAATGTAGCGGCGCCGGAGGCGGACGCGAGGCCGGTGCTGGTGCCGGGCGGCAACAAGGCGAGGTCGGGCCCGGCGGCCGCGCGGAAGCCTTCTCCCAAGCAGCCGCAGCCGCAGCTGCGGAAGGCGGCGGAGGCCACGCCGGAGAAACCGCCGCCGGCTGTCGCCGCCGCGGAGGAGCAGGCGGAGGCGGAGGGCGCGAAGAAGGCTGCCGCCGGCGGTGAATGCACCGGCGGCGCGAGGAAGGGCTTATCCTCCTCCCCCTTGCGGTCGCCGAGGCGGACCC
The DNA here is from genome assembly GCF_000005505.3 of Brachypodium distachyon. NCBI lineage: Eukaryota > Viridiplantae > Streptophyta > Magnoliopsida > Poales > Poaceae > Brachypodium > Brachypodium distachyon. Next base: position 26,495,353 of record NC_016131.3, on the reverse strand, counting down.
CGCCGGCCTCGAGGAAGAAGCAGCAGGAATTGGCGGCGCCGCTCAGCGCGTCCTGCTCCTCGGAGCCCGCCTCCGTGGAGCCGCTCCATGGCCGGGCTTCTGGTGGGAGGACGGAGAGGAGCTTGCCCCGGCCGGTGGCGCCCAAGCGTGGCAAGGCTGCGGCTAAGGCGGCGGAGAAGGACGCCGATGTCTTACCGGAGGTTGTCGTTGTTGCTCCGGTGACGCCGGAGGATGTCGTCCAAGGGAAGAGGAGATGCGCCTGGGTCACTCCGACCACCGGTGAGTTCCTGCTTCCTGATAGCTTGATTGATTTTAGTTTCTATCATTTGTGCTGCAGGGGAGTATGTAATATGTCACTGTGAAGAACTGTTGGCTAAAAACACTGCAATTATCTCCAATCAGGTGTTGCAGTTTTTGCAATCTTTCGTATTTTTGCATGGTTTTGCCTACGTTGAAAAAACAACTTATTTTCGCATGATTATTTACATGGCACTTGCTACCCATGAATTTGACTATCTAAGTTGTGGTTTAGAGACTGTATTCCCCTTTCAGGCTTTCCTCAAACTTCCAAACCAAAATGATCACAATTTGGCTATCTAAGTTATAGTAGTACTAGCTAAACTAATGTGCTACTCCTGTAGTCTTTTGTTGAGAGTTTCTTGTATTAGTAGACAAAGTTCATCATTGTGCCTGCATTGGATAAAGTGAGCATGCTCACCTTTAGATTGCCTTTTTGTTCTTCACCTTTAGATCGCCTTTTTGTTCTTATTACTCCCTTGAAGAGATTGGGTGATCCTTTACATTAGCATCTGATCACCTTGCCATCACTTCAAGAATCGATTTCTAGTGTTCTGCAGAATGTGCAGTAATCGTTCTACTGGAACCTGCCATGATCATTTGCTCACCGGTTGGAACAGTAAAAATGGTCCCATGGAAAGGGTACTCTTTACCAACAGGAAAATAAAATAAAAAGAATAGGCAGCAGTATACTTTGCTTCATCTATACCCCAAGAAAACCATAGCTTCATTTGCAATGCTTTGCTTTACTTGATATTGTGTTGTCACATGATATGGTAGTATGGTTGCCCGGTGCTTTTCCTTTGCCTTACAGATGAAGTATTCTTAACTCTGTGAATCATTTGTGATGAGAGAGCTGACTTGTCGAATTTCCACTGATGTACCCATTATTGTGCTCAGATCCTTACTATGTCACTTTCCATGATGAGGAATGGGGGGTTCCAGTTCACGATGACAGGTGTGGAAAATGTGAATTCATAGACTCTTTCATCCTTATTGTTTGTATTCTGGAAACTTAGAAGGAAATGAACAGTTGATGATGTCTAATCATGACCATTTCACAGGAGGTTGTTCGAGTTACTTGTACTATGTGGTGCATTGGCTGAACTTTCATGGCCTGAAATTCTCAAGAGGAGACAAAATTTCAGGTATTGGTTCTCTAACGTTACAGGGAAGTAAATGAGTAGTTTATATACTTTGTTTCCTAACATCCTTACCATATATTCCAGGGAAATTTTCATGGACTTTGACCCTCTTGCTATCGCCAAAATAAACGAGAAGAAGCTCGTAGCGCCAGGAAGCATTGCTACCTCTCTTTTGTCGGAGCAAAAGCTGCGAGCAGTCCTGGAAAATGCTCGCCAGATAATCAAGGTTTGTGGTTCAAAATGGCTGATTTACCACCATCTATTTGGTGCTCCTGTGAGATATGTGTTTTGCCCACAAACTTATTTACAAGGCTTTGTTAAACCAATGCAGATTGCAGATGAGTTTGGATCCTTCAATCAGTACTGTTGGGGTTTTCTGTACGACAAACCAATGGTAAGCAAATTCAGATATCCAAGGCAAGTCCCTGTCAAGAGCCCCAAGGCAGATATGATCAGCAAAGACATGCTGCGAAGGGGATTCCGAGGTGTGGGCCCGACAGTTGTATATTCCTTCATGCAGGCAGCGGGGCTAACCAATGATCACCATATCAGTTGCTTCCGTTTCAAAGAATGCAATGCACCTCCAACTCCTCGCACAAGTGATGCTGACAGGGTAAAAGCAGATGAGCTAAGAACAAAAAATTGCAGTGAGGAGATGAGCGCTAATGCAGATCTGTCGAGAGCAATCGATGCGCTTACAATTTCACAGGATCATGAGGAACAGTGATGAGGCTAGCTGGCTACTGTACTTGTATTACCTCCATGTAGGTTGTGTTACCTTTAAACGTAGGGAACATAATGCTTTGTGTATAAATCATTTGTGACAGTAATGCAACTCGGTTTGTACATTGCAACTGGAGTGAAGGGTGATCATCTTCTTTTTTTTATTGATGCAGAGGTCGTGAAAATCTTCAATGTCAATCATTCAGGAGAGAACACAATATCAAGTAGTTCTCTCCTGAATCCTGATCATGGCTGCTGTATTTATTTCATTTGGTTGGTTGCCTGGAGAGGTATAGTATTCGGTAGGATGTTATGATGTGGAGTTGCATTTCGCATCATCACATTCCCTGTGGCACTTACTCCAGGGCACATTTAAGCAGATGGACCTGAAATTAGTGTTATAAAAAGAATAGTTCTAACAGGAGCAGACCCAGTACCCCTGCCCTGGAGGCAGCAAATGGAAGTTGCCTTTTTGTGAGGACATAGTCAGACAGCAACAACACCTGGTGGTTGGCCCGGTTCATCTATTTTAAACACAAGAAAGACGGCCGCTCGTGCTCAACTGCTCAAGTCAGAACTCAGGAGTAACATCCAAAGAGAGGTCAGTGAAAGGCACAAGCTGAGACTCTGGAACATACTACCAGGTCTCCCGCAAGTGGCCTATACTTTATTTAGCATTACATATTTCTCGATTCTGTCATTCGCTTAATGTGTACTGTTATTATACAGTATTCACTCCATTTCATAAAGGTTGGCGTATTTTGTTTCGTTAAGATAAGACTTTGACCAATAAAAACTCTATTGATATGTATATTTTCATACATGAAATTTATATCAATGGATTCGTCTTTAAAAAATCTTGCTAATGATCATGGTTTCGTATCATATAACTTACATATTAATAGAGTAATTTTTGGTCAAAGGTTTGTATTAACGAAACGAAATACGCCAACCTTTGTGAAATGGAGGGAGTATTTCTTTATTGTTGTGGTATCTTTATTCTTGAGGCAGTCTGGAAGAGTGGTATTCTTTATACTGTCGTAATTGTCCATTATCCCGCCGCTGTCCTGTCAGATAGATCGGGGCAGCATAAATTATACAACCATGTCGTTTTTTAGCTTTGTTTCATGGCTCAAATATCATCAGAGTTGCAGGATAGTTTATTCAGTTATTCGTTATACTTTGCAGTTTAAAAACCAATTGAGAGCGAGTAAAAGTGTAAAACAGCCTCAGGAAAGATAGAAATGCTGAGAAATATCATGACAGCGAAAGCATAGCCAGGGGCCTTACCGGAAATGCTAGGAGGCAACAGTAGGCCACTTGTCCCCAAGTTGTCCATCTCACAGGGACCATCTCCATCAAACAAGGCATCATGTCAGTCGAGGAGATTCATGATTATAAACACCAGACAAACGGGGAAATGCAGTTCCGTTTCGTCAGCGACAACCAGAATCAGTTGAAAGCTTGGCTGGGCCAGAAGTGCTTGGAATAGTTCCTACGCAATGCATGGGCATGTGATCCAGAGTGAAACTATAGCCAATTAAGAAAAATAAACATTTCTCAGCACATGGTTGTGACCGCTGCTATCATTTGCTGTTGCAAAGCATGGAGTCCCTGAAACAGAGTTGAGCGTTGCTTGAATCTTGACTGCAAAGCAAATTGACTGCGAAGTTGATCCTAGAGCTCAATTGCATCGGGACTGATTTTAGAGCTCAAATGTGTAGTGTTGTTCGAGCACCAGGCCCATCGAAGGACAGCTTTTAGTTTGGGCTTTTTTTTTCCCGCTAGAGCAATGGATGTTGGTTGTCCGGATAGCAGGTAAAAGAATCATCAACCTAAACTAAAACTACACCTAACTTTCCCTTTCTCTGAAGGCCCATCAAAGGAGAAAGAAAAAATAATTGAGATTCTTATGGACAAAGGGACAGATGTACTGCAACAGTGCTGCTTATTTCTTCTCTCTTTGCCTGGCAACACCTGGTGCTGCTTTCTTAGCAAGGTGGAGACCCAACTACCAAAAGATCCAGATCTGAATGGGAAACGGTGAATACCTAACTAAGACAACAGCAGACCTAACATGCAGGTTGATTTCCATACCACTGAATGCAATATTTTACTAGCACGCACAACAACATCAAAAGGAGAGATTTGGTACCTGCTTTGTTTTGCTTGGAGCAGAGGAGGTCCAACTCATCATCGTTATGGCCAATATCCCCAGGGTCAACAAAGAATAAACTGCAGCACGTTAGCTGCAATTGCAAGGCAAGTAGACAGCTACCTTGTAACAGATCTGCATACCAGGACAGCGAAAAGCAATCTGTCTTCGATCCCATTAAAAAGGGGCAAGTGAGGTTGCTTAGCCCGAAGTTGCCAGTTTTGGTAGTTTGGTAGTTTGGCATAATGCATAACATGGCATAACATTTATATTCACTTTGGTAGTTTAGCATAACATGTTGCCAGTTTTATCACATCAGGGTGCAATTTACCTAAACATGGGCCAGATTTTGTTGGTGCCAAACTACAAAATGCATATGAGTTCGGCATGTAACATACTGAATATAAATTCTGAAAAGGTGCAGACGTAGCGCATATAAGACAAGGCAATTGTAATCTGCAAACAGTGCTCCATTTCTTATGTGCCCACAGTTATTATGGCATAATCTCATTGGACCCATATTAAGTTTTTACCAGGTAAGGAAAGAAAACGCTTCACAAGATTATGTCCATATTTAAAAAGGAATAGTACTCTCTTTTAGCCAGACCAAAATTGTACAGATATACAGACCAGCCAATAAGTTAGAAGACTCTAAAGAAGAGGACCTACGCTCAAGAAAACCTACTCTAGACCATGTGTCATGATAATACCTCTCATGCAGTAAAAGAGGAGGTACTCAAAATCCTTGTATCAGTAGAGAACCTCAAGTAAAATCCTTTTACCTCGAGATGCACATCTCCACTTTGTTCTATCTACGAAGAATCTTAACTAAAATCCTTTATGTTGATATGTACTCCGTAACAGAAGAAAAATGGTTCATTCATCCTTTGAGTGGCTCAAGCTGTACTTCCTCAGGTCCAGGAAAACTAGACTTCATTTTACTGGCAAACCTGTCGGACTGCAATAGATCAACCGAATCGTCTTCCTCGGTGTTGCCAAGCACCCATTTGTGTGTAAGGCCATCGGCGCCATCTCTTCTTCGCTTAACCTTTATGTATTCAAGGTATACCACTACCAATACACCACTCACAACCCATAGAACCAATCCACATGTAAGTCCCTTGATGGTCTTGCTGCCGTACCTGTGTCCGAGATGCTGCAAACCAGTAAAGAGAGCCGTGGCACCAGCTACCAAAGCAGTCCTCCCAGTGAAGACATGCAGATATTCCCATATCACCCTCTTTCTTGACAGAATTTCCCTATTCTCTGCTCTGTGTGGTCGGAGATATGCATTTATTGGCTGCACAGAGGTGAATGTAAATGCCAACAAGCCAATTTTAGCATGTGTGGACTTGAAAGAGAAGCCTCGGAGCTCGGCAACTGCGAACAGAACGCCCAAGAACATGACGGCCACACCGGAGTACTGAAGGTATGTGTGAGCCTGGAACCAGAGATCGCCTTTCAGATGCTTCAGGTACCTGGCCGCCACAATTCCTCCCGGAAGCAACAGACCCCATGCCACAAACATCATAAATCCATGGACAGCGAGCACCGGACGCAAATCCTGCACTGCCTCAGCCAAACCACTCAGCAAAAGGATCCTGACAGGACGGTTGCTCGTGGCAGAGTGCATATTATTCACGCTCAAACGACCAGATGACCACTGGGAACCCATGGCCCAGATGACCTTCAGAGGGGTTGAGGGATCAATGATGTTCTTGCACTCTACCCTTCCACTGCACGAAGGTGTCAATGGACGAGTGAACTCGAACACGATCGCGCCATTCTCCGATCGGCACCTCTTGTAGGTGATATTCTCATGTGTCTCGTGCACGCTCATCCCGTCCTTCCCATCGATCCAATATGATCCAACATGCCCCCTGCCATCACCGTCAATCCACCCGACGTAAGCATAACTGTTCACCATTGCGGTCCCAAAGCCAATGGCGAGGTACCCGCTCTTCTTCTCGCCTCGGGCAGCAATATTAATGGAGTCACCGGAGAGAGTCCAGAAGAACGTCACCTGCTGATCATCCAGCAGCACGCTGTTGTTGTACATGTCACTGAGGCCACCATCAACCACCTGGATCTTCCACCCCATCTTGGGATCATACAGGGACTGGTAGTACACGAGGTCCGGCGTGTTCCGGTCGGGCAGCCAGACGAGCTCCGTCGGTGTGGCCGGCACGCCCTCCGACTTTGAGTCACCGGCGTAGATGATCTCGGACATGTTCCTGGACGTGGCATTCCCTCCCACAGCATCCGACGTGATGTACAATGGCACGTCGTGCCCGGCCTCGACCGAGAAGGTGACCGGCACGCCGCGCTCCACCTTGAGCAGAGGAGCCTCCTTCTTGTTGATGTAGAGCACCTTGTCCGGGTTGGGCGGGTTCGGGTAATGCATTGCCGGCCCGACCGTCACCACTAAAGGCGTCTGCCTCTCCGCCGTGATCCTGCCTTGGTCCTCCTTGTCGTCGGCGTCCAATGGCCCGTGGCAACTGGTCGTCTCCGACACGTTGAGCTCGAGGAACCCGAACGCCGTCCCAGCTGGCACGCCATGGTTGAGCGGCAGGTAGTACGGGCTGAGCGAGTCCGGCGGCCGGAGCAGCCCGATGGCCCAGATCACCGTCATGTTCTTCGTGGCGTTGACTTGCACGTCGTACTTCTTGTCGGGGGAGACCAGCGGGCGCGAGAAGCGCACGAAGGAGACGCCGTCGCGGCGATGGCCATAGACGAGCCGCGTGTTATTGACCTCCGCGGCGGTGCCATTGCGGCCTCCGTAGATCGTGTCCGGGCAGACGCCCTCCGCGCCGCCGTCGGCACCCCGCAGCACGCACTCGCTGCGCTTGGTGACGAAGTAGTCCTCGGCGAAAGGGAGCCCGTCCTCGGTGAACCCGACGACGGCCACGTCGGCGCCGATCATGGAGGCCGGCTTCCCGGCGGCCCACCCGAACGCCATGTAGAACTCGGAGCCGACGGCCGCCTCGAGCCCGACGTCGATGGCGTTGGCGGACTCGTTGAGCGTCCAGCGCACGCGGAACCGCGGCGAGAGCTGCGCGCAGGAGGCGAGCATGGTGGGAGCCGCGGATGATGACGAGCCATCGCCACCGGAATCGGAATCCGTGGGATCGGAATCGGAGGTGTTGGAGGGGAGGCGGACGAAGCCGAAGAGGGAGGAGGTGAGGGGGTCGAAGGCGGCGAGGAAGGGGACGAGCGGCCAGGAGAGGCCCGGGAGGAGGCGGAAGACGAGCGACTCGGAGGCGAAGGTGCGGTTGAGCGGGTCAGCGGCGGCGGGGGATCCCCGGGAGAGCGACTCCAGGTCGGCGCCCTGGGCCCGCCACCAGCGGGCCGAGGACGAGCCGGCGAGTAGGTCGAGCCCCGAGACGCGGAACGAGCAGCCGTCCAGCACCGCCACGCGGCCACGCAGCTGATGCTGCGACATCCGCAGGTCCGCCTCGTACCCCTCCAGGCTCGTGTTCCTCCCGCACCCCTCCGCCGCCGCGGCCGCCGCGGCGAGGGAGAAGAAGATGCAGAGGAGGAGGATGGCGAGCCGCGGCGGCGGCGCCATGGCCCGCGGCTGTGTGTGGGGGGAGGGCGAGGTTAGGAGGGTCCTCGGGTTTGTGACATGGAAGCGATCACGCGGGGGAGAAGCGCGGCGAGTTCGTCGGGAGGGGGGAAGACGAAGGGAAAGGGAGCGAGCGGCTCGGTTTTCTTCGTGTTGAGTGCGCGAATTTCTGTCTTGGGGAATTCGGTGCGTGCTGGGGACGCGCTCGTTGGTGCGAACGAACGAAGGAAGGTGCGTGGCGTGTGGGCGCGCATGTCTTGAAAGAAACCATTTGTTTTTGGCCCCCACTTGTTTGGATGATTTTTTTTTTGTGCGTGTGTTCCTTCGTTATTTGAATCGTGTCAATTCTTCCAACTTAATCAACGTAACCGCAATTTTAACTGGTGATGCAAACAAGATCCCGCATATTTACCATCTTCAGGCCAACCTCTAAATTTTTTATATTCGAATTTGAACAGATTTTTTGAACTAGCGAGTTTTTTTAACACATTTTGAACTAGCAAGTTAATTAAACGGCATAAGCAGGGTCCTGATTGCATCCCTAATTTGAACATGACCCTTGCACCGGTTTGGTTTTTTGTGGATCGAGGTTTGGATCAATATTTTGTTTTTATTTCAATTCTTAGTTCGGTATTGTAATTTGATTTTATTTTTATTCCAAATATTATTTCAACATTGTAATTTGATTTTGTTTTTCTTCTAAAAATGTGCTGGTTTGAATTTCAATTTTCTTGAAGTCCCGGTTGGGTGAAACCTTTGTCACCTAAGCACCCTAGTTGTACAAAAAAAAGCGATGTTTTCCAAAACTTTTTGAGTTTCCCTTTCGCAGAAAAAATTTAAATACATTCTTTAGGTATGTTTCATATAGATTCCAAAGAAGTGCACCAAAACAGCTATAATACAAAAGGTTTTGTTATTTGAATCTTGTTATCAAACCACCACGATGATATGCCGGTCAATATTGCAACAAAAAAACCTGTTATATGAACTGCCTTATTTCTAAAACCACAATAACCATGTTATCAAGCAAATTGTCCACAATTTGTTGGTTTTGTGCTATATATAGTGGATGGAGTTAATCGAACTCTGTCCTTTTTAGATCAATATTAATTGAACTCTTTGCGGAGCTGTGTTGCAAAATTGAAATATTTCTAATCCTTGGCACAAAATCTGAATGCCATCCAGGGCACATGCCAGTGCCTTAACTGGTCCAGGTGCAACATCAGTTTGTTAGCTGTTCTTTCTTTTTTAATGGTAGTTGTTAGCTGATCTAGTAGAACTAACATGCAATGAAAGGTAGGTAGACTCATTTTTTTCTCTCCCAACAACACAAAGCAAGTGAAAGACGTCAGTATTCTTGCAATATTGGTAGCAGAAAGTGTCATGCAATGCAACGTCTTCGTCAAAGTGTGTTCAGATGGATTAGTTAGCAGGCCCTGAACTGTAGCGGAACTACCTACAAGAGCTTGCAGCAACCCTGTAATATGTTGACAATATCGCAACAACCAAGTACTTAATTTAAGTATCACCACATAAAGCATGTGAAGACCACTTGACATGAGAACTCGTGCAAACTTGCAAGAGGTTGTGCAGATTGGTAGACACAATTGTGGTTATACTTACCTCCAGTCTATTTAGTTAGCAACCACAATTGCCAGTTGAGAAGGGGGGAAAAAGTTTAGAGAACCGAAAAAAGGTTCTGAAAGTGAAAAGACACTACTCCTACAACAGTAATGTATCTTTGACAGGCCAGTTTAGTTGTTAATTAGCAACCATAATGAAAGAGACTTGATCTCTTGAAAAGCTGAATGTGTGGTTCAATACACTGACAGGGCCCTAGATTAGATGTTTTGTAATTGGAGCTGCTACATCCTTTGGCAACAAAATCCTTCGCTATGCTTTGGTCACGACAGGTCAGGTCGCAGGAGTAGGTGTTCTGATTTTGGATACTTAGCAAAGATGTGTCCTGAACATGCGAGTTTAGCTCAAAAACAGAGCAAATGAAGAAACACGTTGCTTAATCATGGAGTGACTTGGTTCAAGATTCATTTTCTGATAGAAACCTTCTGATGGAGATTAGTTTTTATACTCAGAAATGACAGTGGACAAGAATGAGCCCAAATGCATACTTATGACACGTGCAGTGCTATGTCTGAGCCGTCAAACGCAGAATCAGACAGCAGATGAGCAGAAGCAGTGTAAACATAGAAATCTCAGGTCACGTGTACTTCGTTCTCCGGATGCCGTCCAGTGATCTTCCGAAGAAAAAGCCTGAACTCCCACATCCAGAACACTTTTTACTCTACTACCAGTCAAACCGAAAGATGTGGTAACCCTGATTAAGCACCTAATGTTCAACAGAAACGGTGCAAAAGGAGAAGAAGCTTCAACAAGTCAGAAAAGACATTCTTTTGATGCTGCGAAAACAGCCCTGAAGAAGCACGTAAAGCTCTTGGATTATCTACTTC